>NW_023600993.1:32079712-33539132 GCF_014898055.3 Talpa occidentalis
AGATTTCATCAACATTTTATTTAGTTCATTTTTCCAAATATTGTCCTTTCAAAATGTGATCAATTTTTAATTTCATGAAGGAATTAGTTTACAGTCTGGTTTAGTATAATGTCTTTGAAATCTGCTGTACTGTCCACTTATAACACATGCTAGCTGTGTTTTCAGTGCTTCACAGCCACCTCTTGCTATTGAACTCCATATTGGGCACAGAATTGTGCTCAGATGGTCCCACGCCACGCCTGACCCTGGGTGACACACTAACTGGACTCAGGCCATGGTGTGGACTCTCTTGTTGCAGCCCTGAGTGGCCTCATGCTTCATTGGTGCCCTGTGAACGAGTTTTGAACGCATGGTGAAGGTGGCACTGGCCTCTCTGTCCTCTGCATCTGTCACTAATTGACATTCAGTTGAAGCCAAATGTGTGCCTCTTCCTTGAAAAGCATTTAACCACCCATGGAACACTCACTTGTGAGCGCACCTCAGGCTATCCTATCTCACCTTTTCAAATGGCATTAGCCTCAATGACTGTTTTCTGATTAGAAAAGCAGACGTCTTTACTTCTTTTTACTATACTATACCCTTAAACCCTGCAGGAAAGCATTAGCTCCTTTCTCAGGACAGAAACAATATCTCTGTGATGACTATATTGATTCATGAGCAAAGAAGCCAGAGAAAACTCTGAGTATGCTGTGGCCACTTTCCACTCGGCCCCCAAGCAGCCCTAGTGCCCACCACTAGGGTTCTGGAAAAGGAACTGCCATCTCCTCACTCCTGGCCTTTCTACCTCTGCCAGTCACCATCTCAGCAGCACCACACCCACATCCTTGTCCCATTCTCAGAGCTTTCCCCACTGTGGGATTGAGGGAGAGAGAGAAGGGATGTGACTGAGGACGGAGAATGAACGACTCTGCTTTCCTCTGCCAGGTTGATGGCAAGTCACAGGGGAAAAGCTAAGTGCCTACACGGCCACCCTGAGGCATTTACGGCACTTCCCACGTTGCCATCTCTCCCAGCCACAGGCTTTTACATGGGCACAGCTCGCTGAAGGAAACTTTCCAGAAGGCACTGGTCCCTGGCAAAGGTGAGTTGGCTGGTGAAGGCTGAGACAAGGGCATGTGCTTCTCTCTGGATAGCACTTCGGAGTCCATGGTCCTTTCACGTGTGTCTGTCACCGTATGTCATCTGTTCTTCCCCTTGGCCTGCCTTTTCATTTTTCTATTTTGAAACATGAGGATAAAAAAGAGCTTTGAAAATGGTAAGTTACTTGCCCCTGGTTTCACTTTGAGTCACTAATGTGTCAGTATCTTGCGTATCTGGCAGAAAACTCAGCTCTTTCCATTAATGTATTGAATTTAAAGAAAGCTCTTTTCTGATAAGAATAGAACCTTCTGCCTAATTTATAATTCCATCATTAAATAAAACTATACTCTCAGGGACAGAAAGGAAGTCAGTGAAAATTAGAGGAAAACATTTTCAAAAACTTAATTTTATTACTTGAAAGAATTCACGTGGTAATCTGAGCAAGTCCTGCTCTGCAAGGGTCTCTAATAACTGGATCAGGTTGACCTGGAACTGACACAACCAGTGTTATTGAACAGTGGGGACCTGGGAAGTGCCTGTGCATTAGTCGATTCTGTATAATCCATCCCTGGCTACCCCAGAGGAAAAAGTAGAACATATTGGAAAGGCCGTGGGAAGTAGAGGAACAGCTGAACGAACCTGGAAGAAGACTTGAATCAGTTGGGAGATTGACAGCAGGAATCCTGCCCTCACCTCACCCTCAGGATTGGGGCACCTGTTGTAGGGAGAGGTCAAGGGAACATCAGACACTTTCCTTGGTAGGCCATCAGATGCACCAGTGAGAAAGGGGTAGGTCTCCCATGCAAACTCGGAGTCTCTTGCCAGAGGAAGGGATATGGATCTTGAGCAGGCAAAGGAAAGACCCCAATCAATTGAAAATAGGTCTTTGGAAAAATGTCAGTTTTTCTATAAAAACCACATCCCTTTTCATTTTTTGCCATAGACTATAAACTTCTACCCAATGCACAGAGTCTGAATTTGGGGCGGGGGGGAAGAGGGAATGTCTGTTTTTCAAATGTCCATTCTTTTTGTTTGCTTTTTCATTTTTGATGCTTTTAAAAAGTGCCATTTTCAAAATAACAATGAAATGAGAGCTTCTGATACTAGGTTGGATAGATAGACAGTGTCTTCCCAACTTAACCTCTGCTTACAACTTCTAATTATTTACTTACAACATGAAAGCCAGGGCTCAAAGCCACACACACTCACCGAGAACCTGCTCTGTGCCCAGGTGCACAGACACCCGCTCTCAGTGCCGCCTCACTCACCATCCTAGCAGATGCGTGTCACCCACTCTGGCCCTCGGCAGATATCACTCTTTTTCATCCCTCTTGTATATATTGAAACGGGAAGACTCTTTTGAGTTAAATTTCCATGTGTGCTTATAAAGTCCAATATGGTTATCTACTTATTCAAAAGAAAAATTAGATTCTTTTCAACTCTTTGGTTTAGAGGGGAGACAATCATTTTTACTCTCATGAGCATTTTTGAGACTCCTTGAGAGCTGTGGTGGTTGAATAATATCTAAAAATGAGAAACTAAAAAATATAAACATCTAACCCGTAGATTTTTTTTCTTACGGTTAATTTGGGGACACAAATTAAAAAGATGTACCATTAGTATGGGATTAGTGAGCCAAGAAATTATGAAAGATGGAGCACCTGACTTGAAAGGCACTATATAAATTTGGAACATTTTCATATGTAAGAAATTATTTTTGCATATGCAGGAAGCAGTTTTCCTGCTCCCTGGGTATCCACGCATCTGTCTTGGCCTGGTCATTTCATTGTGGCCCTGAATGGCTCGTTAGTTCCATTCTCTCCTCTTCAGTAATCTCTGAAACAGTTCCAAATGCAACATCACACTGGGCCCTAAATCTTCCCATTCTCATTTCAGAGTGGAAATATTCTTTTTGCAGATGTCAGTCTATTCCAGTCTCTCAATTAATTTGCACATCAAGTCTAGATTTTGACGTGTGACATTAGTCACGGAAGGCAAGTACAGTACTTTGAATGTAATGCAATTTTTTGCCCAAAGGTGAATTAAAGTTAGCATATGAATATGGAGTTCTGCTCCTCTGACCTTTGAGGTTACATTTTCAACCTGGATGTCCTATGACTGTTGTCTTTCACCATTGCCGACCAGCTCATACCGGGCAAGCGGCTTGGTTTATCCTGGAATGGCAGGTTTGGGGGTGATATATTAAAGCAGTGACCACTGCAAGGCATGGCAGTGCATGACTGCAGCTGAATTTATCACTCGCAGAAGTTTAAATTCCCAAATATGAGTTCCTGCACTTGCTAAGTTGTTTCTGCGCACATCAGCTCCTGAGTTGACCAAGATCACCAAAGTGCTAGTCTAAGGTCCAGCATGTGACTTAAACCTCTGAGTGGGCATGGCCGTCGAGTGTTGGGAAGGGCCTTGTCGGTAGATTGTCCCAAAGGGTGAGGAAGAAGGGGGGACATGCGTGGCCAGGGTGACCTTGTGTGGCAAAGTGAAGCCAGCAGATCCACTTACCCCATCACTTAGGTAGCAGGTGGTGACGACCACAGAAGATTGGTGATCAGAGTGCAGGGGAGTCAGGGGCAGCCCCGAGCCAGACACAGAAGGTGCCAAGAACAGGCTCCTGGACAGTTCCTGGCTCTGCCTTGGCCAGGTCTGTTGCTGATGTTGATTAAATGAACTGCTTTTTTGCCTGATATGCTATCATTTAAAGAGCAGAAAACTTCCTAATAGAATTCTTGAAATTGAGTTTCCTTCCATAACCATGGAATTCCCTCCTTTTTCCAGCTGACCACCTCTGTTTTAAGTCCTATATGTAAGCTCTGGCTTAATAGGAACTAGAAAAAGAAAAAACATCATTAGGGAAATTTGAATTCTAGAAGCTGTTCTGTCTTCTCCTGGAGTCTTTCCTTATATTCCTACTGTTAAAATATTCAAACCCTGATGCTTTGGAACCACACAGTTCAGCTCTGAATCACCACTGGTCTCCAACAATGCGTTTTTTGCCGAAAGGGTAAATGAGGTCTCTTTAAAGGGTAACTTAGAACCCTATTGTTGTTGACACATTAGAGAGCGAGAGTCTTAGCTCCCTAGATGCCTCCAGAACATTAAATAATTAATTGCTCATTATTTTTTTTGCCTATCTCCATACTATCAGCATAGGTTGGGACAAAAGGATGAGGAAGAGAATTGTAATCCTGTAGAGAACAGTTTGTTCTCTAACCAACTCTCTACTAGCAGCCTGCGGGCACATGTTAATAAATATTGTGAGCAGGGGGAAATCTCCTGTGCCCGATAACTTGGAAGAAGCAAAGATAAGTGGGTCTCTTTGCCTCTGGACTTAGAACCTTTGCTGTGCTGATCCCCCTGACAACTGCCCAAGAGAGGGAGTCGCACAGCACTTTCCCACTGGCTGACCACAGAGCCCTCGCACTGGCACTCTGGGAACTAGACACGGGCACTGCTTTGCTGTCAGTGCTGAACGAAAGCCACTTGTCTGTTTCCCCAGAAGGCACACAGTGCCTTATTTGCAGTGGGTGCTCTGAAAACTATGGGCACCATTGTCCTTTCTTTAGGAATGAGCTTTATCTAATGGCTCTATGAAATGCTTTGAGATTTCTCTATCACCTCCTTGGATTCTTGCTTCACATCACCAGCACTTGACACACAAGAAGTGGAGAGAACTGCCAACATGGTCAGGAACTTCGGATTTTAGTCTGTTCTTTCTAAGAATTTGACCAGGTATAGAATGCTAGCCACTACTGTACCTTCATTACAAACCTGCTAATATTTAAGTTCAAAGACTAATTTTGTAAATTTATTGAGTATAATTTACAATTCACTCATTTAAAGTGTACAAGTGTACAAGTTAAAGTGAAGTACAATTTACCTTTTTGTTCTGTTGCTTTTGCTTTGGGTGTTATATCTAAGAAACTATTGCCTAATCAAAGATCACAAAGACTTACACCAATGTTTTTCTTTTAAGAGCTTTTATAGCTTTAGAGCTTACATTTAAGTTTTTAATTCATTTTTTAGTTTATTTTTATATATGGCAAAGGTAAGAGTCCAACTTCACTCTTTCGCATGTGATCACATTACTTTTTAATTATATTCCACATTTGTACCATAAAGATCATATTGCTTTCGTCTTTATTTTATGGTCTTTACTTGATATGATATCAGAAAGTTCTTTGTTTCTATCCATATTTCACATCAACTCAGTATGCCATTATCCTGAATCTTCATCATGTTGAACATTTGACCTTTTTCATGTTTGCGGCTACCGTGGAGATGTCTGCTATAAACATTTTTGCCTCTATAGAATTATTTCTTTAGGATACATTCCCCAGTGTGGGATATCTTTGGCCAAAGGTTATGAACATTTTCCTAGGTCCTTTACTGGTGTCAGAAAGGGCTTAATCAGTTTACAGTGCCACATCCAGCCGTAGGTGGACTTTAGTATAAATTCACAAACATTGATGTTACCCTTCTAAAGGTTTTTGCTAGGGGCCTCCCTGGTGGCACAAAGGGTTAAGCACAGCACTATGAAGCTATCCGTAGCCTCTGCAGCACGAGTTCGATCCCCAGCCGGCCAGGGAGCTACCCCCATGGTGCAGCAGACCTCTCCTATCTCGCCCGCTGCTCCCCTCAGCAGTGTATTTCAGTCCGTCTACCTGTTCTGTTCCCCATTCTGTCTCTGGTGGATCCTCCACCCCTTTACCTCCGCATCTCTGGCCTTTACCCCAGCTCTTGTATGCATAAATAATTAAATCTTAAAAAAATAAATCTTTAGGATAAATTTGGCAGCTATGAGAGACCTAGGAAAACAGAGACTTAAAGAAAAAAAGGTTTATCTTTTGCCCACACGAAGCTCTGAGTGGGGCACGACGGGTCTCCTGTATAAGGCAGTCAGGGCCAAGCTCTTTCTGTTCTCTTCTGCCCTTCTTGGCTCTCACCTCAGCTGTGTGTTCTTCATCAGTGTTGTGGTAAATAAGGGTGGCGGGGGCAAGGAGGGCTGGGGAGGGGGCACAGAAAGACATGCTGCTACTTTTTAAGAGTATGACCTCGAAACTGCTTCTGCATTTACTTCTTGGTCACACCCAGAACAGGGAGGCTAAGCAGCGCTGCCATCAGTGAAGCAGTGTGTCCAGCTGAGTGTTCTGTTGCAGAATCAGAAGCAAAGGCAGATGTGGGCCAACTGGCAATCTGCGTCACGAGCTCTTTCTCTGGCATAGAGCTCCGTGGGTCTGTAATATGCCTCCACTCCATCTCTCCATTCACCATTTCTAGACATTACCTACTGAGTTTTACTCTGACTCCACCACCCCTTGCCTTCAATTCTCCCAATATTATATCAAACTTTATATCATAATTGCAGAATTCATCAATATGCACCACCTGTTCTTTGAGAAGGGACAATCTAGAATTAGAGAAATGGGTGTTGGTTTTGAGAAATGTCAGCACACAGGCCTCGGGCAGCAAGTGCCTCCCAGCCATGGGAGCTGCCTGAGCCTCAGCTGTGGAGGCTCCTTTGGGTGGCATTGTGCTCTGTCCCTACCACACCCTGTCCTGTGCTTTCTGTCACCCAAAGCTCAAGAAGATCAAACCTGACTTGGTGCCTGGAGAGCCTGTCTCTACCCCTTTGAAAAATAATTTCTATTTCCTAGCCTTATTTTAATCTTGAGGTGGTAAAGTATATTTTACATAATTATATGAAGTCTTAAAACATGACAAGTAAAATAGTAATAACAGCTCATAAATTATAACTGTTGTTCATTGCTCGTGTTGCCATAAGAGCAAGCAAACTCATTGTTTTTTTCATTCCTTCATTCTTCTTTGGGACTTTATTTGGGTCTTCCTTATTCTTTTCTGCATATAATCGGGGAAGATTCATGTATGTAGGGCTTGTCTCCCTGCTGAAGTAGTTGTAACAAGCTTCATTGAAGATGACTCAATGTTTAGCTAAGTCCAAATTAATGTTTTATCATGACCACATAAATAAACTGAGCCAAGTATGCTGTGACTCCATTTTCCTATAGCTTTCTATTTTTGCCAGAGTTCATGAGGACCTCATTTTTTCCAGTGGCATTTTGTTCTTTGACTTCCTGACTTAAGACTTCCCATATCCTCCCAGAAGCAAAACTCTTCTCAATCCACTTTTCTGCTTGTGCCAACCTGGCCGCGAGATACTTGTCGCTTCCTTCATTTTCTAAAAATGCTTCATGGGACCCTCTGACACACTCAGCTCTGACCTGGCAACTCCCCTGGCTTCACCTGCACTGTCACCCAGGCCTCCCCTTGGTCTTTGTCCTAGGAATGTCCTTGTCCTTCCTGACTTGTCTAATCTTCTGTTTCCTGAACTCCATGCCAGACTCTTTCTTGATTTACCCCTTCATTTTGCTGGAAGAATTTCTCCAGTATTTCTTAAGAAAGGGTACATGGGCAGGAATTATTATGTCTTTGTATGTCTTGAAATTTCTTCTCTGCTCAGTCATTTTCTACTCTCCTATCCACTTCCATTTTCAAGTGTTATGGTTTGGAATTTCAGATGTCTCCTCGTTTCACCAAAGATGGATTTTTGTATTTCTCACTCCTCTGTATATTCGAGATATTTTTTCAAAAGGAAAAGGGGATGACTTTCCTCCACATCTGGAATGTGAAAATGGCTTTTTCACTTCTTTGGTTATGAGTGTGGAGGGACATTTTTGGTCTTTGTTTAAATCTTTGATTTTTTTCACTGGTGTGAATTATCTATTAATACCATCAAAGAACAAACTCTAACAATTAACACAAACACAGAAGTTCTAATGCTTATTTTTCTCACTTGTCTCTTCTGAGATTCGGACGGTGTTGGCACCCAGCTGAACGGCATCCACACTTATTTGCTCTCATTTGCAGATTGCCGCACGCCCGTGATGGCTGTGAACATGCTCACCCAGCAGGAGGTCCCTGTTGTGATCGTGGCCGAAGCTGACTTTGCGGGCTCTTTGGATTCAAAAATAGGTGAGCAGGCATTAAAATGTCCTTGTTCCTGGGCAGTGGGTCTCCACTGATGTGTACAGATTGACATCATGTATTTGAGAAGAAAAATCAGCTTTATTTGCAAATTGATTGGCAAAGAGGTAGGAAATAAATTGAAATCTACCTCCCTGATTAAGAAAGGGAATGAAGTTATGTAGGTTTGTGGTACCAGGGTCAAGAACAAAGTTCAATTTTTTAGGTTGAAGAGCAGGTTAGGGGTAAAGAAAAGTAGACTTGGCTGAAGTTCCATGGCTAATCACCTAGCCATGGTGACTAGGAAAACCTTCATACATGAAGAATGATGAGGCGGCTTTTCTTCAGATAAGTGGGGGTTTTCTGTGCCCCTCATCTTAGTTTTCTTTCTTTCATGAATTTTAGGGTCTGAGATGAGTTTCACCATTTAGCCTCAGTTTCAGCATGAGGATAATATATTTGGCAGCCTTAAGAGCACATCCTAGCCTCTTCTGTCAACTGAAAGCGCTGACCACTGATTCCATGAGCTGTTTTGCCTCTTTGTAAAAGTAAATGCCCCTTCATTTAATCCTCCCTTATTTAAGACCTACGTTTTGAAAACATACCAACTCTATCATATCTTGCTCATTGCTACTGAGAATAATAAAAATTGTCTGGCCCACAGGTCCTGCCGGGAGAGCTAATTGGTGAAACTTATAGACATGGTATGGGGAACAATGCAACTCAGATGAAAATCCAATTTCAGAACTCATAGAATCAACAGCACAGTTGAGATAGGGTCCAAAGCTCAAATGACGGGTGTGGACTGGGTTTCTAGTGAAGGCTTTGGGGAGGAGGTGAACTTGAGAAGTTCAAGACAAGCACCTTGAAACACAGTGAAACTGAAAGCATGTTTAGAACTATAAATTCAATGCCTTGGCAGCCCTATCATTCCTGAGAGTCCTAAACTAGCATCACCTAGCAAAGTTTGGGGAGGAACAAAGGGGTGAAAACCTTACAACAATCCTGTCCAAGTATGCTCTTAGAACAGACCTGAGCATCTCTCTACCAGTGTTTCTATTCCAGCCAGTTTCCAAAGTACCAAAACCCTGCAGAGAAGGTTATTTCCACACTCTATTTCCTAGTACATGGGAGAAATAGCATATCGTATCAAAATCATGTTTTTCCTCACAATTCTCAGGTCAGTTTTTGACAAAGTGGGCTGAAGAAATGTCAAAACAGACAGGTATTTAGCCACTCAAGTCATTCTCTTCCGATCATTTAAGCCTGAAAACTGTATGGCCTAAAGGAATCTCTCCTATTGCTTTTATGCATTTTATAATTAGTAAAATTCTTTAGTACAACCAGCCAAGATAAACAACAAAGGGAGTTCTCATATGGCTTTTTGCTTTTGTGTGTGTATTTTTTGTCCAAATGCTGACACAATATTGAGAGATCTGAAAGAAAGAAAAAAATTTGATTTTCCTGGTGTGCATGGAAAATCATTTTTCTTGTTTTGATTTCCCATGATTACATAATTAACATTTGCTAAATCAATGCCTCTTGCACTCCAAGAAAAGCGAAATAGCAATAAGCAAAAGATTAAGAGGTGTTTTTGGCCATCCTACCTGCTTGCTACTAATAGTTCCCATTCTTTACCCACATGTCCAGCACGATGGCCCAGAGCATTTTTATGTGGTCACATAAATTCTGTGGTCACTATTTCACTGGAGTATGACTTCTCGTTCCCCCAGACCAGACCCTTTGGAATATAGTAAATGACTCTTTTCCCTCCTGGACTGTGCACACTTTCAAGTAATATTTATCGCTTGCCATGTGTTCCACAATTCAGTATCCTTCTAGTCCATCCCAAATATTTATTTGCCTCACTAGATTCTTTTTGTCAATAATCTCTGCCGGAACATCGCAGGACTTTCCATCTTACCAAGGGAACTTAGAACTTGTGCTCCAAACATTACCTTTTAGGGCAACATCCCAGAGACGTTATTCATAGATACCTGACTCAAGCATTTTGTGTGTTACCCTTAGTTTTATGTCTCCAGTTGCCACATGGTGTGTCCATGAGGGTGTCAGTGTCTTTAATAGATGACTCTGTGGCCAGAGTTCTCAATACCAATGTCAACTTGGATACCAGGGCACACACATTTGGCAGTTTCAGAGGCGTTTTTGTTTGGCAAAACTTGGGAGATGCTGCTGGTAGAGAAGAAGCAAGCAGCATTCCCCAGTGCACAGAACCACCCACCCCCCATAAAAATCCAGAAGGTTGCAGCACTGAGGTGGAGAAATCCTGTCCTACTGAGCCAACAACTGAAAACCCCATGTTTGTGAATAGTGGAAGCCAAAACAGTAGGCCTTGGCCTCCTGGATGAGTGATTTACTTGTGCTCACCTTCATCTCAAGGGTATGTGTGGGTTGCAGAGTCAGTGTGATGCAGAACGGATTGTTGCCTTTGGGAACAAAGCACCATGTGAAGAAACATGGTTGGCAGCTTTCCACTTCCTGGCTGAGTGGATTTTTCTAGGGTGCTGGGAAATGCTGGAGGAGTCAGCCCTACTTCTCAAGAGAACCCCTCTGGTCTCTCTCACTGAGAGCCTTTCCCAAATGCTTGTGTTGGCCAGCTCAGTGACAATAGGCACTCCAAATTGTGTATTTTAGAATCACAACTGTTTCTGAAGAGAAACTAAGCAAAGGAAAAAGATTTCAAGGAAATAATACCAATATGGTATACTGGTTGTCCCTGGGTGGCGGGTTTTTACAGGCCCATTCTCCCTTTCACAGTGAATGTACATGTTTTCACTATATCCATAACTGAAAAAAGATAGAGTCTCCTTTAAGAAGCTAAAACTGAGTGTCAGAGCTATTAGTGTGATTTGGGTACTTGCAAAGAAGATGTTTTGTGTTTCTTCCCCTCTGAATAGGAATTCCCAGCACCAGCACAGAGGACACCATTTTAGCCCAAACCCTGGGCCTGTCCTACTCTGAAGTCATTGAAACTTTACCAGATGGCACGGAGACACTGAGAAACTCTGCTGAGGTTGGTGTCCCATGGTATGGGCCTAAGAACAAACTTCATGACCTTGACATGAGTTTGACGAGAACTTTTCCTTGGGGTGCCTTTTCATTTGTCTCTACACCTAACAGTTCTGCAGCCTCACTTCTTAATTTCTGAAAACAAACTGTCTTTCAAGAGCTAGAAGTTTAATTAACTCTGAGTTGAACTCAAGTTGAACTCAAACTTCATTTTGGGGTATCTTCTACTTAAAAAAATTATCTCTTCTAGGGAAACTGATTCCCTGAGAGAGGTAACTGATACTGGCTGCTCTCCAGAGACCTCTGTCCTCCTCAGGTTATTGACCTACTTCTTCCTAAAGTATAACTCAGAGAAATAAACAGAGAACTATGAGTGATGTTTATTTGATCAAGTAATCTCTTGCTGGGTGGGTAAGTCTGGCAGGATTACCTGCCTATGTTAACTTATTATGATGAAATTGTGGTAGGAGAGAAAGGGTGAGGGGTGGGAAGGTAAGTAGGAGCTGGCTGAGAACAAGGATTCTCAAACTTGAGTGAGCACATGCTGGCAGCCTTGTTAGAACACGGCGAGATTACCTAGTTTCCACCCAGAGCTTCTGATGTAGTCATCTCAGGTAGGAACCAAGAATTTATAGTTCTAGCAAGTTTCCAGGTGATGCAGCTACTGCTGTTGATCCAGGTACCACATTTTAAGAATCCCTGACTTGGGACCTTGCAACTAAAGCCTAGTCCCTGGACCAGCAGCATTAATATCACTTGTTAGAAGGGGAATCTCAGGTCCTACCCAGTCTAATAAGATCCCCATGTAATTCATATGCACATAAAAATTTGAGAATATTGATTTGCAGCACTCTTTTTAAAACTTGACCTCACTTTGGAAACAACTGGAAAGTTTAAGAAAAAATACTGATACCTGAGTCCCACACTTGATATTCAGGTTTAATGGTTATTTGGGGGTGATGGACAGGACATCAAGAGTGTTCAAAGTTCCCAGATGATTCTAATGTTCCACAGAGTCAGGGCACTATTGGCTTAACACAGTGATTGCCTACCTGGTCATGACTGGATACCTGGGAGATGCTCTCTGGCCTTGGGTTGTCCTTTCTTGATAAAATTAGACCTGAAGATCTAGGTTTTTCAGGTTTGGGACTACCTGGCTATAGGATGTTTTATGTGTATATATCTAGATAGATGGATATATACATATACACATGTATATACACACATAGTGTGCACACACATGTGCACACACACACACAATAAGGACCTAGTTTTTTCCTTAGAAGGAGTGACATTTTCTGACCTCATGTTTGTGCCTTTGTATCCCTAGACATGAGTCATGCTCTAAGATATCGAACCTTAAATCTCATTTTAGACCTTGTTTGAGCAGGCTCCCTGGATATGGAGTAGAGCCAACCCAAGGTGTCTGTAGGGGAGTCCCAGATAACCCTCTATGGGGCATGAAAGGGCACACTCCTGTCCAAAAATCAGGTTTCTGAAGTACACAGAGAAATAAACCCTTTTGGTCTAGGACTGAGCATTAGTTAGTGTGTTATAATATGGCCTCAGGTGGTCTGTTGATTCCTCTCCCATCTCTAGACTGAATGTCTGGAATAAAGTATTTCTTTCAACAAGGCAGAAGGAGATAGATAGTGACAGACACCTCTCATTCCTGAGCTTCTAGAATGTACAGATCATGATGCAGAGCTTGTGATCATTTGCACCACAATTCTCTGGTAGTGGGAGTACAGGATGTAGGCGATGCTCCCCCAACCCCTGTGGTGTAAGGTTCCTTTGTGGGGAGCTCTTTACTTCCTCAATGAAACAGCTGCTTTCTATAGACACGGCTATACTTTCTTACCCATGTGCCTCACGACTGTACGCTCCTTGAAGGCAGAGGGCAGGTCACATTTATCTTGGTGTCCCCAGTGGCCAGCACAACCTGGCACATAGTAGGAGTGTAGTGTGCCACCCACCCAATTCCAGGTTCTCCAGGTCCTTAGCGAGGCTCTTGGGCTTGATTCTTATTATTAGTTTGGTTTTCAGAAAAGCATCAGGTGAAAAGGGAATTTCTCCTCTCTACTATTAGTGCTCTGCCCTGCTGTCTCCAAAATGGGAGCGTTTGAATACAAAAGAAGTGGTTCTTGGTCTTCCCCGCTTGACCGAATTCCTACTTCAGGGCGATATTGAATTCTTTTCTGGGCATGTTGGAGACAGTCACTAGATGGTAAATACCTGCTGTGCCATTCTAAATGCCGACAGAAGGTTCTCCGTGAGGTTTCACAGGGCTGGGTGACAAGGAGAACCATGGAACCCAGGCCGGGGCCTCAGCGCCCAGGGCATGGTACTTTAAACGGCTCCCAGAGAGCATTTTAATTTCTTTTAAAATCAGAAGAAAAAAAGTGAACTTTTAGGATCAAAAATTATATTCTTCTTTTTAAACAGTTATAAAATAGAATTGTTAATACTCTCTTGAGGAGGAAGGGGCCCACAGAGGCTCAGACACTGAGGGCTCCTGACCGTCCCAGAGTGGCCTGCGGAGAAGCACACGCAAAGCCGTGGCCTGGGCTGGCAGCACGCGGCTGGCCGCTTGCTCTCGTGCAGGAGGAACGGGCGCCCTCTCCTTCCCTCTCAGTTCACAGGAATGAACCGGCAGGATGCCTTTCTAGCCCTGACACAGAAGGCCCGGAGGAAGAGAGTGGGTGGAGATGTGACCAGTGATAAGCTGAAAGACTGGCTGATCTCGCGGCAGCGATACTGGGGCACGCCCATCCCCATGGTCCACTGCCCAGCCTGCGGCCCCGTGCCAGTGCCTCTGGAGGACCTGCCTGTGACTTTGCCCAGCATCACATCTTTTACCGGCAAGGGAGGCTCCCCACTAAGCATGGCTTCAGAGTGGGTGAACTGCTCCTGTCCCAGGTAAGGAACTGGGCCCTCGGGACTTCCACCAGCTTGGAAAGCATATCAAAGGTCTTCTGGGACCTGTGATTGAAGGGTCTAGAGTCTGTGGCCCAGTCACTATGATGTTGGCCCTCTCCTCTCCTGGTGGAAACAGCTGTGTCAGTTCAAGTCTTTCCTAGAAACATCTGATCCAACTGATGAAAAGCTGCACATTTTTGTCATAGCTTTGTCAAAGACCACTGTCTTCCATTTTATATCCCAGAATGCTTCTTGGAGATGAGAGAAAATGTTTTCTCCTCTCAGTTTTCCCATATAGTGACTGCAATAACAGCACAGATTTTATCACAAGTAGCAGAGTCGTAGCTAACAGCAAGTGTGCTCAGGGGTTTTATTCTTTCATATACTGAAACGTACCACATTTCCTTTGCATTCTGTCAGTTCACTGCGTGTCTCAAATGTGATTTTCTATGATGCCATACAGCTGATTAAACATATAGCAGACACCAGATTCTAATATCGTCCTTCTTCCTCCAGTGGTGAAGCCATTTTTCTCTGCTTTCTAGACCATGATGAGGATGATTTAGTCCTCTGCCAGTATGGAGCTGCATTATGAAGTTGGTGATTAGGTAACTGCCTAGTGCAGTTTTGAGGCTCAGGCTGGGGAGTCAGGCCATGGATTCAAGTCCTGGCCCTACCTTTTAACTAGCTGTGTGGCCTTAGCGAAGTCATTTAACTCTTCTGAGCTTCAGTTCCCTTAGTGGGAACTAAAATAGCCCTTGGAGGTAACATCTCACAAACATTCAATAAATGGAACTGTCACTGCCTGGGACTTGCGGACCATCCTCTCAGGTCCTTGCCTAGGTGGTCCGGAGGTAGAGCTTGTAGTTAGGGACATAGGAAGCTCTGGGCCATTTTAGTATATCCCACAGGCTCCAGAGGGAGGTAGCCTACCCTCTTGGTTGATAAGCAGTGACAAAGGGCTTCCCTGCCAGAGACATGGGTGGTCTTCAGAGACTAGTTGCAGAGCTCTAGTTAGTGGGGTCAAGTCTCCTACCCGGCTGCAGATTCCTAGAGGGCAGATCTGCAGCCTTGTTATTGGTCAAGACTTCCCGAATGAGCCCTTGAGGCCAGGCAAGAGAGGACAGTGGTTAGGACCACAGGAACCAGAGTTCAACAGATGTGGACTTACTCTTGAGCTCCAAGACCTGGGATGGGTTGAATATCACTGATCTCATCTGCAAAATGGGGGCATGATTATCCATAATCCCCCTGGTTACTGGGAATTAAATGAAATAAGGCCTGCCACCCAATTGTCACTACTGGAGCTAATAATGGTGATGTCACCATCACCAACAGCTATCCCTCCCACTCACCAAGTAGCCTTTCACATACCATCCAGCTTTTAATGTCAGCAGTAAAGCATGTGGTGGATTTAAGTCCAATATGACTGTTAAAAAGAAGATCAGCATGGCAAGTCTTAGCCAGATATTATTCTTTTTATCATTTGAGCCTTGCATATTATTCTTAACTTGTACAGGTGTACTAATGGTGAAGTAGAAGAAGTAACCTTTACCTTCTAATTATTTCCCTAAATAGTATCTGTGTTCTGGTTGGTTGCTCTCCAAGTGAAAAGCCCTGGCTTTAATTTAGAGATGTGCTATTGAGACCGGTGTCTTAAAGCAGCCATTCGGTGGTAGGAAACAGGATTCCTTCAGGTTCTCTCCCATGAGCTCCTACTCCCAGGGAACAACACTGTTCTTGGTGGGAGGTCCCTAAGAGTTCCAGATCTGGGCCTGCTTGTTCACTTCCATTTAATAAGCAGGAGATGAGTAGTGGCTATTTCAGTAATATCTGTAAAGCCAATTTGAACTGCTTCACAGGTACATGATATAAATGCAAACCTTTTTTTATTTTATTTTATTTTATTATTATTTTTTTAAGATTTATTCATTTATTTATACAAGTACTGGGTAGTCAGAAGCGTGGGAGGGTGAGACAATTCACCAGAGCCAGAGAGCCAGAGCGGATAGCAGAACAGGCAGAAGGACCGAAGTACACTGCTGAGGGGAGCAGCGGGCATGGCAGGAGAGGTCTGCGTGCCATGTGGGACCCTTGCGGTGGCCGGGGATCGAACCGGCGCTGCAGAGGCTGCGGGCGGCTTCGTAGCCCAGCACTCAACCACTGCACCACCAGGGGAGGCCCCTTCTTTTATTTTTAGATTAAAAACAGACTCAAGTCCTTGCTTGCTAAATGAGCAGAAGGTTCATCAGCTCCTCCTGGGCCTTTCATGCCCCTCCTCAAATTCTCCAATAACCCCCCACGACTTACACAGTCAAAGGGCAGCATTTGGAGGGGTGTTTGGTCCTGCTTCCCTACTTCAAAAGGGAGAGCCTGGAGTCTGTGCTGTGTTCTGCTGTGGCTTCTCATTGCCGCCCAGGACCCCTGTGAGTAGCTGGCTCTGTCCATTCACTGCTGACGTAGGCCTTGAGGAGTCTTCCTGCGGGGCTGAGCTAGACTAAGCACTGTCGCTTGGGTTCCTAGTTGTGCCTTTTAGCACCTAGTTCTCTCAGGCCCACAGACCTACCACCCCGGTTTCAGCATTTGGACTCTCCCAGGCATGTCCATCCCTACATGGGGACTGCTTTTCTTTTGGGCTTTTTACACACCAAGGATCTCACTTCTTTCACTTTCTAAATCAGTATGACTATCACAAGCTTTTTCTAAGGAACCTATCTTTAGGTACACTGTCACAAAGAGCCTTCTGGCGAGGGGCCTCTGATTTGTAGTGTTTGCTGATTTCTGTGGTTTACATACTCCCGACAGGGCTAATTGCAGGCTACCAACTTGCTGTCACTCGTCATGGAATTGGAGAGAGATGCCAACAGTTGATTCTCCCTGGTTGGTATGAATTGGCTCTGAAACACCACTGCCTTAGGGCCTCTAGGGTGATTTATCTTTCTAAGGTCATCTCAGTGGATTTCTGCACCCCTTACCCTAGAGCAGAGATAGAAAAAACCCAAGTTCATTTTTCAGCACAACATTTGGTTTTCAACTTCTCTTCATAAATCAGTCTACTCATAAGCATCATAAAGCAAGCTCTGGTTGAGGGCAATCTTGACAAGCCTGAAATAGATGCTCATATGCAAAAGAGACACTTGCTACTGTCTTGTCTTGTTAGGTTGTTAAATTTTCAACCAGGTTAAATTCAAAGGGGAGAAAAGGGCTTTTAACTGTTAGAGACTGAAATTTTTATTTTGTAAATTTCTTCAGACCATCATGTACTGTACAAAAGAGCGTTCTCGGCATTGTCTTTTCATGATGTGGCATTGTTCTCATGACATTTTAAATTCATACTAATTGTCATAGCTTTTTCAAAAGCTGGTGGAAAACTGCATTAAAATTTAAATAGAAACCAGTTGATGAAATTCATTTTTTTTTTTCCTTAGGTGCAAAGGAGAAGCCAAGAGAGAGACAGACACAATGGATACCTTTGTGGATTCCGCCTGGTACTACTTTAGATACACGGACCCTCAGAATACGCATAGGTAAGTGAGGCCCTGCTGGATTCTTTGAGCCTGTGCCAACCTGGATCCTCTAAGAATTCCTCCAAGACAGAATTAAATGAACATGAGATTTGTTGGGGGAAAGTTGATGAAGAACGAAGGGATGAGGGGCTGGTGCCTGCAGGGAGAGCCCATAGGCCACAGTGTGGGCATGACTCCTGTGGAAGGAGGGGGAAGAAAGAAGGATTGGATGGGAAGAGCCTCAGGCCTCAGTGCAGCCCCAAGAAAGACTCAGCTAGGCAGAGGGGAGACCTGAGCAAGGCTTGTCCTTAAAGCCCCCAGCTGGCAGAAACGCCTCTGTGCAGTGCCCTCCCTCTGGGAGCCTGGGCACAAAGTGGATGCAGAGAGGAAACAGCTGGAAGTTGCAGGTCAACTGTGCGCCTTGAAACAGGCTTGGTAAAGGAGTGTGTTCAATTATTAAATTAGATTATTCACTGCCAAGTAAATCCCCAGTACAAAAAAAAAAAAAAACAGAAAGGAAGGAAGTGCTGCTATAATGTCCTCGTTGGCCCCACAGTGATCTGCATTTATGCAGTTGTAAAGATGTAACAGTATTTACTTATCTGAAAATAATGATGTAGCTGTACAGGGAGGGAGAAGGAAGGAGAGCCAAGATGTGTCACCTCTTAGCACATAAGTCATCAGAAGAAACTGCAAAAAGAATTAAAAGTGGCTAAGGGACAAGCCTGAGGCGCAGGGGCTTAGTGAGGGAATGGCCTTGGAGACCACTGTTCAAATTCTAAACCTTTCAGTGCCGTTTGATTTTTCAACTGTGTGCATATGTTTCTTTGAAAGAAATAAATAAACAAACAAATAAATAAATAAGGGAGAGAGAGAGAGCAATAGATAGATTTATACATAGGGAGTGGAGAGGCAGAATAGAAGTGATCACAGAGCACAGGAACAGCTACAGACACTAAGCTTCAAAGGCCTTACCAGTTTGCTCTTGTCCTCGGGAGAATTATTATTCTGTAAAATAACATGTTTCCAGTGTGATGGGTGCTCCTGCCTGCCCCTGTCCACACCATGCCCTGAGCACAGCAGTTCTATAGTCTTGAGTTCAGGCCATCCAGAAATGAGTGAGATCCTCAGTAAACAGTAGGTGAGACGGACAGAAAAGCACTAGGATGGCACCAGCTAACTAACCCACAGAGGGGTCTCTCTTCTGGATCTTCCTTCTAGAAGGGACTTTGGTGCACCCCATGTAGTAATAACTGGCCTAAAATGTAAGGGGAGTAGGGCTTTCCACCCCCCAGAATGTTTCAGGGGAAAGCCTTTTTCCAAATGACAGAGACTAAATTACATGAGAGACCCTTGGCTGGTCAGAGAGAGATCCTGAGACCTTCACAACCTCCAATTCGGAAACACCAGGTAGCACATCCTCCCTCACGAAATGCTGCTGTTCCTTTCACTCCAACTTGACTTCTCACCAGCGTGGTTTCCTCAGTAGGTTGTAGATCCAAGCTCTAGCTTCTTTCAACATGTCACTTCTTAGTTTATCCCAAACTGGTTTTGGGGCCAAGAGCCATCCTTGTCTTTTCTTTAATTCTATCCCCCTGGGTAGGCGGTTGGACTTCCTTAATGAATCATTTTTCACAAAGAAAAAAATTTCTGAAATTTTGTCAGAACTCTGGCCTCGTGACTAGGGGAGAGAAGACCAAGGTGCACGGTGGCTGGCCAGGCCTCCCTGCTGCGGGCCAGCCTGAGCTGGAGCCCACCAGGATAAGCTAGTTAAAAAAAAAAATGCCTTGAGGTGGGGGGCAGAGTCTTTACAGTCATTTGAAACCATGAAGTACAAATCCTCCAAAGGCAAAGGTTCAGTTCATTGGTTGACCTCAAATGAGGGTATTACCTTAGAGTTGAAGAGGGCTGGCCTCAGCTAACACAACACCCTCACTTTCACTCACATTCACTTTCCCCCCTCACAGACATCCACCTCAAGAGTCCTAGCCAGAAAATGGAGGAAAGTAGTGTTTCCTTTCCTCCCCAGCATCCATTAGGACCTGATCTATGAGGGAGTCTCCCCTCTGATCTACTAAAATTTACCTCTTAGGTAAACGAATTGGGCTTGTTCATGACAGTCACCCTAAATATGCTCAGTGCATTCAGCAGGCCATATACACACTGACCATCTGCATTTTAAGGCTGCTTTTAAGATAAGCTTGAATAGTTTTAAAAATGAACATTTAGTGCCTGCATGTTAATCTCCATTATAAATGCCACATTGCCCTCTATTGGTACAAGCACAAAAATCTCAGTTAACTGATTGAAAAACAATTAAAATAAACCTAGATATTCAATTGTGCATTGTGCTGAAATACTTTTTTTTTTCCGCTAGTATGGTTTCCTCTCATCCTTCTTTTAAAAGAAAAATTTAATTTGATAAGATGGGTCAGTAATTCTTCTGAGACCGTTTTTATAAATTTCATAAATCAATACTGACCTGATTTTTCCCTCCTTCATTATATAAGCTTCACTCTTATTATATTTTAAAAAGAAAATCAATTTTTCTCTGACATAATTTGTTTTGGGGTATATGCCAATTACAGTAGGTCTGTCTAATTTATACAACTGTGGCAGAACAAGTTTTAAAAAAATGACCATTCCTCTCTTCCAGCCCTTTTAACACAGCGCTGGCAGACTACTGGATGCCTGTGGATTTGTACATCGGAGGGAAAGAACATGCCGTCATGCACTTGTTCTATGCAAGATTCTTGAGTCATTTTTGCCATGATCAAAAAATGGTCAAACACAGGTAAGCACCTGTATTGCCTTGTGAAAGAATTTGGTTCCACAAACTTAAAGCAGGCATTGGTTCTTTTGGGTAAGGCAAATTTATGTAGCAGAAGAATTCTTATTGTTCAAGTGTGCTTTAGAGGTCATTGTCAGTCTTAACCATTTGAGGTCCGTTCCTGTTGCTTAATCAGTTCCTACAGTTCTCGTTGCTTACTCACATAAAGCCTAATCTTCAGCCCTTTTCTGTTTAACTGAGTGAAGTCATCAAGACTTGTTTGTGAGGTGGAGCAGAATGGTTCATTATGTCATATAGCTTTTTATAGCTTCTCGTCCGAGGTCGTCGTGTTTATCACCTGGTCCTTCTGGGTAAACTCTACGTGTGAGCTTGAATGAGTCCTGACTCAGTGTATTACTCTGATAAAGGCATGTGATGGATTAAAAGCTAGGAATCACTTTGTAAATCAGTTGATAAATTCTTTTCTTGTTCAACTATAATCTATTTGCTGTTACATTCTGAAAGACATATGTTTGCTTATATGTGTGCATTTTTCCCCATGAAATACATATTCGATTTATTGTGCACCTTAAAATAATGAAATGGACACTCATGAACCCCCTTCTCTGTTTAAGATAGCATTTACGGGTCCCCTAGAATCCCAGGGTGCCGGCTCTAATTCAATTCATCCTACTCCCCATTCCAGATCATCCAATACCACCATTCCTCCCCAGCTAACTTCTAGCCTGAACTTTGAATTATTCATTTTCTTAATTTTCTTTATAAATGTGTCACCTATATGAATACTTTTAAGCAATATGTTTAATTTTCCTGTATGTGAACTTACCATCAGTAGAATCATATTTCATTTATTCTGTGTTAATGTCCTGATTCACCATTCTTGGGACTCATCTCCCCTGCTGGGTAGCATTGTGTTCCAGCCCCCTTTCATTGCTGTGTGGTTCTCCGTTACATACAGTGGGATCTCTAATACAAACTCTAATACAAACTCGGGTTTTGGGTCCATGCCACCATTCATGGCCTTTTGACTTCTCTGTGCAATTATGATCATTCTTGAACATGTCTCCTGCCAAACGTGTGTTAGCATTTCTCTAGGGTGGGTACCCCATTATACAGCTGCTGGATGCAGGGTATACACGTGTTCTACTTTACTAAGGAACACCAGACCGTTTTCCAAACTGGAACTATAAACCTGCACTCGCACTGACAGAGAAGAGGGTGCCCGTCACTCTACAGCTTTATCATTGCAACATCTAAGTGTTATCCAGCCTTTTAAGTTTTGACAAACTCGTAGATAACCACGTTATGTGTTACATTTGAATTTAAAGATGCTGCTTACTTATGAAGTTAGCCTATTTTTAGTTATTTTTGGATCCCTGTGTTTCCTCTTCCCCTAAATCTGTTTCTGTCCTTTACCTTTATTTCCTCTGTGTTGTTTGTCTCTTGTTGATTTGTAGAAATTTTTAACTATTCTGGATTCTAATCCCTTCTCGGTGATTTTTTTTCCCAGTTCTTAGCTTATCTTATTTTTATGGTATCTTTTAATGACCAGAAACCCTTAATTTCATATAATAAATTTTAATCTTCCTTTAAGGCTATTGCTTTTAATGTCTCAATGCCATTAATGGAACAGTCCTTCCATTTCCCCACTGACCTCTGGTGCCCACTCTGTCATCAATCAAGTTTTCATAAATAGGCAGGGGCCTAGTTCCTTCCATCCTTTGGTCCATTTGCTCTTTGCTATACTGATAATTTACTGGTCTCTGTTATTTTAATTTGCAGTCTTAATACCTAATACAAAAACGTCTCTTACTTTGTTCTTTCTCTTTAGGGGTGTCTTGGCTATATTGGACCTTTGTTCTTCCATATAAATTTCAGATTCAGCTCATTAGTTCCAGAGAAATCTCTATTGGGAGTTTAATTGGAATTGCATCAAATCTACACGTTTATTAATGTCTTTTCTCACTCTACATCTTGCATCTCTGACCTTAGCATCTGAAATAATTTCCTTTTGTCAGCAATGCATGCTGTGGAAAGTCTCTTATAAAAAGATTCTTTTGTGAAGGTACATGTATTATCTATCTAAAAGTATCTTTATTTCTACCTCATTTCCTAGAGTTTGCCAGCTCAATGACATTGAAAACAGTATTTTGAACTATATTTTCTGGCTATTTCATTTGTTTTTCATCAGAACAATAATTTAAGCTCTTTCTGCCAGGAGCATAATTCCTGGGCTTTTTTTCCCCCCGTTATTATGTTTTGTGTTTGTCCTTTGTTAATTTAATATCTTTTGGGATTTTTTTAATTACAGAGAAAAAAGGGGAGAAAAATATCTGACTGTCTCCATATGTAGATAATCCAAATTGACAATAAAAAAATAAGATAAGGGCCTTCCCGGTGGCGCAGTGGTTGAGCACTGGGTTGCGAAGCTGCCCACAGCCTCTGCAGCGCCGGTTCGATCCCCGGCTGCTGGGCGAGGGTCCTACATGGCGCGCAGACCTCTCCTGCCGCCCGCTGATCCCCTCAGTAGTGTGCTTCATCAGTCTGCCTGTTCTGCTCTCCACTCTGGCTCTGGTGAATTCTCTCACCCTCCTGCACTTCCAACTGTACCCAGTGCTTGTTTAAATAAAGAAATAAAATCTTTTTAAAAAATAAGATAATACAAAAGTAATACATGTCTGAGATTAAAGGTTTCTAATTGCAGAGAAAGTGAACACTGAAATCTACCCCCTCCACTTGACTATCTGTCCTCTTCTTCCTGTTAACAGCTTCTTGGTTTCTTCCATAAAACTATGTTACACATCTCCATGTTTCTGTTGATATAGTTATGTTACACTTATTACAGACATATTTCTTGCTTTTTTCTCTAATACTGTATTTTGGCATCAGCACATACAAATCTCCCATTCTTTTAAATTTACACACAGCAGTCCATCATATGAGTTTACCATAATTTAGTTGAACACCTACTTTTCCAATTGCAATTACAGAAAAAAAAAAAGGTCCAGTGACTATATTCTTAGCCGGAATTGGAGTCCCTGTCTGTAGGGTCAAGTCCTGTCACTAGGACATGCTGGGATAAAGGATGTGTTGTGTGTTCTTACAGTTTTGGGAAAGAAAGAAATACATTGCTTCTCAAACCTTTGTGAGGCCACCTATGCAGAAAAGAAGCAGATAGAAAGCTCTCCCTTCTCCCACCCTCAGACCTGCTCCCTCCCCCTGTGCATGAATGCATGAGTGGAATAAAATTCTGCCCTACAGAAAGCTAATTTAGGATAGAGATTAAATCCTTAAAATAATCTTCTTCTCATTAGCCCTAGAGGACTTCATGTGTACAAATGAAACTGATCTTCATCACAAGGACATTAAACGTATTGATAACATTAATCTCAGGTAAATAAATCAGTGAAAATGCCCATACCTTGGTTTATAGAATTTACTTTCTTACCTAGGGAAACTTCTTGACCTTACTAGATAAAGATGGCCACTAAGAGGGAATTATGCCTTATTACTATCACAACCTTTTGCACTCTTTGGATAGATCTAAAGAGTTTTACCTCTTTATGATATAAACAGATAAAAATTTGTTTCTCAAAAGAAATATTCTCCTTGGGATCAGGAGAATTGGTAAAGGTTAAGTTCAAAGACCAAACACAACATGAGAAATAGTTCTGTCTCATGTTAGTCTTGAAACTAAACCATAATTTCCTGCTCCTTAACAGTAGGACGCATTTCTCCAGTTTCTGAATAATTATTTGTAGAAGTAGCAAATGAATCAATCAATTATTCAAAGACTGATTATTTTAAGGTACAGGGTAAGACCTGACTGCCTTTATGACTTCTTTGCAGTGGTTTAAACTGTAGTTGAGGAGAAAAATGGTTTTCAGCATTCCTATATAATTCAGTTTGGGGTATGCTTTTGTCTCCATTCAAATTAATTTCTAATTTGCGAAGCTTCCATGCATACCTAGAATTTGCATTACCACCAACTTGAAGGAACAGTTTTATGATGTAATTTGAAATGTATGCAGTTTTTAAAAATTCTTTCTGAGATTCTATCCTTTACCCTCCCACTCCCCCTCCCCCCAAAAAGAGGTTTATTTTAAGTACTGAAAGGCAGCTCTTTCTGGAGAAGGTGCAGAAGGTCGTCTTATCTGCCTCTCAGCACAGCTGGGGGAGTTGCTCCTATTAAATCACATAGGCTAGCAATAGCCTCTGGAAACTGTCTCTGAGCTTTCACCTCTTTACAAGGCATTTTAGGCCACAAATGAACTGCAAATCACCCACTGTCTGTGGTAATTCAGAATTCTCCAATTAGAAATTTTGAAAGCCTCCATACAGTCTTGTCAAGCAGATCTAGGAGGGAAATTGAGACTTGTCAACCACACATTGTATATCCCTGCATACACTGGCTAGGTTTTCTGGAATGTGTGTCAGTCAGAATTAAAATCTCTGCAGTCCTCTCAATTGACATTGTCCTTTCAGAAGGGATTTGAGACTGCAGTTATTCCACTGTTTTTCTCCCTTCTCAGCCCTGTGACCACTGTCACAAGTAGCAGATCTGTCCCATGTCCCTTTGGGCCAGTAATTAGTGGTGTGGATAAGAGACCTACGCCCTTTGATTCTCAGTAGCCTGGGGCTAGGAATTCAGTCCCCTTTGTGCACTCTTTTCATTTCACTCCATGATTCTGGTTAAATGTCTTCAAATGTAAACAGCAAAGGTTTGGGTGGATCTAATCATCTCCCCTGCTTTTCTAAGAGCCCTGGCCATTTCTTTCATCACTGCACATCTAGGTTTGCAGTTTGAGCTTTTAGATGGTCTCTTTACCCTTTATTAGAAGCTAGCCCTCGGGTTGGATGTACCCCATAGGGAACAACTGGTGCCTTCCTGTGTGTCTGAGTCACCAGGGTAGTGATTGATTGTCAGCGGGTAATTTGCAAAAGCAGGTATACAAAGAAATCCAAATTAAATAGCAGTGAGGTGCCATTTCCCATCGAGCAAAGAGGCTAGGATGATATGCTGCAGGAAGGCAGTTTGGAACAAGCTTTATGAAAAGTACTTCGGCACTATATATCGAGAGCCTAAAAACAGTCACACTTTGGACACACTAATTGCGTTTCTAGAAATCTACCCTAAGGAGATAATCACAGGTACTGACAGATTTATGCCCCCTAGTGCTCATATACATGCAGTATTGCAAGTACTGAAAACTTGGATATCATCTAAATGCCCAAAATATTTAGTCAATAAAGCATAGACCAGCTGTCTGGAGGATTCTCATATGACTTTGTAAAATTATATTATCGAGACGGTCTGATACAAAGAGAAATGCCCCTGAACTAGTAAGAAGTGAAAAAAACAAGATACAAAAGTATAGTTATCCCTGCCTTTATATGTACATGCACATGCATACACAAAGCAAGAGAAAAGACTAGAAAAAAATTATGCATATTAACACTAGTTTTCTCTGGGTGGGGAATTTATTGATGACTTTATTTTTCATTGCCTTTCTAATTTTTTTCTACATTTTTTTACAATGACTATGTAACTTTATAAAGGGGGGGGGGAGTCATTTCTAGGTTGTAATCTAAACAGGAAAATGTGCTGAGCCCACCACTTTGATTTTGTTAGTATGTGACTGAGGGAGACCCAGGGACCCCAAACTGCTAAGGGGCGTACGCTCTAAAAGGGGTTCGACCATCCATGTGCAAAAAGGCAAAGGAAGCATGCTCTTAGTGTGGGGGTGGGGGGAGAGGAGGAGAAGGATTTCAAATGATAGTTTCCCAATAAAACTTCGTAAGTTACTTATCTCTTAATGGGCAAAATGTCCAACCAAACAGACTTGGCCCAAAGCAGGCCCATTGAGGCCGAAAGCTTGACACAAATCTAAGGTACCTTCTGGCAGGAAACCACACAAAGTGGGTGAGGAAGGTCCTAGAGAGCTGGAACAGAAAAGACTTAAAATTTAAAGCATCACACATCAAGATAACAGCTGCCGTGGTCTCTGCCAAGGACCAGGAGCAGCCTCCCCAGGTGCCTCTCACCCACTTGTCTCTTCCAAGTGTCTCCACATGTCTCTTCTCCCCATGGCCCTCTCCCCTCCTTCATTTATATATCCACCTCCATTTACATATCCACCTTGCTCCTTCCCCACTCAGGAAGTCCAGCTTATGGCCCACTGGGACTTGAAATCCAAGGTGCCTGCATATGAGTGAGGCTGAAGAAAATGGCAGCCACTCATGCTCTTCCCACTTGCACAGAGTGTAACAATTTGTGGGTGTGCGGTAGGTAGCCGCTTTGTCCCAGCTTCAGCAGTAGGGTGGAAGCTATGCAGGGCCACTGCAGTGGGCACTATGTCCCGACTCCCCTGAATTGAAGCTTTTTCTCTCCCTTTGTGAGAGACAGCTGTCGTCAGGGGGCGCTTGTCAATTCTCATCACTCTTTAATACAACTCAATACCCCCAATTGAGATTCTCTCTGCAGTTTGCAATCACCAAAGAGTGGTGGAGCTAGAAGCTGCTGTTCTGTGCTAGGAAGGCTTGCTGACCGTGGAGAGCTCAGCGGGCCTGGTCCAGGAGCTTTTTCCTGTTTCTCTGATCACACCAGAAGTGGAACTATTGACAGAAGGGAAAGAAGAGAAGCTTTTCTTGGGTCTCACTATTTTAATGAGGCCTCCTTCCGTGCTACTGGCAGGCTAGGAAACAGAAATAGTGATATTTTAAGATGAATCATGGCTTAATACTTAGAAACTGGCTAATTATGGGAACATGATGGTCCTCAGCATGGGGCAAGGAAGAAGAGGAAGGTGAATTTTGTCCGAAAATCCAGGGCAGAGACAACTTTCGGAGGCCCATGCTTTCTGTCTTCTCTCCAGATCGCTGCAGTCACTGCCTGACCAGGTCAGAAGGGTGGGTGGTGAGCTGAGACTTCGTAAGTAAGCAAATGCTGTCTGCAGCAACTCGGTAGAGCTCTGATGAGTCCTGAGATTCTTTTCGCCATGTCTTGGTTGGCATATTCCTGTGTGAGATGATTTTTTTAAAATAAGGCACTAAAAATATAGCCTGTCAATCTGTTCTGAGATTTCTTGTTTATAGGAATAATTAGCAACCCTCCTCACCCTGCCCTCCCTCTGAGTTTCTCCCTTCCTTCCCCTTTCTCCTTCCCTCCTTCCTTTTATTCTTGGCGGTGCAAAGACGTGACCAACAAGCATTAATTGTGATTTCTGAATGAAGCAGTCTGGTTATCAGGATTCCTCTCTCCCCCTCACTCTGACCACACAGATTATGCTGCAGTGTGAGCTAATGGCACCCACCTGTAGGGGTGGCGGTGAAGGAGGAAGCTGACCCAGAGAAAAGAGCACACATTTGTATTCATGAAAATGGAACCATCTAGAGTCTTCCTCCAGGCAGAAGCCCTGCCTAATGCCCCCACCTCGGATGGTGTCAGATTCCGAAGGAGTCTGCTGGTGGTTTAGATTATAGGTGTTTTACTTACACATAATACCCCTTGTTTGCATAGTCACCAATGAATGGATAACTTGGTTGTTTATAAAGGTTTGTTATAAAGTGCCATTTGTTGAGTGAGTGATGATTGAGTGACATGGGTCATGAATCTGAATAATGAACTTGGCAATGTGGTGTGATTGCGGCTGCCGCAGGACTGGGCTGCAAGTCCAGTGGGCCGTTGATGTCCCTTGTCCCCAATTCCCACGCACCTCGTACCTCCCTATCCCCCTTAGTGCCTCTTCCTGTGTTGTTGATGGTTATTTACCGGCGAGTCTTGAGCCGTCCATTTTACTGTGCGCTCTCAGATTAATTGCAGAGTGCTCTCTATCCACTTGCTGCTCTAATACTTGTTGAATCTGTGCTGAATAGCAAAGCAAGTGTGACTCCTTATTCAGAGCTAAACTACACATGAAGGAGTGTGTCAGGCGCCAGGCACAAGAATGAGACTGGATTTCTTAAGTCCTGTCATGTGGCACTGTTGTCCTGTGGCTTCCTGGGGAGCCCTGGAAGAGTGGGGGAGACGGGGGGGGGGGGGGGATTGGTGGGGACAGTGGCGGGGGTGACTTCCCAGGGCCTGAAATTCCTTGTAAGTGCTCTTGGGGGACACTCTCGCTCCAGCTCTCCTCCCTGTGAACCTGAAGTAGACAGAGCTTGAATCTTTCTGTGCCTCTCCCTGCAACACGGCTGTGGCCCAGTGCCTGCACCCAGTGTCTGCCCTTCATTCACGGCTTTCCTCCTCAACCCTTGTCCCCTCTGCTTTGTCCCAGCCTCTGCTGCTGGCAGGTTTATTTCTTCATTCATGGAAACAGATTTCATTCAGTGCAAACCAGTTACTTGCTGAGTGTCCGCGATGCACCAGGCACTAGGAGGGGCCTGCAAGGGTTTTCCTCCTACCCCTTCCTCACAGGAGGGAAACAGACAGGGAAGCAACTCCCCTGACACAATAAAATTTAGTATCTGCCAAATGCAGCTACAGGCACTACACTGGACAACAAGGAAAAAGCAACTAATTCTGACCAGGAAGGCTCCTGACCCCTTCCCAGCAGAGGTGGACTTTGAGTGGAGCCTGGAAGGCAGAGTAGAGTTTTGACAGATGGGAGATTTTGATAGTGCTTCAGGGAAGCACTTGAGTGAAGACGTGGAAACACAGATGTGCAACTTGGGGGAAGGGCAGAGGACGTGAATAGGGTGGGTGCGCCTTCAGGCCAGCCTGAGGAATTTGGCCTTGATTTAGAAACAGTTGGTCTTCTATATGACTAGACTCTTCTTCCTTCACAGCTCTGAGAATGTGTTTATGTTATGAAAAATTACCACATTTACCTAAGTTAATGCACTTTTCAATATGTGTGTTGTGTTTCACTTAACAGTTTACTTTAAAAAGAAAAGAAAAGCGTTTTAAAAGATAAGGCCAGAGGACCACAGTTGAATTTAGGGTCATGTTCACACAGGTTGCAATTCTTCCCATTCCCGGAAGGTGGCAGCATTGTGCCACTTGATAAAGGGTAGGAACCAGCACAGGATTCCGTTTCTTCCCCAACCCCTTCTTGCTGATTTTAGTCGCCCTTCTCTTCTTAATCTTTGGAATCCAGATTTTTCCTTCCCTCCTGCCATCCTAAAGATATTTTTTAAGGATTTATCCATGATGAACTTAGGCTCAAAAATGTGCACCCCAATCATGCACAGATGGGCCACATCAGAGCACACGCTCGGTGAACACACCCTTTGCTGGTGGGAGTTTGCATTTGCTAGCTCAGCTTGCATTGTGCTTCTAACTGGATTTGTAGGTAGTCTCTTCCCTCCCCTGCCCACTAAAAAGTAGCCTTAAAATCTTCTTTTGCTTTAGAGCTGTTGTAATATTGTTTAGGTAATGAGCTTAGAATCCAGGTACAGTGCAGGGCAAAGGTAACTTCAGGAGCCAAGCAGCAGCAAACACCAGTGAGCTCTGTCCAGGCCCCAATCCTCGCATCCAGCTGTCTGCTCATTAGCTTTGTTAATCCATTCATTCACCCATGTTTGGGACACCCTGAAGAGCCTGTTCTCTGCTGAGCTCAGTGCTAAGCACGGGGATAGAACGAGGGTAAGGTTGCAGGGCAGGGCCAATGGAGTGGATCCACACTGCAATCACAAGGCAGCCTGGTCACCACAGAACAGCGTTTTCAGGATGCTGTGGGGCACAAGGGCGGGGGGCAGGGGCTGTGTGCAGTGGGCAGGGATGGCCACCCAGAGGAGGGAATGGTGAGCTTAGTGGTGAATGATGAGTCCAGGTTTCCCCAGGACCTCAGGCTGAGGTGGGCGTGCCTGTCAGCAGGCACCTAGGGAGCACAGCACCTTCCAGAAATGCCCCATGTGACCAGTGTATGTAAATGTTGGAGAAGCCACCAGGCAGGTAGAGAGGGGATGTGGGAGAGAAATCACATGCTTGGTCTGTTGGGTACAGTTCTCTGAGCTTCCTGAGGAAAATGCAGACCTGCCTCAGACCTGTGTGGGCTGTGGGCCTGAGCTTCCTCATGGTGTCTGTGCCAGTATACCTGAAAAACAGGGAACACAGACTCCCCCTTCCAGGTCCTTCTATGTTATGATTCAGTATAGGCTCACTTGGCTTTTAAATCACTTTCATTCCTTTCTATGTAAAAAGTCATATTTTGAGGGAATCTGATGGGGTATTAACTGTGTTTTCTTTATCTTTTCTCAGAGAGCCTTTTCACAAGCTGCTGGCCCAAGGCCTTATCAAGGGGCAGACATTCCGCCTACCCTCTGGGCAGTATCTGCAGAGAGAGGAAGTCGATCTCACAGGTGAGGATGGCCTATCTGGTCCCACAGGCCTGGGCTCCAGCCGGGCAGCAGGCAGCCTCCACAAGGCCTGGGTGGGTGGAGGGAGAATCCAGAAGAAGGGACCCGTGGTCTCAGAGCTTAAGCTTGCTCAGCCCTCTGCAGCGGGGGCTGGGGCTGGCTGGCTGCTCTCTGCCCATTCACATCCAGCGTCAATACCAGTTAGCTTCCGGCAGGGTTTTCACCTGTGTGTGACAGAGGGTTCTCCTGCCCGAGTCGACGTTTAATAGCCCATCTCAGGGACAGAGCGCCCATGCCTGAGAGACATCTCCCAAGATTGGGGTACCCCCAGCATTTCTTCCCTTGTAGCTCATGTCAGGCCTTGTGCCCAGAGCACCCAGAGCAGCCCAGGCAGCACTCCCCTGGAGGTATTTCCTTCAGCCCCGGACTTCCCTCTGCTCCCAGCTCCTGCAAGCCTTTCCCCTCTACTCCGTGTTGCCACTCTTCCTCGGAGAGACTTCCTCCTATAGGATCTCTAGGTGGTAGGATGAGGGTAGCATGTGCACCCAGCATTGCAAATGAAACAAGGGGCATGTCAGAAAATGGGGAGAGGGTGTGCATAGAGGCAACTATGAGGAACCCCCAGCACGCTGGCCATTGCACTTAGAAAAACCAGTAGCTAATAAATGGGGTTGGGTAAATCCAATAACCTTTTAAATGGGTGGCCTCCCAAGAGAGATGCTTGGGTGGAATCTGCCGATGGAATGGCCTGATGAAAGCAGTGGTAGAGCAGGGCTTGGAGCAGACATTGGGACCTATAGGAGAAAAACCCTTTGGAGAAGCAGAAATTGGCAGTGCTTCTCCACTACAGGCCAGGGCTAAAGGAGCCACGTCCAGGGGTGCATGCATTTCAGCTGTTAGCAAAGTGCTTGCTGAGTTCTGGAAGGGCTGCCGTGGACAGCGGTGTGGTTTGGGTACTCCACGTGGGCACCCAGCCCTGGGGGGTGGGCAGGGCCTGAAATTCAGCCCCTTGACTAGGGCCCCATCTGCCAAAAAAGGGCACTGGTTTTTTTACCTCTCACTTCTGCTCCAAAAGACGCTTCTTTCCCCGTCTGCACAACAGCCCTGTAAAGACGAGCCGCAGCCCAGAGGGGATGAGCAGGGTAGAGGGGCAAGTGGTTCCTTGAGCTTTGTCACAGGGAGCAAGGATGAAACATCTTCTAGAACTGCAATCTCCCTGCTCTGATGTCATGGGCCAGGGCTGTGAACATCTTTCCCCTCCCACCCAGACTTGCCCCAGGGCGAGAACACCTGCATTAGTCTTGCATCGGCTTCATGGCTGGCCCCTTTTGAAGTGTGGAGTGGCTGTTCGGTACATAGAGCAGACCCTAGGGAGTTTGGTTGCTGTGGAGCAAGGAGTCATTTGACTAGAAGGAACAGAAATTTACCCTATAGCGGGCTTAGCACAGGGACAGGGCTGTCACCACACGCAGTCGCAGGGAATGCAGCTGGGCCTTGCACGCCTCACATGCCAAAAGCCACCAGCCACTCCTTTCTCCTCTCTCTTTCTCAAGCCTTGAGTTCCTCTTCTCGCTTCTCTCTGTTCTCCTTCCAGGCTTCCTTCTGCCCTCCCCTAATTTCAGTCTACTGAGTAACCTTGGATAAGCAGCCATAGTGCCAAGTCTTGCCCCATCTCCTTGGGACCTTAACGTTTCAGTACCTAACAGCTTCCAACCAATTTCTGTCTCTTGGTAGCAGTTCCTGAGAAAAAGGCTTAGCCTGCTCTGATGTGCTTCCTGGTCCCAGCCTCTGGGCCTTGGCAGCAAGTGCACCTCGTCCAATGGTGGCCATTTAGGCCGCCTCCTGTTCCAGGGGTGTGAGGGTGGGGTGATGTTTCCAAAGAAAGGTGTGGTGGGCTGGCCCCACAAAGGAACACCCCATCTTTTGTGAGCCCCGTAAGTAACTCCTTGTGGCCGACACTGCAAGATCATGTTTTGGTGACTATGACAAAGAGGGGGCGAGCAGGCCCCTAGGTGAAGTAAATCTCAGGGTGATTCCTCCTCTGAGCCCCTGACTGGTCAGCGGCCAGCTTCCATTGGAGACCCAGAATCCACAAAGAAAATAACAACGTGTGGGCCCCCCCGGTGGCCCAGAGGTTGAGCGCTGGGTTGCAAGCTGCCCGCAGCCTCTGCAGCGCCGGTTAGATCCCCAGCTGCTCCAGGCCACCGGAGGAGGGTCCCACATGGCGCGCAGACCTCTCCTGCCGCCCACTGCTCCCCTCAGCAGTGTACTTCGGTCCTTCTGCCTGTTCTGCTCCCTGCTCTGGCTCTGGTGAATTCTCTCACCCTCCCGCGCTTCTGACTGTACCCAGTGCTTGTATAAATAAATAAATAAATCTTAAAAAAAAGAAAATAGCAACATGTACAAGGCTTTCTTATCCTCTTCTTACTCCCCTTTTAGTATACAAATAATTTGTTTTTATGAAAAGGGAAATTTCTTTGTCTTATTTTGTCATTGAGGCAGAACTAGTGCAGCTCATTATAGCTGTACTATATACTCAAAAGAGGAAGATTTGTGGTGGGAGGTAGGCTTCGTTTATTTATAAACAAATACATTTTTTATTATGTAACATAGGGAAGAAAAAGGCACACTAAGTAATTAGTGGGAGTCTTTAAATTAGTGGACAGCCTTTAAATGTTGAATTGCTCACCCAGTACAGCCTTACTGCGTTTTATTGTACTACACTTTATGGTGCTTCATAGATATTGCTGAGGTTTTTTTGTTTTACAAATTGAAGGTTTTTGGCAAAAAAAGATTATGACCCACTGAAGGTTCAAATAATGGTTAGCATTTTTTAACAATGAAGTATTTTTTAATTAAGATATAGACATTGTTTTTTCAAGACATACTGCTGTGGCACACCTAATAGATGACAGTGTAGGGTAAACACAGCTTTTATATGCACTGGGAGACCAAAGAAGTTTTGGGTCTCGCTTCATTGTGATATTCGCTTTAGTACAGTGGTCTGGAATATCTCCAAGATGGGACTGTGTTTGCTTATTGAATATATTTTTATAGGACCAAATCAGAACCACATACACACAACCACACACATGCACAATACTGATGTGTTGTCTGCTGTCTAGGTTCTGTTCCTGTTCATGCAAAAACCAAAGAGAAGTTAGAGGTGACCTGGGAGAAGATGAGCAAGTCCAAACACAATGGCGTGGACCCCGAAGAAGTTGTGGAACAGTACGGCATCGACACCCTCCGGCTCTACATCCTTTTTGCTGCCCCTCCAGAGAAGGATATCTTGTGGGATGTGAAAAGTAAGTCACCTTCTTCCTCTTCCTGGCCTGCCTCCTTTGTGATTCGCCTGGAACAGGATTTGGGGGAGGAAAAGTCGTTGCTGAAACCGGTAGAGGAGAATTCTAGGAATCAGTTCCAAGAAGCAAGTGGCAGCTTGTCCAACTTCCTGTAGCCTGAGGCCAGTGTTCTCAGATGTAAGGGAGCCTCAGAATCCTGGGGGAACTTGTTGCAATTACAAATCTGAATCCCTGCTCCAGAGCAGGGCCCAGAAGCCTGCCTTTAATAAGCCCTCTAGTGTTCTGATGAGGTTCTATGAGGACCCTACTTTGAGAACTATTTCCTTGAAGAAAGATTGGCTGCCAAGCGACTCCTAGGCCCACTGTGACCTGCCCAGGCCAGTCCCCTCCTGATTTATCTTCATTACCAATCTAGAAAACCCCAGCAGGTCCTGTGGTCTCAACAGTCACCCACAACAGCCTCTATCTCTTCAGGGGTTACTTGTCTCTCCAAAGTTGTTTAGATCTAAAATGCTCTGAGGTAAAGTGATCTTGGGTATCTGGATCTTCTAGAAAAAACCATCCAACACACAGAAAAGACCTGCACTGGCCCTAATTTGGCTAGTCCTGTGACCCAAGGCCACAGGGTAAGCCATTCAACTTTTCCAGAAGATTCGATTAGCAACTCCATTGGATAAATGTGACTGAAATATATAATACATGTCTGGTGAGGACAGGGGTTAAACATCTCCTGCTGGATAGCACTTCAGCTTCGAGGTGCAACCCATTGGGCCTGCATGTTACCCATTCATGTGCCATTTACTGGGCCCAGCCCACTGTTGGTTTCTCGAACGTTTTGTCACAGCAAATTTTCTTACTCTGGGAGGCAGTGTACTGACGCCCCTCCCAGCCTGTCCTGGCCCAGTGACAGCTGGTGGGCAGCACTTGGAGTAACTGAGTACTGTAACTGAGCCTGCGTGGTCTGGGGCTCCAAGATAGGACAGAATCAGACCTGGTCTGGGTGCCAGAAGCCAGAAGCCACCCTAGGGAGTATGGTGAAGTGTGTCTTCAATTGACAGGTGCTCATCTTAGCTTAGTTATGGTGGCCCTAGCATCCATGGCTTCACTTTCTGAGGTTTCAGTTACTCGCAGACAATCTCATCTGAAAATACTACAGTACATAAGATATTTGAGAGAGATGATATGCATAGAACTTTCACTGCAGCCTATTGTTATAATGGTTCATTTTATCGTTAGTTGTTAGTTCATCTCTTGCTGTGCCTAATTTTTAAGTTAGGCTTTTCATAGGGACGGGTAGGGGAAAACAGTGTAGACAGAGTTTGGTACTATCTGTGGTTTCAGGCATCCGCAGGGTATCTTGGACTGTAACCCCTGCGGAGGAGAGGGTTGCTTCAGAGCCAAATCAGACATTCTCATGGGTGATCTCTTTCCCATTTTCTGCCACTAAACTTAGCTGACGCTCTCCCTGGGGTGCTGAGATGGCAGCAGCGTCTGTGGTCCTTAACAACCCGATTTATTGAGGCCAGGACTTCGGGGGAGATGCCCAGGCCTCAGCTGCTGAGTAACCAGGAGAAAGTGGAGGCCAGAAAGCTCCAGGAGTACAAGAACTCAGTCATCAATCAGGTCGGAAACTTCCAGGGGACACTGTCGACTCTGTAACTGAGCCCGCGTGGTCTGGGACCTGCCTTGGGGTGGGCCTCTGCGGGTTTTCTTCCCTTACTCTGAGGGCCCCCTTGCCGTGATGAGTTGTCTTAACATATTGGATATTTCACCACGGTGGAGCAACAGTACGGAGACGCTGGCAGGAAATGGCTCTCGCTGCTGACGGCTCACTCTTGTCCCTCCCAGATCTCAGGAAGCTACCCGCTTTCCGTGTTTCGTTCTGAGCACGTCCAGGCAGAGAACCAAATTCAGCATCATGCTGATGCTATACTACATGTGTTATGTGAACAGAGACAGAGTTTTAGAGGTGAAAGAAGCTTGGAAAGGTTCTCTTCTTTTACCTCATTTTACAGATGGGGACAGAGATAAGGTCAGAGAGGATAAATGCCTTTTGGGAAGTCACACAGCTAGTGAGGACCTGGGCAGATTAGAATCCAGGTTGTTAGATTAGAATCCAGATGTTCAACATGGCGGGGACTTTCCCATTCAGTGACAGTATATAAATGTCTAAATCATCTTAAAAGATTCTTCTTTAACAATAAAGTCCTTCAAATTTTTTATCTGGAAGTCTGTGAGAAGCCATGACATTCACTCTCTTTAAGAACTGTGTGGGAAAAAAAGCCGTCTGTCTTTGAAAGAAGACATTTAGGGAATCTGGAGCCTTTTTTTTTTAATGAATGCCAGATAGCCAAGTGCTCCTTAGGAGGATTTTTTTTTTTAAGATGTGCTGAATCAAACTTATAAAGTCAGCCAAGGTCACCGATTGGACTCTGATAACCGGCGGCTTTGAAGGAAGAGGGTTGTTCCTCCCTGTTTATATAAGCTGAAAGGGTCCTGGGCCCAGCCTGGTCTCATTTGCAACACTTCTTCAGTTTTATTTCCATCTAATGTCGATGAACTGCTTCCTAAATTGAATGTACTGACCCGAGTGATGCCTGAATGATCATTTTCATGCCACATATTTCCTCTCTGGGTTTGGCAAATTCTTCTCTTCTGTCAGATAATAGAATTGGGTTATTGCAACAAGTTGGAAACTCTTGACATCTAAAGATGTGTTCTTTTTCTATATTCTTACCCATGTTCAAAATCAAAAAGCACACGAGTAAGAAAGAAGCTGACAACTCCTATTGGTGTTTTTATGTTGACTCCATATTTGAAAATGTAAAACTAACCTCATCCCACATACTAATAACATTCATTGTGAATTCAAATCATATACCAAGGAGAAGTCACATCCTGTACTCCCTATCCTAATGTTCTGATGTTTGCTCATCAGTGAGTCCTGCCTCCTATTCAGGTAATTAGCAGTGTCTTCTTAAGCACCCATTATGAGAACCAATAGTATCCTAGATAGGGCGGAAGGAGAACTGCCTTGAATGGTGGAGAAGCGTTGCCCTCTTTGTGCTGCTGAAATATTATGGTTATTTGAACTAGTGAATATATTTAAAGTATCTTTGATCATATTCAATTTTACGTGTTTCTGATAATTCAGTATTTTTGTGGAAATCTTAAAGGAATTTTGAAACTGGTGAGTAATTCATCTTTTACCAATAGGTGACTACCCATTTCACAGAGGATTTCTCATTGAATTCTGTGATTTCTCAGCTGATGGGACTCAGCAGTGCCCTCTTGGTAAGTGGCCTGTCTGTCCTAATGGGGGTGTGTGTGCAGGCTGGACCAGGGGACCCCAGTCATGTGGTCTGCAGGGCCCCAGGTCAGGGACAGGGAGCAGAGGCTCTTTTATCTTAAAGAAGCATTTATTTCACAAGTCACAACTTATTTTATAGCTGGGAGGGTCAATTAAAAAAAAAAAAGGGCCTCCCCTGGTGGCGCAGGTGGTCAGGCAGTTGAGCACCGTGCTGTGAAGCTGTCTGCAGCCTCTGCAGTGCGGGTTCGATCCCTGCTGGCCGGCAAGGGTCCCACATGGCGCGGCAGACCTCTCCTGTCTCGCCCGCTGCTCCCCTCAGCAGTGTATTTCGTCAGTCTGCCTGTTCTGTTCCCCACTCTGTCTCTGGTGAATCCTCTCACCCTCCCGTGCCTCTGGCCTGTACCCCAGTTCTTGTATAAATAAATAAATAAATCTTTTTTTAAAAATACTTAAAAACAAACAAACAAACAAACAAACCTCTGATTTAAGACCAACCTGGATTCTACCCCAGGCTGCCTCCAAGGTAGGACAGTTGTGAGAACCCACTGAGTTAGCATCAGCGTGAGGGTGTGCTACATGCTCCGTTAATATACTTGTTGCATGGCTGCAGCTGTTCTAATACTAAGATTAGATGGAAAATGAGCTTTGTCCAGAGGCTTTCTTTCTACTGCTGTATCCCTGAACTTCTGATGCCTTAATGGCCTTTCTTATCCTTACCTGATATTGGTGTTCTTTTCTCTTCTTCAGCAAGCTTCTCAGAGAGTAGTTCTCCACAGCCCCGAGTTTGAGGATGCCCTGTGTGCCCTGATGGTAATGGCAGCACCGATGGCCCCTCACATAACCTCGGAGCTCTGGGCAGGTAGGTGGGGAGGCCTTGTGTGACCAGAGACCACTAACTAACTTGTGTCCTCAGACCCCTTGTGAAGCATTTGGGTCCTTATTTACTGGGCGTCCAGCGTTTGGCATCTACCTCTCTGTCTCTTACTCTGAATGGCAGTATTTTTCTTCGATGTGGTCACCCCTGCCAAAGGGAAAGACATTTCCCTGCTTTGAGCAGTGTGCCCCAACCAATGTGAATCTTGCTCTCACCACAGAACATTCTTTCTCATAACTCAACCTCCTGGTATCCACACATCATCACCCCTTTTATCTTCTTGAGATGGAAATTCACGTTTAGTCCCACTTGACAGGTGGAGAAGAGGGCACCTGGAATTAAAATGAAGATCTGAAGTCACCCGTTTAGACTGTTTAGACTTCTAATAACCAAAAGGTTATTCCTAAAGTAGCCATTGGAGCAGATCTGACAGCCTGAGGCCCGTGTGGGTTAAATGGATGCCTCCACCCGCTTGGAGCTCTGGGGAGTGACTGGAGAATCTGTGTTTATAACCAGCTTCTGGATGATCTACAGATGCACAAGCACTTGAGGGCCTGTGGCAACTGCAAGACCTGGCTGTCAGATGAAAGCCTAGGGCAAGACTGCTCAGTGCTTTCCCTCTAGGTCAGCCTCTTACGAATGTTCTACAGGGCCCATTAGTAATTCCAAAAAGCACCCCTGGAAATATCTACATTGTCTTCTTTTAAGAAATCATTTGAACTTTATTTACATTAGACTATCTTCTCTGTTCATTTTTTTTTCCTTTTCCTCTTTCTCATCTCTATTTTGTATTTCAGTATGGAGCTACTTGTTAGAAGAAAAAATAGAGTTCATTTGTCATTAAATCCTTTTGCTCAAGTTATTCTCAGTCCACTTCATAAAGCTAGTGTAGTATGGGCAAGTCAAGTGTGTTTCAATGTGTCGATGCTGAGTTCTAGATCCCAGCAGGTACAGGCCAGTTGCTTTCCTGTGTCTTTAGCAGTGGCCCTGATGTAGAAATGGAAATTAAGTGAGAAGGTGCTATGCCGGAGGACTTGTCCTGGCTGTGCTGGCCTAGTCCTCCAAACCTTGGCTTCACATCGTTCCTGTAATAACTTCTGTGAACGTTTTAGACCCGCTTGCAGGAGATGTGCATCCAGGCACGCTGCATTTACATAATGCATTTATCTGGCAGCAAGCCTCACAGCAGCCCTTCCCCAACACCTTGCCCGAAGGCCAAGAAATGTCGTAGGGAGAGCATCATTGGGTCACGACATGAGTGCTCTTAGCCATTGACTCTACACATAGAGTCACTGAGCAGAAGCTTATCATCACAGTCTTTCAAAGACTACTATGAGATGAAAAGACAAGCAACTGCAAGAAGGAAGTGGGGAGACATTTATTTGTGCTGCCAAGTGAGTCGGCTCATAATGAGGAGAAAGCCCTCGCTGGGTGTGTGATCCTTTGATGAATTCTTTGAGCCCTCTGAGAGCTGACCTACATCTTTTGCCTCTCTTGGCCCCACAGGCCTCGCACAGTGCTGGCACTCAGCAGAGGCTAGACATACACTGAGAAGGACCCTTTTTCCAAATATGATACAGTCTGGCTACTTGATGATTCCTTTAAGCCCAGAAGCCTTACTACCCTCATGGACTTAAAAACTTAGGGTCATCTTACTAATAGGTCCACTCTTTTCAATGACTACTTCAAAAGTGATCCATGTTAATTAAGGAAAATAAAAACGGTATCATGAAATATCCCACAGTAGGCCTCAATCCTTCCTCAGCTTTGGACTTTAAAAGGTGCTGAACAAATTTAGGTAAGAGTTTTAGAAAGGTCCATTTCTGCTTCCATGGGCTTAGCTCCTAAAATTCTCTTCACATCAGTGGAATCATGGCCCAGACAATCAGGGATCTTGAATACATTCTTAAATTGGGCTTGGGTCAAGCATCTAGGGAGAGGCAAATTGACATGTAATTGGTCTCCCAAAGAAGCAGGGAACTTAAGGGGGAGTCTTCAGTCAATCCAAAAATAGCCCATCTGATGTGCTTCTGCCTTGGCAGTTGCATTTACATAAAAGTTCTCTCCTAATTAAATATACTGATGCCGTGTCGCAGAGAAGAGATGCATGTTGACCAGTCAGGGAACCAAGAGTCACATAAACAAAAACTGACTGCGAATCAGTTTTTGAACTGATTTGAACTTTCTTTAAATTCTAAACTCTTACCTAAATTTGTTCAGCACCCTTTAAAGCCCAAAGCTGGACCTCCCTGGTGGCGCAAGGGGTTAAGCACCTCACTATGAAGAAGCTATCCGCAGCCTCTGCAGCAGAGTTCGATCCCCGGCCGGCCAGGGAGCAACCCACATAGTGCAGAAGACCTCTCCTGTCTCCCCCGCTGCTCCCCTCAGCAGTGTGTTTCAGTCAGTCTGTCTGTTCTGTTTCCCACCCTGTCTCTGGTGAATCCTCTCACCACCACCGCATCTCTGGCTTGTCCCCCAGCTCTTGTATGCATAAATAAATAAATCTTTAAAAAAAAAAAAAAAAAGCCCAAAGCTAAGGAAGGATTGAGACCTACTGTGGGAGACTGTGTAAAGAGGATACTCATGATACCACTTTTATTTTTCCATAATTAGCATGTATCACTTTTGAAATAGTCGTTGAAAAGAGTAGACCTATTAGTATGTTTGGGGAATGAGAAGAATTTGAGAATTATTTCAAGTTCCTGCCACTCAAGTGCTTTTCTGGCTGTGAAAGGTAGGTGGGAATTGTGGATTTTTAGATGACAAAGTAGCCCCCATTATATCAGAAAGATGTGTTTATATCCTTTGATTTTAAAAACAGTTCTCCTGATTGATTTAAGGGGCCTGTTGGAGATCAGACATTACAGTCTCATTCCAAATTGCTTGGTAAGTTTTCGGGAGAAGCAAACATTTGTTTCTTTCCTTTGTAGCTAAGATGAAACTCTTATTTTTCCCATGCCCCTTCCATATAGTATCAACAAGTATCTCTGTCAAAAAGAATGTGTTTTCCATCCCTTGAAGAAGCAGAAGATCTATTTGCTGCTGCTCCTTCTTTTTTTTTGGCGGGGCCACGGAAGGGGAGAGATGTGAGGGGTGGTTAAAACTATGCACTTAGTTTGGATTTTATCCTCTTTGGTATCCAAAGCCTCTTCAAGATGTTCAGCCAAGTGCTGAAGTTCATGCAGTGGAATGATTTGCCAGTCAGTTTTTGTTTATGTACCGTATCTGCAATTTCTGACTTTAAACATCCATCAAAAAAAAGGCAAAGAAAAGGAAGGGAATGCTTGGGAAATGGCTGCATCAGAGCCTGTTCCTCCCACCATCTGAGGAAGCCAACAGGTCTGTCTCTGAAGTCCCCTGTGGATTTATTCTTTGCTGCTTGAGAGATTGAATCAAGATCTGATTTACTTTAACAGAAGGGGTCTTTGTTATGGTCCCCACAAGATCCTGCTTTAAGGTATTCTAATTAAGTAAAATGTATTTCATTATGTTTTAGGTCATTTTTGGCATCTTTCCAATGAGCCTTGTCTAACCAACCTTTAGCTTCTTCTGACCCCTCCAGTATGTGGATTCGTTAGGAGAAGATGGAGAGGCTTGGGCTCGATATCCCTAGATGAGTCTGAATTCTTTAATGAACTTTCAATTCTGAGATTTGAGAAGTACTTAAGAACAGTACTTAAAAAGAACAGCCAGGGCTTAATATCTACGTACCAGTACTTGGCAGGATACCCCTTTAGTAAGGCTTGCAATTATAAGTGACAATGAGGAAGAATAGCTGATTTAGAAGGAGAAGGGAGCCTCCCCTGTGGCGCAGCGGTTGAGTGCTGGGTTGCGAAGCTGCCCGCAGCCTCTGCAGCGCCGGTTCAATCCCCAGCCACTGGGCGAGGGTCCCACATGGTGCGCAGACCTCTCCTGTCTCGCCCGCTGCTCCTCTCAGCAGTGTATTTCGTCAGTCTGCCTGTTCTGCTCCCCGCTCTGGCTTTCGTGAATTCTGTCACCCTCCTGCGCTTCTGACTGTACCCAGTGCTTGTATTAATAAATAAATAAATAAATCTTAAAAAAAAAAAAAACAAAGAAGAAGGAGGAGGAGAGGAAATGTTTATAAGGATTTTGTGAGGGCTGGACAAGGTTCTAAGTAAAGTGAAGGCTAAAGTGGTAAAGAAAGATAACAACAAGAACAGATTTTCCGTGAATCTGTGGGAAAGACAGCTTTAAATTTCCACATTTGCATTAACTTTAGCTAAGGAATCTTCCAGAGTGGCAAGTCTCAAGTCTGAGTTATGCCCAGAAGCTTCTTCATGCCAATTAAAGAAAGTAGACCACGGGATATACAGAATTTTCTTTCCTTTTAGTTCTAAGTCACCTCTCAAGCAATTTTGTTCATCTCAAAAGGTCTCTGTTATGGCCACTATAATTCCAAATTGCCTTTGGTGAAATTTGCACCAGTGGAAAAAACACTAATAAGCATTATAGTAAGAAAATAGAGAGAAGGCGGGTGCTCAGCCTGGGGCTGGCACAGCATTGGGGTGGAAAATCTGTCTCCGCTGTCCATGGGGCTTAGTGCAGCTTCCTAGGGTTAGCAAAATGTTCATCTCTGAGTATTTCCAGTTTACAGACAAGATATACTAAAACAAATAATAATAAGAAGAAAAACACCAAGATATGTTTAGCAGTATTTTGATTTTGTTTCATTTGTAAACATTTTTAATGACTGCACTGGTTGTCTGCGGACACCAAGTCTTTGACGATGGTCCTGCTAATGTGTCCAATGGCTGCTCCCCAAAAAAATCCACCAGGTGTGACGCGGCACCTCCATCTTTGGTCCCATCTCTACTTCCTTGAAATAGAAAAGACGGTAATGTATCTAAAACCCCTGATAATGTGTCAAATTATCTTCCTGAAAAGCTGTTCCACTTTCCACTGTAGGATCTCTTTTTAAAGTGTATATTCTGTCCCATTGACTTAATTATTGAATTTCTCCAAAAGTTTTCACATCTGACAAGCTAACCTCCCTTCCCTTTCCATAACTATTTTCACTCTTCTCACTGATTTATTTTTTAGTAGAACTTGGGTATGATTTTGTTACGTTTCCCCCAGTGTCTCCTTGAGATTTGATTGAAATTTGGTCAAACCTGGAATTCCTTTAGAAATCTTCACAGCTTCCCTGCACTGGGTCTGTCTGTCTGTTTAGTCAAGGCTTTTTTATGTTCAGTCAAGTTTTATCATTTTCTTCATTACAGGTTCTGCATACTTCTTAAGATTATTCTCAAACAGTTTATTTTGTTATATTTTATCTCTGCTCTTGTGACCGGAATCATTTTCCTTTTATAACTGTTGACTGATAATGACTGGCATATAAATTTTTAGAAGTTCATTTGATATTTATTCTCTACCCAGATGCCCTCCAAATCTCTGTCACTTTGCTTAAGGTATAAAATCCTGAATTTTCTGGGATTCTACAATCAGCAAATAAGATTAAGTTTTCTCCTTTATTCCTTGTGTCCTGGTGTCTGTTTATTTTATTTATTTAATTTTTTTTATTAATTTACTGCTTTGAAAATCCCATGCAATATTTTTGGGTTTTTTTTTTTCCAGTGAAGTTACCCCACCAACCTTCTTACCTAAGAACTACTTTATCCAGGTTGGGTATTTATCATGTCATTCTTTTTTCTTTTTTTTTTTTCTTTTTTCTTTTATACATTTTTTACATCATTTTTCATTTTTGCACAATGTATGCATTTTCATCTTGGTTATAGTCCCCATACAATTCGCATCCCCCTTGCTCTGATCCTGCTCCCTCCTCCTCCACCCCCCACCAGTGTGTCTTTGGTTTATAGTTGCTTGTTGATTTTGATTTTTACTTTATTATAATTAGGTTTTTTCCTGGTCCCTTATTTAGGTTTTCTAGATTCCTGCTAAGTGAGACCATCCGGTATTTTTCTTTTTCTTTCTGGCTTATTTCGCTGAGCATGATCCCTTCCAGCTCCATCCATGTTGCTGCAAATTGCATGAGTTTATATTTTTTGATTGCTGACCATTGTGCATATGTATCACATCTTCTTGATCCAGTCATCTATTTTTGGGCATTTGGGTTGTTTCCATATCTTAGTTATCATAAATAGTGCTGCTATAAACATAGGCGTGCAGGTGCCCTTTTGAATTAATGTTTCTGTGTCCTTTGGGTAAATACCTAGGAGTGGAATTGCTGGATCATATGGAAGCTCCATCTTTAGCATGTTGAGGAATCTCCACACAGCTTTCCATAGTGGTTGGACCAGTTTGCACTCCCACCAGCAGTGCAGGAGAGTTCCTTTTTCTCTACATCCTCGCCAACATTTGTTGTTGCTAGTTTTTTTAATATGTGCCATTCTCACTGGTGTAAGATGGTATCTCATTGTAGTTTTGATTTGCATTTCCCTGATTACAAGTGATGGTGAACATTTTTTCATATGCCTGTTAGCCATTTGCATTTCCTCTTTGGAGAAGTATCTTTTTAGCTCTTCTGCCCATTTTTTGACTGGTTTATTTACTTTGTTTTTCTTGAGTCTCATCAGCTCAGATTGTAGATTTTTGTGATCAGTCCTTTATCATTAGTGTTGTATGTAAAAATTTTCTCCAAATCGGTGTCTCTTTGTTTTGGTTACTGTCTCTTTTGCTGTACAGAAGCTCTTTAATTTGATGTAGTCCCAGGTGTTTATCTTTGCCTTCACTATTACTGCTTTGGGTGATATGTCTTTAAAGATGTTACTGAGTGTCATGCAGTGTTTCACCTGTATTTCCTTCTATATATTTTATGGTTTCAGGTCTTATGTCTAGTTCTTTAATCCATTTTGAGTTGGTTTTTGTGCATGGTGTGAAGTAGTAGTCAAGCTTCATTCTTTTGCATTTAGTGGCCCAGTTTTCCCAGCACCATTTGTTGAACAAACTTTCTTTGCTCCATTGCATATTCTTTACTCCTTTGTCAAAGATTAATTGACCATAAATCTGTGGGTTTATTTCTGGATTTTCTATTCAGCTCCATTGGTCCATGTCTCTGTTCTTGTTCCAGTACCATGCAGTTTTGTTTATTATGGCTTTGTAGTATAGTTTGAAGTCTGGGAGTATGATACCTCCATTCCCTTTTTTGTTCAGGAGAGCTTTGACTATTCAGGGTTTTGGGTGACTCTATATGAATTTTTCAATATTTGTTCTATTTCTTTGAAGAATGTTATTGAAATTTTTATTGGAAAAGCATTGAATCTGTAAATTGCTTTTGGTAGGATGGCTATTTTGATAATGTTAATTCTTCCAATCCATGAGCAGGGGATGTCTTTCCATTTCTTTGTATCTTCTTCTATTTCTTTTAACAATGTTTTATTGTTTTCTATAAAACAATAGTTTTTATTGTTTGTATATAGGAAGGCTACTGATTTTTGTGTATTGATTTTGTATCCTGCTACTTTACTAAACTGATTGATTAGTTTGATTAGTTTTTCTGTGGAGTTTTTGGGGTTCTCTATGTATATTTATCATATCATCTGCAAATAGTGAGAGTTTAACTTCTTCCTTCCCTATTTGGATTCCTTGTATGTCTTTCGCTTGTTTTACTGCTCTGGCTAGGACTTCCAGTATTATATTGAAAAGCAGTGGTGAGAGTGGACATCCCTTTCTTGTTCCAGATCTTAATGAAAATGCTTTTAACTTTTACCATTGAGAATGATATTGGCTACGGGCTTGTCATATATGGCCTTTATGATGTTGAGGTATGTTCCTTGTATCCTGAGAATTTCAAAGCCCTTTATCATAAATGGTGTTGTACTTTGTTGAAAGCTTTCTCAGCATCTATTGATATTATCATATAGTTTTTATATTTCTTTTTGTTGATGTGTTGGATTACATTGATTGGAAAATCCCATGCAATATTAAAGAATTCTGACAAAGGCAGTCTTGGCTCATTTCTAGGTATAAGGGGACCTCAGGCTTCCCTGTTAGATTTGATGTTGGTTGTAGGCTTAGCATAGATATTCCTGGTCACACAAAGGAAGAAACCTCTGTCCTTGTTTACCAAAACTCACATCAGGAACAAGAGCTGGGTTAGACTCAGCCTCCATTGTTCAGTCATTGAAGTTTTCTATCATTTCCTCTTAATGTTCCCGTTTGCCCTATTGATACGATTTGTGCCCAGTTAACTGATTGCCTAATAGCAAGCTATCCTGGGATATCTATCTTAACCATGGCATAGTAGCCTCACTGTACTGTTATATTTGTTAATGTTTCCTTTAGAATTTTGCAGTTGTTTTACTAAGGAAGATCCATTTTTTTTCTTGGCACGTGTCATCAGGTTTGGGAATGAGGCTTTTACTGACTTCACCATGGTAGCTGAGTTGAGTTGCTGCTGTCTTTTGCTGTGCTGTAGCATAAACTAAGATACGAGACATTCACCCAATCTTTGCTGGATAGATAGAATGCCCTAGTAGGAGAGCAGTGGTAGACCCTGCCAAGCTACATTATATTATGTTACATTACATTGGATTATATTATATTGGATTATGTTATATTACATTATGCAGCCTTTTATTGTCAGGAAACATGGCTCTTTCATTTAGCATTGGTGATCACATTAAGTTTTTCATTAACACGCTGTTAATTCTTTCCTAGTCTTTGTTCTGCCACAAGCTGATCTAATTTGTCATAAACATGCTCATTCTCACTCTAGAATACACACATCTCTCCCTTTCATCTTCCTTCTTTGTCGCACATTATCTGTCTGCCTTCTTCATTTCATTTCTCCCAGGAAGGACTCATTTAAATGGGGTTTTCAAAAACTCCCTCCTTGCATGCCTCTCCAGTCTTTTTGTTGAGGCAGAGGACTGGGGTAGTTGGGGACAGAGAGGGTCTGATTTCTGTAGGACCCTGGCCCTGCCCGGCAGGTGTTACAGTACAAGTGGACTGCACTGTGGCCTTGCCTGTCTGTCCTTGTGTGACAAGATCTCCAAGGAGACATATACTAAAGCAAGCTCATAGAGCCCAGTTCAAACTTTTCTCCCAGGACTTTTCCTTGGGACATTTGTGAGCTGTGTTATCATAGGAATGAGTTAGATTGAATCTTTAGTTTTGCTTCTGATCATTTAGTCACTCAGTAAGCATTTCTTGAGCATGTATGACATGCCAGGGTCTGTTCTAGGCATTTGTGGGGAAGCTGGAGAGTGCAGTCTGAGCGGAGGACATTGTAGGCTGTGTCCATTTCAGTTGGTAAAGTCTTCCCTCAAGTTTTACAAACCCATAAAAACTAATATTTCTTTAATTCAAAGAAACAACGGGGAGCCTCTGCTCCTGGCCCCCACATGTGCATGTGTGACATCCCTCTGGATGAGCCACTGGGGCTGTGACACAGTCAAGTAAAGGGTCTACACACCAGGAGTATCACCCTGGTCATTAACCCTCTGGGGTTGGCCAGGTGCCCTCAGAAGAGAATGGGAACATGGCCCCTTCCTGCCTCTCCCCGCAGATGGTAAGGGCTGAAGTCACTGGTTCAAAAATCCTTTGCAAACAAGACAACTGTGTTGTGAAGGGCTTTGTTGTTAATCACTCTCACTGTCACTCATTTTCATTCTAAGATTTTATACAGTTTTTACACATTTCATTTATCCTAGAAAACTTAGCTTTCATGTAGCTTCTGATTTCATTCCTTCATCTGTGAAAGATGACCTTAGAATGATTCCAAAGGGAATCCAGCCAGGGTGGAATGATCTGGAGTTACCATTTCCCAGAGTTCATGGGTTTTCATTGGAGAGAACCTCTCCAAAGAGATTGAGATCTGTCTTCTAGGTGAGATTTACAGTCCTGTGGGCAAAACAGTCATCATTGCACTGGATAAGGAGGGGACATTTCAGAAAAGCCCAAAATGCTTAGCACCTATTTGTCCTGTGCCAATCCTTTAATTGTAAAAACAGAACCAATGTCTCTTCAGTTTGTAAACTTACACAGGATGAGGACATTTTTTCCCTTTCCTGAAGCTTTGGGTCTTTGACATTCAAGACACCATATCTGAATTCACTGAAGTTACCTTTTATTCACCCTCCTAGAATATTGTCCTGTCCAGATGAGGGTGTTAGCTGCTTGCTTGGAGGAAGTTTGCATATTTGGGGGCATGGATATTGTTTGCAGATAAAGGACACAAGGTTTCCTTAATTGGTAGACAATAAAAGAGCAGAAAATCACCACACAGGGAGCTCCTTGGTGCTCTGGTTGAAGGGATCTTTTCATCATCATCAAACACGACCTTTCCAACAGGCAGCAACCTGGCTGGATCTCAGGGGCATGAATGAAAAAAGCCAATCTTGAAAGTTTATATACTCTGATTCCCTTTATATAACATGCTTGAAATAACAAAATTATAGAGATGGAAAACACATTGGGGCTTGTCAGGGGTTAGGGACTGGCAGAGGGGGCAGTGGCCATAAAAGGGAACACAAGGGAGCCTTGTGGCAACAGAGCAGCTCTGTGTTAGTGTTTCATGAAGCTACACACACACACACACGCACACACACACACACTAGTGCTTATGAAACTGATGAAATAAGCTCTGTGGATTGTACCAATGGCAATTGCCTGGTTTTGACATTGTGCTATATTTTTTCTAGATGTTTCCACTGGAAGAAGCTGAGAAGGTGTACACAGGGCATCCTGTACATTTCTTTTTAACATCCTATGAACCTATAATTATTTCAGAATAGAAAAAACTCACAAGTTCTGAGTGTTGAGATTCTAGTTCTGGAACATAGTAGAACATGAGAGAGAAAGGAAAGGAAGGAGGAATTTACTTCTAGTTGTAGAAGGTCTTAATAGACACAAATACTAACATTCTATGCAAGCATTTTTCTCTCTTACTATATTGGAGAATGTTTCTATCTCAACAGTTAGAGACCTGCCCCCACCCCTTTTCTTAACAACCATAATGTGACCCACCCTATGAGTGATTCATTAGTCATTTAACAGTCTTCCACTAATGGGCATTTGGGTGATTGACCTTCTTTTGCTATTTCTTTGCTATTTCTGCCTTGAGATTAGCCTCTTATCCAAAATACAAGTTGTTTAATATGTGGTGATAAGATCTTCTTTCTGTTTCTCTGACCAGTTTCATAGTTCTACAGTGAGATTTCTTTTCACTTTTGCCTTGGGCTTCTAATTCATGTGATCTCCAAGTCTTCCATCTTCCATAGTTTAATTGGGAGGGTCTCAGCAAGGTGACCTTTCACGTCCCTTGAGATTCCGAAGTAACACATAGTCTTGAACTATCAATCTTGAACTGTAAATATTGCAGCTGTAGTATTTTACCAAACACATATGCTGTATTCATTAATTTCAACTAATTTACAAACAAACCATGTAGAGGGGTGTGTGTGTGTGTGTGTGTGTGTGTGTGTGTGTGTGAGAGAGAGAGAGAGAGAGAGAGAGAGAGAGAGAGAGAGAATTGTGAGGGAGATAAGTTATCTACTGTTCTACTTATGGTATTTTATACTTCACTGTGGGTGCTGTGTCAATGTTGTTATTTCAGAATGTTGTCAGGGGATCCATTTCTGTGGTTAAAGGCTAAAGTGAAGACCCTTCTTGTTCATTTTCTTGGAACTGCCAGGGTTGATGAGGCACCGTGCAGTCAGACATGAGTGCCCAAGTCCTCTCTTGTGTGTGCTTGTGGGCAGCGGGGGTTAAATGCCCAGCACGCATCCCCAGTGCCACCGTGTCACGACCACCTCGCCAGTCTCCGAGTGGGAGAGGTTGGTTTTGCTTATTTGCAGGAAGGTCAGTGGCAACAGTTCTCCCAGAGGAGGGAGACACAGGAAGGGCAGTCAAGGACAGCCAGCCCCGCGTGGTGGCCTGAAGTGCCAGGCCTTACCATTCCCCACCCTGTGTTCAGAATTTCACTGTGTGTTTCCCAAATGTCAGCTCTTGACCAGACCTGTGTCACATAAAGCAACCATTGTATCTGTATTTGCCATGCAACTGTTGTCTTTTTACTTCCCTAAAAAGAGCAGGGATGTGAAAAACCTACGTAGAACCGGGGTCGTGAGTTTCAGTTCCTCCGGCTGAACAGGATGCCCCAATTCCACGTATATGGAAACACACTGGTGAGGCCCAGGCCGCTATAAATAAGCATGCTGATTGCTACAGGAAGGCTGGGCTTCCTCATTTTTTCAAGTGGATTTTGTAACAGCTTCTGCCCAGAACATTTACGTCCAAGGTCCTTTCATCTCCCAGGCATCCTGTCCAACTGCCATGCAGAGGCTCTGGAACTCTTCCCGCTGCAGCTGGGTCACGGGACAAGCCTTCCTGGGCCAGCCTGCTGAAATAAAGGGACGACGATCGCCCTTCCGTGACCGCCGTCTTGTATTTAGATATGAGTCTTAATAGAATCCCTTCTGAGGGACAAGCAGGAAGCCACTTTCTGCTTCTGCCAAAAGGCACATCTGTTAGAAATGGAGTAAGCACAGGCACCCCAGGGCCCGGGGCCAGCCAGGCCCCAGGAGTACATCTTCCACACAACTTGATCCTCAGATTCTCGGGGCCTCCGCTTCCCTCCCATCAACTGGAAACACAGGGTCATAACAAGAGCGCCAGATAGGGAAACACATAAAGATACAACACATAAACCTGTGGTCCCAGCACGACAACCAAGGCGGCTCAACAGGCCAGACCAGACCAGGGCTCACACAGAGTGGCCAAGGCTGGCTGGGAATTGTCTGTTATAATCCGGGACAACGTGAGGAGCTTGTGCTTAGGATATAAGTTAGCCATGTCCCTAAGCATATGTGTGCGTTAGGCAAATAACTCTTTGGTGGCAAGACTTTCTCAATGAAGGACACAACGTGCCAGTCATGTTCTGGCCCGTCCTTTACCTCATCACAAAAAGGCGCTTTCAGTAGCTTTGAAGTGAACAGTGCTGAAACCATCCCTGGTAATATATATATATCATAAAAGAAAAAATCACAAGCCAGTAGGGAAGAGTAGATTTATTTAACAAATTGGGTTTGGAAAATAGACTGTGCATTTTTTTCCCTGATGTGCTCACACATTACACACAAAATAATTTATAGATAGATGCAAAATGTAAAAAGGGGAAATAATGAAATCTTAAAAAGAAACCAGAAGAAGTATCTTGAACAGATCTCACAGTTTGTGGGGAAAAAAAAACTATTTTAAAAATTACGGAGGTAATAAATGTTCCTTGTACAAAACTGCAAAAAATTTTTTTAAAAAGGAAAGATCAACCGTATTTCTTCCTTCCAGAGATAATCACTGCTACAACTCGGATTTTTTTTTTTCTAACCTTTTACCTGTTTACACGTAGACTTAATAAAACTAGGGTCATATTATATATTAAAATACATACCATAGTGTATCATCCCTTTCCATGAAATTATTACAGTCATAGCTCATTTTATGATATTTATTTGTACTATTATACTTCACAGATATTACTTTTTTTTTTTTTACTAGACCCTCCACCAGCAAAAAGATTATGACTTGGGAAGGCTGAGACAGTGGTTAGCATTTCTGGCAACAAAGTATTTTATAATGAAAGTGTGTAGTACAATGCTTTATTAGACTGTAATAATTTTACTGCACACTTAATAGACTACAATGTAGCGTAAGCATAACTTGTGTATTTGCTGGGAAATAGAAAACTTGTGTGACTCACTTGATTGCAATTGTTGCTTTGCTGCTGCAGTCAGGAGCCAAACCTGCACTATTGCTAAGGCATTCCTATAATTTAAAACATAGGAAAAAGGAGAACACAAAACCAGCACACACCACGGCCCTGGTGGTAGCGGTTGGCTTTACATTTTTGTGTATTTAGTGTTCATTAAATACATTACATTACTATCAAAGTATCTAGCTCTAAGTATCTTTATAATATCTATTATTTACTTATAAAATTAGGTAAAAGTTTTAAAAAATGCTACCCGGGTAAATACAAATTTCTTCTTTGTATTTTGACCTTTTCCAATTTTTTTGCAAGGAGCATGCATTACTTTTGTCGCTAAGTAAAATAAAATTAAAAAATCATCATTCCCAGCCCGTTGTTCTTGGCACTGGTGTTAGGGGGTGGAGGTTCATTCTTTCTGTTCCAGATTCAGCTTCACACCATCCCCTGAGCCCTGGGCTTGTCCCTCAATTGCATCTCCTGGTCTCAAGGCTTATAACAGGGGGGCTTCTCCACCACCACTGGAGGAGCAAGGCACCGCCCCCCACCCTTGCCTGCCTCTCCCAAACCTCCTCTGGAAAGACAAGGAGGCAGTGGGGATGTGGCTAGGCTGGGGGTACCAGGACCTGTTTTTCTGATGAGTGTACTTCCTGCACATTTGGGGACTTCTCATGAGGTCCCAAAACACTGACAGCTGGCCTTGTGCAACTCTCTGGGTGCTGAGTGGGAGTGTGCTGGACCCAGGCACCTCTGCTTGGAGACTGCGGCACAAAGCATTCTGGGAAACAAGACTTGAAGGGTTTCCGTCCTCTGTTCTTCCTGTGTCTGACCCACACTGAGGCAATGGGTAATCAGTCAGAACCCCTCCTAAAAGAATGTTTAATGGGAAAGATTGAGATGCTTCTACGATTCAGAAGGAGCGCCCCGCTGCTCTGGGCATGTTGGCTCCAGTGATTCTGAGTAAAATGACTGGGTGGGAGGTCCACAAGCATTTGAGGGCAGCAAGGAAGCAAAAGGAGCACACTGGTTTGGGATCCATTCCCAGTGACACAAGCATTCCTAACAACTGCAGAGAGACCAAGTCAAATCAGCAAGCTTGTTTTCCCAAATGCATAAAGAACACCATGTCCATCTACCTTTACAGCTCTGGGCACTGAAAAAAGAAAGCAAGTTGCCTATCAACCTGGGAATATAAGCTAGGCTAATGTTAGTGGGGGACACATAATAGGCTGTGAAACGCTGTGTGTGGCCTTGTGGCCTCCAGGAACCTTCTCAGACCAGCTCCAAGCCAGACTGTGTTGGGGTGAACACTTTCTCTGCTGCTCTGTGACCCCTGCATGTGCTCATGATCCCTGAACCTTGGCCCTGCAGGCCTGGCACTGGTGCCAAGAAAGCTCTGCGCCCACTATGCCTGGGACACCAGCGTGCTGCTTCAAGCGTGGCCAGCCGTGGACCCGAAGTTCCTTCAACAGCCTGATGTCGTCCAAATGGCTGTTCTGGTGAGTGTCCCCCACTGCCCTCAGGGCCGACGGGTCACTGTTGGAGGTTTGTCATGAGGCCTGAGCAATCCCAGCCCTCATCCTACCCTTCCCACCTGTCTCACCCTCCATGACACCTTCGGTTTTGGAAAAACTAAACCTGTACTTGGTGACAAGTCCTAAATGTCTTCCTCTCTGGCTGAGGACTGTCTCAGTCTCCCTCTTATTCAACTGCTTTTGGCTCTTTCGGGGAGGAGGAGGAGGAGGGCGGGAAGGTTGGCAATGCAAGGAACAGCACCTCCCTCTAGAAAGTATGCTGCAGAAAGCCTCGTAGTGTTTCTTTTTGGTAAATTGGGTCATTTAAAAATACATGAAAGTAGTTTTTTGTTTAAACCCTTTAGTACAAAAACTCATATTTTTGCCTTCATGTCATTTTTATATATTTGAATTGTTTAAGATGAGACACTTTGTTAGACTATTTCTTGAGTAGGCTGCTGTAGCTCAAGAGGGAAAGCCAGGCAGGGGTGGCATTTCTGTGTCTCCTCTGAACCACAAGAATGACCAGGTAGTTTACCTCCGATTTTTTTTAAAGATTTATTTATTTATGGATACAAGAGCTGGGGTGCAGGCCAGAGGTGTGTGTGGTAGGGGGAAGGGAGGGTGAGAGGAGCAGGACAGGTGAATTGACTGCTGAAGGGAGCAGAGGGCAAGACAGGAGAGGTCTGCTGCGCCATGTGGGTAGCTCCCTGACTAAAGATGGAACTCGTGCTGCAGCAGCTGCAAATAGCTTCATAGTGCTGAGACTTCACCCCTTGCACCACGAGGGAGGCCCTACATTCAAATTTTTAGTGAGCTCTTATCAGCCTATAAGGTAGCTATTTCCCATTCTCATTTTTAATTCCGTTGAAGAAAGGCTCAGGGGAGTTAGTCACCTTCCCCAGGGGTGGAGTTACCTACTTCACAGCAGGCACAGTGCTAAGCTCAGCGGACACAAAATCAAACATGACAGACAAGGTCCTCCCTCAGGAGCCTAAAGCCTGGTGGCAAAGAGAATGGGAGAGAAAAAGGAAAGAAAAAACATTGCCGTGAAAGTATTGCTGTGAAAAAAAGTATTGCTGTGAAAGTGCCGTGAACAAACCCACCTAAGGCTGAGGGAGGTGTGGGCTCTGCCAGCCCCACTCCCACCTCTTCTGCACTGTGTATACCCCGGGCCTACTCCCTGACCCAGCCGGAAGGTCAGTTTTTCACCCAGGAGCCCGGCTCCTTCAAAGCCCCCTGGTCCCCACCCTGCTGGGGCCCTGCTGGTCCCTGCACTTGGTTTCCGCTGCCCCACTTTGCCTGGAGGGGGGGAGTGGGACTACCCCCGGGGGCTTCTTCCAGCACTCCTCGAAACCCAAGAGAGCCTTGCAGCACAGAGAGGTCATTTCTCTAACTGGAGTAATGTTTATAAGAAATAACTCGTGCAGGGCCTCCCCTGGTGGCGCAGCAGTTGAGCGCTGAGTTGCAAAGCTGCCCGCAGCCTCTGCAGCGCCGGTTCGATCCCCAGCTGCTCCCCGGCCACCAGAGGAGGGTCCCACATGGCGCGCAGACCTCTCCTGCGCCCGCTGCTCCCCTCAGCAGTGTACTTCGGTCCTTCTGCCTGCTCTGCTCCCCGCTCTGGCTCTGGTGAATTCTCTCACCCTCCCACGCTTCTGACTATACCCAGTGCTTGTATAAATAAATAAAAAAATAAAAATAAATCTTTAAAAAAAAAGAAAAAAGAAATAACTCGTGCATAACTGAAAATTCGTCCTCAGCACAACTGAGAAATACCAATTTGAGAGACAGAAGTTTTAGTTTACAGAATGTCTTCCCATTTTGCTGCAGAAAAGAAATTTCATTTTGGTAATTGGTAAAATCATTTTTGATCATCATTGAAATGAAAACATACGCAGGACCCCCAGCAGCACACCCAACTTGAAGACCTCAGGTCGGGGCACTGTGCCCTGTGGCAGAACTTCTGTAGAGGCCTGTGTTCTGTCCCCCTGTGGTCTCAGTTGGTGCCGTGGCCAGAAATAGAAGCTGTGGCAGAGTCCATGCTCTGTGTGCCCACAGCATATGCCAGCACTCAGGATGCAAAGCCCAGAGGCACCACCCTATCCTCATGAAGCTTAACCCCCAGGAGGGACATCTGGGGGGCACACGAGTTGTCACACATAGAAGGTTTAGTTTTAGTCTCGAGGTTAAGACATGAGAGCTTGGGAGCCAGACCATCCTAGGTATCTCCGCTGTACAAAATATTTAAGTTCCTAAGCCTCAGTTTCCTAAGTCAGAAAATAGAGGCAGACATAGTGCCTGCCTGACCCAATTGTTGAGGTAGTGGTATAACACCCGGAGTGCTTAGCTGCCCCAGGGTACACTGTTGTCCCAACCAGATTTCTGTCCATTTACTAGCCGAGAGGGGGAGCCTGAGACCCACCACTGGAGGGAACTGTCTTGGATAAGGTAACTCAGGGAGTCCCAGGGAGCCAGAATCCATGAAGGGGTGCCCATTAAGGGGTAGCAGGGGAAGGCTTCTGGGCACCAGGGCACATCCAGAGGCCACATGCCCCACTCCCCAAACCCCACTTGTGAACAAGAATGACTCGGCTCCCTTGGAGAGCCTTCAGCGTGGTGGCTTAGGACCAGGCCCTGGGTTCCTGGGAAGCACCAGAGGTCGTTAAGTCTAGAAGGAGGGGGTCGGTGTTGTGCTGGGGCCACCCATTGAAGAGGGCACTCTGAGCTGGCTCCTTCCATCCTGGCTGGGAGTCTTGACCAAGGTAGAGGGAGAAAGTCTTAGGAGCTGCTCGCTTTCCACAGGTTATCTCACTTCCCTCGATCAAGAACCCACAGCATTCTTTCCTTAAAGGAGAGAAAATCGAGACCCAGCGCCCAGAGTTTTCGAGTCCAGGCCTGAGAATCAAAGCTGCGTCAGTGTTGCGCAACAGTAGGTGCTCTCGCCCAGCACCCCTATCCTGGCTGGTGGCTGGAGAAGACTTTACTCTAGAAAAAGGGGAGGAAGGACAGAGATGGGACTGGTATTGTGATTCATTAACAAGTATATGCTCTGAGAATCCCATTTGGGGCCCCCAGGACTTCACAGGGGCACAGCTTTTGTGTGACGGGGTGGGAGGTCTCTTCCGAGGTCTGAGTCATGCCAAGCACATGGCTTTGAAAGTAGACAGCTTCTAACGGCTTAGGAAGGCAAAGGCGGAGGCGGCACGTCCTTCTGACTGCACGTCCACAGCTTCGGAATGGAAGGCTCCATTGGACGCCTTGCACTGTTTAAAGACAACAGTATTTCAGGATATTCCAGGATGTGCTGTTTTATCTTATTTGTCTGCCACCCAGTGATCAGGCTAAAACCACCAGTATAAATGCCAGTAAGTTCTACATAAACTGCAGGGGGAGGGGGGAATTAAGTGGACAAATAAGGGCCCCTTGTTGTATTTTAGTTGAAACTTGAAAAATGACTCCTAGTGTCTTTTCATATTACCGTTTCCAAGTCCGTTTTCCCAGGAAAAAACAGGATGTTAGTGAGAGCCAGCTAAGTGTTCTAATGGAAGCAATAGGATGGAGGATTTGAAGCGCAGCTGCTCAGAATGTGTCTGGGCCATCGGGTGACTCTCCTCAGTGGCGATTTCAGTCCATATTTGATGTGAGGTTTGCCCTTAGAACCACATTCATGTAATACCCACTGGCATCTCGAACTGAACTAGCCCATTTTATGCAAGAGGAGCACTAAAGTGCCCTGGGTCTGTTTCCATGGCATCACACTTGAGCACCCCCTTCTGGAATCAGTTATCAGATAGGGAGGTGAAATCCTCCCTGACTAGCCCCGAAGCCAGATCTGAATTTGGACTTGATCCCCAGTGGCACAGAGATCCCTCTTCCCCTGGAATCGCCTTCAGCCCTTTCCTGCTGAGGGCTTTTGACATAATTTCCACCGATCTGTGATAGGGCAGTGCTCCGGAAGCTCTAGGTATGGTCCTCACATGCGTTTTCAGTGCTGGGGGGCTATCCTCTCTCTCTCTTTTCCTCCCCGCCCCCCCAAGTTTTCGGGCATGCATCCTATCCATCTGTTTGTACACTGTCCCCTCAGAAGACTGGGTGCTGCCTTTCCTCCCTCCTTCCCCAAACAGATGCAGCAGTACCCAGTTGGTTTCAGGCTGCCTGCCGCTCTCAGGACTTTCCTCATTGTTTGTCCCACCTTTTCTCCTTCTCAGATCAACAACAAAGCTTGTGGCCAAATCCCAGTGCCCCAACAAGTTGCCCAGGACCAGGACAAAGTGCACGAACTTGTTCTCCAAAGCGAGCTAGGCATCAGGCTCTTGCAGGGCCGAAGCATCAAGAAGGCCTTCCTCTCCCCCAGAACCGCACTCATCAACTTCCTGGTGCAGGAGTGACTACAGGGAGGCTGCGGCCACCGCCGAGGCCTCTTCCCAGCCCCAGGATAAAGGGGAAGTCTGCTGGCCCAGGGAAAGGGAAAGACAAGTCTTAAACACCCATCTTCATTGCCATGGCAGCCTCGTGTCACCGGTGTGCTCGGCATGTGGCCTCATACAGGGGTGAGAGTGGGGGCTGGCATGGAGAAACAAGAACAAAGGGGGAGGGTGGAGAAACCCCTCTGGCCCCATGTGAAGCCATCTGCTGGGCGGAGTGGAGAGGAGAAAAGACAAGCCCATGAGACTGACACACGGTCTCTCAAGCAGCTTGGGAGCTTCTGAATCCCCCGATTGCATTGCCCTGGGCACACCACAGGAACATGAGTCTCAACTGAGGAGCCACATGTGACTCCTGCAGTGTGGAAATCACTGTTCAACAAGGGGAAGTGACTAAGCCTCTGTATCACCATGAACTCCAGAAGGAATAGACACTGGGGACTCCCGAAGTCGCTCAGAACTGAAAGGCAAGCTGTGCTAGTCCTGCCAGTGCCCTCCGCCCCACCTATGTGTGGTCACTGCTGCGCCGGCTGCTGCTCCCAGCTGGATGTGCCCTCCAGGCCTGCTCTGTGGTGGGCACACAGGCTTGGGAACCAAGCTCTGCTTTCTGGCTGCTTCCTCGGGGTGTGCCACTTGCTGGTAGAGAAGGAACCAGGTTGGTCCAATCTCAAATCAACCAATCTCAGCAGCCCAACAAGGGGTCTGTTCATGTGGACCCCAGATGGTGATGTTGCTTAGAAGCAGAGCCCAGAGACCATCATGAGGAAGAGCCAGTTCACTGCAGAGGAGTTGCCTGATGCTTCTGTGGACTGATTGCCCAGGAAATGGCCAGGAACGGACCCGTGTTTTGGGGGGCAATCCTGGTTTTACATGACGTCAGCAAGCAGGTGCTCTTACCAGAACTGGCCTAATTCACTGGTTAACATTTAGTGAAGCAGGAATCCAGCCTCTTTGTGATGCTGAAAATCTTATTTGTTCTCTGGTGCGATTTTTGATGTAGCCTCAGATGTGGTCCCCTGCAGTTCATCACTTAACAGATGACTTTTTTTTAATGGAATAAAATGTTTATCATGTTTGACTTTGGGGCATTTGTATGATCTGAGAATAGCTACCATATTCTAATTCTAGGAGCTAATCAGGAACAGATTGAGGTATTCCATCTTTGTCAGAAGCACTGGCTGTGTGCCTGGCTCCACATGGAATGTTATAAAGAGATGCCTGTGGAACTGGCAAATGTGGTACCCAACACTGATTCAGGCACATTAGCAATAGTGGTTAAGTCACTGGTTCTGAAACTTGACTCAAATTTAATACCACGTCTGCTCCCCAGATTTTCACAAAATTGTACATTTGATGTTCTGTTGCCCAGAAATTGGTATAATTGGCCTGAGGTGCAGTTGGGCATCAGAGGTTGTGAAAACAACACAGATGATTCTAACGGGCAACAAAGTTTGTGAAACATATGTCGCAAAGCGTTTGAACCGTAGTGTTTTATTAATCCTTCCTATTCCTATCTTCGTTGGGATGAGTTTGGTCCAAGACCAAAATGTGATGAAGTGAATTGGAAAGGAAGCAGATGGAAGGCAAGGTGGGGGCCAGAATTCTTGAGCAGGTATTTAAAGTCTTCCCAGAGTGGACTTGCGTGTACACAATCCCACTGCATTTACCAACAAATGTGGATTAAATATAAGCAAATGATGAGGACATTGGGTACAGGGAGGGAGGAGTGTTTTGCTTGATTGTCTTGTTTATTTCTAAGGTAAGCTAAGTGGCCTTGACCCAGTCAATAAGGTGACGGGTAGGGAACTTTGCACATAACTGGCCAGAGCTACAGGCCAGCAAAGTCTCAAGGCTACTGGACTGGGCACATGGCTTAGGAGAACTGTTTTCCAGCTGATAAAACTTTGGAAAACTGGTAATGCCGCGAGAGTTGGTTAATGGAACAATTGAAAGGAAGACCTGATCCCCAGCAGTTGGGAGGTGGGTTGGGGGGTGATCTCAGCACTTTACTAACTGCCTCCGTTAAGGCCAAAAGCCGGACTTAACAAGTTCACTAACTTACGTCATATCGTTTAATTCCCACAAAAACCCTGGAGTGAAGGAATTATTCTCTCATAAATATGAAGAAACCCAGGATCTGATTCAATATTTGCTCAGTTTCCATGGCACAAAAGCTCCATGGAGGAGCTGCTGGCCTCCACACCCGACACCATCCCTCTTGTCTACCAGGCCCCTCAGCTCAACCCCTTTGTTTGCAGCACTATGGTCAGGAAAGGAAATTTTTTTTTTTAAAGATTTATTTATTTATTTATTTATTTATGCTAGTACTGGGTACAGTCAGAAGTGCGGGAGGGTGAGAGAATTCACCAAAGCCAGAGCAGGGAACAGAACAGGCAGACTGACGAAGTACACTGCTGAGGGGAGCAGTGGGCGCGACAGGAGAGGTCTGTCGCGCCATGTGGGACCCTCGCCGGTGGCCGGGGATCGAACTGGTGCTGCAGAGGCTGCAGGCAACTTCGCAGCCCAGCACTCAACCACTGCGCCACCAGGGGAGGCCCAGGAAAGGAAATGTTGATGGAGGAACCAGCAATTCCAGTCGCTGGGGCTCCCCTCCTCTGAAGCCCTTGGGCTGTAAAACCAGGAAGTCACAGCAGAGCCTGTGCTGGCACAGGTGGTGGCTGAGAGGCCCAGGACGTGGTGTTGGGGCTGGGGATGACGGTTGTTGCCAAACCAGTGGGAGCCCCGGGCTCGTGAACGGTGTCAAGGTCATGTCTGTGAGGAAGTGATAGACGTGAGTTTGCACACAGAGCAAATGGTGCCCGGGAAACCCCCTGGCAAATGCGGCCACAGCAGGAGCCAATCAGATGCCAAGGAAATGAAACTGATCTCTAAAATCCCGAAACTATCAGTAATGTGGAAACCACATAGTTCTCATCCTAACCTACATACACACCTTCCTGGAGCCGGTGAAGAATGATGGGCTGCCCACGAAGATGAGTCAGCCAGCGAAAGTTTGTTTTCAAGAAAGAGATAAAATGGAAATTTTCTCAGGACGAAGGTCATATACTCATACGACTTGACCCAACCATAATGTTTTTTATTCCAACCCTTACAATTGCCCACAGATCATTGATTGAGGAAGCTACACATTTTTTCCTTATGGCTTTTTTGCAATTTCTAATTTTTATTGGCCATGTTGTATTTCAGTGTACATCAAATGTACAATTTTGTGAAACTCCAAGCATCCAGGACTTGTTCCCTTAGAACATCTTTTCTCCTAGAGTATCCAGCTGCCTACAGGATGTGCCCCAGTTAGGAAAATATGGTTCTCTTGTTGTGTGAAGAGGAATCCAAGGAATCAAAGAGTAGCCTCCGTGAAGCTACGATTTGCCTTTGTTCAGTGTGAAGAGGTGTGGGAGCACCCTCTTGTTTCTCTGCTTTAGCATCTTGCAGCCTAGGAACAGAAGAACAGAAGGCACTATTCTCCTTGTGGAACTTTCCTGTTCTTGGTGAGCATGGCAAGATGGCAGCCAAGAGCATGGGTTCTGGAGTCAGCCAGCCCCAGGTTGTGACTGTCACTTAAAACCTCAGTGACCTTGACATGCCAGAGAACCTCTCTGAGCTTTGTTTCTTTAACTATAAACCAGAAGTAAAAGTACTCGTGCCCTGGGGTATGAGAAAGTGAAAGTATATGTAAAGCTCATGCACATGATAAACTCCGTAAGTAGGAGCTGCTTATTTTTTTTGAATATTTATTGATTGATGCATGCAAGAACTTGGGTACAGGCCAAAGGTGCCAGGGGGTGAGAGGATTCACCAGAGACAGAGTGGGGAGTAGAATAGGCAGACTGATGAAATACACTGCTGAGGGGAACAGCAGGCGAGTCGGGAGAGGTCTGCTGCGCCATGTGGGTCGCCTCCCTGGCCAGGAATTGAAATTGTGCTGCAGTGGCTGCAGGTAGCTTCATAGGTTGCGTCTTAACCCCTTGCGCCACCAGGGAGGCCCCAGGAGCTACTTATGATTAATCTTGCCTGAGTCAGAATGAGCTGATGGTTTAGAATGTGATTAATGAAAGTTTAGAAAAAGATACGTCCCAGGAGCAAATGTCAATCCTGATCATGCCAGCCTGTGAAGGAAGTAATTTAACCTGTAAACTTTTGTCCCACTGGCAGAAACTGCCCTCTTGTATCGTGTTTTCATCTCATGCCCTGAAATCTTACTGTGGTGTGCTGCCCATGTCCTGATTGCATGCTTCTGGCAGCTTCTGGGAGCCTCATTATGCGACTGATTTTTCTTTGGTGCTGGGGAACCTCTTTTCCTCAAGTGATGACTCGAAGCTTTGAAAGCCCTGACAAACCTCCTAGGAACTCCCAAACTTCTTCAGAATCCACTGTGGCCACCCACTGGTGCCTGAGGACACATGGGACTGTGACATGGAAAAGGTTGGAACAAGGGACAAAGGCTGAGAGCTGGAAACTAGTCATGAACCCAGCCGGGGCCCTCAGATCAAGTCTAACTTGGCCTGGCTGCCTCTGGTGCCCAGAGTAGAAGATTTCCCCAAGGGATGTCAGTGACACTCTCTCACCAGCAGTTATTGGAAGGGGAGCTTGGAGTTTGTTGGGGCATCTTGACTGAATAGAGCAGCCATCATTCTCAGTGCCTCTGCTGCCTGGCTTGGGCCTACTGATTGATGACAGGCTGCTGAAAGCGGATGGCCACATGGTGTGAGCTGGAGAAGGTGTGGGGCCAAATAGAAAAGTTTGGAGACCCTTGCAGGCCACTCATGGCCCAGAGGCCTCTTGGCAGGCCAGTGCTCAGTCAGACACGATGGCCTCGAAACCAAAAGCTGAGTGTCAGAAATTGGCTTTGGTTTTCATTCACAGCTAATTTGGTTCCTGAGCTGAGACTCAGAGGAAGGGTTATGAGGCCACTGGGCCAGAGGTGGCCATTATTGATCACAGGCCAAAGAAGGCACAGTTCCTGCACCAGCTGGCCTGGCTCCCTGCCAGCTGCCCCTTGGCCTTTCTCCTCCTAGAAGAGAAAAGAGCAGCCAAGTTCACCAGGTATACCAGGTACCATGTACGTGGCTTTGCTACTGCTCTCGGATCCTCACATTGATGCTACCAAGTGGGAATTGTGACCCTCATTCTGTAAATAAGAAAACTGAAGCCTAGAAAAGTGTAGCTGAATCACCTGGGTCACATCACTAATAACTGTTCAAGCCTGGATTCAGTCCCATGCCTGCTTTTCTGCTCCAGCAACAACCCGCCTTCCTGGGAGGAAGAAGTGGGGTGTCTGAAGAGGAAACACAGCTTGTTCTTGGTTTTTCTGTCTAGGGAATTCTAAACTGGAACTGTGGCATGCTGTGACCCCACAGACTGTCCTTCCTTTAGAAGAGGATTGGGCTTTTGTACCCTAAATCTATCTTTGACTGTGGGCCAGTTTGTAGGGAGTATAGGTAAGAAAGCCTTGCCACTGGGGATGAAGGAACTCCCAATGGCGTATGGGAAGTTTCCAGAGAACAGCACTGCTGGGCCATCCGCCTCCAATATGCACAGCAGCTGGGGACAGGCAGGCCACCCTGCCAGGAGGATGTGGGCGGAGCCCCCAGCGACCACCACAATGAGAAAAGATGATCGTCCAAACTTGAGAAGCAGTCTGAGTGAGGAAAGGCTCTGAATAGAAGCCGGGGACCCAAGAGAAGTGGCGGGATGGATCTGAAGGAGCCACACTCCCTCTGCCTGCCTTTGTGCCCCTGGGCTGCAGCGGGGGCGGCGCCCCTGGAGTCCAAGCAGCAGTGAGACCAAACTTGAAGATGCCAGCAATCCCTTCAGGCCCAAAGAGGCCGTGACTCGCTGGAAACCATGGCAGTAAGTGAAGGGTCTCGACCCCCATCTTTGCTGATTCCACTCAGTGCCGCACCCCCTACTTTGTAGGAAAAGCTGGTAGTCTTCCAGGCAAAGTGAGCTTAGGAGGCAGTTTCCTTAAATGTGAGCCCTGCTGCACTCTAGGCCAAGGAAAGGCACAGGGGCAGACAAAAGAAGAGTATTCTCCCCTTTCTCCCTGGGAGAAGAGTAAGCAGAGAATAGCTGTTCATGGGCCAGCTTTCTCTCCATGCTGAGAGTGGGCGGCAAAGGCTCTCATCCAAACTGATGAGTTTGGAGATTGGAATCTGGGGTGACCAACAATGAGAAAGTGGGGAATCTCTCCCAGGGTGGGTGAGTGGGTGGATGGGGACAGTACTGGCAGGGCTGCCTAGAGCAGACCAGGGAAGGCCAGACCTGTGGGCAGAGGCTTCAGAACCTAGAATGGGGCCAAGGATTGTCCAGAAGGATTGACCTCACTCCAGGCCTCTATCCCATCTGCCCACATGAGGGAGGGGCGCAGGGATAATGAGGCCCTGAGGGAGAGGCGGTGGCCGGGCCTGCTGGAGTCCAGGACCTGGAACCCGGCACCCATGACTCACCTCTTGAGCCTCAAGCCCTGAGTTTGAATTTCCATTCTTGTCTGGCATCTGGAAGGGCATGCGTGTCCCAGACACAGTGTGTAGCGGCCCTGGTCTGTGATTCCCATCGCCAGCAACAATTGTTTCTAGAATTTATTGAGGAATAGTTATGTGCCGGGCCCTGTTCTGAGTGCTTTGCCACCTGAGGAACTGGGTTCAAACCACACACAAGATAGCAGAGCTGTGGCCCCACCCTGCCCCATTGCTTCCCAAGGGTACCAGCTTCGTACCTCCTGGATTTTCCAAGACAGCCTGATATCTATATTTCTCTCCAATAGTAGCCAAAGTACCCTAGACCTGCCAAGTTCACACTTCTTGGTCTGTGCTGGGAAGGCAGCTTGCTATGGGTGCCTGCCTGGGTGGGCACTCCTGGTGTTCTGAGGCACCCAGTTCAGACACCACAATATCTCTGAGCTTGGAACTGGCCACTCCCAAGGAGCCATCACCTCTGGTGGAGAGACAGAGCCTCCTTTGGGCCCTAGCAGTGAACCTAGACCTCCGTGCTGTGCTGCTATGGCAGAGAGACCCAGCCCAGGTCCGCAGTCACCTCACAGCAGTGTCTTCCCCAAAAGACCCTTTCCACATACAACAGAAGAACCTGCTATGCGGTTACCTAGGGGTACATGTCCCTGGCCCCACCCAAAGGAGAGCTCAGCAGCCTCACCAGCCACATCCTCATAAGCTGCCCTTTGAGCCAGGAAAGGGGTTCCCCTTCCTCAGCCCCTGCGAGGGGTGGAGGTTATGGAGAGTGTATGATCAGCCCTGTGGGGTCCACAGCAAGGCAGGGTCACCCAAAGAGTCATGTCACTTACAGGGTTTGGTGTGTCATTTATCAGGGAAAAGGTATGTCCCTACACTAGACACAGGGCCGGGGTGGGCCAGAGGGGCACTCGTTGTAGAGTGCCGGCACAAGGGCAGCAAGGCGTACAGGGACTGGGAGAAACAGCTGAGAAGAGGGAACCTGGGCCTAGTGTCCCTGGCCAAGCTCCATTGCAGTATCAATGACTTCCAGCTGTCAGCTAACTTCAGACTCTGCAGGAAATATCTTAGTTTTCTATTAGTATTTTAATTAACTGCTACTATGGGCCTGGTATTTTTGTCATCTCCTCCCCTCCCCCAAATTCATTTCTTGAAACCCTAACCCTTCATGTACTGATATTAGGAGGTGGTGCTGTGGGAGGTCATTAAGATTAGATGAGGTCATGAGGGCGGAGCCCCCATGGATGGCATTAGAGTCACAAGAGAGCTGTACCCTCTCTTTGTTCTTGGCCATGTGAGGACACAGCAGAGGTCAGCAGGCTGCAACCTAGAAGAGCTCAGCAGACTTCAGGAGCTCAGCCTCCCTGGCACCCTGATCTCAAACTTCATCCTCCAGAACTGTGAGAAATAAATTTCTGTTGTTTATAAGCCTTTGATACTCGGCATGGCAGCCTGAACCAAGCAAACTATTAACATCTTAGTCATCAGCAAATACCTCAGGGGCTGTGAATGTAGTAGACCTCTAGGTTGTCAGCTGCTCAGGTATAAGCTGATAATAAGCTTTCAGTTATTACAGGCAGTACTTCAATGGTGTTCTAATGCCTTCATGGTCTACTAATGCCTGCCTAGCAATCATCATTAGCAATAAAAAATATTATAGGCTGACATAATGTAGTTATAATAAGCAAACCCCTAAACTTCAGTGATCACACACAGCAAATACTATTTCTCGTTCCCATAATCAAATCCTTTGGAGCAAGGAGCAGGGTTCCATTCTGTTCCAACGTAATGGAGAGACCGAGGTTGATGGACCCTCCACCATCTTCAACCCTTGGTTTTCAAGGTTGCCCAGGACATGGATATCTAGCACATAGAGAAGGAGAGAGAGATAGAATTTCATCTGGAGATTTTTATGGGCCGGGTATGGAAGTAGCAGACATTGTATCTGCCCACTTTCTCCTGTGCAGAATTCAGTCACAGGGTGGGGGGCAGAGGTGCACTGGGAAATGTCATCTGGACTGGGCACCCACTTCCAACAAACAACATGAGAGAAGGAAACCCCGATCTTCTGTGAGCAGCCAGCTGCCTCTGCCACCTGAACAACCTTCGAAACCAATCTCTTGCCCGTCGCTGGGCGTCTTAGTTACTTTTCAGATCACAATCGTCTGCTAATACCTGGGTACAAACATCTCCAAGTGACACCGTTTACTTTCTACATCTGTGAAAACTGCTAATCGTGGCTCTCTGCGGTCACAGACCCCTGCCCCACCTACCTGGGCAGCCAGCACCCTCCCTGACCTCTGTACTAGACTCCAGGCCTCACTGCAGGGCCATGTGTGAAGTCACAGACCTCCTTTGTGTCATTTTTATAAATGACTAACTTTTACTCCAAGGGTGTGTTTATTGGCCCCCAATCCGCCCCACTCTCCTTCTCCTGTTGGTCTACAGAGAAGGTTTGAAGGATTTGTTGGTTTGGAGGGTGTGGGATGAAAGGTAAAAAATACAGGCTTCCCAGATGCCCTGCAGGAAATCTGGGAAATTCTTTAGATTCCTGCTTCTAAAGGGTCATGGGCTGCTCTTTCAGGGTGGAAATGTGACACATTCCTGAATGCTTCCCTGTGTTTTGGACCTGGAGATTTACACCTCACTCCCACCCTGTCCTGACCTGCACACAAACACCACTCACACCACACAACATACACCCAACAAACCCACCCCCTACCACTCACACACACCCACATGCACACCTACATATACACACACCACACAGACCTATGTCACACACCCATGTATCACACCCCCCTGCTTTCGGCGGGTACCTCATCATTCTTGCCTGACAGAGGACAAGCTTCACTGTCACATCACTGCAGGAGATGGGATGGGTGGAGGTTAGTCCTGAAGATTAATCAAAATTACAGCTATCAGGGAAGTGCCTGAGCTGGGGCCCAGCTAGATGGTTATAGAGGAAGCCCCCAATCCTCACCCGTGCTGAGATGGGGCACCATCATCTGAAGTGTCCCGTCCTCTGACAGCACCCACCTGTGGTAGGAGTCCTGTGTACTCTTAATAAAAGCACAGAAATGATTATCCAAACACACACAGAGAAGAAGGGAAAAAAGGTTTATTTACAAGGGGAATGCAAAGAGGGAGGGGAGAGAGAGAGAGAGAGAGAGAGAGAGAGAGAGAGAGAGATTAACTGGCAGACATGTCCTACCAGCAACACCATCTGAATGAGACACAGGACACAAGTGGAAGCCAGAAGAGAGAGCAAGAGCACACGTGTTCAGTTTTACTGCTTGGTGGCCCCTGTTCCCAGCAGCCCCCTGTCAGGAAGTTGGGTTCATGGAATGCTGGGAGGTATAATCCTCAGCACCTGGGGTCTCCCCATTGTGGAGATGGGGGTAGAGTCTGTAAAGATGTCAAGGAGTGGAGTTGATTCAGGATGTCATTCTTTTTTTTTTTTTTTTTTTTTTAAATTATTTTTTTTTTAATAGAGGCATGTTTTATTTATTTATTTGTTTGTTTTGTTTACACATGCACTGGGTACAGTCAGAAGCGCGGGAGGGTGAGAGAATTCACCAGAGCCAAAGCGGGGAGCAGAGCAGGCAGAAGGACTGAAATACACTGCTGAGGGGAGCAGCGGGCGGCAGGAGAGGTCTGCACGCCATGTGGGACCCTCCTCTGGTGGCCGGGGAGCAGCCAGGGATCGAACCAGCGCCGCAGAGGCCGCAGGCAGCCTCGCAACCCAGAGCTCAACCGCTGCGCCATCGGGGAGGCCGCAGGATGTCATTCTGACTTGGCGTTTGCTCCTTACTGTTCCTCTGGCAATATGATTATATGCTTTATCCCACTTCATCCTTCCTGGCGGTGCTGGTAGGAGGCTAGCAAGCAGGGAACCCACTACACAATAAGCAAACTGAGGCTTAGAGCATGGGGTAACCTGCCTGAGGTCGCCAGCTAGTGTCTGGAGGTGGACTCTGTTAGGTTCTGTCTTCCAGGTGCTGTTGGTTTATGAGAACAGTCTAGCTGTGTTTTCTGAATCTGATTCCTCGAATGTTCACTCTGTCATAAGGTCTGTAATACCAAAACTAAAACCAAAAAAAAAAAAAAAAGCTAGCTGTGACCTACCCAGCAGGGCCTTAGGCCCCGCCTCCGCGTGATCACACCCATTCCGGATGGGGGGTGGTGACCAGGCTGGGCCAAGTGGAAAGTTCACAGTGTAATGTAAATGCAGAGCACACAGTCGCTCCTTTTCCCTCTCTCTCCTGGCCTCCCAGCCTGCCCAGGAAAAGGCCACTCCTGAGACAGGGCCATGTGGGACAGAGGGGTCACCTGAGAGTTGAGGACGGGGTCACACACTTGACCTTGATTTTCATGGACTTCCTGAAGCCCTCTCTTTTCCTCTGGCCTCTTGTGACTCCCCAGTAGCCACACGTGAGGCAGGTGTTCCCAAGGATGAGCTGAGGCACAGTCCTGGGGTTGTGGCAAGGATGGGAGCTGCCTGGGGTGGTGACAAACCTGGGCCTACCAGAGAGTGGTCCTGAGGTCCAGGGAGAAGCAGAGGCAGGGGCTGAGGAGTCTTCTTTTCCCAGATTTCATCTCTTTATCTAGGTACTGATCTCTCCCTGAGGCCCGAGGGGGCAGTGCAAGAGCCCGGAAATGAGTCTGTGCACCTGTACCTGCACCCTTCCTCCCAGACCTGAGCAGTGCTCAAGGGCAGATAGCAGGTGCGTTCAAAGAACACACGTCACCTACAGGGCCGAGCTCACCTGCATCTGCTGCCACAGCTCCACCAGCTGCCTAAAACCCTCCTTGGCTGCACTTTGCTCTGTGCAGGGCTGGCAGGTGTACCTGGAGAGGTGTCAGACATCTCCACCTGCCCAGTGACCCCAGCCCAGCTCTCCAACTGCTCAGCTCACTCTGCTCACCGGCCTCTTTGCTGTTCCTCTGACATCAGGGCCACATCCTGCTTCACGACTTCATAGCCACTGTTCCCCTACTGAGAACACCCCTCTGAATGCTTCGCTCTCTCACTTCCTTGTGGGCTCTGCTCTCCTAAGGTCCTTCCTGTTGATCTTACAAAAAGTACCCCCAGCATTTCCTACCCCCCTGGCCAATACAATGTTTTGTATATTTATCTTGTCTTTTCATTTCCCCCGCCCCTCCGGAATATCAAAAGCAAGCTCAGGGACTTAGCAGCTTTATTTTGTTTACAGACAGCACGTTGCTAGGGTGGCCTTGAAGGGAGAGCCAGGAGGCAGATTCATTTAGCGGCAAAGCCCATAGGCTGAGGGGACCTGGTAGAAGCGTCACTGTGCACCCCTGAGCCCCACACCTGAACCCGTGTCCTGTGGAGGAGAAGAGACTCTCAGGGTCTCAGGACAGGGTGAACAGTCCCCTCCAGGGCCTGACTTGGGGTGTGACTGCTGAAGTGGGCCAGCCGGAGTGGCAAGGTTTCTGTGGGGAAGTGCCCTTTTCTTCCCTGGGTGGGAGGCAGAAAACTGGTGATGGGGGAGGCCCCTGGTCTACACCTCCTTGCAGGTCCTCGCAAAGACCATGGGACCCTTGGGCTGCAGATACCCTTGGGGTCGGTCCTCTAGTCCAGGATGTTCAATTGCCTCCTAGCCCCTCCCTCAGGGAACCTGCCCGCCTCAGGAGAAACCAGGTACCTTTGGGTATGGGAGTGCAGCTTGCACTCTTTGCAAAGTGCATCTCTTTGCAAGAGTTATGAGGCGTGGGGAGGTGCAAGGCTCTGTAGCTGACCACTCAATCACTGGGGCCAGTGCTTGCGGTGGCCCAAAGGGTAGAAGACACGGACGTCACAACTCTTCACAAGGAAGTGATTCGGAAGAGTAGGCTTCTGAGTGTGGACAAGATTGTAGCAGTACCTCCACCACCTTACTTATGTTTTCCTTTTTGGATATGTCCAAAGCCTTTTTTTTTTTTTTAATAGAGGCATGTTTTATTTCTTTATTTATTTTATTTGTTTGTTTGTTTTTGTTTATACATGCACTGGGTAGAGTCAGAAGCGCGGGAGGGTGAGAGAATTCACCAGAGCCAGAGCGGGGAGCAGAGCAGGCAGAAGGACCGAAGTACACTGCTGAGGGGAGCAGCGGGCGGCAGGAGAGGTCTGCGCGCCATGTGGGACCCTCCTCCAGTGGCCGGGGAGCAGCCGGGGATCGAACTGGCGCCGCAGAGGCCGCTGGCAGCTTTGCAACCCAGCGCTCAACTGCCGTGCCACCGGGGAGGCCCATATGTCCAAAGTCTTTAAGTGATTCCAAGCGACATGAAATGGTTGCAGACTTTTGGGGGAAGCTTGGTGGGGCAGGACACTTTGAATTCTGATTCTGGGCCTAAGAGGATGCTATAACCTTGAGTAAGTTGTTAACACAGCAAAGATTTTGATTTCCTTAATTATATAATTGGCCCAGTGATGCCAGCTGGTGGGTAAGATGGGCATTGGGGGAGAGAAAACTGCTGAAAATAGTCTGGGTATATTTTGTAAGCTGAAAACCAATGAGACTCAATGACAGTCTGGCCATTTCTTTACTGGGAACAAAAGCATAACGATCAGATGGTTTCCTGTTCAGTCTTTCCGATAAGGCTTCACTCTGGCCCCTTGGGCTGTCAAAGAATCATTGTTGCAAATATAGTTTGTGTGTTTAAAAGTCTTGATTGTCAAGAGCTGGGCTGACCCCCAAAAGCTGGAAGCCCCACTAGGAAGGCAGTTCCTGCCAAAGGAGTAGGAGCTGCTGGAGGAAGCTCTGTGGGTTTATTTTCAGGAGGGACAGACAGCAAGCTGAGGAGCACAGTGTTGTACAGTAATCTGAGGCCCAGCAGTCCCTTGCCTTTACTTGGATATTTTCCCTGAGGCAGGAATGAAAAGGAACTGAGCTTTCTGTTTACCAGAATGCTGGGGCCAGAGCCCAGGCAGGAAGAGGAGAGGGTGGGACAGCTGTGTATTTAGACCAAATAGAATCTGTGGGCTGTGTTGGTAGTCTGGCCCCTGGCAGTGGGTCAGAATGGACCTCTGGGCCAAAGCCAAAAACTCCCCGTGGTAGAATAAGGCAGAGATTGGCAAACGATAGCCCATGGCCAAGTCTGGCCCACTACCTGACATTGTAAATAAAGCTTGATTGGAATATTACCATGCTCGAATGTTTATGTATTACCTGTGACTGCTTTCGTGCAGAGTTCATTGGTGTGACAGAGACTCTATGACCCAGAAAGCCTAAAATATTTATTATTTGGCCCAGTGCAGAGAGTTTGTTAGCTGTTAGAATGATGGAAAGGACAATGGGCTTGGTCTGAATTTTTGATTGAGTTCTGGTGCATCTGTTTCCTATCTGGTGACCTTGGGCGTAGCTCCAGCCTCTCCAAGTCTCAGTTTCTTTATCTGTGAAATTGGGTGGTAAAGCCCAGCTGCTCAGTTGTCGAGTGTTGAACAGATAATATATTTATTAAATGTCTCTGTATTATCTTTGATGGTTGTTTTAGACAGTGCAACATGTAGCCTTAAGTGATAATAACTTCCTTGAATTAATACTGTACCATTTCACAAATAGTGTACACATTAAACTGTTCTTACAATGGTATCCCCTCCTGTCCTTTGAACCATTGTTAGATATTTTTTCAACATGTGTGGTAAATCTCACATAAACTGCTTATTATTTTTTTGCTTTTAACAGTCAACAATCTTTCTTTAAAGAAATTTTTAAAAGGAAAAAATCTTTTATATTGACCCAAACACCACTTCTGTTGTTCTTGATTCTTCTTCAGACCTGGCCTTTAATCTGAGGTGACTTCCCTATAGCTTGAAGAATTTCATTTAGTGTATCATGTACTAGTTCTGCTGGCAGGTAATTCTCTTGTTTTCTTTGTTCCTATTTGTTTGGGAAAAAAAATTTCCCTATTTTTCACTGGATATAGACTTGGTTGAAGACGTTTTTCTTTCAACATTTTAGATGGTATTCAATTGATTTCTGGTTTTCATTGTTTCTGATGAAACAATTCATCATTCTTTTTGTTGTTCCATGGAAGATATTTTCTTCAGCTACTTTTAATATTTTATCTTTAACTCCATATGTCAGTTGTATGAGTGAGACATACCAGATGCAGTTTTCTTTGGATATCATGAGATTCCTGAATCTACAGTTGACATCTTTCATCAATTTTGGAAAATTCTCAGCCATTAAATTTTAAGTTTTTCTTTCCCATTTTTTTCCTATTCTCTCTTTCTGAGAAGAGAGAACTTATGTTAGAACTTAAGTCAGACCATTTGATATTATCTCACAGTCCTCCGAACCTCAGTTCTATTCTCTCTCTCTCCCCTGCTCCCTCTACCTATATATCTTTCATAAGTTCATGGCCAGTTGTAAGAAATAATATAGACAGATCCTGTAGCCTTTTCCAGTTTCCCCCAGTGATCACATCTCATAGAACTATACCATAATCTCATAACCAGGATAATGACATTAATATAATCTACTGATATTCTTCGGATTTTCTTAGTTTTACTTGTACTAACCTGGCACAAATGTGTCCAGGCACTCAGCCCATGTAATTTGATGACAGATGTAGGTTCATTTATTCACCACCACAGTCAAGATACAGAACAGTTCTATCACTATAGACATCCTTGTGTTGCCTTTATAATCACCACCACTTCCCTACCCCAGCCTCATCCTGTCCCTAACCCCTGGCAACCACGAATCTGTTTTCCCTCTCCATAATTTTATCATTTCAAGACTATTACATAAAAGGAATAACATGGTATGTGACCTTTGGAATTAGCTTTTCTTACTCCGTATAATTCCCTGGAAATCCATCCAAGTTATCCTATGTATCAATAGTTCATCACAGCTTTTTCTGACTTAGTTGTATTCCATGTATGCAGATACTATTGTTTATTTAGCCAACCACCCATGGAAGGGTATCCAGTGTGTGGCTATAACCGATAAAGCTGCTATGAACATTTATTCATGTGTAGGTTTTTGTGTGAACATGTTTTCATTTTGATTCCAGGAAAGACTGAGGGGGGCCCAGGGTCCCCACACTGTTGAAACCCCTGTTGCCCTTTGTGAGAGTTCATGCCCACCCACACACATAAAAACAATGTAGTGAAACTCTGTGTGCCCAGAGATTTTTAAACATTCAAAGGGAATAGAGAGAGGGAGAAGAAGAGTAGGAGAGAGATTTCAAAATATGGACTCTTGATCAAACTGAAATCAACCATACCCTCGTGGGCAGACATTTAGCCATAGGCAGGTCCCAAAAGCAAAGCAGCCAACACCCAAGAGCAGAGTCCCCAGGAGAATGAATCCAAGGCAAATTTCTAGCAGGAAACACAAGCAAGAGATTACACAAGGCCCAGAGGTTTGGGAGAGGAGGAGGGGACCAAAGTTCAAATCTATAAGGTCAGGATGGTGGCGGCCATAGCCTCTCAAGAGAGGATTGTCCCAACAGCCAAGCACCATAGCCAGGAAAAGAGCAGCAGGCAGGAGCCAGCTGAAGGAACACACGTGGGGCCTGACCAGAGCAGGAGCAGAAGTGCCCAGGTGCCTCCTGGCCCTGCCTCTTGAAGACTACCAAGGGGTTCTTCTCTGCCACTAGGTTTCAGCTGTTCCCCTTTCAAGACATCAGGGGGTGGAGCTGCCAGGCTCAGCTTGCTTCCGGAGCCCCCAACTGTCTTCATTCGAGAAGTCACTGGGCCCTGAGTGGTGAGACTCGCTGTCTCTTACAATGTCTCTGGGGTAGATGCCCAAGAGTGCAGTTGCTGGGTCAGATGGTAATTATATATTTACTGGCATGCTTTTTTGTTCACTGCTTCTTCTTTGTGCTGTTGTAAAGGACCAAACTAGATCTTTTGTCTGTGCCTGAAAGCCAAACTCTGATCCATGAGGAATGTCTTTGCAAGGGAGTTTGAGATGGTCACCAGAGGTCAGTAGGTCCCACCGGCTCCCTGAATGGTGGCAGTCCTGGGAGAACACGCAGGGAAGGACTATGAGGGATATGGAGGGCATCACATTTCCAAGTACAAGGAGGTGCCGGGCAGTCTAGGTGACCTGAGTTCAAGGTGCTTGACTTTCCAAGCAGGGTGTTTTCTCAGCAATCAGCAGATGTTTGTTTTTGATGCCACTATCACCTTCACGGGGGCACAGAGAATTTTATTAGAGATGGCCCACAATCAGTTTTCCAAGTTCCCAGGACTGAAGGTGGAGCCAGTTAATGGTTAATCACAAGGAGGGGAGAGGGGTAGAGAAAACAAAGGGTGGTTACAGCTAATTACACTTACTACTAATTTTTAGTCTAGGGGAGTTTTTTGTTATTGTGAAATGGCAGGGAATTCTTCACCTCAGATACTGTATGTTTTAATTCAAAATTTTTCATTTTGAGTTTTTATTTCTCTATTAGATATTTCTATATTTTCCTATCTTTTTCTGTAAACACTTTAACATGTTTAAATAGTTATTTTAAATTCTTTGCGTGCATCCCTACATCTGGGTTATTTGTGGGTCTTCTTCTATTGATTGTTTTTTTGCTGATGGAAGATGACGTTTCTGTTTCTTCAGATCTTGTCTTTTCTTTAAGTGTATGCCAGACATAAGAAAAAAGCATAGTAGAGAATGAGAGGTATACTATTCCCTCCAGAAAGGACTTGCTCTCTCTTCTGTCAGGAAGCAAGAGAGTTGAGCTTTGTGGGAGCTCAGTTATAACTTCAGTAGTTTCTGTTTGTGTGATTTCAAGTCTGAGTAGGTACAAGGCCTCTCCCTCCCATAAAATAGTCTCTGAACAGGTAGTTAAGGACATCTGACAATTAAGAAGTTTTCTGTGAAGAAACCTACTGGATTTCTGAAGGACATTGTTTTTCACCAGATCCACCACTGTCCATCTACGAGGCTTCTGCAATGTGATTTATATGAAATTTATGTATTTGGTTATTCAGATGACCAAGATAAATTTCTCGTCCACACTGGGCCTTCACCCACAGCTCCTATCTCACAGCTCCCAGATTTGGAACTTCCTGAGCTATTAGAGCAATGGGAGCATCTTTTGTCATATTTGGCCTCTTGTCCTTTGTTTCCTGAGAAAGCTTCAGGATTGAGTTGAGATCTTGGACAACGTGCTGGTATCTCAGAATTATTCATCCCCTTAAATGAGGACCAGGGACACAACAACAGAGCTTCTCTCCAGGAAGCCTTCCAGAACCTCTGGGCCAAGTTAAGTTTCTTTCACCACCTGTACTACCTACATTTCCTCCTTGCTTTTGCCACATGTCTGCAGAATGACCTGGGTTTTTTATGTCTTCTGTCTCCTTGCGCCCCACTCACCACTATGCTCCTTAAGAACAGGGACTGTGTGTCTTCCTTCTGTTTCCCATCAATATATAATGGTTGCTATTTGGGTCAGGGCTAATATATAAAAACTGTTGAAAGAACAAACAAATTTCTGGAGGAGTGTAATAACCGAGGGGTAAGAGGTCAACCTAGCATTTAGAACAGGGTTTTTCACTGCAGTTGAGCCCTGAGCAGAAAGGTTCTTGACCAATACACCTTGTTCTGATAAGGAGACAGCAAAATGATTATAGGTATGGAAACAATATTGACCTTGTGTGGCAGGTTCTGAAGATGGAGGAGAAGCATATGTGGAACATTTTATGCATATCCAGATGAAACTAAGGCTTGCTCAAAGAAATGTAGACACTGTCTTCCCATCAGAGAAGGACTGGATAAGAGTGGTGTGAGTGGCAGGTGACCCAGAGACTGCCTTCCTCACCGGTGGTACTTTGCCATCTGCCTGCCCAGTTTCACTTTGTAAACTCATCTCCAATACTATTCCCATCTGTACACAGTGCCAGAGCCACAAGCCACACATGATGAAAATGAGGGTGCGTGGGCCACCCGTTCTGCAGGGAGAAGATGGTCCTTATGTGTGAAGGGAATAGCTATGTGTCTTCCTGGCACGGGAGACAGAGCAGCTGGGGCGAGATGGTGCCCGCATGAAATATAGGACATTGACTTTGACTTCTATTTGGGAGAAGCAGAGGGTAATTGGGGTCTGATGGAAATCTCTGATCAGAGGTCCAGCGGGCGGCAGGCAGCTATAACCTAGAAGGTGAGGCCACCCCTGCAGAGGGGACAGCACGGGCAGGTGCCAGGCAACAGGAAAATGGTTAGCATCTTTGAGAAACTGAAAGAGTGATGAGGAAACAGTGCTTGAGGGCAGGGGCCTGTGGAACGGGCAGAGGATTCTGGCTTCTTATGCCCTTTCATGGAAGAGGAGAGCAGGAAGGGCCTGCTGAGTCAGGTTGACTCACTCGGTGACCCTCCGCAGGGGGCCGGCTTCTCCCTGCTTGCACTCTCCACACACCCCTCCTAGGTTCCTGCTGTCTGGACAAGGCAGAGACACCGACACAAGAGTGGAGAGCTCTCTGAGATCCAGGCAGCCCTGAAAGAGATGAGCCCCATAGACTGTTGAGTTATAAAAACTGCCCCAAAGTAAGGTTTATTGGGCTCTTACTGAGCCACACGGCCCTCTTTAGCTCATGGACTTTACAGGTGAGGACGCTTCAAGGACAGAGGGCTGCTCCCCGAGCTCTGCTTCCCTTCATTTCCCTCTCAGTTTGGAATGCAGATGTGTCCTGTTTTCGATATAGACTCAGCGTGAGGTCTGCACCAACACAACCCAAGGAGGGCTGGGTGGGCGTGTGATCAGCCAAGGCGACCCACCAGGCCCCTGGAGATGACAACATGGCTGTTCATTCAAACTCCTTTCTTGCTCCCCATTGGAAAATTCATTTCTAAGGATGACCACCTGGGGTGAAGATTTAGCCAGGAGTATTTCTTGCTGAATTTAGAATAAACCCAGAACCCCCAACGAGCCCTAAGAGGCTGTCCCTCTCCCAGCGGGGAGCTCTTCTCTGTCCCAAGCCCCACCCTCCGGCATTGCCCCAGCCCAGTGCCTCGGTTCTCCCCGGCTGGCCTCCAGCAACTGCAGGTTTAAATGTCCCCTCATGGAGTCCTCCCTGCCTCCCCCACTCCTCACAAGCCTTGCCCCTTCGGCCTTCAGACATAAGTTGCTTTCTTTTCTGACACTTTTTACAGCCTGATTCTCTATCCATTTGTGCGATCCTTTGATGTGCCTCTGTCTCCCTTAGTTCCAGGGCAGCCCAGGGGCAGCGAGTAAATGTGTTTTCTTTCCCAGGCATCGCCGGCATCAGCAAAGGGTCTGGCACAGAGCTCACGTGCTAGCTAAATATGTGTTGAATGAATGAGTGAAATGTCATTATAATGCTTTTCCAGATCTCCCTCACTGGGGAGTCTGAACACTCACGAAAGGGCTGGCTGAAGGAGGCTGAAGAGTGGCCAAGTGCCATTTTTGCCACTGTGCTGGAGTCCTGTGTGCGTTTCCTGGAGCTGCCATAACCAAGTCCCATGGACCAAGTGCTTAAAACAATAGAAATTGATTCTCTCACAGTTCTGGAGGCCAGAGGTCCAAGTTCAACGTCAACTGGGCCACGCACTCTGAAAGCTCTAGGGGGAAATCCTTCCTTGCCTCTCTCTGGCTTTGGGGGTGGTGGGCAGACTGTGACATTCCTTGCCTTTGGCTGCATGACTGTTTCATGAGCTGCTGTGTCTCTGTGTCTCTTCCCATAAGGACAGCTGTCGTGGCTTTGGGCACACCCTGCTCCAGGATGACCTCAACTAATTACATCAGCAACTCCCTTTCCAAATAAGGGCACATCCTTGTTTCCAGGAAGGACAGGCATTTGGGGGACACTCTCCACCTAGTTCTCTTTTCTGTCTGAAATCTCTAGCTTGCTTTCACCGTGTTCCACTCGCTCCAGACCCATGCTCTCCTTTGAGACAAGATCTGCTAAACTAGTGAGTGGCAAGAGGACTTTTTAACCCATGGAGAAAAGTGAAGTACCAGTTTCTTCGTAAATGGTAAAATGACCCAACTATTCCACTTCTTTCCCTTTCCCAGTGATCTACTGTTGTGGCACCCAGAACGCCTGGTCTATAGATGTCACATCCCCCAACAAACAAAAAGAGGAACTTCCAAGCACACCCCAGTGACCTTTATGTTTTCTGATGTGAAGTCACATGTTGACTTGCACTTGAACATGGCAATCACCAGCTCACTGAGGCACCCACGAGGCACAGAGTTACTCAGGTGGACCGCGATTAAACAGGCTGAGGCTCAGTGTCAGCACCCCCAGCAGGCACCACAAAGGCAAGGGGATGCAATGTCTCTTCAGAAGGGGACAAAGTGATGACCCCAACTGTACACAAGCACTGGCACAAGACTGGCCTTGCCCTCCAGGCAATGAACACCAAGGCTGTCTGCTGAACTCCTATCAATTTCTGGAAACTGTAGGTATGATCATTTGGGTCTTCTGGGAAGCAAATACTGTGATGGGAATAGACATGCCAGGGATATTCACGGGAAAAATACCTGAGCAGGAGGAGGGGGAAGGAGGAAGTCAGGCGAACCCTCAGACCACAATGCGGGAAGTGAGGGTAGGAAGTGGGGGAGGCCTTAGATTGCTGTCCAAAGGAGTCCTGGGGTCACAGTGGCCTGTGGGAGGAGGGGGAGATCTCCCAAGAACAGGCCTGCCTTAGTGTCGCAGCTGTCATCAGCTCCGGGCTGGGAGAAGGCCATGGAGGTGGACTCAGCACACCAGGGCTCACAGTGTGGCATCCGGGATATCAGGCAACTGTACTCCTTACCACAGAGATCAGAGGGCCAGTGGGTCAAAAGGGCCATAGCCTAATCCTCTCCCAGCCCTCCTGTTACCTCAGGCCTGTTCCCAAGTTGGGGGGGAGCTTCAGGAGGGAGGCTACTATCCTCCCCCCCCCCCGCCCCCGGGCCTCCCTGCTCACCTGCCCCACAGTTATGTGAGTTTCAGTGGGGAACTTTAACATGAGTGAGGACTGGATGTTCTCAGAAGAAATCAAACCGTGAAATCACTTTTGACACAAAAGCTCCGTTTATTTTGACAAAAAAATTAGTGCTCCAACCAGCCCTCTGATGTTTTGGGTATACTGTGGACCCTATTATGTAGTGTGGTCTATCGTTGGCTCAAATTGTTTCCATGTTTTGGGTGGTTTTATGTTTTGTTTTTTGTTTTCAACATGCTTAAAAGATTGTGAGCATTTTGTATTCCCCAGTATTTTTCATTTTGGGTTCCCCCAGAGATTGTGCCAAATTGACCAAAGATGACACATAGCTGTGGCCTCAGGGCTCCATTTTTATCTCCTAAAAGGTTGAGGTTTAAAGACAGGGAGGGGAGTGGGTGCGAAGATGTCAGCAGATGTGAAATCAGGCAGACAAAAATAAACAGGGCGGTCTTGCTTCCTCTCCCAGGGCTCACAATCCAGCCTCCGGTTACATCTCCTCCCAGGTAGCAGATGAGGAACTGGCCCATGCCCAGATCCTTAGTTCACAGTTTCTCTAACAATTCTCTAACAATTTCTCCTCAGGCTGCCCTGAAACTGTGAGGTGCCTCTTTCACCCCCCCAACCAAGTGGATTAATGACAGTGTCACAGATACTTTTTGAAGCTGCTTTACACATGTAGCACTAATGTCCCCAAGTCCTCTGGCATTCTGGAGTTCTCTACTACTTTATTACCCCAATAAAATAGATCCAGCCCCCCATTCGTTGATTGGGGAAAGTCATGGCATCAGGTGTAACTGGTCTTAGAATCAAAAGCCTTCAAGATGAGACACAAATCTTTTGAGAGCATTGCTTTTGTGGAGTGTTATTTAAGGGAACAATATTATTATGGTAAGGCTCATGAACATCATTACCCACTGTAACCAAAACTGAAAGTCGCCCACAGGTAGGCGACTGGTTTCAGCAGCCATGGCATACCTCTACCATAAGCCATGTTTTAGGCTAGTGGCTCTTAACATTTTTGGACTCCTCAGAGGATATGAGAAAAACCACCAGCCCTCTCTCTTGGAAAATATACATTATGTACTTTTTTTTGCAAAATTTAGCTCATCGTTTCAGGAAACTTATTGGTGCCCTGATGCTCAAGCACATGTCCTTGTTTTGAAAGAATTACTTAATGAAATGTGCCATTGTACTCAGTGACACAGATGAAGTAGAAAGAAGATCACCAAGCAGTATGTACAAGATGATCAAATTTTGTAAAACAAAACTAATTTACATACACACATGTATCTGTACATCCATACGGATGGCTCTCATGGAGATGCACCATTCAGATCTTTCAAGAGGAAAGTTGGAGGTGGCATGGGGAGCATAGTGAGCTGAGAGCCCCCAGCTGCAGCAGGGAAGCTGAGGTCACTCTCTCCTGGAAGCCCCCAGTCAATGACTGAGCACGGCGGGCACCAGGGTTGTCATTTCTGCCTAGCAAAGGGCTCTACCAGTCTGTGCTGGGGCTCCAAGTTGGGGTGATCAAAGTTCCTAGAGGAGGCCTTCATGGTGGTGCAAAAGGTTAAGCACAGCACAGCACTGTGAGGCTATCCGCAGCCTCTGCAGCACAAGTTTGATCCCTGGCCAGGGCACTAACCCACATGGCGCAGCAGACCTCTCCTGTCTCACCCACTGCTCCCCTCAGCAGTATTTTCAGTCTGTCTGCCTGTTCTGCTCCCCACTCTGTATCTGGCGAATTATCTCACCCTCCCGTGCCTCTGGCTGTACCCCGGTTCTTGTATAAATAAATTAATCTTTAAAGAGAGAGAGAAATATTACCCTCAAAAAGAATGAGCCATGTGCATGTGAACTTATGTCCAAGAGCACTTTTGAGTGCAAAAAGCAAGGGCAGTGCTCTTCTACTTGCTGTGTTTAAAAACACATGCGTGCCTTGTGCTTTGCACTGTGACAGCAGTTGTCTCTGGAGGGGCTCCTATGGCTGGGACTCAGGGTGGGGGGGCCGCCTTAATCTCACTGTGTGCTTGTTTGCACCTTTTGAGTTTAAACCATATACAAGTGCATTTTTTGGAAGAGTAAGCAGAGATTGGAGCTGACTCAGAAGCCAGCACTGCAGTTCATTTTGTCCCGTTAAACATTTTTTGCTGCTCTCCATGCAGATGGCTGGGTTGGATCAGGGCCAGCGGGCCACCTCCCTCCCCTGTGGGTGTGTGGGGAGCCACGTGGGGCCCTGTGGTAGGCACATGCCTCCAGCTGGGTCTTCCTGTGTGGCAGAAGAGCCAGGGTGGGGGGCTGAGACTGTGAAGAGCCATCCCAGTGTCCTGGCAATGGCAGGGTGCACCGCGCTAGGTCATGGTCTAGGATCTGGGTCTGGCCTGGGCTGCTTTCCAGGGCAGAGAATCACAACACAAAGGCTCATTGTAAACACCACGAAAAGGCCTTCATCGAAGCTGCTTCTCTCCATTCACGGGGCAATCCCACAGTGAAACTTGGGACCATAGCAGCCAAGGTTCAGGAAACCGATTTGGAGGGGCAAGCGTTTCCTGGCTTTCTCTAGGCATCAGTGGGATGGAAAGAGCCCAGAGGACCCTAGGTTAATTCTTCATCCATCTGCTTGGCTGAAATATAAAGACTCTTTTCAGAGCTCCCCCTGAAGTGGCTCTTCAGCTTTGGGACACACACTGCATTGTGTGGGGGACATTCCCTGTAGCCAAGCAAATACGATAGAAAGGCCCTTTCAGTTAACTGCAAAATAAGCAGGGCTCTGTCCAAAGACAGGGGCCCTTTGCCTCATGGGCCCCCTGGGAATCCATAGCTGGCTGACACCGTTTACTGCCTAGAGGCTATTGGATGAAGGCTTTTCAAATTCCTTCAGTAAATGATTCTTTTACACTTATATAAAAAACATATACATATGTATGCAAACATGTTAAGTCAAATATCCTTTAAGTTCAAACACATGCATACACGTTTTTATTTAGCTATACTCTTCTAAGATATATATGATGTCGATCAAAGATGTGTAGTGACTTACAAAGTTACAGGAATAATAATACAGCCTCCTTTCCTTGTTTCCCCAAATCTGGGTCACCATTAACTTCAATTAATTTTTTTGACCTATAGCTGGTAACACCTATAATTCCTTTTCTTTTCTTTTTTAAAATTTTTTTAAAGATTTATTTATTCATGCATACAAGAACCAGGGTACAGGCCAGATGCGCGGGAGGGTGAGAGGACTCACCAGAGACAGAGTGGGGAACAGAACAGGCAGACTGATGAAATACACTGCTGAGGGGTGCATCGGGCAAGACAGGAGAGGTCTGCTGCGCCGTGTGGGTTGCTCTCTGGCCGGCTGGGGATCGAACTCGTGCTGCAGAGGCTGTGGACAGCTTCACAGTGCTGCGCTCAACCGCCTGGGCCACCAGGGGAGGCCCTATATTTCCTTTCCTAAGTGACTCATTCATTCATTTATCAAGCATTTGGGGAACCCCTGTCATGTACCAGGCACTGTTTCAGGCTATAGCAATGAACAAAATGGGCGAAGAAGTTTAAATTCTAGTGAGAAGACAGGGCATTCGCTGTGGTGTCAGTTAGGGGTGGGGAGGGAGAGAGGGGTATCCAGGAGGACTTCCTGGGGTAATGACTGTTGAGTAGAAACCTGAGGATTGCGGGAGTTCTTGGATGTTAGGGGAATAGGTTCTAGGCAGAAGAAATGGCAACTCCCTTGCCCACTTTAGTTACACTGTACTTACTTGGCAAAAACCTGCTCCCCACACCCACATTGTGCAGCTGAAACCTGGCTATAGAGACGCATGCCACTGTGTTGGCTAGCCCAATCGAAGTGATGGGGGTGTGTGAAGGGGGAGGCAAGATCAAGGATGATGGGTCTAGGTGGCTGCCAAGCTAGGGTGGAAAGAATAATTTGCACAAGAGGACCTGGCTGGTGTCTGTGGCTCCTGTACCAGGGTCCCAGCTGTTAGAACTGAACCCCTACGAATTGGCTCTGGGTTTGCTAGACTTTGCACAGGGATGGCCATGTGTTCTAGCACTTTGTCAGCTCCATCCCCAATACTGGGAGGGGGTCAGGCCAAGAGGGCTGCAGCCTTCTACTGAGAGATGTCCTCACCCCTGGGTCACTAATCTACTCGGGTTCAGAAATCCCCATAGGAATAACGAGCCACCAAAGCAAGAGATTTTATTGTTTCACTAAGAACCTCAAATGCGTGCGCTCTGGGGAACAACAGGACTTTGTCCTGTCCCCCTTTCTGAGGACTTGGTCTCCTGAGCACGCTTCGCAGATCCGTCCCCCTCTGTGTCTTAGTCTCCCTACCTGTCAAAGAGAGCGCAGGCCCAGCCTGCGGGTGACACCCCGGTGCTCAATCCTGCACCTTAGGCGAGCCGGGCAGCTGGCTAGTCTGGGCAGAGGCTGCCTCGAGCGGCAGCGGGAAAATGAGGCCCGGTGGGGCGAGGGGTGCGTGGCGTCCAGACTCCCGCAAACTCCACGCCGCCCGTCTGGGGCCCACCGGCTGCCAGGCCGCCCCGCAGCGAGCTCGCGCGCAGACCCCCAGCCCCGCGCTGCCCGGGGCGGGGCCCGACGGAGGTCCGGGGCCGGTTTGGGATTCGCGTCCTGACGGTGGCGAGGGGAACCCCCGCGTCATTCCCGTGCTGTGGCGCGGGAGCCGCCTGCGGGACCGGCCGGGGGCCGGGCCGCCGTGTCACCCCGCCCGGCGCCGGCCCCGCCCCCGCGCCGGAGTCCCCGCCCCCGCCGGGCCCCGCCCCCTCCCGGAGCCCCCGCCCCCTCCCGGAGTCCCCGCCCCCGCCGGGCTCCGCCCCCTCCCGGAGCCCCCGCCCCCTCGCAGGCGCGGAACGTGCCCGGTCGACTCCGCGCGGCGGGCCGGCGTTGGGCGCCCTCACTTCCGCGTCCCGCCGCCCTCCGACCCGCGCGCGCCCGGCCGCCGCCGCCATCGGACAATGGACGGCCCGCGCCGGCTGCCGTGAACTTCCTGCCGCGGCCGCCGGCCCGCGCGCCCTCTCCGCGTCGCCGGATCGCAGCTCGGGGCCCGGAGCCGCGCGGAGGACCCAGCGCCCGGACTGCCTGCGCCGCGGGCCGCGCCACGCCGGTGCCCCCGCGGGACGGGCGGGCGGCGGCTGTCTTGTTGTGGGTTTCCGAGTTTGGTTGCTTAAGGAGGATGTGATTTCCCCCCCCCCCCCTTTCATTTTTCTTTTACGAATTGAGTAACAGAACTCTGCAGAGCAGGCGGGGACCCTGCAGCGCCACCAGCAGCCCTCCACGTGGACACACCGGAGGGGAGCGGGACTTGGACGCACACTTGGTCCAGTTGGCCTTGAGGCCTCAACTTCATCTGGACTCTTAAGACCTGGGGTCATGACTCTTAGGGTGGCCAGGTGGAAGGCTTTACCTGCCCCTGCCCCCGGCTGGACTTGACCCCCACCCTTGTCAGCAGCTTCCTTGCCCCACCCACCTGCCTACACATTCATACCTGGCACCTGGGCTAGGCCCAGACACTGGTCTGCATCATGGATAAGTATGATGACCTGGGCCTGGAGGCCAGTAAATTCATCGAGGACTTGAACATGTACGAGGCCTCCAAGGATGGACTCTTCCGAGTGGACAAGGGTGCAGGCAACAACCCGGAGTTTGAGGAAACACGCAGGGTGTTTGCCACCAAAATGGCCAAGATACACCTCCAGCAGCAGCAACAGCTCCTGCAGGAGGAGTCTCTGCCTAGAGGGGTCCGGGGCCCTGTCAATGGTGGGGGCCGCCCAGGAGCACAGCCTCACCGGGAAGCTGGTGTCGGCAGCAAGCAGACCATGGATGGTGCAGCCAAGCCCCCACTTGCAGCTTCGACAGTGGTTCCTGGGACATCCACCTCTGTTGCCTCTGGGCAGCCCTTGTACCTACCCCAGGAGCAGAGGGCCAGGCCATATGCCCGTAACATGAGGAATGGCAGCCAGGACTGTGGTTCGAAGGAAAGCCCAGCGAATTCTGAGATGCCTGCCTCCCATCGCCCCTGTGAGGATCCTTCCTGCCTTACCCATGGAGACTATTATGACAACCTCTCCGTGGCAAGCCCAAAGTGGGACGAACAACCACGGATGTCCACCAGTATCAAACCAGGTGTAGGGGGTGGGTGGCCTCATGCCCCAGGGGGTGACCCACAACTGCCCAAACCCTCCAGGGACCATCAACTATACCAGCCACAGCTCTCCCTGAGCTCCAGCAGGTCATTTGAGAGAGGCCAAGATGGTGTTGGTGACCGCGGCAGTGAGAAGCCAGCAGGACTTTGGACCACAGCCTCCTTCCAGCGGGTGAGCCCAGGCCTTCCTTCTCCAGGCCCAGAGAATGGGGCCTTCTTGGGGCTGGCTCAGCCTCGAACCCCTTCTTTCTCAGCACCCGTGGCCCTGAGCTGCTCCAGTCAAGGAGTTCTTCCAAGAACAAACTCAGAGGTGGGGAGTGAGGTTTCAGGCATGATGCCCAAACCCACCGTGGAGCCTCCACCTTGGTTCCAGGATGGGCCCAAATCGTACCTTTCTAGTTCTACCCCGGCATCCTCACCAGCCAGCACAGACAATTTGCAGGCGGTCGCCGCCCCTGGCCTGGGTCCCAAGCCTGGCTGCACAGACCCTGGCATTGGTCCCAAGCTCAGCCCCACCGGCCTTGTCCATCCAGTGATGTCCACCCCGCCTGAGTTATCTTGTAAACAAGGTCCTTCTGGCTGGTCCCCTGATGGCAGCTTGGGGGCTGTGCTCCCAGAGAGCCCCAGCCCTCCCAGAGTGAGGCTGCCCTGCCAGACCCTCATCCCAGGCTCTGACCTCGGACTTTCAGCCGCTGAATTAAAATTAGAAGCCCTCACCCAGCGTCTGGAGCGTGAGATGGATGCTCACCCGAAGGCCGATTACTTTGGTAAGTGAGAGGTCGGTGGAGATGCCCTCCGTAGATGTTGGGGTTCCCGAGACGGAGAGATGTGTTCCCCATTAGGGAGGCTGTAGCTCTCCTTGAGTGCTGCCTGGGTTTGGTTTTGTTTGGTTTTTTGGCTTCCTCTTTTAGCTGCTTCTTCTTGATTGGGAAACTTGAAAGCATCCTTGCTCAGAAGCAGACCTTGCAGCTGAGATTACTCATATGTAAAGGGTGAAGTGGATTGGGATTGCTCATGACTGCGCTCAAAAAAGGAAGATCCTGTGATTTTGGATCTCAAGAGCTTCTGGTGTGATTTAGGACCTCTGGCAGCAGAAACTAGCCAGCTTTCTCAGGTCCAGGGCCCCGTGGGTGTCCCGTCATTAGTAATAGGCTGACTCTTTGAGGGCCAGTGATTGGACAGAGTATATTTCCACAGCAGTGTGTGTGTGTCTGCCTGCCTGCTGGTACTGTGTGTAGTTGAGACAGGTGAAACACAAGTTCTAGATCAGTGCTTCCCAAAGTACAGTCTCTGGACCAGCAGCAGTTCTTTGCTTGGGAGCTGGTTAGAAATGTGAACCTGGACTATGTCAGAAATTCTGGAGCAGAACCTGGCAGCAGCATTTTCACCAGCTAGCCAGGTGATCCTGACATTTGGGGAGATTTGAAACCTGTGGACTAGGTGTCTCCTAATTCCTACCCCCCTCCCCACCCCCACCCCCAGCTTCAGCCAGCAGCCAGGGAGCACCAACAGCCAGGACTCTCGAAAGGGTGGAAGATGCTCCTTACTGATTTTTCTCAAATTGGCAAGGCTTTTGTTTTATTTTCTTTTTTTAAACCACAAAGTCTTGGAGACTGCTGGCTTCAGCTTTTTTTTTTTCTCCACTGAGTTTGGAGACAGCAAGAGAGCAGCTCAGTTCTGTTGAGTAATGATGTAGTTAGTGGTCTCCTAGGGTGCTAACTAGAAAGACAGCCTATTTTTAGAAGATTCTGAGGGTTGTTTTTGGTCTTGTTCAGTGTTGAACTCTGAATAATTGGGGCCATGCTTTCCCCATCTGAGTCATGAGAACCGGTGGAAGCCGAATCTTTGGGGTTGCAGCTCTGCTCAGTGGAGGAGGGCAGGGGCAGGACAGGAAGACTCTGGAAGGAGAGGGTGATGGACTTGCTGCTCTCAGTCTGTCCTTACTCTCTGTGAACATACGATGTTGTCCCAGGTGCTTGGCAGGGATGGTTGGAAGCGCCCCTAGCAGCCTGTGTTCTTGTTCCTCCTGAGAACCTCTTGGGAAGAAGCTCTCACACCACTGGACGGGGGCCGGGGTGACTTTGTTGGTTTGAGTTTTAGAGCATGCAGCTCTATCTTACTGTGAACTGTCTCCTTTGCAAACCCTCTCCCCCTTTGAGAATGATACACAAATGGAAATATTACTGTGGTTTTTAAAATGTGAACTTTTGTTTAATTTCAAGCTCATTCAACAATAAAGCAGCAGTTTTATTTTCTCAGGGAGGCAAGTTTAGACAGTGGATCAGAGGGGCGGTGTTAGCTAGCACCGTTCTTTCATTCAACATGTATTTGTTGAGCAACCACCTTGGGCCATGAGCTGTTCAAGGCCTGGGGGTACATAGTTAACGGGACAGACAGAAGCTGAGCAGACAGTGTGGTAGAAAGGCCAGGAGATGAAGAAAATAAACCAGCAAGTTCTAGGGAGAGAAATAGAGGCAGGGGTGGCCTGGAACCAAGGGGCAGGTGGGCTCCAAGGGAATTTCAATTTTAAGTCAAGTGCTCAGGAAAGATCCCCTGAAGAATGTGGCAGACTTGAAGGAGGGGAGGGAATGGACCCTGCATCTGCTTAGGGAAATGCAGGAGCAGAGGCCTGGGGACTGGGGTGGTGCTGGGCGCTATGCTCACCCTAATTCCTCGTGGCATCAACCCTAGGAAGCAGGTTCTGTCATTTGTCCATTTCACTGATGAGGAAACTGAAGCTCAGAAGCAGTAGGTGACTTTATCCGAATTCTCAGAAGCAGTACTGGGTGTAGCAGGGGTTTGCACCCCCCTGTACAACTGCCACACTACCCGGCCTCGCCCAGCTGCATCCTAACAGATGTGAAAACATCTTATTAAATATCGTTCATTAATTTTTATGTCTTTTTACATTGAGGTGAGATTCACATAACAAAAAGAACTTATGAAATAAGCAGTTGACTGCAGGGAGTACATTCATGATGTCGTACGAACACCAACTCTGTCTAGTTTCCAAGCATGTTCATCACCCCAAAGCTTTATGTACCCATAAAGCATTTGCTCCCCACTTCCTTCTCCCAAGCCCCTGGAAGCTACCCATCTGTGTTCTGCCTGTGGATTTACATATTCTGAACATTTTTTTTTTAAGATTTATTTTATTTATACAAGAGCTGGGGTACAGGCCAAAGGCGCAGGAGAGTGAGAGGATTCGCCAGAAAGAGGGTGGGGAGCAGAACAGGCAGATGGACCGAAAGCACTGCTGAGGGGAGCAGCGGGCGAGACAGGAGAGGTCTGCCTCGCCATGTGGGTATCTCCCTGGCTGGCCGGGAATTGAACCGGCTGCTTCACAGCGCTGCGCTCAACCCGCTGCGCCACCGGGGAGGCCCCACATATTCTGAACATTTTGTATTGGTGGAATCATTTAATTTATATTCTGACAAGTCTTGCACTCACTTAGGCAATTCTAAAGACACACAAACACATGCAGTACAAAATGAGTCCCTTCCCAGGTTCCAGTGGCGTGGCCTGCGGGAGGTGGCACTGTGTGTGTCTGCCGTCACAGTGCCGGCTTGCTGTCCACCTGCTCTTCCTTGGCCTGCTGGGCACCATGCCTGGGCAGTCTCTCGACAGCCCGTGTTGGGTGGGCTTAGTCCCACTGTGTGGATGTGCCCCTGCTCATGTCTTCAGCCCTCACTGTGAACCTTCGGAAGGGCCCACCCACAAGGTGCCGGTGCGGGTGTAGGATAAACTCCCAGGAGTGGGAATGCGAGGTCAGGGGCTTGGTGTCCTTCAGTATTGCCCTGTTACTCTCTGCAGAGCTTGTGCCAGTGACCGCACTGCCATGGCCTGGGAGGGGCTGCCCCATACCTGCTGTGGCAGCCGAGTTTCTGTGTGTTCTCCTGTGACCGCCATGAGGTGGCGGAACAGTCTTGTCTGAGCTTCTGGCTCAGTCAGTTCTTAGCCTAACCTTGTGTGGGCCCTTGAACAAATCCTGTGCTCTTCCAGGCCTCACCCCCTCATCTCTAGAGTGAGGTGGCTAGACCATTTGAGGGGCTTGCCACAGCTGATGCCTACCCTTCCCCTAGGACTGGTGTTAGCTGTTCAACATGGTACATTTATTGAGTAATGATGACATTTTACTTCCAAATAGAATAAATATCTCATGATGCAGGGCTCTCGCCAGAGACAGTGAGGGTGGTGTGACCCCAGAGTCAGTGTAATTCCAGCAAAGTCAAGAAGAGGTTTGGGTTGGTCACCTAGCTACCTTCCTGGGTCAAACAAAAGGGGTCCCTGTGGATATTTGACATTGTGCAAGGGCTCATGGCTCTTGGCCACCACCTTGGAGAAGTCTTAGGTTTGAGACACCTGGGTTTCCAGTAGTTGATGAGTTCATCACTGAGGACTTTTCTGGCGCTTTCCACAGATGCCTCGTGGGTTTGGTACAGTGTGGTCCAGGGGAGGTGATGGGTCCTCCTCCTCACTTCTTCAGGTGTTCTGTGGTGGCCTCTGTGTGTCCTCCTTGTGAGGAAAGAACTAAGGACAAAGTCTTGATGCTGCTTGGAGAATGTTGGTTTCTTACCTCCCGAGGCCTCACTTGGGAGAGGCGTGGCTGTTGCTTTAACACTGCTGTTTCAGTCCTGGAGGAAGTGAGGGGCTCGGGGAGCTTTTTGTTTGCTCTCTCCCTGGCCTTTCCCTCCACTGTGTGTCCGTTTGTCTTCCTCGCACTGGACCACTCCTGCCTTTCTAAGGAAAAGGACTCAAGTAAACCACCTGTCCCAGGCTGGGCTTCCTAGGATGCTGACTCAGAAACAGAGTTTAGTGTGCAGGGGGCTTCTCAAGGGGTGCTGTTGGGGCCCTCCCCTTGCAGAAGGAGGGGAGGAAGCAGGAGTGGGAGAGGGGAACTTAAATTGTGGTGCAGGCCTGACAGTTTTGAGCTGACCCACAGCGAGCTCAAGAGCTGGAAAAACCCTTCAGGGTTGTCCTGAATTGGGACGAGGTGGCCTGGCCTTTGCATTCCCCCAGGGGTCAGTCCTCAGATGTGCGTACCCGGGGAAGGGGGTGACCTGGGATGAGGAGGTTGCAGCTATGGCAGTGCTGGAAGGGGCTGGCAGGCAAGGGCTGCCTCCAGCTGCTCCCACAGCTTCTGGGTCAGCTCCCTCAGTGAAGGGAGATCTGGGGGTGCATGGCAGAGTCTACCACAGCCCTCACTGCCTGGCAGGTAAGACTCACTCGCTGTGACGTTGGGCATCATGAAGTTAACCAGCAGCTGTCTGCTGAGTGCCGGTGACGTGCCAGGCACGGGGAAGCACTTTGTGGGTGTTGCCGTCTAACCCCCACAGCCCATCATTCTCTGTTCACAGTGGAGAAGCTGTGACTTGCTCGAGACCACACAGGTATAAGTGGTGGTGCTGCCACTCCAACTGGGGCTCTGACCTCATGCTCAGTGGGACTAGGTGGCTCTCAGGTCTGAGTTAGATGCTTTCTGTTTGCCCCTCCAAATTCATTCCCCATCCAGCTGCCTCAGAGGCATCAGTGGATTCCTTGTCCTTTTCAGACCTTTTCTCGGGACCAGAAGGCCCTGTGCCTTCCCTCCCTGCTGTGGGTGTCTCTGGAGGATTCGTTGATTCCAGGGTCTCCTTTACTCAGCAAGTGGATGGGTAGGTTCACACCCCCCACTGCGTGGAGAGAAGAGGCTGACGTTGTCTTTAATTTTCCTGTCTTTAGTGGATGTTCCTGCTACAGTAATGAACCCAGGAAATTGTAGTGACTGATGCCCTAGTTAGCCTAGGAGCCTGCTGGGAATAGCCCAGGCATGATGCCTCCTGGGAATAGTCCTGTCCCTGCCAGGGACCTGGAGCCTATGCAGCACTGGATTTCATTTTATTAGCATTGGAGGCTAAATTAGCAGTGCAAACAGAGGCCACAAAATGTCTTATCTACTCCTTCCCACCTGAAGGCTCTTAAACACTGTGTTCCACACTGTCCTCATGACCAAACATTGATCCAATGTTGCTAGCAACAGATGCTTGAAATATGGGGCTTATTTCCAGCCTATATGGCAAATTGAGAGCAGTCTCAGAGTGTTTTCATATAAAAGGAAATAACACGGAGCAATCCTGGAATAGAGCAGCCCTTCCAGAATTCCAGAACAGGGGCCGGTATGCACCCCACAAGCCCCGGTTACCCACCAAATATCAGGTATTCAGTAAACTGAAACCTTGTGCTACAGTGGAAGAAGGTAGCAGATCATTCATCACCCTTGTCTGTCTGCGAGTGGGCACGCCTGAGTTCAGTGAGCTGGGAACTTGCCTCCAGAGCCTTTTTTGGAGATACCCAGTGTTCATTTGGATCTGGAATCCAGGCTCCCGTTGCCATGGAGGTACTTTTCTAGGCCTCCAGGTCACCATTGTAAATGACACCCAAGACTTCAGTTCTGCCTGTCCCTGCAGGGGTGTGTCCCGAGGTCGGGACACCCAACCCTTTCGAAGTTGGGCGGCGTATGTGCGTCTTTAACCGACCAGTTGGCCATCCCCTCCTAATCACGGAGGCGTGTAGTTTTTACTTTGTTGATGTATAATTATCCATATTGTATGAACTCACAGAGTGAACATACCACAGTCTCCAGCACCTGACAGGCACCCCCACTCTCGTGCCCCCTGACAGTCACCACCACCCTCCATAGATACCCAGCGTCCTGGCTTCTGATAGCAAATGTGAGTTTTGGAGCAATTGTGTGATTTGAAGCTTCCAAAACCTTTCGGAATGGTATGTTTGGAAAGCATTCCGTGGCAGCTTTGGGGATGAGTGGAACACGTGTGGGTGATCAGGAAGCATCTCAGGCTGGGGTGGCGAGGAGCAGGTGCTGCCAGTGTGGGCCAGCTCCCCCGCCGCCTGCTGGGCTGTCCAGTGGTTGCCTGTGTTCTCTGAAGGGATGGACTTTTCATCACATACTTTCACCCTGTGCCCAGCTCCCTGAGCAACGAGCTCTTCAGAGGCTTCACGGGGGACACAGCAAGCTCCGGAACTTCCCCCACGGAGGTTTATCTCTTGTGTTCTCTGTGTCAGCGAGGTGTACCAGTCAGGTTTCCGCCATGCTCTTAGCTTTGGGGTCCCTGCTGTGGAAGGGAGACTAGCAGATCAGACTCAGCTCTTACCATCCCCCTAGCCCTGCCACGCTCACCGGCTCCTATCCCACCAGCCCCTTGCTGGTCCTTCCCACCGCGGGGACTTGCCCTTGCTGGTCCCCAGCGGATGTCCTGGTCGCATGGTACAGTCTTCACCTGTGACCTTGGGGGGGCGGGTGGGTGTCCTGGGCAGTTCTGACGTGGTTCCCAGGGAGTGTGCCTGGGCTCATCCCATCTCTCGGAGGTCCTCCCCTTCTTGGGATAGTATGTTTCTGCTCTATTCCTCTGTGGCCAGGAAAGAATGTCTTGTTTTTTTCCATCTAATTCTTTGCTCTTTCCATTAATAATCCAGAGTGTGAAACAGACCTTTGACATGACCGTTCTTGCCAGATGTTTGTTTTTTTTTGGTTCTATTTTTTTTATATATGTTGATTTACGACTCACAGAGGAGATGGAACTGCGGAAGAAAGACAGGAATTGGGGAGCCGGGGGACCCAGTGCTCTGGGTCTGATCCTCCCAGCCACCCAGCTGTGACAGTGGGCGCCCTGCTCTCGCTCTGCTGAGCCCAATGGTCTCTGAGCACTCTTCGTGGCCCCAAATTCTGTTGCAGTGGCTTTGGGGACAATCAAATGCCTGGATCTTAATTGACCAAGAAACACAGAACTGGGCAACAGCTTTGTCAGCAGTGAGAAGAGCCTGGAAAGATAGAGGCAGAATGACCTAGCATCCCACCCTCCTTCCAGACCTCTACAGAATTTAAACACCATTTTTTTTTTTAAAGATTTATTTATTTATACAAACACGGGGGTACAGGCCATAGGCATGGGAGGGTGAGAGAATTCACCAGAGACAAAGCGGGGAGCAGAACAGGCAGATGGACCAAAGACATTGCTGAGGGGAGCAGCGGGCAAGACAGGAGAGGTCTGCGGCTCCATGTGGGGATCTCCCTGGCTGGCCAGGAATGGAACAGCTTTACAGCAGAGGCTGTGGACAGCTTTACAGCACTGTGCTCAACCTGCTGTGCCACCGGGGAGGCCCTAAACACCACTTTTTATTTCAGTTATGGTTATGTTTGCATATGGTTACATTTACATCGCAAATAATAGTTGTTGATACTTAAATATCTGGAAAATACATACAATTAGGATAAGAACCTGAATCACTGACATGCCTGCTTCCCTTAGGGTCATCAGTTTCAGATTTTGTGTGGTTTGTAGTGGACAGTAGTGCGTGAGTCCATTGTGGGGCCAGGTGCGGCATGCCCTGTGGTTCTTGGTTCTTTGGCCAGATGTGGAAGTATTTGCTGAGCTAGAGGCTGTTTTGCTCAGAAGACTGTGTCTGATGCAAGTGAGATTAAGAAGGACTAATGATATACTTTAGGGAACAGCCAAACCTGGCCAGCTACTGGTGTTACGGTGGTCGCCAGCCCCAGAGGCCTGCTGAAGCCCACATTCTCATTAAACTTGGGGGCCTCAGTAGAGGGACAGCTGGCAGTGCTGACCGTGTCTTGCTGGCACATTCCAGACCTCCTCCGCAGGCTCCTGTGTTGTCCTCAGCAGGCCCGGGTGTCAGACCTGGTCACAGACACAGGAGAGTGGTCTCGGCTCCTGGCATGGTCAAGGCCCCTTTGCCTGTTGAAGAAATGGAGGGGCTTTAGTCAGGGTGTGAGGGGGGAGGAGGAGGGATTTTCAGCTGGGGTGATGGCTCTGCAATAGTTTTGCTAAAATTGTTGAGCAGTTGCACTGTACCAGCGCTTTTCTAAGTATCTCACATGTTTACTTGTGAGATATCACACATATTAACTTGTTTAATTCTGCCAACAACCCTATTTTTTTTAATCCCCGTTTTATGGGCAACTGAGGCATACAGACGTTAAGTCGCCCGCCTGATACCTGAGTTAACGATGGTGATCACCACCCTGTGCCTCCCACCTGGGAGCACCTTGGCTTTCTGACCAAGGGAACCTCAGGAGGGGCCTGTGGCCATGAGTACATCAGAGTTGGGGTCTTCCCTTGCTCTGGTGGGGCAATGAGGAAGGCAGGGTGTGGAGAGATGCCCAAGCTGGCGGGAGCAGCTGGATTGCACTCATGCCAGGGCAGCAGCAGCAGCTCCTCGTGGGGCCAGGAGCCTGTGCCAGCCACTCCCTGCAGGGCACAGTGGAGCCAGGAAGGCTCAGAGAACAGACACGTGCCGCCCAGTGGCTTGGACTGCTGATGGCCCTCCAGCCTCCGATTTCTCGTGTTCCTCTGAAGGTGGGTTTGGCTGAGTGGGCCATGCCCAGGGGGTGCTTGTGTGACAGGACTGGGGGGGTGCCGGCCCCTGCTTTTCTTGGGGCAGCCAGGATATCCTGGTGTAAGGATCAGTATCAATCTCAGACTACGAGAGGAACTGCTTTAAGACCCAACATCGGATGAAATGATGTTCAGAGCCCATCTGGCAGATTGAACAGAAACCTTACCCTAAAACAAAACAGGCCTACAGCACTTCCAAAGCACGTCAACGGCAGGGGAGTCCTTGCCAGCAAATATTTATATCTCCTCCAGGTTTTGTTTTTCATTTGTCCCCTCCTAGGGAAACCAGCTGGCCACAGAACCTCAGAGTCACGTTGGAAGGCTGGAGACTTACTGCTTAAGTGTTTCAAAGGGAATACTTCGAGATCCATAGCCAGGTTATTTTTGAGTTTTGAGAGCCCTGAGTTTAGACTTGCCAAGTTCCTTCCAAGTTTCTTGTTCTGTGACTCAGCTCTGGGTGTCCCAGGAGATTGAGGACTGGTTATTCCCAATTACTGGAAGTCGGTTGGGAACCTAACAGAGACCTAGCTTCCTCCCCCACATATGTTGTAACATAAAGAAAGTTCTGGAAGCCTGCCATGGTACTGTCATTCCAGTGCAGGGGACTTGAGTTTAGCATGGGGCTGCAGCTGATCTTAGGAGGTTCAGTGACCCAGGCAATCTGAGGACCTAGTTAGTGTGGACAAGCACCCTCTTAGAATGCAGACCCTGAATTGGGTGAGCACACATCACTGCAGGCTCAGGGGGGAGCATGTGATGGTCAATTCAGCATAGCAAGCGGGTTGCAGATTTGCATTTTGCTGCCCAAAACTCCTCTGACCACAGCTGCAGCTTCCTTGTTCTCATGAACCTCCCCATGGGCTGTTTATGGTTTCCTTTCAGCAGGGTGGAGCCAAGCTGTGGCCGTGCTGGCTCACGTGATGGTCAGCACTCGCCCAGGGGACTGGCGTCAGGGTGGGGCTTTGCCATCTGCCTAACTGTCCCCTGCTTTGTCCCCCTCTCCTCCACTGTGTTCACATTGCTTTCTGATGATGCAGTGGGGTAGTGAATTTAGCAAGAGATGGAATTCGGGCAGCCCAGCTGACGGCCGTGGCTAGGCTCCAGGGTGTTTGCCGAAGAGTTGTCTTCACCTTAAGCGTGCTGGCAGCAGGAGAACAAGTTGCAGGACTGCTGTGCCACTTGCCCGCCTGTGCCAGCTCAGGCACCTTGCTTCACTTTTGTGCCCTCAGCTTCCTCCCCCATTGGGACTGGATGTCCTGTGCTCGTTGGAATTCTGTTTCCTTCCCTGTGCTGCGGGCCTCTAGAACCAGTTTTGGATCAGGGCTGGTGGCTGGGAGGCTATTCCTGGCTGAGGATGCCAGTGTTTGGAACAGCACCTGCTTCAGATACAGTGTGTGCGGTGTGTGCGGCTGTGCTTGCAAGCTTTTGTCTTATTTGCTTCCAGTGGAGTCAGAAACCCACTGGAAAAGCCTGGGGTGCAGTGGGTGTGAGACACGTGTGTAAGTGGACACACCCCGGGCAGGGTGGAAGGTGGCAGCGGGTACTTCTTTGAGTTGGCCCGCCCGCTTCCTCTGAGATACCATCGTCCGCTGTAGAGGTAGCCTGGAGTGCTGTCTCCACTGCTGCTGGGTATTCGTGGACCTCACCCGTGGAGTCAAAACTACATTCTTTTAGGGAAAAAATTTAAGTTATTGGATGAAGTAGCACTTAAGAAATAAGGAAAATAAAATCAAATGCCTAATTAGTGATAAAATTCAAGATACAAAGCAGGACCTGGCCTGGTGAAGCTGCTCATGAAGTATTTGTTGAATGTGTGAATTGCATTATGCGTTTATAATATTATGTAATCAAAATAAAAGCTTGAAATGTTTTGGTGATAATGCTGATGTTGGCTCACCAGAGGACTGAGGAACAGGGAGTGCTACACATGTAGTTTCTCGGTACCTGGTGCCTGGTGGCAGCTGTGATACCCGTGTCTGACAGCCCCGTCAGAGTTGGAGGATGAGCTTACTGGGTAAGGATATGGGTGACGTGACTTGTGACCTGGGGAAGAAGCTGAATGTTGGACATCTGAGCCTCCAAAGTGTGTAAACTTGGAGAAGTCCTATTCCTTAAGGCCACCTTAGGACCTGACCACATTTTGGGAAGGACATCTCAGTCATGTAACCTGGGTGAGTCTCTGGGTGAATGGATGGCTTCCAGTCTTGCTTGGCAGGGTGGCACCCTGGAGTCCTGGGGTGGTGGGCATGAACTTCAGGTGTGTCACTCACTCTCACCTGCCCTCCCCCCTGTTCTTCCCTAGACTCTTCATCACCACATCTAAACTTATCCCTTGAGTATAGAGCTCCTGCTGTACAAGAGAGTGACTCAGAATTCATGGGGCTTCCTTTGTGCCCAAAGACTCATCGCATAGCTCCCCCTTCTGGAATGTGAGCTCCGTGAGAGTGGGGTGTATTTCCTGTCCACTGTTGTATCCCCAGCGCCCAGGGCAGTGACTGGCACAGTGCAGATGCCCAGTAATGACTTGCTGAATGAGTGGACACCCAGGCCAGCGCAGGAAGGGGAGTCCCTGGCTTCCTCCTACTGCCAGTGCTTTGAGTGGGATGTTGCTGCTGTGGTGGGCACAAGCTCCAGAGTCAGCACGCACTCACGTGCCAGGAATGCCAGGGAGTGCCAGGGAGGCAGGAGTGCTGGGCCAGCTGTCTCCATCCCTCAGCCAACTAGTTACTCAGATGAGCTCTTGTGTGGGCCTTGAGTAGCTGAGGACTGGAGGTGCTCGGATGCCATGGTTTGTCTGGGTGGAAACTTTGCAGAGGTCCAGGGACCAGCTCACCAAAGTCTCGGGGACATTTGCATGGGAGCAGGCTGATGTGCTAGAAGGCACGCGTGTTCTTATCTGATCTGAGATCGGAATTTGAGGAGCTGCTTGTGGGAATGAAATGCCACATAAATCTGTGGGCTCTGGATCTGCTCTGGGTAGATTATTCAACATTCTTGTATCTCAGTTTCCTCATCAATGAAATGGAGCATAGTTGTCGTGAGGAGTAAGTTAAAATGCTGTCCAGTACAGGAGCCGCTAGCCACAGGCAGCTACTAAGCACTTCAGGAAGCACGTTGGTCCAGATTGAGGTATGCATTGTCTGGAATACATTCTGGATTTTGAAAACTTTAAATGAAAAACAATGTAAAATGTTCATTCATGCTTAAATATTTATTATATGTTAACATGCGAATTCTTTGGATATATTGGACTAAGTAATATATGTATTATTAAAATTAGTTTCGTCTGTTTTTACTTTTTAAGCGTGGCTACTTGAAAACGTCAAGTTACTGCTGGTGCTTCCTGATGAACCGCACTGTGCCCCAAGGGCACTCAGAACAGGCTATGGCTTGTGGGGATTACTTTCCTGTAGGTGCACTTGTGGTTGCTTTCCCGAAAGTTTGGAGCATCTTTACCTTGTCCCATGTGAAAGTCAAGCTCAGTTGATTTGTTCAAACCGACAAATGCTTAAACAAAGAGATTGTGATTTGTCCACTTGCCGCCCCCAATAAGGCTTCCTGAGGCCTTTGCCTGGTACAGGCGTGGCAGGATCACTCACTCAGCCTCCGCGTGTGTGTTCTTACCAAGGTAGAGGTACCGGGCATGAGGGAGCAGGGGTGATTGTAGCTGAGCCAACTTTCCAGGACCTTAAAAACACACTCTTAGTTTAGGGAGTACAGGCAGAGCATCACACGAGAACACCCATCCCCTGGCTCTCGTGAGAGGAATGAGGACAGTGTTTCCTGTCCAGAGAGGTGGCCCTTGCCCTGCTCTTGCTCTGCCTGGGCTCTGGAGCCGCTGCCTGTGCGGGGGAGGGTGGCCAAGCCAGGATGGCTTTCCAGGCAGCTTCCAAAGGCCCGATTGTCTGGGACCTGTTCTGACATAGCTGAGCTTTTCCTCTCAAGCGGCAGTACTGAAACAGGGCCTCTTTGTTGGCTCGCTGAGGGGGTTAGTTCTAAAAATTTGAGTGGACGGGAGCTGGAAGTTGCTCCTGTGTCTGCAGCCACCTCTCTGGACTGTCCACTCCTGACAGTGGGTGTGGGTGTGTGTGTGTGGGGAGAAGCAGCTCTGCCCAAGCTTACTGGAGAGCAAAGGAAGTGAAGAGGCCGGGTCAGGAAGAAAAGTGTCCCTGCCGCGTCAACCAGCAGCACATGCTTAGTATTGGGTTGTCGGAAAAAGTCACGACATATGCGTCATGATTTTTTCCGACAACCTAATATGTGCAACAATAAATGTATACAACAGCAATATACCTGTTGCAGGATATACAACAACATATACTAAACGAGGCATCTTTACACCTCAGCACAAAGAAAACAAGGTGATATGTTGATTGGTTGATAAAAATATGGTGGCCAGTGGTCACTCTAGGGACCCTAATCCTGTATTTCCATTTGGGAGCCATGGTTTGGTGTTTGTGACCTCAGTATCTGCAGTCATTTTAGAGACTACTGCAAATCGCAAGAGTCAGCAGGAGTAGTCTTTTGTCTGGCTTATTTCACTCAGATCATGCCTGTGAAATTTGTCTTCGTTGTTGCATTATCATTTTTTGGTCCTTTTTCCCTGCTGAGCACTATTCCATTATGTGCCTGCACCACAGCTTGTTTGCCCATCTCCTCATTGAGGAGCGTTTGGGTCCTTTCAGTTTCTGACTCTTACCGGGTACGTCTGTGATGATCATATCTCTGGCCTGCTCTCATTTCTCTTGGCAAGGACCTAGGAGTGGAATCTCTGCAGGGTCGTAGGAGTATGTTTGACCCTTCCAGCAATGGTCAAAATGTCTTCAAAAGTGGCTATGCCCTTGACACTCCCACCAGCTGTGTTGGAGACTCCTTAGGGTCTTGTCTTGAGCTGTGTCAGCAATTTTCTTGGGCGCTCTTCTGCTTGTTGCATTTTAAGCTACCTGCTCTCCGAGGTGGTCTTGCTTGGCTGATACCCTTCCAGTTTCTTCTGTTGAGATATTATCTACACAAGTAGTTTTCATCCCCTTTTTGATAGTTACTGTGCTCTCATAAAGGTCTGGTTCTTTTTCACCAGGTTTCTCTAATGTGGCAGTCATGTGTGGTTTTGGCATTTTACAGCATGTTCAGTAGAGCTAACTGTAGGAAAGTAAGGATATATAGACAAAAATAGTAAATAAAAGTCACCCATCATTGTGTAGGGAGATAACCACTTTTAAGTTGTTAAGCAGTTTTTTTTTTTTAAGCATCTGAATGAATGAAAATGAACTTTTGAGAATTGGAGGCTTTTGTGAGAATTACATGGATCAGGCCAGAGAAAGGGAGAGAAAGGGCCTCTAACAATGTCACAAAACTAGAGTTCAGAGGCCAGCCAATGAAGCATGTTTCCCTTCGAGTTAATTTTTGGAAGTGCCTCAGTTCCATTTGCTTTCTGGAACTTTCTGAGAAACTTTGTGTCATCCCACTTGCTGGCCTGATTTCTTTGCAGGGCCAGCCAGAGTCTATCTTACACAAGTAGTTATAGAATCAGAATTGAGACCCTTCTCCCCCTGGTACACAGGCAACAGGAATCTCTTCTCCAGGTCTTCCTGACAAGCTCCTGTTCCTTCCTGTCCAACACCCACAGTGGAGGGAGTTTCTCTCAAGAGGAAACCAGAGAAGTTTCAGCTGGTCAGTTTTGATCGTGAGAAAGGCTTCAGTCCCATGCACTGTCTTCCTACAGATCTGTCCTAGTTAGCAGCCAGGTTGGTCATGTTAGGGCAAGACCAGGTCCTGTCTCTCCTGCTCCCAGAAAGAATGTCATTTCCACCACCCCCCCTTCCTCACTCCCAGAATTAGAACCCATAGCCCAGGAAGCCCTGCACTCCTCACCTTTTGCTTCCTCTGTCCCCCTATTGTGCTGTGCTGGCATGCCCCCCCCAATCTTGGCTGTGTACCCCCAATTCTTGGCAACCGCCAGTCTGCTATTCTGTATATCTATTTTTGCAGTATTTTTTCTTTTTCCTTAGGAAGAATTCTGTTAAATATCAGTGTCTAATGGGGTAAAGGTTTTTTTTAGATATATTGTGCCACATAGGCCCTCAGAAAGCTTGTCCACACTTAGGCTACACACGCTACACCAGCAGTGCAGAGGAAGCCTTTTCTCTGCACCCCCCAATGGTCCTGTTACTCTCAGTGTCCTTGTCTTTGTCAGTGGGTCAGTACTGAGAGGCACCCTGCCTTGCACTGGATGCCTGGCGAGGGGACTATCGTTTCCTGTGCTTATTTTTCTTGCTTTCTGTGTGGAGAGACCAGGGCAGACCCTCTTCAGGGGAGGAAAAGGACAGAGAAGGGCTACCCTGGAGACTGAGGAGTCAGGGTGGGGTGCAGAACTTGGCTTGGGGATACCCTGAACTTCTTTTTCTTCTGGGGAGTGAGTGGCAGGGGCTGATTCAGGCCAGACAAGGGGAGTGAGAAGAGAACCCAGAAGAGAACCTTAAGTGGCTTGGCTCATGCGGCTCCAGCTTACAGTGATTGGGAAATTGCAGCAAAACCCTCTTCCACTGTTGAGCAGCTTCAGAGTGATCAAGGAGATAGCGCAATCCCCCCAGAGCCCAGAATGGCCTTAAATACTTCCTTTGTGGCTTGATAAGTGTCTTGCCTCAGGGATTACAGGGTGTGTGGGGGAGAGGATGGAGGCAGAGGAGATCCAGGGGGCCAGGTAGGATGTGGTCCGTTGCACTGTCTGCATCACAGGCTTCAGCTTTGGAGGCATCTTCAAATCGCCTGGGTGTTTGGATTCAGCCCCAGGCTGCAGCAAGTCTCCGCAGGTAATAGTGGGCCCTGGCAGCACATCCCCAGAGCAGAGCAGTGGCTGGCTGTGTGTGAGTTGGGAGGAGGTCTTGCTGGGGTTCTTGGTCCTGCTCTCTCCCAAACACTTGGCCCCTCTCTAGAACCCATTGACTCCAGAGCTGCCCAGGTCCACAGGCTGCATCCTTCAGCCAAGGAAACGCCTTGCTCAACTTGCGTCCATAATGATTCGTTCAGACATGTTCAGGATGAGCTGTCCCCTCTTGATTGGATCCTTGACCCTTGCCTCAGCCCCCTTCAGCACAGTAGGTGCTTTGTGGTCATGTGATCCTGGGCACTGTGCATCATCTGGTTAGAGAACTAAAGAGGGTATCCAGCCAGGGTGGGGACAGCTCCAAGAGACCTACCTCCCTTCCTCACGCAGGGCCCAGTGACTAGCCTGATGGAGCCTTTGGAGTTCAGATGTTTTCAGAACAGCCAAAGATGCTGGTGTGTTCACCACCTGGGTGGGCGTGGCCTCCGCTGAAGGTGGCTCCAGGGTCCTCGGTCTGGCTGCCGCAGGAGCAAGGGCTGCTCTGCTGGCCTTCCTGTTTATAAATCCTGCCTTTGCGTGGGAGTGGGGAAGGAGCCATGGCCCTAAACCAAATTTGTTTCTTGGCTTAGTTATGGTGGGAGATAATTTAATACCAATTTGGGATAATTTATGTCTTGCGGAACCTGCCCAGGTCAGGCTCAGTGGCGTTAGATCAGTTTCACTGTTGTTGGGACTCAATCCTCCTGGGACTGCTGCAGGGGCCCCCGGCAGTTCCAGGAGGCAGAGTGGGCTGGATCCCACCCCGTACCCGAAGCCGTAGTGCCTTCCCTGTTGTCGGTTACGTGTGTGAGGCTGCACTGATGTTTGTTTTTGAGAAAAGTTTCTCCCTTAAGTGGTTTGTAAACCTTATGCAGCTGGGCCAGCCTGATTGATAGTTCTCCGATGCTGTGACTGTGGAGCTGAGTAACAACTGCTGTGGGACACTGGTGGCAGCTCTAATAAAATGTCATATTCCCTTAGTAGGAAACCTTTAGAATTGAGACGCTTTTCAGGAGGCCTGTTACATTGCGTTGGCCTCTCAAAGGACATTGCATTACACTTAGTCAGAGTGGAACAGCGTTTTTCTTCTCTGTCACATGGAAACGTTATGAAAGGCTCCGGACAACTGCCCAAGGCCTTGACCTGCCTAACGCTAGCCCCCGATCTAGAGCTAGTCAACCTGGCAGGGAAAACGAAGTGTGAAGGGGGCCTTAAGGTAGGGGGCCTTGTCTTCCAGGTGCCTCTGCGTGGGCAGGCCCCAGACATCTGGGCCACATGGGTCAATGACAATCAGCGGAGGGAGCTCTGAGCCGCCGGGAAGCTATAGCTCCTTTCCACCCTGCCTACCGCCCTAGGTGTGCATTTTCTCTCCACCCACCCTTCCTCTCCACCACCACCCTCATGCCTGCTTCAGAGCATCACCTCCCGTGTCCCGTGGGTCCCCTCTGGAGTTTCCCTTATCCTGTCCCACCTCCTTGCAGACCAGCAGGCTCAGCGTGGTCACACTCATCCTCCCGCGCCATGCACACCCCTCCAGCCTTCCCGGCTCTGCCTTCCTGACCTGGAAAACTCCAGCTTTTGAAGGCATTCAGTGCTTATTTGGCATCTGCTGTGCGTGGGGCCCTCTGCTGTCCTTCTGTTTCTGGGGACATTAAAATGTACAGCCAGACCCTGCCCTTGGCAGCTAGATGAGGGGAGACGTGGGCTGCTAGCCTCACCTGAGGAGAGAGGGGGCAAAGTGCGTGAATAATCCTCGGTGACTCGTGGTTGCACATCTTTTCAAATGGGAGGCTGTGTCTAGTCCTTGCTCTTTCCTGTGGGACTATTACGATTTTCAAAAGAATCCCATAGCCACTGTGGGAGACAGTTTGGCAATTTCTTAAGCAGCTAGACATATTCTCACCATACGATCCAGCAGTCACACTCCTTGGTGTTTACTCACGTGAGTTGAAAGCTTCTGTTCACACAAAATTCTGCTCTTCGATGTTTTATCTCGCAGCGTGATTCATAATTGCCAAGCCCTGGAATAAACGGAGACATCCTTCAGCAGGTGAATGGAAAGCTCACAGGTGTTGCATCCAGACAGTGGATTATTACTCAGCACTAAAAAGAAATGAGCTATCAAGTCGTAGAATGATATGGACAATCTTAAAAGCATATTACTAAGGGCAAGATTCCCACACTTGATAGGTCAGGAAAGGCAAAACCATGGAGACAACAAAAAAGTCAGTGGTTGCCAGGAGTTAGGAGGGGTGAATGGGTGAAATCCAGAGGATTAGGGCAGTGAAACTATTCTGTGTGCTGTATATGTGACCTTCTACATTTGCCCAAACCTGTAAGATGTCTATCACCAAGAGTGAATCCTCATAGAAACTGTGGACTTGGGGTGACTGTGATGAGTTGGTGTGGGTTCATCAGTCATACCAGTGTAACCCCTTCTGGTGTAGGATTTTGTAGGGAAGGCAGCAGGATATATGGGAAACCTCTGTACTGTCCACTCAATTTTTCTGTGCACCTAAAACTTCTAAAAAATAAATTCTGTTAACGAGAGTATCAAAAAGAAAAAAACCAAATTAATAAACATCCTGTTAAAAATAAAGAATCCCCCAGTCTATTGACTACCAATGATCTTTCAAGCCCCACCCAGCTTCCTAAGCTTTCCAGATACTCTTTAGTGCACACACATTTTCTGCCTGAATCCCTCCATGCTAGAACCCCCAGGCCACATTCAGGGAGGTGGGGTGCGCTCAGCCTCTGTCTCTAAGCTGCAGCCAAACAGTGGTTCTGCTGCTACCAGTGAGCTGGTTGTTATGGACTCGCCGGTGCTCACAATGCGGAAACATTGAGTTTTGAGTCGTTGGGGCTTCTCTTGCCACTCGGTTCCTTTGCCCCTCTAATAAATGCAGTGGGAAGGACATGACTAGCGTCAGCCCCCTTTAGGCAATCTGCTTAATCATTAAGCTTCAGTTTCTTCATCTGTAAATTGATAATATCTACTTTGTAGGATTATTGTGAACTGAAGAAACACATAATTGTGTAAAACAATGCTGGGCACAGATAAGGCTTAATAATGCCTATTCTAAAGAGAGGGTAGCAAGGGCTGGATTAACATCCTGCCTGAAACAACCAAAAGCAAAACAAAACAAAACCTTAAAGCAAAAAACCAGACAAGATACATGCACCAGTAGTTTTCAAGACAGTGGCTCTCAGGCTACAAAGGACAGCGATTCTCAAGGGAACCAGAAGCCACTGGAGCAGGGCCCAGATTGCTGTGGCTTACTCCCCGGGAGGGGTCCGGGCCTTGGCACAAGGAGGGAGCGTGAGGCTGAGCCCAGAGAACTCCTGGAGTTGAACTGCAGCTGATAGTCCTGGGAGACTCAGGGTGGAGTTTATAGGACTCCAGCAAAGTCTTCCCAGCAGGTATCTGATAAAGGACTTGTTTCCTGATTGTGTAAGAAATTCTCATAACTCAACAAAAAGGGGAAAAAATGGTTTAAAGACTTGAATAAGCACCTCGCCAAAGAAGCTATAGGATATCAAGCAGCACATGAAAAGTTGCCCGGGCCCCACGTTAGTCACAAGGGTAAAGCCAATCAGCACCGCAGGGAGGTCCCACTACATGCTGGTTGGAATGGACAAGAGTTAAGACTGTCATTCTGAGTGTGGAGAAACTGGAACTCTGACTTGCTGATGGGAAGGTGAGCTGACAGGACCCCTTTAGAAAACAGTTTGGCAGTTTCCTAAAAAGTTAAACAGACACCTGTTGTTTAGACCCAGCCAGTTCACCCCCCTGTCTTTACTGCAGAGAAAAGGAAATAGCTGTCTAGACAAACACTGTACCCAAGTCACTTTATTTACCACTGCCCCAAATTAGGTGATGTCTGTCAGTGGTGAGTGGATAAACAAATTGTGGTCCCCACACGGCAGAACAGCTCAGTAATGAAAGAGAAGGGACTCTTGGTACGTAGAGGAACCTCAAGGCAATTATGCAAGTGGAAGAAACCAGTCCACACTCTGGAGATAGCCTGTGTGTGTGGGTTGGAGCAGAATGGTGGTCAGCAGGAGCTTTGGGGCAGGACTGGTCTTGAGTCTGAACCCCTGAGCAGGAAGTGCATTGGGGAACAAGGAAGGAGCCCCTCTCTTTCTGGGGGATCCCACATATGTGACAGGAACAGCCACAGCTGCCAACCAGGTGGGAAAAACAGGACCTTTGGGTGAGAACCCGGGCTTAGATACTCTCTCAGATGTGCCAGCGGAGTGACCACCCACAGGGTACAGGGACTTTGGGAAGTTGGGTTTGAGAGAGGGGATGGCAGCAGCTCCTACAAGGGAGGAACGCTCCCCACCCAGGGTCTGGTAGTTACATTATTTCCTAGAATAGGGAATTTACTTTGTGTTTTTTTCCTACCAAAAGAAGAACACATCTCTTTCCTGCCTATGAAGTAGTTTTCTATCCTTTTGCCACAAGCCGCAGGATGAAATATTTTCCTACCTACTCGGCTTCTTATGGGGCCCTCCGTGCTCCATGCCTGACAGCTGAGTGCCCCAGTGGCTTCCTTCCTTGCTTTGTGTCTGTGCTGGATGGTAGAGTGGTGAGAAAGGATGTCAGCGCCCTGAAGGGGCTGGAGCTGCAGGAATGAGCGAGGGGGAGGCTGAAGTCCACAGGTCACAGCCCCCAGATAAGGAGGAAACCACATAAGGGAGTGAGGTAGCATAGGGGAAGCCCAGGCGGCTGGGGCACTGGTCAGTGCCCCCTAAAAGGGGACTGTCCATCTTGCCGTTGGAGTGAGAGAGGGGTCTCATTTTATTCCCCAAACCCAGACGAGAGGAGTTCTTCATTCTGAGTCAGCAGCTCCCCCCCGATTCTTGAGATCTATTCTGTCTTTCATCTTTGGTGAGCTATCTCGAGCTGGCCTCTTCCTGTGTCCTCTTGGAGGATGGGTGGGGAGGGCTGACCACGCTGTTGAGCCCATGCTCCTCTGCTCTTCAGCTAGCATTTCTACAGTGGGCTGAGCCAAGAGGCCACCATGATGAACAGGGAGCAAGTGAGGTTGCCTTTGGGGGTGGCTTTGGGTGTTTTAGTTGCTGACAAACCAGCCTTTGATACTTTTTGAAAAGTATTAGAGTCAGATCAACCAGGGGGTTGGGGACAGGGGTCTGGGAGTGGACCTAGAACCATCTGATGGTGTAATGAATACCTGCTATTGCCTGTCAGTTGGTGTTTCTCAAGAGCGCGTTCTCCCCCGGCATCACATGTGCACTGTGCCACAGCCAGTGCTCAGTGGTTGTGCTTGTAATTCTTTCCTCTGTTTTTATGTGTGTTGCTGAGGACATTCTCAGTGCACTTTGTCAGTTGTGGGGGTGTTCACAGAGGAATAAGACTCTAGATCTCTGTGAAAGGAATGTGCTTCTGGAGGGGCAGAGGTGTGAACAGGAGGCGCAAGGGCATGAGTGTTGGGGAGGAAGAGACATGGAAAGGCCCCTGTAGGGAGCTGTGTAGGAAGTGATTCAACTCAACAGCTCTTTGTTGAATCCCTGCAGAGGCCACAGTTAAGATATGATCCTTACAACCCGGAGCCAGAAGCAGGTGCTATGTCCAATGATGGTGAAGGTGTCAACACCATCACTTCCACACCCATGGGTGCTCCCCTGGGTCCCCCCTGGCCTGGCTGCCAGCAGCACCTAGTCAGTACCTGGTGTCCCTGGAGGGATGCAGTTTGCTAAAACCAATATGTTTCTTGATTTAAGAGCAGCCTGGGTTATATATGAAATAATCAGAGGAAGAGAAATGCTGAGGCCTCTGAATTCCTCAAGGTTTTCAATTTCACGACAAGGGGGATACTATGAACTTTGCTGCTGGTGAGGTCCAGCAGCACCAGCTGTGTCGGAGGCTCATCCTACGCTCATAGAAGCAATTTCATAGCCAGTAAGAGAGAAGGTGCAAGGGACCAGGCATTGGGGAACTTGCTGGAGTGTTGGATTCTGCATACGGAATCTATACCTCAAGGTGGTGCTACTGTTATCCCTACTTTATAGATAAAGGTGGGACTAAGGGCTTAAATAACCTGACTTAGTCACTTAGCTCCTAAATCGTGGCATTCTGGATTCAGACCGGGCCTTCCAAGAGACCCTTTGTAGCTGAGACAGATGAGCTCGTCAGTGTCTTTGGTTTACAAGGCAGCCTTGACCGTGGCTCCTGGGAACAGGCTGAGCAGCTAGAACTAACCTCCTTTTCCTAAAATAAGAACTGATGCTGGGAAGACTAACAGATCACCGCAGACCGCATGGGTAGGGGCCAGTAGGGGGCCTGAGGTTGGAGCCTCTCTGGTTCGTCCTGTTGCCTTCAGAGCCAGAGACCCGGTGATGGAAGAAGACGTCATTGAGAGGGTCCTGAGGGAGGCCTGAGGACTGGAAGGGACAGGAGTGGTCACGGGTGTCAGCAAAGGCTGAGAGCTGGGACGCAGTGGGCCTGTTAGGAGCAAAGGAGCCAGGTGATGAGAAAAGCAGCGACTTTACACTCTGACCAGGTAGAGCTTGGGGCTCGATACTTTTTGTAGGAAGTGAACATAGTAAACCCTAGTTGGTGGTAACCATTGAGAATTAAAGGAAATAATTTAGTTGAAGTTGCCTGACCTGCGTGCTTGGCATGTTGTAATCATGGTGCCATTTTTCCTTAGCAGTGGGAACTTTGGGCCAGTGAAATCTTTGGATAAGAGAGAGGAGGTTGACAAAGCAAAGGCATTCTGCACATCAGCCCGCAGTAGGGATGGGGGGCCAGGGGGCCTGAGTTCAGCCTGGTGGCCCTTCCAACCTGATAGGGGAAGAGCGAGAGAGAGGCATTTCCAAGGAGCAACCCAACTGGCATGGGCCAGTTATGGGGGGATGGGCATCTCACTCTGTTTCCATCCTGACTCACTGGTGTGTTCTTGCCTTACAGGAGCCTGTGTGAAATGCAGCAAAGGCGTTTTTGGGGCTGGCCAGGCCTGCCAGGCCATGGGGAACCTCTACCACGACGCATGCTTCACCTGTGCGGCCTGCAGTAAGTGTGTGTTTGGGGAGGTGGTGTAAGGAACATGGGGACCAGGAGAAGGAGAAGAGGGGAGAGCATCCAACCCAAAGGTGGTTAATCACTTACCCTGCTGTGAAGCAGGGCCCCTTTATCACTCTTTGCAGAATCTTTGATTTGGAGGCTGCTGTGTGAGAGTGGGGGTAAATGCCTGTGTATATCCCCCATACCTGTTGGAACCTCTCAGCACGGCCACCTGTGGGCATCTGTGCTCGCGCTGCCTGTGCTCAGCTCAGCAGCCTGCTAAGTGAATTGATGGCGACCACCCTGGGAGATTTAACTTGTTGCAGGATGTTTGCTAAGTTGGCCAAGTAGTGAATGTGCTTATGTTATGGTCTCTACCAAAGATTCATTTTGAGGAGCACTTGGGGACAGGGTCCCATGAGACTGGCAGCTGCCAGTTAAAAGAAAACATGGCAACTTAGCCATGGAGTGTCAGGGGTGAAAGGGTCTTATCATCTGGCCTGCTGGTTCTCAGTCCTGGCTGCCCCTTTGAATCACCCCAGGAGATTTGCCCCAGTTCCACTGGCCAGCAGGATCAGAAGCTCTATGGTGGAGTTTCTAGATGGGGACTGTGTTCTATATTGGGTGACTCCAGGGAGAGGCCAGGGGCGAGCACCCTGAGTTAGTACCAGGCTCCTCATGGAAGCCTCTGGAGGAGGATAGCCTAGACTGAGATCTTCCTGAGCCCCAGACTGCGTTGAAGCAACTGGGCATGACCTCCACTAACCTTCCCAGCCTGATGGCCCACGTGTGTGCCAGGTTCTGCACCTCAAGCCTCAGTCCTCACTGCGAGTTCCTAGGAAACAACATGTCTGAGAGTTTATAGTCTGTACGTTGATCAGAATTTTCCTTTGTAGGGAAAACTGTAGAAGCTTTGAAATTGATTCAGAGTCTCAGCATCCTCAATGGAAACAGAGTTGTCTGGTTATGGATTCTCCTTGTCTTTGAGAATGTGACCCTCTGTAAGATGTAGAATTCTGAAGGCAACACATGAGCTCACAGCTCACGGCTGTGCGAGCTCTGGCAGCCATGCACTTCGCTGCTCTGGGAGGTCACTGCACGTGGCTTTGCCTGTCCATATATGGGGCTCGGCAGTCTCCCAGTTGTAACATCTCATTGGTTCCTTCTTTTATTGATGAGTTAAATAAACTCTGTGCAAGGGTTGTGATCATATCTTCTTTTAAGAATTACCTTTGTGGGCCTCCCCGGTGTTGCAGGGGGTTGACACACTACTATGAAGCTGTCCGCAGCCACTGCAGCAGGAGTTTGATCCCCGGCCAGGGAGCTGCCCACATGGCGCAGCAGACCTCTCCCGACTCGCCCGCTACTCCCCTCAGCAGTGTACTTTAGTAGATCTGCCTGTTCTACTCCCCACTCTTTCTGGTGAATCCTCTCACTCCCCCACCCCAACTCTGGCCTGTATCCCAGTTCTTATATGCATAAATAAATAAATCTTTAAAAAAAAAATTACCTTTGACTTTTGCCACTGGCAACTGTTTCTCAGTATTTGCTGTACTTTACAGGAAAAAATACTCAGTAGAAGCAGTTTTCTTTTGTCTCAAGCAATTACTCAAGCGTTTGAACTTAAGAAGATTGTTTGGGGAAAAGACCTATTGATGTGTTAGTTGGTTCTGTCTGAGGCTGCATGACCCTGTCAGTTCTTGTCGCCTGAGTTCATCCTGCTTCGGGTCAGACAAGCAGACACCTAAGGAAGACAGAGCGATTCGGTCGAGCCCTGTGGTCAAGCATTGAAGGCCACCGTGGTCAGGTCTCCGTCTTGTTGCCTCTGGCTTCTTTGTCACTGTCAAACTGAATTTCCCTTTTCTGTTTCTCTGTTTCTGGTCCCACTATTCCCCAGAATACCCTCTCCTCTAAATTCTTTTTTTTTTCCCCCCAGATTTATTTTATTTATGCATACAAGAACTAGGGTATAGACCAGGGGTGTGGGGATGAGAGGATTCACCAGAGACGGAGTGGGGAGTAGAACAGGCAGACTGACTGAAATACACTGCCAGGGATTGAACTCATGCTGCAGAGGCTGTGGATTGCTTCATAGTGCTGAGACTTAACCCCTTGCACTACCACGGAGGCCAACTATCCTCTAAATTCTTTTTTTTTTTTTAATTTCCTTTTTTTTGTTTTAAAAGATTTATTTATTTATACAAGCACTGGGTACAGACAGAAGTGCAGGAGGGTGAGAGAATTCACCAGAGCCAGAGCGGGGAACAGAACAGGCAGACTGACGAAATACACTGCGGAGGGGAGCAGCGGGCGTGACAGGAGAGGTCTGTCGCGCCATGTGGGACCCTTGCCGGCAGCCAGGGATTGAACTGGCGCTGCAGGGGCTGTGGGCAGCTTCACAGACCAGTGCTCAACTGCTGCGCCACCAGGGGAGGCCCTATCCTCTAAATTCTTAAAGAATTTAAATTCTTTTTTTATGGTGGGATATTAAACTATTTTTATTGAGGGGCTTCAGGAAAGCACTGAAGGGTTAGGTAAGATCTGTTGTCCTTTGGGCTATCAGGATCTCCCAGCTTTATAGTCACAAAAATCTATCCATTTAATGTCTGTCCGGCTTTTAGGATCGGGTTTATGCCTCCTTTTCCAGGAAGCTTTCCCTGCTCTTCTGAGTGGAAGGAACATTTTCTCCTGGATTTGGCATTCCCTGCTATTGGCTTTCATGCAGGCTATGAACCATATTCTGTTATTTTAGTACCAACAAATCAGGCCCTAGAACCTTTGCTGAAGAGATGAGGGCAAGGACTCTGCAGAGCAAGTACAGTGGCATTCCTGTTGGCCAAGGGGCTTCCTCTTGTGTCCAAAGACAGCTTCCTCCCCAGTGGCAGAAGTGCTTGGAGACCCCTGCACCCATCGTGTATCCCAGCAGCCTCTGTTGGTCAGTAGATATAATTTCCCTTTGTTCAGGCAACTTACTGATGTCCTGACTGCTTGCACAGCCATTTTCACTAGTGTGTTTTCCCTTCTAGATCTTGTTCAACTGTCTGTACTTTTTTTTTTTTTTTTAGTTTGAGCATAACACATGCAGTGTTGTATCCTTTCTGATTTACACGTGGCAAGTGCGGTCTTCATAATAATCATTTTAACAGTTTAACAGCCCTCAACTGAGCTGCACTACACTTGGGTATCCTGTAGCTCCTTTGGAGTGTTTTGGGTCTTACTCACACCCCGGAGAATGTCTTTGTGATTGCATCTTTCTGTCCCTCTGCTGAATTGTTTCCTTGGTGTTGGTTCCCAGAAGTAAGCATTCAGGGTGTGATGTGTGGGCGTGTATGTGGTCTGGTAAAGTCCCCTTCTTTCTTGACCTGCTCCTTGGGCAGCGTGTGTGTTTGGTTGCCATGGAGATGTGTGCTGTGAATTCTTTTCTTCCCCCACAGGCCCTGCCCACCCAAAGTGGCCTGGATGCGCTCAGGAGGCTGTTGGCACACCCTGGAGTGGGAGGGAGGGTCTGTGTGGAGGGAAGGCGGGGTCCTGGCTGGTGCCTGTAGACACTGAGCGTCTGGAAGCCGAGCCTCGAGTGCCTGCCTGAGGGGAAGCTGGCGCCCGTGTGTGGCTTGAGAGAGGCGGAATGAGAAGGAGGCAAAAGTGTGCTGGACAGGGAGGGTCAAGTGGCATTTTTGACACCTTCGGAAATAGACTGAGGGAGAAAGAAGGCCAGGCTCGCTCCAGGCAGTGTCTAGTCCCCAAAGTAAGATTTTGTTTATTTTGTAAAGACTGAGCCACTCCATCCTGGAGTCAGGATGAAACCTGTTTCCCGGTTTCATGGCTTCTGTTTCAGCCATGTGAGTTGGAAAAGCATGGACTGGGTAAGATCCCACTTGCTCTCCTCCCCAGAATCCCATAGGATGTGAGGCTGCCAGTCTTGGGGGGTGAGGACTGGGAGGCAGTCACCTTCAGGGCTGATGGGGAGGGTACCCAGTGTAGGCCTGAGCTCAAGGAAGGCCACTGAGGGGCAGGCAGGACCTTCCCCTCCCGGGGACAGCGCTGGATGCCAAGGGCCAGTGTGGTCACCCAGTGCTTCTCCTCCTGAGGGGGGGTCTGTCAGCTGCACCTTCAGAAAAAATAACAGTACTAAGACCATGTGCCCCGCCCACCCCACTTCCAGCAGCCAGACATTCATGCCAGATAGAGACTGGGAATGGAGTTTAGAGGGAAATCTCACACAGATAGACCCAAGCAAGGCACAGTCTGTCAGGCTAGTGAGGAGCCTGCGTGTAGAACATGAAAAATGTACCATTCATCACTTCGTGGAAAGAAATCAACTGGAACTGAGCCCTGAGCGGTAGAACAGAGGTTCTTAATGAATAAATCAGTGATTGGGGATTCACCAGCAATAAAGTGAAGAACAGGAGGATTCTTGTCAACTCTTCTGCTTTTCTTACAAAGCCTGAATACCTCCTTGGACACTATTTTCATTGACTTTGTGAACTGCCTCACCAACCCAGCCTTTGAAACACAGATTCAAAAATAGTCAAGCCTGAACATGGGAGGTCTCCTTTTAATTCACCACAGGCCTGCTTCCTTAACACGGGTATTGTGGTCTTCCTAGGTCTTTGACAGGTGAGCTTTCTCGCTTACTGTCAGTCCACCCCCACCCTAGACCTGAAGTCATGCTGACCCACTAGATTCTGTAGCCACCCACGAGGGTGTGGAGAATCCAGTTTGCTTGTGGTTGGTTTTATTGCAGTAGCTTGGTTGACACTTGAACCCAGGGTGGTGTGGGCCCTTACCCCTCGCCCCTTGTGCTCAGCCACTGCATGAAACACCTTTGTTAGCGAGAGTGTGTGCTAAAGGAAGGAAGCTGGCTCTGGACACGGGTCATGCTGGGACTTCTCAGGTCATTCGCTGCTCTGGGGCTGCGTGATGACAAAGGTTGGTGACTCAGATCCTCCTGAGTTGAGGATGCAGACCAGTGGCCCGGGACTTGGAACAGGGAAGTGGCAGGGTGCCCACACAGGAGAGAAATGGATTCAGGACCTGGAGGAGGTTTTTTTTCTTAAGACCTCTGATCCCTAAGTTTCTGAGTGGTTGAGTCATCCCAATATTTCTCATCATATTCAGCATTTCTGCATGAGTGGAATGAGTCAGCTGGTCCTAAGGAAAAGGCTGAAGCTCAAGAACGTGAGAAAGGAAGAGTGGGCGAGGGGGAAGTCAGGAACCAGCCCCAATAGACTGGAGCTGGACAAAGGGCTGAGGGGGTCGGGAGAGAGTGAAGAGGTGACCTTGACTTGACGCCTCATCAAAGGGTCTCTTGTCAATCTGTAGAAGCCCATCTGCTGGATACACTGGAACTGGGCTCAGACTTGATTTCCCAGATCAGGTTCTGTCAATCCAGTCAGAGGCCATGGATTCCCTGACCGTGGGAGCATATTGGATTTTTCTTTATGCCTGTGACATGAATGGAGTCTGGGTTTGGGAACCCTCTACATTGCAGAGGACAGCAGCAGCATGACCCACACTGTTAATTGTCCCCACATCATCAGCATTCCAAGTCCTTGCATGGATTCACAGTCAGGGCTTGGGTGGGAATCTACATTCTTGGCCTTCGGTCGTCCCACACCATGCGTGACTCCTGGTGGTTTCCAGTGTTACCTGTCCCCTCAACTCTTAGACTGAAGAATTGAGTCTGCCAAGCCAGGGGCATGACACCCTAATTAGCATGAAGATGTTGGACCAACACCTCTTCTCAGAGACAGAACCCTGCATTTAGAGAGGAAGATCTTTGGTGGAGGTGGAACTTTGTTCTAGTGTTGTAGGGGCTGCCTGGTTCTCCTTGGCGCCCTTGTCTTGGTAAGAGCGTCTCTTTCTCTGGCAAACATCCTGTCCTTCACATGTTCTCTTAAATTTTCATCCTTAACTCTAACTCTGTGATGGGTAATTTCATATGTCAACTTGACTAGGCCACTGGGTATTAGCAATACCTTTTAAGAGTTAACCTATCATGGAAAAAGCTGTTTGAAGAAGCAGATCGGGCAGAACTCTGTGTGATGATACAAATTTCCACAGCTGCCTCAGTCACCAGTGGCTGTAAGGGAACTGAAATATACTTGTTCAAGTACTTGAACTAAATGTTTACATTATTTTATTTTAATTCAGCTTGCCTATGAATGGCCACGTGTGACTCACCCTGTGGAGAGCACAGAAGAAGTTGCCAACTGGGACAGCACAATGAAAATACACTCTGAGTGATTGCTAATTTTTCACTTCCTGTCCTCAGGAACTGTTCTCATTGTTGGGTAAACTGCATTTTTGCTTTGGAGACAAGTATTTTGGAAAATGAAATTTGTGGTGAAGCCTTACAGCTAAGGGCCAATTACTTTTCCAGAATACGAAGTTGTTTCTATTTCCAGAGGAAAGGGGGAATGGGGAGGATGGAGAGTTCAGCTTTGTCAGATGATGCGGTTGATCTCCCTCTGGCTGTCTCAGCTGCTGTTTGTGAGCTGCACTGGCTTCATCTGCCTTTTTCTCTGTTCCCTGAAGGTGCCCCCTGAAGGCAAATATAAAATATTCATTTACTGCATCTCTGGAAGTAACTTTTTGGAGTGGGTTGTGATGAGTCTGTATATTTTTTAGTCAATATTTTATAAACTATTATAATCAGAAAATAAAGAGAAACTTGGACTGCTGTATTCTTAACCTCTGGAAAAACTGATATATTTTTAGTGTGCATATCACTAGCTGTTTCCTGGTGTGGGAATTCCCCGGCCAGCAGCAGGATGATTCTGAAACTAAAGTGATGATGAGGTGATGCTGACATGCCGGCCTGCAGGGCTTGTGTTTGATGCCCATTGCTCGGTGGTGGCCAGGGCCTTAGTGCTTTTGTTTGACCAAGATGAATTGCATCAACTGGAGATGCTGGTTCAGAGGCAAATCTGAAGCCTCACCTAACCTAGTGGTTCTCAGAGTGTTGCCCCTAGATTAGCACAGCAGCCTCACTGAGGAGTTTATTAGAAGACTGAATTTGGGCCTCCCCTGTGGCGCTGCGGTTGAGCGCTGGGTTGCCAAGCTGCCCGCAGCCTCTGCAGTGCCAGTTCGATCCCCGGCTGCTCCCCGGCCACCGGAGGAGGGTCCCACATGGCGCGCAGACCTCTCCTGTCGCCCGCTGCTCCCCTCAGCAGTGTACTTCGGTCTTTCTGCCTGCTCTGCTCCCCGCTCTGACTCTTGTGAATTCTCTCACCCTCCCATGCTTCTGACTGTACCCAGTGCTTGTATAAACAAACAAACAAACAAACAAAAACAAACAAATAAATAAATCTTTAAAAAAAAAAAAAAGAAGACTGAATTCTCAGACCCCTCAAAGATGTACCAAGTCAAGATCTCTGGGGCTGGGGCCAGAAATCTGTTTTAACAGATCCACCAGGTGGTTCTGATGCATGCTAAAGTTTGAGGACACTGGCCTAATTTGGGGGTGTCTACCCCTGGACCACTCCATTTTACCCTTGTCTATATGAGCTCTGGCGCAGCACAGCTGGCTCCTTAGTCACACCTTCGAGTACGTGCCACCGTGAAGTGGGTGACAGCCGTGAATCTCAGCCCCACTCGGGCACAGGCAAACAGTCCAAGAAATCTACCTTCTTCCCCTTTCTTTGAGATTCCTTTTGAAACAGATAATAGAGTATGGTGGGCAGTGTTGTCTTTGCCCCAGAGAGACCTGGGTTCAAATCACAGCTCCTCTATTTTTGTTTTAGTCACATAGGCAGGTCTGCTTGTTCTCTTTAGCTTTGGTCTCCCCATCTGCACAGTGAAGACTCAGTGGAGCTCAACTGCCTGGGGTGCGGGTCATGTGATTGCAGGGTTCCCTCCCAGGCTGTCCTCCCGGCCCCCTGGAGTTCTCAGCCAGCTGTGCAGTGCCGACCTGTCCTGAGTCTGTGGTTTGGCGTCACCTAGTGGTGACAGGATGCTCTAGCTTTCAAATGTCACTGTTTGGGTCCAGTCCGTGCTGGGAACTTCCAGGACCTAGTGATTCCAGGAGTTTCCAGGTTAGTGGGTGTGTTTTGTTGGCCAGATATGGAGTGGTTCATCTGGAGAGGGCCTTCCCTCTACTTCCTGCTTCTCGAGACAAGGTCACTTGCTGTATCCTGCTTGACTTTTCCTTCCCCAGAACATGCCTGCGGGGGAGATGGGCGTTCAGCCCTACCAGGTTCTGTCCACGGGGGCACCATCAGGAGGGATTTTCACAGAATTAGCAGGACAGGGAAGCCAGCATACAGCGTAGGGAAGTAAGTGCCCAGTACTCGGAAAGTTCTTCTGAAAAAGAAAATTCCGTTTTCTTTTCCCTGGGAGGAGAAAAACTCAGTTTCATGACCAAAGCTGTGATGTGAACCCAGGTCTCTTTGGGGTGAAGTTGGCACTGTGCCCACCATGCATTCCTGTCTCTGTTTAAAAAGTAATCCTTGCACATATGAGACGGAGGAAAGTGGATTTCCAGGTCTCTTCTGTTGGGTGGGGTGAGCTGCACTATCCTCGGGCAGGGGAGCGCCACGGCTTTCATGTGGGGGACCCATGGCACTTGGACCCCACATATGCTTCAGAGTCTCACTGATCTGGGCTCCACCTACCCACTTACTACCTGGGCGAACCTCTCAGAGCCTGGAAATTTATGGAGTTAGAAGTCGTAGCCCATGAGTATGGTGATTTTAGCAAGAGGACAGGAAACCCAGAGAGTCGGGAGCAGTCCTGGAACATCACTGGCCCTAATTCCCTGGGACAGTGAGCTCCGGCATCCCTGCCCTGCTCTGGACGCTGCACGCCATGGGGATTATTTCTGCCTAAATCCCAGGTGAAGCCCCTCTATGCTCGCATGCTTTGTGGGTTTCTCTGTGAAAGGATGTGGCAGCACAGGAAGAGCATGGGAAAGGGGCTGATGGTGCAACAGCATGGATGGTGATGTTTTCAAACATTCTGGAAACTTGTTTAATATATGAAAGTTCAAATATAGCACTTGAAACACAGAAGGCAGCCAACAGCTGTTAGGGTATTTTTTTTTTCTCTTACTCTGACCAAATACAAACAATTATATTTGGATGTGGGATCCAGTTTCTAAATTTAGGTGATTTTTTTTTTTAAAAACTGAAGTAAAAACTGGAGTTGGAGTCAGAGCAAACAAAGGCCCCACCTTCACAGCTCTGTGGGAGAATCCTTTTTTCAGTGGAGGGGGTGAACAGGATAAAGGGAAAACAGGTACAGCCTCTGAGCCCCTGTCCTGGTCTCTGCACTTGGGACTTCTGCCTCTGGGGCAGGCAGCACAGGTTGTGTCTGGTCAGCTGGGCAATTTTTAAAAAGATGATGGAAGTACTGTCCACTCATATTAAAAGTTTGGAGGAACATACGAAAGTATAAAGAAGCAAACAACTATTGATCCCCCCACGATCACACATATACCATGTGCGTCCACTTGTGCAAATTTCCTTTCTCTGCATTTCTTTACATAGTTGAGATACATAGTTTTTTTGATCTTGCTTTTCACATTGCATAGTTGAAAAAAATTATAAAGTATTTTTCTGATTATAAATTCTAGAAGAATTTATTACAGAAATTTATGAAGCAAAAGGTGAACTTGCTCTCTCACACCCTTTACCTGTGTACCCAGTGCTAGAAAAAAATATTTAAATATTGAAATATATAAATCAGCAAGTGAAATTTCCCTTTAATACAACCTACCAATGCTACATAATACTAGCTCAGTTTTTTTAAAATCAAAGAAATTTATAAGATAGAAGTAAATAGAAAGTAAAGTTCTGTAATAATTGTTTGCAGTGCTGACTACTATTAGTTTTATTATATAGTCTTCCAGTTCTTTTCATATCATTGGAGTGTGTATATGTGTAAGCTACTGAATCTTAATTGTATTATAAATACAGTTTCCTAGCTTACTTTTACACTTGCTAATTTATTTTGAATGTCCTATAATATAAACATTTTTCAATATTGGTAATTTGGCATTTATTTTGCTACAGAATTTTCAACTTGGATTGTTGACAAAATAATTGTATTTTATGTATAAAATAGACTTTAAATGTTATACTATTTCATTCTTTAGTAATCCTCATTTAGATGTACTCTGTTTCATGTAATCATTTCTCTAAGGCTAGCAATTGAGATCTAAATATTTATTCGCATTTCAGATTCTTTCCTAAGCTAAGTCCCAGACAACCCCACTGAGTCAGAAATAAACATTACAAAGTTTCCTCTCCAGGGAGAGTTTATCATTTTACACTCTCACCAGCAGCTACAGAAACACACGGCATAGCAGTTCAAGCAGACGTGATCCTTTAAATGAGATCTAAGTGAAAAAGCTTGTAATTGATATGTGTTTCTCAGAACCCTAAAGGGTGCGAGGCTTTTGCATTTTCATGATCTGATTTTTGCAACACAGGTGACCTGTCCTCTCATAAAATAAATCAGTTCCCAGTTTGGATTCTTCAGAACCCCATTCTGAACAGGAGCCTTGTGTTCTGGTGGCCTTGGGCACAGAAGCCTCCTCTCTGGGAAATCTGTGTGGCTTCCAGGTGGCCACCTTGCTCCCGCCAGTGGCCTGATGGGGAGCTGCAGCCTCACCTCTGTCCTCAGCAAAACCAGCTTCTTCCCTGTGCAAAATCCCAGAGGGGAACAGCAAAGCAAAGGGGTTCCCCAGAAGGGATCTACTTGTGGCCAGACAGTGGGAATTGCTTTCCCTCATGGCTGGGCTGCTCTTTGTGGGGGGCTGTTTGTGTCCTTTTGTGGCAAAAGCAGGTCAGCTCTTGTCCAGATGCTTAATGGTGATACAAGGCAGAGAGGATACTCCAGTGAGCTCTTGTTTTCCTTTCTAAAACTTTGGCTCCTTTGGAATCTTTTTATAGAGGGGAAAGTTATAAGTAAGTAAATGAAAATAACTGCCATGGCTGTCAAAGGAGTTCTGAAATTTTTGTTATCCTAGTTTAGCAGAGTCAGGAAGTACTTGTGAAGGTTCTAGAATGGGAACCTTCTAGAAGAAAGGGTGACTGATTTGGAAAGAACAGGAGAGGAGGTTTGGAGAGCTGAAGACTCCTAACCTCTTAGCATATGCCTATGGGCCTTTTTATACTTCCTCACTCCGTTACAGTTTGTTTTAGGCTATGATAATAATATCTAGTCATTGTAGAAAGCAAAACTAAAAACCAGTCATTCCTATACTCAAAGATAATGACTATCAACATTTGGTAGGCATCTGCGCATACATATAATTTTGCCATCTTGTTGGTGTGTACACCGACATGTGTATCAGTATCTATGCTCACATGCATGTATACACATATTTTCACAGCTCCCTTTTAAAGTATTTTAAATATTTTTCTTTGTCATTAAATCTTTTTCTTGAATACACACATCTTTTATGGTTGCATAGTTGTGTATAAGCCATAAATTATTTAATAAGAGTTAGATGTTTGGTTGATTTCATTTTTTGTTTTTTTTTTTTTCAGTAATTGATTAACTGTTTTATTATCCTTAAACATGTATTGTAACTGCTTCTTTCCTTTGAAAATCAGTGTCTTATGCCACTGCATCCCCTTTCCTGGAAAATAGTTGCATACATACTTATGACTGGATATAAAATGTTTTTTCCTGAATACTTGGTTTGAAAACCTCAACACTGAAGTAGACTCATCTGTATCATTCATCTTTCCAGTAATAATTTAAGTACCTGTTACATGTAGTTACTATTCATAGCACTGGGTATGTTGCTTTATGTTGCATAGAAGTTTACTTATTTGATGTCATATTTAACATTCTTTACAAGATGTGCTTTTTATGTCTCACCTAAGAAATCCTTTTTCATGCCAAGGTCAGAGGCAGTTGCCTATATTTTCTCATAACAGCTTTTGTTTAATGGCTTATCATTTTTCTTTCTTTGTTTAGGTCTTTAATCCATCTGGAGGTTTTGGCTTTTGTAGTTAAATTTATTTACTTTTTTGGTGGCTTTTCCTTTGCATCCATACTTCGAAATCCTCTCTGTGTGCTGGAAACTCTTCATTAACAGCCTTTTTCCTGTCACTTTGATCTCTGCCTGCTCTGGGGGCTCTCGTATCTTGTCTGGGGGATTTCTCTTAGCTCTTTTAGTGTTTGCGACATTGGTAATTTGGCCTTCAGCTTATGGACTGACCCCATGGGGCTTGATTCCACCAGTGTGTAGCATTCATTCAGGTTCTAAGGCTCCCTGAGTGTGTTGGGTATGTTTTGTGCCCGGCACTGGGAACATTCTCAAATCTGGAAACTCGCTGGGTAACAGACCAGGGTTTCCTGTTGAGGTGGTCCTGTGTGCCCTGAACACATGGCTCAGTGTGTTTTTTCATAAGGGACCAAAGAAATTGGTAAAGTGTCTTATCTTTGTCAGTATCCTGGCTTCATAGAAACTAACTTACAGCTAAGGAGTTGGGGTGTTTTGAATTTTTTCCTACTTCTGCCTACCTCATTTAGATAAAGAGAAAACAAGAAAAATCATTATCCTCCAATAATGTATGTTTTATATAGTTCAGTTAAAAAAGAGAGAGAGAAATTGCCAGTTGATCAGTTTGTAGGACCTTCCTGGTAGGGTGTCTGTAGGGTCCCTGCATGCCTATCAGGAGGCCTGGGGCAGTTTCAGGAGTCTGTTGCCTAGGCCGGACCCGCTCTCCATCCTGTCAACAGATATCCCACAGCCTTCTTTCTCAGCAGAGAGGAGGTGCTCAAAGTGGTATCGGGTGGTTCCCCAGTCAGCCCTGGGGTCTTCCCTCCACGCAGCACCCGCTGGGCGGCCCTGTTCTCTCACCCCAGCCTGCCCTTCCCCGAGGCCCAGAGCAGCTAGTAACCAGTACCAGACTTTTATCCATGTAGGCATTTTTCACATGTTTGCTTTACTGAAAAGATTTTACCTTTCTTTTCTCTTTTCTCGCTAGCTATCAGCATTTTCTTCTCACTCTGTCTTTGTATTTTTTCCCCAGGTCGGAAGCTGAGAGGAAAAGCCTTTTATTTTGTCAACGGCAAAGTGTTTTGTGAGGAAGATTTCCTGGTGAGTTTGTCACCCAAGCCTCCTCTCCCCCCAGGCCTGACCAGAGTCCCATGGTGAGGCCTGTGCCAAGCAGAGAAGGTGGTTTCTTTCTGTGGTCCTAGCATTCTGGGAAGCTGCATGGCCAGAGAAGAGGTCTTGCCTTCTGTAGATGCATGGGATGGCTCTTGTTTGTGAGGCAAATGACCAACCACACAGCTTTGTGCTTTGAAGGGACTTAAAGGTCTCTGGGCCTGCCCTCTTGTTACCTTCCCTCTTTCTGTCTACTCCTCCATCTTTAAACCTCCGGGTGAATCTGGGACAAACCACCAAGGGCACCATGGGGACCACAAGGTGGGGAGGTATGGAGCTTGTTCGCAAGTGAAAATAAGGGACTGCTGTCCCTAGAATGGGGAGAAGGTTCTGGGCAACAGAACCTGTGCCATGTGTTAAAGAACTGCAGGAAGTTTCCTTTTCTTCTACCGTCCTTTCATTATAGTTTCTTTTGTTAAGCTCTGTTTGCAAAGTTTAGGTTTCTAGCATCTCCCAGTGTATAATACCTACTATCTTTTTTGAAGTGAGTACCTCATTTCTCCTAAGATTCTAGCGAGATGTGTGTGTGTATGTTGCTAAGGTAAGGTAGATTGTATTCATCAAGTTTATTTGAAGCCAGCTATAAAAGGCATTGGCTTTTTAACTAGAACCAGGTTAGAATTTGAATTTTGTCCTTATGCCTAATAAGCTGTATGACCTCCAGAAGGTCACTTAACCTCACTGCACTTCCCTTTACTTCCATGTGAGAAATGGTACAATATTTCCATTGCAGATTTATTTTAAGGATTAGAGCAAGGGAATCAATCTTGTTCTTGCATCAGAATACCCTGAAGGGCTCCTAAAAACACTGATTTTTGGGCCAAGCCTTGAGTTTCCAATTCACTAGGTTGGGGGGGACCCCAAGAGTTGGCATTTCTTCTAAGTTCCCAGGTAATGCCAAGGAACTCCTCTTTGACAACCACTGAATTTAAGATGAAAGCCTCTCTGTGCATGGCCTCTTACACAGAGCCTGGCATGCCGTGGCTGCCCAGGCACAGCTGATACCTGGGCGAAGGCACTGGTATTTGCAGTGACTTTTGTGGCAGAGGACAGCTGTCCCATGGTTTATCACACAGCTTTGTTGTCCTTGGGGAAATGACAGACTCCTGTAGAGAGTGACACATCTCTCTGAGAAATGTCTTGTAATTCTCCTGATGGGCTGGCTGGGGAGTAGCTGATTCCTCTCCGCTGCCTGCGTGTAACGTTCCTTTCCTCTCCTTTGCAGTACTCTGGCTTCCAGCAGTCTGCTGACAGGTGTTTTCTCTGTGGACACCTGATCATGGACATGGTGAGTAGGGTCAGCTGAACAGGAATACCTGGTGGCAAGGGGAGCCATTCAGAGACCATACTTCCTATTTAAGAACAGTGTTTACTACTCTGATTTGTAATTACGACTGGTTTTATGGAAAGAAGATCCTGTGGCGTTCAGTTTGCTTGCTGCGGCAGAACCCACGTTCTTGCCTTGCAGTGCTGTAGCATCCTTAACTGCTCTGTCTGATGACACCTTCTCCTGTGGGCTCTTTGGATCTCACTGGCCTCCATCTAATTTTCTGTAATCCTTGTGGTGTCCCAGGTGAGATGCTAAATGAGTCTGTTTTTATTTCGGAAATCTCAGTTACCTTGGGGGTGGGTGCAAAAAAGATCAAGACGATTGTTTTCTCGCCAGGTTCTGTCCAGCTCAGTTCCTTCCTAAAATGAGTTTTTTTTTTTTTTAAACATTTATTTATTTGTTTATATAAGCACTGGGTACAGTCAGAAGCGCGGGAGGGTGAGAGAATTCACCAGAGACAGAGCAGGGAACAGAACAGGCAGACCGACGATGAAGTACACTGCTGAGGGGAGCAGCAGGAGAGGTCTGCTACTCCACGTGAAACCCTCGCCGGTGGCCGGGAATTGAACCGGCACTGCAGAGGCTGCGGGCACCTTTGCAGCCCAGCGCGCAACTGCTGCACCACCAGGGGATGCCCCCTAAAATGAGTTTTGGGGGCTGTAGTTAGTCTTGAGACAGTAGAATAAAGAGCAGGTTTTATATGTGCCATTCTTCCAGTTGCCCCTGGCTCTGAGCTTGTCTGGGTCTCGTGTCTTCATCTTTTCAGTGGGGGACAGTGTTTCTATCCTTGCTGCCTGGCCGCCTCACAGGGCGAGGGTCGGGGGTTAAATACAGAGCTCTTACTCTGGCTTAGGGATCATATTGTTTGCTATTGGAGATGGACCCTTTAGAATTATTCTGGTCAGGGAAAATGATATCAAATTCTTTTAGTTAGAAAGAGTTATTAAATCCTCTCTAAACTGATCTATTCCATTATCAGTAGAAAATTGCTGTTATTTTTCTTTTACCTGTTTACTGAGAAACAATTCACAGACTAGAAGGCACACGTCTTAAATGTACAATTGAATGAATTTTTACACATGGATGTACCAATGAAACCACCACCCCAAGATCAAGATGTAGAACATTCCCCACATCCCACACCCCAGAAAGTTCCTTCCTGTCCTCACCCTGCCCCCCCGCCCCCCCTTTCTGTTGTCCCAGATTTGTTTCACAGATGCTGGAACTATATGGATGGAATCATATAGTGTAGAATCCTCTGGATCTGTGTTTTTGTGATTCATCTATGTTATTGTCTGTGTCAGAAGTTTATTTATTTTCATTGTTAAGTAGAACTCCATTGAATGTTACAGCTATTTGTGCTGCTGGTGAGGACCTGGGTGGTTTCCAGTTTGTGATTATGAATAAAACTGCTGTGAACACTCTATGATTGTCTTTGATGGACACACACACACACATTTCTGCTGGTTTTAGACTAACGTGGACTAAACAAGAGGACCAGAACCTGCCTTGTTTATGATTCCATAGCAGAGCTTGGCCCTGTGAGAGCTGTGTCCTCATTAGTGATCAAGCCACCTTGGGAACAGGGCCACCCACCCGTTTCCCCAGGGGAGGCAGGCGGGAGCCACTCACCCTCACCCCGACGCCTGCCAGACTAACAGTTCCAGTTCTCTAGCCGAATATGCATTTGCTGTTAGAGTTCTGACAAGCCCACTGCAGCCTACTGTCAGAGTGCCCAAATGTATGACCATGAACCCTCTTCTTATTTCTGTGTGTGCTACGCCTTCTTTGGGCCTCAAGGCATTACATATATCTGCCACTGCATGACAAACCTCCCTAAGATGCAGTGATTGATGGTTTGTCCTGATTCCGTGAGTCTGGAATTAGGTCAGGGCTCGCTCGGCAGGGCGAGTGTTCTGCTTGTGTGGCATTGGCTGGGTCACTTACTCAGCTGTGTTCACTGGTGGCACAGTTGTACTAGAACATCCAGGGTGACCCCTCACCCTCCAGGCCTCTTGCCCTGTGGCCACAAATGCTATTCAGTGGTCTAGTTTGATTTTTTTTCAGCAAGAAAGTAGAAAGGAGGTTGCCTGTCTTCTTAGGTCCTTGTGTCAGAAATCTCAAAACATCATTTCCTCTTCATTCTATTGATCAGAAAAGTCCAAGACTGTCTTAAGGGCACATTGAGGGGGTGCTGTGTTATTCTCCACCTTTTGAAGCACCATCCAGGCAGGGAAGGAGTTGAGTTTTGGAGACCACCTCTTTTTACTGCACAGGATAAGGTGAAGTTGAACTGGGTTCTTGCAGATCTTCTCTAGGACTTGAAAACTTCCAGCTAATATCTATTTAAATTTTCCTAAACAGAACCTTTAACTGCCACCAGGAATCATAATAAGTCAGAGAGTCTTTCAGACGCCATTCTTGGCTCTTCAGCAGAACCCCAGTTGTGCAACTCTGTGTATTAATTGTCTGTGCCCTCCTTTATTAATAGAGAGGACTGCTCTGGGATTGCAGGTTGGAAGTGGGCATTTCCCCACATTAAAGGAAATTATTACAGCTAGTTAGAAGGTGGCATCTTTACTCTACCATACTCTTGGCACTATGTGGATAAATTAATTTAAGGGTCTCTTTTTGCCAAGACAGCATTAGTCTTGGGGTAAAATGCATTCCAAGGTCCAGATTGCCAAGTGGACTTTTGGAAGCCCAGCCAGTTGTTCTTCCTGTTTGAGCAGCTAGTGCAGATTGAGAAGGGCCTCGGAGGTTAGTGAGGCCCCAGAGGAAATGGGGGGGCTTGAAAGCTGAGCTGTTGGGGGAGAGCCAGGCCACCACACAGTCTTCCTGGCCCCTCCTTGGCTGCAGTTTGTGCTGCGTGGTCTTGGCCTCTGGAGGTGGCGTCAGGAAGGAGCTGGAACAGCCTGTCGCCAAGGGTCTCACAAACACTAGGCTTTCCTGGTGACCAGACTTTCCTCAGCTTCAGGTCCCCTTCTGCATGTTTAGGGGGTTTTGTGCAGCCCCCTCAAGGATGCTGATGATGGTTCTGTGCATTCCTTGCAAATGGGCATGCTGGCTCACACAAGCGTGCTAGCGCAGGCGTCCTAGTTCATGTTGTGTTACGTTTCATGGTAGAGGTAATGACAGAAAGGAATCTCATCGAGTCAGCGAAGATGCTTTCAACCTCACACTATGCAAAAAAAGCAGCAGCAAACCCAAGACTCATTTTAAACCAAACCAGAGGTTTTCACACTTTAACTTAAAACATCATCTGCTTGGCCTCACCCCAGGGTTTCTTATTCAGGAGAACTAGGTGGGGCCTGAGAATGATTTTTAACGCGTTCCCAGGTGATGTTGATATTGCAGGTGCAGGGACCACACTTTGAGGTCCACTGACTTACCGAGGGAATGTTTATCTCACCTATGAGAGGTTTGGAGGCAGCAGTTGATGTTAGTTTGGTTACTCACTGGCATCAGCCAGGATGTTCTTTTCATCTCTCCTCTCTCCTGCCCTCCTTGTCTCAGCTCTGCCTGGCCCAGAGATCACATACGGATCAAATGACACTGAGAGGAAGAAGGGCTGTGGGTTTTCTCTTCATTGTGTTTAAGAAACAACAAGAAGTTTTCTCTTACCCTGATATTTGAGATCATCTGGAGCTGAGTCACAACTTCTGGATTATCCCTCTACACAGTCAAACCTGCTTGGAAAGGGCATCCAGGAGCCAGAACTCAGAGGGTCCCCCCATACTCTGTCATTTCCACGTGAAATTTCCTTTCATCTTTCCATGACTTCTTCCCAAATCTGGCGTGGATCCTTTCCTCGCCTTGCTTTACATCGTTTCCTGCAAAGAACTGTGAAAGTGTTTTGCTCAGTAGCCCTTTAAATTCCCTCCCGGAAGTTTAGGAAATACAGGAGAAGGAGCCTGTGTATGCAGCTGGCTAGGTTTGCCTTTCCCTCCCATCATGTCAACCTTGGTCCACTGCAGGGAGTGAGCTCTGGGTGGGGAGTGTTCCTGCGGTCTGATTGCCCCCTTCCATTGCCCCACGTGCCCCGGAGTCCTCGCTGAGCGCCGGCCTCTTCCTTTGTGCAGATCCTGCAGGCCCTGGGGAAGTCCTACCACCCTGGCTGTTTCCGCTGTGTCATCTGCAATGAGTGTTTGGATGGGGTGCCCTTCACTGTGGATTCAGAGAATAAAATCTACTGTGTCCGGGATTACCACAAGTAAGGAGGACGGGGCAGATGGGGGACTTTGCGAGTAGGCTGGGCTGCTGGGACTGTTAGCCCATGTCTTAATGGTTATGGGAGGCCACTTCATTGCCAGTGCAGACAGGGTCTGGCTAGAGAATCATGTTTACAGAAAAAAACAGAATAAAAACCCTGTAATCTGATTCTTCAGGAGCAATTGGCCAAGCCCTGTGGCTCCAACTTTACCTGACTTCACGTTGATTCAGCTGGTCACCTTCTCTCCCAGAGAGTGGGCCAGAGTGAGGGGCAGGAGGTGGCGCAGGCCAGAGAGGAAGGCTCTGGGCTGGTACAGGCATGAGTCTTGTCCTGGCCTGGCCTCCCAGAAACTGTGCAGTACTCATGTTGCTGCTTCTCTGCTCTTCCCCCAGGGTGCTGGCCCCCAAGTGTGCAGCCTGTGGGCTTCCCATCCTTCCACCCGAGGTAAGATGCCTTTCAGACCTGCTCCTGGGTGTTGTAAGACATGCACATTGCTCAGGAGTCACTTACACAAGATTCGTGTCCTATCCTTACACCTTTAAAGAAATCTTCCTGACATCTCAACTCTGAGCTAAGTAGTGTTGTCACCATGAAGCTCCTTTCTCATCCTCTGTCTGCTCCAGCCTGCTGCCCTTCTTGTACCCTGTTGGTTCTATAATCAGGTCAAACTCTCCCAATTGGTGTTAATTCCTAGATTAGAAGGCGAGCAGAAAGCTTCTCTTTTATTCATTTCTTAAGAAATAAATGTCCACATAGGTGTTTCGTTCAGAGTTGACTCAGAAGGTAGGATTGCTGTTCCTCCCATTTCCTCTCTTGTCGGCTAAATGGGCCCTGTTTCTACATGTGCTTCCTCCTCCTTTTTCTCTGTTCCTGTCCTCAGGCCACCTGCTTGTTACCGCCCCTCCCACCCCTGCCCCCGGCATGTGGCGCCTGTGGGCCCCTAACTGACCCCTGGTGCTTACTTTCTTTCCCTGCAGGGCTCAGACGAGACTATCCGCGTCGTGTCCATGGACAGAGACTACCACGTGGAGTGTTACCACTGCGAGGTAGGCCCTCCCTGCCAGTCCTGAGGCTGGCACAGAAGCCCTAGAGAGTGGTGCTCCTGCTTGACTGGGGCATGGGGCTGCCCTCCAGAGCAAATGGAGGAAAAGTTGTGAACCCTCATTTGGGAGGGAGGTGGCAAGGATGTAGATGTTTGGGGTTTTAAGGTTTTTACTGTTTCCTCCACATTCATAACTGCCAAGTGTCAAGTTATCACAGCTGCGCTCCTGACGCTGTGCACTGGGAGGTTGAGGGCTGCATGGGGTTCAGATCCTGTTGGGGGTCAGGCTGTCAGGCAGGTGTGTGATTTGGGGAATAGACTCCCTCCAACTACAGCTTGTAGGTGTTCCTCTGCCAGGAAGCCCTTTCTCAGCTGAATCCTAGAAGTCATGATAAACCTTCTTTGGAAATAGGCGTGTCACTGGTTGGTGTGCAGGTGGCTGGGGGCCCCTTCTCTGGCCCGTGTCACACCCCAGGTCAAAGGTGCCACCATTGCCCCAAGACCATCCAACAAGGCCACTCTTGTCAGGGGTGCCTGTGAGACACAGCTGGAATTATGTGGATTCACATAATTATGGCAGCTTTATTTTGTGAAGCTCTTGTGGGGGTAGGAGGGGGTGTGGTTGAGAACAGTTTGATTCCACTGCCCGCACCCCAGAAACAGGTGGGAGTGACTGTTGATGGTACCCCAGGGGCCTGAAGGAAAGGTGAAGACGCTTTGCTCGGTGACATTTTCCACACATTGTGGGGCAGCGCCAGCCTGTAGCAACAGGGGACAGAGTCAAGTCATGTGTGTGATTTTATTTTCTAACAGCCACTTAAAAAAGGTAAAAAGAAAAGGTGGGATTAGTTTTGTGATATTTTATTTCACTCAATATATCCAAAATGTTACCATTTCCGCATACAGTCAATATAAAATCTTTTTCAGGGGATATTTTTCATCTTCATTTTGAGCTAAGTCCTGGCAACCTGCTGCATGTTCACACTGCCCTTCCCTCTCAGCCCTGACTGTCCCGCTTCAGCTTCTGGAGAAGGACAGGCGGCAGTGGGCAGGGCAGTGGCTGCGTGTATCTGCCCCTGCAGAGCCACAGCACACCCTCTGCTGGCTCCTGGGGCTGGGGCCTGCCTGTTGGTCTTGTCTGCTTGCATTTCTACCCCAGCACCTTTGCCTCCCCCAGGACTGCGGCCTGGAGCTCAATGATGAGGACGGGCACCGCTGCTACCCCCTGGAGGACCACCTGTTCTGTCATTCCTGCCACGTCCAGAGGCTGGAGCAGGGCCCCGCCCCCGCTGCCCTCCACCAGCGCCACTTCTGACCAGAGCCTTCTAGACGCACCGCCCGGGAAACCAGAGTCGCACAGCGGAAATCTACCCGTTCACTCCAGTGGTCTCCAGAGGGGAGTTTGGGTGTGGGGGAGGCTGGCAAGGGGCCCCTTCCCTGTGACCACAGAGGTGAACCCCGCCCTCTGGTATGTGTATTTTCCAAGTGCCTTTCTCCGCTGCCACTCCATCGGATCACTCAGGAAGATCTCCAGCAAGTGCGCGGCACATGGCCGGAGATTGCATCAGAGCGCCGAGTGAACCCTGCTCTCTGTTCTGGGAACAGCTCACGTTCAGAGGAGGGGAGGCTTGCGCTGAGGATTTCACAATGTCCTCTGAAGCGGTATCAGCTGCTCATAGAGTCTACCCCCTTCCTCCCCTTTAGGAAAATACCTGTACCCAAGCTCCCCACCCTCCAACACCATGATTTAAGACTTCCTTCCACTCCAGAGCTTCAGTCCTTATGTAGAATGGGCTGCAATTCTTAATTGCATTACTGCAGGAAGGAAGTTCTAGCATGTTCTCTGTGTCTTAGGAAAAATTTACTCAAAACCAAAGGCAGGGTTTGAAATAAGTGAGACAGGGCTTCCTCCTTGTACACTGACAGCATTCTGTGTCTGCTTGTGAATCTTCACTCCCTTAGAGGCAGCCTGAGGGCTAACAGAGATTGCCCCTATTTTAGCAATGTGTGCTTTGGGACAAGAACTTGGTGCAGGCACCGGGTTTTTTTGCCCACCTCTTTGCATCTTCCCCCTGCTCCCCTTCCGGGAGCTCTCTGGAGTCTGTGACTTTGGAGTCCTCTTGCTAAGGCAAGTCTCAGGATCTTCTGTGGGGACATCTTGTGTGCCTGTTCTAGCTTACTTTAATGGGCTTTGGGGAAGTCCTGCCTACATGCTGAGAGCTAGCCCCTTGTAAATGAGGAGAGTTTGTGTGTGTGAGAGAGATCTCTAAGCCAGCTTGGGAGGGAGTACCTCAGGGTAAGTTATTATACTCATGTCACAGGTTTCTCTCTTGCCCAATTCTTGGCACAAGCATTATGTTTGAAGAGACCGATACAAGGTACACAGCTTTTATCTGTTTTTTTCTTTTTGAAAAAAATTGTTTCCCTCCACTTTCAGTCTTCCACACACAAAAAATACCTCACAGACAAGAGCTTCATCAAATCACAGATTCAGGAGGAATTTGGCTATCACACTGGACTCAGATACCTTCTTGGTGTTTTAGGAATCTCTGGCTTTACACAGGCCAGACTCCAGCAGTTCAGGGCACTGTAATCTCTTACTAAAGGTCAGTGGGGAATAGATCCATTTGAAATTGGGTGCCATTGCCTTATGCATTTCATCAGCTTCTCCCCAGGTGGCCTGGGCTGAGGGAGGGCCACAGAGTGGCGAGGCTGCCTTTGCACTGAGGCAGAATCTACCCTGCATGTCATACTCCTGAGATCAATATCCATTGGTATTTGAATGAGAAGAAGGTGTTAAAAAACAAAAGTTGGCCACCATTTGCCCTTCTCAGCCTGTGGGGAGGGTCCCAGAGCCTTGCTGCAGTGAGTGGGGGGCATTTCACTGCTGCCAGCTAGGCATAAAATGGCACCTGGCATGTTCTCCGTGTCCTCACCTCCTACCCACAGCAAAGGAACTGGCTGCCGGGCACTCCCATGCTTGGTCAGTGGAACCCAAGGCACAGGAGACTCACAAACTTTACACTGGTCCCAGCTCCACTTCTAGGCCACGTTTTGGCTCATTTGGTAGCCATTGCCTGTAGCAGTACAGAATTGGCATTGCTAATTGTCTTTTCCATTTTTATTAAATATATTCTGTTGGAATCCTTTGGCCAGATGATTCTTCAGCTTGGGCTGCAGAGTTTTGTTGGTTCCTTTAAAGGGCTGAAGACCCTAAAATCCGTGAGTGCAGGAGACTAGAGACGTGAGCCCTGGGCTTGCCCCCTCTCTTAGCAAGTCACTAGCCCATTTTTGGCAAGGCTGTCGGGCAAGTGAAGCCAGCCAATATATCTTGACCTGTCTTTGCCATCCTAGGAATGTTTCCATCTTTGCTCACACACCTTTACTCAGGTCAGACAGAGTGAAGAAAATTGCCTTGGAACCATCGTCAGAAGTAGCAGGGATTTGTTTGTAAATTCAGTAACTAATTGGTTTTAAAATCCATGATTCATTTTTTAAATGAAAAACATTTCATTTAAAGTTTTGAAAATGCATTTTTTAATTTAAAATGATTCAGCTGTCTCTGCAAATCTGGCTTTTTATATTATTGAAGATCATTATTAATTTTCCAGACACCCAAGAAACCCAAGCAGCAGCTTCTCTTGTTATCAGCATAACAGGAGGGGACACCAGGTAGGAATCATGCAGTTTTTATCTCCTCCTCAGGCGTTTGCACAAAAGCCATGAAAAACTCTCCACTACCTGGTATTTTAAACTTTCTATAAGTTATTAGTCAAATAGAACTGTTATGGGATTGTATTTATAGGTACCTAGAAAGAAAATACAAGCACCTGGCAGACCAGGGTGAGTCAGTTTGTTTTAAAATTTAGAGCAAATAGCCTTTCCCTAGTTCTTTTAGACAACTCTTGGACTCTATAGAACATGAAGAGAATTAGGAATAGCCTGATTCCAGACCCAGCCTCTTCCCTGGCCTCATTTGCCCTTTAGTTTTTTCTTGTGTCTCCTTCCCTTCCTCACCCTCCCCAGTTAGAAACATTAAAAAGCTGCCTAGGTGGTCTGAGAAAAGCCAAAAACCCTGTTTGGCTTGCTACCTCAGGACTCTCTCTACCCCAACTCCTCCCTCTCACCCTCCCTCCCTCTATCTCTCTCTCCTTTTTATTCCCCATCTGTTAGAGAGTGATGCATTCCTCCATGGTTAATGCTAGAGTGAAAGCCTTCAGTGGAGTCAGTGAGGTTCTGCCATCTTGTCCTGGTGGCCGATGGGATAATTGAGAGTTCTCGTCATCTGCAGGTGCTGCCTTGTTTCCATGGCCTTGAGTCAACTTAAACAATGAAAAAACAGTGTTGGGATTTGAGACAATAGTACCGTTGACCGTTGAACAACAGGGGTTTGAACTGTGCAGGCCCACTCACGTGTGGATTCGCTCTGTCCCAGGTTCTGCATCCTCAGATTCAGCTGACCAACATCATTGTTGATGACCCCAAGGATGCAGAGTCATGGAGAGGGAGGTCCCACTCTTAGGGACTCGAACATTCTCCGGGAGGGGGTGTGTATCGTGAAGCCAACCTCCCGCAGATACCAAGGGGCAACTCTAGTTAAGTTTGGGTGAGTCAAGATTATATATGAAGTTTTGACTTTGAGGGTTCAGTTGACCCCAGTTGTTCAAAGGTCAGCTGTATTTGGAACTCAAAGTCCTTTGCAGCTGTGTTTGTATGCCATTTTCCACGCTTGGGAACACGATCGCCACGATGGCTGCTGGTACCCCTATGAAGAATGTGCAGATTGGACCCCAAGCCGCTCTTGCTTGATGCACTTGTTAGCCAAATTCTTTGTAGTCTCTCTTGTGACAGGAATAAGTCCTAATTTCTCAGTTACTATTGAAAGTAACCCTTTAAAAACATAGGAACAAGGGAGTAAATATCTATTGTTCTGAGCCAGAACTGGACAGGAGTGGGAAATTTCCATATAGTGTGTGAAAATTTCACTGTTCAGAGAAATTATTTTCCCCATCTCTTCTTTTACTATAAAATCATTCAAAATTTTATCATCAACTTTTTCAAACTATGTGATTATCAATTCAAAATTTTAACTTCCTATAAAAGTATTCAGAATATTATGACAATAAAACTGCTTCAATCTGTAGCTGATTAAAGTGTCCAACATAATGATGTTTCCTGCGTCTTTTGTGTGTGAGTAAGCAGGTGGTCCCTTTGCTAACTGGATTTGGTCTTTTAGAGAGATGGATTCCTAAAGGAACACATAGGTATCAGAACTGAAGGGGCTGGGATTTTACCCTACTTGCAGACTAATACGCGAGCATGACATGGTTTCATGGATTCTGGCAGATGAAAATGACAATTGCAAAGAAATAGTGTCATGCAAGGAAACATGCTGTTGATGGATGTGTATATTGGCTTAAGGTTTTTGGAGGGCAATTTGAAAATATGTACCAAGTCTTTAGAAAATGTCCATGAAATGGGTCTTTTTTTTTTATTTATTTGTTTGTTTGTTTTGTTTATACATGCACTGGGTACAGTCAGAAGCGCGGGAGGGTGAGAGAATTCACCAGAGCCAGAGCGGGGAGCAGAGCAGGCAGAAGGACCAAAGTACACTGCTGAGGGGAGCAGCGGGTGGCAGGAGAGGTCTGGGAGCAGCCGGGGATCGAACCGGCACCACAGAGGCCGCAGGCAGCTTCGCAACCCAGCGCTCAACCGCTGCGCCACCGGGGAGGCCCTGAAATGGGTCTTTAAAAGCCCCCCTGATAACATCAGAAACAATTCAACACGGTTTTATTTTTTTTTAAGTTAAAGTGACAACCCAAGTTTATTTATTTATTTAAGTTGAAGTGACAACCCAACCAAGGGACAATACTTAAAACATCTAGTTCTCTACTGGGTTATCCTCACATAATACGGAATGACCTTAAATCGCAGACAAAAACGAAGGGGACAAATGAAAACATGAGTTCTGATACCCAAATTTGGGAAAGCGCTTGTTAAGTATATCCACAGTTAAAAGTGTGGAAGGAAAGGCATAAGGGGAAAAAAATGTTAAAGATTTCGGAACGGTAATTCGCATTACTTTTATCCTAGAAATTTCCTGTACTTTATAGAGTTTCCATAATTTCCTCGGATGAACAGCTTATAGTGGCGAGACGAACGATCAGAAGGACTGGTTGACACCGCGCGGGTGTCCCGGGTTCTAGTCCCGGTTCCGCCGCAGACGTGTCCGGCCTCCTCAGGCGCCTCTACAACGCGGCGCAGTAGACTAGACTTCCTGGGGTCGTCTTGACTGTGAAAACGCCCTGTTTTAAGGTTTCCTGTTGGGATCTGGGGCCCGAGTTCCTCTGGCGCCCGGACCTCCGAGTTAGGGCTGTGGGCCCCGGCCAGGCGCGCAGCCGCACTGCAGCGCGCCCTTGGCCGGGGTCAGCGCTGCGCCCACCGCGGGCTGGACCGGGGTCGCGGCTCCAGAGGCCGCGACTCTTGGCCCTAAACGCGCTTTCCTGTCACGCGGTAGGTCACCTCCGACACGGGCACTCTGAAGCGGACACAACCCCCACGTCACACTGCCACCTTTCCAGGGGTTTTCCTACATGAACTCCATTTCTATAGACTCCTCATGTGCCGCCTCCGTGGGACGCTTTGCTCTTGACAACCACCTCACCAAATGTCAGGATCCAAGTACAACTTAAAAGATGACATTTTGGGCAAAGTAGCGTTAAAACTCTAGGAGTTTAACCGTCACGCCCTAGCCATAGTGCTTTCCAACACACTAACGCCAAGCCCGAACGTGGCAAAAAAAGGGGGGGGGGAAAAAAAGTACGCCTCGAGCCAGCCAGGAGTCGAACCTAGAATCTTCTGATCCGTAGTCAGACGCGTTATCCATTGCGCCACTGGCCCCGTACTGCTCGGGATGGCGCTGCCACACAGGTCATGTCTTACGCAACTTCACAGTCGCGCACAGAAGCCTTGCATTTCCGCCCCGGCGGCGTCGGCCTACAGGTCCCCGCGCTCGGTCTCTTCCCCAGCCAACGCGCTCCGCCAATCCTCAGCGGCCACGTCACGGCGCTCCGCGGCGCCCTCCAATCCATCGCCTCAGGCCCCTCCCATCGCGTGCTCCAGCGCGCGCACTAAGTTTGTCCACGGCCGCCTCCCGTTCGCCATCGAACAGGGCGGGGCGGGGAAAGAGGCGGGGCAGGGCCCGGCTCTGCGGCCGCCGAGCCTGGGTGACCGGTAGCGCCGTAGCGGAGGTGGCGGCGCGGGGCGGGGCGGGGAGTGAGGAGGCCCGAGGAGGTGGTGCACGATGGCGGCGACGACCTACGGGCAGCTGAAGCTGTGAGTCCCCCGGGCTGGAGGTCGTTGGCCGAAAGGGCGTGAGGGCGGCAGGTGCGGCCGCCGGCCTGGGGAGGGCTCCGGAGCCCGCGGCGCCGGGCGGGTGCGGGAGCCTCGCGCGTGGCCCGTCCGGGTTCTTGTGGGTCGCGGCCGCCCCAAGGCCACGCCCGGATCGCCACAGGCCCGGGAGCGACGGCCTCCCGGTGTGTCTCCGCGCCCGGGCGGGACAGCGACGCTGCGGCCGGCTCCGCGAGCAGGGTGGGCATTTGGTTGCAGCCCCCAGGACACGCGTTCCCCACTTTTCTTTCTTTCTTTTTTTTTTGGAGAGATGACAGCTCAGTGTATCCTTATAGCTTATTAGGGGAAGATGGAAATGTCTTCCCCCTCCCACTTCCCTTATTTAATGAGCCTATCTAGCACCACTTTAGACTGCAAACCCAAATTGACAGAGCTCGCTCTCTCTCTAGGCATCGAAGTCTTTAAGATGCAGGCAAAAAATGTAAGAAACAGGCATTCAATACTGTTAAAATCTTGAAAGACTTACTTGCCTTTAACTTTTATACAGCTGCAGTATAAAGCTGGAGAGATTTGGCTTTGCAGCTTGACTTTTAGAGAAAGCCAAGTTTTTGAGGCTTTGAGAAATAGACTCTGGTTGTTAGAATTGTAAATTAGTTATTTGTAGAGTTTTTGGCTTGTTCTGGGTAAATAAAAGCATGCATTTCCTTAGCATTACCGACGTGCCCTACACTTTTCTCGGCTCTGAGTAACTCGGTTCTACTCAATTTGTTGGACACTTTCTCTCTAGACTGAAAGGCCAGTGGCTGTAGTCTGACTGTGTCTTTGACAGCAGAAGCAGTTGTGTGATTTTTTGAGGAGCTTACCCATTCCTAAATAAGTTCATTTTAGTCTGTGTGCTGCAGAAGCTAGCACCGTAAATAAGTTAAAATATCTTGGTCTTTAGTCCTAGCTATCACATTTCCTTTTGCAGGCATCGAAGGACAGCAGAATGTGGCCTTGTGCACTTTCTGTGTTCCCCAGAATGTCAAGCCCACTTAACTTTCTGGAAGGTTCAGTTTAAATTTGGGTTGCAAGATTGGGAATGAAGTCATCTACATCAAATACTTTGGGGAAAAACTGATAATGTTTTCTTAGCTCACTCCCTTTGCAACTTCTGTTCACTGTAATTTTCTTTGAAAACTCAACTATTCATTTCCCTCCACATTTTCCTTGCCAAGTTTCCTTATTCTCTCACAGTTCCCCTTTGCAAGGTGATCACCTTGTTGGTGAATGAGTTCACGAAAGTGTCTTTGACTAGAGTACTGGCCAGGCCAGTGTCACGTGTGCTTTGCTGGCTCTTTAGGCTATTGCTGTCTATCTGATAGCCACTAAAGGGTTTAATACGATCCGACACCAGGTCTCAAATGTGTTTAAACAATATGGAACCTTGGCTTAATGCAGCTTAGCGTTAGGTTACAAAACGCAATTGAATTTTCCTGTGGCAAAGATTGAATGGGATGGAGAACTTGAGAGTTATGATTGTTTATGAGCTGCCAAAGAAGCCCTAAATTTACCATTGGGGGAGGGGGTTGGGCTCTCAATCCCTAAAAGAGAAGAAAAGTTGCCCTTAAGTGATGAGGCTGATACTTTTGTATTGATTTTTGTGAGTTGTGGAAACTGTTTGGATGAGAGAGTAAATCAGGGGTTGTGTAAAACTCATTGTCTAATTTTTGAGTCCTTAATTTTTTCTCTGGAAAAGTTTTTGAGTGCCTCTGTAAATGTGAAGATACAACTTTTCTTGCAGCTTTTTCTGTACTAAGGAGTTTGTGAGTTATAGGCTTTGCTCCTTTTGCTTCTTTTTGGTCCTTCCTGCTCTTTGGCTCAAGGTTTTTAAATGCTGTTCAAAGTTTTTAAATATGGCCTCCCACCTAATGAGTATTCTTTTTTTACCTGCATTTGCATGTGGAAGAGTTTCTGACCTATATCAGAATTAGTAGGATATAAGAGATGTCCTACACATAAAGATGTGCTTTTAAAAATATCCATAAGAGGGCCTCCCCGGTGGCGCAGTGGTTGAGCGCTGGGTTGCGAAGCTGCCCGCAGCCCCTTCAGCACCGGTTCGATCCCCGGCCACCGGGCGAGGGTCCCACATGGTGCACAGACCTCTCCTGCCACCCGCTGCTCCCCCCAGCAGTGTACTTCCTTGTTCTGTTCCCCGCTCTGGCTCTGGTGAAATCTCTCACCCTCCCACACTTCTGACTGTACCCAGTGCTTGTATAAATAAATAAATAAATAAATCTTAAAAAAAATATATCCATAAGAGATAGCTTATTGCAAAAGTATGACTGCTGGGTATTTAAATATTGAAGTGCTTGGGATTTTAAATAATTTGTTCTATATTATGTCATATATTTTCTCCAGCCCATCTTTGCCCTACTCTGAAGTTCACCTTCCTAATGCCCTGATTTAATTTTCTGCTCCCCTGCACAGTCTCGGTTCCCTCTGATTGACCTAAAGGTTGAAATCCCCACTTCTTACTCATCTGTTTCCTAGCTTCTTCACAATCTGACACCGAACTTTATTTCACATAACTGCCCAAGGATTCCCCTGCCCTGCCTTCTACCAGACTTGGCCACCATCTTCTGGCATCAAAACTTGGGCTTACTTTGATCCTTCCATCCAGAATGCAGTCTTCCTGTTCCCCCTCTTTATATGCTGATCACATCCTCAGTATTTTTTGAGCCACTTACTTTGCCACCTAGAAATGATAAAATCATTGTATGTACTTTGTTTCTCCAACTAGGTTGCAAACATGTGGAATATATTAGAAACATCTTAACATTTATTTCTTCTCCAGTCCTCCTCAGTATCTAGCACAAAGCCTTTTCAGAGCAGATTCCAGCGAATCACCTGCATAAAGAAAAAGAAGTGCAGGGGCCTCCCTGGTGGCAGAGGTGGTTGAGTGCCGCACTGTGAAACTGTCCACAGCCTCTGCAGAGTGGGTTTGATCCCAGCTGGCCGGCTGGCCTGTGAGAATCTCACATGGTGCAGCAGACCTCTCCTGTCTCGCTCCGCTGCTCCCCTCAGCAGTGTATTTCGTCAGTCTGTCTGTTCCCCGCTCTGTCTCTGGTGAATCTTCTCACCTTCCTGCGTATCTGGCCTGTACCCCGGTTCTTGTATAAATAAATATATCTTAAAAAAAAAAGAAAAAGAAGTGCAGAACACCTACCAGTACTTCATAAAGAACACAGTCTGGGGTAATTTGGAATCTTTTGAAGTAGCAGCAACTTAAGTCTTTTCATGTACATTATTATCTTTTCATTCCTTCTGTGAGGTCATAGGTTGATATATATCCTCTGTCATTGTTGAAGATAAGGAAATAACTGACTTTGGTCCCATATTCAGGTCATTTAGCCAAGCCATGGCGGGACTGGCCTTGAAACACCACAGGCCAGGCTCAGAGGTCAATGATCTTTCCATTACTGCATTAGATTACCTGTTTTTCTTTTATCAGATTGCTCTAGCCTTTATCTCACATATGTCTGGTGTAAAAATGAGTCACCTATAATTGAAAAGTTGACATGAACCTGTGGATTTTTACTATGCAAAATAGGATCATGATTCAGAATTTAAACATCCATACTTTTAAAAACATCCATAGTTTTAAATATCCTACTTTGTGACTTCTTTTTTTCTTTTTTAATCATTTGTGTAAGCATGGATAATGTCAGATAGTGATAGATTTTAAATTACGAAATGATTGCAACAGAAATGCATTACTGGAGATATCAGAGTATGTTCTTTGTCTTTAAAAAAATCAGCTGAAATAGGTGTAAGATGGGAATTCCTTTAGGTAGTGAATCAGGCTGCTGCTTGATTCACTGTTTTGTCTGTTAGTAAGTTATCTTTGTTGTTAAAAGATGGTCATAGCTGTGAGATCCGTCTGACAGATTTGATGTAACCTTGAGAACAGATATAAACTAAGCTACACTGTGATAAAGACATATGTAGTCTGTCTAGTACAGTGAGCATTCACATTATTCACATAGCTCTCTTCAAGGAAGGATGGAAAGAAGCTAAAATTTAGTGTCATAAATGTAGGCCCAGATGCAATAGACTTGTATCTAGGACTTTGGATGGGGGGTTCAGTTTAGAAAGTCCAGGTTAGTAGTAGTCTGCATTAGGTCACTTGATGTGCTTGTTTTATTTTTTAAGTCCAAAAGAAGTTTAATAACATGTATACCTCCTGTATCCATGGGAGAGAACCAGCAAAACTGAGTCACTTGCTATATGGCTTTAGACACCATCTTAAGTAGCTTAGTTAGAACAAGAGGGACTTTAGGGTGGGAAAGTAAGGGGACTGTCAGGGAGTTTACCTAGGAAGGCGGTGCTTGTTTTAAAAGCATATTCCAGAGCCCCACATTATATTTACTAAGTGAAATTTCTGGAGGTGGGGTCTAGGAATCCAAAAGTTTAACCAGATGTCCTGGTAGTTCTTATGTACCCTAAAGGGGTATTTTAGGGCTTGGTGATGCTGAGTGAGTATAGAGCATGTTGGTAGAAGAGCATTCTTTGTAGGGCCTGAGGTTCTGGAAGATTGTGCTCTTGGGAGCTCCAGATTAGGGGACTGTTAGGCCTGGTCCCATGAAGGAGTGTGGTTGTTGGAGAGAATGGGTTTTAGGATGTACAGAGAGTAGGAAGCAGATGGAACCTAGAGATTTTGTAGAAGAGGATGAAATTAAAGTGAACTGACTTCCTAGAAATATAAGCTGGGGTTGGGATTGCGTTAGGTTCCGGGGTAGTCAGAGATGAAACCGGGCTGTAGGAGAGTGCCCAAGGAGTAACCCAGTGAGCAGAGACTGCTGGACCTAAAGGAGGATTGGTGATCTAGGATGGCTGTAGTAGGATCAGAAGAATCTTTTTTACTATCTGAATTTTTACTTGTTGATAGCCAAAATAGATGCTAACCAGTCACGAGAACATTGTTATTTATGCTAAGGTTAAGAAATAAGGAACTATCTTGGCCTAATAAAATTAAAGACTTTCCATTAAAAATGGTCTGTAAGGAGTTTATCATGTAGGAATACCAGGCATCAGAAAATTCAGTTGAGGAAAACATCTCATTCCTCAGTGCCAGGAAGGTTAAGTGTTTTATCTTTATGCACGTGCCTGCTTGTGGGAGTGTTTTGACCAAGCATTAATGTGAAGGTTATTTCATTCAAGGGGGGGATTTAATCTCAGTGCTAGTTTTCTGTTGCTGCTGTTCCAAATCACCATAAACTTAGAGACATAACACAGATGTATTGTCTCACAGTTTCTGTTGGTTCTACACGAGTCTTACTGGGTTAAAATTAAGATGTCAGCATTGTTAGCAGGGCTACATGCCACTCTGGTTCAGTTACCCGAAATCGTTCATGGTCTGAAAATATTACATACCAAAGCTATTTTGAGAGAGAGAGAGACATATACCATGTTCACACGTTCACCTTTTATTACAATTATATTAATATAACATAACAATTAATAATGTGTTATAATTGTTCTTTTTTATTATTGTTGTTGTGAATCTCTTACTATGCCTAACTTATAAATTAGACTTTTCACAGATAAGCATGTATAAGGGAAAAAAATAGTATATATAAGATTGGATACTGTGTGCAGTTTGGGGCATCCCATGGGGGTCTTGGAATTTATCTCCTGTAGATATGGGTGACTGCTGTATAAGAATGTTCATAGAGCCTTTATGCATAACATTCCAAGTGGATGCAACCCAAATGCCTATCAACAAGTAAATGGATAGATCCACAAGTGAGTTGTGATATATTACAATGGAATACTATTCAACAATCAAAAAGAATGAGCTATTATATTTAGCTAGCAGTGGTGAGTGCCATATTTGAAGCAAATTTGTCTTATTTGTTGCATTTTGCATCATTTGTTAAAATTTAATTTTTATTCCCAGGGCGTATCCCATCCCCCTACTGAGGGAACAAGCCTTATATTAAGAAGTTAGTAAAAGGATAAGTTATATTTGGTTAATTAAGGGGTTGATTATCCCTTGAAGAACTTACAGGAAAAAAATGATTAATACAATTATTTTCTTTTAGAGGACTTCTTTCTATAACACCGAATAGCTTGTACATGAATAGTAAATAAGAAATATCAATGATGGTTGTGTGGGTTTGCATTAAGATCTGTCATAGGCAAGGGGAATGGAATAGATGGAGTATAATAGATTGTCCTCATGTAACTGCTGCACAGACAGAAATTCTTTCAAATGTGGTTTAAGCACAGTAAAGATTAGTTACTGAAAACAAATAAAAGGAAAATCTATTTCTCTCCCCAGCCTTGGTCAGTGACGGAGGGTTGTACTTTCTCCTGTGCCCACCTTAACAGCAGCCTCAGTCTACCTTGTTTTACTACCTGCAAATCTGCATTTTTCACTCTGTTGTTTCTGTTCATTTTTAATGTTTCCTGAGACAGCTCCAGCTATGCTAAATTACTTGCTTGTGCTATCAAGTTATCTCCAAAGGAAACAACTGTTATTTTTTGTTATAAACTTGTATAAATTTAAAAGTTTATCCTAATCCTAATTTTACCACCTTTATCTTTCATTTTGTAGAATGACAAGTTTTTTCCAGAAACACATATGTGGCATTCAACAAAACACCCCTGGTGTTAAAAGTAGTTTATTTTAAAACAATTTCCTGGAAACGTTTTATTAAAAATGTGTTTCTTGGTATTTTCAGCTAATATTTACATCTTGCTTACTGTGTGTGAGATAATCTAAGTGCTTATGAAAGATTGCTCATTTTATCCTCCTCATGCTATCTTATGAATCTGGTATTATTCTTATTTTATGGATAAGAGAACTGAAGAATAGAGAGATTAAGGAACTAGCCCCAGGGTTGGTTACTAGGTGCACAGGTATTCTGCATCTGTAGACTGTGCTCCCAAGTACTGTGCTACATTACGTCCTGTGCTATTTTATTATGACTTTCTTGTATAGGTCAAATAGGTGATTTACAGAAAATTAAAACCTTGTCAGCAATAAAAACACAAGTGAAAGAGTTGCACTAAACTCATAAGGACATCAGCTTCATTTACTCAGAAGCTGGGAAAGATGCCAAATTAAAACTCTTCTAAAATTGTTATGATAGTTTTGTATAAGTGTTCATTTTATTTATTTATGGTTTTAAATTTCTTCCTAGACATATCACACCTGAAAAATTTTATGTGGAAGCTTGTGATGATGGAGCAGATGATGTCCTCATCATCGACCGTGTGTCCACAGAAGTTACCCTCTCAGGTATTTTATAGCCATATTTAGAAATGTCTGAGAAAGATTTTATACCTAGCTTGTAATAATTAAAGTACTCAGAGTGTGAATATGTCAGTGTGTGAATCTGAGTGTCTTCCTATAAAATGTAGGAAAGGTATGACTAAATTGCCATTTATTTGGTTATCCTGCTAAGAACCATTGTAGTTTTCCTTTGACCAGATGGAATTAGAACTCTGTTTCAGTTTGATAATTTTGCATTTTCTATGTCTGTTGCTTGTTAGCTGCTGATTGATTTTAACCAATATTAGTACTCTTCTCCCAAATTTTAATCACTTCTTTATATCATATTGATACAGCCTAGTGTATTATAAAAGCTCTATATTTTTAATGACTTTTGACTGTTCAGTGACTTTTTTGTTGTAGGTAGGGATTGCACTCATTTGAGTGGGCAAAGCTAGTTATGAGTAACTTGCATATAACGACAATCCCAAGAAGTAGACACATGAAGAAATATTTTGACCTGAAGCCAACGAGGATGAGGGGCAGACTTGCTCAGTTTCTCTTTCAGTTTCTTTTTTCCACTGGGAATGTAAACCATTGCCAGGGAAAGAGGGTTTTTTTTTTTCCCTTCCATGTAAAAATAACATGTTCTTAAAATTATTGTAATTTTATTGCAGTTGAACTCATTAATATAATTTATAGCTCTATCAGTAGTACATTTAAGTTTAGCAAATGATCTTTCTCTGAACTTTTCACTGCACTACTGGTATTACCATTTTTCATATTAGTTAATTGTGGCATGGCATTACTCAGTAAATCGAGTTATTAAGAGAAGCAAGTGAATTTTATACCTTAGTCAGAATCACTTTATTTATAATAACAGGACTGTCTTTAGAAACAGGACTCTGTTCACAGCAGTGTTTCAAAGTGGGTGTCAGGGTATTCACACTCTGACTGAAATAAAACTCATGTCTCCATGCATGAATTTGGGAAACTTTGAAATAAATAGGGGAATAGCTTTATTTTACTTAGACCTTCATAGAGCCTTTACTTTGCTATGAGTCATGACTCGGAGAAGACATGGAGGTAATATGAATGCAGCCCAGTAAGCTTCTTTTAACTGGGAGACGCTATCTCTTTGCTTTTTTGTGGATTCCTTGAACTAGAAGTTCTCCAAAATATATTTTGTGAAGCAGACTGGTTTAAAATTGTGAAATGAGACCTGTGATCTATAAATATTCTTTTATTTTTTATTAGGAAGGACAGTATTAATAAAATCAGAGTTAATGATAATGCCTCTGTACTTATATAAATTACTTTTTTTTTTTAAAGATTTATTTATGCATTCAAGAGCTGGGGTACAGGGCCTCCCCTGGTGGCGCAGCGGTTGAGCGCTGGGCTGCGAAGCTGCGCAAAGCCTTAGCAGCGCCGGTTCGATCTCCGGCTGCTCCCCGGCCACCGGAGGAGGGTCCCACATGGCGCGCAGACCTCTCCTGCCGCCCGCTGCTCCCCTCAGCAGTGTACTTCGGTCCTTCTGCCTGCTCTGCTCCCTGCTCTGGCTCTGGTGAATTCTCTCACCCTCCCGTGCTTCTGACTGTACCCAGTGCTTGTATGAATAAATAAATAAATCTTTAAAAAAAAAAGAAAAGATTAACATGTAAGAAAATAAAAGTTCTTTAAAAAAAAAAAAAAAAAAGAGCTGGGGTACAGGCCAGAGGTGTGGTGGGTGAGAGGATTCACCAGAGACAGAGCAGGGAGCAGAACAGGCAGACTAAAATACGCTGCTGACGGGAGCAGCAGACAAGGCAGGAGAGGTCTGCTGCGCCATGTGGGTTTCTCCCTGGCCCGCCGGGGATCAAACTCTCGTGTTGCAGAGGCTGTGGATTGCTTCATAGTGTGGTGCTTAACCCCTTGCGCCACCAGGGAGGCCCTATATGATTACTTTTGAGACCTGAGGAAGATGCTTTTCTTTCCTCCTTCCTCTCTTGGAAGGAAGACCTCCATTTCCCACATTCTTTAGCCTTGGATAGGCAAGCCTTTTTTTGCATTCCATTAATTGCATCTTGTGATTGATATCTTGTGTCAATCTCCATTTCCATTCACTTTCAAATTCTCTTAAAGGAATAGAGACTTTGTTTCTGGCAAGAGGTTGAATAAGTTTGAAAATTTACACTAGAAATAACCACACCTTATTTGATGAGGATGTTGAAGCATGTTACATTTTGACAGTGTGTTCTGGACAGCCTTACTACAACATGGACATTTTTATTTTAGATTTTGTCTAAATGGAGATCTAATACTAATGAAGGAATATTGCTTTCTAAGAACAAATTGTGTGTTTTTAGTTGCAGTAGCTATTAAAACCAAACTAAATTTACCTTTCTATTGGTGAGCGTTTTCTTTTTCTTATTTTATTTTAAAGTCAAGAAAGATATTCCTCCTTCAGCCGTCACAAGACCAATATTTGGTATATTGGGCACAATTCATCTGGTGGCAGGTAAGAAGAAATAAACTAAGATTGGCAAAGAAGGTAATTAAATTGACACTTTTATAGTGTTACATGAAAAGGCAACCTCATATCATGCTTTAGGCAATAAATGTATACTTTAGGTATTTGTCATTATTTTATGAAAGTATAAAATACCCCAAATGCCAAGAAGCTAAATTCATTAGCCCAAGGTTCTATTAAAAGAGTTTTATTTTTGGTTTTATTTCAAGTAGAGTTGAACTCTCCAGTGGTGTACAGTTTTCATAAATTCTAAGAGTATTTAGATAAAAATTTTAATGCATTGGTGGAAGGAGTATTGTATTCCATGCCTTTTAGAGGACCAAAAACTGGGTCTTTATATAAGACAGTCTCATTCTGCTAGCCTTTAGAATTTAAACAATAAAGATTGGTTCTTTTGGCTTTAGAGGTACCTTACTTACATTTATATATGTTTGGCTTTACTTTATGCAGGTAATTATCTAATTGTCATTACCAAAAAGACAAAAGTAGGTGAATTTTTCAATCATGTAATCTGGAAAGCAACAGATTTTGATGTCCTTTCTTATAAGAAGACAATGTTGCATTTAACTGATATTCAGGTAAGAACTGTAAGAATTTGCTAATTGCAAACCTAAAGAGGACTATGAGGGTGGTGGGAAGAGAGGAAATACAAAGAATGTTTGGTGGATTTCATTTTAGTCTCTTTAGGCAACCCATAGAGTACGGCTGTGCTACATTTATTCCTAGCTATAAAATGTATTTTTAAAAAGTCCTTCATATGTTTTATTGCTCCTGGTTTTGATCTGTTTTGTTTTTTTTAGTAACTCAGTTCTTAAAGTTATGGAATATTTATAGAAAAAGGACAAACAGAAAATGCCCATATATAATCAATACTGACTTAATTCCATATTCTTTTTGTAAAGAAATAAAATAATAAATACCTTTAAAATCTACTCATCCATTTCATTTCCTCTTTCCCCAGAGAAAAAGTTTTCTTTTACCACATATCAATATAGGTTGTGTATATATTTGTGTGTGTGTATTTTCAAACAATCCTCTTGCAAGGTTTTATGTGACTATGTTTTAGTTACCATGGTTAGTTAATACCAGTCCCCCAACAACGTGGTGTAAATTTCAGTTACTATGGTATATTAACTAAAGAAATAGCCCACTGAAGATCAAAGTGCAAAGAAACAAAAACTGACAGCTGTAGACATGAAATTAGAATTGAAAAGATGGAGTATAGCTGAACATGGGAGTCCCGACATGTTCACCCTTAAGGTACCCTGCCAGAGGTCTTGGTGAAGGTGAATTTATTGACATTAATGATGAAGTGTTTGTGTTGGAAAGGTAGAAGATGTCCCAGTGAAAATGATGTGAGCTATAAACTCCACATTAAAAAAACACTTGGAGATATTTCACGACTTTGAAAGTGCAAAGGATGAAGTGTTAGGAGGAGGTCTAGGCTTAGAAAACTGTGGCAATTAGCCAAGGTGTGGAAAAGATATTCTGTATCATAAAGTATTTAAGAAGACAGCACTGTTCAAGCACTCTTGATAAATTTTTTATAAGAAATACAATTTATTCCTCAGTGATTCTCATATTTTGCACTGTACTAAATTATACTGCACTAAATAAATATTTTACTATTTTTTCCATTTCCCTGTACACCTAAAACTTATAGTGGAATTTTTAATGTTTTGGCAAAATTTTTAAAGATCCTATAACCATCATTATTTCTGCCATTGATTAATGATGGTTTAAGATTATAAAGATAAATTGGTCATTTTTACAGTTCCACCATACCACAAAAAGTAAGAACTACCTTTATTAATATTCACATTATATATATTTTTATTTGAAGTGTTTTTTAAAACTTAGATGTATGGCATTGTCTTGTTCTAGTTTTTGAAATTTCTTCTAACATCAATTTTATGTTTAGAGATTTATACCTATTGAGTGTTGCTTTTATAAATTAATTGTATTTACAGTGTTTGCTGTAAAAATATTTTTATATAATTCTCCAAGATCACAAAAATGTTTGTTTCTAAAAGAAAACTTACTATTTTTAAACATGTAACTTACCAGTGATAAATATTCTTTATTTTTCTTAATGGCTAAATAAAACTGTAGGAATGTTTTTTTATACTTTAGTTTAAACTTTAGATTTTCTTTTTTTTTTACTTATAAGTGTATTTATTCTCTCTGAGACATGATATTTTAAGAGTAAAAATAACTATTTATTTAATTTCCTGGTAATATTTACTTGAACAATTTTCTCTTGATTGCTGTACTTGTTGTCAGGCCATGTAACTAATTTTAGCATTGCTCACTACATATGCTTTGCTTGTACCTTTTTTTTTTAAAACGTGTCTGAGTCCAAATTAAAAATTTTATGGTATGTAGAATTATAACATGAAGGTTACTAACATTACCAATTATTTTTTGAAAGGAAAAACATGTTGAATTTGGTATTTAGTGGGAAAGCTAGCAAAATAATGATTAAAATAAAGATAAATTTAACTCTTCCTGGACTTTTTAATCTTTGTGATTTTTTTTTTTTAAAATTCCACTTTACTTCCCATTCAGCCCAAGCCAGTAAAATTTCTTGAGAATGAGGATGACATTATGCTTGTCATTTATTCTTTGTGTTACTGGGCCCTTTATGAATTTAAAATTGTTTTTTATTTGTCATATGAGGATAATTATGCCAACCTAGCTGAGCAGTTGTGAAGATGAAAGAAAATTTATGTAAAGTATCTGGCACACAGTAGGTCATAACCTAGGATGATAATGTCTTATTATAACTCTTCTGACCTTTTGAGTATAAGTTTTGAAGGTTACCAAAGGGAAGGAGTTTTGCCTTTCATTAATATTGTTTACTCAGCATCTTAATGTGTGTCAGGAACTGTCCTAGGTTCTGGGAAAATGGTGGGTTTCCCCAGCCCAGGCCAAGTCCTTGTGACTGTTGTATGTAACTGGACTTGATAGGTTTTTTTTTTTTTCATGCTGACAGATTCCTTTTCGGGTATGAGATACTGATTTTATTTTCTCCCCTTCATTTACAGTTACAAGATAACAAAACTTTCCTGGCGATGATAAATCATGTCTTGAGTATGGATGGCTTTTACTTTTCAACAACATATGATTTGACTCATACTTTACAGCGACTGTCCAACACTAGTCCAGAATTCCAAGAAATGAGTCTTTTAGAAAGGGTAAGCTTAATCTTCAGTTATTTTTATTTATTTTGCTTATTTTATTTTCAAAGGGCTGTTCTTTGCTTTACCCATCAAAGTATATATTGAATTTTCTCAATCCTGGCTGAAATTTGACTTAACAAAGGCAATTTATTAAAACAAAACTGCTATTGAATTAGGAATTAGAGTGACTTTGAAAATACACTTTGTTTCAAACATCCACCACAATCCCAAATTCAGGGCCAACAGAATCTCTGTATGTTTCACAGGTGGGATTGCAAACAGCTCGTGAAGGTATTAGAAAAGCCGTCTAAAGTGCATGTATTTAAGGTAATTTCCTAGCTCTGAGTGTTTGCAATGTCACCAGTTATCAGCATTAGCAACATAATAATGCTTATAAAATTATTGTTCTAACAGGTGATGTTTTTCTGCAGTGAACTAATTTATAGTTTCTGAAGCTAGAAAAGTAACAGTTGATTTAAGAACTTGAAAAATACCTTTTTGTTTAAGGTGGGTGTTTTATCTTTAAGATTAGTGTTTCCTTAAACTAGGCCTCAAATGGTATCAGCTTAAAATCGCTGCTTTTTAAGAATACTGCTTGACTTGATTAAGGAATCTTAGATGTGTTTGGGGAGCATTTAAAAGGTTGCTTTCAGTTACCTTTTAATAACTTGTATTTCATTTATGAATTTACTAGTAATTGACCATTTTTGAATTATAAGAATGATAATTTCATCATGTTCAGCCTAAGTCAGTATTTTTAGTTGTCTGGGTCTTTTAAGATTTTATAATATAATAAAGTAAAATTATATGCAAGCTTAGATATAAGTTTAAATGTAAGCTAAGCAATCAAGAAATTTGGCTTTTAACTGTAAGACTCTTGCTTATAAAAGCAGTTGCTATATTCTCCTTTTGTTTATCAAATATCCCTCTCTCAAATTCCTGCTATGTATCAGCAACTGCACTAGCCACTGGGGACACAGAATGCAAAGACTGCCTTGTGGGAATCTGCAGTCTTCTGAGGAAGCAGAAATTCAAGCAATCACAAAATAAGGGAACACTGTTGCTATCATGGGGATATGAACCAAAGTGGGTGTTGAGGTATCCTGGAAGAAGGTGGAGCGCTCTCTCTCTGGGAGGGGAGTGATGGGTGTCTTTGCTACGGGTGCTAACATTTGAGACTTGTTATGTAGGCCTTACTGGTCAGATGACAAGAGGAGAGGGGGAGGTTCCAGGCGGAGGCAGTGGCAATATTAGACTAAATTGAAGAAGCTGCTATCTTATTTATTGGGATAGGAAGGGAGGTTTTTGTCACTAATTAAGTGTCAGTTAAAATTAATAAAGGGATTCATAAAATGAGAAAACCAACCATATATACTGTAAACATTTTACCTTAAAATGTAAAATTTTACATTGGTCATTTTTTTTATGTAGGACCATATATTTTTTAATGTAGGACCGTAAGTTTTTCTTTGGTTTTGATTTTTCTGATATCTAATTGTCTTTCCTGTGTAAATTACATTGATAATGCTTTTCAGTTTGAGGCTCTTTAAAGATTTTGACACTTGCAGAGCAATCTCTTTGCAGAATTCTCTGGATTCTCATTGTTTCCCTATTCTTTTATACTTGCCACTCTTATTCCTAACTCAACAGCAGTTTTATTTTAATAACTTGTATTTCATAAAGTGAAATTTCAAATCATTTAACTTTATAGAAACAGTAGGTTGTTTTAAAGTCATATTTCGTTGATTTATAAAATATTTATTTAAAATATGTATTGGTAATAGTAATGACAAGTACAGCTGGCACAAGCAAGCTGGGAGCACACACCTAAATCTGGGGAAATGTACCCTTCAACTAGTTATGACTAAATGCACAACCTACACCCTGTGACTTTCAGCTTCGGAGGGCAAGGATGGGGAAGTGTCCCGTTGGTGTATTTTTTTTTTATATGCATGTACATTTTTTTTTTATTTTTATATTCCCCATACAATTGCAACCCCCTGATCCATTGGTGTATTTTATAGAAAGAATTGTTTTATAAAAAGAATTGGTTACTGCGTTGTTGAGGGAGTTTCTTCTATAGTTCATAGCTTGAAAGCCAGAGGTGAGATCAGAGTTCAATAGGGGCTGCCAACTCCCACAACTGGTTAGACTAGACTGCAAAGATTTGTTTCTCTAGGTAACAGAGCTGTTGAAGTAGTTCTAGAAGAAAGGAGATATGTCAAGTTAGAGAACTCTGCTGACAGCATGTAGAGGAATTGGTGGGAAGGTCAAAGCCAAGATTTGAAGGCAAGAAAGCTATTTTAGTAGTTAGGTTAGGGTCACGTGTTGGCCAGTGGTGGTGGAAGTAGACATAGAAGAGAGGATGGATTTTTTTTTTTTCCCAAATATTCCAACTTTCATTTTATTCAAGAAATGCTTATCTCATTTTTTATGCATCATAGTTCTGCTCTAAAAACTTTATACATGTGATTATGCTCAATGTCCATAGCATTGGAGGAACTTCTACTCCATTAAGCTACTCTTTCACTATTATATAGACGCTTATGTTGCTATACAATCATTTTTTATACTTAGCTAAAATCTGCTTCTTTATTATTTCTACCCTTTTGGCCTTTGACCTGATGTCTACCACACAGAATAACACTAAATATTCAAGAGAGGATGGATTTGAAAGAAGATTTAGAATGTGATGGTTGACTAAATTAAGAGAAAGAAGTACTCTGAGGGGTTTGCAGGTTTCTATCAGGGCCAATCCATTAACTTGAGGCAACGAGATAGGAATACTTAGAGGACAGATTTGAAGGGAAGGGGAGTTCTGAGTTCTGCTTGGATTATGTCAAAGAGCTGTTTGTGGCCACCTGGTGGAAACATTGATGTGGTTTTCTTTCTGTAGAAACTCAAGTTGGTGGAAAATATTAATCTTAGAACTTCTCTCTCAGGCAGATCAGCGGTTTGTATGGAATGGTCATCTTCTCAGAGAACTTGCTGCACAGCCAGAGGTAATATACACTAAATAAAACTTGCTAAATTGTTACAGTCCAAGTGTTGATTGAATCCATATTATAAAATGACTAATCACCAGAGATTTTGGTAAATAGTTTTATAACTTATGAACTTGGATTAGGTCTACCTTTCATAAAATTCTAGGTTAAAGAAGTCTGTTTTACTCTGATCTTCCTACAGAAGACTTAAGTAAAGTAAAATAACTTAAGCAAAAGTAATTTTTGCTTGCTTTGTATAAGAGAGAGAATGGGTCCTGGCGGAGGAATAATGAGACCTGAGGACCTGAAGTAGAGAGCTCTGCATTTGTTTTCCTGTGGAAACATGATTCCTTTCAGTCACCTAGGAGAGATGTGCACACATGTTGCCTTCCCCTGTCCTTAGCTTATACAAAAGAGGTATAAACAAAGACACCCAGCTAGGGAATGCATTTAGGTAAATAGATTTGCCTTACAGGTTTGCTTTAGCAAATAGATAGGGCAAATAAATTGCTTTATTTCCTCACATTTGCTTTGATTTTACTTTTGTTCCAGTAGCAAACAGTTTGCATGGGTATATCTTTTTCCCTGAGGAAGTGAAGTTTTTGTAGGCAAAGAGCAACTTCATGGAGTTTCATTAATGTTCCAAAATGTGTGAATATGCAAACCCAAATGATTGTAACACACACTTAAAATTTGTAATTGAAAAGACAGTGTTACATCAGAGGACTGTAAAATTAAAAGTCACTCACAAGCTTACTACTACCTTATTCCCTAAGCGTAAATATTTTTTATATAGTGCTTTTTATTTATTTTTAAAGTTTACTTATGCCTGAATATAACATATCTCTTCATTTCAGGTCCATAGGTTTGCACTTCCAGTGTTACATGGCTGTATCCTTAAATTGTATTCCTCTTTAGTTTTCTAACAGGCTTTATTCTAATATAAGGCGGATTTTGCAACAGTCTCAAATATAGCATGAGAAGAATATTTTAGAATTAGTAGAAACTGCTTTTGATAACAAAATCAAACCTATTAACATAAAATCTTATGATACTGATTATAAATGATTTTTTTCTTGAAAGAATGAGTTCATCAGTCTACATTATTCTCTCTGTTCAAGCGTTCTGGGGTTGATGGTTCTGGGTGGAAGTCAGTACAAATGCAGAATGCATAATGATTAATTGTAAATTCATTTTAAAAACCTATCTTTATCATAAACATCACAATAAAAATGGAGATGTAAAGTGAGCTGGCTATTAAAGTATAAGCAAAGTGTGCTGATGCATGCCTAAGGATAATCGAAACTATACCCTTCAAGAACTGGGGTGATCTGCCTGTCGAGTGCCCTTAAGATGCATATTAACACAACAGTCCGTGATTTGTCTGTTATGTTAATATGATTTCCTTAAATTATTATACTTGTTATACTTAAAGGAAAACAGAAAAGTAACAGAAGAGCCATTTTCCACAGTTATAGAGAAATAAAAATAAGAAATCTCAAGATAAAAGCTTTTACTTAATTGATTTTTCCTTTTTGATTCCCCCTCCTTCCCTTTCCAAGCTTTCCAAGGTTGGACCTCTCTGGTGGTCTTAAGGGTTAAGTCTCAGCGTTATCACACTGTCACTGCTAAGGTATGAGTTCAATCCCTGGCCAGGGAGCTGGCCCACATGGTGCAGCTGACCTCTTCTGTTTTGCCCACTACTCTCCTCAGCAGTATATTTCAGTAAATCTGCCTGTTCTCCTCCCCACTCTGTCTCTGGTGAATCTTCTGAATCCTCCTTGCCCCCTGTACTTCTGGCCTACACCTCAGTTCTTCTTAGTAAAAATTAAAAAAATAAAAACAACAACTGTGTTTAGTTAATACTTTTAGGTATTTGGGCCATTTTTCCCCAAAAAATGAGATTGTGAATGAATAATAATGAGTTTATAGAACAGTTTTGAGATTATAGAACAGTTTTCCTACATGACTTTAGAAACAGTTTTGTATTTAGCCAAACATCACTAGTCAAGCATCACTGGCAGAGTGAACTCTGAACCCCACAAATTCCATCAGCAGAAGAATGAGGTGTCTTGTGCTCTGGTCCTTACAGATTGTACTCAACATTGAAGAGGAGGTATCTGCTTCATGCAGTGTAAGGATGAATCTTAGGCTCTTATATACATTATAATTCCTTCTGTGCAAAAAAGGTCAAAAATTATTCATACTAAATAATTTATTGTTTAGAAACTAGAAGGACAAGCAGGGAAGTGATGAGCAGTTACCTCTTGGAGGACAGTTAGGGAACTATAAGAAGAGTGAGTACTCTGGGTGCTTCAAAGAAGGAATTTGTGTGTGTTTAATATTTATTATCGAATATATTTAACAAAATTTGCCATTTTAACCATTAAGTGTACAATTTAGTTACAACTTAATTACATTCACAATATTATGCAAACTATTCAAAATGTTTCCATCACCCCATTCAGAAACTACCTGTTAAGAAAGAATTCCCCATACATGGGCATTTTTGTAAATATTTATATATAATATGTTCTTTTCTGATACTGTATACATAATAAAAACCTTATTTTAATGTAAGAGGTTTGCCAACTCCAAAGACTTCATTAACCCTTTATTCTGGCAGTGAATGGTAGTGAGTTATATGATGTATACTGTTAACCAGTAGTTAGGGAGATAGCTGGATATTAAGAATAGCTTTTGTAGATAACACTATTTATATTCAGGTTTTCCTGTTTGAAGGAAAAAGTGGAGTTAAAATGTCTGTTTCTAGATCATTTTTATTTGATAGTTTAATCTATAAATCTTCATATGCTTATCAACTGTTAAGACTAATACTGTAGTTAAGTAATTATGCAATTTTTTTTTAAACTGTAGTCTATATGTTTTTTCCTTTTTTCACATTTCTTAGTTGAGGTTGATCTATTTTAAATTATTACGTTTTTTGTTTGAAGTCGGTGTTTTGGTGATATGATTAATAATTATTTACTTTTAGAAAGTGGTTGAAAATATAAGGGAAAATAATATGACTAATAATATCATTATTACTTAAGTAGAAACACCATGATGAACCACTCAAAATAATATGATTAAATAAATAATATGATTATTACTTAAGTAGAAACACCATGATGAAGCACTTAAGTATAATATTAGTCTATATCACTAGGGTTACTAACTTAACAAAATTTCACAGTTGAGTAATACAGTACTAAAAAAAAAAGATTTGCTTGTTCTTTGTCCTTTTTTTTCTTTTAAAGATGGAGTCATTCATTCTAGGGTAAATAGACACTTCAAATTTAATCTAGACCTAATACATATGATTTCTGTATATTTTTCTTAATGTACTTAAGTTATTACTATGCACTCATGTTCTATTAATGGAAAATACTTTGATTGGATTCTCATCTCGAGGAGAAGTTGTTTCAGAGCTGGTGTACGCTATTATGTAAGAGGTGAGATTAATTTTGTTAGCCTGATTGGAGTACTGGATTATATCACTAACATTTTGTCTAACCATGACATGAATTTAAACTTCTGCATTTAGTTTTCATTATCATTTGATAGCCTTGTTAAGTATTTCCTGCATTAATATAGTATTAGACATGTCTTCTGTTCTTTTCTCTGGCTACTATAGTTACACTGCAGATGTCAACAAGACATCCTACTCTGCTGCTTACTGCTTTAAAAACTGATTTTTTTGCTGAATTTCTAAAAGCGGAGCTAAACTCAGTATCATTTTCAGTATAATGTAAACTTATATCAGAAAGTATTTCCTTTTATTGCTCTTGATTTCTTGGGATTCATAAAGCTAGAATTTGACTTTATGTCTTCAAAGTTTAAATTTATATTTTGAGCACTAATTCTCTTGATTCTATACTATCAGCATGCTAATTTGCTCAACTAAACTATAAAATATGTATTAAAACTTATTTGTCATAATGAAAAGTGTAATTTTTTTAATAATCAGAAGCCGTGCTGTGGGCCATTTGATAAGTCCTAGATATTTTGGCCCAGGAAGTTGTAATGGTTATGCGGCTAATCTTCCTCAGACAGATGATGTAGTAGAGGAAGAAAGACATAAGTATGACCTGGCCAAGAACCCATGACCAGAATTAGCTCCCTTATAGCTAAGTTTTCTTAAATTTTGTGGGTAGGTCATATACTCATATAGTTTAGGTATCAAAAAGTATAAAAAGATATGCAATTAAAAACTTTCTTTTGTCTGACCCCATCTGCTGCATATCACCCTTCTACCAGTTAATCAGTTGTTAGTTCTTGCAGGCATGTCCTTTATTTTTAGACAGTGGTTCTGTACTGTACATATTTTCCTACACCTTGGTTTTTAAAATTTTTTAGATTAATATGACTTGGAAATCTCAGAAGTCCTCTCTCTCATATACACATACAAAATCTTATTCTCACTCTCAGTCTTTTAAAAATAACTACATAGTATTCCTTATGGGGATTATGGGAAAAAAACAAGCATAATCCATGCCTCTTGAAAAGTAGTTTTAGAAAGTGTAGAAAAGACATTTCTATAAAAGACATTTAACTCAGTTTGAGTCAAAACCAGCAAGAAATGTCCCCTTCTGTTAATATATTAGCAAAACACTGATAACCTGAGATCTTAAAATGTCAGATTTGAGAAATATGTCAGATAGGAAGGACATGAAGAAATATTTGGAACAGTTACAAATCCATCAGTTTCTTTTTGATAACTTGGTAATTGGGGTCAGGGACTACCTTGAAAGTTGCCTTGCTTAGCAAACTTTTTTTTAAGTAAAAATAGATCAAGTAAACAAGATTGTAAAGGAATGCTTCAAGTATTTGAGAGGACTAAGCGATACTAAGACTCTGTAAATACTTTAGAGCACTGCTTTTCAAACAAGACTTCATGGGTATATTCGTGGAGTTATAGAAATTCTAGAATCATGTAGTTTTTCTGCTTTCATTTTGATAAAATCAGCATAAGCATCTGCTATGCCACTTGTGCTATAATTACTAAATAATACTAACAAAATGGTTCATATTTGCAATTAATATTGATTTAATGGTTTAATTCCCACAGAGTGTTTCAAATCTGGAATCTATGAACATATGGTCCCTAAGGATTTTTCTTCTTTATGTCTCAAGTTTGGGAAACACTTTTATAAAATATGTCTCAAGTCTGAGAAACAGTATGTTTTAGAGGAATTGTGTGTGTTACAAATGTTTTATTAAATAGCAACCAGTTTCATCTATTTCTTAATAGATTCTTAATACTTCTAAGCCTGTATAAATGAGTGAGCTTTCAGTAGCTTTCTCATTTTGTACTGTGCTTGTTTGATATTTATTTTTGTAGGTACTTTTCCACTGATTTGAACTGACTTAATTTTCAATAATTCACTGAATTAGTGAATTTCTGATGTATTTCTTAGTAAGAAATAAAGTTAATTTTTTTTTCTCTCAGGAATTGATTCTGAAGGCCATGCAGCTAACTTTGTGGAAACAGAACAAATTGTGCACTACAATGGGAGCAGGACTTCATTTGTACAGGCAAGTTAGTATGTTGGCTGGACACACTGCCAGTTGTCCTTTTCTGCTTGGATCATAATTTTCTGTCATATGGTTGAAATTTTCCTCCCTCCCCATCCTTTAAAAAGTAATTTCTTTGTCTGCACTATGGAAAAATTACACTCAAAACAAGGATATTCCATTAACCTTGCTCTTACCTGCTACCATTTCCCGCCTTTGAATTAAATCCATAAAAGGGAAGTAGGGTAGGACACACACGGATTATGGAAATGGATCTTCTATCTAGCTCTTAACTCTCTAGTCTTTTTCAGGGCAGTGATGACAGGACAAACAGCTGGCTTATGACTGACTGTTCCTGTCTTGCACTTACTGTGAAATGACACCCCTCTTTGTTGCCTCCTTACGGAGTTGTGGATCACTTGATGCTGCAGAGCATTAGTGGCTAACTAAATGTATTTACACATTCATAAGCATATTCATTTGAGACTGGACAAAAAGCTTTCTGGTTTTATCATTTTAGACCATAACACATAAAACTTGATTTTTTATTCATAAATTGATTTAATTTAGAATTCAGGTAAAACACAGTCTACCACCCAAGTGCCATGTATATAAAGTCAGGAGAAAAGTCCTTTCCAAATGTATTCCCACAATAGACTTCTTTCATAGTTGGTAGATTGTATTTTTTTCCTTTGCAGTCTTTGGGGTGTGTGTGTGTATGTACAATAGTCACTAAACTGAGAAAAACAAGTCTGAATGTGTGTTGCACATATCTTTCTTTTCTTTTAGACTCGAGGATCAATACCAGTTTTCTGGTCTCAAAGACCAAACCTCAAGTACAAACCAAGGCCACAGATCAACAAAGTAGCAAATCACGTGGGTATCCTTCATGATTTTTTTCATTGCCTATAAGTGGAAGCTTAATGGCATTATAGTTTGCATATCTTTATTATCTCTAAATCAGAATTTACCTTTAAATCAGGCCTGTGTTAACCTGGTAAACCTGAAAGCCAATAGGCTGTCTTGCTTGGCATGTTAGAAATATGGAAGAACAAAGTCATTGAATGGCAGAGCAAATTTAGATTTTAGAGATCTCAGTAAAATTTGCATTGTTATAACTATATTTAGTAGACTGTTTATTCCATTGGAGATTAACTCAGAATTAAAATAGTAGTATTGCAGCTCTCAATGGAATGGCTTATAATTACTCTTTAGTACATCGTTATCTGGAAGACATGGTCCTTTTGCTAAGGTCATTCTTTTGAATATAAAGATAGGACATATAAGGAGATATGGTTTAATATTATGTAATATCTGATATGATATTATAATATAATAGCCTTATAATGTAATCTGGTAATGTGCATCTTTTTTCCTCTTTAGATGGATGGTTTCCAGAGGCATTTTGATTCACAAGTAATTATTTATGGAAAACAAGTCATAGTTAATCTGGTATGTTTCTTGGGGAACAAAATAAACTGAACAAAAAACTTTAACATTTTTTACATAAGGCAGAATCTACCATTTCAACCATTTTTAAGTGTATAATGCTGTGGCATTAGTATTTCACAATGTTGTGCAGCCAATATATCTGGCCTTTTCCAGTACCTTTCATCGTACCAAACAGAAATTCAGTATCCAGTAAACAATAACTTTCTCTTGTCCGTCTCCTTTGGTATAACTCTACTTTGTCTATGAATTTGCCTATTTTAGGTACCTAAATGGGATCATATAATATTTGTTCCTTTTGTGTCTTACTTATTTCATTAGCATAATGTTTTTAAGGGTCATACATCTTATAGCATGTATCAGAATTTCATATCTTTTTTTTACACTGAATGATATTCCATTGTATGTATGTACCACATTTTGTTTTTCCATAGATAGACGTTGGTTTGTTTCTATATTTTGGCTAATGTGAACGTGTTGCTGTGAACGTTGGGGTGCAAGTATCTGTTTCAGTCCTGCCTTCAAGCATATACCTAAATGTGGAATTGCTGGGTCATATGATAACTCTGTGTTTAACTTTTTGAGATACTACCATATTGTTTTCCAGAACAGCTGCATCCTCTTACATTCCCACCAGCAATGCACCAGGGTTCCAATTTCTCTACATGGTTGTCAACACTTGTTATTTTCTGGATTGCATTTGTTTTGTTTTGTTTTGTTTTTTTGCTTTTGGCCATCCTTATGGATATGGAGTAGTGTCTCATGGTTTTGATTTTTGTTTCTCTAATGATTGTTAAGTATCTTTTCATGTGTTCATTGGCCATCTGTATATTTTCTTTGGAGAAATAGCTACCAAATATTTTGCCCAGTTTTTAGTCAAGTTTTTTGTTGTCGTTGTTGTTCATCTATAGTAGTTCTTTTTATATCCTGGAATTCTTTTTTTTAAAGTTTTTTTTTTAATTAATTTATTTATTTATACAAGCACTGAGTACAGTCAGAAGTGTAGGAGGATGAGAGAATTCACCAGAGCCAGAGCGGGGAGCAGAGCAGGCAGAAGGCCGGAAGCACACTGCTGAGGGGAGCAGCGGGTGATAGGAGAGGTCTGCACGCCATGTGGGACCCTCCTCCGGTGGCCGGGGAGCAGCCAGGGATCGAACCGGCGCTGCAGAGGCCGTGGGCAGCTTCGCAACCCAGCGCTCAACCGCTGCGCCACCGGGGAGGCCCCTGGAATTAATCCTTTATCAGATATATGCTTTGCAAATATTTTCTCCTAGCCTTTGGATTGTCTTTATACTCTTGATATTGTTCTTTGAGGCACAAAAATTTTTCACTTTGATGAAATCTAGTTTATCTTTTTGTTGCTTGTGTTCATGATGTCACATTCAAGAAATCATTGCCAAATAAAACATCATGAAATATTGCTTTTATGTTTTCTTCTTGGGGTTTTAAAGTTTTAGGTCTGTGATCCATTTTGAGTTACTTTTTGCATATAGTGTAAGAAATGGATTCAACTTTATTCTTCATATGTGGATATCCAGTTTCACCATTGACAATTATTGGAAAGACTGTCCCTTTCCCATAGAATGATCTCGACATTCTTGTCAAAAATCGGTTGAACAGGGCCTCCCCAGTGGCGTAGTGGTTGAGCGCTGGGTTGCGAAGCTGCCCACAGCCTCTGCAGCGCCGGTTCAATACCCGGCTGCTCCCCGGCCACTGGAGGAGGGTCCCGCATGGCGCGCAGACCTCTCCTGCCACCCGCTGCTCCCCTCAGCAGTGTGCTTCCGGCCTTCTGCCTGCTCTGCAACCTGCTCTGGCTCTGGTGAATTCTCTCACCCTCCCGTGCTTCTGACTGTACCCAGTGCTTGTATAAATAAATAAACAAACAAACAAACAAATAAATAAATAAATATATCTTTAAAAAAAAATCAGTTGAACATACCAGCCCCATTTATTATGGTGGTCCCATGTGTAGTAGTGGTGTGTAGTAGGTTGGTTATACCATTTAGGTTTCTGTTTCATTGTTGGAGCTGTTGTAATCCACTTGAGATTTTTTTATAGTACATTTACAAGACTGTTTCTTTTTTTTTAATTTAAATTTTATTTTTTTATATTCCCCATACAATTACAACCCCCTTATTTTGACCCCAAGCCCTCCTTTCCCTGCCCCCCACCCCCCACAGGGTGTCTCTGGTTCATATTTGTTTGTTGATTTTGATATTTTCTTTCTTATAGTTATTCTTTTTCCTGGTCCCTTATTTAAATTTTCTAGAGTCCTGCTATGAGTGAGACCATCCAGTATTTTTTTTTTTTCTTTCTGGCTTATTTCGCTGAGCATGATCCCTTCCAGCTCCATCCATGTTGCTGCAAATTGCATGTGTTTATCTTTTTTGAATGCTGAGTAATATCCCATGGTGTATATGTACTACATCTTCTTGATCCAGTCATCTGTTTATGGCCAACAGGCATATGAAAAAATGTTCAACATCACTTGTAATCAGGGAAATGCAAATCAAAACTACAATGAGATACCACCAGTGAGAATGGCACATATTAAAAACACTAGCAACAACAAATGTTGGTGAGGATGTGGAGAAAAAGGAACTCTCCTGCACTGCTGGTGGGAGTGCAAACTGGTCCAACCACTATGGAGAGCTGTGTGGCAATTTCTTGACCTACTAAACATAGAGCTTCCATATATGATCCAGCAATTCCACTCCTAGGTATTTACAAGACTGTTCTTGTTGTGGATTCTCACTGAAGTCTCTGTTTTAGATCATGTTCAACTAATGTTTTGGTGGAGATTTCATTGAATACTAAAAATGAAAACACAAAACAAAAACAAACAAAAAGAACCAACCCATCTTCTAGTCTGTGCAGATAGGTTCTGTGCTGGAGCAGTCCTTCACTTGTTAGCTAGGTTTGTTCTGAGCCCTGGAATCAGCCTGCGGTGAAGGCTGAAGATCTTCTAGGACTTTCCTGAGCATGCACCTTGCCTGGGTATGCATGTTGCTTTCTAAATTCCTTCATATAAGTGGCTGCTTTTGAATGTGCTAATTTCCTAAAAAATATCCCCCCAACTTCTGTAGTATTTAGTTAGATGGTTTTAGTTTATGTCAGCACCAGAAATCTCTTGCCCTAGACATTAGTTGGTTTGTAACCTACTTGAATCTTTTATGAGTGGTGCCTGCCTGTGCTCAGAGTTAGGCTGGACAGAGACAAATGATTCTCTGGACCTTCAGGTCCAGATACAACATACAATAATTTGTAAATAAGGTCTGACCATTCCCCCAGGTTGCAGAAGGGGACTGAGAACCACATTGCCTCTGTGCTCAAGATTAAGACCATCAGTGCACTGCAGACGGGATGGGGTAAAGGGCAAACGAAAATGCCAAGAAACGGTCCTACAATTTTGACAAATTTTTTTTTTCTTGATTAGGCATTTGCTTAGTTGATGTAAATCTTTTAATGTTTTCCAGAGTTCCTACAAAGTTGGTTCAAACAACTTCTGGAATTTTCTTAAATGTTTTTTGTGAGAAAACAAGAATTTGGTGCTTCCTACTCTGCCATTTTAGTGATGTCACTCTCCTTCTAAATAAGCTTAGAAGAAAACTGTGTTGGTTTTAATTTTTTGCAGGTTAACCAAAAGGGCTCAGAGAAGCCACTTGAGCAGGCATTTGCAACAATGGTGTCTTCCTTGGCAAGTGGAATGATCAGGTACCTTATAAAAATCTGCTGCAGGTCTTCAGAGTAGATGTGTGTTTGCATTTGGGCATGAGTACATAGATCTCACTAGATACAGTCAGGTTGATTTTTTTATTTTTCAACAGTAGATCAAACCATGATTTTGTAGACTTGAAGCTTTTTCTGGCATAATATATATACAGAATAACCTCTTAATCTTTTAATTTTAATTTTGTAAAAGTTTAGTCCCCGATTAAAATTCTCTCATCAGGCTTTGTTTTGCTATGGTCATTGGGTCACAGCTTTCAGTTTCTCATAATTGGTTTGGGTTCTGTGGTCTCGAAATATCATGTAAACTAGAGCAGCTTGCTCTTGTATGGTGACCTTATCTGGAATAGCAGCTTTGATCTCCCTTAAGTTACGAGGCAACTGTTGCAAACTCTTTGTAGCTTTGTCAAAAGAGAGGGGATCCTAAAACATCAAGAGTTGCCATATAGGATGAAGCAAGATAATGAGTCAGCCTATTTGGAATTTTCTGCAGCAAGAAATTGGAACAGAAGGTGGGGGTGTACCATGGTCAGAAGTGGTCACAGGCATTGGAGGGAAACTGCTTAAAAATGATACTGGGGGGCCTCCCCTGGTGGCACAGGTGGTTGAGTGCAGAGCTGTGAAGCTGTCCACAGCCTCTGCAGCGCGGGTTTGATCCTGGCCGGCTGGGAAGATACCCACATGGCGCAGCAGACCTCTCCTGTCTTGCCCACTGCTCCCCTCAGCAGTATATTTCAGTCAGTCTGCCTGTTCTGCTCCCTGCTTTGTCTCTGGTGAATCCTCTCACCCTCCCACACATCTGGCCTATACCCCGGTTCTTGTATGCATGAATAAATAAATCTTTTTTAAAAAATAGTACTGGGTAATTTGGGAGAATTTTTTTTAACTTGTGGAAAATTTTAAAGACACACAAAGTTGAATAGTGAGCCTTTGAGGAAAAATTTAAGTCTTCTCGTCAAACTCAAAAGCTCTAGTAATTTTATAACACCCTCTCTTCATGCACACTTCTGCCTTCTCACAGTGTAGCCTGCCCTGTCACACTTTGGAGGACTTAGAGAAGGGATTCTTAACCAGGAGGACTCAGAATCCTTAGAGGAACTTACTCAGAATATACCTCAGACCTGAAAAATCAGGCTCTGGGTTTGAAATCTAGCATGTATAAACTGAAAAAACTTGTTTGCTGGCTCTTGTGTATAACTCTGGTTAACACCCTGCCCTAGAGGGTTTCCATAGGGATGCTGGCCTCCAGAGTTTTCTTTGAGTTTGTAGCAGAAACAAACTTATTTTGAGAACTAAGGCATAAATCAGTTATGCCCTTCTGTGCCAGAGAACTTGGAGAGCATCTGCCGCTAAAGAGACACTACCAAAGCTATTGTTATTTTCCTAAAGCACTAAAGACCACCAGAGAAGCCATGTTAAAAAGCATATTTTATTTTTAAAAAAACAATAAATACATATTTTGGCAGGGTGTGTTGGGGAAAGTCTGAAATTAGTTGATAAACTTACTGTCATCTTGCAAATATTTTTAGGCTCTTTCACTTTTTAGTTTTTTAAGCATGGTACTTTGAATGAATAAAATAAAGTTGATGGATTGGTGAGTGACCAGAAAAAGAAAAATCACGTGGTTGCGCTTGGAGGACTGGTGGGACACATTCGCAATAGAAAGTTATTCTTTTGGTTGAAATTAGAGTAAGATGTCTAAGATTATGTGTCTGTAAGGGTTCTTTCCCCCTAAGACTTTGAAAGATGTATAACTGTTTATTGGCTCAGAAGTAAAATAATATATTCAAAACATTTATTGTCAAAATATCACTTTGTAACTCATTTTTAGAAGACGGATGATTTTAGAAGAATATAAGCTTCAGAAACCAGATGCATTTAGGTGCTGATGAACTCCTTTCACACAAGTCTACAGTGATTCTGGTCAGAATACTCCCAAAGTAACTATAACAATATCACTTTAATTGGAGCTGCCTTTGGAAATGCTTCCCCCTGCCCTGCTTAGCCTAGCCTCTCTGTTGGTTAGCTTCTGCTTTTATACTGATTTCCAAAGATACTATTCTCACTTGAGATAACCATTGAGGTGGCAGGAATCCTTCTCTTGATCTGAGGAGCAGTGGTCTCTGTTAATTCCTCTTCGGCCTGTTGGAGGCAATAACAAGAGAGCAGACGCTTTATCTGAATTTTGCTCAGTAGAAAAGAGTATAATGTCCTACCAGTCATCCTACTCTATGGCTTCTCTTGATTCCTGAGTAGAAGTTTAGGCATATATAAGGATCTCCATATATCCGTGGTTCCCCTCTCAAGGGCAACTTTTTTCAATTCATGGTAGGACATCTTCACTGTTAGATGTGTTCTAACTTTGAGAATTGTGCTTCTTAAATATTAGGTAGCAGGAAATAATCCATTATTGATTGACAAACAAGAAAATTTTCTTTGATTTTAAAATGTGCATTTTTTTTGTTAGAATGGACAGTGACTAACCAGAATGGGGTCCGGGTCCATCCTATCTCTGTTCTCTCAGCCCGTGGTACACACACAACAGGCATTTAATCTTACCCACCTTAGGCTGAGTCAGTCTTGACCATTTTGAACTATTGTTGTAAACTACAAATCCAGGACTTGATTTATATTTAAAATATGAAAAGTGTATATGGAAGTAGAGACTATATATAAGGTCTTCCATTGGACAGACCATTTTTCTGTAACCTAGTTTAACTGCTCTAGCATTTTTCTAGACTTTTTTACTGCTAGGGCCTCTGGAGGAACATGTGAAGATAAAATGTGTGTGTGTGTATCTGTGTCTAACGGTGAACCCAGAGTGAAGGAGGTTCTGCTGTCCCAAAAATATGTATGTTTTCATATAGAGAGGAATATCAGATTGTGAAGTATTATTAATAGAAGGAAAATTAATAATCTTCAATCACTTTCTGAGTATCTTTTCTTTTGATAGATATATTGCCTTTGACTTTCATAAGGAATGTAAAAATATGAGATGGGATCGACTAAGTATTTTATTGGATCAGGTCGCAGAAATGCAAGATGAATTAAGGTAAGCCACATTATTACAAATACAGTTTACTGGGTTGACAGTACTTGTCTATTGTCATTAGTTTTTTTAATTGAAAAGATGAGACTTGATGATTTAAAAATATTTTAAAATTCTTAAAAATGCCCCAAGACTAGGTAATTTCACATTTTTATAAATAATCTTCTACACAATTACAAATTTTATATAGTTGAAGTTAGTTTACCACCTGTTTATTTTCAGTAGATTTTGTTAAATTTCATCATGGATATTTTGTCATTAACCTACCTAGTCTTTGTAATGATAGTGCTTCATGGCTTTTCTGTTTTCTGTTATAAATAGTTTCAGTTAAACACTCTCATTCTCATGGAATATCTGGAGTTTTTCTAGTTTATGAGAGGTTGTGCTGCAATGAATCACTCTAGGGGTGTGTGTGTGTATATATATATATTTTTTTTTTTAACTCACATTAGATTATTTGCTAAAAAAATTCTTGAAAATAGTATTAATAGATAAGAGGGTCTAAATATCTTTATTTGATACTTTGTGTGTTCACCATGTTACTTATTTGGTCCACAGGTATACTGTACTGTATGCATATGTCAACCTATTTTTAAGGCAGAAGAATCTAAACCATTCTCATTTTGTTCTGCCTCTGTGTAGTTCTAACCCTGGCAACTCAAATATGCTTTTTAATTTTAGTTACACAATAACAAAGTTAAACCTCTCTTGTAGTTATTGCTCAGTTTAAAAAATATATATGGTATATATATACTACCTGAATGTGTATATATGTATACATACATATTAAGTAATTAGCTTCAGTTAGGTAAGTCTTTTTTTTTCCCCCTGTGAAGTTTTGTGAACATAGCTAGTGTAGAGGCATTGACCTGTCATTATTGGATTAGAGAAAACATTGACTGGGCCTGACATGTAGGTTCCTTAGGTTAAGCCATTCATTGCTGCCACCTGCAAGTATGAGAAAGAAGAGAGCATTGACGACAGTCTGTGTCCATTGCCACTCACTATGTTCCAGTGACTTTTAGATGGCCTTTCTGGACATTGTTATCCAGGAATTTTTGACAAAGTGGAAAGAAAATGGGCTTTGGACTTTTTCTTACCTCAGTTGAAATCTCTTTGCCTCTTACTAGTCATGTGAGCCAGGGGCAGGGTAGTTATCATCAAACCCTGGTTTCTCCATTTGCAAATTAGAGATAATACCACCTACCTCATAAACTTACTGTATAGTTTAAGAAATAATACTTATAAAATATTAAGTATTTATTTTATCAGAACTTTCAATATCTACAGGCACATGTGTACATATACCAACTCTCGCCTCACCAATTTGGCATGAACTTCATGCAGAATTTTAGTCTAAACACATTCCTTCAGGTCCTTATTTTTTAAGGTCATGATTTATATTTAACTTTTGGCTAGTCTATTGTGTTTACCCCCTCTTTTGAATTTTGTGGTATAATTGCAATAAAATTAATAAATTTAATTAATGAAATTAATATGATCTAGTATGCATTATATGCTCTGTCCCATACACTCTGTTTATGTACATTATGCATTTCATTCAAATCCTAGAGGTGCGGTTTCACCTTTTTTCTTGTGGGCAAAAACACTTAGGCTCTGAGAACTTAAGTTAATGTAGGTCACAAACTAGTAAATTGCCAGGAGTTAGGGTTAGGATCCAGCTGCTTACTGATAGGGTGCATGTGCTTAACCAACCACCACACTGTGTGTTGTCAAAATTTCAAGTTTATAGAATTATCTGAGCACTTTAAAAATAATAATAATAATCGGGGAAACAGATAAACTGGTAACCATGGTTGGCTCCCCTGCAGATATCTGGGTGGTTAAGGAGAGAAAAGGAAACTGGGTTTTAAAATAACACCCTATTGTACCTTCTATTTTGTACTATTTGCATGTTACCCCATTTTTTTAAAAAGATTAAAAAAAAATTTTTAATGCACATTATCCAATTCTTGCTTCAGAGATTCTTACTCAGTTTATATCAAAACTAAGCATCTTCATTTTAAATAAACAGCTCATAGCATCCTGATCTAGGAACCACACTTTAGGAAATCCTGATACATGGGATTAGGTGGAACAATCATGTCAAAGGAAACCCTCTTCTGGTCTTAGGGAGATGTGGTTGCTGCCATGGCAACCTTCACAATACTCCCGGCTCTACTTTCTCACATCTCTTGGTGAGATGGCCTCTGAAACTGCAATCATTTTTTAAATGCCTCAGCTGTCCAAACTGCTATAAAAATCAAGTGTACCTGGACTGTCCACTCCTCTCTGACCTTTCAATTTCTCAGTGACTTAAGATCTGTGTTATAAGAGGTATGTCCTTAACAGATTTGACTGACTTTGGTATGAGAGTGTTTATACAAATATGTTTTAGTTATTTTCTAGTGGACTCTACCGGCAAGGTGGTGACGAATCAGGAAGGCGTGTTCCGCAGCAATTGTATGGATTGTCTGGACAGGACCAATGTGATCCAGAGTATGTTAGCTCGTCGATCACTTCAGGCTCAGCTTCAGGTGCAAATCCCTTTTTTTCTTTTAATTAATAGCAAAAAATTTAAACTTACCTTTAAATACCAGTATCAAAAACATTCACAGTCCCTTCACCCTGTTGAATATACCTCAGAGTATAATTTTCAGTGGAAACAGTCTTTTCTATTAGAAATGGTTGTTCCAAGGCCGACTGACAAGAACCTACTTAATTAACAAGGTGCTGTAATCTATCTCACAATTTTGTGTGCTACATACAGCATTATCAGCCCTGCCCAACTGTCATTCTTTGGGCAGGAACCTCTCTAGCACCACTGCCAGCTGGTGTGGGCACTCCAGTTGTGCCTTTCCCCATCCAGTGAGAGCAGAGCTTTTCCCAGTAGAAGGTCATTCCGGGTGGCTCTTATGATGTGTCTGAGGGTGTGAATACTCCATTCTGAAGTAGAGATAGTGAGGATGTCTCAGAATTGTGTTGTCTGAGGTAAGCAATGAAGATGGTGGTTCTGAGAGGGTTGAAGGAGAGTCCGAGATGAAGACCAAGGCAGGATTTCCTCATCTCTGGTCAGTGAACCCCAAAGCAGAGTAGCTAGGGATATTCAGGAAGCCCAGGAATCCTCTGAAATTACACACAAAGGGCTGTGTGTCTGTAATGTTTGTCTGATTCTCAAAGGGTCCCTGGAATAGTCTGGGGGTAAAGAAATTTGGGAATGGGATTTGTGAAGCAGGTAGAGGAGTAAAGACAGTGGAACTTTGGGGGATGGCAGGGCTTCGAAGAGGAACTTTTCCTTCCCCTTTTACCTTCTCCCTGAGTGTGGTCCTGCCACTGTCCTGTGGTAAAAGGAGCTCAAAGGAGAGAGGGGGTAACAGGGCAAACAGCCCTGAGAGAGGATTTGTAGCCTGCCTCAAGTGGGAGAGAGCGATGGTGAGCTGGGGCCCCTCACCAAGGAACACATCTGCCTGCCTGCAACCAAATGCCATGTGATGTGTTTTTGGGGACTGTCTGCTTTTTCTTTCTAAATCTTGTCTGCTGAAATATATTATGCATTAAACATGGGTGTGGCTCTCATTCCAGAGACTAGGAGTTTTGCATGTAGGACAGAAACTTGAAGAGCAGAATGAATTTGAGAAGATTTACAAAAATGGTAGGTATTTACCTTAAAAGTGGCAAAGTTAGTTAATTTGAATAAATTAATATTTTGGATTTAGAACTCTGGTTATCATTTTAATTATTATCAGCTGATTTTTACCTTTATTTTCATAGCCTGGGCTGACAATGCGAATGCTTGTGCCAAACAGTATGCAGGAACCGGTGCCTTGAAGACTGACTTTACCAGGCAAGCCATACTTTTAAACTTAATTCCAGATCAGTAGTTCCTAGTCCTGGTGGAGATTAGAGTCACTTGAGTAACTTTTCACAACAGCCATACGGCCATTAAAACACCAGTGCATGGACTCATTTCTGGTCAGGGTTACTAGATGAGGCCCAGGCTCTGGTGGGTTCACCTCCCTGGATGATGCTGATGCTTAGTGAAGATGCTTGAGAACCGGGCCTCCTCAGTTCTTGAACTTTAATGTGCACCTGAAACTCGGAGCCAGTGTTACAGTCTGGGGCAGGGCCGGAGGGTCTGCACCTCTAGAGAGTACACAGGTGATACTAGCGCTAATTTCAAGGACCCACAGGACAGTGAGAAGTTAGAAAATTTTGAATTTGTTACAAGTACAGTTGAATTTTTTTGATTCTCTTATCTGACAGGCAGAGAAGTTCTTCCATGTCATTGTTGAGCTCTGGTGACTGATTTTCTTTTTGTGGTGTGTCCTCCTGAGGGCTTATTTGGTTATTTGTATTTTTCCTTCTCCCTGCTGTTTGCTTTCTAATTTGTTCTATGCGTTGGGATATTGTGCCACTGATGTTGGTGGGCATCTCTTTGGATTGCTCCTTCAGGGGTGTCGAAAACTGTTTACCAGACTGGGACCAGCACTGGTGACCCAAAACTCCACCAGGGTGTTGATGCTGTGGCTGTGTTGCTGGGCACCTGTCTCTTACAGTTCCCTCCCTCGGTATTTACTCAGTTCCAGCAGGGAATCAGTTAGTTGGTGATTCTGTTCTGGTCACTACGTGGCACTTGCCCACCTGTGCTTTTCCCCTGTAGTTCTCTGAGAAATGGAGGGGAGCACCTCTACACAGGGGCTATTGCTCACGCTGGGTGCTGTGTCTGCCACGTGTTCACCTGGTGCTGTGCCCACGGCTGTGTGTATCCCGTACCCTGAATTCTGCACTCTAGTTCTCAATCTCAGGGTCTCAGATCCAAAACAATGGCTGTCACCCTGTGCAGTGCCCACTGTTATGGCGAGTCCCACACCCTGAATCCTGTGCCTACCTCTCAGTTCCAGAATGGGGTCTTGCTCCATGCCTTGTTTCCCTTCTTACCCCCGTCTGCGTGGCCCATTCCCTCAGAGCCGGAGGGTGCTTTTAGAAACCCTGACTTCCAACTATTAGGAAGTTGGTGATTTTGTTCTGGTCACTAGGTGGCACCAGAGATCTTTCCTAATATCCTTCCAGAAATGTGCTTTTTCCCGTGGGTCTCCGGGGAACTGAGTGGGGGTGGTGTGTATGGCTCAACAGCGTGGAGAGCTGTGTCTGTGTCTGCCCCCTGTGCCACGCGTCATAGGGATCCCAAGCCCCGAATTTCGAGCCCGGATCTCAGTTCCCACGCCCTCAGATCCTGGACACAGGTGGTAGCCCAGTTCAGTTTCTGCAGAAATGGCGCCTTTTGCACCCTGCTCCCGTGCCCGAGCACCTGGCTTTTGATTGAGGGTCATTCACCTCAGTGACGGTTCCCACGTGTCTCCCCACAAACCTAGGTCTGGGTGCGCAGACCTGGGCTGCCATGATCTGCATATGCTTTTCCAGCGTGTCCGCGCTTTTCCGCACAAGCTTACCAGCCGGCCTTGGGCTATGTGCCGGCCTCTCCACAGAGTACTTACCTTCCTCCAGTGGCACCCGGAGCCATTCGCTCACCTCTGTGGTGATTCCCGCACGGTTCTCCACAGTTCCCGTTCGCGGGGTGTGGTGCCTGCAATGGTTCCTTTCCACTCACAGTCCTGCTTGATCTGTAGTTTGTTCTCGTTGTTGTTGTAGTTGTTTTTCTTTCTGTTGGTCGGAGAGTGCCGGCTTTGTGAGTGGGGGAGGTAGCAGGGTTCTGCGCTTTCCTCTCCTTTAGTCCTCTTTTCTGGCGACTTTCCTCTTCAGGCAGTTTGCCAGAGTCCCCCGTTTATCATCCGTGTCATGGTTTTCGCAGGGACCTGCTGCTTTTCCTCCTTATTAACTTTTTTTTATGGGCTTACTCACACCGTTTCCCTACCACCATGTTGATTCGAATTCGCAACTGAGTTTTTTTGCTATACAGATTCCCTGAGAACAAAATAAGATAGATTTCTAGTCTCTCTGCTGTTTCATACCATTCAACCTGAGCCATGTGTTTCTCATTTCTTGTCTTTGCAACTTTCCTCCTTATGCCTACTTTGGCAGTATTTTAGAAAGAGAATATGTATTTCTTGGGTCTTCTTTTGTGAGGGGTCTCTTTTATAATTTCAGGGATGATTTTTAAAATCTTTGTAACATGCTTATAGGCCATAAAACAATGTGAGAACTTAATATGCAAGTCTGTAAATCAAGACTTAATCTCTTTTAACCAGAACTGGGAAGAGAACTCAGTTGGGACTCATAATGGATGGCCTGAATTCACTAATCCGGTATTACAAGAACAACTTTTCTGATGGATTTAGACAAGTAAGTTTGTATTTGGTTCTTAGGTGACTGTATCTGTGTTGTTCCTCAGTAATATAATCACATGTAATTTGGATCTTTATTAATTTCCTTCTTTCTGTTCTAGGATTCCATAGACTTATTTCTTGGGAACTATTCAGTGGACGAATTAGAATTCCATAGTCCTTTAAGCGTTCCAAGGGATTGGAAATTCCTGGCTGTAAGAAATCTTTGTGTTTTTCCAGTTATAAAAAGTACTGTTTCTGAAGGTTAGATGGTACCAAACTCCCCATGATTTCCAACATTATGTGTTGTTCTAAATGATATATAAATACTTAAGTTTCTCTAAGGAGATAATCAAGAAGAGGTAAAATAACTTTGAAGTGTTTGTTTTCTTTCACACTTCACCCTTTCCTATATCATTTCTATGTGGGAACACATAAGCAAAGTGACGAGCATTTCTCATTCCATGACGACTCAACTTTCCTTGTATTCAGGGATTGCTGAAGGCAAACTTACAATATGGAAGGCCAAGTGTGTGGGTGACACGTCTCTCTTTTCAGTGCACCTCTTCACCGGACTTTGCAGGTGTCTCTGGGTCTCATTCCAGTGAGTGGAAGATACAAAGGCAACCTAGTATAGTATCCCAGGTTCTCCTCTGGCTGATCTCCTTCCACTTGGTACTCTGTGGTTTGGAGCATGGCCATGCTTCCTCAGATCTTGTAACTTAACCAATCTGAAGATTTGGGCAACTCTGAGATGGAACCCCTAAATAACCATGTTTTGTTGAAAAAAGATAGTTTGTACATTAGATTACAGAAGTTTTATTCTTTCTCAAGCTAAGCATACACAACTAATTTTGTAACTGTTGATTAGCATTCTAAATGATGGTTTCTCTTTCCGTTTTTTTTTTCCAGTTGCCTATTATCATGGTTGTTGCCTTTTCAATGTGCATTATCTGTTTGCTTATGGCTGGTAAGTCTGTTATATTTTGCAATCTTACAGAGTTGAACTTTGTTTTACAATGTCTTGAGTTTTGGTGTCTTCTTAGCACTTGATGTTTCCCCTGTGAATCTAATGAGTCAAGTGAGCAGAATGGGACTAATCCTTTGATGTGACATGAGGGGGATATATCTAGGAGCTTGATAAATGCTTTTTTTTCTCTTAAGAAAATGTTCAGTTAAAAAGATCTAAAAATGTCTTTAAAAATAATCACACACACATGTAAAGATTTAAACATTAAAATGTTAAGAGTTAATTTATTTCTGGAAGGCAGGATGATAAATGTTTTCTTCTTTTTTGCCTAGGACTATTTTCTGTAATTATTATGTATTATGTTGGCAGTAAGAAAAAAAATGTAAACCTTAAGAGAAAAAAAGCATTTATCAAACTCCTGGGTGTATCATCTCCTCCTGTCACATCTTAGGATTAATCCCGTTCTGCTCACGTGACTTGTCATTCTCATTTTATCTGCAACTTTTGAGGACAGAGGCTTTGTCTTATCTCCTGTGTCTGGAAGACAATAAGCCCTGAATAAATGTTCTCTATATAAAGGACTTTCATCCAGGCTCCCCACCGCTAATTCTGGCTTTTGGCAGGGGAGACTCGTGCCTGTCCGTTGTGTGCAGCTTCAGTGTGCGGCCTGGAAACAATGAAGATGTAGGGGAAGGAGCATCCTATCAATACTCTAGAACAGGGGTTAACCAACATTTTCTATAAAGAGCTAGATGAATTTTTTTTTAACTTCCTTTTTTTTTCCCTAAAAAGATTTAATAACACAAGAGTTAAGGGAGGTCTCCAGGATACACACTTGCCTATGGTCTCTGCAAGTGAAAGGAGTACCCCCAACCCCAGCCCTTGCATGCCTGAAGTCCAGGTGTGTGGAAAGGTTGGAGAAAGTGACCAATTTCTAGTCCCATGAAAAGACACATGACACCGATCCCCTTGAGGGTGGAATCAGTCTGGGGTTGTGTGCTGGTGGTCAGCGTGGTTGGCGCGCAAGTGGACATCACTGCAGAAGCGGATAATTAGGTGTATCTTTCCTTCAGAGGCCCCTTTCAGATAAATATTTTAGACTTTACACTGTATACACAGTCTCTATTGCATATTGTGTGGCAGTTTTATTTTACAACCCTTAAAATATGTAAAAACCATTTTTAGCTCAGTGTAAAGCCAGACTGAGGGCTCTTGAGCACAGGGACCACTGTTAGATGTGTGGTCTCCTGTGTCAGGTTTGGGGCAGGAGGCAGAGGACAGGGCCAGTGAGCGTGTGCTGCTCAGGTTGCGCAGAAGCCCATGCTGGCCTCTTTCACTCACTAGAGCATCTGACTCAACACCGTGTACTGTTTTCTGGGAGCCATTCCACTGTTGAATTAGTTTTATTATTTAGATCTGTTCTGATTTTTTTTTTTTTTTTCTTCTTGACTATATACTCACATATCCCTGTGGAACCTCTGGAGGACCAGGGAAATCAGGACCAAAAGCTCAGCCAGTACAAATTGGACAATTAGTTTTCCAGGCTGTGTCTATGAGGAACTGCCTTTCTTTTTCCAAGAAGCTCTGAGCTAATTTTCAGAGCTCTGAAAATTAACAACTAGCAAATTCAAATGTGTTTATGAGTTAAAAGAGAATAGATGTTATAGGTAGTAATGTCTTACGTTAGTTAATTGCAAAATAATGAACTTTGTAGTGTTTAGATGTGATAATTTCTGATTCCCAGTTCCTACTTTGGTTTTTAAGAGAACAGGAAATCAATGAGCACATACCTGACCACTTATTAGAAAAGTTTCAGTCCGACTCTCTGTTCTGAGCTGCACGCTCACTGGCTGTTGGCCACTGCATGCATTTCCCCATCTCCATCTGCAGATGCGGCCAGTACCGTTGCAGGAAAGAAATGTCACTATGTCCAAGTATTCAAGATGTCCCACTGCTATCCTTCATGAACACCAGACTTTGAAAAAAATACGTATCAAGCGATTTGTGTTAAATATCTTATTAAAATATATTATTGGATTTAAGCATATTTATTTTGTAAAGTATATTTTATGTGTAGGTACAGGATTGTGAACTGAACAGTAATAATTTCTTGTAACATAAAAGTATATAATCTTAAAGTAGTAGCTATTATTTGTTTGATAAAATATGAAATAATTTTGTTAAGTGATTCTCAAATGTGGCCGTTGGACCAGTAGTATCAGGATTATCTAAGAACTTGTTAGAAATGCTGGGTCTGGGGACCCATACAGATCTGCTGAATCAAAAATTCTGGGGTGGGGCCCAGCAGTTCATGCTCTGTTAAGTTTTGCAGAGGATTCTGATGCTAGCCAGAGTTTGAGGACCACTAATAAACTTTAATGTTACCAAGATGTGCTAAGCAGCTAAAAGCTGGATCTGTTATCAACAAAATGGCTTTTGTAACTTTTGTCAACTCTTTTTTTTTTATATCACCAGGTGATACTTGGACAGAAACACTGGCCTACGTTCTCTTCTGGGGAGTTGCAAGCATTGGAACATTTTTCATTATTCTTTACAATGGCAAAGATTTTGTTGATGCTCCTAGGTTGGTCCAGAAGGAAAAGATAGACTGAATGTGTGTCTGTGGAAAGCGGCTTGGCTTGGAAGAGTCCATTGTGCAGAACTGGAGTCTTTACTGAACTGCTTTCCACATCAGCCTGATAAACGCCTTTATCCACAAGCACATCTTGTGCTCTGTGTGGGGGTGATGAATTAGAAATTGATCTGATGTTACTGCCTTGATGATCACTTCACTATTGGGATGGTTATTTATAATTTGAAGCTCTTCTGTAATTAAAATGTAACCTGAATTCAGCTACAGAATGGAAGCAATCTGTTCATTGTCATTTTAATCATTGTTGCAGAATAAGTAATATATTTAAAAATTTAGCTCTTTTCATTATTTAAAACAGTAAAATTATTTTTTTAGCTCAGTTTCATTATATTGTCATTGTAGACGTGGTCGCTGTTAGCAAGCATAATTTTCCTTACATCTTTGGACTTTCCTTCAAATTGTAATAATAAGCTAATGCTACTATGTTTATAAAATGTAAGTCTTTTACATACATCAAGTAGTTTGATTAAATAGTCTGAGTTCACGTAGGAAAGAGGAGATGAAGAGATGGGGTACGGTGTTCTCTTGAAGCTTCAGTGGGTCGCTTCATGAGTTCATTCAACTTGAACTGTTGCAGTTGGACCAGCAGTTTAAGTATGATGAAAAAACTTAGCTATTCTTAGTCTTTTTTTAAAGGTCTAAATGAAATCAAAGAATGTAAAGCCTCTCTCTTAAATTGCTAACGGTCCAAAGCTTCCGGTCTTTTAAGGATCGCTCCAGTGTGGAAAATATCCTTGGCTGGTCAGCTGCTCTTCCTGAACATTGGGTGTCTTTGGGGGTCATTCATAGATACATAGGGCCTCTGAGAGGGCCTTGAGCGGGATTTGATGTGCTGAGGGCAGCAGCTGCTTTTCCACGCATGGTACTATTGATGCTTTTCACTTTGTAAAGATTTTTATTAGCTGTCGATAAGTGTGTCCAAAATTTAGTGCTTCCAGATAGTTATAGTTCTCCAAATCAAGGACCAATTACTTTAATTTATGTGCAAAAACAAATCTGAAAAATATGCTTTAGAAGCTATGCATAGTTCTAATTGTAAGTTGGGCTGTATATTCAAATTGTAATTATGAGGTTTAAATACTAGAAAAGTATGTAAGGTAGTATAATTGCCACTACTTTAAAACAAATCAATTAAACACTGCTACAATATTTGTGTTATGCTTGAAAATATGTACAGTTTTTCCCAATAGTAGTACCTTATGTTTTCCTTAAATATCTCTAAAAGCGCCTTTATCTTAACATTATTTTTTCTTTATCTTTTCTAAACATTAGTAAGAGTTATTCCTTGTAGGCACTCTAAAGGAAACAATAGCTGGAAATCCCTGTCCCTTGAAATCACTCATTAAAACTCAAAATAGGATAAGTAATTAGAGCTACCTACTAATATGTAAATAAACATAATTTGTTCCAAAGATGAGATATTGAGGTTTAGTTTACGTTAATTGTAATATATTACTCGTATGCTACTGGGCATTTGACACTAAGAGCTACAACAAAGACCAAATCCGAACTGCTAATGCGGCTGCTTTGCAGTGAGTGGACAAATGTTGGTGTGTAAGATCTTAAAGTATCAATATTTCAGAACTGCAATGATTTTATTTCTAAATTCATGTACTATATATCCATAAGTGAAAATAAAATGTCATATTCTTTTCTAACTACTGTTGGTGTTCTGTACTTAATCTTGAAAGGGCTATTTTTTAATTTAGAATTTTAGAAATCATGCAAAGCAGTGCATAGTCATTATAGGGAAATGAGGCTATTTAAGTCAACATGAAGTTAAATAGCATCAAAAATCCTACTTTCCAGTTGTGATCACTTAAGAAGTTGTACTTGTCTTTATAATTATTTTTTAGTTACAGACAAAACCAGGGAAATACCTAGTTAAATATAAATGTCTCTCAAAAGATGTCTCCTGGGTGGGGTAGGAGGAAGATGTCCCCTGTCCCTACTAACAAATTTTGTCTTTTAAAACAGGACTCGCTGAAAATGTTCTCTGAGGCCACAGGAAGGTGTCTGAGCAGGAGGGAAATACTGACATAAACACCGACACGTGGGGAACTCTTGCACATGGGAAATGCGATAAAATCCTTTGGAAATGGTATCTGGGAGACACACGACATATATGTACGTTTTTAAGGCACTCATGGAAATATTCTCAACTAGAGCATAGCCTAGTCTTATCTATTCTGGTTCCCCCAGAATGAGGGTGGATGGTACCTCAGGAAAGTGCTTATTTTCCTAAAGGTTGGGGAACTGTAAAGTTGAGTGAACTGGTAGACTATTAATACAGTAGACTATTAACTTGGAATTTACTTAAACTGATATCAGGAAATATCCTAATAAAGACAAATTGTTATATCTTTTAAGTATTACATCCCCTTACAGACCAAATGAAAGTGAGATACCAACTCACACCTGTGAGAATGTCTCATATTAAAAACAAAAAGTGCTGGAGAGGGTGTAGTGAAAAAGGAATCTTCTTACACCATTTTTTTAAAGATTTTTTTTTTTTTATTTTTGCATAGAAGAACTGGGATGTAGGCAGGAGGTCCGAGGGGGTGAGAGGATTCACCAGAGAGAGTGGGGAGTAGAACAGGCAGATTGACTGAAATACACTGCTGAGGGGAGCAGCGGGTGAGACAGGAGAGGTCTGCTGTGCCATGTGGGTAGCTCCCTGGCAGGGATTGAACTCATGCTGCGGTGACTGCGGATAGCTTCATAGCGCTGAGACAACCCCTTGCGCCACCAGGGAGCCTCCAGGATACACTTTAAAGCTCACTTAGGGTTTCTTGGCCAGACCCAGTTCCTCACAGGTCTCAGTCTGACTGGAGGCTGGTGGTCCCCCTCAGTCCTCTGCCACAGTCCTCTTCAACATGGCAGCAATAAACCAGCAATCAGTAACCTGATCCTGGAAAGGTCAGCCCATCACTTATGCCATGATCTAGGCTTTAGAAGCAAGACACTAGGTCCTGGTCACTAAGGAGAGGGACTGCATGAATGTATGACTATTGGGAGATGGGATTCTCTGGGGGTCAGCCTGGAAGTCTACTACCACATACAAGGAGAGAAAAATCCGAAGGTATGATTCAGAGTGATACAGGAATCAGGGTCTCCTGCAGGAGGAGGCATTGTTACGCTGTGATGGAGATATTCTGGTTATCTAGTGCCACAGAGCAAACCGGCTCCCCAAAAGTGGCAGATGGGGCAGAGACTAGTAGGCATCTCTCCACTTGACATCAGTTGTGACATGTAGAACTGTGTTAAAAGAGAGACCTTAAAACTGTATGTAGCCAGTGGATGGCAACATGTTTAGGATTTTATGACAACTGCTTAAAAAGCATTCCCCTGCCTGTTTTCTTAGGGCTAAATCAAGGACCATTATGTTTTAATATGAATAGGAAGCTTTCTGGATGGAGTCCATGATCCAGTCATAATGTCACTGGGACTGGGCCCTCCCTGGTGGCTCAGGGATGAAAGTCTCGGTGCTATGAAGCTATTACCAGCCACTTCAGCATGAGTTCGATCCCTGGCCAGGGAGTTACCCACAAGGCACAGCAGACCTCTCCTGTCTCGCCTCCTGCTCCCCTCAGCAGTGTATTTCAGTGGATCTACCTGTTCTGCTCCCCACTCTGTCTCTGGTGAATCTTCTCACCCCCGTACCTCTGGCCTACACCCCAGTCCTTGTATGCATAAATAAATAAAATAAATCTATAAAAATTAAAAAAAAATATCACAGGGACTGTTAAGTGGACATTGATGGAATGTCCCTTTTCCTCTCCAGCTTCTCGAAGGGAGGGTGGACAAATATGTTGAGCAAAGAATTTTTGACTTCTAAAATTCTTAGAATGTTATTACTGGACTTGTTATTGGCTCAAGAGCCTGTTGAGAAATGTTCTGCTCTTCATGAAGTTCACAGAAACGAGAGCAAAACCGAAATTTGAAGCGCTTACCTGGAGAACATTTCATCTAGTGACTCATGAGCAAAACCAACAGTGTTTACTTCATGTGATTGGAAAAGTTCAAACCTGCTTTCAAAACTTTAAGGGCCCTTTTGTGATGTAAATATTCCTAAATGTATGACACATTTTCCTTCCTTCCTAAATGGACAGTTCTCAGATTTGCCTGGTTCTGAGCATAGCTTGGGCACTCAGGTGGTGCCAGTGGGCAGTGAAGGGGCAGCTACAGAAATGGAGCGTCAGTGAAGTGGTGATCCGGGACATTTGTCTTTATGCTCCTGAAGATACTGGGTCCTGAGGGCTGGTCGCCCTACTGCTGACTGCCCCCAAAAGGGGTGGCCCCTGCTCTAAAGACGGCGGCCATTACAGGGGCCTGAGAGCTGATCCCTCAGGATTCCAGAACAGGCTCTATGCTCTGTATCTGCCACTGAACATACCCACCCTCCACTTCACTCTCTGAGAGTTTTCATTAAAGAACCCTCTGATGGGAAATCAGAGGACTACTTGTGAATAGCAAATACTGGTTCAAGCATCTTACAGGCAGAGGCCTTCTCATCACTGGCCACCAGGTGGAGCCAGACGTATTGACAAGATGGCCGTTCAAGCCAACAGAAGCCCTTTCTAGCGTCTACTTTTGCTAAAGGACATTTATAACATAAAAAAGTAAAAAACAAGTAGCTATCTCCAGCTGATGTCCCAAGTGAGTGCTCGTGTCTGCAAAGATGCCCATGCAAATCGAGCCAAAGGAACTTTCTTGAATTTCATGATCTGAAGAAACACAGAATGTCAGCGCAAGAAGGGCCCCTCTCATTTTAGGCGTAACCTTATTCTCCTTATTGCAGTTTAAAAAAAAGACAGGAGACATGTGCATGGTGGACTAATGCTATATCATAAATATGGGGTGTCTTCAGTTACAGGATGCTCTGTTTGAATTATATACATTTTAGAAAACTTCTGTACAGATAAATAACTTAAAATTGATTCTAAGTGATGTTTGTGGTCTTTCCTATAAAGAGTCGACCATCAAGTCCAAATGTGACTAAGTCTTTGGGAAAGTTAGTTCGCCTTCATCCTCACAGTCGCTTCTGGCACTTTTCCCAAAGCACTAGGGCACTGCAGGCGGGCAGGGCTGTCTGCTCTGACCCCTCAGATATCCACACAAAGGTGCTTTGGGCCTGTATCAGTAGTGGGGCGATTTTTGTAGGGAGGATTTGGTCATGGACCCACTGTGAGAGATTAGAGGAAAATGACCCCCTTTGTGGGCCCCCCAAAAAACCCCTCTTTCTCTAGGGCCAATTCTATTAGTGAAGAAGGTAGCAACTGCAGACTCACTAAGTAAGGAGAACTCGTTTCACACCCGTGGCATTCAGGTACGTCATCACAGGCACCTTTCCAGCCAATCTAAAGATCACTGCCCTCTAAATATTTGGGATCATTTTGGGGGGGAAATTGTTTCTATTCCATGAAAAATTGTAGTCACATTTCAGCTCACACTGTGCCCTAATTCTAGGACTTTCCTAGAATCAAGAAACAATTGTCTTCAAGACTGTCCTTGAAAAACCTGCCTCTTCGGTGCTGAGGAGGCAGCCGGTGCAAACATGGGGGGAGATGAGGGGAGAAGGGGGCGCTTTGTGAGCGGGGCGTGTGTTTTTCCAGGGAGTCCTCTTCCTCCACGCCTTCCTGGTTCTTCTGTATAGGCTCAGGAAGATGGCAGACGGGGTACTTCTGGAGTAAGTATTTTAAAAAGCAGCTGAGGAGGTTCCACCTGTAAATAATAGCTGTAAAACCGTGAGCAGCTGACTGCAGTCTCTGGAAAGCCCAGTTCTCAGGCCACAGGAGCTGTGTCTCCCCTCTTGAGACGGCGCGTGATGAAGGTCCCCAGGGCCACCAGGGGGATGCACATGGTGGAGGAGGCCACCAGCAGCCCGATGACAACCAGCGCGTAGGTGGGGTAATCCTTGGTCACGAGCTGGCCCTGAAAGGAGAAGCCGAGAGTCGGCAGAGAGAACCTCCCCAGCAGAACCTTCTGTGCACTGGTTTTGGTGGAGTGGTGTGAGCTGGCACCTTGGGGGTCTTCACACCTTCACTGCATGCCCCCACCCCCAACACACTGCATGCTAAAGGTCAGCATTTTCTACCCACAGGGAAAGATGTGTACATTGGCCAGCAGGATTACTTAGTTTTCTCAAAAATGAAGCCAGAGCTGACCCCCAGGTGAAATACATGATACAGCTGTCCTGGTTGTTGAAATATAGACATGCTGCCTCTCTGGTTGGTGGACAGCTGCTGCCCGGGGCTGAGCAAGCCCATCCCATAGAAGCTCCCTCCAAAGCAGAGCCTCCTAGGACCCAGCAGCTCAAGTGCTATCTGGTCCCTGCAGCCCCGGGAGCCTCCACCAGGGCTCTGCTCCTGCAGGGTTCCTCCCAGGGCCAGGGAACAGGCCTCCAGGCTTGCTCAGCCTTTCCTAAGGATGCCTCCTCGGCTGGAGGCCTGCGGACTACGGAGATGTGTACAGTTCAAGAGGCAGGCACCAGGGGCTTTGCAGGGAGGCTTTTCCCCAGATTGCAGCCCACTCCCCAGCCCACCGGCAAGTCCTGGAGAGACTTAATTCTCTCCACCACAACGCGTGTTTGAAAACTCAGCCCAGATCTGCTGTCCTGGGCTGAGTATTTTGAAATACTTGAGGGATGTTTCCATGTTGTGAGGAGTCACCCACTCATGCCGTGGAAGGCGTGCCCTTGGCTTCAGAAAACTGAAGGGCTGTACTCTCAAGTGACCTTGGGGGCCCCGAGAGAGCGCTACCTGGGAGGAGTCCCAGGCTTGGTACTGCAGGGTCCCCGTGAGGATGTAGTCGCTCAGGTAGAAGATGAAGAGGCTGATGATGAGCAGCGGGCTCACGCCAGCCCACATGGCCTTCCAGTACCAGTTCAGTGTGCGGCCGGTCATGGCCTTAAGGTCATTTTCAAATCTGTTTGGAAAGCCGGGAGAGAAGGTCTGGATTAGTCAGGCTGTTGGGGTGAGGGCGGTCCAGCTTGCACATCCCTGTTAGTTCAGGAAGACTGTTCTGGGCACTACTGGCCCCTCTCAGACTCTTCTGGGAAAAGAGACATCAGGGTGGGGAGGGAGAAGACCAAGGCCAATATAGAGGGCAGCCAAGCAAGCACCCCACATCCACAGTAAGTGGGCATCAGCAGGTACTCTCACCCCGCTGGCCTTCAGGGGGAGGCTGCTGGTGCAGATGTGCAGACAGCGCCCAGCCTGGCAGGGGCAGAGCACGGGGACACCGGCCAGCCAGCCCTCACACGAGGGACCCCAGGGCAGCTCTGCCCGACCCCCCACCCTAGTGCCTATGGCAACTCTACTGCCGATGAGAAAGGGCCTCAGACGAGGCTCTTTGTGCCTTGCAATGGAGCAGGTTTTGTGGGAGAGATGGTGAGCCCAGCCTGGGACCGAAAGCCTCCCGTGTGCCCCACTGGGGCCGGCCTGGAACGAAGCCAGCACAAGGCTTCCCAAATGCAGTTGCCCGAAGATTACCATGATGACTTCGATTGTGTCTACAGACTCTTTTTTCTTTAAATTGACTCTTTGACTAAATTCAGCAATAGCACAGCCTTTTTATCAAGGAGTCAATTAAACTAATCACATGCTTTTCTAATATACTCACAAATAAGGGTGGGGAAACACCCTCAGCACTAGAGGAAAGGCTAGCCCAGCCATCTCCCCCTCCCCAGGGGAGGCACCGAGGCCTGGGGCTGTGACGTGACTTGCTGAAGAGACCTAGGCACTGAGGGGCTGACCGAGGCCTGGAACCTGGACTCGTGCCTGCCTTGCCTCCCTTCCAGAGCTTTTTAAACTGCTCCCCAAGGTGGGAGAAGCAGCCATGGAGGGGCAGGGAGGATGCAGCCATGCGCCCGGCTTGGACCTGTGGAATGTCCTAGGCGTCCATGTAAGACGGACACGCCCCGCCCCCGTGTGGCAGCTCAGCTAGCAGGAGTCTAGGCTCGAAGCCTCGAAGACTCAAGAGCATAATGTGAACACCTGGGATTTTCAAAAGTAAGATGGCAGAAAGTATTGGGGTTTGCTTGGCCTTTCCATCCACTGCTCTCGCACTTCCCAGGACAGAGAAGGGTGGACAGACCTGCAGAAAACAGGCGGCACGGCACTTCGCCAGAGGGGCCACGAGGTGGCGCTCTCACCTGTGCAAGCAGAAGGACGTCTCTGGCAGCTCTGGCCTCAGGTGGCTTACAAAGCCCTGGGCGCCTCTGTCTCTCCCCCATCCCCATCACTTACCCCACCCCCCCACCCCGGGGTGGACTGTACCCCCTCTCTAGCAACTCCAGTGGACCCTCGGTGCTGCTCCTTTCTCCCCAGCCTGCTCTTTCTCCTGATACACAGCCTCTCCAGCCACTATCTCTCCCTCTAGACTGGCAGGTCTTCTGTGACCCACTTGTCCCCGGCCACACAGGACTCTTCCCAGAGTTAGCACCTGGCAGCCACACAGACCAGCAAATCCCCTGGGGGGAGGAAACATGGATATTGGTCACTCCTCATACCCACGTCCTCAAACATTAGCAGCTGTGTACATGCTGGGGGTGGGGCAGGGGAGGGCGAATCCAATTCTTGACCCAAAACATTATGCAAATGCTGCAAATCATAACCTCCTCTTTGAGATTCACAATTGTCATTGAGGCTCTGGGAAGTCCTACAGGAAACAAATTTGAGCTTTAACTTCTTCCGTCCTAAAATTATCTGATCATGAAAAAGCCCCAGTGTGGCAGGGGACCCACTGTCTCCAGGGGCACATGGCGACAGTCTGGAAGTGCCAATGGGCCTCCCTCTGGGGTGTCATTTAAGCCCTTTGTCCCACCTTCAAACCAGTTTGGAGGAGGGGAAACGAGCAGCACCACCCTTCCATCCAGGCTGCCCTGGCAGCTTGACACGCAGGGTCTGACTCAGGGGTCAGGGCCTGCCAGCCTGCATTTCTCACACGCTCCCTGCTGCTGCGTGGCTGCCCAGGCGATCACACTCTTAGGAGGAGCAGGGTGCCCCAGACCAGTGGCTCCCAGAGTGTGGTCTCCAGTCTTACCGGAAGCTGGTGGGCCCCACCTGGTCTTACAGGCCCAGTGGTCACTGTCTGCACCAGCCCCCAGCTAAATGCACTGCAGCCTCGAAGTCGGAAGCCCTAGACCAGCGGTTCTTAGCTCAGCCACACACACCACCACCCGGGGAGAGGAAAATGTTCACCACCGAGGACCTGAGAGCCTGCATGAGCCAGCAGGTGTGAGTTATCAACCCGGCTTTGGTTAGCGTGCTTGAAAAATACTGCTGTTGGCCGATGAGCAAGTTGTCTAGTGCCTGGAGACCCAAGTCCTTGTGCCTGGAAGCCACTGGGGTCCAGCAGGGTCAACAGGCAAATGACCTATATTAAAAAGTAAAAATATAGGAAATAGAGAAGAATGGGTTAGAGGCAAAGCGAGGGTGGGAGTGAGGTCCGGCAGCCACCGAGATCTGAAGACAAAGCAAAGAACCCGGGACACTGCCAAGCCTGAATCAAAAAGCGAGGTGCAGGGGAGAGTCCCTTGCTCCTGCGGGGCACCGCCTCCCGGGCTTCTGTGCGGCTCGCGGGCGCGGCCTCCTCACCTCCTCAGCCCGTACACGTAGCACACGGCGACAGTCTCCACCAGGACGATGAGCAGCAGGGACAGCGTGGCCGCGTAGTCGTTGAATATGTCGAACCAGTAGTTCCCGGCCTCCATGGTGAACAGCATCCCGATGGCGCAGTTGACGAGGCACACCAGACCTGGGGCCACAAGACCAGCTGCTCACCGCCCGAGACCCCCCAGCTGGTCATCCAGCTTGCTGGGAGCAGCACAGCCACGGGCCCCGGGGGCCTCGGGCACCGGCTCGCCCACGGGCCTGGAAGAGGGTCACCGATTGGTGTCTGCACGCGCAGCCAGGAGCGCCGGGGTCAGGGAGCGCGGGCCCAAGGCGTGTGGGCAGCGTCGGGGAGGCTAATCTCGAAGCTGTCCTGCAGGGGCGTCACACTCCACGGGAAACTGACAGCCATGGGCTATGCTGTGCGAGTGTCACCCAGGCTGTGGGTGTATCCAGAAAATCTAGTGCCTGCGTTCCTAGGAGGCGGACTGCGGGGGAGAGACTTGACCTTCAGGGGCTGTGCCTGGTCAGCGGGTGAGGAAGGGAGCAAAGAGACCAGTGTTTATCCAGCCCCCACTACAACACAGGCAGTTGCCATGCCTTAAGCCTCTGGGAAAGTATCAGGATCCCCTTTCACAGGCGGGGATGCTAAGGTGCAGAGAGGATGAGGGACTCTCTCAAGGCACCGCTGCATGCTGCATGGCAGGATTCAGACACAGGCCCCTCTGCCTCCAGAACCTGGGTTCTTGTTCCCTTCTCCTCCCGCTACCTCCCTTGAGGACCCCACAAAGCACTTGACTCTGAGTTCCCACCTGGGGGAGAGACAGATTTATTTATTTATTTATACAAGCACTGGGTACAGTCAGAAGCGCGGGAGGGTGAGAGAATTCACCAGAGCCAGAGTGGGGAGCAGAGCAGGCAGAAGGACCGAAGTACACTGCTGAGGGGAGCAGCGGGCGGCAGGAGAGGTCTGCGCGCCATGTGGGACCCTCCTCCAGTGGCCGGGGAGCAGCCGGGGATCGAACCGGCGCTGCAGAGGCTGCGGGCAGCTTCGCAACCCAGCGCTCAACCGCTGTGCCACTGGGGAGGCCCAAGTTGAATTCTTTTGTTCTCAATCACCAGCCTAAAGCCATATGGACCGCTTGCCCCAGCAGCTCTGAGAGCCTCTATGTTTACGGACGTCTCCCCTGGGCTCTGTTTCTCCCTGCTGCTTTCTGATCATCTTTCCTTTAAACAGCTTTTCAAATTCCTCATTCTAATCTAGCCTCGAAGTACTCAAGGGCTGGGGTTTCTTTCGGGGAATAGGATCCCATTTGGCCAGGTGCACCTGGAGCAGGGCTTCTGGGCTCCCTGCAGGTGAAGCACCTGGGACCAGGTGAGACACCCCCTTTCCAATTATGGGTCTACTGTTTTTTTTAATATTTTATTTTATATTTTTGCACAATGTATGCGTTTTCATTTTGGTTATATTCCCCATACAATTGCACCCCCCTTATTTTGGCCCTAATCCTTCCTCTTCCCCACCCTTCTCCCCACCCCCTAGTGTGTCTCTGGGTCTACTGTTTAAAACAGTACAAGTCAGAATAGACTTCCGGGAGATGGGGTGCACTGATTGGGAAGGGGATCTTTGAGGTAGGGGAATTTGTTTTGTATCTTGGACCCGTGGTGGCTACTATATATATATATATAAAGTTCACCGAATCTGAAATGTCATCATCGTGTTGCCTCCATGAACACAAAGGCAGCCTCCCTCCTGGCCTGGGAACTCTGAGTGGTGGGCTGGGGAGGCTGGCCTTTTCCAAGGTGGGGGTGGCCCCTTTATCTCCCCATTGTGTAGTGAACCAGACTTGTGGGGCGAATCACATGCGCTGGGTCCCAGATGGCCCAAGATGAAGAAATGATGGCAGGACTGCTGTGAGGTGGCAGCCCCATGGCCACCCCACAAGCACATGCAGCTGCTTCCCCACATGTCCCCGCCCTCCCGGGGCCCCACCTCCTTCCTGACTGGCCACGCACCTGAGATGGCCTCCTTGGGCAGGTGTCTGCTGATGACCTTGCTGTCGGTCAGCGGGGTGAGGATGGCCGCCGTGTTCCCCAGCATGCTCCCAATGCCCAGCATCAGCAGCATGAAGAAGTAGAGCACAGACCACAGCTGGGACACCTCCATGTTCTTAATGGCCTCGGTGTAGACGATGAAAGCCAGGCCAGTGCCCTGGACTGCCTGTCCGCAGCAAGAAGACACCAGTTACACACCCAAGAGGTTTGGGCACCTGACACACCCGATGCTAGGCAACTTGGGGAACCAGGAAACCAGCCATGAAAAGCCACATGCAGAGGGGAGATTGAGACCTGTCTGCCCCCCTGGGCTAGAGAGAAACAAGGGCGCTCGGAGTCTGTGTTTGCCATATTTGTCCGGAGTCTTTGCAGTCACCTTAGGACCCTGAGTTCCCCTCTCCTGCCACAACCCACATAAATTCTGGGTGAAATATAAGATACAGTGTTTTGATACGTTCTGCTTCCAATCTTTCACTGGCTGGGTGTGCCAGGCTGGGAGCTGCGGTGGGGGGCGAGGCCAGACAGCGGCAGGGGTGTGGTGGGAGGTGGCCGGGCCAGCAGGAGCAGCAGGCAGTGCTGCTCGGGGGCCAGGTCTTCACTGAACCGTGGAAATGGACCCTGAAACTCCTTCTTAAAGACAAATCCCCTGAGGAGGCTGAAAGGGGTGCTGGGGTGGGGGTGTCGGCAGCAGTAAACCCTCTCTGGGGGAACGCTTCACCAATTTAGACCCCCAGGACAGACAGAGGCGATCAAGCAGGGCACTCGCAGACAGAGATTTATAAATCCACACAAGACCAGCCACTCGCGCAGAGAGTCCCCAGAAATAAGAGATGAGGCTTGAACACCTTCCCAAAAGTGGCAGGTGCTGTGGTGTCAGATTCAGAACACAGGTCCCCGCACTGGGGACAGTGGGGTGTCAGCTCCTTTGGGCAAACAACAAGGTGGTGATCACTTGTAGAGGATTCAAAAATATAAAACCTACCAAAGTTGATCTGCTTTCTAGATAACCTCAGTGATGAGATACATCCCCCCTCAGGCACACTCCCTATCACGGCACCACTGGGGCAGCTATGTGTGACAGTTTGAAGACACATGTGTTAAGAGTAGATAAACGTATAATAAGGAACAAATAGAAAGAACGGCAAATTTGAAAAAGAAAGTGTCTAAAAATTATTGAATTAAAATACTCCATCAACAATACCAGTAATAGCTGTGGACAGAATTCGTGAGACATCCCAGGGATGAATCCATAAGGAAGCAAAAGAGAATTTAAGAAGATGGGGGGGAGTAAAGGAGAAATCAATGTAGGGTAGGATGAGAGGCCTAAGATGGGGCCAAATGAAATTCTAAAAGGAGAAAATGAGGGAAGAGGTGATGAGCAGGAGATAACAAGCGAGAATTTCCCAAAACTAGAAAATAAGACTGTTACATGGCTCCCCAGGTCCAGGGAGGCCCCTCAGCCATGCCTCATTGGACAAAAAAAATACATCGTTAGACAACAGAAGCCAAAGACAGAAGGAAGATCACGAGAGAAATAGAACGAGGGAACTCGCTGCTTGCAGTGAACCACAGAACATGCAGCAGCAAGAGCGGCAGCCAGAGCCACAAAGTGAAAACCTTTAAAGTGCTGAGAGAAGATACTGCCAACCTGGAGCTTTCTATTCAGGGAGAAAACTGTCTTTTAAATGCGAGCATCAAATACAGACATTTACCTGTAAACAAAACCTGAGAAAATTTATCATCAAGAAACCTGCTATAAAGGAATAAATTTTAAGGGAGGAAAAAACCCCACTGGACAGCTGGGACACAAGAGAAAAAGGCGAATAAATAAAATGGCAAACATGTATGCCCATGCAATGCGCTCTGCATACATGAGCAACGGCCTCCAGTTTACTGGTTTTAAAGGTGGGACTGGACAAGAAAGGTATTTAAGCAAGAGGGATGAGATGACGGTGTTCTAAAGCCCTTGTCCTGTTTGGGAAGAGACAAGATACTGTTTAACTTCTGAGTGTGTGGAGTTAAATACGCATGAAAAAGTTCAAAAGAGACATGGAGTGTACACATTCCAACAGGAGAGAATAAGGGGGAATGTTGGGGGGATAAAAGAGAACAAACACAACAGGGGAAAAAGTCAATATAAATCAATAATCATATAATTTGTGGACAATGAACTAAGCTTAAAAACAAATGAGGAGGGCCTCCCCGGTGGCGCAGCGGTTAAGCGCTGGGTTGCAAAGCTGCCCGCAGCCTCTGCAGCACCGTGGTTCGATCCCCGGCTGCTCCCCGGCCACTGGAGGAGGGTCCCGCATGGTGCGCAGACCTCTCCTGCCGCCCGCTGCTCCCCTCAGCTCCCCTCAGCAGTGTACTTCGGTCCTTCTGCCTGCTCTGCTCCCCGCTCTGGCTCTGGTGAATTCTCTCACCCTCCCGCACTTCTGACTGTACCCAGTGCTTGTATAAATAAAATAAATAAATCTTAAAAAACAAAAAATCTAACCAATCATTTAAAAAAAAACCAAAAAACAAAAACAACAAATGAGGAAAAGTCCCAGAGGTTGAAAACAAAAAAGGCAATTCGAAATGAGAAGAGCAGTAGAAGCCAAAAGGCTGAACAGGAACTAGGCCTTAAAGGCTGGGGGCTGGGGCGGGGGCTGGGGCTGGGGGCTGATGCAGGAAAGGGACTGTGAAGGGGAGGCCGTGTCAGGGGCCTGTGTGAGCAGTGAGTCCGGAGAAACACTACGGCTTCATCCATGGAATGACCTAGAACGCCTTCACCCAAGGAACTAAGTGCTAATTCCTCCAAGGTAGGTAACCAGAGCTATGGGTCTTCACGATTCTCTGGTCTTGAAGAGTATTCCCTACAAACGCTGTCTAGAAGTAATGACATATAAGAATTAGACAGCTTTGCCCACGCTCACTTCCATTTCCGTTGTGGTAGAAGTCCTAGCAAATGCAGTAACCAAGAGGAATCGAGACATAAGGATTGAAAATAGAAATGCAAAATTGTATCTGTAGGTGATGTAAGAGTTTACTTAGAAGATACTGGCAAATATCTAGACAAATATGGTAATTAATAAGAGACTTTCTCAGGGCTGCTAGAAACAAGATCAACATACAAAAAGCCATTAACGTTGTTCTGTAGGAAAAAATTTAAGTGATAGAGGTAGGAAAAAAACAGCACCATTTACAATAGCAACAAAATAGTGTTTATAATTGTTCTGGTGGTGGATATATAAGGGCGTTTGTTACAGTATTCTCTGCGCTTTCCTATGTTTTTAAGCCTTAAAATGAGAAAAGGAAAAGAAAAGTCACAGAGAACCCAAAGAAATTTATATATAATCACTAGGGTTCCGGGGTGGTGCTGGGGTGCGGGTGGTCAGGGCCCTCTTGTCCTGTATTTCTTGCTCCCGACTCTCAAAGGCCCCTGTGATGCGTGTGGAGAGAAGCAAGCCCAGACCTCACTGTGCCTTACCGTGTCCAGCTCTGCTTCCAAGCTGCAGTTTTTGATTTGTGGAAACACTTCGCCATATTTGTCAGGGAAGGCAGATGCTAAATAGCCTTTCACCTGCTCCAGGTTGCTGGCGGTCAAAAAGCCATCTTCAAGGTCAAAAGCATTGGTCAGCAGCAGGATCACCCTGCAGAGCAGAACATCAAATTGACCCTCACTTATTAAAAGGCCAGGTCACCAAACCTCTGGGCCTAGCTGTCTCTCCCCTGACTCTTTCCTGACTAGGTGACATCATCCAGTAAAGGGCTCTGGGGGCTGGTGACCTTCCACAAAGCAGGATGATTCTGAGTGGCTTTAAAGTAGCCTCAAATATGCACCAAAAGAAACTGCACCCACGCACCCACGCTGTTTTAACCTCTGGGCGGGCATTTCCGACAGAATTTTCTGTGGTGATGGAAATGAAACGTTCTACAGCTGTGCTGTCCACTGTGGTCCCCCCGACCACATGCGGCAACTGAGCACTTGACTGTGGCTCAGTGCAACAGGGGAACCAAATTAAATCCATTGGAAACCTTTAATTACCTTCAAAAACTTAATTACCTTTCAGTAAGATTAAATTAAGATTTAAATTCATTTAAATCAATCTATATTTAAATTTGTAAATACCCCTTGTGGCTAGTGACTGGTGTACTGGACAGCTGACCTCCTGGACGTGTTCTTGTATTTTGGGTAAGGGGTCTCAGAAAGTAGACTCGGTGATCCCCATAGCTCAGTTAGGGAGCTCTAGTAACTTCTGAGGCGGGGAGGTGGGGGCAGAAGAATCTAAGGACTTTTGTTGAATGCCCTGTTGTGCTGGGTGCCTTGAAGACATGGAGTTGCCTTCGTCACTTCAGGCAGATGCTGACCTGCCGATGGTGGTGGTGGGGAACTGGACTTGAACCCTGGATTGAGGGCTGTGAACTGGGTGCTCCCTGCCCCACACCTCTGACTTCTCAGCCCCCACCTCCCTCAGCTCAGAGCTTTGGAGCCTCACCTCCCAACTTGAGGTAGAGGCTCCCCGGGGCCACCCTGTCTTACTTGTTCAGGCAACTTTCATAGTTGAAGGTGGCCTTGAAGCCATAGATGGAGAAGGTGACGATGCTGGCGAAGATGGAGGTGGAGCTGTTGATGAGGGACACGATGATGGCGTGCTTCTGGCAGTTGTTAGAGGGCTCATTGTAGCTGGCAAAGGCGATCAGGCTGCCAAACCCCAGGCCGAGGGAGAAGAAGATCTGGGTGGCGGCATTGATCCAGGCCTTGGGGTTGGCCAGTTGCTCCATCTGGAAAGTCAGCGGCGGGGGTGGGAGGTGTGCAATTGCAAAGTGTAGGGGCAAATCATTCAGAGAGTGATGGAGACCCTGATCCAGGCCCAGGCAATTTAAAGGGTCTGGGCCCCAGAGACAGGGGTGGTGTGGCCCGGTAGAGGACATTAGGGGACATTTGGAATGTGTGTGGGGAGGGGGGTATTTGAGCAGTAGCTGCCATAGTCATTTTGTTTCCAGGCACCAGATTTTCTAAATGAACTTATTCTGCCCAAAGGCAATAGATGTCCCCCCAGCAATCTCCCTGCCCCATTCTAGGGTCTAGTGGGAGGCTGGGAGGGATCATGGGAAGCTCTGTGGATGCTCCCCTAGAAGCATGTGAGCAGGAGGCCAAGATGGCCGGGGTGGAGTGCTACAGTCCAGAGGAGTTCCTAGTGAGACTAGGGGTCTAGAGGCCACACGTGGGGTTGGGGCAGCTGACAGCTGGGTGTGGTGGACAAGGGGTTAATGAAAGACTTAAAGCCCTACAATTCACAAGCTTTGGGGACTGCCTGTCTGAGGAGGTGACCCAGTATCAACAGGGAGCCCACACCCAAAGTCAAGTGGGCACACGTGCATACACACACAGACACACACACACACACACACACACACACACACACACCGGTACACTATGGTTTTCGCCCAGCCTCTTTCTTCCCCTCTTTCCACCCATCCTGGAGGGTGGCAGGATGAACAGGTGCACCCAGGGCCCCTCCCCTGTACCTTAGGGGTGAACATGTACATCAGGCCATTGATGGCTCCATGTAGCGTGAGGCCCCTGATCAGGTAGATGATGAGCACACAGTAGGGGAGCGATGCCGTGAAATACACCACCTGCAGGCACCAGAGGGCACAGTCAGCCTCCTGGAGATGTGGCAACCACAGGCTCCTTAGCCCAGGTCATGGCTGCTCTCCCCAGGGAATGCCGCGCTCATGGGTGTTCAGGCTATTGACAGGTGGAAACAGGAGGGAGATTCTTGGTCAGATGCAGCAGCTGAGTTGGGCTGGAGAAATGGGATGGTGGTGGGACATGGTTGCCCATGGCTGCCACGAAGATCTTTCGGTAGAGAACAGGAAACAGGTCTGAGGATGGATTTGAGGCCATCCACAAAATGTGTCCATCACATTAACATTTTTAAATTGCTAGATAAAGAAATTAGTGTAAAAAGAAAAGGTTGGCAATCCAGTAAGATGAGCCCAAAGGAAAAGGCAGCCCCAGAATTTGCATGTGAGGCTCTGCCCAGTTTCGGAGGCTGATTCCTCTCTAGCAATCTAAGCAGAGCAAGAAGCCCTGGCACACACACAAGTTCTGTTCTCTGTAAAAGGAAAAAGACTAAGGGCATTGGAGGAAGGACAAGTTTTCCCAAGACAGGGGCCTGAGGGAGGCTTGGCCATGGTACTTCTAGAGGGAAAGTAGTGAGGTGTGGTACAGGGGACAGAGTCCCCTGGTAAGTACTAGAAGCCAAGGATCCCATGCATATAAAGACTTGATCTCCATGGGCTTTAAAATTCCTCATCAATGAGATTTTTTTTTTGTCAGCTGAATCTTCTTTTCCTGTTGACATGCATCTCAAGTTCAATGATGTCTTATCTTTGGTTTTCATGGCAGTTCTTCAGTAGCCTTTCATTCTCTGGATAATTCTAACTTTTACAAACCCTTATAATTGAGGCCTTAAAGGGCTTGTATGTCCACCAAGGACAGAAACTGTTTCTGAATACCAACGTGTATATGCACCAGAGCCCCTCATGTAAAGCAAAGAAATATATTGTAAGATTCGTTTTTGGAAAGCAATTCCTTAAAGTTTGGGTCCTACTATGAAGAATCTAGCTGGGGACCATGTCCAGATGGGATGGGCTTGAATTGCACTATTTCGGGTGAAACCTTTCACTAACCGCCCCAACATACTTCTGGCCTACACCACTTCTTCTATGCAATAATCAATAAATAAATTCTTAAAACAAAACAAAATAAAGTATTTTTTATGGGACAGAGGAGTTGCTGTAGTCTCTCAGCTCTCCCAGAGAACATTCTCTAGTCCCTCAATTTGGCCATAAATGGGTGTTATTGGGGCTAAGACACTGTCATCATGGGATCTTGGAAACCAAAAGAAAATGCTCTGCCAGGCCTGGTGCTAGGACTGTGATGGGCAACCTGAATACTGTGGGTTGTTCCAGTTTTGGTACTTCAAGAAAAACATGGCGCAGCTGGAGGAGGTAACTCAGGAGGCCAAGAGGCTGAGGACAGGTGAGCTCTTAGGACCTTCAGAAGGGAGAAGGTAAGAGAGATTAAGACAGGGAGAACGTGGAAAGCGCAAACAAGGGGTGTCTCACCAAACCGAGACAATGGGAGGCTTTGGGGTGAAGCTAGGTCTAGCCTGGCTCTGTTCTCACTAGCTGGTGCCCGCGGGCAGGTTGCTTTAATATCTGTCTGTCTCAGGAGAATGGGATCATGAAATCTACCATGAAGGGTTGTTGCAAGATTGAGACACTGTGCGTGGCCCACTCATGTGGATCCCCGATGAGGAGTGACTGAGGATGGGCATCTGCTGAGGCTTGAGCAAGGTGGCTGGTGTTGGAAAGACCAAGAAAACCTGCTCCATGAGCAGATTAAAGTTAAATGAGCAGCTCAGCCCAGCAGGCATGTAAACCCAGGACTGCACCAAAGAAAAAGGTCCATCAACTAGGGCTGACAACTCTGTAGGGGCATTGAAAGCAGCTTGGCGCAAAGGTTCTCAAGTTGGGCTGCACATTAGAATCAGCTGCTGCAATGGCAGCCCCATTGATAGCTCCAGAGCCCATGGGGGTTGGGTGGAGAATTCAGTTTTTAAAACCTCCCAGTGTGATAGCAGAACCGCAGAGAGGGAGTCTTGGGGATAGCAGCAGTCATTCAGTCTTTATATGGAAATAGAAATTCACTATTTGCTTGCTTGGCACCACTCAGGGAGAATGGGCTTGGGGTCGGCTGATGTATGGAAATGCTCATCTTTTTAGGTGTAAGGAATATCCTGTTTCAAGACGTAAGGCTGCAACTACAAGCACCTCTGGCCACCTAGTAGGTGATGTGTGCCAGCAGCACCACCTGTGCTGGGCTCTCTAGTTGGCTTCTGTCCCCTGACTGCAGAAGGAACCTGTTGGCCTGGCCCACGTTGGGGTAGAGGCTGCAGCTGCCCACCCCCCACCTCCCACCCCTCTGCAGCACCTGCCCCTGGGACTCGCCAACCCACCTTGCCAGTGGACTCGGTGCCCCGCAGGATGCACAGGTACACCACGAGCCAGGCCAGAATGAGGCACAGTGCTGGCTCCCACTGCACGCCCCCGTTCTCCTGGATGGATGGAGAGATGTTGAGGGTCTTTCTGTACCAGAAGTACTGTGTGGACGAAGCCTTCTCGCACTCCTCATCCAGGCCCGTGTGGTTGCTGTTCAGGGGACAGACAGACCACGGCAGGGGATCCTTTGGGATTAAAAGGAACATCAGACAGAGAGATGAGGGCCGAGGCCAAATGTCAGGGTGGGAGTGAAGGGAGGTAGCCTGGACAGGAGGCTCTCGGAAGAGAAGGGAGCTGGTCCCCAAAAGGCAGAGGCCAGGGACCTGAAGGCAGACAGGGAACTGGAGAGTTTGTCAGCAGGCACAGACAGGGCTTGGGAATGGGAGGGGGCAGGGAGAGGCTGGGAAGAGGGGGCTCCACACTTCTTGCAACCCCTCAGGTGTTCACTGAGACCATGGAATTCTGTTGTGTCTGACAGGCCGAATCAGACAGACAATGGCCAGACAATCTGCGACAACTGGGCTCTGACCCGCAACAGCTGCAGCAGCCAGCCCAGGGGCTCCAGCTCAACATCCGCAGCTGGCCCAGGATGGTCAGGACTTGGTCACTGACCACCAGCTTCCCTGGTGCGTGCTCTCTCTTTCAGGACTAGCCCGACAAGCCCGACTCCCAGAGTCAGCCTGCCTGGAGCCCCCCCAGGCCCACAACGCCTACAACTTCCCACCAGGCCGCTCCTGGGCCCTTGCTCTTTTCCACTAGCTCTCTACGCCCCTGCCATCCTTGGCACCTCTGCCAAGTGAAGTGACGGTGCAGGCCCCCTCGCCACTGCGAACTCTGAATAAACAGCCTCTGCTCGTTCTCCCTGGGGCGGTTTCTGTTATTTCCACAAGTCCTGGGCCAACATTGTCAAGTCTGCCCTCGCTGAGGTGGTGGGGACAGGCATGTCCTACACTGGGCAGACATCTGGAAATCAGAAGAGGATGAGGTTCAGCCTCCCCACAGCCATCTTGTCATCTAGGACAGAGAACGTGTGCTGGTGACTCGCTTTAGGCCTGAGTCAGACTATACCTCTGTCACTCAGCAACAAAGAGTCTAAATAGTACAATGAACTTGACCTAAAAGTACCAAAGAGAGTTACTGTGCTGAGGGGAGCATGGTGGATTTCATTCTGACTTGTGAGGAGTTAGGGGGTCCTATCTGTCCTGCCAAGACCCACATCTACCACTTTCACATCTACCTGGTTTGCACAAACTTAGACTTCATTAGACAAAAACTGTCCAGGGACAGAAGTGAGTCTGACCCCACTGGGCTCAATTCTGCATTTCATAGGAAACATAACTGAGGCCCAACGGCATTTCCTTATGAGACTTGGCTGCCCTGCCAGTGAGCAGCTGGAGCCAGGTCTGCACACCCTCAGAGTGCTTGGGGTCCATGCTAGTGGGACCCCTGACAGCAATCAGGGGTCCTTTGCCCATTGGCATTTGACCCAGAGTGTTTCCAAAGGAGGCCACTAACACTTCCAAGGGGTGGCATCTACTGCCTTTCCCGCTGAATCTGGGTCGGCCTGTGACTTGCTGTGGCCAGAAGAGGGCAGTTAAGTGATACTGGGTGAATTCCAGGGCTCTTTTCAGCCTCTTGGAAACCAGTTGTCAGACAGACACTGAGGCTAGACTGCTGAGTGATGAGGACTTGAGGAAAGGACTGCCGTGCAGAGGGAACAGCCTGCACCAAGTGCAGGCCCAGTGACAGCCTGCACCAAGCCCCCGTGGGCGGAAGGGTCCCTTGAGGACATGAAGCCCAGGGGAGACCCGGCCTGCAGCCCCCTGGCCACTTAGTCTCTGTGGGACTCATTGGCCCTGGGCACATGCCCCCAGCTGACCCAGTTCCCAGTCTTGGCGCCTAGACTGAATCACCCGAGGGAAAGAGGAGACATTAAAAATGCCGTGTCCGGGGGTACCCCAGTACCACTGATTGCATTGGTCAGAGGTGGGGCCTCAGATTAGGAGTTTTAAGAGACCCCCAGGTGATTCCAGGGCAGAGCCAGGTGGAGCAGCTGTGGAGAACGGAAAGAAGCGTGTGTTAAGTGAGCCAGTTTCCAGCACCCTGTCTCTCCCACGGGAATCTGCCTTTGTACAGCCCGCAGGGCTCCTGCTGGAAAGGTCAGGCCTGAGGCTGGGACGCCTGCCTGGAGGTGGGGTGGACAAGAGCACAGGCTCTTGGCCCGGCCATCTGCATCTAATCTCACAGCTACTCAGGTCCTCAGTGTCACTGGGCTGTGGCGATGATGACATGAGCAAACACTTCTAACGTGCTGGCGATTCTCCCCGGCCCAGAGCAAGTGTCAGTGCCGCAGGCCACTGCTGTTGCTGCTGGGGCTACGTGACCAACCACTCCGGCAGAGGCGCTGAGGGAGAAGCCACGCCCCTGTGAAGGGTGGACTGCATAGTGAAGAAATTTTCAGGAATTGCTGACCCTCATGAGTCTGAGGGTTAGAAAAGATGTCTCCTTTTTGAGACACTTATTTTACTGTTAAAAAGTGGTAAACTTAGTCTGACTTCGTTAGAACAGGACATGTTGCTTCTATTTTTGAAAAATTATCTCCATAAGTATACAAATCTATAATGCCTGCAACATGTATGACAGCCCCTTAGTTGGCATGTCATCGTGCAGAGCACAGCCTGCCCACCATGCAGGACAAGCCTGCGCAGAGGCCTCCAGGCTGCAGAGGAAGAGGAGCCACCTGCTTCTACTCAGAGGTAGGTCGTGGCCAGTCTCCATGGACATCTAGGCTGAGCTGGGAAGAGGCTGATGGGCTGCAGCTAGACTCAGGGAAGTTAGGCTCAGGGAAGAACACCCTGTCAGGAGATTTTCTGATGCGATGACCTGGGTGGAGTTTATTGGGCAGCCAGAGCTGGGTGTGGAGGTGGCATCTTCCATGTGCAGATGCCTAGCCCCGATGATCCAGGTAATTCACCCAAGCACTCCTTACAGGGCCAATGGTTCCAGGTGGTTCCCGAGCGCCCCGGAGAGTCAGTCCACAGTTCATGGCCGGCCCTGCCTTGCTCTTGTCTCATTAAAGGGTTGGCTCAGTGGCAAAGGGTGAGGCATGTGCCCAGTTAGTTCCTGTCTCCTCCCCTCCTTTCCCAGCTGGGGAGAAACTGTGAAGGAGCAGGCTGCTGGAAGGCGAGCAGGAGCAATGGGGAGCGTGGTCCCTTGAGAGTAAAAGGCAAGCTCTGGCAAACATGGAAAATCCCTTGTCTTGGAATCACCTCTCAAAAATCACCTCACAAAAATGACCTCTCAGTGAGGGATTAGGGCTCTCTCTTCTCTACAATTTTCAACCTCTTCCATATTTTCCATAAAAATATGGTTATCATTTTAATGAGAAACCATTTAAAATGTTTGTTTTTTGGAATAGTCGCTTTTGTGTTACATGGGGTGACAATAAGAACGTTTGGTCTGCAGGGTAAAAGAGGGGCTCGGCCTGGAGTCAGAGATCTGGAAGGACAAGTGACAGGAGGAAGCAAGCTGAGAGGAGGCGGGGAGGGGGCCACCCTGTCCACTGTGTTGCTGGAGTCCTCCCCATCAGATCTCCAGAGTTTCTCCTGGCCAGTATCAGAGGTTCTTAATATACTGGAGTCACAGCCTTCAGAGAGAACCCAGGGAAAGCTGTGGGCCTGCTTCCCATATGCATATACTCATACATATATGCATGGTGTGACTTACAATTCCAGGGGCCCAAGGACCCCAGGTTCAGAAGCCCCTCACTTGGCTTGGGGTACTTAGCCTCCCACCAGCCCTTCCCACCACTTCCTGATCCCTTTGGGGCCATGGCCCTCAACCTTCACCTCTGCCTGTGGCCCTGCTCTCAGCCTTTCCGGCTCCCCTCTGCCTGGGGCGGGCTCCTCTCACCTGGAAGGAGTGGAAGAGGTACCAGAAGGCCCAGGCGTTGATGACGTTGTAGTACATGGACAGGAAGAAGGACACCACCACGCTGGCGACACCTACAAGGAAGCAGAGGGGCCCTGAGGAGGCTCTTCTCCCGCCCAAGAGCAGTGGCCCTGCCCACCACAGGCCTCAGGAAGTGCCTGCAGTGATCGCCCTGGGTGGCAAAGCCTATTTCAGGAGATTCCAGAGGGGTAAAGGTGACCTGTGAGCCCTTTCTAAGTGCTCTCTCCCCACCTTCTGGACAGGAGGTTGATGACAATTTTTGAAATCTAAGTGCCAGGTGTTATGCTGAGGATTTTATGTGATGTAAGACCTGGCGATGTTGCTGTGATGGGGTATTTCTATCCCTATTTCAACAGGAGAAAGGTGCGGCTCTTGTCCAGGGCCATTGGGCCATCGGGCCAGTGATAAGTGGTGGAAGAAGGACCTAAACCGAGTGCGAGAAGCACTGTCGCTGCCAAGACCCCTCACGCCAGACATTCAGGTAGCCCTTCTTACCTGAAGTGGGCTCACTTGAGTCACCCCTGCCTGGTGGTGAGGGGAAGAGAGCTGTGGGGTGGTGGGTCAGGAGCGGAGGGGGATGCCCCCACCGGGTCAAGCTTGTTGGGGTCTGGGTTGTGTGGGCATCTGGTTACAGTCAGAAGCTGGCTGTGGCAGGAGCTATACATCACTGTCTCGGCGAGTGTTATAGGCCTACCTCAAACCCAAGCTCCTTGAGAGCCATCAGTTAAACATTGCCCAGCACCCTGACTGGTACAAACCTCTGGTATCTGTCCTATTACACAACAAATACTGCCTCAGAGAGCCCTCTGGGGTCACTTACTTGGGCAGATTGTAAAACCACACACCTCCATGTTAAAAATTAATAGCCTTTCAAAGTGAGGAGATAGCTTGGTTTGAAGATGAGGCCACAGGGCACATTTCTTCTGCAGCCAAGACTAGGCCACATACGCATTTACCCTCCATTGCTCCTGAGACGTCACTCTGCTTTCCTGCCTGCCTTCCTGTCTGGGGGCAGAAGGGCGGAGTGGAACAGACGGAGGCCATTGCTGGTCAAATTCCCTCCTGCCCGCAGAGGCAGCCCTGGGATGTGAGGCTGCCAGGGCAGGTGATTCATGTCCTGGAGGTGTCGGGACAAGGTGTGAGGAGGTGCAGGAGAGGCGGCTATGAGCAGCTCTCCTCAGATTCCACACGCTGGAGATACTGAGGGAACCTCCCCATCTGGCCACCTCTCAGTGGTGTGGCCAAGGTTAAATGAGCTTACACACACACAGGCCAGCACAGTAGATGCCCACTGAAAAAGAGAGGCCTTGTTATTAAGTAGCAGCGTGTGGTTTGTGAGTTCCCAGAATGGAGTGAGGACCTTGAGTCATTGTCAGGCAGTTACTGCCCTTTCACAGAAGAGCAAACCAAGGCTCAGGGGAGGGAAGCACTGTGGTGTCATTTCCCTGCATCATTTCTCCCTTTCTCAGCACCCTGTGTGTGGGAAGCCAGCCCCTCACCACACTCGACAGCACCCCTCCTGGGTCACCTGCGCACCCCTCTCAAGGACTCTCTCGGACTTCCTGCTGGCCCCTTGCTCTGGGAGCTTTGTCAATGGACCCCCAGCCCCACCCGTGCTGCCAGGATACTCTCCCTCTCCACGTGGGAGAAGACTAGGGAGCACTTCACGTACCCACACCGCTGAGGTAGGGGCTGATGGTCCTCCAGGCGCCGATGCTGCCCTGCCGCATGCGCTGCCCCACCGCCAGTTCCAGGTACAGGAGCGGCATCCCCTCCACGATGAGCATGATGATGTAGGGCACGAGGAAGCTGCCTGCGGGCGCCAGAGCCGAGAGCCAGGCTGTCACCAACAGGCTTTCCTTGCAGCCGATCCAGCGTCTGCACACTCCTCCTTCCATCCACCCCCCCTGCCTCCCTTCCGTCCCTCCATGCGTCCTTTTGTACGTGTGCCTTGCCATCCTCCCACCCTCCTGTCTTTTCATTTATCTCCTGTCCTTGTCTCAACTCTTCCACCTTCTCATACACCCTCTGTAAGTCCTCTTACCATGTTATATCTACATTTTCTTCCACCATCCATCCACCCATCCAAACTCTTGTTTTTTCTTTCCCTCACACCTCCATCCTCCCGTCTTTCCACTCACTCTCCACTCTTCACCCACACATTTTCCTACCCACCACTCACTCACTATTCTTTTTCTCCATCCGTCCATCCATCCATCCATCCTGCAGTCTACTTCTTGATCCATCTCTGTCCATCCATTGATGGGTGACATGCAGCTACATCACTTGTTGAAATCTATAAATACTTCCAACTTGAGAGGTTCATTACCACTGTCCTAAGCTCCCTGAGTGCCTTCCTCGGTGCCTCAGCTAACCCCAACCCCCATTTCATCTTCTATTCTAATGTGTAATAATTGATCACAGCCAGGACCACTTAATTGTTAAATATTTTCAATATTACCCCTGACTCCATCCATCCATCCATCTGCCAATCCCCATGCTCTTGCCTTGGGCTTCTGGTGCAGCCTCAACAGTACCCCACAAGGAGGGGTGTATGGAACAACCATTTTACTAGCACTTTCTCTGGGTCAAGCCCTGAGCTTGGGAGATTAGCAGTCCTGCTCCCTGCATTGAGGGATCACCTGGGCAGAGGAATTTCATTTGTTCAGATCTCCAGACCATTTCACCAGACTCGCTATCTTCAGAGATGAGGCAGGGTCTTGGTGTATATGTGTGGGGATACAAAGGAGCCCCAAAAAGCAGAGTCCAGGCCACTGCCTCCTTCCACAGAGCATCCCTGTTGTATGTGTCCCTGTTCTATACAATGACCTTCAGTCTAAAATTTTATTTTAATAAAGGGTACTATGACTAATAAAGTTTTTAAACCACGGTTTTCAAGGACCCATCTGCAGTCAAGCATCCTTGGTGGTAGTGGGGTGCTGGGGAGCTGAAATAGGGCTTCAGGAGACCTCCCCACTACCAGATACATGGACAGAGCAGGCAGGCTGGAGCCAGCACCTCTGGCCAGCAGCTGGCTGAGGCCTGCTTCTCCTGTCGGTTCTGCTCCCTCCTTCTCCACACCGCCTCAGCCAGCCCTGCCCCAGCTCCCGCTGCTTGGCAGTGGACCTGAAAAAGGTCCAGTGGGAGAAGAGGGCAGGGCTTCTGATTAAAATAAAACCCTGAAGGAAGGCTGTGGGGATTAAAGACCGGCCACAGGAGAAAGTGGCTCTGAAAGTGTTGTGACAAATGACAAAATGTATATACCTACGTAAACCTGCAATAGTTAAAAATGCCTCCTCTGCACACAGCGCACCCTCTAGCCCGCTCTGGCCCAGGGTCATAACCACTCGCCCGCCTGAGGCTCTGCGTCGCCCTTTAAGGAGCTGCACGACCGCGAGGACAATGAGCTCAGAGTTCACTTCATCTGTCCTGGGCACTAAGGCGCGTGCCAGTTTTCTGCCACCTAAACAAAGCTGGGGGGACAAAGCCTGACCCACATGTTGGGTTATTTCCTCAGGATAGAGATCCTGGAAGTAGAATGGCGGGCAGCGAGAGGGAGGAGCGCCCCGCGGCCGCCCTGCAGCCTGCACCCGGGCAGCGGCCCACAGCCGCCAGCAGTCCAGGGCTGTCCTCTCTGTCCTCTCTCTTCCAACTCTGCTTTGATGACTCAGCGGGGCCCTGCTCCCTTCCTGCTCTGCAGAAACGTGTTTCAGCACCTTACCAGGCTCCTTTCCATATGAAGGAACCCAAGAGGCTGTCAGGGGCTCCCATCCAGAAAATACCTGACAGTAAAGGTTGTGTTGGCACAATCTGCTTGGAGCAACATTCAAACCCCGAGTGGTTATAAGCAAAGCTCATTTTCACGCAGAGTGTTAAACAGTAGCCACACGAGATCTGGCAAGGTCCACTGAAGGCTTTTCTCTTTCACAGGGTCTGCCCGATGGCCTACTGCCCATGGGAATGGTGGAAATCCAGGGCCTAGTTCCCAGGTGGGAGCACAGGGCCCCTTAGCACTGCCATCAGTAACTTCTATTACCTCTACCAAGCATCTGTTCAACCCCCTTCAACTCACCCCCGCCCCCACCAACCATCCATCCACCCTCTACCCCCCTCCCTGTCCAAACAAATTACACAATCCTGGTGAATTTGTTCTGCAATTGTTTTTCAACTACAATGCTGGAAAATTGAAATCCATATGCAGAAAGACAAACCTGAATCCATATCTCATATTTTATACCCAAAAAAATTCTCAAAATGGATCATAGACCTAAATGTGTAACTATGAAAGGTTTACAAGAAAACATAGGGAAAAAAATTATGAACTTGGATTAGGCAAAGATTTACACACAATGTCAAAATCATTGTGAGAAGAAAATATTGATGAATTGGACTTCATTTTAAAATGCTGCTCTGAGAGACACTGCTAGGAAAATTAAAGACAAGCTACAAACGAGGAGAAAATACTTGCAAAACACATCTGACAAAGACTTTGTAACTAGAATATATAAAGGACTCTCAAAACTCAATAATGAGAAAACAAGGAACTCATTCAAAAAAATGTGAAAGAATTTGAACAGAGCTTTCAGTAAAGACAATACATGAATGGTAAATTAGCACATGAAAAGAGGCTCAACCTCATGCTCATTAGAGAAATGCAAATTTACACTTCATACACCTATTAGAATGGCTAAAATAAGAAATGTTGATGATACCAAGTGCTGGCAAGGATTTGGAGGAAATCCCATACGTTGCCAGGGGAAATGTGATATGGTACAGTGTTCTGGAGAGCAGGTGGGCAGTTTCTTATAGTCGGGTATATACTTACTCTATGACTCAGTGATTATACTCCTAGGTATTTACTCCAGAGACACAAAGATTTTGTTTACACAAAAAACCTATACATGAAGGCTTACAGCAGCTCTATTCATTGTTGTCAAAAATTGTGATTCAATGGGTGAATGGATAAATGATCTCTAGTATATCCATACAGTGGAATAATGGACAATAAAAAGGGACAAACTACTGATATTCAGAACTCACAGGTGAATTTCAAAAGCATTTGCCTGAGAGTTACCAGGTTTAGAGGTTTAGAGGTTACACATTATATTATTACATTTATGTGACATTCTGGATAAAGCAAAACTCTAGGGGCAGAAAACTGAGCTGTGGATGTGTGGGAGAGTGTCTGACTATAAAACCTGTGATTGTGGTGGTGGTAACACAACTGGTTGCATTTGTCAAACTCATAGTACAAAATGAGATAATTTTTCTACATATATCTCAATAAAAGAAAACTTTTGTGATAAGTTTGAAAACAAATCCACTGACTGACACTTTTCCAATTCTACCATTCCTCATGCTCCATTTGGGTAAAAATTCTGACACTGATTCTGTATTGGGGTGTCAGGGGGATGAGAGATGTGGGGGAGCAGCTCTGGCATCACGGAGAGGCAGACAGGGAGGGGCCTGGAGAAGGGTGCGTTGCTCCCATGTATCTTGATGGGGCAAACTATGGGAGATTAAATGTCTTTCAGCTATTCCTGTGAAGACGTGGAGTCTATCTTCCCACTGGTGAATTTGGGGTGGCCTTGGGCTTTCTTTGCTCGATAGGATGTGGGGGAAAATGCAGCATGAGTTCAGAGCCCAGGCCTTGGGCCGTTGCACCATCACCCTCACCCTTTTTACACGCGCTCACTAAGATACCAGGTAGGAAGGCAAGTGCAGGTTACCTGAGGACGAGCAGCCAAGTGAGGAAAATCAAGGACCCCGTCAATGCAGCACCAACCACTAACATCCGAGGGAGCTTCCAGGTCAGCGACCTGCAGCCACATGAGGTGGGCCCCACAAAACCAGAGGGGAAATGCCCAGCCCACCCACAGCACTGTGGGAAGCAGCTCATTTTATCAGCCACTGCTTTTTTTTTTCTTTTTACCTCTTTAGTATTTCCTAATATTTTAGCATTTCCTAAAAGTCAGGACATTCTCTTACATAAGGGAAAAACCAGGAAATTCACACTGATACAATACTATTATTTTACATACAATAACTGTGCCAATCATTCCACAATTATCTGTTTTCTGGTCTCGGATCTAGTTCACGGCGTCTGCCAAGCTCGTTGGTCCCCTTTCATCTGGGACAGCTCCTCAGCTTTCTTTTTCTCTCATGACCTTGACCCTCTGGAGTACCAGCCAGTCATTCTGTGCAATGTCCCTCATTTTGGGTTTTGGCAGGAACAGTCAAGTGACCCAGGCCTTAGTCCAGAGACACATTTCGTCAGTCTGCCCCGTTCCTGGCCGTGTTAAATTTGCTTACTGCGTTGGGGTGGATCCTACCAGGTTACTAATGTGAGAGTCACTATTTTTCCTTTTGAAATGACTACTTCCCTTTGGGGAGGTATTCTGAGATGAAATAACTATCTTGTTTCTCATCAGATCTTTGCCCACTAGTTTTACATCCATGGATCATTCTTTTTTTTTTTTTTTAAAGATTGATTTATTTATTTATACAAGCACTGGGTACAGTCAGAAGCACGGGAGGGTGAGAGAATTCACCAGAGCCAGAGCGGGGAAAGGCAGAAGGACCGAAGTACACTGCTGAGGGGAGCAGCGGGCGGCAGGAGAGGTCTGCGCGCCATGTGGGACCCTCCTCCGGAGGCCGGGGAGCAGCCGAGGATCGAACCGGCACTGCAGAGGCTGCGGGCAGCTTCACAACCCAGCGCTCAACTGCTGCGCCACGGGGGAGGCCCTCCATGGATCATTCTTGTTGGAAACAATTACTTCCCTGTTGTTTGCCAACTGGTAATGTCTGATTCCACTATTCCTTCTAAGTCCTTGGGTTTGTGGAGTGGACTGTCATGCAGAAACAGGTTACCGAGGCTCCTGTCCAGCCCAGCACGCATGGCCGGCCTGTGTGGAAGTCTGCTCTACCCTGGGTGCATGCGATGACGCAGGCACAGACACTGGAAAGGTAGGAAGCCAGCTCTTCACCTGGTAAATTCTCACTAATCACCACCACCCCAGCCCCCGCCATCACATCTCAACTACCCTCCCCGCAAGCTGGTCTTCTCATCCCCGCTGTCTACACTGTCTCCCCCATCAAAGTTTATTCTCAGATCATGTGACTCTCTGCTTCCTCCCACCCACAACCCTTCCACCCAATAAGCTCCCTCTTTGGCTTCTTCTTGCACCTAGAATAACATCCACACGCCTGCCTGTGACCTGCGAGCCTCTGGGGGAGAGGACTCTGTCTTCCTCTTCAAGCATTAGCCTGCCTTGCTCCACTGCAGTGGCCCAGCCCTTCCTCTGGTCCAGTCTCAGCAGGCTTACCCTTGCTGTCCCTCTGCCTGGACTGCTTTCCCTCTGCTTTCAGCTCTCTGCCAAACCTAGCATCTTTGAGAGGACTTGCTGGCCTGCCTTAGCAAAAAGAGCCCCCACTCCAGAGAGCCCCTCTCACTTCTTACCCCGCTGGACTTAACTTCAAATATTTCACCCAAGTGAAATAATACTGCATGTTTAGTTGTCTACTTGGCCTGCTTCCCCCTAGCACAAAAGCCCTGCTCCCTGCTCTACTCAGAGCTCGGCAGAGAGCAGAGCACAGTGAATATTTGTTGAAGACAGGAAGGAATCCTTTAGATAACACAGAACCTTCCATCCAAATCACTTCCTCTAGTACCCTTTCCAGACCACCCCAAACTAAGTTGGGGTTTCCCTCTCTCATCTCATAGTCTCAGCCTCTGGCCCGTGAATGTCTATTGCTCTGTCCATCCTCACTTCCCTAAATAGCTTTTGAAGGCAGGGCTGGGGGTCTGCCTGGTTCATGCCTTCTAATATGAGGCCTGGCATAGATTAGGTGGTCAGTAAGTATTTGTTGAATGACTGGTGGTAAATAATTCTACAGTGTTGGGACTACTGGGGTGGGTAGATTGTGAATTTATTGTCAGGGGAAGTTGGCGTGCATTAAAAAATTTCATTTGAAATTCTTAGAACTCTGGCTTTCTTTTGTGTGCGCGCATTAAGTAAGATGTAGAGTAGACAAGTCCATAGTCACTTATATGTCTCTCAGACCGCTCCATCAGAAAGAAGTCTTCAAACATCTGATAATACACTATGGTCAAAATAAAAGAATCAGTCCAAAGTATCACAGCAAATGTCTTCCTCTGAAATAAATCTGCTATGGTAAACAGAAGAAATTGTAAGAATTTCTAGCACATGATCTCTAAGTCAAGAGGATGCTCCCTGCTTATGGGACAACACCAGGCAATGATGGAGAGAGGACAATTTAAGAAAAAGAGCTTATAGGGGTCTCCTGGTGGCCTAGGGGTTGAATCTCAGAGCTGTTATCACAACAGCCCACCACAATGGCCAAAGTTCAATCCCTGGCCAGGGAGCTAGCCTACCTATGGCACAGCAGACCTCTCCTGTCTCGCCTGCTGCTCCCCTCAGCAGTGTATTTCAATAAATCCGCCTGTTCTGCTCCCCACTGTGTCTCTGGTGAATTCTCTCACCCCCGCACCTCTGGCCTACACCCCAGTTCTTCTGTGCAAAAATAAATAAATAAATAAATATCTTTAAAAAATAGTAAGAAGAGGAATAAAACTATGATGGTTGAATTTAAAGCCAAGGGAAGCAATAGGTAAATAACACATCCTTGAAAAATTATCTTGTAATCTAGAGGAGGAGGACAAAGAGGTGGAAATGATACAAGAGGAGGCAAGGCATAGACAGAGCACCCAAGCAATTAATCTGCCTCTAATCAGAACCCAGAACTGAGGAGGAAAGAACACTGCAGAGACACAGCAGCTAGCTCACGTACAACAACGCACTCTGCTAGACACCCCTGCGTGGGCCACCGAAAGGGCTCTCTCATACCAGGCAACATTGATGAAAACATATTTAATACCTAGACATATGGCTTATAATTTTTTGAGATAAAAATTATATATAATATCTTAGTTATACAGGATACCTAAGAACTAATAAAAAAGAAATCTGGCTGCAGAGTTCTCTATTGGAGAACTGAAATCTGAAAAAATAATTTTGAAACAGAAAAGCATCATTAGAATTTTGAGTAAAAATAACTGGCAAGTTCATGTGAATACCTGCTCAGACTTAGAATGTGAATCTCCTATTTATACCTGAAAAAGTGACTTATAGATGAATTGCAGCCAATCAGTGTTGAATCTAAATACAGAACTCGATTAGAGAGTTGTGTTGTAAAAGAACAGACTAGTAGTGAACCGAGTAAACAAGATTAATTCTAAAAATAATGTTAGTGCTCTCATTATAAAAGAGTACAAATCAGAAATGTAGTTCTCAAGTGAGAAGACATAGTATCAGTAGAAAATAGTCATCCTCATATGTCTGAAGTACTGGAAAGTGGAATAGTAATCAGGAAAAGAGCAGGAAATAAAAATGTGCTAACATTTTCAACTTCTATAAGATATCAATAGATAACATTTCATTCTTGAAACCAATAACTAGAGAAAATAAGTACACTTTTTATTTCAAAATTTAAGTACTAATAGGTTTTATACCTTCAAAGTCACTTGAGGGAAAATGCAAAGAACTTTATATTGCAAAAGATCAAAGCAAAGCCTGAAAACAACAGCAAACAGTAAAAAGCAAGGCAGTAGAAACATGATGAAAAATAACTTTGAATATAACATGGCAACCATAAAATAAGTGGATCAAGTTATTCCACTAAAAGACAATAACCATTTGGGTAATAATGGTATAAAACTGTAAACAACTTCAAGTTCCACACTGGAGAATGGGAGAATAAGTTATGGTACATATGTAAATGGAATATTTTAGAGCTGTTAACATTCATATTTTCAAATAATATTAAATGATTTGAAACTATTGTAATAGACCAAATGATAAAAGCAAGACATTGAATTGCATATAAAATATGGTTCACTTTCTTTTAAGCAAAAAAGAGTATTAACAGCCACGACCTCTGGGTGTTGGAATTTTGGTGATTTTTGTGTTTTATTTCTTTGTACACTTCTCTATTTCCTAAATTTTCTACTATGAACATGTGTTACTTTTATAACCCCCAAACAGGGCCTCCCTTGCGGCGCAAGGGGTTAGCACCGCACTATGAAGCAATCCGCAGTCCCTGCAGCACAAGTTCGATCCCCAGCCAGCCAGGGAGCAAGCCAAATGGTGCAGCAGACCTCTCCTGTCTTGCCCGCTGCTCCCCTCAGCAGTGTATTTCAGTCAGTCTGCCTGTTCTGCTCCCCACTCTGTCTCTGGTGGATCCTCTAACCCCCTGCATCTCTGGCCTGTACCCCAGCTCTTGTATGCATAAATAAATAAATCTTTAAAAATACATATATATATAAAACCCCCAAATATATACCTATATGTTATTCTAGGGCATATGTTGCTTATTTTTCTAATTGTTGTGGGTAGTACCTTACCTGTTTGCTAACCTGAGAATCTCATTAGAAGAGAAATTCCTTTTCCGTAGCAAGCCCTTGCAACTTGCCCTGTCTCCGTTGAGACTCACAAAGAGAAAAACAGAGTCAGCACTTTCAGAGGAAAGTTTACACAGACTTCCAATCTCTTGTTCTTCCTCCATTTACAAACCTATGTCCTCTATAAAACCCACATGGGCCTTTTTTAACCTGATAGTTTTCATGTGTGCCCCATGCTCCTCAAATTGCAGGTGCATTTTAATGCCCGGGTAACACTGGAGCAGCTGGTCCAGGAAACACGCTTTGGGAACCACTGCCCTTCTTGCTGCAACACTCCATCCAATGCCTTCTGCTCACTCTTGGCTTTCCCCCAAAAGTTACCCATTCAGAGCCAAACCTAGCCAACTTTGGAAACAAAGACACAGGTGAAAAAAATAAAAGTAACCTTTATTCTCCCTGACCCCTTAGTTTAAAATGTTTAGATCTCCATCAATCTGTCCCTTTCTTTCCTTAGGCAGCTCATCGCTTTACCAGCTACCCACCACAGCCCAGATTTCCTTCCTGGAAACCATGGCTCTGACCCGCCCCTGTCCTGTTTAGAACCCCATTTTGCTGGCAGAAACAAGTTCCTTCTCCCTAGCTTGTTATTCAAACCCTTCAGCTTCCTCACCTCCAGGTTCCTGTCCCGTGTTGCTCTGGCGCGTGGCCCCATAATCACAGCCACAGCTTCAGTCATTCCTTCCAACGTACACCCTGTGCCCTTTGCACACATGGTTTTCTGCCTGGAATAATGTGCTCCTAAGCCTGAGGGGTGTTGACTCACCTGTGGAGGCCTAGATTAAATGCTGCTACTGATGGAGGCCTTCCTGGGTTCCTTGGCCCCACGTCCTTCTTGAGTTATTTCAGTCAAGCCTCTGAATAACCCTCTGAATAACTCTCTGAATAGCCCACGGTTAAAGTCCCTCCTGTTCCGAGTCAAAGGTTGCATACCGCCCCCTCCACTTTAAGGCTTTCGCTGCCTTTGTAAATGTCCCCCGCCCCCAGGCTTCAGCAGATACTCAGTGACTTTCCTGAATGACTTAAGTTTAGCGCCTGGAAGGTTTATGCTGTTTGATTTTTCTACTCTCCTTCCTATTTAAAAAGGGATATGGGGGAGAGGGGAGGTGATTCTTACCTGGGTGCACAGTAGGATTCCCCGGGAAACTTTGAAACTCTTATTATTCAGGCCAAACTGGAGACCAGCTCAGTCAGCATTTCTGAGGGTGGGACTCAGGCACCCCAGCTGCTCGGAGCTCCAGGCCATCTTGCCTGCAGCTGGCTGAGGCTGCTTTTTTTTTTTTTTTTAAATATTTATTTTACCTATACAATAGTTGGGGTACAGGCCAGAGGCGCAGGAGGGTGAGAGGATTCACCAGAGACAGAGCAGGAGCAGAACAGGCAGAAGGACTGAAATCCACTGCTGAGGGGAGCAGCGGCCGAGACAGGAGAGGTCTGTGCACCTTGTGGGAATCTCCCCAGCCAGCTGGGAATTGAACCCGCACTGCAGAGGCTGTGGACAGCTTCACAGCGCTGTGCTCAACCCGCTGAGTCACTGGGGAGACCCTGGCAGAGGCTTCTCTGCCTGTGTGTCAGCTGTGGCTCAAGGGAGGGCTTGAGCCTGGGGTACAAGTTGCTTTAATTTAAGGAGGAGGAGGATCCCTGGAGAGGGTAAGGGGCAGGTGGTGCACCTGGCAGAGGGAGAAGACTAGAGTTTGGGGAAGGGCAGAGGTTGAAAAAGCCAGGGCCAGAAACAGGACTCTCAGGAGGCGGCATTACAGGCACGGGGCGCTTAGCCAGGCTCCCCTGCTGTTAGGGTGAAGCTGAGGGTGAATGTCACATGGGCCCATGCCGGGGAGTGCCCTGAGCCCTGGCAATTCTGAGTCGGGTCAAGGAGAAGGCCTGGACCTTGTAGCAGGCACTGCTATCTTACCTTTACCAGATGAAGCAGAAGCCTGGAGCCTGGGAAGAGTGTTCAATCAAGCCTCTGAATAGCCCTCTGGAGGTTTGAGGCCTCCCAATCTTCCAGAAACCTCTCCTCTCTGACCTTGTTTCACCCCTAAATTGGGGGTGCAGGACTGACCCTGAGAGCACTGTGAAGAGCCAGTGGAATACCTGTAGAAATGCTTCCCGCTACGCCTGCTCTACACGGCAGGAGCCCTGTGGCCTGGCTGTTACCAAGACTGAGTCTAGAAACCTCAGGATCAGCAGCAGAGGTAGCCTCTCAAAAGAATCCCTGGCTGTATTTTCTGGGGCTGGGAACCCAGCATCTTGAGTTTACTTTGGGACTCCTATGAACCTTTGAAACTCAGTTTCCTGTCCCACTGGAAACACTGCAAGTCAGACATGTGCATATCCACATGTGGACCCACACACACATCATACAAGTGAGCAGCAGTTGTGCTGCCACCACCCATCCATGGACTGACCTGGCCAGGGAATGCAGCTCTGGGGGGCTGACCTGGCCGGGGGCTGCAGCAGGGCGCGGCCCCACTCTGTGATACACCGTGCTCATGTGAATCTGTGTGAATCGGCCATGGTATTGACACCACAGTTACCAGCAGGCACTATACGTTAGGTCCTGCTGATGTCCAAGAGCTGGTCACTCAACATTCTCCGGCTGGGCTCCTAGCGGCCTGGGCAGGCGTGGGAGTGGGGGTGACTCTAAAGTGTGGACCCTAGTTCAGCATGGCGGGGGAGCCTCAGGAGGGGATCAGGAAGGCAAGTCCTGCCCTCCCCGCAGGCCCGAGCTGGGGCCCAGCAATTTGTGGCTGATAAAGTCTTAGGAAGGCTGAAGCCTGAGAGGCAGAGCTCGAAGTCCCAAAGAGGAGTGGAAGGGACACGAGGGGAGATGCCCAGCCAGTCTGGGGCGGGGGCGGCATCCTCTCTTTATGTTCAAATATTATACAGAGAAAAGTCAGGAGAAGAGAATTCCATAACTCCACCTGCCACACACCTCTCCTCACTTCTCCATGTTTCTTCCATGATTGGAGCACGTTTATTTCAAAGTCAATAAATCAATAATCAATAAATTAAGCTGCTGTATTTCTTCTGCACATTAGTGTACGGTTCATTTGCATCCCAATCTCTTCCTGAAAACCACTCTTTAGACTTGGACACGTTCCCCTAGAAAAGCTGAGATTTTTCAAGAGATTTTGTGCTTTTCCCTCGGCCGCCTTTCGCCTTTTCTTTTCCTTTTGAGCCGCCGGCTGCACAGGGGCGGGTGGCACCTGGAATGTAATCTTCTGAACTAACATTCCTCCTGTGGGGCCTGGCCCGAGAAAAGGAAGGAAACAAGCCTCCCTGTCCCGGCAGAGCCGCGTGGAAAGGAGCCCAGACCCTTAATCCGTGTTATTCTGGGAAGTATGTCGGCACCCGTGGCTCGGGGCTTCATAACAGGCTCTTTGTTTCCGGGGTGGGGGGGTGGGGGGGCCTCAGCTCTGTTTTGGAGGAAGTTATACACGCCTTTGGAGCCTTGCGTGATGGGGCTGGCTTACCCTTTGGTTTTAAGTGAAGAACGTGTCTGTCTTCTGCAGCATATCGCTTATTAATCTGGGACACCACTGAGTAGCGCGACTCGGTAACACCACCTGCGTCCACACCTCCAGGGCCCTGCGGCTTTCCTAAGAACCCTTGCCTGTTTATCTGGCAAAGATTTATTGGGAGTGCCCTCTTAGTCCCCACTTCACCGCGCTGGGGGAGTGGGAGACAGAGGGGCTCTTGAGCAATGCGAGGTCCTTCTGACTAGGTGCTGCTTGGCCTGCCAGGTGGTGGGGACGCTGGGGGAGAGTGACAGGGGAAGGGAATGCTGGGCCGGCCTGCAGAGGCAGGTGGGAGGTTCCGGGCTAGCAGCGGCTTCCCAGGTGAGGACATATCCTGTGCAGTGAGGAGGCAGGGCGTAGGCGGTCATTGACAGGGCTGTTCACAAAAGTTGGGGGTGGGTTGGAAGATGAATGGCAGGAAATGGGATGGAAATAGGGGCAGGTGTTAGGTGGTCAAGTCCTTGCTGCTCCAGGATAGTCTGCTTGGTCTTTATTCTGAGACATTTATGCCTCAGAGGGTGCCATCTGTTCAACTATACCCATTCACCTTCATCCACCCACCCACCCACCCACTCACCCACCCACTGTTCCCTAATCTAGCTCTCTCCTGTGTCCCCGTGTCTCTTGACCATCATCGATCCATTCATCTATGCACCCACCCTTCCAGTCTGATACACTTTTTTCTTCCTCCTGGGCCCTGGAGGTCTTGTGGTTTCTCTAGCAACTCCTTCTATACTATGTATCCTACACCAGAACTACACCTCTCCTCCTGTGTCTACATGCAGACTATTCAGTTACGGCATTGTTAGAAACAGGGAATTAAATAGTCATATGACAACAAGGCTTACCTGGCCTTGGTTGGAAAGCACGTAGCCAGGATAAAGGTGTCACAGTAGGAAGGTGTGCTGAGCACAGTGACGTGGAAATGTCATCCTGACAAATAATTCTTTCAAAAGTCAGTTATGAAGCTGTTAGAGCATATGGCAACACACACCCTTCACATAATTATGATGTATTTATACCCTTCGAATAATAAAAAAGGAATCAGAGAATTAAGAATACACTATTAAAAGAATTCTGTACATTAACATTTTCCTAAATTTTTTTTTGAACCGGTGTGGGTTAGGGAAGTGTTTTAGGTCTTGGTCTTATTAAAATGGGTTACATCTTGTAAATACTTGGGGCTAACGTTTTCCATAGTCGTTTGTGGGGAAGAAAACATTTTTGTTTATTATAGAAGACAACACACACACACACACAGATATACACCTCAAGGTAAATAAAAATCACCCAGACATAACTATTAACACTGGCGTGTATTTTTCCAATCTCTTCTCTATATATTTTAAAACATAATCAAGATCATTCATCTTATACACTTTGGAATCTGACTCCTCCTCCCTCGATTTAGTATATGACGTAAAAAAATACTCATAAATTTCTTGGGAACACCACGTTAGTGACTGCAAAAAGCACCATGGCTTGGATGGTCCAAACTTTCTTGAATGATCTCCTTAGCTGAGAGCTTAGGAAGCCCCCGGTGTTTTGCTCTTATTAAAAGATGAAGTCCCTTCTGTTTCCCACCTCTCTCAGAACTCTGGTTATTCCCTCTTAGTAGAATTCTAGAAATAGAACAACTGAGAAAAACAGTTTAATGCTGACACTTCAACCCCTATGGCCACTCCGCCTTCCCAAAAGGCACCTGGCCTTCCCGGCAGCTCTTTGCCAAGTCATGGAGAGTCCCCAGCTCTAACCTTTAGGGGATGTGTGGGGCTTGCTGCCTATCTGGTGAGTGTGCTGTGAGACTTCCGAGCGAACATTTGTCAAACAAAAAGAAAAACAAACCCCCAGAATGATCTGCCTTTCCTACTTTGTGTGCTTCCAAATCCAAACCAACCTTTTCATAAAAAACTAAAAGAAATGGCTCAGGATCCGTTTAAACCTGAATTTCAGATCGTGCTGATGCAAAGTTCCAGATCTGAAAGTTGTAAAAGAGGTTTCTGTTGAACAAGATAATTTCCTGCTCACTTTTTACACTAAAACGGAACGTTTACTCACTACAAGTCAGCTCATTGCCGCCTCTTCTGCAGAGGGAGGGCAGCTGTGCCCCCCGCGCCTCCCACAGCGCACAGCCCTGCAGCCCTGCGCCCCGGGTGTGGCGGGAGGCTTGGCAGCCTCCGGGATGGGGTCAGGGGCTGCCAGGGCTCCAGCGGGCAGCTTTGGGTAAAGCGCCCCGACCGTGGGCTGAGACGTCCTGTGTCCGATCCCCGGCGGCTCCACACCTTTGGGCCAATCACCTACTTTGTCTGAGCCTCAGTTTACCAGCCTGGAATGTGAACCCAGTCCCAGCGGCGCAGCCCCAGGGGTGCCGGGACGGGCTGCCTCTCTGCCCCGAAGGCGCCACGGTCCCGCCCGGGAAGCGCCGCGACCCCAGGCTGGAGCCCGCGCCGCCCGCGCCGCCGGGGCGCCCGACTCACCTCCACCGTACATCTGGCACAGGTAGGGGAAGCGCCACACGTTGCCCAGGCCCACGGCGTAGGAGATGCAGGCGAACACGAACTGCAGCGGGTTGGCCCAGAGCGGCCGCGCTTTCTCCATGGCCCCGGACCTCCGCGCGCTCGGTTCCCGCTCGAGCGCCGCGCACAGCTGTTTGGGGGCGCGGCCGCCAGGCTCGCTGTCCCGCCCGGCTCGGCCTGGGGGTGGCCCCGCGCCTCCGTCGCGGCCGCCCGCCCGCTTTTTAATTGCTAATCTCATTAACGGCGCGCCTGTTGGAGGGGCGAGGCTGGTAAATGGATGACGGTGAGCCCCACCCCGCCTGGCCGTCGCGGCCGGGAAGGCGCCCGAGATTACCAGGTGCTGGGCGGTGCCGGGTCTCTGCGCCTGGACGTCCGGGCCCGTGTGTTGGCTGCAGAGCTCCTGGGCGTGATCAGGTGCCCTCAGCTACCTACCCATCATTTATTGAGTGCGTACTATGTACCAGGCTTTGTCTGGGGACGGGGCTGAGACAGGGACATATCCGACCCTCCTGGAGCTGACACTGGAAATGCCCTAAGATGGGCTGGATAAAATGTCCCATTTTAAGCTATTTTTGACCTACAGAAAGGCTACTTTACACGGTTCATCCTAGTTGGAGATACACAAGGAAGGCAACCAAAGGAAGCAAAGAGAGAGCGGTTCTTGGGAGGAGGGTGTGTGCTGGGATGGTCAGAGAGATTTCCAGACATGACATTTGCTCAGAGATCAGCAGGTAGAGAGGGGACGCCCACACACCTGGAGTTAAAAGGATCCATATTTCCCTCCATGCAGAGACTGGATTGTGTGCCTACTGTGTGCTGGCGGAATCTGGCTCTGCAGTGTTTGGTGGACCAGGGCCCAGGGTTTGAACAACTGCTGTGTGGACTCTATTGCCCAGGCCACTCAGCCTGGGCAGTGATAAATCACTCAACCTATCTGAGCCTTTGTTTCCTTGTCTGTAATGGGGTCAAACCTATCCTGCTCCCAAGGACTCATGTGAGAATTAATTAGAAACTTAACTTACTGCCTGCCACATAATACCTGCTTATTAAAAAGTCCATTATCACTATAAGTCCCCAACAGGTGAATGAATGAATAATATATTTAATAAGTTAGTATTAATGACACAATTTGAACAATTCATAGTAAGAGCTAAGAAAAGGCTTCATCAATAAATGCATGCAGTTTAAAAAAGACAAGAGGCAGAATTGCTAATGGAAATCTTACTTGAAGTCAAAATGAAATCACTACTCTGGGACAGTCCCTAGCTGCCTTTCCCTGCAATTCCTGCCTGGCTGCTAGCAGAAGAGAAGGGGGTGGGGAGTGAAGAAGGTGGACATGCGGGTCCTTGAACTTTATCTCCAGAGAGCAAAGCAGAACGAGCCCAAAATCCAGCAGGAGAAACTACTTTGATTTTTAAACTTCAGATTCTAGAAAGTGTTTTTCCTACTACCCCTTGCCTCCTCCCCAAAGGAACCCACATTCCTGATTTCTACCACCATGGTTAGTTTTGACCATTTTGACCTTTACAAAACCCAACATACTCTGTGTGTGCTCTTTTGTATGTGAGTCTAGTGGCTTACCATTGTGGGGTTGATTCAAGTGCTAGGGTAGACTTGCAGGTTGTTCTTCCTCACTGCTGCATAGTATTCCATGGTGTGAATGTGTTTATGACTGATGGGCATTTGTGTTGTCTCCAGATTGGGGCTCTTAATTGATAAAGCTGTAGGGAACATTCTAAGTATATGCCCTTAGTAGGTAGATATACTGTTTGCTGGGCCACAGGGCAGATGTATGTTGAGTTTCTGAGCCACAGGGCAGGTGTTACCCTATTAGTTGCTATAGTAACTATAGTCAAACTATTTTCCTGAGAGATCATACCAAATAGCTCTACCATGAGAGTTTCACTTTGCTTTGTATCTCCACTAACACTTGCCATTCAACTTGTAAAGTTCTACCGGGTCTTGTGGGCGGGTAGTGATAGTTCATTGTGGTTTTGAGTTTAATTTCCCTAATGACTAATAAGGCCGCATGCCTTCCGCCAGGCAAATTGGGTCATTTGGATATACTCTTTCAAACAGTGTCTGTTTAAGTTTTTTGCCAGGTTTTCATTGACTTGTCTGATCTTCCTCTGCCGACGTAGAGCTCTTTTTATATCCTGGGTGTGAGCCCTTTGTGAGTTTCCTGTATTAGCAATTTCTTCCCTTGGTCAGTAGGTTGTCTTTTTATTCTATTAGTATTTTCTGACAAACAGAATTCTTCATTTAACAAACTCTAATTTTGCAATCTTTTCCCTCATTTTTTTTCTTTTTTCCTTAGCAACTGTAAGGCGTGAGAGATATTCCAAAGAATTTAAATCCATGGCAAAAGAAGCCTCAGAGATAGGCAGCGAGAGCTGTTTTTTTTTATATTGTGAGTAGTGTAGCAGAGGCCTGCTATTGCCTCCCCCTAGCTGCCCAGCATGTTCTTGTTCGCGTAACTGTTCCTGGCATTTCAGAATCAGGCACCCTGGAGAGAGGCTTGGAATGGCTGCCTGTCCTCTGGAGTAAGAGACAGTCTGGTGTGTGTTGGTTTGACGTGGTTTGGCATGGGCGACACCCCTCTTCAGCTCCTTGCCCCCAGGATTAGGCCCTCACCCCCCTCAGACTCCCAGGGAGCCTGCCTAGGGTGTGAGACCCTGGGTGGGGCTGTGGGCAGCTCAAGGAGACATCCCCAGATAGTTTCAAGACAGTCCTAAGCAAGAGCAAGTGGGCCAGATGCCCTGGGCTCCTGCTGTGGTTCCGCCCCTGCCTGACACCATCTGATAGGCTAATCAGACAGACCATTGTGCTGCTGTGGTTGCTGGAAGAGGAAAGAGCAGTCTTGAGGAGGGGGGTGCATGTCCACAGGGAGCTTGCAAAGCAAGGGTGGGGGTCATTGTTGGTGGGCTAGCAGGAGCTGGCTCTCTGCAGCAAAAACTCTGATTTGATAGATTTGCCGATGTCTGTGGGATGCATACTTCCACCGTGGCCGATGCCAAGCCAGCATACCTGGGTTCACTGGGTGTGGAGTTGGGGAGCAGTGTGCGGTAGGCATCATATCCCCTCCATCATGCAATGCAGTTGATAACTCTGAGAGAGTAGATAATAGGGCATTCCTCAGGGCGTGGTAGGCTTTGAACATGACCTCTGTGTCAAATCACTTATTTATTAGTTTATATAACTAAATTTTACATAATGGTTGTGTTTAACAATCAGCTTATAAAACTCCTGAGGATGTACCGGTTGGCACTCCCCTATAGGAAGTGGCACTCCTAGGGCCTGGGACTGGGAAGCTATTCTGAGTGGCAGGGGCAGGGAATGGAATTCAGCCCTCAGCAGAGTCTGGGGCCTCAGGATGGCAGGGTTTTCAGCAGAGCTAAGTCACCCTGGAGTGAAGGTTCCCTGGGGCCTCCAGTATGAAGAAATCTTCCTACGGACAGCCTGACCCATCTCTCTGTGCCACATGCCAGTCTGGACCCAGCTCCAGAGAATGGACAGCCAGCAAACCAGAGCTACTTGGGTACAGGAAAAGGGTGTAGAGAGAGGGGCTGGCCTGACTCAACTGCCTAGGTGTGGGTCACAGCCCCGCCTGGCTTCTTACCCCACCAGCTAGGGCTGCGGCAGCACACTCACCCCAGGCCTCCCTTTGCTAGCTAACAAAGTGGCTTCCTGTTCCCCACAAGATAAAGTCCAAACTCCTTCATCTGTAAAGCCTAGAGGAATTTGACCCTTGCTCTCTTAGGCTCTTGGAGAAGTTAGACTTTTCACCTTCAGGAAAATGCTGCGCGTGTTTATGTTTCTCAACAGTTCCCTCGGGCAGGAACACCTTTTCCCTTCTCGACCCAGGAAAAACCTATCCATCTTAAAATGTTACCTTTTTGAAGACGCCTCAGCACCTAGTCACCGGCCAGAATACATTGCTCCCTCTCCCTACCCGCAGCCGGGCCTCTCTGGTTTCTGACATTGCAGGGCTGCCCTGGACGGGTGTGAGGGACATGTCCCCTCCGGACTGGGGCTGGGGCTGGTGTCGGGTCTTATTCATCTTCTTATCCCCCATGCCAGGCACATGGTTGAGTCCCAATTAAAGTCAGCTGCTGCGGCCAAGACCTGCTGCAGAATCTGAGTGCTACAGTCTAAACCATTCCTTTTGTTCCACAGCATCACCAACTCTGGGACAGATTACAGGAGGTTTTTTCAGACATTCAAGTATTTACTGTCCACCTACTGTCCACCACTCTCTCGGGGGCAGAGGCCCACACAGTGAAAATAGGAGTGTGGGAGACACCAGGGGGTTCTACAGAGGAAATGGGGGGCTGATGGGGTACTGGCCCAGCTCAGAAAAAGAGGGTGCTCCCAAGAGCTGGGGGACCCCTGCCCCAGAGTAGAGTGTGTGGGCACGTGTGTATATGCACCGGTGAAGGTATGTGTGCCAATACGTGTGTGCGTGTGCATGCATATACATGCCTCTGTAGACACACCTCTGCTGAGGAGGCAGGAGTGCCCCATCACTTTTTCCTGAAACCCGGGACTCTCACGCACTCTAGGGGTTTCTAACCTTTGAGGCCGGAGTTTCAGAGCTGCAGCAGAGCTCCTCAAGCGCCAGTGACCCCCCGGAATCCCTTACAGTCTTGTCACAGCTCCTGCTTCAGCAGGATCAGAATGGGGCCTGGGATGCACATTTCCAACATGCTCCCAGGGGTGCCCTTGCTGCTGGTCCAAGGCCTAACCCCCCAGTCAGACCTTTCCACATTTCCCACATGCTGGCTGTGTCTGTCATTTTTGTAAAACACTGTATTTTGCAATGTTTGTGAGCCACATGCTTCTTATTTTCCATTAAATTAATTCACTTTTTCATGTAAACAATTTAACAAATGAAACTTTATGCCACTACCATATGTGCAAGCTAGTGTTGCTTTCATGCGTTTTAAGATAAATCAATGACACTAAAGTTTTCACAAGTCCATGCTGTGCCTTGAACCCTCCACCCCAGTATTCCAGTGCCGGGTCCGTGCCGGGCACCGGGACCTTGTCCACAGAGCCCCAAGGATGCGGCTGTGGAATTGCGCCCAGGGCTTGGAAAGGGCGGAGGGAGCCCGGGCAGAGCTGCCTCCTGACATCTTTACATTGTATGCTTCTGCGTGCATTTTATTTGATGAAAGAGTTAAGGTCCCCCAGCGTATCAGAACCCCGCCGCCCACCCCTGCCTCTGGTCTAGAGGGGACGCCCTGCAGCTGTGCTGTCCAGGGGGCTGCCGCTGGCCACATGTGATCACCCGAGGTAATGAACATTAAATAAATTAAAAATTCAGTTTCTCAGTCACACGAGCCACATTTCAAGAGCACAGCCGCTGCACGTGCCGCCGCGGGACGTTTCCATCACCGCAGGAAGCGCCACCACGCGGGTCTCACCTGGAGGCACCGGGAGAGCCATGCCATGGCAGCCCTCAGCAGAGCTTCTCTCTTCTGGGCATGGACTGTGAGCAGCTGCTGGGACAAAGCAACGTCCCGAACGCTATCCTCTGTGCCCAGAAAAGAAAAGATAGAAGCTTCTTTCTGCTCCTCCCCCCTCAGGATGCTGAACACAGCACCTCATCCTGGAGGCCAGCGCCCTGTAGGTGGCTCTGTCCTTTGAAGCCGCTCCGGCTGCAGGTGGTCAACACAAACTTTCTGTTGGGCCCCAGCTCCCCTCCCCTCCTGCTGCCTTCTAGCCTTCTGGGACCACAGGGCCCTGTCTCCCTCATTCCTGTTCCCCCAGAACCTCCCTCTCTTGCCTGGACCTCTCCATCAGCCAGTTGCACATGACACCAGGTGAGTAAGGCCCAGGTGACTTAGCCGAAGGACGTCCATATTGCCAGTGAGCTTGGAAAATGTTAATGAGTAGAAAAATAATATTTACTATATCCTTTTTTATAGTATAATATAACACACATGGAAAAGTGCATACAGGAAAATCCTACAGCTCAAAAATGCAGCAGGCCATGGCTGTTTCTGGTCCTACTTCTGGGAAATATGAGAAAAGGAATGACTTTAATGGCAACCTTAAAAATGAGAGAAAAAAATGAAAAGGAGTCAAGGGCTTGCAGACAAAGAAGGCGTTATCTAAAAGAGAGCAGGGAAATGCCACCAGAGATGTGTGAATGTGTACACTTTCTGGGACCTACTGGTAAAAACTCAGGACGTCCTAAGACTCAGAATAAGGTTAAAGAAAATTATAAATGTAATATTTTTTGTCCTTTTGCTCACATGTCTCCTTCCAAAGGACAAATGTTTCAACAGAGTAAGCTGAAAGCATTTTCAGTAAACTGATGCTTCCATGGTCTGAGGTAAGTAGTTTGGGTGAACAAGACAAAGTGGACATTGTTTAGAAAGGCCTGATGGGAACGAACAGGCAGTTTTCAGGTCAGGGAGAGCAGATGCAGAAAGGGGCTTGTTTGAAAAACATGTGGCCTCTCCCCACGACCACTCAGCTGATCGCCCGTGAGTAAGCCTCGGCCACTTGCTCTGAAAACCCTGAACCCAGAGAGCAGCCATGAAGCCCTTGGTCCTTTTTGTTGGTGTTGGCTAAATTTATTTCTTCCCCTCAAATATTTTTGCTGGGAACAAGCAATCAAGACCAACGAGAAGGCAGCATCAGGTGGAGGAAAACAGACGGAGCGCTGTGAAAATATTTTCAAGGGTCAGCGTATACCTGGGGCCACGCTGTCTCCATCAGTGACCCCTAAGGCATTTCACTATGTCCTGCTGTGCTGTTTTGCGCTTGTTCTCTCATTTCTTAGCAGGAGGAGCCCTGTGAGTCTCACTCTGCCAGAAAACACACATGCTTCGTTTCGCAAGCCCAACAATTCCAATTATATTGGATTTCTTTCGCCTCTTGATCCTCAGAATGTGGTGTGTGGACGGGCATGGGTGCCGCTGGGGAGCTTGTGAGAAATGCCCCTCCCCAGGCCTCGGAGCCAGAACCCACACTCCTGCAGCCCTGCTGGCCTCAGGGGCACGCGGGGGTCGCGGCCCGGGCTGCACATCGGACTCATCTGTGAAGCTTGAGAGTCCAGATGCAGGGGTCACCGTGAAGTGCCCTGCTTGCCTGGAGGCTCTTGAATGTTTTCGAGAACATTTCCTGGGAGGCGCAGGGCTACCTTTTCCCAGGAGAAGAGAACCTTACCACTGCCACTCAGCATTCGTTTGGTCAGCAGTGACAGATGACTCCCCAAAATCCCTCCTCCATTTTCCATTTCCCATGATGCCCTTGGGAAGGGTAGTCTCTGCCTGGTTTTTCTTACCATTTATATTTCTTCTGTAAGATAAAGGCAACAGAAGGGGGAAAAAAGATCTTAATGATGATTTTGTTGTATCTGCAACAAAAAAAAGGTCTCCTCATGAACTTGAGGAGCCCGGACCCTTTTCCCTGCTCGCCAACCTGCCACGTTGCCTGGAAACAGCTCAAGAACCCTGGCATCGGGCTTGCCTAGTCCATTCCTTGCTGTATCACGGGCAATTATGTGCTTCTAAAACGAACCTCTGACTTTCCGGTGTCCATTTCCCAATATATCTACCGTGATTTACATTTTATGATGGTCTGCCCACAGAGGTGGACATAAACATGTGCAGAGCATAGCAAATAATTACAAAGCTAGCATCCCCATAGCTGCCACCCAAGGGAAGACAAAGTATTTCCAGGGCCCAGGAGCATCCCCTGCCCACACCCTTCAAGTTCTTCAAGACCCCCACCCCCAGAGAGCACCATCATCCTATGAGTTAAGCAGACGATTTCCTAGTTTTCCTTTCTGATTTTACTATCTATCCATGTAGCCTACAAAATGTAGCTTGGTTTTGGACTTTAAAGAAATGGAATCATAATGTCTGTCGTTTTGCATTTTACTTTTTTGTTTGACGTGATTTTTGTGGGACACATCCATGTCGTGGATAGCTATCGTGTGTGCTGTCATTGCTGTTAACAGTTGATTTGATGATTATAGCATATGGAGATTTTCATCAGGCAGACTTCGTGTGATTCAGCCTAATGGCTTTGTTGAGATTTTCTTATTGTATAGTGTGTGGCCAATTTTCACAAATATTCTGAATGTGCTTAAAATGAAAGTGGACACTGCACTTTGATGCCAGTGCCTTGTCTGTTGGGTCAAATCTGATTGTGGATGTCTCTATTTCCCTTTTTAATGGTGTCAATTTTTATTTTATGCAACTTGAAGTTATAAAGGGCGCTCATTTTAAATCCTGGAGGATTAAAACTTTAATAGAGGATGCTGTTTCTAGTAGTGTTAAATTCTTTTAAATTATTTACCTATAGGTTGTTAATATTGTCTACATGCACAATCATGTCATCTATGGATAATGAGTCTCCTTCCACGCAATGGCTGTGATCCAGCAGTGGCACTCCTCAAGATACCTGTCACCTCCAGAAGATCCACACAAGCTGTTTATGGCGGCACTCTTTATAAGTAGCCCAGGACAACCCCAAATGTCCAGCAACAGTTGGATGAATCAATGAGTTGTGGAATATTCACATGAGGGAATACTATATAGCAATTGCTATAAAGCAATTGCAACATACATTAAGAGACAAATCTCACATAATGTTGAAAGAAGCTGGACATAAAAGCATGTATATTGCATGAATCCATGTATAAAAAGTTCAAAAACATCAAGATGAATCTCAGGTACAAGTAAGCAGGAGAGTGGATACCCTAGGGGGTATTTTGGTATTTTGAGAGGCACACAGGAAGCCTCTGAGCGGCAGATAATGGGTAATCCTTTACCTGGATGTTAAAGGCAGTGTTTACTTACAAAAATTTTATGCTGTGTGCATTTTGCTGTGTTTTACTTCAATTAAAAAAATCCAGATTCAATCACACTTATCCTTTGAGGTTCTACTGATGAGATTTTATGATTCTTTTTACTATTGCAACCTTTATAGATGTATTTTTATACATCCATGGTTAAACACCAATAGTGAAACTGGCACAATTTTAAATTTGTATAGATGCACTTTAATAACTCATCAAAATTGTATTAGTTTACAACACTCTACTCTTCCAGTCACTGAGTGATCCTTTGAAATGTCAGATTTTATCATTCCAAGGCTCACAACATTTTCTTCAGAGTAAAATCTTGAATCGCTCCAGTGGCCCCCAAAGCCGACATGATGTAGCCACATGGCCCCAAGGAGTGTGACTGCTGGATTGTTACATCACACGTATGCTTAGCTTTGAAAAGCTCCTGAATTGTCTTCCAGTGACTGTAACATTTTCCATTCCCAGTAGTGGATGAGAGTTCCTGTTGCTCCACATTTTTGTCAGCATTTGGTGGTGCTGGTATTTTGGACTAATAGCTGTGTAGTAATATCTTATTTTAATTTGTATTTCCTGGATGACATGATAAATAGCATGTTTTTATATGCTCCTTTGCCACGTGTATATCTGCTTTGGTGAGGTGTCTGTTAAGATGTTTGGCCCATTTTTAAATTAGGTTGTTTGTTTTCTTATTGATGAGTTTTAAGATTTCTTTGTATTTATTTTGGATAAGTCCCTTTTCAGATGTGTCTTTTGCAAATATTTCCTTCTAGTTTGTGGTTTGTCTTTTCATTTGCTTGACATTATCTTTTGCAGAGCAGAAGTTTTGATTTTAATGAAGACCAGCTTCTCAATTGTTTCTTTCATGGCTTATTCCTTTGGTGTTATATCTAAAATATCACCACTATACCTCAGGTCATCCAGATTCACTCTTGTTATTTCCTGGTTTATTATTTTACAGTAAGGTCTATGATCCATTTGGAGTTAATTTTTGTGAAGAGTGAAGTTTATGCTAGATTCATTTTGTTCTTTTGCATGTGGATGTTCAGTTATTTCAGCATCATTTGTTGAAAAAACTGTCTTAGCTCCATTGTATTGCTGTTGCTCCATTGTATTGCTGTGTCAAAGATCAGTTGACTGTTAATATGTGGGTCTGTTTCTGGGTTGTCTACTCTGTTCCATGATCTACTTGTCTATTCTCCTTGCCAATACCACAGTGTCTTGATTAATAAAGTTTTATAGTACTTCTTAATATCAACTTGTGTCAGTCTTCTAACATTTTTTTCTACTGTTGTATAGGCTATTCTGGATTTTTTGCCCGTCCAAATAAACTTTACAATCAGTTTGTCGGTATCTAGAAAGTAACTTCCTGGGCTTTTTAAAAATCTGATCAAGTTGGGGGGGACCAGCATCTTGACAACAGTGAGTCTTCCCATACACAAACATGGACTATCTCCCAATTTATTTATTTATTTTTAAATTAAATTTCTTTCATAAAAGTTTCCTTGTATATATCCTGTACATATTGTTATATTTGTACCTAAGTACTTCATTTTGGGGGTGTGAATATAAATATTATATTTTTAATTTCAAGTTCTACTTGCTCATCGCTGGTAAACAGCAAAGATTAACATTTGTATATTAACCTTGTATCTTGAAATCTTGTTATAATCATTTAATAGTTTTAGGATTTCTCTCTCACCTTTTCTGCAATCATGTCACTTATGTACAAATATAGTTCTATTTCTTCCTTCCTAATCAGTGTGCCTTTTATTTCCTCTTCTTATCTTATAGCATTAGCTAGAATTTCCAGCACAATATTGAAAAGGAATGGTGAGAGGGGACACTCTTACCCTGATATGAAAGGTTTGGGTAAGTAAGGGGGATGGATCCTCTTAACTCTTGGCAATGCCCACTAGAGGATACTCATTGCAGAAGATGCTGTGCAACTAGGTGGAAGAATGACTTGCCCATAAATGTCAGTCAGCCTCTGCCCTCACTTCTTCAGTACCTGCACAATAAACCCATAAATGAAGTAGTTATGCTGGTGGGATGGAGGCTGTGCCTGGATCCCACAGCATGGACTTTATAACAATGGCTCACTGAACTGTTGATGAATGCCCAAATGTGGCAGCAGGAATTTGCACTGAGCCCTTGATACACTGCTATCATTCTAGAACAGTCAAGTGTTACCAGTGATTATATTGGGTCTCTTTTACTCTGGAAGGAGCAGTGATTCATCTTTATTAGAACTGACATGCATTTCAAGCATGGGTTTTACCTGACCTGTCCATTCTGCTTCTGCCAGTACCACTTTTTTTTTTTCCCATAAATAGGGGAGAGCAGGAATGCAGTCCCTCATTACCACAAATTACACAGTTGAGTTTCCTACATTTGGGGAATCTCAGGGTTCAGCAAAACCAGAGTGCAATGGGGGAGCCTCACCCTGGGAAAACCACATTCTTGATCATTATCTCCCCTACCAGGTAAGTGTTGCCAGCACCATGTATCTGAGGGCTCATATGGGATCCTGACTACATCATCTCAAAGATGTTAGTTTCTCTCTCACCTGAGAGGGGGAGGTCTGGTTGATCTTGCTAGGAAAGCAATGTTAACCAGAAAAAATGCTGGCTGAGGTGAGGGAAAATTAGTAGTGCCTCAAGGTCCCCAGTAGGATTTAGCCCCTCACTGTCTTAATTCCTTAGTATCCCACAGGAGTTCCTGGAATCACAACATGCACTGAATGGTAGGATCTGCTTATGGGACAACCCAAGTAAGCCCCTTTGCAGCAGGGCTAGCATGTGGTCCTTCCCATGCACCTAGCTGAAATCCTGATATGTTTCTCCCACTGTTAAAGGACACACGAGTTTGGTCTGCTATGCTATTTCTTGCTAGGGAGACACATGCTGACCCTTGGTGATTAGTTTCTTTTCTAATTGCTCATGAAAATCCATTTAATAAGCTATTAATTCAATAGTAGGCTCATTGTTATATATTTTTTAAAAATATGAAGCATTTTCTGAGACAGGAGCGATCCCCTGACAGAGACAGAGGGACAGGACTCATGGACAGAACTTTGCTGCCCCATCATCTTTATTGGGCTGGTAGATAAGAGATTAAATAAATCTGACTCTAGGCTCAGGTACCTGCTTGCCATAAATTTTCTCCACCCATAGTGTTTTGTACTAATCTCCACCCCCCCCACCCCCCCCCCCACCCCCCCCCCCCCCCCCCCCCCCGCCGCCCACCGCCCCGCCCGCCCCAGCCTGTGTATTCCTGAGCTATCTCTTTACAGCTTATCAAGTTAGCCTGTCAAAGAAGGGAGCAACAGACCTGAGACCAGACCAGGTCAAAGCGGAGCTGCGGGCACAGTTTCCATGAGACATTACCCGCGAGATGGCCATGAGCCCGCAGCCCTCTGAGCTCAGCTGAGGGGTGCTCATGCTTAGCAACAAGATGGACCACACCCAGATGGACAAATGGACTTCAGCCAAGTCCATTCTCCTTACTTTCTGAGCCAATGAAGTTTAATTCCTTTGCTCTCAAACACTATATAGACCCCAAGCCCTGGCAGCTCAGAGTCTCTCATGCCCAGAGATGTCCCCAGGGAGCTCTTTCTTGCTCTCTGAAAGTGGTTTGAAAATTATTTGGTTTAAATACTATTGTCTAAATACTACATTTTATGTAAATACTAATACTTCACTGAGATGGGTTTTGTTTCTAGAAGACTTATGTGACCGAAATCATGTCTCTAATGGCCAAGCTTTAGAATATAAGGATTTACAAATAAGCAGAAGGAAACCATTAATACTAAATGTTTACAATCCAATATATATAAAATCACCAATGTATATGAAAGTGATATAAAAGGAATGTTTACATGTGAACATTTCTCTGGACCCTTTTTAGTTGATCAGAGTGATAATAACAAATAGCAAAGAATTCATCAAATAGGATTACAATTCAATGTAGAGCATGTTTTCCTTGTAGAGTGACATACGACACAACAGGTGCTCAGAAACATTTATTTGCTATAGACTCAGCATGTCATATATAATAAAAAATGAACACTTAAATGTTGAACAGGAAAAATAACAAAAATCCTTTATATTTTACTTTTGTCCACAAATGCTTTAAGTCATAGCTTAGAGGGAGCCTTGTATTTTTAAGGGGAACCAAGGCTCCACTACAAAAGCCACCAATGCCCAGACTGTCTGTCCAGTTAGCATACTGACAGCGCCTCCAAGGCTGGAGCCACCATTCTTAGAGACCTAAAATATATAGACATACCTACAATAAAAGGATTTTTTTTCTCTGTTAAATGAGATAAATCTTCAATCTACTCAAAAAATAAAAATTTAAAGCTCATACATGAAGACATAAATTAAAAACAAAACATACGGTGATGAAACTAGAACACAAGATGTATTTTGTATATGAAAGAATCATCATGTTGATTTATGCCAACGGTTATTATATTTGTTTAATCTTGTATAGTTAGGTTTTCAGGTTTCAGAAATCTTTCAGAATGTTTACTGAACTGGAACACATTATAAAGAATATTTTAAAATTGCTATCAAAGACAGTAAGTTGAAATTCTAATCAGGAATAGAGGTTTCCCAACATACCTTCCTCTGTCCCTATGAGCAGCAAACTAAGAAAAGTGTAGGGAGAAAATAATTAAATGTCTGAAGGATACACTAGCCATTTAATCAAGAGTGCAGTTCTGAATTTTACAGAATATCCTCGTCCATAAATATGTATCAGGTTTCTGGACAGTATCACATTTGCACTAAAGAAACATGGGGTCAGACCAGAATCCTCAGTGAATGTTCTCGAAGGACACAGAAGCTAATTTGTGACCTCGGTAGTGAGAGGTAGGTGAAGAAAGAATATGCAGTACATGTTGGCTTATTGGATTTCCCCCCTCCTTTCTGTGAGTCATTCATCCTTTAAAGACCGTCTTCTCTGTTCTTTTAGGGAGAAATTATCTTAGCCTTTATCATTTGTTCCTTCAATATTTTAACATAAAGACTACAAAAAAAATCCCAACAAATTCAAGGCTAATATTAAAAGCTTGAGTGAAAATAAGGAGCCTTACCCTCTAATCAGTAAACTCTTCTCTGGAAATAAAATCTTCCTTTGCGTAAGTGGAGTGACCTATCCTAGTAGACACCATTTAGGGTTTGACATTCCCCTATCCTATCCTAATAGACCTATCCTAGTAGACCTCATTTGGGGGTTGACATTCTACTTTTGAGAGCAGGAATAGCTACTTAATAAATAACATATTACAAGTAAGCCTTCATTCTGAGGCACTTGCTGCTTTCTGGATTTCATTTATCCTTATAGGATTTTGTTGTGTTACACGGCTGCAAATATGATACTCAATATCTAATGATTTACCCATAATCACTCAGGAAAAAGCAGAATCAATGGAAATTGAAACAAAACTTTCTGAAAATGGAATTACTATATATGCATAAAAATAAACTATAACCAAAAGTTGAGTCTGAGAACTGGTGACTGATTATATGTTGAATGTAAGTCTTTTAAAGAATGCTCTTATTTAATTAAAAAGAATATTCTGGAAAGTAACATAAAGGTTATTGTAAATTCAGTACTTTCTGGATCTGACTTCTCCATCAGATGGATGGATTTGACTTCTCCATCAGAAATACAGACTGGTGGTAAGTTGTGCTGCAAAAAGTTTCTGGGCCTCCTCTGATAAACATGGCATTTGTATAGAAACAGAGGAAGTTAAGTGAATCCTCACGTTCACTGTTAATTTTCCTAATAATTAATAAAAATGTTGCCTGTAAGAGGTGGTATTCACATTTTCAGTAAATTAATACTTTTTAGATGATCAAATAGAGAAAATTAATTTAGATTTTATTTTTAAAAATAGGGCTTTTTAAATAATAACTGTCTTTAATAATTATTTAATGTTTACCCTGGGGAATGCACAAGGATAGATGTTTAATATTCATTAAAAAGGTATAGTCTTTATACCAGTGCAAAAGGCTATGACTCTTCTTTCCACTCTGAAAATCTCTTCTTTGCTATGAAGAATTGTCTCTGCAGAGGAACTAAGATGGGGCACTTGGCAGAGAGGGGTTTGGGATGACTGGCCAGAATCAGTATGTTTTCTTCTCAATTAGGCAACTGAAAATAGGAACTTTAGTTCTAAATATTAGAAGCAATGTCTAAATATTAGAAAAATAAAGAGTGAATATAACAAACTGCTTCGAAATACATGCCTGAAGTTGAAAAACAGCTTGTATTTCATGTTGTGCAGCTTCCAGGTGAAATCAACTTTTTTAATCTTCAGGTTCATATCTGGGAAGACAGAAATTCAGAACACAATGTCATGATACTTTTTGTTGCTGCTGCTACCAAATGAATTTTACCTGAAACATCTCCGATGTTAACTATCAATGTTGCCCATTTCACCTAAAACCACTGCTCTTGTGGAAGTCAGATACATCCAAGGCGTATGCTGGTGACCTAGAGAGGATCCCTGCAGCAGGTGGGAGAGCAGAAGACAGCTGGGACACCTTCAGACCATGTCTCTAGTGGGCATTTAGTTCCGGGATAGCTTGGTAAGAAATTCAGTAACTATCCAGATTGTCACAAACACCTTATATATGAGTAAAGGGTTAACAAACCCACTTCTCTAAGGATAAATTTGATCGTGATCCTAGGTCTGTTCAAGAACCTTGATGAAGGCATGTCAGCTAGTTCCCAGCCAAAAACCATTGATGACAAAAATGACTGATTGATAGACTGTATCTGAATCAGGAAGACTTAAAAAACTTTAACTACGTGGTGGGATCTATGGATTTAGGCTTCCCTCTGGGCAGTGAGTTCTTATGACTGGCCATGTCCTCATGTGGGCAGTATGTGGCCACACAGAGGTAGCGGCATACATGGAATAGGACTTCTAGGCCACACTGGCTACGGCACTGGCCTTTGTGAATCTCATTCTCTCAAACCTTGAGGGCACAGCATGACTGGGTGTTGACTCCTGCCAGGTTACCACCACCAAGGAGAAATGCCTAGTGCTGCCCTTCGAGTTTGCTGTAATTCTCATTCAATATCCTGTTAAGTAAACCCTTTGCCCAGAGCAATGTATTGTAGTTATGTGTAGCTGAACCTAAAAAGAAGCCCTGTGGGTGTTGCCAACGAGGCTGGGCCAGCGCTCTCCTGCTTTTCGTAAATGCAGACTTCTGGACATGACAGAGCAACCACCTGCTGGCCTGACCTCTCTGGACACACGCTTAGATTTAATGAGAAACAAACACCAGCCCAGTGGGGAGAAAAATCTGAGAGGCATGATCAGCATGGCTTACTTTGCCAGTCTCTTTCTCAGGTCTTTGATTTGGTCATTCTTCTTGGTGAGAATCTCTTTCATGTTTCGATAAGCTGCTGTTTGTTGGAATTTCTTCTCTAATTCCTATGTAGTGAAAAAAATAGTCAGCCCATTACTAAGAAATAGTTAAGGAAAGAAAGAACAATTTTGATGAAAATGTATATTTTTACTCTAATTTTATTAATATTCTGCTTATATTTTCTAATTTCTTTTAAAAATCTACTTATATAAAATCAAGACTATCAAAGAATATTCATTCAAATGAGAAGCCAATAAAACAGTAACATTTTCCCAAGTAAAGTGTTAGCAAATAACTCCCAACAGACTATTCCTTAGATACAGGAAATCTACTTGACATAGTAAATTGATTTTTAGGTCAAATTCGCATATATTTTACTGAAATTCAAAGTAATATGCCTTGGAAAAGGATTTTTAATTAAAATTTTAGTGCCCATGTTCGTAAGAATCTAATCCCTAAAGCAAGAACTCAGTTCTCAACATACTTCATATAAATTAAGAACATGGCATATAATACTGTAAGAAAAAGCCACCTACCTCTTTGGCAGGCCGGAGGAGAGACAAGCAGGCAGTGCAAATGGGGGTGCAGGGCAGCGGATATAAACCATCTATGGAGGGACATTGTACCACAGCCAGGAAGGAATGGGCATTTTTGTGTTTTTAATGATCACAGATATCTTAGTTCCAAAAATGGAAAAGTCCCAGGGCCCAGAAATGATAAATCTTTCTGACATACACCTTGAGAAAAGGTAAGGTGAACCTGCATTTCCCTGTGACACCTGATCCTCTCTCTTTTCTGTATCCCTTAATTGGACAGGAAAACACAAGTCTGACCTTTTCAGCCATGCTCAGCTGGTCCTGAACCCTGAGTAGGTCGTGCTTAGCTGTTGCTAAATTCTCCTCCAGGGACTTCTGGTTTTGTGTCTTGTCATTAAGTGTCTTCTGAAACTCACTCTTTAGAGCAGCAACTGTATTTTCCAAGTGACTCAAGTCTTGAGCTTGTACAGAATCCTATAAGGAACATATGTCAACATAATTTCACGTTGGCATCCTGGATAGTAACTGTTTGAGCATGGTGACTCAGTTTTACAGGAGATATAAACAAACACTGTGTACTAGTGTGCACACCGGCCTCCCTCATCAGCCTGGGTGAGCACCAGGTCTTCGAGGGTCGCCACACTCCCAGTTGCCCCTCAGTTCTCTGTGCTGGGTGCCCTGCACACAGCAGACACCAGTGTGACTTAGGAACTGCTAGAGATGAGATCCTAAATCCCACAAGGCTGTGTGTCCCCGAGTTGGGATGACAAGTAGGTTTCATTTTAAAAAGTCAAGTTAAAAAAAAAAATTCTGGTAGAGAATTCTGAATGATAAAAATAATAAAATTATTGGGTTGTCAGGGAAGTCATGACATTTTTCTTTGAAAAAATGAAAAACAGAAAAAAATGCATCATGAGTTTTCTGACAACCCAATAATAAAGTTTATATCAAATAGTACATATTTAATCATTATTTATAATCAACTATTATGAGATCCTAAGCAATGCTTACTGATTACATGGACTGCTAACTTGGTAAAATTTGAAGTTTTGTATATTTGTGTGATATGCACATCTGTGCACTTTGTCAGCAGAGATAAGCAACTGGATATTCAGTCTACCCAAATCTTGTTTTTAACCTGATAAAATTTGTAAAAGGAAAACAGGACTGTATTAATAAGAAAGGAAAATGGTCTATAATTATTCAATATGAGAATGAAGCTATTTACAACAGAAAAATTCCTTACTCCTCTTTGGCAATCTGGTCTTTAAAAACGATTTTACTTCACCGCAACTAGTGTAGGCATGTATCATTTTGTTTTTCCAGAATTTTAAAAGTAAAACTGGAGCAAAATCCAAAATGGCTTTTAAAACAAATTCATCATCTAAAATGTTTGCAATTAAACTGGTCTAACCACTTTAGAAAGCTGTGTGGAGGACCCTCAAATTACTAAAAATGAATCTACTCCATGACCCAGCAATTCCACACCTAGGTATCTACTTAAAGGATGCAAAAACATTAATTTGAAAGGAAATCTGCACCCCTATATTTATTGCAGTGCTATTTATAATAGCCAAGATATGGAAACAACCTAAATGCCCCAAAACAGAAGAATGGGTCAAGAAGATGTAGCATATATACACAATGGACTACTACTCAGCAATCCAAAAAGATAAACTCATGCCATTTACAACAACATGGATGGAGCTGGAAGGGATTTTGCTCAGTGAAATAAGGCAGAAGGAAAAAGAAAAATATCAAATGATATCATTTATAGGAGGAATATAGAGAAACTCAACAAAGGGTCAAAAAAAAAAAAAACAAAAAAAAAAACCAAAAAGACAAAACTTGTAGGCAATTATAGATCTGAGGCTATTCTAGTCTTTCTATTTTTGTATGTTTCAAATTTTCCATAGAAAAAGTATAACAACAGCCTAATGAAGTAGGCATGGGGATTGTTTAGTACACATTTCCAACCATAATGTAACTGTAGAAAAGCCAGGGCTGCACTGAAAATTCCTTGAATGAATGAGTGGGTGGGCTGCCGTAAAATCCTATCGCAATGCCCACGCCCAGATCACAGGGCTCTCTGGAAGGGCTGGGGAGGCAGAGCTGTGCACTGGTGGCTGGCAGCAGGTGGGGCCACCTCAGCCTTTCTACTAAGACCAGCCCAGAGAAGGGGGACACTGGATTTCATTGTGACACAAAAGTGCCACTGGATATGGATGGCTTTGAAGATTCACGACCAATAAATTCATTCCACTTTGTCACACTGAGTGAAGGAAAGCTTAATAATGAGAATTGTATTATAAAGCCCAGCTACAAATGCAATGAACTAAAAGCTCTTCCTGTCTCCAGTACCTTTTTCCCCATTATAACTGGGATGTCAAAGTGAAAGGGGGAAAAAACTTGAAAAATAAATGTAAGAGTCTCTGGGGAGGGGAGGCAGGTGAGCTGCCGGTTTGACAGAGGGGAGGGCCCGGCTCTCCCCTGGCTTTTCCTAGACAAGGATGCAGGACAACAGGGCCAACCCTCTCAAGGAGTGGTGGGGAGGGGCACAGCAAACAGTAGTTAAGACTTGATATTAAGAATAGAACTTTATTCTATTTAGAAAATGTAAAAAAGATAGCAAAAACTTCTTTTACCTTTGGGTCTCCTTGATCAAGCTGTAAGTCCCGCAGAGCTTTTTCCAGCTTTGACTTCTCATCCAGTGCACTGGTAGCCTGTGATGGAGTTTACACAAAACACTCAGTATTTTCAGTCTGCATGAAACTCTTTCAACGTTTTGCTCAAGTATTCCTCACTTACCTGTATTTCAATGGTCTTCAGCCTTGACTTCAACTTCTCATTCTCTTCTTGAAGTCTTAAAATTTCCTTTGTGAGTAAATTCAGGTTTCAGTAACACACAAATATTCTTAACACTTGAAATCATTTCACTTAAACTTTTAATCTTTAAACTAAACTTAAATCACACAGTTGCTTAAATATGTGCATGCCCTGGTGGGAACTCCCAACTTCGCCCAGCCCACCAACCTCAACACTTGTGAGTCATCTAGCTCTGAGACTTCTATTTCCTTCTCTCGGTCTTACACTCTCTTCATCCCTCACTTTCTCTTTCCAAAGCCCCTCTTCTCTGCTGCCTCCCACCTGACTGATACTGCAACTTTGGGGTCTATTTTGGCCTCCCACGCACACTGCCATATATCTTAAAAGCCCAATCTTCATTAGTTCAACACCTTGTGCCCATGCCGCTAAATGGTTCCACGCAGAGGTCAAACACTTGAACTTAAGCAGCTCTGCCACGAGAGTCACCTGTCAGTCAAGTCTTATTTCTTGCTATCCTCCAACACACGTCAGCCCAGTCAGAAAACATTGTACTCCGAGTCACGCCCTCTTCTTTCTGCGCCCTGCCTTCCATGGCCCCTTTCTCTTCCCTCTGACAAAAACTAATCTCTCTTGACCCTTCAGCCCCACTCAGGCACTGTTGTGTCCAAGAGCCTGTCCTCACTGCCCTCACTACCCCCACGTGGAATGTGTCTGTTACTCTAAGGCACCTGTGACAGAGATTAGGATCATCCTGTCAGTTTCTAGAATGTCAGTTCTCCCTTCCCAGTAAGACCATCTGGTTTTCAAAGGAAGAAGGGCAGATACTATACTGCTTTTAATCTAAAATGAAGTAGCATAATGTTGAGAATTACAGGAGTCATGAAAAAAAAGTCTGAATGTTGGTAATTTAGTCTTACAAACTTCGTAATAAAAAAATCCCTTCAGTGTTACCACAGATCATAAACCTCAACTCTCCATCCTCTTCACGTCACCATGAAAAGGTGTAGCCAGGCTGCTTTAGACCCTCTCCTGGCCCATCTGGATCATAAAGTAAAAGCTACTATGGCGGACACTTACTCTCAGGGGCCCAAAGCCTGAATCAACCTCCTCCCACCTCAGTTTCTCTCTCTCGGAGTAGTGCAGGGGTGAGCACAGAGTAAGAGGGTTTGCCATTTCTCAAAATGATGACATTACCTTGTTTAGGAGTTCTGCTGTGCCGCTTTCATTAAGTGGAGCAAGTTTTGGCTTTATGACTTCTATGATGGGCTGAAAGGAAAGAAACCAAACTGAACTCACCACAGAATACATCATGAGTAGTCACTGGACACTTGACTCTCTAAGTGGAAGACACTGTAAATATATCCACTGGGATGTCAGTGCTACAAGTGCAGTAATTTTTGATGGTTTGATTCTCTGCTTCCTCCTAGTGCCCAGGACAGTGCCTGGCCCACAGTGCCCAATATAAGCTAGAGATAAAAATGACAGCTGTCCTCCCCATATCTATTAAAAAATAATATAGATGAGAGGGGAAGGAGGGAAGAAAGGATGGAGGGAGGACATTCAAAGCCAGAACAGGTACAGATCCGAGCATCTAGGAGCTGGGATTTTAACCTGTGCGAGCTGAAATAGAGATTTCTGCATGAACCCCAGACTCTGAGAAAGATTGTAGTATTGAAGAGGATTTAGGCAATTACATTACAGTTGAAGAATAGGTTGGCCTGAATATTCTGGCAGTTTAGCAATAGGTATTAAAAACAAAAGAATCTACGTCCTCTGACTCCAAAATTTCTTAGCCAGAAATAAATCTCAAAGAAATCACTGGAAAATTGTTTGGTATGTCTACACACATGGATTGATTTCAGTGGCATTTAACCATACAACACCAGGGGCTATTCATGGTTCATCTGGCCAACGCAATGTTAAGCGGTCATTGTAAATAATGAGAATGATTAAAAAGAAAAGCAGGCAACTATTCTACTGTCTCCATTCGCTAGATGTGGAAAATGAGGCTCAGCCATCTCAGGTAACTCAGAGAGTGATAGAGCTAGGGTATGTGTACAGCGTTAATGGACCCCAAAACTTACCCTCTGCATCATTTCAGTGACGAGTTTATATGGCTGGAATTAGATGGATGGCAGAGATTGTATGCAAAATCACAAACGTGTGTGTGTGTGTGTGTGTGTCTGTGTGTGTGAGATATATTATAGTAGACAAAAAGTTACTTCTAAAACTTTTCTTCTTTGCCTGAAAGTCTAAGAGCAATTTGTGAATTGTGCTTTCAAGTCAAAATGCTTTTCCTTAAGAGTTTTCACTTTAACCTCTGAATGCTGAATGACTTGAGGATTTAAATACTGGGCATTAAGATATGGACTTAGAATGACCAAAAATTACCTTTTTATTTGAAGATGTAAATTCCGCTTTTTCAAATTCTGCAACTTGATCTAATAATTCTCTTGAAGATAAAAGCAAATATGAAAAAATATTATTTAAATAGATTTGCATCATATACAAGAATAAAATCACTGGTATCAAGCGATTATTACACACTAAAGAGAATAGAGCAAGATGGACAAAATTTGACCATATGAAAAATACATCAGTTAACTGATGCTCAAAAATCCAAACCATAGGAACTCAAATTGGAATCTTGCACAGTACCCATATTTTGCACTACTGGGTGTAAAGTTCTTATCTGTAAAATTTATTGCTAGAACCAAACTACAATGTTAATACTTATGCATTCATAGCCAACTTTTCATTTTTGAAGTTCTACTAGGAGATTGTTTTATTATATAATATACATTGGGAGCCAGTAGATGTTCAAGAAAGAAAATTTGATTTGTCTTTTATTTATTTTTAACTTTGAAAAAATTGTATTATCTTATACTGAGGTAACATTGGTTTATAAGCCTGTATGTGATATGATTTGCAGGGTTCACGCCTCTTCAGATGTATGTTGCCACACCACACCCACCAGCCAAACAGCCATAATCCACCACTACGGTCCACGGGGCCCCTTCCCCACCTTCCCTGTCTAGTTGCTTCAATTCTGAAGAAACTGGTTTTAACAGAGAAACCTCAGAAAAATGGAATTTGCTATTATTATCTACTGCAAAAGAGTATCACATCTGCTAAAAAAGAGCTTGATGTATTTTCAAGAAAGACAGATGGCTTAGGGTTAATTATTTTCTTTCATTTGCAAAGGTAAATGAGAGATGTCTAGGCAAAAGCTTACAGAATCACTGGGAGTAACTACTCTTCGAAGCTTCTTAGTAAGTCAGTTTCTCAAAGTTTTCTCCCCCATTACCTACTGACAGTTGGTGAAGTCAAATGTTTTACTTCCTTACTCACAGGTCACCCGCAGTGTGACTAAACACCCCCCAGGAGCTGATGTGCTGAGGCTGTGTTTAAAGACCAGCTCCCAGGGATTTGGGGGCCAGACTCGCCTCATTTCTGGTACGACTTTCCTTAGAATGAATTTCACTTTCACCAACTTTACCATACTTTTTGAAATTAATGAGCTCTTTGATATTGTTTAGATTATGTAACACTTCCTTTCTTTCCTTTTTAAAGACAAGCATATAGTTTCAAAGTTTATTTAGAAATAAACTTCTCTACCCTACTAGTCTGAACTGATGCTACTTTAATTAATTTTTAACTGTTCCATAATCTTTATTTCTTTATCTATTTCTAAAGATGTATTAGACTACCAATCAGATAACGCAGATGTGGAAAAGAAAAATTAATAATGGATTGAACAGCAATTTCATAAATCTTGAAGGCTCTTACAACAACTAAGTACAGCAGTAAGAGAATTCAGAAGAGGATGGTAAATGGCACCTAAGAGCTAAGTCACTAACCAGTTGCTCAGCTGCCACACAACCCAAATATTCTCTTGTGCCAGTCCCCCCAAAAGATGCTGCAAAGACATACATTAACTTTCAAGATCATGTTTGGGTCTCTACTGTCATAACTGTGGATACAGATTTATTACCTGTTTTCAAGTTCAGAGATGTCTGTCTGCAGTTTGAGGTACCATTTCTCAGCCTGTGAGAAAAGCTGCTGCAGGAGTAACACGTTGGTGTAGGCTGTGTTGATGAGCTCAGACTCCACTTCACTGTGGACCACGGCCTGTAACTCATTCAGCACCTCGGAGACTTCATCGATGGTGAAGGTCTCCTCCACCAGCCTGAAAAACAACCCCAATCCAAAGCCTCTGCGTGGGGCCACCCTGGTGGCGCAAGGAGTTATGATGCAACCTATGAAGCTGTCTGCAGCCACTGCAGCACAAGTTCGATCCCTGGCCAGGGAGATGACCCACAAGGCGCAGCAGACCTCTCTTGACTTGCCCGCTGCTCCCCTCAGCAATGTATTTCGGTGGGTCTGCCTGTTCTGCTCCCTACTCTGTCTCTGGTGAATCCTCTTACCCCACCCCCAACACACACACCTCTGGCCTGTACCCCAGTTCTTGTATGCATAAATAAATCTTAAAAAAAAACCAAAAAAAAAAACAAAACCTCTGCATTAACAGCAAAAGCTATTTGCAAAATAAAGCAAAAATAAAGAAAACCACACATGTCATCCAACGGATGAGAGGGTTACAAGTGGAAATCTCTCTGGGAGCTATCTTCATTAATAAAACAGACTGGAAATAATTTACGCTCAAATAATTTTTGATGTCTAGTCTAAAATTCAATTGTGGCTCGTTCTTCAAATATACACATCCTGTGGTACATATACACCATGGAATATTACTCAGCATTCAAAAAAGATAAACACATGCAATTCGCAGCAACATGGATGGCACTGAAAGGGATCATGCTCAGCGAAATAAGCCAGAAAGAAAAAGAAAAATACCGGATGGTCTCACTCATAGCAGGAATCTAGAAAACCTAAATAAGGGACCAGGAAAAAGAATAACTATGAGAAAGAAAATATCAAAATCAACAAACAACTATGAACCAGAGACACTCTATAGGGAGTGGGGGGCGGGAAAGGAGGGATTGGGGTCAAAATAAGGGGGTTGCAATTGTATGGGGAATATAAAAATAAAATTTTAATTAAAAAAACAAATATACACATCCTTTAATACAAGTAACATGTATCAGAAGCATTCTCTAGCTGCCTTTTTCTTCAATTTTTTACTTAGAATTTTTTTCACTCTAAAGTAGTCTCATCACATTTAGTAAAGTCATATTTCAAAAGTCACCTGAAAGGTATAATTTCTCCTTTTTCTATTATTTCTGTAGCATTTTAAGACCTTCTTAAACTATTCATGTTAATAAATACCTATGAGTCAATGAACAGTAAACATATATTGCTTCTCTTAGCATTCTTGAGACCTCCCAAAGGGGAAAAAATACTCATCTTAGTTAAAGTTCCATTGCCCAATGAGCACTCAAAAAAAGAAAAAAGAAAGAAAATCAATTATGGTATTAGAAATTCACTCTCACAGAGAGAAAGTCTGAGTTGGGAGGGAACTTCAGAGCAGTCTTCCTTAATCCCCTCACTTTACAGAAGGGAACAGGGAGGACTGACATACCCACCGCCCGGTTGGGGGCCACTCAATCCCATAATCATTTCCAGCACTCTCAGCACATGTCCAGCAGCTGACTCAAGCTAACAGTATTTGATTTACTTCTTCCTTCCTTTTCCTTCCTTTTCCTTCCCTTCCTTGCCCTCCCACCCTCCCTCCCTCCCTCCCCTCCCTCCCTTCCTTCCAAGATTTATTTATTTTTATGCATATAAGAACTGGGGTACAGGCCAGAAGTGTGGGAGGTAAGAAGATTCAGCAAAGACAGAGCGGGGAACAGAACAGGCAGACCAAGTGAAATACACTGCTGAGGGGAGCAGCGTGCGAGTCAGGGGAGGTCTGCTGCACCATGTGGGTTGCTCCCTGGAGGGCCAGGGATCGAACTAGTGCTGCAGAGGCTGCAGACAGTTTCATAGGTTGCGTCTTAACTCCTGTGCCACCCGGGAGGTCCCTGATTTACTATTCTTTAATGAAAAATTTAGTCCCTCTAAAAAACCCAAAACTTTTAACTATTTTTGTTGAAAGTTCTTATTGAATGTATTAATGAGGTTGCTATAGTCTTTAACAGAGCATATCAAAATTGCTTAAACCTCTTTTTGGGCAGCCCAAGTTGTTATTATGAACAGCAGTTAAGGTACTTGGATGCAGAGTGAGTAATGAAGTACATTCTCTAGTGCTCTCACATCTTGCCAATTAAACTGCTTTTATCTGCTGGGGTCAGGAAACCAGATGATTTAGACTAGTGGGTTAAAGAGACACCATCCACAGCTGATGGTCTCTGCTGCCGAGCCAAGTTCATGGCTTTATGACAGGTAGATGTCTTGTGCAGGCCTTTTTCACTGACATCTTACATGACACTTAAGTGGCCAATATCTGATGCCCAAGTAATCTCATGTCTCATTATTTAGCCTTTTTCTTTGGTTTTCTCTTCATCCTCTAGATAAAACATACATTATCTGTAGACGTCAGTTATCTTCCATTACTGGTCCAACCAAACTAATTATCATCTCCTGCTGCTCATCGGAACTAGTCAGCAAGCTTTTCATGGTTTCTTGCTGTTTTCCCCTCTCTTAATTCTGCAATATATACTGCCTAAGTGTTTTCTTGCTAATAGCCACGTCTTGTAGCTCTAATCTTTTAATTAATAACTCAAGTAATTAAAGATCTAGAATCTTTAATACAGAGTAAGCCAATCATTCACCCACATGGACTTCAATTTCCCGACTGCCTTTCTGAAACTCTGGATTCCCCTAATTATCACAGGGGCGTGCTTGATAATAGATGGCTCCTACCACAGTCCGACTTCTTGGATATTTCTGAGTTTCACATATCACGGGGCTCAGTGGAGCTGCTCTTAGTGAATAACAGGCCGTGACAATACGGGTATGGTTGCAGGGCCTGTGACTGCATCCCCACACTGGCTACCAGAAAGGACGGATGCATGTTCCCTTTAGAGGGCTTCTTTAGATTCTTCACATACCTGCTCTCCTTGAGGTCTTGGAAGCAAGAATCTACAGTTTTGAGTCTCAAGCTTCTTTTTGAACGAGCAAAACGCATATAATTAATAACTTCATTTTGATGGTGCTCATTTAGGCCCAACTCTGCCTGGAAGAGAGAGAATAATCTGTTAGTCTTGACGATGTGTTAAAGGAACCAGTGATGAAAATATACAGAATACCCTATGGTAGAAACTAGATGGCCACCTGTAGGGACAGGAACAGGGCACTGAGCAGGTTTTCTGATCCAGCAGACTGGGGAAAGGAGGAGTCAGAGCCCTCAGTGGCTTTTGTAGGTCTTTTATTTAGATATCCCAGGCATCTGGCAGTCCTCCCAGCCCCCAGCAAATCCTCACTCTATCTGGGCTCTCTCTGGCGTTCTCTCTGCTTCTCTTCTCTCGGCTTCCGTTCGCTCTTGGCTTCTTCCGGCGTCCCCATGACGCCGCCCTTATGAACTCAGTCTCTCAGCCCAGGTGTACCCACTTCAGGTGCCCGCCATCAGGCATGCATTCAGGACCACAGGGTTCCCTCATCTATCCTAATGGCGGGGGCGGGGGGCAGAAAAGCCTGATACTTTTTACCTTACTGTAGAGGCAGAAGGACCACTGACCAGGTTTTCTAGGATCCAGCAGGCCAGGTAAAGAAGGAGTCACAGTCCTCAGTGGTTTTTGCAGGTCCTTTATTGGGATTTACCTGGTACACAGCAAGGGTGTGGTGGGTGCTGGTGCAAGGGTGCTGGTGGGCCGGGAGGCTGGCAGGCCTCACAGCCCCCAGCAAGTCTTCACTCTATCTGGGCTCTCTGGCGTTCTCTGCTTCTTTCTCGGCTTTTGTTCCTTCTTGGCTTCTTCTCGGCTTCTACTGGTGTCCCCATGACGCCGCCCTTAAAAGTACAGTCTTAGCCCAGGTGAATCCCCTCTACCTATGCCCACACCCTACTCCAGGTGCCCGCCATCAGGGAACATTCAGCAAGGATCCATCATCTCTCCTGATGGCGGGAGGGCAGAAAAGCCTGACATTTTTCCTTACCCTACACTTACCCTACACCACCAAATTCAGTTCACCTCTTCAAGGTACAGTCACCCATTTGAGGATACCTCCCGGCAATACTTGCAGTCAGGTGAGGCCATGTGCCTACTTCCCAGTAACTGATGTGAGCCTGGGCGGACCTTTGCCACAGCCTGTTTCTGAGATCTGGAGGAGGAGGCAACTTGGCTGAACCAAGCTCAGAACAACTCAACCCTAGGGGTGGGAGGAGTAGTACAATGAAAGGGGTCTGTATCCCTCACTGAACTCAGGGAGCAGCACCGCCCCCCTCACATACCTAACTGAGATGAATGATGAGATGGTTGTTGATGAGTGACATAAACTTTTGTATTCTTTAATCCACAGTTTTTGGGTTTATTTTTGAATTTGTTGCAACTTAAGTTTACTCCATTTAATACAACTCTAATATATTTGGTTTTTGTAGGGTCAGGAATGGGCACTGAGCAGGTTTTCTAGGATCCAGCAGACCGGGTAAAGGAGGAGTCAGAGGCCTCAGTGTTTTTTACAGGTCTTTTATTTAGATTTACCAGGCACATGGCAGGCAGGGGTGCTGGGGGGCCGGGAGGCTCACAGTCCTCCCAGCCCCCAGCAAGTCTTCACTCTATCTGGGCTCTCTAGCGTTCTTTCTGCTTCTATTCTTCTCTCAGCTTCTGTTTGTTCTACTTCTGTCTTGGCTTCGGCTTCTACTGGCGTCCTCATGACGCCACCCTTAAAAGCCCAGTCTTAGCCCAGGTGAATCCTATCTATATATGCCCACACCCTACTCCAGGTGTCCGCTATCAGGCATGCATTCAGGACTGCAAGGATCCATCATCTATCCTGATGGCGGGAGGGCAGAAAAGCCTGACATTTTTTCCTTACCCTACAGTCTACCCCCTCAGGGTTTTCTGCCATATAGTCTTTATCAGTTTCTATATACAAGTCATAAACACATGTCTCCTGGCAATATGAACACTGTAGCCATGGCCCTCAAAAGCAATTGAAATATATCACAATGTAACAAAATACAATAGAACACAAATAAGTCCAGGCAGGTCACCAACCTAGTGGCAAAAGACAATTATTGGTACCAGATGATCCACCACTTCTGCTGCTGAAGGCACTGCTCATACAAGGGAGGGGAAATCACTCGACATCTCTGTCACATGCCAGGAGCCGTCAGGCTTCCTGACCTTCTCTGGCTGTGGTCTTGGCCACAAACCACACACCACATTCACCTCCAGGATGCACTCACTCCTGGATTGGGGATTCTCTACTCTTTGGGGGTAATCGCCCAACCCTCAGGGTTTGTGTCTGCGGTCACTCCAACACTTGGCTTTCATAGCCACCAATGTGACACACAGACCCCTGCACTCAGGCCAACTCATTGCACAAGCACATGGGTCGGGGATCCTTGGATACAAACTCTACATTCAGCTTGGGCTCCACCCCAAGCCACGTTCCCCACCTGTCCCCCAAGGACGGATTCCTCAGCTCCTCACCCTCACTTGACAACAAGCAGGGCATCACCCACAGGTGATTTTACGAGACTCACTGGGCTTCTTCAGCTTACTTAGTGCTTAGCAGCCACTCAGGGTTTCCCAAGCTTAGCATCAGTACCAGCTTTTGCCTTCTCAAAATTGGCTTTTTTCCTCTGCCTAGCTGCTGGGCATACACAGGCTGCTTTTGGCCATCAAGGCCTACTGGCCACCCCCAGATTCTTATCTCCTGGGGTGTACAAACAATAGCATTCTCCCCCAGGGTCCCAAAAACTTAACTTGCAAAGTTCCTCCGCCTTTTGGAGGGATTGTCAGTCCAAATCCATCAGTCAAAGTCCATCAGTCCAAGTCCATTAGGCTTCTTCCTTGTGTCAGCACTGGCAAGCTCTGAATTGTGGTCCTCTTTCTTTCCCCAAAGATTCTGCTGCCTCGGTGGTCTTGGGCTGGTCCTCTTGGGCATCTCCTGCAGGCGAGGTCTCATCCCACAGCTCCCGGACCTTGTCCATCTCCTGTGCTGCCATGACGCCTCCAGCGTTGTCACAGGCAAACACAGTCTGTTACTCCTTAGTACCTCCAGGTCTTTGGAGGGCTCCATACCTGTCTGCATGGATCATCCTGCCAACTACGCCAATTGTAGGGGCAGGATTGGACACAGTGCAGGTTTTCTGATCCAGTAGATGGGGTAAAGGAGGAGTCCTGGAGCTCTCAGTGGCTTTTGCAGGTCTTTTATTTATTTAGATTTACCAGGCATATGGCAGGCAAGGGTGCTAGGGGGCTGGGAGGCTGGTAGTCCTCCCAACCCCCAGCAAGTCTTCACTCTATCTGGGCTCTCTGGTGTTCTTTCTGCTTCTCTTCTTCTCTTGGCTTCTGCTTATTCTACTTCTGTCTAGGCTTTGGCTTCCACTGGCGTCCTCATGATGCCACCCTTAAAAGCCCAGTCTTAGCCCAGGTGACTCCTATCTACATATGCCCACACCCTATTCCATGTGTCCGCCATCAGGCATGCATTCAAGACCGCAAGGATCCATCATCTATCCTAATGGTGGGAGGGCAGAAAAGCCTGACATTTTTCCTTACCCTACAGTTTTGAATAGCCATTAATTGGTCTTTATTTTAAATCATTTGAGAGCTTGATAACTATGAGTTAGAAATTAGCAATGTTCTTTCTCATTTTGTAGAAACACTGAAAAGAAACAAATGACAGCAGCTAACGGAGGGAACTAAGTAAGTCAGAATTATCTTTACATTAAGAATAACACTGGTTCATAGCCTTTTTGTAGGAGATAAAGGCCTAACTTCCAAGCCTCCTGTTCAGGCTTAGCTCTAACTCAGCACAGGGGGCTGCCTCTGACACTGTGGAGGCCTCACCAAGTATTTTTTCCCTGACAGTGTTTTTAATATGTTTAGATGTCAAAGTTTAAAAATTTAAGAATTATGCAAGATATCATGATGCTCTTTAGTGTTTATTTATCTAGCAGACTCATGTTTCAAAACAACCAGTTGACATATTCTGCCCAATGTGAACTGACATATCTGAGGTATGCACTTACCTTAAATTCCATGACTCTGCCTTATATGATTAATCTGGTAATTAATATTTCACCTTAGAGGCTAGACAACATGAAAGGAAAATTTTTCTTATGTTTTAGTTTACACTGATTATTATCAACTCTTTGAATTAATGTCAAACATTAGAAATAACAGTAATGATTAACAGTTAAGTCATTCAAAGGTTATAATGTGCCAGGAATAAGCTCCTTTAATTCTCAATGCAATCCTATGAATGAGGTAATATCATTTCTAATTTAAAGACAGAAAACTAAAGTGTAGAGAGGAAGTTTTTCCTCAAATACTGAAATGGTAAGTGGAAAGCAGGGATCTGAACCAGACAATTGAACTCCAGAGCCCACACTCAACCCTGCTGTTTCAAATCTTTTTTTGGAATACGGCAGAATTTATAGGTAAGACCATCCCACAACTGAGAAATGCCTAAAACAATGGCGCAATGTTAAAAAAAAAAAAAAAAAGCCATAAACAGAAATTCTCACTCATTCTTCACTGTTTTAAGTAGGACATCTATGCCTACCAGCCCTCCAAACTCCTCAAACCAACCCTGTTTTCCAGGACTCTAATGCAAAAAAACATTTCTAAAGTATGATAACATTTCCTGGCTCTGTTTTCGCTCTTGTTATCCTGATCCTGGCCTAAAAGCACTTTTCCATTCCTATTCAAGAATCCAAATCCTGCCCAATGGTGTGCTGGCAAATGTTTAACAGGTTGGGGGAGGAAGTTTGAAATACTGATTTGTAGCCCTTGTTTATTTTTATGGTGAAAATGCTTTCACCACAGCTGATTTCAAGGTACCAATATAATGTCACTGAGCAGAGGTGAGAAGAAACAGATACAACTGGCTCTCATTAGCCAGTACAAGGATGCTCCAGGACACCCTTCAAGGCCAAACTTGTTTTACAGCCCTGGTGAAGCCTCCCAATATACCCTCCATAAGTCTAGTATATGCCTCCCTCTAAAAACTAGTATATAGCATTTCTGCTACTAATTTGGTACCAATACAGACTGAGCACTACCTTATACTAACTTTTTGTTTTCAGGTGTTGTATCTCCAACTAGACTGTAAGCTCCCAAGGGCATGAATCATTTTGTAAGCTACATTGCTCCTATATAATGTTTTGTGCAGGTGTTCAGTTCATATCTGTTAATTCGTATCAATTCATAACAATTCATATTTGTTCTTGTGTGAAGAAAAGTTAAGATTGTCCTAAGACCAAGAACTTACTCAAATTGAGAAAGAAGATCTTTAAGACCAAAGACAGAGAAGTTCCTTTAAAGTGGATGCGAGTGTAGAAAGGGAGCAAAAATGGGCAGCTAAGTTTATTAGGAGAAGTAGTGCCAGCCCAGGAAAGGGTGTTCACAAACCTTTGCTTCCCCACACACCTGCATACGATATGTGCACAGGTCAAGTCATTAGCAAAAAAAAGAAAAAGGCTGATGTGTGATATAAGTAGACAAAGCATTGGACTAAAAACCAAGTCTAGCTATACAACTGTTACCACGTCACTTAAGTTCATTGACATCATCTGTTAAATTAGAGATCTATATGATCTCTAAATTATTTAAATTCAGTGGGAGCTATCTAAAAAGTGAAAGCAAAATTTAATTTCTTGAGAAATAACTTGTTAATAAAACAATAAAGAATTAAAAACGCAGGTCAAGAATCCTCCCAAAGCACTGCCAAGCATTCTCTTAGAAGGAGAATGAAGTTATCAAAAATAGTTTCTTGTTTCTGACTATGCCCCTAAAATCCATATCCTATGATAAATAAAAGAAAATGCAGTATATTGAGTTCTTAGTATTTTATACTGAGTTCTTACATATATTGTATATATATTGAGCTATTATATATTGAGTTATTATATATTATATATTATATTATATATTGAGTTCTTAGTATTTTAACAGGCACTGTGCTATTTTATATGCATTATTTCATTTATCGTTTTAACAACCCTATCTCAACTATCTGCAATCTACTAAAGAAACTCAGCCTGACTCCAAAGACTCAGCTGTGAAGCAAATTACAGGAAGACAGAACAGAAACAGTGTCAATTTTTCGCTAACATTACCATCACCGTTTTTCAACTTGTTCTTGATCTTTTACAAAAGTCAAGAGAATGAGTAGGTCAACTTCTAAGTTCAAAGAAAGTAGGAACCGATCTATTTTGTTCACAGCTGTACCCTCAGTAGCAAGAGAGTGCCTGGAACATAATGCGGAATTCTGGTTACCAGGGTAGTCAGTAGCCCATTTCAGTGACGTCTCCAAATCCTGGTTGCCTTCCTTTTCTGAACACTTCCATATTGTGCACTATTCTAAGTAAAATTGCTATTTACGTTGATATTGCTATATCAGTGTAAAAGATTAAGCGAATGTGTTTTCAGCATACAGGGAAAGCTGGCCTTTTGGGGAGAGAGAGGGTGTATGTGTGTGTGTGGTGTGTGTGTGTGTGCGCGCGCGCGCGCCGGTTTAAGAGAGAGACAGAGAGAGAAAGAGAGAGAGGTGTGTGTGTTTGCCGGTTTCCCCCAGCTCTCTCCTCACCAGCCCCCACCGACGAGTGACTTGGCCAGGTCATCCCTGGCAGGGTGGTGAGGGATGAAGGGATGTGGCACTCTCCGAAGAGAGGGGGGTTACCTAGGACTATCCCGGAGTTAACGAAGTTAACCGACAGGGCCTCCCCTCCTCAGGGAGGCCTAGGAGCAGGCGCCCACCCACTGCAGGCCACGCCATCACTCCGGCCACCCCGCTCCGGGTCTCTAGTCCCGGCCGCTGTCCTCTGCTCGGCGAGATGTGACGCCAGCGAGCCGGCTACTCACCATGGTGGCGGGCGGAGGTCAGCAGCCTAGAGAGCAGGAGAGGCCGGGTAGAGCCTCGCCAAAGCCGGGATCGTTGAGGGTGGCTGGATCTTAGAAGATGAGCAGGGCGGGCGGGTTGTTTAGAAGCCTCCGGTTGCTAATGGGAACGGAAGCACGTGACCCAGAGTTATGCGCTTTCATTGGTCTTTATGATCACGCGACAGGAAGTTCACTTCAGCCGACGGACTGCCGCAGGCGCATTGGCTCCCAAGGTCAGGAAGTCCCGCCTTCCGCGCCACGCAGACTGTGGCTGGAGGGCGGGGCCACTGTTGTCAACGGCAACGAAGGGGGCGGGCACTAGAGAGGCGTCCCTACTTGGCCCGGGAAAGTAGGCATTGCCAGCTCTGCCAGGTTCCTGGGTAGAGCTCTACCTACCCTCACTCTGTATCCCGCCATTTTGTTTTCTCATATATTCCTGGTGAAAATAATCTCATTTATACCGTTACCCTTAAAACATAAAAAAGTGGGCCTCCCTGGTGGCTCAAGGGGTTAAGCACTACGCTGTGAAGCAATCCGCAGCCTCTGCAGCACGAGTTCAATCCCCGGCCGGCCAGGGAGCAACCCACTTGGCGCAGCAGACCTCTCCTGACTCGCTCGCTGTTCCCCTCAGCAGTGTATTTCAGTCAGTCTGCCTGTTCTGTTCCCCGCTCTGTCTCTGGTGAATCCTCTCACCCTCCCACATCTCTGGCCTGTACCCCAGCTCTTGTATGCGTAAATAAATAAATCTTTAAATATATATATATATAAAAGTGACAGGCGGAGTCAGTGAAAGATCAGTGTTCAAACTATTAGGCCTAGAATCACCAGGGAAGCTTGTTCAACAAATGCCTTCTTGGCTTTGTTAGGGGGAAAAGGATGTCCCAAAGCAAATTCCATATAGGCTTTGTGGACTCCACCCCCACCCCAGGTCAAAGCCAAAGACACTGGGAACTCCAAATCCCATCACCACCAAAGGGAAGGTGGCTGGGACCTGAGGGTGGCGTTAAGCAGCCAGGTGGATACAAAAGGCAGACACGTGGGCTTTGGGGATCCCCCATTTTGGCTCTCCACCAGCTCGAATCGTCAGGCCAGCTCTGAGAGTGACTTTGGGTTTCCAGGTCGTCGGATCGGGTAGGACGCATTAAAGACTTTATTTCCCTATTTTCTCCCTGAGTTGTACATTTTCCTTATTTCTTTTTCTCTTGTAAATAAACCTTTTATTAACCCTTTTGTGTGTGTCTGTAGTAGAGTATTCATAAGTCCCTTTAAAGCGCGCGGGTGAGGACCCACAGCCAGGAACCCGTTTAATATCGGGGTTGCTCTATAACAGCTTCACCCTCATAAATATTAAACCACAAAGTCTAGATAGGGTACTTGGAATCTGCAGTTTTTTAGTTTTTGTTTTTTAAAGATTTATTTATTTGTTTATACAAGCACTGGGTACAGTCAGAAGCACAGGAGGGTGAGAGAATTCACTAGAGCCAGAGGGGAGAGTAGAGCAGGCAGACTGGCGAAATACACTGCTGAGGGGAGCAGTGGGCAACAGGAGAGGTCTGCGGGCCCTGTGGGACCCTCTCTGGTGGCCGGGGATCCAACCGGTGCTGCAGAGGCTGCAGGCAGCTTCGCAGCCCAGCTCTCAACCGCTGCACCACCAGTGGAGGCCCGGAATCTGCAGTTTTCACCCACCACCCAGGAGTGGTCACTGTTTTAGGAGAGGCAAAAGTGTAGGATGAGATATTTTTTGCAAGTACCTGGGGCTTGGGAGTGGGTGGATGAAAGTTATTGGGTGGTCATAGGCCATTGGGTGGGCATTTCAGCAGGCTTAGAAGACGAACATTAGCCAGATACAATTACTGAAGAGGTGATGTGTAAGCTAAAAAGTGCGCGGGTAAACACTGAAACAAGACAGTGCCAAGGGGGTGCTTCTGAGAATCTAGGAAGTCTTCAAACCTAGAAGAGGATATTTGGCGTTAGCTGTGACTCATGAATAAATAAATAATGCTTTTTGAGTTTATACTGATTTTGGCCACGACACTTAAAATGGATCATAATTTTGATGTAAGATTCTAGAGGGGATTTTAGACACCTGGTTTCAACTGCTTAATTTATGGGTGAAGAGAGTGTGCCAAGGTCACATGTAACTTCCAAGAATTCAGAACTAGGTGGGTGTATCTGTGATGAAACTAAAGCAAATAACGTTTTCAAGAGCAAAACCAGAAAGCAGGTGTTACCTATTCTGGTACAGGAGTGTTATATCATTCTGGTTTCAAGAATTTCATTTTCTTTTCATTTATCGCCATATTCACTGCAGTCAATGTAAGTGATATATATACCAAATAATGTAGAAAGCTTAGTAGTTGTCTCATGAACTGAGCTCAGTACTTTTAAAAATAAACTTGAAACTTTAAATGGTAGAACAAAGTGGTAACAGATAAATTCTATAGAAGTTATTCTGTAGAACAAAGGGAAAAAGGTGCAGCAATGGAAACATGTTGGTAAGTTAAGTGGTCAGATGGTCAAATGGAAATAATTAAAACAATTTCAGATCAAGAAATAACTAGAAGGAAACACTTTCAGATGGGGAAAGATAGCTTAGAAAAGGATCTTGTGTAGTAACAGGTAGCAAAACCAAATCTGAAATCCAAATTTCATTATTGCTGCATATTTTTTACCATTTAGCCCCACCCAAATGCAAATAATACAGCTTGCTCTTCTAAATTTATACCCACCCCTCCAAAGGTAAGGCCCCTTACACTCATTTTAGGGATGCTTAGAAATGTCCCATGGTGTTGAAAAGCAGGGGGAGAGAGTTTTCCAGTTTGGATGAGGTTTGGCAGTCTTAGGTCATCATCAGGAGTCCTTTGCTTGATGATCCAGGAATGACAGGCAGGCAGTTGCCTGTGGTGGGATCACAATCATGAGGAGACAAACACAACTGAAAAGTTTTCCCTGTGTGTGACCGGAGCACTCCCAGACATAGAAGGATGGTCTGGGGTTATTGGCTCGATTGCGCCCAACTTCCTTTGGCCTCCCAGTATCATCAGGACAAAATCTCTCTCTCCCTGCAAGTTCCTGCAAGGTTGAATGTTCTCACTCCACCCGGCTCATAACCTCCCTCCAAGCTCAATTAAATATCTACCATGCCATCTTTCACATTTCTGATAAGTGTTGAATTAGACAATTATTATGTTGTGCAGTATTCAGTTCTGATTATGAGCTAGACATAGTCTGTTCCAAAATTTAAGTCTCACAATCTTTGCTTCTGTCTTACAAGAGATACTGAGTTCACATACAGAGAAAGTCACTTTACTAGGTGTTGTGCATGCAAGATAAAGGAATTTCATACACTTATATGAGACTCAAACAATTGTGCTCCTCAGTTTGTAGTTCTGTTTTCCCACAGGCAAACCCTGTGCTTGCTAAGGGTTATTAGTGCAGGGGGACTAAGGAGTGGGTGGATAATGCAACTATTTAATTTACGACTATGTGGCTTGGGGATTTTTAAAGTTATTCTCTAAAGCTTCATCAGCAAGTTCTATTAATTTAAAATTCTATTCTAATCTAAAATCTTCTGTACCAAGGATGTTATAATATCACTGTTAGCTAATCTACCCAGCTGAGTTGAATGTTGTTACATAAGCTGTCTAAATAGTGTCAGCAAATATGAACATGTATTTTTTATCTTAAATTGATGAATTTGGCTCATGAAAAGGCTGAACTTGTGCTTTGGGTTGTTTACTAGCTTGGGTTGATTACTAAAACAAACAGTTCGAGCTGTGAGGGAGAGCAGCTCCACCCAGCTTTAATAGTGAGCTTCTCAGTCTGAAAAAAATGGCTCTGACAATTTAAAATACATGTGTGTATTTAAATTTGGGAGGATTGAATGGGAGGCATGCAAAGGAATCCATTGTATACCTTTTAGTGTAGTTTAACACAAATAAAACAAAGAAGGAAACACTTTCAATCTAACTATCTTTTAAATTATTTCAAAATGAGAACTCTTATGTGTTTAAAAATTACTGGCCATTAACACTGGGGCCAATTTCAGGAGGTTTGCAGTCTAGACAAGGCATAAAAAAAATTGGGATGGCGATCATGGGCTTCTTAGCAATTTTGAGAGATGTTCTGCCACTGCTCCACTTCCCGCCCCCGCCAAATGACTGAGTCAGATTCTGTGGCCACCATCATGAGAATCTGTGGGGAGAAGTGGAGGGATTCAGGAAGCCCCAGTTTCCCCTGCTCTATAGATCTTTCGGTGAGGGGTTTGGGTGGGTGAGATTAAGGTGAAATTTTACTTAAATAAAAAGAGAAAGTAATAAAATGGTTAAGTAAAAGATAACATAGATGGTGCAGAAAATGCAAAAATCTTGAAGGTTATATGGGAAAGGAAAGTCTGAGAAACATTGAACTGGGGGTGAGTGGCAAGTGGTTAGGAGAAAAACATTTTATGGGCTTTTCTTAAAGATTTAGAGTCTTTGGAGTATGTCTTTTTGCATGTAATACTACCAGGGTCCTCTCTAGCTTCCCCAACTCTGCAGTTAAAACTAGGAAAGCAGTCAAGACTTTAAAGGGAAGAAGCTAGGATCAAAAAAGTTTCCACAGGAGCTATGACATTTGATTGGGTCTCAAGTGCAAGAGGCTATTTTTCAGTTCTGCTATTTGCTCCCATTTGCAGAATGCTCCAGTGACCATCAGTGTTGGCGGTGCTGACAAATTAGATTAGTGAAATTGCTATATGTGCTTTAAAGGAGGTCAAGGAAGTGGTTCACCATAAAATACTACAACTCCCTTTAAGATTGTGTGGATGACGGCAATTTCTTAGCCCAAATGATAGATTAGTTTCACTGATAAATCCCCATACAATAAAACACCCCAAAGGAAACAAACACCAAAACCATCAACCATCAAGAAGTTACATCTACTTCATAAACTGTTAGGCATTGGTTGTGGGTATACCTTCCTGTAAAGTGCCAGAAAAATTAATTGTGAATATGATGACCAGCTCTGAGTCCTTGTTCCACATTCCCATGTAAACAGATACATTTGAGTTAAAGCACAAGCTTTGCTCTTGTGTTCATGGAAGGCGGGACACACAAGAAAAACTGGGGAAGGGAACAATGAAGAAGATGGGATTTGTCCCTTCCCAGCATGACCTTATATCCAAGTCAAGGGAGAGGGCAAACTTGTAGAACATCTCAAAGCAGACAGTAAGTGGTGAGGGAGCTCAGAGAAAGGAAAGGTCACCTCTAGGGAAGGCAGAAAGGCAAGGTTAAGAGAGCCTCCCAGAAGCACTGGAATTTGGGTCAGGTCTTAAGAGGTATGTGGGTGATGATTGTGGAGGAGAGAAGTTTGTCCTGAGCTAGGAACCAGTTTCCATCATGAGAGGCGGTGGGATGTTCAGAGACATACATTTAGGTTTGTGGATCTTTCTGAGGTCAGGTTGCCAAGAGAGAGATGCCAGGATGGGGCTTCTACACGAACGACTTAGTCAGGAACATGGGCCCCCTAGATACGTGATCTTCACTGAATGTCTGCCTGATGGCCACCAGTGTAAAGACACTGAACAGGATTCTGTCTTAGAAAAATGGAAAATAGACAAATTTGCTCAGAAAATCTTCTCTATAAAGGTGGTGCTATGAAGGATGGAAGCTCTGAATGGAATGCAGGGTGAGCAGTGTGCGTGAGTGGGGGTTTTCTAAGTGGGCTGGGTAAAGAAGAAAAGCAAAAGGAAATATTGCCTTCAGTCAGCCTCTACATGTCTTCTCCACTGCTACATTTCAAGCTCCTTGAAAAGAGAGCTTTATTATACAACCAACCTGAGCCTCCAGCAAGGCTGGGCCATAAGAAATTCTGGGCAATGCTTGCAGAATTGAATCACAGATAAGCAGCAATAGCTCAATAAACATTTGTGAGTATCTGTTGGGTTCCAGACATAGTATTTTGACCCTTTTTCTTGGGTGGTGTATCTTATGATAGCAAATATATTCAGTTATCCCTGTTCCCTGTGTTAAATGTAATTCTGAGGTGGCTTATGTAGCTTTCATGAGTTTTTGAGAGCAAATTATTTGGTTCCTGTGGTTTAACCTTCTGTTTCCTATAACTATGGATTGTATTCTATTTGATCAGTTCACTTTTGTTACATTTTGAAGCTATCCCATAAAACAATTACATAAAAACAATGGTGGGTTTGTTTTTTAAATTGGGTCCAATGCATTTTATTTCAAATATATTTCTCACACATTTTCTAGGATTTAGGTCCTGTGTCTTAAAGGCCTGTTGTATTTTGGGAGAATGAAGATGACTGAAACAACCCTCTGTGAAGTAGGAGAGAGGGACGCATTCGAAGGTCATGTCAACAAAATATAGTCACCTTTTGGGAAACCAGGGGAGGAAGGGGAAGCCAGGTAGAAAGCGCAGAGGGCACTCATGAACCCGAAACAGCCAGGCATGTGAATTTCTAATGAACCCCAAGAGCTTAAATATTAGGCTAACATCTACTTTTAGGAGTTAATGTTGCAAAAAATGTCATTGCTTTGCTAAACATATATTTTTTTAATTTTTTATTTAGAGGCATGTTTTATTTATTTATTTGTTTGTTTGTTTGTTTTATTTATACAAGCACTGGATACAGTCAGAAGCGCGGGAGGGTGAGGGAATTCACCAGAGCCAGAGCGGGGAGCAGAGCAGGCAGAAGGACTGAAGTACACTGCTGAGGGGAGCAGCGGGCTGTAGGAGAGGTCTGTGCACCATGTGGGACCCTCCTCTGGTGGCCAGGGAGCAGCTGGGGATCGAATGGGCGCTGCAGAGGCCGCGGGCAGCTTCGCAACCCAGCGCTCAACCGCTGCGCCACCGGGGAGGCCCACTTTGCTAAACATAATGATGAATAGGTTATTAGTAGAACTATGTTTACAGGGAAAATAGACTGAAAAGCAGGGAGCTATAAAAGTAAATTATATATCTGATCTGCTGCTAACATCGAGGCCAAGACAACCATTGGAGGCATGATATTCACCCAAGGGGAGGCTCTTTCCAGCAATGAAAGGTATTTATCGGACCCGCACTCAGTCTGCCTGCAAAGCTTACCTGGCACTGTCAAGTACAGGTGCAGGTAGGGACTGCGCCATCACATCCCCCAACAGTGTGGATGCCCCTGAACATCCTGTATGCACAGAAGTGCCTGGAATTGGAGATGAATGGCCCCTAATCATTCTTATCGGATATAATTTGTCCCATTTAAAAATAGTGAGACCTCACTCATAGCAGGAATCTAGAAAACTTAAATAAGGGACCAGGAAAATGAATAACTATAAGAAAGTGAAAATCAAAATCAACAAAAAACTGAACCAGAGACACACTATGGGGGCGTGGGGGCTGGGGAGGGGAGGGATTGGGGTCAAAATAAGGGGACTGCAATTGTATGGGGAATATAAAAATAAATTTATTAAAAAAAATAAAAATAAATAAAAATAGTGAGACCTGAGTTTTAAGCAAAAGACCAACATAAACTTTGTAATCTGCATATATAAAACAAATAATTTTTGCGTTTTCAGAGATTTAAAGTGAGGATTTCTATATTTGATGTTTTTTAGTGAGAGAAACTATTGAAGCCATGGAGTTAGTTTTGACTAACAGCTCTGCTTGTGTCCACACAAGAAGGTTCTGTGTGTGTGTTGAGATTGTCCCTCTGCCCAATATATTTTCTTACTTAGAATTTACAGGTGTGAAGATTTCCTTCATTAAAGTGGATATGTGTTTGTAAACCCTCTAGCATGTAATCATTATAACTCACTGTGTTTCAGTAACACGTGCTCCATGTTTAACATGCAATGTTTAATTTAAACTTCAAAGCAACCCCATGAGATAAATACTCTGATTATTCTTGTTCTGGAAGGCACAGAGTAGAGACAGCGAATGCAGGGAACTTTTGCAAGGTCGTGAGAATCGGTGATGTTGGAGATGGGGAGTATGGAGAGGCAGCAACCAGGCACATGTCTCCCAGCCCTAAAAGTATTGATGGGCTCAATTGTCTTAACTTTCATTCCTCTGGCAGCACAGCTCTGGGGTGGTGGGGGACAGGGGAGCAGCACCCCTTCACCTGAAAGTTCCACATGAGCCATTGCATCCTTGTGCTCATTCTCAGCTCCCCTGACCCCCAACCCTTTAATCCACATTGGGTCATTCCAGAGTCCTCACATTTCTTCTTAGAAATCCTGGTCAATAATTGCCCTCTCCAGCTTCCCGTGGGCTCCCTAGGATACGTGATGTCCTAAGAACCTTAGTTTTTTTCCTGAGCACTGCTCATTCAGGAGGGAGCTTCCTTCATACCACCTCTGCTCCCCACAACACATGTCGCCATGGTGGGATTGGACTGGTCATCTGTGCCTCCTTCATAGTCACTTCCTGATCCCTCCCTCTGCCTGCTTTCGTCTGCAGTTACACCACTGCTGCCTGTCTTCCAGCAACCTCTGGATCATTCACTCATTCAGGCACACTCAATAGGCCTGTGGCATCCGGCTTCACCTTGTATTGCCTAGCTAGCACCCTTGTGTTCAGGCTCTGCTGTTGCTTTAAGCAGCCTTTAGTTGTGCTTCAGTTTAGCACCTGCTCTGCTCCCCACACTCCATCTAACCAACAGCTGCTCCATTGCAGTGCTGAAGTCAGACTCAGAAATATCCCTGCCTGGCCCTCACCAGCCATCTGAGCTCTGTTCCAACCCCTTCACTTGCCTTGACCTTGTCTCTGACCTGCTTGTGACCTGTGAACTTCTGAACTATTTTCTTCTGCTTCATCACCCTTCTTGACTCATTTCTCTTGCTCTCAAGACTAGACCTTCATAATCACTCAACCGTGAGAAGTTTCTGTCTCTCACCAGTTGACTTTCTGTTACAGCATCAACATGACAAATTCCAACCAGAAGTCCATCAGTAATTATTTTTTTTTGTTTTTGCTTCAAAACCAGGAAAGTCACTTAACTAACTATATTAGCCTTATAAAAACTTGTTGACTTCTTTCTCTCTCTCTCTCTCTTCAATTTCCTCTGGGCTTTACAGCTGCTTAAACATTCTGGGTCAGTTCTTGTTCTACTTTACCCAAGTGGTTATCTACTCAAGTTTCCTAGTCCTAAAGCATTCTTCCCTCTTCCGCCTCTTCAGTCCCAGCAGATGCTTCCCCTCCTGCTTTTCTAGAAAGATAAGCTCGCTCCACTCAATGTCTCTGTGTTTCTGTCTGAAGTGACTACCTTCATTAGTAAGTGAGGAGACATTAAAGATCAATAATACTCGGTGTTGCCTAGAGTGTGAGGAAAAAGAAACTCTTAAAAAACTCTAGTAGGAGTATAAGGCAACGTGCCTTTTTTTGGAGGGCAAACTGGAAATTATTATCAAAACTGAAAATGCACACACCCTTTGACCCAGTGATTTGCCTTCACTTCTAAGAATTTATTTAAGAAAAAAACAAGAGCACAAGAATGTGTGTACACAGATGTTTACTGCAGCTTTGATGTGGTAAGAATCTTGAGATTCTTTTGGGGGAATCTGTTGGGGAGATAACTAAATAAATTATGCTGCAATAAAATGGAATTTTCCGCAGATGTCAAAAAGAACAAAGAATTCATGTGCAATGACATGAAAAGATATCCATAACATATAATAAAATAAAGAAATCAAGTTTAAGAATAGTAGTTCTAGTAATATCTAGTAATACTGATTAGCTATAAATATATATAAAGACAAACCTGGAAAGGTAAAGCAAACATTTCTGTAGCAAAATCTGGGTGGGGTAATAGAATGGCGGTAGGTGTGGGAGTGGCTGGGCTCTTCTGTACATGACTTTCATTATTAAGTAGGCATAATTTTCATAATTTTATAATTTAATGATATAAAGAGAAAATAAACCAAAAGCTGATAGAAAAACACCCTTTGTCACACTTGCCCTTGTTTTTTCTGATCACAGCAACCAAGGCAGCTCCCTCCTAAGGGCCAGGCCTCATCCCTATAAGAGCAGGAACAAGAAAGGGGCAGAACTTTCAGGTCACCAGGAGGCCTGGATGAAGACCACCTAAGGGACATGAGACCTTTCCTCTTCATTCTTAGCTCCAAACTCAACCACCAATATTTAGATAGTTTCACTTTGGTTGCAGCCCTCAATTGTTAGCTCTCTTTCTTTTTTCTCCAGAGGACTGGGCACACCCAGGCCTTCTAGTTGCAGGTGAGGTGGTTGGAGCCAAAGGAAGAAACTTTCTGGCCATCAGGTGATTGCTTCATGACCCTGATTACGAGCTCCCTTTGAGCCCGTATGCTCAACCTTGTTGAGGTCCTGGCATAACGCCTGTGATGTGAATTAGGCTCACGTGGTAGCTCCTGTTCAGACAATTTATAGTAAAATTAAACAGGAAGTTGGCAGATGTCTTTGGACACAAAGATACACCTTACATGAATATGACAAGTGTCAGGCTGCACTGGATTATGGGAAGTATCTTCTAAGGAAAAGGTGCATATTAATTTTGGTGTGACTTACTTTGAGAACAATGATTTTTGGTCATGGTTTATTACTGCCATCCTCCTTCCAGAAATAGAGGGCAAAATTATTAAACATGCAGTAAATGTCATAGAATCTATGTGCTTGACTGATTTTCTAGAACACCCATGTACCTTCTCCTTGTCCTACTGATTTTCAGGAGAAACACCAGTTCAAAGCTAACTATGATCCAGTTCTCATGATCCTACCCAACTCCTTCTACTCTGTTTAGGGTTCAACTCCATTAGCTACCCTTTGAGGGTAGAGTCCCCACCCACACCCTTCTATCTGCATGCTCATCTTCTCTCTTTGATCCTCCTCAGTTTGAAATCATGCTCCAGTATGCTCCACATTATTACCTCCCCCCCACCAAAAAAAAGGCAATGACAAACACAAACACCAAACCAACCCTTTCCTGGTCCAGACCTTTTCTATAATCGACTGCTTTTGCTTTTTCCTTTCATTTATTACTAAACCTGACATAGTGCTCAAGGCTGACTGCACACACGCCACCTGTCAATCATCTTGCAGTTTGGCTTTTTTCTTCACCTCCCTGCCAAAACATATTTCTCAAAAGTCAACAAATGTTCTCTCAGTTGCCAAATCTAACCCCTCATCTCAGTTAGTTTTTGCAGCATTTCACAATATTGCAACCCCCTTCTTTAAACTCTCTTTGGCTTTTGCTACTCTGCTCTCTCCTTCCCTGTTGCTCTCCATGGCTGGCTCTTCTGCTCACTTGAAAGCCAGTGTCCTTGGGAAGCCTCACACCCTTTTTGTCTTTGCCCTTCTTGTCTGTGTGATCCCATTCGCTCCTACACTCTCACCAGTCATATATTAGGATGACCATCAAATCTGCACCTTCATCTCATGCTTCTCACATGCACACCCTAATTATATTGCCAGGTTTCCTCTGTTTAGGAGTCTCAAAAGCTACATAAATTCTACACATACGTTTGGTCTTGGTCCAGTCCCATCACCAATCACTTTATCTCCATCCATCAGTGAGATGATTTAGGGTCATCTATGAACTGTCCTCTCTTCCCTGCTAGTTCCAGTATATCCTGGGATTTTTATCTCCTGAAATAACTTTCAAAACTTCCACTTCCATCTTCTTCAAGCTAACAGCTACTCCCAGGTCCCATGCTTATTACTGAAATAAAAACAAAAATGCAATATGAACAACAACCAAAACATAATTCTGACATGTCTGAAGTATTTGTCAATTTACAGAACTTTCTCCTACTGGAATTTAGACCAACTAACCACCTGGGAAAGTTGTGGTAGGGTAGGTGAGTGGGGTGCAAGATGATGAATATTCTCTTCTTTCCCCATGAAATGAGGGTTCAAAATAAAACTTTAATTGTATCTTGGAAAATCAAAGTGATGGTTTTCATCCTTGACCTAGTTTTTGCACACCCAGAAGTTAATCACATTGACAAAATTTCCCATTGGGCTAAAATTAATGTTTAAATATTTAAAGGTTAAAAAAGAAACCTGTTAGAGATGTTATTGGGCAGATAGGATGAAAGACCATTTGTTTTTTTGCTTTCATTTCCAACGTGTAAAAAAAAAAGTGTTTTGTGATTTTTCAATTTGGCTAACCATAATGATCATTTTATAAAAGAAGAACTGGTTTTAATGGCTGCTAATTTTGCATTTTTCTTGTGGAATGGATTAAACTGATGGCCCACAGTTTTTTCTTGTTATTTTCTTTAAAAGACTTTCCATGGATTTCACACTTTTACACATCTAATTTTTAGGTAGAAAATACTGGTTAATTTACATGCAGTTCCAAGAACAGTGAATAAGTATATGAATAGTAGATTGAAAATAAATGCTACCATATTTGATTCTTTTAACAACCATATTTGTGTTGTCAAGGAAGAAAAAAAGAACCTCACACTTCACAACAAAATTTCTCTGTGTTGCTCTTCTTTGCTCTCAAAGATTCTGAGAGGCTTGTATTGGGAAGTACTTTTGCAAACACATGAAGTAGCCCTTCAATGTTACCTCCAAGGTCAAGGGAAAATTTGCAGGGCTCCAGGGTCCAGGACTGCTGGGATAAACATGGTGGCAGAGAAGTACTCCCTATGACAGGTAACTAAATAACACACTTGCTTACATTTTTGCCTGTTTAAAGGTAATTTATTAATGCCCCTCGAAACTTTTTTATCCTTTGTTAGCATTAAAAATCATATGCCATATTTTGTAAGCTGTATTTATACGTTACATATGCCATAGAAACAAAAACTAAAAAAAAAAAAAAGGCAACCTCAAGTAAAAAGAAATATATATCTGAGAGTGTCAGACGCTATTGACATGACTGCTTTGAAAGCACCTTTGTTTAAATCCAAAGGTAAAGGATGTGAACTTTCAATATCTGGACTCACATTTTATCTCATCATCAAAAAAATGAGCCTGTTTTTACTAAAAGAGTCATCCTGTAATATCATCATTAAAAAATAGTTCTAGGAACTGTTGATTTGAAGCTCGAGGTTGCAACTGTTTGTTATGGTGTGTTTACTGTAGAAGTTGGTCTGTTCACTGCAAGTGGTTTTCAAAGGAGGCTGATATATTTCATCAACCTGTCATGAACCCACTGCCTGGATGCACAGACCTCTAGGAAGTGCTCTGAGAAATAGGGACACGTGGGATATTGCTCCTTGCAAAAATGGTAAAATAAAATTGTCTAGTGAAAATAAAAATGGTCTCAAACAGTTGAATTGAAACATGAGTGCAGACTCTCACTTCTGATGGTGCTAGCTGATGAGACAGCATGTGGGACAGAGAGAATTCAGCTGTGCAGAGAGAATTTTTCACCTTCTAAGAGCCGAAGTTCTGTTCTAAATTTTCTGTTTTACTCATACCTCTTCAAAAGTATGCCTAAAATAGTCATCCTCTAATGTCATCATTGCCTCCAGTTCAATCTGGCCCTTTTGTTTTTCACCAGCAAAAAACACCTGTGCCTAAATTTTCTCATTTTCAAATGGCTAAAGTAAAAATGTAAATATGAACCTCTCACAAAGAACATTTCATAGAATGCTTGTTAAGTATTTTCTACCTAAACAACATAAAGCACAGCAATAAAATTCACTTTCTTCTTGAAAAATAAGAATCTGGAAAACTTGAACTGAAATGACATAGGAATTATATATTAATTATAGATTATGGTTCTAGTAATTGCTAAGGATTACAGCATGATGAACAGCTGTGTTATTTTAGAGAAGGAGAAGAAAGATTTTAAAATTTGCACCTGCAAGTAGTAATTTATTTAAGAAATTAGGGTAACAGAAGGAAAGAAGTGTGTGTCAATGAGTGTACAGGTGTGTTCATGAATGTGTGTATGTGTGCTAGTGGGAAAATGAAAAGGACAAAGGACTTTTGAATCCTAAGATAATTCAGATAGTGGATGGGCATTGATCTCAAGCTTAATTAGCGCTTTTTGTAGGTGATGAAACTACAAGAGTAGCCCAATGGAGGTGGGCTTGAGGCGTTCTCTTTGGCAAGCAAAGATTTTTCTTTGCCTACAACAAATCTTTTACTGTTTTAGATTGCTGTCAAAATATGCAGGTTAGATGCATCCCTTTCATCAAAAGGCCAGTCTGCAGTGTCCAGGCTCAAGGAACTTAGAGTCATCTAGCAAAGGCTGGCAAAGGCCAGCAAGGCTCTGGCGGTGGGTCAAGCTTGCCTTCTCTTGTGGTCTCAGAAATGCCACCACGACAAGGTAACTCAGCTCAAGGAGTTTATGTAATTAAATATGGAGTAGCTGAGTGAGTCACAACAGGGAAACCAGTTTCATCTTTTCACACCTTCTTTAAAAAAATCCCCACCGTCAACTCTTTTTTCTGCTGCTAGGAGAGATTTTCAATTTAAGACTCTAACTGATTTCTGGTCCAACCCATTGCCAACATTATTCTGCTAGACTCTCACTTGGGCATATTTCTTTTGAGTCTTTTTTTTTGGGTTCTTTTTAGAGAAAAGGTAAGAATCAAAATGTAACTATTTAGCACACAACCAAGTACATTTAGCGCCAAGTCCAAGTACATGGACCTCGTGCAAATGAGCTTAGAGCAGAGCAGCAGTTTCCCGGAAACAAGAGAGGACCCTGGGGAAGTGTATTTCAAACCTGCTAATCTCAATACAGATATTCCTGTGGGCATTACAGTTATTTTGAAAGAATACAAAGAAACAAAAATAAAAATCACCTTTCTGAGATCAAAACTTCAGAGGGCAAAAGTTCAAGGGAGTACTTACTTTTAATGTTAAAAGGGAAGATGGATTGTGAGTAAAATCAAGAGCGATGATTAAAATGCAAAAGCTCAGATAACCCAGAAGAGCTTTGGTTTGCTGACTGTTGTTTTTTCCGACGCAGAAGTCCATCAAACATCTCTGCCTTATTCCTAAAAGATTTTTTTTTTTAACTGGCTGCTAGATTAAGACAATCAACATTTACTACAGCGTCAACCTGTACAGAGGAGGGAGCAAGATGCTTTTTAAAAGGCCTATAAGTAGATGGACCCTGACATGAGTGTATTTGTAAGGGTGTGTGTGTGTGTGTGTGTGTGTGTGTGTGTGTGTGTGCGTGTTCATGCCTGCTTATTTGTTGATACAAGGAAGAAAAAAGCCACAGAAGACCCTAGGTGAGACCATAGCAGGCACTACTTTACTGAAAATTAAAGCATACCCTGGTTTGAGGTTGACGACTTTCATACATTTCACCAATGACATTTCTCAGTGTAACTTACGGGAAAGAAATGTAGGTATAGAAGCTGAAAGCTGTGAGAGACGTTCACACCATTTATTACAGACATGTTTTAGGGACAACTGAAGTCCAAAGAGTAGCAAGTATAAACATAAATTCCATGTGACCAGCTATGCACTTCTGGTAGTAAGTTCATTTATTTGTTCACCAAATGTATGTTAAGACCTGACAGATATGTCAAACACCATCTTAGGCCCCAAGGTCACAAAGGTAAAGAAAACAGCTATGGTCTTTGCTCTTGTGAGGTAAAGTGAGCCCGAAAGCTGATGTGGTTCTTAAAAGTTTGCTCTTCCTTTGAAGAAACTTGCAGACTAACCTTAGCCTTTGCACCCTCCATTTGGAGCTGCTAGGGATACATGGAGTAGCCTCTGATGAAGGGGAAGGAGGCATGGTCAGGCCTGCAGAGAGGAGCTGGGGCTCTGGCTTCTCAGATGGATCTCCTCCCCAGGGAAGGAACCGGGAAAGACAAGGGGCCGAATCACAGGGCAAACCACAAGACGTTGAAGAGTGGGGCTCCACATTCACACCCTCCTCAACAGTTGCTTAGAAACAACAATGCTTAGCCTCGTCATCATTTCTCCTGCAAAGCATGGTGGGTAAACCATGATTTAGTGAAGTGAACAGCCTGAGGCTCTGAGCCTCTTGTGTCTGCACTCTGTTATGTGAGAAAGAAAGAGAAGCTGGACTGGGTTCTTGATATGGTTAGGAACAAGAATTTAATAATGCCTGTGGTTTGAAAGCATCTTAACTGTGGGTCAATCGACTAGCTCTTGACGCTGAATCTGAGTTTACAGGTGCTGCCTTAGTACAACATACTCCCAAGCCCCTGGCCACCAGTGAGGATCCTTATCCTCATCTTGCCGCCTTCCTTCAGGGCACACTTGGAATTCGCCCACATCTTGAAGATGAAGAGAGAACACAAATGTGAACAATGAACAAAATAATTTATTAGATTATCTTGTCATTGTTCTCTTAGAAAATAATGTTTCCTCTTTCCAAAATGTGTGAAGGTTATATTTGGAACCACTCTTGTTTTGATACTTTGGTTTAAATAACTCAGTTTGGAGATGTGCTGTTATCTGAGGAGAATAATATTTCCATGGGAACCAAGAATAACACAATCAAAACATAGCCATTGAACATATCAAAATTCTTTCGCCCATAATGATATTCAAAGAGAAAAAGCCAAAAAAATTTATTATCATCGAGGCAACTAGTATTCACTCCTTATTTTTGAAACCATGTCATTAATGTGAAGTATCCTTGATGTCTGTCTATTTGAACCCTATAATTCCAGCTGACAAAATAAAGCTCTATTTTATGGAAGAATGCCAGCTAGATGTAGAAAGATAGTAAAATTAGAAGGATGACAACTTAGAAAATCATAATCTTCCAACTCCTCATGACAATGTAGATCCAAGCTAGAGCTATCATCATCTGTTAAGCTATTGGGTGATTCTTTGATGGGACCTGGATGGCCACTTGGAACCAAAGTAACACCCCAACAGCAGGAGAAAACACAACAAATGGATCAGAGTACCACCACTCTAACCTACTGTTCGGTCTTCCATCAGACATGGCGACACATGCAGATGGTAAGCGCTGATATCACAGCACCACCTTGGATAAAATCTAGCAGAACTCTTCAATTATGAGTGCAAATTGATTGGTCATAGGGGGGTGGCTAGAGAAAATTATGGGATGTCCATACCTGAAATATTATGAGGAAATTAGCCATTAAGATTTGGATTTAATTTAACTTGTGGGTTGATATCTACTAACATGAAAACATGTTGTAAGGCATGCACCTATATTACAATAGAGTCCCAATTTTATGTAAGTGTATATGACTTAGCCCCTGTAAATGACTTAGATAATCCTGAGAGAAGAATAAAGAGGTGCATTTAATGCAGTCCTAGTAACACTAGGACTGAAAATGGGAGAGAAAAACTAGACATAAAGGAAAAAGTCAAAAATAGTAGCATTCACCAAGCATGGATCAATTTATGGTCTATTTGAAACAGAAGAGTAGTTTCTGGTAGCACAAGGGCAGATGTGCTATGTTTTCTGACATGATAAAAATAAAATCATAGTTTTACTCAGCCCCAAAGCTGAAAGTTGAAGAGTTTAGGCCCTTTTGCCTTTCTTAGAATGACTAACCATGAGCGCGTTCCTGACTGCTGAGAACCAGACCAGATGGTAGTCCAGAAATGGCAATTCTCTGACAAACACAAAGTGAGCATTACTGCCACATGATGCAAAGCTGTTTGACCTCAGTGGCCATCCACCACATTCTATCTCACTCCAGCAAGGGCCGCCAAGCCCACTGTGGTGCCAAGTGACCTGGATCAGCAGGAAGAAGCACAGCCCTTCTTCAGGCCGCCTTTGCTTAGGTTTGAGAAGAGAAAGGAACTTCATCAAGAGTCTCACTAATGTAAGACATGAAAGCAAGCTGCCTCTTTCATAGGACAGATAAATAAAATTGTAATCACATTAAAAACACTTTTCCCTCCTTATTATAGGATAGGATATTCAGCGACAAATTGAAAGATAGACGGAGAGCTGTATGCATGGACAAGGAAAGACCCTCGGGCTTCCCTGTGCAGTGCGTGAAGTCAGAACAGAGCACCAGGCATCACAGAACCCACTCACACACACATACAGCGAAGACAAGACTGGATGAACACACGTCACTCTTTTAATGAGTAATATGTAGGAGTAAGTAGGTAAGGAACGGAATAGAAGGGAACTTGAATTTCACTTACTGTACATAATTCTAAATTTTATATTTTTAAAATTTTTTTTAATTGGTGTTTGTTTGTTTTTAAGATTTATTTATTTATTTATGCAAGCACTGGGTACAGTCAGAAGCGAGGGAGGGTGAGAGAATTCACCAGAGCCAGAGCGGGGAGCAGAGCAGGCAGAAGGACCCAAGTACACTGCTGAGGGGAGCAGCGGGCGGCAGGAGAGGTCTGCGCGCCACTTGGGACCCTCCTCCGGTGGCTGGGGAGCAGCTGGGGATCGAACCGGCGCTGCAGAGGCTGCGGGCAGCTTCACAACCCAGCGCTCAACCGCTGCGCCATTGGGACCCATAATTCTAAATTTAATTTTTTTTTTTTTACAGCAGCAGATATTTGTTTATTTCTCGTGTTGGTTTTTAGAACAGAGGAAAGATGAACTCATACCCTCCTGGTAGAAATGAGACAGCCACTTGAAAGCAGGTAGGCATTTCGTCAAAAGTTAAACATAGAGTTACTGTGTGACCAGCCATCCTACTGCAGGGTGTTTACCCAAGAGGAAAGGAAATAGATGTATGCACAAAGGCACAAATGTTTCTAGAAGCACGATGTGTAATTGTTCTGAACTGGAAGAGACCAAAATGCTCACCAGCCTGGGAATGGACAACATCCGGGTGGACGGTCCTGTCATTGAATCCTCTTCAGCGGCGTTGGTACCCTATGGGGACGAAACTCAAAATAAAGGTGCTGAGTGACAGGCCAGACCAAAAAAAGGATATACTGTGTATTTCCATTTGGTATAAACTTCTAGAAATGTAAAGGAATCTACAGAAGGCAGATTGGTGATTAAATGAAGAGTGGGAGGGGGAAATGTGGCCTGAGGAAACTTCTGGGGGTGATGGATAGGCTCACTCTCTCTCCTCCCTGTGGCGATGGCCTCACTCTCTCACAATTTGGAGTGTATACTATATCCAGTGTATGTAGCTGTATGTTTTAAATGGGTGCAGTTTGTGGCATGCTAATCACAGCTCAATAAATCTGTAAAAAAAAAAAAATAATGCTTAAATTTAGAGTAAGGCTGAAGGTGGAAAGTAAACAGAACCCTGAGTCCTTAAGACAACTGCTAAGATTCAGGGGTCTTTTCTTCCAAGACTGTGAGCTCCAGAGGGCCAAGTCTGCCTCATTCACCTGCTCTATTCCCAGCTCCATGTCAGCAAAGTCTGTGTTCATGAACTATTTTGAATAAATGAATGTGTAAATAGCCTACTACCTTATTTCATATGGCATCATTACAACATTTTTATGTCACTAAGAATTCTTTGAAAATTTATTTATGGCTGCACACAGTCTTTGATTTCAGAGTTGGGGTTTTTGACAGTTTTCTGATACAATCCACAGTGCTGTGATATTCAGCTTTGCATGTCAATCTTAGGGTATAGCATAGAAGACTTGTGTGTATCCCAGGGTAATTCCAAGACAGTTCTTTCAACCCAATTAAGCAGATGAACAACTTAATTTTATATTGCTCAGATAAAAATGAGTGTTAACGTTTCCATTTTTAAAATTCATTTGCTAATTCATTTCTCTTTTCCTCAGTTCCTCTTTTGTAAAATGGGAGTAACAAAGGCATCCACCTCTCAAGATGGTTGTGAGGACTGAGGGTGGTGCAGAAACAGAGCCAATGACAACATGGCACAGAGTTGCTATGATAGGCACTTATGGTCATTCTTGTGACAAAATGGTCCATGGCTCTGTCTTGAAGAATCTTCTGGATGGGTTGGAATGAAATGGGGTCTGTCGTTACAGCACAGCTGTTTAGCACCTCTTTAGAGTGCTTATTATAGTCAAAGAGAAATGTTGGCCCCAGCAGAACAAATTCCAAATTTTGGTTCTGGACAGCTTGGTGATCAGAAGGATTCAGGGAAGCAATTTTCTTTTGAGTGGATTTTCCCCAGATTTCCACTGAATTTCAGGGTTGAGTAAGTGAAACTTAGTTGAAACCACTAGCTTTGTAGCGTTATGGTAGCAAACCATAAATCATTTTAGTTTTTAAGAAGCTCTGTAAACCTTAGAAAATCAGATGACTCTTGACAGGCTATTTAGTTAACAGTTTTGCAGATTATTTTTAGTTACGTTCTGGTTCCAGATTTAGCAGAAATGTTTAATGAGTAAAACACACATACACATCTGCACACACACACAGAATTTTTGCTTGTCTGAGATTAATAAAGAGAAGATGCATATATAAATACATATTTACTCAGAATATCTACAAATATGTCCTTATTGAAAAGACAACCTCCCATTTTGTAGCTGCGGAAACTGAAACTTAATGAAATGGAGTGACTTCCTCAAGCCTCCACTTAGAAAATGGTGACGGGGTTAAATCCAGTTTTCTCTGAATCCAAAGTAAGTGATAGTTCATATACAGGAAAGCAGTAGTAACAGCCATGTTGCATTGTCTCTGCACACCACACTTCACAAAGCAATTTGGGCCCCTGATTTCGGGCCCTGACCACCTTCCTCTGTTCACATGGCTAGTTTGATGCAGGGCATCTTTTCGCATCCTCCAGACTAGGAGACCAGCCTGTGCCCTGGCCTCCTACTACTCAGAGTGTGCTTTGGCTGGGAAGCCAGGCCACGCCCTGGAAGCCTGTTAGAAATGCAGGTGCTCAGACTCCAACCAGACCTGCAGACTCAGATCCAGATTTTAACAAGAACTTGGGTGACATGTAGGCCCATTCAAGCTTGAAAAGTCCTACCATCAAATGTCAGAGCAGAGATCCAGAGTCATTGAGAAGAGACACAGGGTCCCCCAGGCCAGAGACCTTGTGTAACAGACTTGTTACGGAGCAGCCCCGATATAAAACGGGTTGCCTGGCTGTGGGTCCTCACCCGCGCGCTTAAAAAGGGACATCCTTTTCCCCCTAACAGACTGAAGACCTAGAGAGACCTTGTGTGCATTGAAACAGGCTGGTCAGACAGGGGGAAGAGAAAAAGAGGCGTCAAACAGAGGTGATTACTGAGAGCAATCCCAGCTTTGCTCAGGGATGGAGGGCTCTGGCTAAAGGCCAGTCCTGCTGAGCAAGGGCTGCATCGGCACCCACTGCTGGCCCTGCACATTGGCGTGGGCACCCTTGGGATAACAGACTGCAATCCATTTTTATCGGTCAGACTTCCTGAGGACCTTCCTAGAGACAGGGCACATGAGACGCCATGTCTGCTTTGTGTCAGTTTAAAGCTCCCTTTCATTTACAAATCACATTTGTTTACTCTTTTTTGTTTCTCTTGGAGAATGCAGTCAATGTCGCAAATGAAGTAAGTAGTTGGTTGTCACCCTGTGCCCATAATTCTATCCTCCCCTGCCTAGGCTGAAGCATAACAATAAGAAGGAGACATCCTCTGCTTCACCTCTGATCTTTAAGAAAATGTGGCCAACTCTTAGGCTACATTGTCATATTGTGAACGAGCCCCGCCTTTGCAGCAGGTGGCTGGGAGCAGTGTGGGTTACCTCTGGGGTGTGGGGCAGGAGGACTGCACTGAGGTGGTAGGGAATAAAGAGCCCAAGAAAGCTTGGATTGGTCTCTTTCTGGAGCCTTAAAATCCGCATCTCATACCATCTTACACCAGTGAGAATGGCACATATTAAAAAAACTAGCAACAACAAATGTTGGCGAGGGTGTGGAGAAAAAGGAACTCTTCTGCACTGTTGGTGGGAGTGCAAACTGGTCCAACCACTGTGGAAAGCTGTGTGGAGATTTCTGGACCTACTAAACATAGAGCTTCCATATGATCCAGCAATTCCACTCCTAGGTATTTACCCAAAGGACACAGAAACATCAATTCCAAAGAACACCTGCACCCCTATGTTTATAGCAGCACTGCTCACAATAGCTAAGCTTTGGAAACAACCCAAATGCCCAAAAATAGATGACTGGATCAAGAAGATGTGGTACATATATACCATGGAATATTACTCAGCATTCAAAAAAGATAAACACATGCAATTTGCAGCAACATGGATGGCGCTGGAAGGGATCATGCTCAGCAAAATAAGCCAAAAAGAAAAAGAAAAATACCGGATGGTCTCACTCATAGCAGGAATCTAGAAAACTTAAATAAGGGACCAGGAAAATGAATAACTATAAGAAAGTGAAAATCAAAATCAACAAAAAACTATGAACCAGAGACACTTTTAGGGGGGCAGGGGCGGGAGGGGAGGGATTGGGGTCAGAATGGGGGCGCTGCAATTGAATGGGGAATATAACAATAAAATTTATTATCTAATAAAAAAAAAATCCGCATCTCATTGGAATAAAAGGAGATTAAGTCTATCTGATGCAAAGAGGGGAAGTCACCCTAAAGTCTGGGAAAACCAAAGATGACATCATCCCATCTTCTTCTAACCTCTTGCCTAAAACCATTTTCTGAAGGTTTGTAATTTGGCTGCTCTAGTGGGTCCATCCATGGAGGTGGGGGAGTGGTGGTGGAATTACACTAACAAGAGAACTTGAATCCCCAAGTGACATTTGGATTTTATGTTTTCTTCCAAACCTTGGTGTCTTCCCGTTATACCACACGCCTCATTAAGTGGGGTGTAAATCAAGACATGGTTATAAAGATGTTCCTAAGAGGACTCTGTCAGATCGGCAACTTTCTGGGCCTCCCACTCTCTCCCCAGTGCTTGCTCTGAGGCTCACGCCAGGGGGACGAGCAGGGTCATATGTCTCGAGGATGCTTAGGGCCCACGCGGGGAGAAGTGTGGTTTGAGGTCAGGAAGCCAGGTACCTGGTTGTCAGGCTACACCCCCAGATCCAGGCACCACCACCAAATCTGGTGTTTTGGCAGCTCTGAAATTATGAGTTGACAATCAGATGGCACGGAAGTCTGGAAACGAAGTTATCAGTTAATCAGAAAGGCCCGCTTGCATGTGGTTTAGACATCCTGAAAGTTAGCACAGTGTGGCAAAGGGTGGAAATTGCTATGCCCAGGATGAGTGATGGGGTGTGTGTGTGTGTTTGTGGTTGAACACAAGAGAAACTATCTTTGTTCTTGACTATCGGATGAACAATGAGAGATTTTAACAAATGAGATGATTTTATAATAATGTGATCACACATATGTGTATAAACACAAAGTTAACCGATTTTTTATGCTATTCAACTGATAGGAACACTTATTAGAATCCTTAAGCCTGTAATATCAATTACACAATGATGCAATATTTTCTTGCATACACTCTCATAGTAAAATACTCAGTGATTACAGGCAGAGCAAAACTTATCTTTGACCATGGCCCACCAACCCCGGACATCTACCCAAGGTAAGCAGTGTGGTCAATGAAATGTGGAAAAAATTTTTGAGCATGGCCAGACCCAAGTCATATCAAATAACACATATAATTTAAAATAACACCCATATGTCACAGAAGCAGAAACGACATGCTATACAGCCTGGCCTGCAAGGAGCAGTTCTGGGGCAGGAGGTGGACTTTGCTACCTCTGCTCAGGGTGTGCGCAGCCTCTGGAACAGCTGTTGCCATGCAGGCACTGATGCCTTTTGTTGTAAAAGTGAAAATCTTTGGATTTTTTTCTCTTAGTGAAAAAGGTACCAAGGTAAGTTTTTTTTGTGAAAGCAAAGTGGTGTAACGTGAACTTTCGAAACTGGAGGTGGGGGTTGGGGGGTGGAGAATGCCAGTATCATCCTTTATGAAATCATTGTCTTATTGGCAAATGCGTAAGTGGTTTTCCAATTCCAACACAAGGGTCTTCGTGGCAATGCAGTCTGGAAGGCATGCATGACTGTGCTCTAAAAGAGATAGCATTGTGGGATAGCACGACCTTTCTATGTTAACACCCCTGTCACCATCTACTCCCCAGGTGGCTGAACCGTCTCTGGCACTCAGGCTTGGGAGAGTATCAAGCTCCTCACTGCAAAGCCCAATATGCATCCTTTGCTGTGAATTATATAGCAATAAAAACTGGATTTGACATTAAAAAAAAGCCCAATATTCATCTCTGGAAGGTTGCCTATTCAAACTTTGAAAATATTTAAGCTGTATTTTCCTAATTGCTAGTTAGAGCATCTTTTCAGATGTTTTTTCTCCCCCTTATCTGCAAACCTCCTCTTCGTATTTTTGCACATTTTAAAATTTGGGTTACTGGTCTTTTTCTTTTGAGTTTGTAGAAGAACTTTTCGAAAAGAAACTGTGATAGGCAAGCCGCAATAGACATGAAAGCCATAAAAGCATCTGTTTGCATAGAAACACACGGAGAAAAAAAAAAGCCTGTGGGGTGTGAGTGTGTGTTTTTCCATAGCGTGACTTTAACACCCACACAGCTTCAGTAAATGAATTGAAGCCCCCAAAGCTGGCAGCGGCGAAGATGAAAGGCAAAGCGAAGTGAGGCTTAGTGAAATGCTCAAGAATGAGACAGGCGATTTCAGCAACAGCTGAAATCTGGCCTCATGGGCCGCAGAAGCTTCACTTGCACCCCCATGGTCCACTCATTCCTATAGAAATCTGCCCTATGGTGAGAGCCTGGGATCTGAGCTCATGCTTATGAGTTGCTCCCTGAAGGAAGTGATGTAAGTCTGTGGTCCTCATCTGGGGTTATCTGGGGGGCTCATCATGCCCTGGCAGTGACACAGGTGGCAGCGAGGAGTGTCATAGCTGGCAGGCTCATTGACTCACGCTCAACCGCAGGGGAGCTTATCTCCACAGGGCATCTTCCTGGGTGAACGCTGAAGTCTGGGGGCTTGAGAGAATGGGGACTTACAGGATGCAGAGGGGCCTACAAGGAAGGGCCAGGAGATTTGTCTTTTTTGTAGTTGGCCCTGAGATGTGTGTCCATTAGCCATGGATCAATTCCAAATGGGGGATGTGGTATGGATGAAAGAACTGGAGAGCTGTGGCACAATGCCTTTACTCCTTTGTTTTAAAATATGGTCTAAGGAGATTTGCTAGGGAGATGCTCCGGTCATTTTTAACAACAGATTTGGGCAGGTTGTGTTTCCATCACTTGTGAAAGTGGCTACTAAGCCAAAGTTATCACAGGAGGTGCTACGGGAGCCCTGGGGGGACCTGGGACAAACCAGCAATGGAACAGGGGGTGCTGTGATGCCCAAGGGAGCCCCTGGAGCACAACCTGGTGGGCCTATGCCCAGAGTTTCTGATTCGGGGGTCAGGGGCACCCAAGGCCAGGTGGTGCTGGTGTGGGGGACACATTGAGAATCACTGGGTTAGAGATAAGTTGCCAGAGAAACCTTTAACTGGGGAGAACAAAGATGGGGGCCAGTTAGTAGACCCTTTGCTTATGGTCTCTTCTCAGGATGCTGAGGAAGGGAATGCCAAGAGTCAGGAAACTGGAGAAATGCTCTTAGGGCAAAGGTCGCAGGTGAGGGACCAGTGTTGTTACTTTGGCACCTTTTGAGAGCAACGCCCCTTCTCCAAGAGCAACCCCAGGGAATAGCTATATAAAAATAGATCTAATGCGGGCCTCCCCTGGTGGCGCAGCGGTTGAGCGCTGGGCTGCGAAGCTGCCCGCAGCCTCTGCAGCGCCAGTAAGATGCCCGGCCACCGGACGAGGGTCCCACATGGCGCGCAGACCTCTCCTGCCGCCCGCTGCTCCCTTCAGCAGTGTATTTTGTCAGTCTGCCTGCTCTGCTCTCCGCTCTGACTCTGGTGAATTCGCTCACCCTCCCGCGTTTCTGACTGTACCTAGTGTTTGTATAAATAAATAAATAAATCTTAAAAAAAAAATAGATCTAATATCCTGTTTTACAAAAGAGGAAACTGTGGCTCCGAGACAAAGGCCACCCTGTAAGTCAATGTAGCATCAGACAGACCCACATCCAGCCCTCACCCCAGCATGCCAGTGCCCCTCCCTGATCGTGAGCTCTGAGCCGGGCCCAGTGGGACTCGTGTTTTCCTTTCTTCTACATTATGTTTATGGAGGCAAAGTCGGTTTACATCTTCATAGCGGCTCCAGGGGTTACAGGTTCAAACCACTACAAACGTATACTCTCACACCTGTCCCCAACCAGTGCCCCACAGTCCTCCACACTGGCTCTATCCTACATTGGCTCTTTTCACCCCATAGTCACCCATTGCGGGGGGGCACTATGGCCAGGGCAGGGGGTGCCCGGGTTCCACAGTAAGTGGCAGTCACCAATCTCTGTTCCATGAGCACCGCCTTTCACTCATATCCCCGTCCATTTCCAGGGTACGAGGCAGGAAGGGGACAATCAGAAATTTGGGGAGATAGTGAGAACCTTAAATCAGAAAGAGAAATGAGTTAAATGTTTAAGGCCAACAGAAAGGAACAGTCATATGCGGTGGTCACAAGTCTGGGGGCGGGGATGCTGTCCTGCAGCCTCTCCTGGAGCCCCCTGGATATAAGGCAGCAAAGGCGGAAGACAACAGTTGCTTCTCTCCCACACAACCTTGAATATGGGGGAAGGGAGGTTACAGATGTCACCAAAACATGTCAGAGAAAGAGAAAAAGAGATAACACTATCAAGCAAACTTCTTTCTTATAGGTCTTCTCTGAAACTTTGATATGCTGCTTTGTCTGTTTTGCAAAAATAATTCACCTTTTGCTGAATACCTACCACATTCAGTTGCTTTGGGGCACGTGTATTTTTTTCCAAATGTGGTTAATGTTTGAAACCGGACTGTTTTTTCTCAGATGCACCCTCGTGAGTAATCTGAAGCCTGTAATGGTGTCTTAATGCATGTTTTCTTGTGTCCAGCAGGTAGAAGCTCAATAAAAGGCCCTGAGCTCCGCAAGTGTGAGACTCGAAGAGCAAACACCGGCCGGGACCTCGGGTCAGTTGGCCCCCTGAGAAGCTCTTCTCTGGGGTGCCATTGCAGGGACTTGACCTTTTGATGTGGTTGTTTTAATGTGGCCATTTTGAAACTGAGGACATTTCAACACAGCTATTTTAATGCTGTGGAAATTTTCTAACTTTTAGAAAACATCTGCCATTGAACTTTGAGCTTTTGAAAAATGATCAGACATCAGTGCAGCATGGGGTCCTGGGTGAGGGGCCACACTATGAAAAAAACTGGGAGCAGGATGATGTTGTGGGGTGGGGGTCCATTTCTGATTTACCTTTTTTTTATATAAGAAAAGAATTAAAAGATTAATGGTCTGATTTTTAGGGTCACAAATAGCCCCCAAATTAAGGCTGTCAATAATCAAGACAGTGTGGCATTGATGTAAGAATAGACAAAAAGCTCAATGGAAAAAATAGCCAGAAAGAAACCCATGATAATACTAGCAAGCGATAATACTAGTAATCAGGAGGAAAAGCAATAGATGGAGGAAGGATAATATCTTCAGCAAATTGTACACAAACAACTGTACACACATATGCAAAAAATAAGTGAACCTGGAACTAACACCTTTTGCAAAAACAAACTTAAAATGGATTTCACACTTAAATGTGAAAGATGAAACTCTAAAACTCAAAAAGATAACATCGTAGAAAACCTAGATGGCCTCAGGTATGGTGGTGACTTTTTAGATCAAACACAAAAGGCCTTGAAAAAAAGCTCAACTTCATTCTAATGAAAAACATCCACTCTGCAGAAGACACCGTCAAGGGAATCAGAAGTCAAGTCACATACTGGAGAAGAACATTTGCAAAGGACACATCTGATAAAGGATTGTATTAAAATATAAAAGAGATCTTAAAACTCACCAATAAGGAAACAACCTACTAAAAAAATGGGTCAAGGCCATGGGAGGGCCTGGCCTCCGCCGTCTCCTGGAGCCAGTGAACTTTGGGTCCAAGATCTTCCAACCACGGGCCCAAAAGCCATGGCTTCTGAAGGATCACGTCAGTGAATATGAACACTTTAAAGAGAAATTCATGACGTCTCCTGATGATAACTTTGAAGATGCTTGTGCATCTTGATTCATCAAGAGAATATTTAGAATGCAGAATAGAAAGGCAAGGATAACACAAGAACCCCTGGAAAAGCTGGGATAGATGGAACGTCCGAGACAAAAAACTGCATTTTGAAGGGAAGAAGACCACTGGCTGTGTGTGGGCCACCGGGGACGGAGCATTTGTATTGACCAGGAACCTGACGATTATACTGAGTAGGCATGTGTCTGGGAAAAGCCCTCCATGCAATCACACAAAGTCAAAATAGAGAAAGCCAGTCTCACAGGTCGGCCGCAGAGTCAGGGAAAGAGGTCATCTGCTGAAGCTGCCCAAATTCCTCTAAAAATCTATTGTTCCTTTTTGAGTCTCGTTTTCCCCCAGTAATGAGGCTTTCTCCTAAGTCTGTGTGTGTGTGACAGTTTCTGGGGTGTTCCCTGCCAGAGGAGCTCACAATACTAGGGCCACATCTCCACCAATAAGCAGGGGTCTCTAAAGTGGCCCCTTCTCAGGGTGTCACGCTGCCTGTCTGCTAGCGGTAATTGTTAAATGTTTGTGAACGTCAGCCAGTTATACAGATACCATCAGAAAGCCATTCCGTAGCAAAATGGTTTCCTTTTGTACTTATAAATACACATGCGGCTTACTTCCTTTGGTTTTATTTATTTATTTTTTACAAGGTAGAGTACAAAGTAGGAAGTAAGAAACTCTGGTATGTTACATATTTGACGTCTTGATTTTTCTCTGGTGATCCCTGAACAACAGGTATCTTTCTCATCAAAGGATTATTTTCTGATTTGTATCAGACTGTATTTGTAAAACTAGGCGCTCAGTTTCAAAAACTCATTTATTGTGACTGAAAAATAGAATGGGGATACATTTGCAGTTTGACTTAAAAAAAAAAGTGGGTGAAAGGCCTTAGACATCTTACTATAGTCACCATAGGCAATAGCATCGGAAAAGAGATCTCTATCATATGTCATCAGACAGATGCAAATTAAAACAATAAGATACTTATCAGAATGCCCCAAATCCAGACATTGACACCACTAAATGTGCTGAGGGTGAAGACAAACAGGGCCTCTCATCCGGGGCTGGTGGAAGTACAAGGTGGCCCAGCCGATAGAGCTCAGAAATAGAAAGTGATTTGGAAGACAGTTTGGGAATTTCTCACACAACTAAGCATGTTATTGTCACATGATCCAATAGTCTCATTCCTTGGCATTTGCCCAAAAGCATTCAAAACTACAGCCACACAAAAACCTGCATGTAAATGTTGATAAATTCACAATCACCAAAACTTGGAAGCCGCCAAGGTGTCCTTCAGGAGGAGTCTGGACACATAAACTGTGGCCCAGCCTGACAATAGGGTATTTTTAACACTAGAAAGATGGAGCTAATGAACCATGAAGAGACATGGAGAAAACTTCAAAGCATATAACCAAGGGAAAGAAGCCAATCTGGAAAGGCTGCATACTGTGGGCCCAGCTACCCGATGTTCTGGAAAAGGCAAAACTACGACAGCAGTGAAAGAATCAGTGGTTGTCAGGGCTCAGCAGGGAGGGAGGGGTAAGTAAGCAGGTGGGCAGCGAGACCGCTCTGTGTGGTATGATAATGGTAGACACCGGTCCTTACACATTTGTCCCACACCACGGGATGCAGCATGGCCCTACGGTAAATGATGGCCTGTGGGTAACAGTGATGTGTCAGTGTAGATTCCGCCATTGACAGAGGATGTACGGGGACTCTCCTATCCTTCTGCTTAATTTTGCTGTGTTCTGAAAACTCTCTCAAACATTGGCCATCCCCACAGTGAAGGCTCCCTGGCAATTAGCGTGGTGCGCTCCCTCCATGTGGGTGTTGCAGAGAAGGGGGATGGAAATGCTCTGAATTCACCCCACGCCTCCCTAGAGATGGAGGTGGGAGAAGGGCCAGGGCCCGAGCCCAGGCTCCTGTGGAGGCCTAGCCCTCCGTGGCCAGTGGAAGGAACACTCCTTCCATCTGCTGCTTATGGTGGGTGGGAGCTCAGGCCAGAGGCTCCTGCCAGCAGCCACCAGGTTTGTGCCTTTTCCCCTGAAGTTTCCCGTGCAACAGCCCTCAGTCTATTAGAAATGGAAATTGGGACTTGTCATTCTCTACCTAAGCCCTTCTGTGGCTTTCCCGCACATCTCGCATTGGATCAGGACACTGGCTCAGGCCTCCAGTCCCTTCTATTTCTCTGGCTGCCCTCACACCCGCTGGTCTTCTCGTCCTTGGACATGGGCAGCCACCCTGTCAACAGTTCCCTCTGCTGGGAGTGGAGACCCCAGTCTTTATATTTATGGGAACTTGCAGTCAGTTGGCTCTTAGATGTCCCCTCTTCATGAGCTCTCCTTACCCCCGTGCTGAGGAGCTCCCAGGCTCCCCGTTCAGTTCTCTGTCAGCTCTCACCCCCACCCACTATTTCCTGCGGTCGCCCTGCCTCTCAGGTGGCTGCTGGCACATAGCAGGAGTCTGACAGGCCCAGCTGAGTGAATAACACAGGTGAGATCTTCAATGAGATAATGTGTCAGGGCAGAAGGGGTGATTTTTATCATTAATGGATGAGGTAAATAAAACCAAAAATCCTGCAACGGTCTCACGATTTGTGTGCTGTGAACACAAAACCTCAGGAGGTACAGGTGACGCTTATGTCCCTTATAAATAACTTGTGTTCTGCAAAAGTTTGCTGGCCACACAGTAAACTCTTAACTTCCCCCTCTGGCTCCAGACGTCAGTAGCTTGACCATAATCACATCAACGCTAAAGGCATTGTTATCTGCAAAACCCCACATCTTTGTCACATCAAGGTGCCCAAGACCTCCAAAATATCTCGTTCTCTTCCTCCTGCAGAGTCCCACCAACGTTCTGTGGCTATATCTCCCCCTTGCCTGTCGCTTCTATTGCTCACGCTCTCTCTGTCTGACAGTTGCCTCCTAACTGACACCCCAACCTTTGATGGTTATTCATGGTAACTCAGTTTAGCAAAAATGACTCCTTTCTCCTCGCTCTTGTCCTTCAATGGTTTCTGCTGCAAATCATAAAACACGAGGAATGTAAGATTCTACAGATATCCCAGAAAACCAGTGAAGCTAAAGGGTGCAGGGTTTTAAGCCTTCCGGGGAGGTAGGTGCTGACCTCCAAGCCCCTCTTCCCTCAAGAAGAAGAAAGTGATCCTGCCAGTTGGGCCAGATCCCTGGCTTGAATCAGAGAGTGAGCGATCCCCAGGCTCATGCTATTACCTGCTGCCAGGTGGCTCACTTTGTACTCTCAATGTCCTACAGTGGCCACTAGCCTTGTGCAGCCATGTGCATTTAAATATAAACCAATTACAATTAAGCACAATTAAAAAAATCAGTTTCTCAATCATACTAACCATAGTCTGCGTGCATTAGCTACTGTGGCTGGCGACTGCACGGATACAGAATAACCCCCATTGTAGAAAGCTTTATTAGATAGCACTGCTCCAGATTCCCAGGACTTATCCCAGTCTCATTCCCCCCATTAATTTAGCCAAAAGATGATTAATAAACTCCTGAAATGTGCTGCTGGGTTGCAACCATGGCCAAGACCCCTGGTCCCCGTCCTGATGGAGTTAGTGGGCAGAGAAAAGTCCCTACAGATTTAACTCCTTAGATGTTTGCTGAGGGGATGCCTTATAAGTGCACCCATCAGCCCCTCACCCCAAATTACCCTTAGGCCCTTCAACACACTTTGAACTTTCCAAGTTAAGATAAGCCTTTGATTAATGAAGTAGATTCTCTTCCAAAGTCATTCTTCTAGAATGACTTTCCCAATATGGACGGATGGCTCAGGAGGGAGGAGAGCAAGGTTATGAATCTAGCTTTACAGATACAGATCCAGATGTAGAGGATACAGCAAAACTCATTTATTCTCTTCCAGGCTCTGCGTTAAACACTCAGAATGTGAGAGCAAACAAGAGGGAATCCTGACTTGGCCCTCTCTTGGGCCCCTGTAATAAATTCATCTTGGCCTTTTCTCTCTTGCAGACATCAGAGCCTGTGGACTGCGGCCTCTCTTCCACGGGTTTTCCCTCTAGGCCCGGGGACGGCAGGCATAGCGCCTGTCCTGGGACCCAGAAGGACGCAGGCGTGCTCCTGTCCTCTGGAACTCAGCTTTGGAGGGTTAGAATACACACACACACACACACACACACACACACACACACACACACACACACATACACACAGAGGTCCATAGAAAAAGAGCACTGGAGACCTCTTCTAAATCACCCAGCTCTGATTCCACCCACAAGGAGAGAAACTGAGCAAAGAACACAAACCCCCAAATGGGGCCCTCCTTCCAAGGAATGAACCTGACCGAGAAGACAGCAAAAAGAATTCCATTTGTCTCAGCAACTTTGAGACATGAGAAGTTCTCTCTACTACTTGCCAGCATCTGCCTGCCTTCCCAGCCTCACATCTCTCTGAAAATTCTAAAGTCGCTCTTCCAGAATTTGATGTCACCGAAGCACCCCCACCTCTTCGGAGCACAGGGGGCCAGAGGGGAGAGGGAAGAGCACCTCAGCGGTGACTTTCGCCCCTTTCTTCCCTCACCTCCTCCCCACTCCCTTCACCCCACCAGCCTGACCCAACCATCTGGGGGTACGCAGTGTGTGCGGGGGTGCTCTTACCTGGTGAAGGAACAGCTGGAGCCCCGGGAAGGCAGAGGTACAGCTTCTTCCTCGTCCAGAGCTCGCGCAGAGGTGCTCACTCCCCGAAGGTCTCCCTGGCCCCCAGCACCCAGAAAGTCCACGAGCATTTTCTTCCCAGTATTGGCCCTGTCTTCTCTGTCACCAATTGCCAATTTAGAGAGAGAAGCAAGAGCCCAGAGCATTTGGCGGATTCTTAGTTATGTACTATTTTAGACACAAAGCTCTGCGAATGTCAGGGAACTTCATGGCTCACTCATACTTCAAGGTTGCTGAATCAACCTGTGCTTTCGTTCTTAGTGCTCACGAACTCCATCTTCATACTTGATGTTCTTTTCAAATCCACCTGCATCTCACACATCACTTGTTCTGTGTGAGCAGTGATGGTGGGCATGTGTCTGGGGAGGCCCAGCCTGTTGGAGAGAGTCACTGTGGACTATGACGAGAAACATAGAAAAGAGAATTCAGTCTCCATTAACGTGTGGCTGTGATTTCCCCCAGAACAAACATTACAGAGAAGTTTTGTCCTAATGACAACAGGGAATCAACTGGGGTCTCTGTGACAGAAGGAGGAGGTTGTGGACTGCAGCTTCCATCGCACAGTCATTCCCTAGATGCCCTTCGGCCACCAGGCACAGCACCTGGCCCTGGAACCCAGAGGGGATGCCATCCTGCTGTCATCGAAGGCTCTCCCATCACCTGGCGGACAAGACTCCATCTGTGAGTTTTGCTAAAAATATAACATTTTGTTTAGGCTTTTCAAAGTCTCCCCTCAGCTCTCACTGTTAAGATGAAATGTATTAATGGCCGTGTCAAAATAAGTCTTACTGGATTTGACTCTGTGATCTTCCAGCATTATTCTGCTCCCAGCCAGGTTTCTTTCTAAAGTAGTACCATCCAATAGAGCTTTTGGGGTGATGGGCCTCTGTGGCCTTCTCTGTGCTGTCTACTACGGCGACGACAAGCTACGTGTGGCCAGGGAGCACTTGAAATGTGGCCGGTGTCACCGAGACACTAGTCACATCTTATTAACTTATATTTAAAGAGACATATGTGGCCAGTAAACACTGTATGGGACAGTGCGGCTTTAGGGGTTCAGTTGCATCTGTCAAGGCCAAAAAGGGTGACGTTGTGATGGACAGTGTTGGGGTAACCATCCCAAACAGGCCTGTGCAGAGAGCCGCACCCAAAGAAACCTTGCGAATGCACACATCGCACAAGCCTGGAACTCTCCTCAGAACTCTCCAATTCCCCATCCCCGGCAGCGGCTGTGCTGTCTAGGAAAGAAATGATTCTCAGATGATCAGTCTGTAGGTGCATCTGCAGAGGGCATGGGCGTCCCTTAGTCCCTTAGTTCTTGACTTCTCATTTCGGTTTGCAAATGATCAGCTCTGCTGATTGCTGGAAGCTGCAGCTGTGACTCCCCACCCTCCAGGGCCACCCTCCAGTGACAAAACAGGCAGGGGTGGCTTAGTTTCCTCTCTGGTTACTTACCGGTGGCTGCAGGCGCAGAGATCACAGAACCTGCTCCTCATACCAGGCAGAGCCAGCCGGCCCGCCGCGAGACACAGGCTGGGGCGTCTTCTCCTGGAGCCGCAGGCACTGCTCTCCACGTGAGTACTGCCCAGCCCTTCCTCCCTGCCCAGGGTCACCTGTGCCCGCAGGTGTGTGCTCTCACCACGGCTTCTAAATCCCCGGCTCTTGTTCCCTTGTTCAATGGTCAGGAGGAACAGGTGCTTTGTAGGCGCTGTCAGGGAGGCAGAGGTGAATTAAGTGGGGCCCTGCCCGGGTTTCCAGAATGAGTAATAAGACTCCCACACACACATGTGAATCGTAGCTCAGGGCAGTTTGAATCTCCAAGGAGGGAAAAGCAAGGTGCTAGGGGTAGCTGGTTAGGGGCTGGGAAAGTGAACCCCCGAAGTTTTGGGCATCATTCTTTGTAGTTGTGAAAAATGGGAAAAAGTGAACTTTGCAGCAAGAGGTGATGGGTTAAGAGAACTATGGGGGAATCTGGATGATGGAATTATACCCCCAGTCAAGCTGCGATTTCAGCACTTCAAGGTTGGGAGTTTCCTCATTCCAGTATCTGCCTGTGGCTCTGAAGCCCCTTCTCCGGCACTCCTCTCACAAGCTCACACCGGGAGCCTCAGGGCCCAGCGCAGCTCCTGCCGGGCAGGGTAGCGGGCACTTGGCTCAGGGTTGGGAAGCAGATGCCTGATAGACAGCTCAGAGCCCCTACATTTGTGCAGGGTGAAAAAACAAAGCTACCCCAAAATGCAAAAGATGATTTACCTCTATGGAGCAAATTGGACAAAGATCAGCATAAGGATCCGCTGTTAGTTGTCTGTGTCCAATTCAGGGCGCTACCATGAGCTTCAGAAGCTAGGGTGTGGGGAGTTGCCACACCCAGAGCAGCTTCAGGCAGATTTTCACATTGGTTATTAAAGAATTGTAGTGAATACAAAAATAATGGTTGGCTAGTAATGGATTCCAGGCTACCTTTTCTAACTGGTATTCTCCACTAGGATCCTGCACACACCTCACTTTCTGGCTTTCATGCCTTGTTGATATGTTTCCTTGACCTGCAGTAAGATTCTGTCTCCTTGTATGTCCCCATACTCTTCAGCCTTCAAGGGCCAGCAAAAAATATCACCTCCTCAATGAAGCCCTCCTGAATTTTCCCAGTGTTGGAGACATGACTTCCTTCTCTCAATTCCCAGAGCATCTCACGGCATTTACCGTGGATGGGATTTGCAATGTAGATGTAGCCATTGTACTTGAACATGAACTCCTTGAGGACCATGTCTGGTTCACTGTGTAAGCCACGCAAGTGTGTGAAGTGTCAAGACCCATTGAACGCACTGTGAGCTGAGGGTGGCAGCATGTCCCCTAGTGCTCACACAGCGCTCTGCCTACCTGCCAAGAGAATCCAGAACAGCAATGCTCTTGGCCTTGGTAAGGAGCCCTTGGAGCAGGTGGGGCTAAGCCCTCCACTTTACAGGTGAGGACCCAAGTCTCAGTGAGGGCATGTCATGCCTCGCCAGGGTCCCCCAGGCACTAAGGGCTGAGCCCAGGGACAGATGGGGGCTTTTGCTTCTGCTCCGTAGATCCCCCTACCTCAACCCAGAAGGCTTTCCAGATTTGGGCGGCCACAGTGCCCATAACGAGGCCACACTGACACCGGCGTGAGATTTGGGTCAGTGATGAGTCACCTGCTACTGTGCTCCCAAGAGACGGTTGAGACGTTTCTCCGCTTCAGTACGTTTTGTTGTCTGCGGGTTTTTCTGTCCTTCTTTATGGGCAAAGAAGAAAATGAAAGCAAGCTCTCAGACCTTACAGTTTGTGGAGCAAAATATTCAAAATATCATCCGATGCTGAGAGGACAAGAGTAAATAAATTAAAGGCCGTTGGCAGTGTCTTTAGGTCGTAGGTTCAGGGGGAGCGAGCTTCATTTTTTATTCTTGGGCTCTCTCCAAATTTTCCACAAGCCAGAAACCTATGTATAATGGAAGGAAGATAAACCCTCAAAAAACCTGTTACAGGATTTCAAAATTATAAAAAGCAGACATAGCGGATTTTGTCAGCAGGCTGTGCTTTTCAGCGCTGCCCACTTTCCAGGGCCGCTGGCAGGTCCTGACTTCTACTTTCGGACGAGTTCTGCTAAGGGGTGTGCACATGGAAGAGCGCTGGGCCTTCTTGTCTTAGTCTTTTCAAAAAGAAGCTGACAAGTTGTTTTTAAGATTGTTTTGAAAATTTCACACACAAGGTAAAATATTTCAACACTTTACAAAACCTAAAGGGGAAAAATGAGTCTCACTTTCTGCTTGGGGAAAAATGAGTCTCACTTTCTGCTTGTGATCAGGCTCCATCTCCATCCAGAAAATGTTTCAGTCCTGACCAGCAGTGAGATGTCTGATCTTTTACACATTTTTAAAAAGATCTCATAACATAATCTTTTACACTTTGCATTTTTACCTAATAATTGTGGTGCCCTCTTTGTATCTCTCTGATGCCCATTTTATTCTATTTATGGGCAGCATGTGGTTTGTTAATAGATATAGGTGTACTTATTATATGATAAATAGGCATAAATAATATAATGGAAAGTACCAATGGCTGAGTATTTAGGTTTCCTCTAGCTTCATTCTCTGCCAAAAAAAAAATTAATATGCCGTGATATGTGTTTCTCTGTGCATCTTTGTTTTTTTGGTGAAAGAACCAGGAGAGTTATTCCTGCAAGAGGAATTGCTGATTCACAGCTGTTGAGAATTTTGTAAGTTTGGACAGATATGGCCTCCAAAAAGGTCACCCGCTTACACTCTCCACCCCAGGTAGAGGCTTATTCTGCAAACCCTTACCAAGTTTGGAGAATATCTGTCCCTGTCCTAAACCTTGCAATCACCCACTACGCCCAACGTCAGTCTCTTCTGTCTTTGAGAATTTGTTTTCGCAGCTACAATCTGATTCATATTCATTCTTTTCATGCAAGTGAAACAGGAGGTGACATGGTCCAAGAAGTGTTTTCCAATTTAAGTCTCAAAAGTCAATCTCCATATTGCCCAAGTTGAGATAAAATAAGATTGAGTTGGATCTTCTAAACTCCACTGGACATTTAAAAATTTTTTTTTGTCTTTTTTAGAGTTTGATTCAGAAAAATACCTGGAGAAAGAGAATGATAAAATCAATGGTGGAATATATGATTTGGGGGGAGATCCTTCAAGATGGTGACTATGCTATTCCTCATCATATGCACACCCACTAATTTCTAATTCCTTATTCCTTCTGTGTTTATTAGTTGGCACCATAAGAAGAGCTTTCTCTTTCCACCTTTAATTATTAATTCATCTATTTTTACCAGTATAGATTCATGGGTCCTCATTTAATTGAATGTGCTGAAATTATTACCGCCATTATCTAGCTTGGTGCTCAAATTGCCACAGCGTTGCCTGCCGGGAATCTCATGAAGCGGATGTCACAAGTCCTAGAGATCTTTCTGGGCATCTCCTTGCTTTCTGCTGCAAAAATCACGTCCAGGTTCAGCTTCTCATTTCCCTGCCCTGCTCTGGGGCCAGACATTTCTCTAAGGAGTCCTGGTTCTTTTTAGTGGAGAAAGGTATTTAGAAACATCGGGTGTAGGGTTCATTCTTAGTCATTCCATGTCACTGTTTTGGGGTCCCTTGGCGGACGGGGCCAGGAAATATGTTTATGACACATACATACAAATGCGCACACACACACACACAAATTACCCCCCCCTCCCCTCCCCTTCCCTGATTTGGCTGCCTTTCTCCTTACCTGCTAACAGTCAGATATGACTCTGAGGAGTGAGGAGAACCAGAAAATTTTCATCAGGTCTTGCTTTTTTTCTTTTGTCACTTTAACTGTTTTGTTGTGGTCCAGCTACAATAAGCTACAAATATTTGAGCTGCGGAGTAGATCACAGAATGTGAAATCATTTTGCAATCAGTATCAAGAACATACTCACACCCCAGAATCTTCTTCATGGAAGGTTGCACCCTCCTGCGCTGCCCTGCCCTTCTCTCTCTTACCAGGAAATCACTGCTCTGCTTTCATTCACTATGGACTAGTTTGCATTTTCTAGAATTTTGTGTAAGTGGAATCACACTGCATGTACTCTTTGAATTCTGGCTTCTTAGCATCATAATCCTGAGATTCATTCGCATGGCTGTGTGTATAGCCACCCGTTTCTAGTCCATTGCATGGCTTTCCACAGTCTGCTGGTCCAGTCACTATCCCAACAGACTGGCTTGTTTCCAGTCATTGACTACTACACGTAAGCCTGCTTTCGTGTCTGAACACTTACATATCGGTCCTTGGTGACCGCAGATTTGCATCATTCTTCTTATGTAAATACTTCAGAGCAGGAAGGCTAGATCACACGGGGAGTGTAGGCTTAACTTTTTAAGCATCTGACAAAATAGTTTTCCAAGGTGGTTGTACCACATGCTATGACTGAAAACCACTGTATTTTCAGAAAAGCAGCGTGAGTCATGATGTGCTTTGGAAAGGAAGCCAACAGATCAGGGTTGGATTTCTGGAGGAGAAAGTTTTCTTCTGGAACCTTGGGCTGTGGCGCCTCTCATGCATCTTTGAAACATACTTTCTAAAGGTTTGAGAGAAAATGCCAAACTTCAAGACACCTTCCTTGAAGGGAACAAGGTTGTTGTTCCTGGGTCACGTAGGGTAGGGTTTTAAAGAGATTCAAAAATGAAAACAGCAGCTGAGATTTACTCAGTCGGTTTGGAGGTCCTTTGAATTAGGAAACTAACTGCCATTTCTTTGGTAAACAAAGCTAAGGCTTCCTTTCCATGCTGGATTTAGGGGACAGAGAAAGTAGGGTCTATTTTTCTGCCTGCAGCTTGTAAATGGAGCCTCCGGCAGGTGCTGGGCTGCTAGGCCCCTTGGGGAGAGGGCCTCCCTCCTGCCAACGCCTCCACCCCCAGCTCTTGCCACTGGTTGCCCAGAGGCACTTCCCCTGTAGAGTATGGGCCCAGAATGTTCCCAAATCCACTGCTGTCCTGCCATTTTTCGGAGTCCCTTGATTGACCATATGAGTTGAGAGGGAGTGGTGGTCAGCAAATCAGACCCTGAAGGAGGAGCGGAGTCAAGGGAAAAGGAGCTAATATAAAAAGGACACACTGGGGAAAATGTTCAAGCTCAAAGGACACTCAAAGGAGAGATTTTTTTTCCATTTCTGTTTATATTCAAGATGATTTTGAGCTCCAGGATATTTGACTTCTCATAAGTATAACACAGACTCTAACTCTTGCGTGGGTTTTTTTTTTATTCATGAGAACAAACAGTTTTAACAATTTATCTCCACCTTTACATGGTTGTTGGTGTTCATTTATAAGCCAGACCTCCTTTTGATTTTTGCCCTCTCTTTCTAGAAGTAAGTTTGCATCTGATCCATCATGACAGACACGGAAATCATGGTGAGTATCCCCTGCTCCCCAGGCCCATCCAGTGCACTTTTGTCTTGCCTCTTCTGGGGCTGGGGAAGGATTTCTTCCTGTGGGTTCCTAGTGTTAGATCTGCAGGGCAGCGCCCCTCGCAGGGCACAGGATGCCCATGAGGAGGGCTTTACACACACGAAGAAGGGCCAGGATGCCTTGGGGTGGGTTTGTTGTGAAGACAGAGGAGAATGCTACTTTGGATTTCATTATAGATGAATAATTAATTAAAACTTATTTTAAAATAATTGAAAAATAATAAATGAACAGAAGTATTTATTTATTAACATTATGAATAGGTAAGGTCTTTAACTAGGATGCACTAACTTTAACTTGTTCCATGTATCTGCTCTGAAATGCAGATAAATAAGGCAGAATCCATTTCATGTGTTTTTTAAAAACCACAGTAAACTTCATTAGTTGTTTTTTACCAAACATGTAGCCTTTACAAAAGACACACGGTAGTATATAGTTCTCTGAAAGAGACAAAGAGGTTAACAAAAATTGGTGGTTAAAGTCATCCAGGGAATCATTTGTGGTTTTATAACCAAATGTAATCAATTACATCCAATTCCGGTGCTTCTTCGATAGTCATAAATGCCTCACCAAATATCTGAGGGTTTTAATTTTGCTTTTCTCAGAGGGAAAGTCTGGGTTTTACGTGTACACAGTTGTAGTGACGCCTCCTTAGAGGCGCCGACACACTGCCCTTCACAGCACCTCGAGTCTCTATGGTGTGTGGAGAGCGGTGACTGCAATCGCTGAGGTCAAGCACATCACTGATGACATGCCAGCGATGCTAAGTATTGCACGTATTGTTATAGAGCCATGACAACTAAAAATGTACTAATTTGGACCTGGTGAAGTAAGGAGGCGAATCTCTTTTTTTCCTGACCGGATGCCCCCTGTTGTGCTGGGAACAGAGCAAGGCTGGGACAGAGCCAGGGGAGTGTTGGAGACTGTCAGTCATTCTGTATTCTCAGTTGGAATCTTGGGAACTTCTAAACTCAGGGAGGCAACCCCAGAGAAGAAAACGCACCCCAATAATGACCTTCTGTGATTAGGTGTCTAGCACCTCCTCCATCAGAAAAAGTCAGGAGCTCTGAGGTGTGGACTCACACATTCGTTGGGAAATAGCCATGACGTCCCAGTAGCCACTTCTCTGAGGACGTGTTATGGAGTGGTCACCGCCCAGGGGTCACATTCCTTCAGCCTCCCAGAGAAGGCAGAGCTGCGTTTATAGACAAGGAAATTGAGATGGGAGAGTGGCCTGAGGGCTCCAGGTCTGCAGCTAAGTGGAGGAGGACCCCTGGAGGGGGTGCTCACTGCTCAGGCTTCACTGGGCTGCCTGCTGGGGTCAAATGCAAAGGCTCCCTGTTGCAGCTCACTGCTTCCTCAAGTGTGGGGACGAAGTGTATTAGCAGCTGCTCACAGTGGATTGACCTCCCTTCCTCCATCTCCCTCTCCCATCCCACCTCCTTTTGTGGGGAGGGCACAGCCTTTCTGGACAGTCTTCACCCTCTGCCCTGCCTTCGTCCCAGAGATGGGAATGGTGCCAGGCCTGGAGCTGGTGGAGACTTACCAGAGATAACAGGGATCAGTAAAGAGGGGGCCCAGAAAGCTCTGAGACCTTCTTCTGCCAACCCTTGATGCTTAGGGCTGCTATTTCTGAGCCCAAAGTCTCCTGCAGGGAGCAGACACACGGGCACAGGAGCCACAGCCTGAAGGTGAGAGCTCTGCGGGACTTGCCCTGGCTGTGTGCTGCGGTTTGCCCCTGTTCTAACCGAGGAAGCCGCAGGCATCCTCTGGAGGTGAAGGTGGGGCACCCAACAGCTGTCGTGACTGGGCTTCCTGAGGTGGGGCTCAGGGGCCTGGCACCCCAGCTGGAGGCTCAGATTTGGTGTGGCCACTACGAGCATCAGAACATGGAGAGCAGGGCTTTGGGTCAGGAGGGACTAAAGGTGCCCCCTTGACCTCCCCCTAGTATCGGAGGGCTTTGGGCAGCCCCTCCTATTCCCCCGGGTCTGTCTCCTACCCCGCAGTTCCTATGATCTCAACATCATGTAAAACCCCATTGAGGTTTCAAATAAAATGTCCAGAGTCAAAACAAAAACCTGCATGGCCTCTGGCCTCTCATATTGTTCTCAACGTAATGGCATCCTGGGTTTCCTTACAGAGTCCCATGCCCGATGAGTTTATGTACAGCTTTGCAGCCACTGCGGATGACTACATGAACGACACCACCAGCTACTTCTGCCATAAAGACCACATCAGGCAGTTTGCAAGCAAAACTCTCCCACCCATCTACTGGATCGTGTTCTTAATCGGTACCCTGGGCAACAGCCTGGTCGCCCTCGTCTACTGGTACTGCACGAGAGTGAAGACCATGACCGACATGTTCCTTCTGAATCTGGCCATCGCCGACCTGCTCTTTCTTTCCACTCTTCCCTTCTGGGCCATTGGCCTTGACGGGTGGATATTCCAAACCTTCACGTGCAAAGTGGTCAACAGCATGTACAAGATGAACTTCTACAGCTGCGTGCTGCTGATCATGTGCATCAGCGTGGACCGGTACATCGCCATTGCTCGGGCTATGAAGGCACAGAACTGGAAGAAGAAAAGACTTCTCTACAGCAAAATGGTTTGCTTTGCTGTCTGGGTGTTAGCGACTCTGCTCTGCATTCCAGAAATCATGTACAGCCAAATCAAGGAGCAATCCGACACTTTCATTTGCACCATGGTCTACCCTGGGGATGAGAGCACCAAGCTGAAGTCAGCTGTCTTGACCCTGAAGGTCATCCTGGGGTTCCTCCTTCCCTTTGTGGTCATGGCTTGCTGCTACACCCTCATCATTCACACTCTGATACAAGCCAAGAAGTCATCCAAGCACAAGGCCCTCAAGGTCACCATCTCTGTCCTCACCGTCTTCTTCCTATCTCAGTTCCCTTACAACTGTGTTCTGGCGGTGCAGGCCATCGATGTCCACTTTGGCTTCATTTCCAGCTGTGCTGCTTCCATCCGGATCGACATCAGCCTCCACGTCACTCAGACCATTGCCTTTTTCCACAGTTGCCTGAACCCTGTTCTCTACGTTTTCGTGGGTGAGAGATTCCGCCGGGATCTTGTGAAAACCCTGAAGAAACTGGGCTGCATTAGCCAGGCTCAGTGGGTCTCTTTTACCCGGAGAGAGGGCAGCTTCAGGCTGTCATCCACGTTGCTGGAGACAACCTCGGGAGCGCTCTCCCTGTGAGGGGTCTCCGCGCTCATGTGGCTGGTCCTTTTGGAAGTAACGAGAAATAGAGATGCAGCTTCCACACTGATGAGACCAAGGAAAACCCAAGGAAATGAAAAGAAGTAAAAAAAGAAAACAAACAAACAAACAAACAAAAAAAAACCTCAGATGGGCCTGGAGTTCAACATTTGTATTTCTAGTCAGAGCTGTCAAGCCCTCCGGCCACCTCAGCTGCCTGCTGAGCCCTGAGGATAGTATGCTGCAGTACCTGCCTTTTTCAAAGAAAGACTAACGTCACTGCGGCCGCTGGCTGAGCACTTTGCTTAAGCATTAATATAACCGACTCTAGCAGAGGCTTTCATTTTCTCAAGACACTGTGAACTGCTGTGTTTCTGGTTCCAATGTCACCCATTCCAAAAGCGGTCATAGAAACATCGACGACCACCATTGTCCACAGAAACACCAGGTTTCAGGGAAACATCCATCCACCAGCAATTTCCATCTTGGTTTTGGGAGCCGGATACCCTTGCCGGGTCACACAGATTCTTGATCTAGAATCATGCCAAACCATCTCAAATCAAATCCCGCCCCCTTCCGGTCTCCTGGGTCAGTCTGGGCCATGTTGCTGGAGAGCCCTCATTCTGTTTTCAAACTGGGCTGGTCAGTCACCCCAAGGCACACCTGCAAGTCATCAGGATTCTGCTGCCTGCCAGCCCAGTTGTGTCCCCCTGCACATCCTGTGAATTCACACCTGGCTGCAGGGTTGACCTGGGAGGTGCTTGTCTGCGGGGGTAGTGGCGGTGCCCCTCTCAGCCTGCCAGGGAGACGAAGAACCAGCTTTCGTGGGGACCGGCTCTGCCACAGGCTTCCTCATCAAGTGGCTTTTGTGATGGACTCTGTCCCTTGTGACATGGAGGGTGCCAATGGCCAATCTCAGCTCGGAAGAATATTTGTCTCCATGCTTCTTCATTCTTACTGTATAGTGTTAGTATGCTAAGAGGCTTTCAATTTAGAGATTAGAGATTTAGAGATTTTCAATTTAGAGATTAGATTACCCCACACCCCCCAAAATAATCCACTTCATTCTTGCTTTGTCTTCTATTTGGCAAACTTATCACATCTTAAAACATTTTATGTATTAGAAAAGTGCTTTTTAGTGATAACTGAACAATAACCATGATTTACCACTTTCTTCACTTTTCTCTATATTTTAAGTGTATACAATTATAGATTGAATAGCCATATTAGGATTAGGAAGAATAGAGACTGAGATAAGGAAATAAAATCTCCAAAATACCCTAAAACCACCTGTCTGACCAGTCTTTATTGCACCTCTACTCACACTCACTTCCCAAGTTTTTCCCTTTAGTCCAGTGGAATCTTCCAGAAGGAACACCAGAGCAGCACCATAACCCACCCCAGGTTTGCCACTTGCTCCAGAGGAAGCAGCATCTGGTTTTTCAGTGCATTGTGCATCACCGTGGCTTCAGTTCCAATGAAACCATCCCTTCTAAAATGGAATACAAAAGCACTGGACTCATGCTTCTTTGTCCCACCCATTTCTAAAGCACAAGTTAGTGAGAAATAAATTAGCAGCAAATGGGCAGCAGCAGGGAAGCAAAGGGAGTGATACAAAGACTTTGCTGCTTGTGTGTGGGTGTCGGTGGTAAATAAGCTTCAACCTGAGACAGCACATCACAGGCCCCCGAACAGCAAGTTCCACTCATCATCCCAGGAGGATGTGTTCTCCAAAGCTGGGCCATGAGTGTAGCCAGCCGTGTCACCACCATTTCCAGGAGACCCAGACACCTTTTGAGAAGGTGGAAGAACAAGCAGCAGAACAGGCCAAACCTAAATAACATTGTGCAATTAGGCAGAAGATCACATGAGTTTGCCTTTCCCATGCTGTGCTTACATGTCACGGGGGTTCCAGCGACACAGGATGTGGGAGGGCTGGCAGGCGGAAGGGGTGAGCTAAATCGTGCCAAATCCAGTCTCAGCCTACAATCACTTAAAGAACACTATGGTGCAGATTTAGTGATGGTGAATAGGATTTTGGCCAATATATGTTAGTTGGGGGGAAAAATGCCAGGGACGCCACCTTTTTCCCTCTGATTTTTGAGAAAGGAGGCAGGAGTATCACACCTTAGGGTGCACTCTTCACACGTAGTTCCAAGGGCTTCCTGCAGGGTCAGTCCCACTGCTAACACAGTTTCAGTGTAAGATTAAAGATGTATTGCAACTGTCATATTTTAAAGATGTTAAGAAACTTTCGTTGGCAAGTTGTCTTAGCTTATAAATGTTGAATAAATAGGACCATTTTGCATTCAATTAAGGTAGGTTTCAGTAGTAGATTAATTCTAAAATTAAAATGTTGGTAGAGTCAACATGGGGAAATCATAAGGAAGTTGTGACCCACAAGCATTTCTAGAAATTATGCTGTGCTAGTACTTTAAAAAACAAAGATAAGAGATGACAATAGCATCTGATGATATGCATCAAAAAAGTAAAAAAAAAAAAACCAAATGAAATATGATGTGCTTTCATTATTAAAGAAATTGGCTTTTTTGCTGATTTTTTTTTTTTTGCCAATTTTGGTGAACATATCATAACATGCAGATTTGAGTGGGGATTATTGTTTTGAAGCAGTTTTGTGTGACTAGAGAGTTACTCTTTTTGGACTGGCTTCCAGGTCATCACTCACTCAGCAAACATTTGTGTACACACTATTAGCCAGTCCCTTTCTATGCACTGGGCTTATGACGGGGATATATTAATCCTTTCTGTCAAGACACAGGTACTCTAGGGCTTTGGAAAAGCCAAGCGCCATGTGGACTCAGCTGCTGGACCCTGTCAGGGGGTACCCCCTGACACAAGGCTCAGACACCTGTTTCAGGACAAGCCACACATGGAGTGTCTTTGGGTGAGCCCTGTGTGTTCTTGACCTCAGGGATGTGCCACACACATGCACCCCACATGGAATGCTTGTCTGTAGTAGACACAGCATGTTGAACTAATACTAATACATTTGGTAAATTTAAAAGGAGTCAATTCTCAAATTTGCACTCCAGGGATCAGAAATCAACTTCCAGAAAACTTCAAAGAAAATATTGGCAACCTTGAGCAATGCTACAGTCTTTGGGTAATAATGCCATCATGTTCCCTCCATGCAACTTGAAAGGAACTGGTGGTCAAGGGGAGGCTGGGGGGAATCAGACTGGATACCAGCATCTTCTTAACTTGACAGAGGCTCAAGTTACTTCCTGCCAGAAGTGTGGTTATAATCTCTTCCACCTGCCTGTAACAGTTGGTACAAACAGTCCTGTGGAAGGAAGCAGCCAGCCCACAGTGAGATCCTTGCTTTACCTCATCACCCTTCACTGCACACTATGGGGCGATCCCCAAGTGGTGAGGTGGCCTCGTAGTGTTCCACGATGGGTTAAGACACATCAGCGAGGCTGCCAGGAAGAACAGCTTTGGATGGCACCGTTGACTCTCTGCTTCAATAAGTAAAAAGTTGTCTCATATTTCCGGATGGTTGCTTTGTTTCTGTGGTCTTTGACTCATACCTGTCAAAGTCTGTGTCAAGTGTGTGGTCAACTTGGTTGTCCAGTTCTGAGTTTGCCTCGTTAGTTGGAGCTCCCCATCAGGTCCAGGTCAAAAGATAGGAAAACACAACTCTTGCCCCACCCTGGCTGGGGGCCAAGGCTCTCTGTCCTTCAATCGATTTTACTTCTCTCCACGAAAGCTATTCTTCCTCCTACATGCTGGTTTGCTGGTCTCAAAGTGAGGTCTGGTCAAGAGGCTCTGAATGACTTTGAAAGAAGAGGGAGTAATCATGGCCTCCAGCACCCACACCTTGCACATTTTAGATGCTCAGAGGAAATCTCTCTCTTCATTCAATAGTTATTGATAGCTCGCTGCGTGTGATTGATGAATACCACGACGTGAGCATGATATGCACAATCAAGACGGTAACGTGCCAGTCTTTTTTGGTATCCCATATGCTGCTCCTGTTACAGTCTGTGCCCAGCAGCCTCTCGGGACAGGGGGTGTTGCTCGAAGACTTTCTATTTTATTGGTACAGACAGCTCACCATCGCTCTTAATGTCTTTCATTGACATTTGTATTATAAAAACCTACGAGAAGCATGCAAATGTGTCTTTCCCACTTGTGACTCTTCATGAGCTCCTCTCCACCCTGACATGCTTACTTGTTACACTCTGGTACCACCAGCTGAGCAGACCACTGTGGTCAAATGGGGATAGACCAGCTGCATCTCCCTTCAAGGAAGAACTTGCAGGACTGTGGCCAGCTTGTGGTCCCCAGCTGCCGGTCCCTGCAGGGTAGGCCTGCCCCAAACCTTGTCAGTCAAGGCCACCTGCATCCTCTGCACAAAGGCAAGGCTAGAATGCACCAGTGGGACTGGGGCAGCTGAGGAACCATGTCTGCTCTGTCCCCCAGGTTGGCCAGGCTTTGTCAGGCTGACTGAGGTCTGCTGGGCTTGCACCACAGTTTGCTTCTTTCACTGCCAATGCTACTGCCTCTTGCTTCCCCTGGTGGGTGTTGATCCCTAATAATCATCACTAGTACGCACTCCAATCTTTAGCTCAGAGTTACTTCAAGAGAAGTCAGTCTGCACCATCTCTTCATTAGGGACCTCCTACTCCAAGAGCCATTTAAGACCCAATGGGCAGAGAGGTGGGTGTCCCAAGCTGCAGAGCGGGGTGAATGTCTGTCACAGAACCCTTGCCAGAGGCTGGGCACACAGGCCTGTCTGATCTTAGCTCAATTATCACAGATCTTCCTGACCGTCAAATGTGCAGGGCCAAGACCTGGGTGCAGGTCTCCCATCAGGACCTTTCTGCACCTTCCTGTTCGTTTTTTTACAGGTAGATACCATAATTAAATTCATCCTATGGGTGAAGGAGCCAGACACAGAGTTACGTGAAGCCCACCCAGTCACGCAGTTAGTAACTGGTCAGGCTAGGACACCCTGGGTGTGTTTGCCCTTGAACATTGGCTTTGGTCCAGATGCCATCCTGCCTTGCCTGATGGGGTCAGACAAATCATTCATTGCTTCAGAGGGCCAACCCACCTTTTGCCAAGTCCCAGGACGAGTGCCAGAGGATATGAAGACAGTTGGGCACAGCCACGGCCAGCACCACCTCAGACTCCACAGCGCACAAACTCTAATGATGATGTGTGACGACACAGACCCTGCTGAAGCCTCCCAGAGTGGGCTATGACGGTGCACCAGCCACGGATGGTGCCATCAAGGCTCCTACCTGTCCCCTCTCTTTGCCTCCACCCCAAACACATGCAGGAATGGAGCCTCAAGTCCTTTGCGAAGAAGCCACAGATTCTGCCCCAACGGGGTGTGTGTGTGTGTGTGTGTGTGTGTGTGTGTGTGTGCACGAGCGCACTCGTGTGTGCGTGTGGATACATGACAATGGACCAAGCCTGGCAGATTTCTGGAGCAGTGAATACTTCTGGTGACTTTCCTCCTCACGCACACTTCTGCCTCCAGCTCCCCCGGCTCCTTTCTCACAAACAGATCCCCCAACCTCCATCTTCTGTCCCTCTTTACTCTCCTCCCTCCTTCTATCTTCCCTCACACTTGCCTTTCTTCCATAGCGCCTTCTTTTACAAACCTTGGCTGGAAAAAAAGAAAAAAGAAATCTTTGCTGGAGTATTTTAGAACAAACATAAGACACAACCTCCCTGAACACTTATGCTCTTAATCTGGTTACAGCTCCAGATAAAAACAAAGAAACGAAACCTGAGACTGAGTGGCAGCCTCCTCTGTTCCACTCAGCCACCCCTTACCAAGGGACCCGAGGGAGGTGCAGAGCCAGTTGTGAAAGGATGAGCAAACTCTAGAAGGTCTCACACTGTGGGTGACACTTTCTAGTTAGAGCTGACAACCTAGGTAACTCAGAATACCCCACGGGGGCTAGGAAAGGCCAGAGTGAGCCCCAGTGGTTTTCTCTTGTTTAACTTTGGAAATCAGAGAGACCCTAAGGGCCAGAGAAATCTGATAATGACTGAGTAGTGTGGGACCCCCAGTTCTAATGTTCACGGGTACCACTATTGCAGGAAAGTGTTCATCATGGTCAGGCCGCTGAAAAAGGCCCACTGGCGATCGGGGGTGATGAGGGAGAAGGGCAGTTTGGAGAGAAGGTAAGGCTCACCCTGGGGATAGAGGCACAGGCACAGGAGTCTGCCAGCAAGGAATTAAGGCTGGCTCAGGTCTTGAGCTTATACGTCTGCATGGCTGATGGCACACTAGTGGAGGACAGGTCTGGGGGCTGGAAAGCAAGAGCTTCGTCTCGAGCCACTCAAGCAAAGATGTCACCGAGTTGCCTGGGCAAGGGTAGGCAGGGCCTGGCTGGTTGGTGGGCCTGGAGGTCATCCACGTGAGGACGGAGACGCGGGAGCGCTAAGATCAGGAGAGTGGGAAGAGCAGCGGGCGGGGTGCAGAGGGTGCGAGGTGGGGAAGACAGAGGGAGCAGCTCTGGGAACCTCCTGTCAGAGGCTGCAGAGAGGAGGAGCCTGTGCAGGAGACCAGGGAATGGACATTTAGAGAAGAGACATGGGAGAGGAGCGCACTGAGGGGCCAAGTGAGAGCGGGTTCAAGAGGCGGGTGGACAGGAGTGTTGAGAGATGCTCGAGGCTGCAGGAGACCAGGACAGGAAGCGTTTGTGGTCTTGAGCCCACAGAGGCTGCTGGTGGCTTCCACATAAGCTGTTCCCCAGGCTCAGTCAAGGAAGACGGAGCCAGGTGAGGAGCCAATGAGAAGTGAGGCCGTGGACGGAGAACGTGCAAACAAAATGGGGGTCAGATTTGCTTGGAGAAAGTCTAAGGGATAATCCCACAAAACCATTTTTTTTAAATAACATTTTCATTTTGGCCCATTAAAAATAAAGTGAAAGGAGCCATTTTAAGAACTGGCTTGTATTGTTCAGATGGTCCCAGTTTTTGTCACCACCAACTCAATAAAACGGTAAATATTTTATTCTCACCATTATGTGGGTCAGGAATTTGGACGTGGCTCGGGGGGACATCGATGGTGTGGGGGTCTCCCCTGTGGTGGCGGTCAGGCCTGGGCTGTGGTTGAGGTACCCGGAGGTTGATGGGGAGACTGCACCGCGTGGCCGCCCCAGTGCTGGCTGCTAGGTAGAGCACCAACACCTGCTGGCTCCAGCAGGGGTCTAACAGGACTCGGGCGACTCACATGGCCGCTGGCCTCCCCTGTGCACGCGCCCAAGAGACCCGGGGAAGTTGCCTTTTTCAGACTGGGCACCAGAGTCACGTGGCGTCACTTGGGCTGCTCTCTGAGGGTCAGAGCAAGGACAGGCCGCTCAGATTCAAGGGCAGCTACCACGGGCCTCAGCTCTCATGGGAGGCTCGTCAAATAGCTTTGTGGTCACTTAGAAAACCACCATAATCTGCTCTCTTGTAAGTTAATTTGTCTTTCAATGAACCTAGTCACTTAGTCCTCAATCTAGCAAGCTGGCTAATCCCCAGAGAGAAAAGAGCCCAAGAGGCAAGGAGAGGAAAAGGGATTGGACAGCAAATGTTTTCCTGAAGGCAGACAGGCCGGCAAAATGGAGTCGCCTTCTTCTTTTTTTTTTTTAAGGTGAGAAAGTACATTGAACTTTATTTATTTTTTAATTTTTAATTATTTATTTATACAAGCACTGGGTACAGTCAGAAGCGCGGGAGGGTGAGAGAATTCACCAGAGCCAGAGGGGGGAGCAGAGCAGGCAGAAGGACCGAAGTACACTGCTGAGGGGAGCAGCGGGCGGCAGGAGAGGTCTGCGCGCCATGTGGGACCCTCCTCCGGTGGCTGGGGAGCAACTGGGGATCGAACCGGCCCTGCAGAGGCTGCGGGCAGCTTCGCAACCCAGCGCTCAACCGCTGCACCACCGGGGAGGCCTGCCTTCTTCTTTTTTTTTAATCCAAGTGACATTTATAAGTGTATATAAGTTGAGCAGGTGTGCATCAATGAGAATGAATGTTATATACGACCACTTGAATAATAACAGCTATCACATTTTTGAGTGATCCTTTATGAGAACCACTGTGGGAGGCCCTTTTTTGATCTTATGTAATCTTCATAGCATGGGGAAATTGAGGTGCAGAATGGTTCAGTCATGGGCTCCAAGTTGTAGCTAGTAGGCAGTGGCTCCAGGATTGAATTCATGTCTTTCTGATAATAGGCTCTGATCTCCTGTGAGCTGTTACACTTTCTCCCCAGTTGGAGTTCAAGTGTTTTTGTTCGCACCCTGGTGTCGTATAGTTGTCTTTTCACATAGGCCCTGAGTCAGGATGGAAGTGACCCACAATGGGCCAGCGAGTAGGTAAGAGAGCAGGAGCCGTGGCCAGACTGGCTTCCTCCCTGACTTCATGCTGCTGTGCTTGTTGCTGAGTAGTTGAACCTTTTGGTGAATGCATGAGGGTTTGTTACCTTGTCACGACTCAACCTTTAGGAATGGGATATTTGACTGCTTACTGGGAAATTGAGATAGTCATAAACTGATGTGAATTTATTTTTTTAGAAATTAATTTTGAATTGTGTCAGTTAAAGGGACACGTTATAAAAGGAATTCTATAGTACAGAGAGGTATAAAGAGAAAAGGAGAAGTATTTCATCCCTGTCATTATCTCCAAAACCTTGACTGAGCCCTCGGCCCTATTTCCAGAGGCAGTCACTGTTAAGTTTCTAGTGCCTTCATCCATAAATATGTGTGACTAGTGATGTATGTGTGTATAGTCGTCTAGTGTGCAGTGCAGTTATATACTTTTTAATCAGGAGTGAACTAGTTAATATCTGCCCCCTTCTCAGGCAGTGTGTCCATGTATGTGTGGATACATGGATGAGAGTATCTGGAAAGAGCAAATGTTTTCCTGAAGGAGGATGAGAATTGGGATGGAAAGGGAAGTATAAGAAGGGAAGATTCTCTGATTCTGTGGTAGAATGATTGAAAAAAATTGTAAATTTCCACTCACTGCTATCTTCATATCCTTTACAAGTGCACTTGTGGTTCCTTCCATCAAGAGGAGTCTCTTTCCCACGACTTTTGACTTGTGTTGGCCAACAGAATATGGTCAATGTGATGTGTTCTGAGATGAGGCTTGTGTATTTCCCATCATTCTTGGTCCACAATCTGGACAAGCCTAGGCCATCCTACTGGGGGATGAGAGGTCATGTGGAGCAGAGCAGAGTCATCTGGCCAAGGCCATTCCAGTCTAGCCAGCCCCCATTTAACAATCAACTGACCACAGACACAGGAGTGAACTAGTTAAGATCTGTCAACCCTCGGGCATGGAAGAGCACAGCCAAGATTAGCAGTGCTGCCTGGACGACATATAGCTGACCAAGGGCTTCAATGAGCCCAGTGCGAGTAAGTCCCGAAGAACTCCCAAGTCAGACTGCAGATTTGTGACCTAAATAAATGCAGTGAATTCTTGGTGATTTAGGCCAAACAAAAAAATGTTGCTTGTTATGTAGTGTTATGTAGTTATTGTGACAATAAGTTACTGTTTGGCCTTTAGTGTGGAGGATGATACATAGTAAGGACTTAGAGGTCAAGGGCTGCCTTAGTAAATCCTGGTTTATGGAAGTTTTGTTTTGTTTTTCATCATCTGATAATTTATGTTCAAGTGAAATGAGAATGGTTAGAGAAACCCACCCCCACATGTTTTGTTTGTTTATACACCTCTATTTACAGAACTCTGAATCTACTAAATGATACCTGATACTATTGTTGTTAATACAACAAATAGCTATAAGGAGCTGATCTTTCTTTTCTTCTCCATAAAGATCTGCCAGAACCCAGAGGTCCTTAACCTTTGCTTCTGTGGGCAACTCCTTTGGTGATCTGACAAGGCCTATAGCCCCCTTCCCAGAACGTTTTCTAAAAGAAAATAATAGAGAGAGAGGATTGTAGAGAAAATCAATGATATTACAAAGCAATTCTGTAAATATTATAACAAAATTATAAACTAATTACGTGTATATACATGTATTAATGTATTACATGTATTAATGTAATATATGAATTAATATTAATGTATTAATGTGATATATATTAACACATGAAATAAAATTTACCAGCAGGTCAATGACAATCTTCATTTCAGAGTGGAGGGGAGTATAAAAGATATTTTGAGAGTATGAAACAAACTGCCACGAAAATATGAAACTATTTGTCACTTCCATTGGCGCTGATGTCACTGCCTTTCTGATACATGCCAGTATGACTCTATATTCATAATTGAAGGAAGACCTAAATTTTAGTTAGATGTTAAGGGGGAAAAATGCCATTCCCCACTCCCATCTGCTCCCCACCCAAGTTCATAGCCCCTCTGATTCTGTGTATGGATCGGCTGAGGAAAACGTTTTCAACCTGCACCATCCCCTCTGCGCCTCCCCTCCCCGCCCATCACATAGCCATTGCCGCCAAGCTCATATTTCTCCCTCTAATTTTTAAATTTTGGACATGAATGAAGCCGCTTTGGATTTGTTTTTCCATTGATAAATGATCTGCCAGTTAGCAACATTCTTTTAAAATGCAAGCACAAGCCATGAAAGTAATTGGCTGCAAAAATTTTACCTTTAGGATAGTTTCACATCAGGGGGTTTGTTTAGAATTATCTTCATCTCAAAGAATGAAATTTCCAGCACCGCATCCCAGTTCTTGGGCCAACTGATTGAGGAGGAGGTTCCAGTCCAAGATTTAAGGGTCACTGGTAGAATAAATCAGGAGACAGCCCCATTAGCTCATTCTACCTCTTTCCTCAAGTCCTAACCTAACAGCAGAGATTGTCAAGACCCTTCCCAGTGTCATCCAAGAATCACCTCCACCAGAATGAAGATGTGAAGGAACCAGACTTGGTGAACCAGAGTGATATGGGTTGTGCCTATGAATCTGTATTTTAATAGGTCATCCAGTAACCAAAATAAGAGAACCTTTCAAGAAACTCTTTGCCACAAGCTTATATGACAGTTTGAGCCCTGGGTGAGCAGAACTTTTTCTGGGAGTTTGGTATCTGAACCTCTGATAATGAAGGGGGTTGTAGGCCTGATCTACAGCTGACATGGCTTCCCTGTCCCTCTTCCACAGATCATCCTGGGGTCACAAATGTGTGATCCTTTCTGAGAACACCTAGCACACACATCCGTGTCCTTACTGGTGAAGGACTGTCTTTACAAAGACCTCTGGTTCCACACACATGGATCCTGCCTCTTTTTCAACTTCATCTCAATTCTCATAATCTCAGTTCATACGTGCCAGAAGGTGTGAGGAAACCACACACACCTCCTGGGAGGGTGCTGTCCCACCCCAGGACCTTTTATGAAAGCACGCAAGGCTTTGAGGCCAGCTCCAGAGACAGAATGAATTGAATTATCTTGTCCTTGTCTGCAGTCACTTTCACTGGCCAGTTCTTGGCTCCACTAATATGTGGCCCCCACCAGATGTGGATGCTGCCTTTGGCCACACCAACACTGCCATTCCCCACTGCGCCTTCTGCCAATGAGAAAGGCAGCTCTTAACCTAGCTCCAGTCCAACCTCCCAGGCGGAAGGCCCTTCCTGTATACCCCCTTTGCTCACCCCCCTTTGCTCACCCCCTCTTGGCTCACCCCCACTTTGCTCCCATATTCTTTTACCTCATACCCCTTTCCCTCACCTGATTTCTTTCTTGCACAGGGAGGAGACAGTGCCGACCCCACTGACCTGGCAGGTGGATGTTAAGGCCTCCCAGGAGCAGTCTCCTTCTCTTTGTGCCTCAGTCAGAGGCCTTTGGGGGGCAGAGATCTGAGGAGGCCCTCCTGAAATCACCTTCTCTTTGACAATTCTGTGGAGCCCCGGGCCCAAAGCCAAACCTGGTCTGAAAAGGAGGGCTTCCTTTGGTCAGGACACAAATATCTCAGGAGTGGTGAGGCCTGTCCAGCTTGGTTCATTTTTTAGCTAAAATGGGATTCTTCCAGGATTCAGATGGAGCTACCATCTCTCGAGAAAACCTCAGTGCATACATGCCAGAGGTGTGAGGAAGCCCCCCCGCCCCCCCAGTGTCTGTCCTCCCACAGTGGGCAGAGGAGGGCTGAGGGACATGCACCAAAGACCAGAGGCTGATGCTCATGCTTCTGCCTGGCTTTACCATCTTCAGAAACTGGCGGGTGTGGGAAAAGTAAAAGGCTGACCTTTCTCTCAACCCTAAGTCACTGTGAACAGCTTTCAAAATAGCTGTCCCCCCCTCCCCCGCCGGCTTTTGATGGCTTCGGCTTCAGTGCTCCCTCAAAAAAAGTCCGTTTTCTCATTTTGGGTGACAGATTTCACCATCTATTTGCTTTACAAATGTGTGTGGGCGGTGAGCTCCTCTCGCCAGATTTTTCCCACGCACTTTCAGATCGAAAGGGCTGACCCTGCTGAGAGCATCCTCTGAGTCACCTGGGGAATCTCAGCATCCTCTGGCAGCAGCGGGGGACAGACGGCATCTCCAGAGCCTGTGGACAGAGTCGGGCCTGGATTATCCGGAACTCAAGGAAGTGGGTGTGTGTGTGTGTATGTGTGGCAAGTCTCAGAGTTTGGGCACCTTGGGCTAATCAGGGCTTAGCGGTGGGGTGATGCGAATGGGGATTCTGACAGACTCAGCCGCAGAAGCGGGGGACACGTGCCTGTGTATCTCAGCTGGTTCTCGTTTCGGCCCCCAGCCCATGTGGACTTCAAGCCTCTGGAAGGACTGTGGTATTAACAGAAAAAGCCTTCTGCTGGCCGTTTTGAGTGACTGGATAAACTGCTTCTACCTGACTTCAACCCGCTGGCTGGAAAGTAAGAGGCCTGATTTAAGGGTATCGTTAATGCAAGAGGGGGTGCTGAGGACAGTGTAAGCAGCTCACTTCCTCCCTCCCTTAACCTCCTCCTGCAGGCTTGCCCTTTGCCTTTCTCTGCCATGGAGTTTCAGGTGCCCCGTCCCTGGCCAAGTTGGCTAATGGGTTTGTTGATGGACTTAGAGCTGACCAGAGAGGAGTTACTGGGGCCCATCAGGCCCCAGGGATCCAGTGATTGTTGAGTAATCTCGTCTCTGGCATAGTGCTCGACGCTGTGGAGGCGAGGGGAGGGGAGCGATGTCGATGAATGACAGTCCTTGCCCTCAAAAGCGAGCACGGTTGCACTGAAGTGTGACTTATTTCCGAGTAACCGATTACAAGGGAAATCACACCTGAAGGAGGAAGTCTGGAGGAGGAAGGAAAGTGGAAGGCAGCAGGGCAGACGAGAAAGGAGTCTGCCATCCCAGATGTGGGCTGCGAGGTGGATTTCAATCTCGCTCTCCAGGTCTGACTGGGCATGGGCGCGTCGCCTGTGTCCAGGCTCTGTGCTGACCCAGCAAGGGCAGTGCGCAGTGGTGGTGGGGCAGGGGCCCTCCCTCTACTAGCTGCCTTGGCATGAGTCTTGCTCAGCTTTATACCACATGCTGACTAATCACGGTTCTCGGTCACCCATGACCTTTCCCTCACCCCACTTTTCTGGTAGATCAGAAGGTGCTCGGGGAACACCATGGCAGGACAGGAGACAGCGGAGCTGACGGAGCTCATCTGGTGATGGCGTGGACTGGACCAACACATCGGAGCAGGCAGGTCTGGACACCGGACTCAGCAGCTTGGGATGTATCCAGAGACCAGGCCACCAGGTAACCTCCGGGAAGATCTGCTGGCCTGAGTCCTTCTGAAAAGTGATGGCACCAGAGGATGCGCCACCTCCCAGTAGGGCAGCACAACCTTCACTCTGGCCCGGGGCTGGGCAACTCCACCACTGGATTACGTCTCCACGGAATGAAAGACAACGCTACTGTCAATGTCGTAGTGTTGGCTTTATTTAAAATCCTAAGGTTAAAAACATTTCCAAATGGCGCAGTAGACACTACAAAGGAATATATTTTGGGAAACAAAAGTTTCTCAACCCCACTTTGCAGGTGGGGTGCTGGCATTTGATGTGCTTCTGGTAATTCTTTGGCAGATAAGAATGAAATGAGCTCTCGGACCCACTATCCCTAAGGCCACAAGAACTGAGGATTAGTCAATTAAAGTGCAATTCTGATTTTGCAGCCAGCCAAAGGAGGCTTGGGTGTCACTCAGCAGCCCCTAGGGGCTGAGCCATCTCTGGAGAACACGTGGTAAAGTCCCACAGAAGCTTTTTTATCAGCAATGCCCCCTGAAATTTAAAGATATACCCTAATATTTCAAAAAAGTGCTTAAGAGGGGAAAAGTATTAATCCAATCTTCCTCTTTGCTTGGAAGACTCACAATAAAGTGATTCAGGGGTCTCAATCAAGTGCCCCTTGCTTGGGTGTTTTGTAAACGTGGATGACTGACTCGGCAGTCTCTGTGCAGGCAGCCCTGGGTTCTGAGTAGCAGCAGGGAGTCATCTCTGCTGATTTGCAACACCTCTGAGCCAGGGGAGTGTGCTCACATGGGCAGTTTCCAAAGTGGGGTTTAGAAAAGGAAACTCCTATAAAATTGCCCCAGTGGATATGTAACCATCATGTTAGCATTTAAAACAGACTCTGAGATGTCACCCTGAAGTGTGAGTTCCTTTCCTAAGTCTAGAATGGCTTCACCACCTTAGGTGACAAGTGAAAATTTTCAGTAAGACTGCCCCCTTCATTTCTTGAGTTGTATCATGTGGCTTTTCATTTTTACGTTCCAACTTGGTGGGATTTTTCAGTACCAGATTCCTGCTAGGTGATTTCTTGGCCTGCTGTTGTCCCAGTCCACCTGGGGTCCGGTGGGCTCAAGTCAGCAGAACTTTGTCGAGGTCACACTTTCTCCCAGAAGCCCTGTTGAGGGTGTGTGTGCCCGGCAGAGCTGTGCTCTTGGGTGAGGCTGATTAGTGATTTCTGGGGCAGTGGTAATCAAGGCGGCTGGTATCAATACAAACAGGAACTGACTGTTATTCAGAGTTGGGCCATCAAGGGGCTGCTGTTTTTTTAAAAAGCATAATCTGGGAAGGATATTTCCTTCCTGTTGATTTCTAGTGTAATTCAGTCTACTGGTTGGTAGACTATCATTTTCAATAGCTGTTTTCCATGGTTGTTTGCAACTTTTAAAGTCTCCCTAAGCCCCAAATCTCAGTAAAGACGGGAACCTATTTAAAATAAGACTAAAGCTATGTCTACAGGCTATAGCAAAACAGGCCCAGGTGTTCCCTGGCGGCCTCATGCACAGCAAGCTGGAGCTCACACAGCAGAGGAGCGAGGACAAGGGCCGTCCACCACAGAGTAAACAAGCCACAGCGGCAGGCTGTGACCACTGGGGACCGAGCGGTCCTCTGAATACGACAAAGGTCTTTGTGCACAACTGCAGTCTGTGATCAGGTGCAAACCACCAGGGACACCTGCTCTACTGGAGAAGTGCTTCTGGGTTGGCTTCCCAGGAGCCAAGTGATGTCTGATAGAATGTCCCAGGCCTTTCACAGGAAACATATCACCTACTTACTAAATGTTGGTTCTGGCTGTAGATGATGGTGGTGACACCAGCAGAAGGCCACTAGCTTGGCCAGAGTCTGATGGTATCCTAAGAATGCTAGCCACTCGAAACAAGACTCTAGACTGCTTTGCTCTGGGTTCTTTAAATTGTTAGTTTCCTTCATGTGGTCAATCAGCTACTTCTGATAATCCTTTCCACAAGGGAGGGTAGACACTTTGCTCTGGAAGAATCCTCAGGCTGTGTGACAGGCTTATGAAGACAAGCACTGCTACAGTCTCGGATCACCTGAATGGTTTCTGTTTCAGTAGAGAACCTTCAGGAGGTGCTAGAGATGCTGATGGCTTTCTGGCAGAGGTGGCTACTCTAAGGAAGAAGAACACGAGAGGTCCAGCTTTTCTCTTGGCTAACCTATCTGGAAGGTTCTGTTCACCATTCCCTAGGCCCCAGCTAAACGGACAGGTACATAAATCTCCTTTTTAGGCAAAAGGTCTGAGTCCCCTGCAGGGGTTATTTCCTCCTGCCCCTGCCCCAAGAGAGTCCTCTCCCCTGGGGCATGGTGGGTATGGGGTTTGTGCTTGCTTTGACCTGGGGGTCTCTGACCCGGTCTCAAGTTGTCAACAACAGTCAGACAAAGTCTTGAGGTGATCTAACTTGGCCACAGGCTAGCTGAAGGAGCAGCTAGGTCTGGTACTTGGGTTCTCAGATACCCCGTCCTACACTTGTCCTCAGGCCACCAAAGTGGGCTGCTCCATCCGATGCCCTGCTCACTGGCGGCTACAGGTGGCTGGCCTCTGGGAACAAGGCCCAAAGAGTCCATCACAGGTGAGCTCTCTGTGGTGGGAGAAGAAAAGGGACAGAACAGAAGAGACAAGAACAGGAAGATCATCACCTTGTCCAGAAAAGGAAGGCTTCATCTGCCCCAAGGCTAGATGTCTCCTGGTGTCAGGTACAGGATGAGCAGCAGGAGGAAGGTAAGTTGGATACTGGGGAATCTGGCAGGTGGGCCATGGGCACCAACAAGTGACCAAAGACCAGATTCATGAATTATGCCTGTTTACACTTGTCACCAAAGACTTTTGTTAGGTCCTAATTTTTCAAAGTGGTTCTTACCCTGATTATGGTAATTAGTAAACATTATCAGCAGGTGAAACAGAAGCTCTTATTTATATAAGTGAAGACAGGCCAACAGCCCAGGAGGGAGACCCCAATGCTGATGCACGAGCCTGATTTTTGGCCATGGCACTGATGTCAGCCATCACTTGGGTTTCAGCCTGCTGTACACAGACCACCACAGCAAGCCCTCAGTCCAATGGGGGGCTCTGTTTCCTGGGTTATTTTCAGTTCTGATTTTCAGGGTGACGTTCTGAGTAGCTGAGAGGCCTGGTGGTGTGAACGGCTCGACTTATGGACAGGATTGCCCAGACAGAAGGGCCAAGAAGTGCAGCTTAGATGTCCTTCCAAAACTGCTGAGTTCTGGAGCAGCCTGCAACCACCTGGGGCAGGGAAGGCCAGGAGCATGGCAGAGAGGCTGACGGGGATCTTGGGAGGGTGTCCTGGTGCCCTGACTCACAGTGGCCCTCTGGCTTCCTCTCATGGGAGCATCAGGGCCTCAGAGGGTCTGGCCAGGGCATGCAGGCTGAGGCGCCCAGTCACCCAGGATGCCCAGCCGGGCAGAAGAGAACATCTCTCTCCACTGGCAGAAGTTGGAATCCTCTCTGGCCTACAAAACTCTCTACAAGAGACCTGTAACCAAGTATGCCCCAAGAGGCCAATAGTCTCCTCAGTTTGTAAACTTTTGGCAGAGTGTCCCTTTGGGTGTTAGGACAGTTGGGTTCCTGATCAATAGAAATGTTGCTCGAGCCCTTAAAGGCCATGGGGCTAAGAGTGCTGGTGCGTAGTTAGTGCAGAGTTCACAGTGCTTCGGGGCAACGCAGCTCAGGGGGCAGCTGGAGGGCTGCTCCCACAGGTGCTGTCGATCAGCTTCAGAGCTATTGCTGCTGCTTCTTTTTTAATTTTCTTTCTTTCTTTCTTTAGTGCTTTATATGATAATTGAGGAAGAGTAGTGTTTCCTGTGGATAATGTGAAAGTATTAAAATCTGGGTGCTTGAGGCTACAGGAAATCACTTCCATCATAGATTATAGGCCGGTCAACTGTCAAGCGATAAAATACTTTCTTGGAGACAAACCTGAGGGAACAGAAATGAAAAGGAGGGTGTTACTTTGAGAGCGGGAAGCCTGAGGGGCAGCAGCCACTGCTGGGGCCTCTGTGGCAGTTGCAATGACCTGGTTAGGCGTGTGCTGGCTGCTGGCTGGAAGAGGGGGTAGGAGTCCTGCACCCCTCAGGCTCCCCACCCCCATTTCTGCAAGGGGTCAGGGAGTCTTGGGACATCACCATGGGCTCTGCCAGGAACAGGGAGTAGCACACCCGTGCAGTCCCATGCTGAGTCTCTCCTGCTGCCTTGCTGCTCTGAAGGGGCCGGGGCCTTGGGGGTCCAGGTGGTCTGGGCTGAACAGGGGATGGGGTAGATGGAGAAGGTGGTGAGAGGAGGTAAGTTGTGGAGGTGAAATGGATTTCTTCTGACTGGGCATCTAAATCTGTTTTGTCATCCATGGTTTTGGACTCTCGTAGGCCGAGATGACCTGGGTATGTCACAGAACCATGGCCGCCTCCAGTGATAATTGGAGGCCTGGGAGTGTAGAGGGGAAGGGCGGGGAGGGGCAAGGCGGGAGGCACATCCTTCTAACCCTTCCTTTGGTTGACACTGCTGGCCACAAGCCCCGGGGACTCCAAGCCTGGAAGTAGTGGCGGGGGCTGGCACAGCTTTCCTCTAGAGTCTCTTATTGATTTATTCTGCTAAAAGCCAAGTGGGCTGTGGCCGCTAACCCAGAGCCCCATTCAGAGAGGAAGTGGCTGGCTGCTGATCAGGCAGGTCTTGTAAAAGAGGCAGCCCTCACTACTCTCCCGTATCTTCTCACAGAAGGGCCCTGACTCAAGGTGGATGCTTCTCCCATGTTGATTCTCTGTCTTGCTTCCTTCCCTCGCTGTCTCTCCAGCCTTATGTCCCTAAATCCACTCTCCTGCTCCCCAAGCCCTGCAGTGCAGGGCCTGGTACGGTGCCTCCAGAGAGGGCACACGCCGCTGCCGCGCCCTCGTCAGAACACACATGGCACGTGCTAAGGTTCTGTAAGCACAGGCCTGTGTGTTGTACAACTGATAAAAGGCACTGGAACACCATAATATAGGGGTCGAAAATCAAAGAATTATTAGTAATAAATTACTGACAATTAAATAATCTCTTCTTAACGCCCACCTAGGTTGAGGCAGGTGGGTTCATCTGGATGCCGATGAATGAGGTGGCCCTACCTGGAAAAGGTGTTGTCGAAGATGAGCATGTAGATGCCGGGGGTGCGGACCTTGAGCTGGCCCTGGATGCTCTCCTTGTGGGAATTGCATCGGGTTGTGGGAATGAGGACCTGGGAGGAAAAGCAGATAAAAGCGTCACAGAGGTTGAGAGGTCTAGGGTGAGGAGAGTGACAGGAGCTATTGGAGGGGCTGGTCTTCCGCCGTGCTGCTCCCTCTGCTGGATGCTTCTCTAACCCACACCCCCGTTCTCACCCACATGACTACTTCTACGAGTTTGGTCCATGGGGCCTCCTTGATTATTGCCTCCCCAGGTGCACCCACAGTGCCTGCACACCCCACCAAGACACCACCACCTGGAATCACAGTTGTCTATTTACTGTGGTCTCTTTCCAGTTGCACCGTGAGCTCCTCAAAGGCAGACCCCATGTTGTCTCCTCTCTCTCCAACCCCAGGAGGTCTCACGGAGCCCAGTATACAGCAGAAGCTCAACAAATGGTTGTGAACAGGCTGCCCGCGTGCAGTGCCGTTCCTGGTCTCTGCACCTCCACAATCAGGAAACCTCAGGGCCACCATCGGCACCTCATCCTGCTGTTGCCTATAAGCCCCAGGCTGGTAAGAGCTCACGCAGGGAGTCCCTGGGACAGATGTTGAGGACATGTACTGGCAACAGGTTCTCTAAGCTGATGTCTATTTGGGGGATGTGAAGCAGAAATAACAGCTGCCTCCCACAGCTGGCTGGTGACAGAGGACCTGTGAAAGCAGAAGGAACCTGCCTCATTCTCCCTGTAGATGGGATCACTCTGCCCCCTGATGTCCACTATGGGAAAGACAAGGATACTCCTAGCCCCCAGAAGGCGACCTGGAACTGCAGCTAAGGAAGGCTTCTCCAGACCATGGAGTTTCTGATTCCTGGGAGGAACCACACACATCTCAAGGGTCATGAAGATTTGGTAAGGAGCTAGGGAAGTGACCCACGGCTCAGCCACAAGTGAGCAGGTGGAATGGCAAAGGCCTGGTCACTTGATTTAGTTACCTCCTTCCCTCCACGAACATTCACCAGCATCTAATCTGGGAGGATATAGTGTGAGGTGCTTGGTGTACCTTGGGAATATAAGGGTGAATGGCAAGGCGGAGGTGGCAGGCAAGTTCCTGGCAGGGCAGCTATTTGTTAGTGAACAGCTGACAGGCATCCTGGTTAAGCTGCTGTGCACATAACTACGGCCAAGCAAGTTTCCTTGGGCTCAGTTTCCTCATATGCAAATGGGACTAAGACCTGCCTCACAGAGAGACAACACCCTCCCTGTGCCCAGTTGGCAGCCTCAGCCTAAACACATTCTCAGACCAAAAGCTCCAGGATCTGCTGGATGGAAAGGCTCCAAACTAGGCATGTGGCCCGGCAATAATTCACTGAAAGGAAAAGAGGCACACAGCAGTTTTCAAATAAAAATGAATAAGGCTACCTCAAGCCGGTTAGCATGAAATTTTAGAAGTGAATTTGAGGACAGAAATGACAAAGCAATCTCTACAAGGAGACACCAACAGGGCAGACAGGGCAGAAGAATAGACCCAAATGGACACATGTTCCCCTAAGAGGACCCTAGAACAGGAGGGGCAACTGCTGTGTGCCCCACCCACCAGGCCCCCAAGTTCCATGCCTTTTCCTTCCTCAAGGCGAGCCCTTCACAGGCACCCAGGGGACCATATAATTAGTGACAGATTAGTGGACACGAATGCAAAGACCTCACAGAAGTCACACAAACTGGTATTCTTTATTTGATCTTGACTCTTCTCACGCTCGGAGAATGGAAACTCTGCAACTATATTAACAGCCCAGGATTCACTATAAGAGCAGGTCCAGCATGTCTGTCTTTACCATTCCTTTCATTCGCAATGATTCAAAGGCAACTCCAATTTTTACCCAAACCAGTTCTCCCTCCAATATTCCCCTCCCCTCTCCTTGCAGAGATTCAGGCATGGAATTCAGACCCCAGGCATAGGGCCTTCCATACCAGTCAGCCCCACATGGAGTCCTGTCCTCCTGTGCTCTGGGTTCTACTCCCTGCGTCTAGACCAGCGGTTCTCAACCTTGTCTTTCCTGGAATCACCTAGGGGTGGCTGGGTGCCACTCGTGGAAATTCTGATTTACCGGCCTGCGGAGTAGCCTCAGGAGCCTCCCAGGTACTTATAACATGTAGCAAGGTTGAGAATGATGGTCTTAGTCATCATTCTGGCTGTTTCTACTGATAATGTTTGTGGTGAGATACTGAAAACCCTCAATTGTGAGAAGCAGAGGGGCCACCACCTCCTGTAAGGACCCATTCTTGCCCTGCACAGCTCTGCTGAAAAATGATCCTTGCATTGAGTCATGTATTTGTATTCTTCTGAGTATCACCTCCCAATCTATCCCAGCAGCAGACAATTCTAGATATTTGAGACTCTCAGCCTCTGGGTCTTTCCATCCCGAAGCTAGACAAACCCAGGAGCTTTGCCTGCTGTGTGATGTAGCCCAGAGGGTATTCCCACATGGTTTCTCTGTGTTCCTCTCATGCTGGGAGCCCAGACTGTCTAGATCAGGCTTGCCCAGGAGGAGGTAGGATGGTCATGGCTCTGCTCTAGGAAAAGTCCATCCAAATACCCGGATGTGTGAACAAGGAGCTCGCGGTGTGGAGCCGGGCTTACCTTACACTGATCCAGCGGGGTGTCCTCTGCCTCCTGGAAGACCACACTGAAGGAGATGCTCTTTGGGTCGGAGGAGAAGACCCAGCTGATGGTGAGGCCTGCCTCCACCACAGTGATGGGGATGATGCTGTAGGTACTGGACCTCACAAACAGCTCCCTGTTGCCCTCCCCGAAGTTGACAATCTCTTCTACTGTGAGGGGTAATTTTATCCTAAAATACAAATCAGAGAGGGACTTGCTCAAATAGACCAAGTGTGGCTCAGAGGTGGCTAGAGACCTTGAAGCTCTTGGGAAGAAAGGAATTCGTAACCTTGACCAACTTGCTGAATTATGGGAGAAGACAGGCAGCACAGCTCATCCCCACAGATGAGCTGAGCATTTACCACATGCCAGGAGGAGTTCTAGGCCCTGGGAACAGGGAGTGAAACTATACCGAATACAATCCTGGCCTAAGTGGAGCTGGTGCGGCACCTGTGAGCTAGTCAGAGCTGAGGCTGCCTGAGCTGCTCCGTGCCCCTGGGGGACAGGAAGTCAGTGCTGAGCACTCGGCTTTCACTAGTTCCCCTGAAGCTGTCCTGAAGCTCAGCTGTCTTTCTTTATCCCCTTTCTCTTTCCAGTTTCCCGCCCCTCTCTTAACTATCAGCAACAGCAAAAGCACACTTATTGGAAAACTTGTCCTCTTCTCAGTGCAAATCTGGGGCTGCTGCAGGATTCCAAGCAGGCACCCTGATCTTAAATAGACGCGTCTCAGACTCTTTATAGTGCAGGGGTGGTGGGGTGCCCTTGCGGAGATAAGCTTCTTGGGGTGTGTCCCTGATTCTAACTTCCTACGTGAATAAGAGCCTCTTTCAAAAGTCCAGTGCGTTTAGTGACAAGTTTCTCTGATTTCAGGGTCCCTTGCACGACCCTGAGTGTGATGTGATGTGCAGAATGTGACGCATAGAGCAAGAGGACCTGGGTGCTGGTACCCTGCCCTGCTTCTTATTTGCTATAGCACTTAACTTCTCTTAAGCCTGTTTCTTCAGCCACAAACAAGAACAACCATCTGGCCTCCTGACTGAGTGAGCGCTACAGTGGAGGATGAACTTGACACTGACGGGGAAGTCTGAGGCTGTGTATCTTGACTGGGTGGCATTCCGTCATGCACCATGCAGCTATGGAGGCACATTCAGTGTCAGTGAATGAGAGACCGACCACATCTGTCCAGTGACTGTCCAATGTCCTATGTGCTGGGACATAGGACACAGCACACATTAGACAATGTGTGCTTCCCTGTTATGCCCCTGGGCATAACAACAGAGAAAAAGAACGGAGTGGTCTTGGGCAAGTCTCATCATCTCGACTGTGAAACTGGAAGGTGGTGTCACTGTGCGCCAGGCTTCCGTCTGCCGGCCTCAGGTAGCATCACAGCAGCCACATGCGGAAGCAGGATGCACCTGGTCACTCATGAGGAAGGTGAGGTTTCAAAAAGACTAAGAAATCTGATCAACACCCACACAGCTCTGACCCAAGGCCACTACCTTTCTGCTACACTAAATTTGCCTGAAAAAAAAAAAAAAACACATTATTGTCCTTTTTAACACAGGAGCAGAAACTTGGTTAGGTTAGGTAACTTGTCTCAAACTACACAGCCAGCAAGTGTTGGAGCTGAAATTCTATTTGTCTCCAAATCCGAGGAGCTAGGTGGAAATACTCCTCCAAAAACTATGCTAATGAAAGAGTAATCAACACTTAAAAAAACACCAAAAGTTCTAAAGAACAACTCTGATGTAAGTCGTTTACCTTTGTGAAGATTTAATTCCATGTAACATTTTTTTTATTTGTTAATTTAAGCTTTATTTCTAATTATGGTACAAAAGACCCTTCCAATAGTTATCATATTGAAGACTATGAGAGTAGGTAGGAGAGGGGTCCGTTCTGGAAAAGAGGTGCATCTTCTCACAGGAATGTCTTACTATAAAGGGGGTTTTGACTGTATAAATCATAACAAAAAACAAAACAAACACAAGCTGACAGCCACCATCAGGCCAAGGCAGCACTCGGGGTGCTCTCCGCCTCTGGCACTGAGGGCCAGGGCTCCCCTGGGCTGCTGCTCTTCCCCAAATGTTACACTGACCACCTGGCTCAGCGACCTGTCACTTACATCAGTTCCCCGGACTTCAGCAAGCAGATTTCAGCATCCTGTCCCCCAGGCACGTCCTCTGTGTCCTCAGGGGTCAGTGAGTTTGATGTGGTGTCTCTGAAATGCCATAAAGAAGAAGATATTCAGCTCCCAGCACCCCGATACCCACAGTCTTGGCTCCACATAGTCAACCTCAGAATGCATGGGAAGTCCTTCAATCCCAGAGGCCACACCAGATGCTACACCTTGCATGGTGTGAGGCTAAGTATTTATGAGGTTCTTGTTTTGACTTTATGTCTACACAGAGACATCCAGAAAGGTCCAGGGAGGAAAGGTCCAGGCAGCTCTGCTAGAGGATGTCACAGGATTAAAAATGTCTGCGAAGTCAGGAAACAAAGAGGCCACTAGAGGGCACCCTCTACCAGAGCCCTTTCCCTTCCTTGCTATTGATATTTTTCTCAGAAAAGATGAGATAAACTCACTACCCCGAGTGACCTTCCTCCCACCTTGCTCTGGCTGGGGGGGCCTTGTGCTGAGCAGTGCCTTGTGCGATGATGGCCCATCACTGTTCCTGCTGAGCATGCGCATCTGTCCACTGGCCTGCCCCTCTGGGGTGGCGGCCTCACCATCCCTGGCACCTGCTGTGCACATCGCCTATGCTCAAGCAATGCCTTTGTGCCTCAGGGGAAGGTGGTGTAATGGCCCAAATGCTCCCAACAGAAGACGTGACCAAGGCTCCACTTATACCCAAGAAAGAATAAAGTGTTGACCAGGAACAAGTTGGATCCTGAGGAAGCATCTGGCAGTGCTGTCCAGGTGACCACACCTGTCTGGACGAGGGGGTCCCTCGGGCTGCTGAAATCTCGATTACCCTGTTCTCACAAATCAAAATGCCTTAGCTCCCTTTTCATTTACTATTGTACAACCTCAACCCTGCAGCCAACCTGAGCAGACTGATTGCTGAGACGGGCTGAGGAAGGAGTGGGTGCTAGAAAGCGCCTGTGGCCTGAGTCACTGGCTGATGTTTTCTCCAGAGCACACCATCTATGCCTTGGCCTTGCTAAGCCCGACACAGTGAGCAAAGTGACCCACAACTTCACTGACCCACAACTTCCTACCATCTCTCAGGTCAGCTTCTAGCCATGGTCAGTCTCCTGGGAACTGGGAAGTCTTTAGTTATGACTAAAGACAGCAGCCCCTAGTCTCAGATAAGACACTTACATTTAATTTCAACAAATTTAAAAAAACACTAAGAGTTTGGCTCCTTGGTTGTACCAGTCACAGGCCAGTGGTGATGGTGCGGGATAGCGCAGGTACAGGATGTGGTCACAGCGCAGAAGGCTGTGCTCAGCGGGGGGTTTGGAAGGCTGGCCTGAGTCTGCTGTGGACCTTATCCACTGTGGTTCTGACTATTAAATTCCTAGTAGTTTTTCTTTGAGTCACTGGCTCTCTTTTGCCAAAAAAGCAAATGAAGAAAAGCAATTCTGTTATCTTGATTTCTGATTACCTAGTATCTAAGGTCTGACACCAACACGCAAACCTATATGCACAAACTCACAACCAGCATCCGGGGCCCTGCAGAGCAAGCCGCGCCCCCTCACTTGCAGCCAGCTGCTTAGGCCATTTTCTGAAATATTTTTATCTTATCTTCCACCATTCCCTGCCCATGCCTGGCAGTTAGACTCTGCTCTGAGTAGCAGCACTCTCTCATCACTGGGTCCTGGAATGGACATCCTTTCTAGGGCCCAGGCTCGAAAGGTCAGTTCAGGAGGCCTGTGCAGGTGAACAGTCTGACTCCAGAGCCTACTTCCTTTCTCCCCCCAACTCTCTTTAGAAAATGTTTAAGTATTCCTGAAGAAATCCAAGACATGACTGGGTATTTGCCAAGTGTAGAGTTTTGTTTCAAAGAAAAGTAACACCCTTGAACAATGAACACTACAAATTGGCCCCAAGAAAAGGCACTCTGGGGCCCCCTTGGTGGCACAGGTGATCGAGTGCCACACTGAGAAGCTGTCCGCAGCCTGTGCAGCGCCAGTCTGATCCCGGCTGGCTGGCGAGAATCCTGTATGGCGAAGCAGACCTCTCCTGTCTCTCCCACTGCTCCCCCCAGCAGTGTATTTCTTCAGTCTGCCTGTTCTGTTCCCCGCTCTGTCTCTGGTGAATCCTCTCACCCTCCCACGCATCTGGCCTGTACCCCAGTTCTTGTATAAAAACAAATTTTCCAAAAAAAAAAAAAAAGGCACTCTGTAGAGCAGTTGAAATAAAATTCTGGCCCCCACATCATGAGTGGCTCAGTGCCTACAACTTAGTTGCAAGTTTCCATTGGAGAACTTTCGATTGGAGCACAATTAAGACAAACACAGTCATGCTGTCACAAATAAACATTATCGCCGCCCCCGCCCCCAGCAAGCACATGCATGTACACAGTCACAGACACTGACCTGGGACCCAATTCCGATGATAGCTGACTTCTCCCTGGGGAAAACTCATCTCTCAAAGTTTAAAAATTCCAAAATATCAGACAAGGTAACTCTACAGGCCATCTGGCCCTGAGAAATCGCTTTCAGAAGGATGGATGCTTTGGCTTATCTCCCCTTCAGTATATGCCAGTTCATCTGTTCATTCGCCCATCAGTCCCTGCATCCACCCATCCATTCAACTATCGAGCCATCCATTCTTCTAGAGGTACATATTCTACACAGCCTCATGCTTCCTGCCCTCAGCGAACACTTTACTCACTTGTAACAGATCAATAGAAAGGACAGTTTGAACTATTTCATTAAAAAAAAAAAAAAAAGAGACTTGAAAACCCACTAGAGGTCTTCAGATCCCTGGGATAGCTCTCATACTAAGAAAGATTAATACAGGGAGCACAGACTTTGCAGTTAGACAGATCCTGGGTAACTCCTGGTAACATGGACGCTCTTGGGCAAGTAAGCTCATCTCTCTAGTTTTATGCTTATCATCTGGAAGTGACAGGAATTACTCGACTGTAGATAGGAGGCATGGGGCCACGCTTCTAGCAAAGCTGAGTATTACTCTCTAGGTCTTGGGACTCAGTCCCTGAGTCCAGTGCTCGACACCCTGCCCTTAGGAAGGCTTGCTTAGCAAGTGGGGCACAGATCACCAGTCCTGGGGGAAGCATGCTTGGGAGTACAGAATCAAGGTGACTGGTGACAGAGAGCAGAAAAGGAGCCCTCAATTCTACTTAGTACCTTTTCCACAGAGGAGGTATTGGGGTCATGTGACAAGGCAGACATTCCTCCAATTCTTGCCTTCCAGGCATCATTTCCTAGACTATCAATTTTTTTTTGGAGACCAACGACCAGAAGTGTTCTGTGATTAAGGTGTTCAATATCTGCACAGTTTCAGAAACAGAAAGGGCAGTCTCAGAAAACCAGATGATTCCAGCTGATAAGCACAGCCTCCCAAGGTGCTCCAGTGGTGTGGATTTAGGTGGTGGGGATGCATTGGGTCTTCTGGCAGACCCATCATCTGGACACTATCTGGTCCACTGGCCTGACAATATCAGAGACCTGGGTTTAAATGCAGAAAATGCCAGTTATTAACTGCCTGCACGTGGAGCTGCTATGTGGTTATGGCCCTCGGGTTTTACATCAATGACATGGGGGTAATACCTGCTTTGCAAGACTGCTGTGAGGACTGGAGGCGAGGCCGCCCCATATGTTGGAGCTACATGCATACACAGAGCTCAGCCACAGCATGGACTCTGCATCGGTCCAGAGCTAATATGTTCCAAAGACATCCCATGCTCAGTGAGTGAAATAATTTTAAGATACAAATGCCTCAGAGTCAAATCTACTTTCTGCCCCCTCCCTCAGATCTCCATGAATTAAGGCCCCAGTCGGGATGCAGGGGATGTGGAGTATCAGAGTCACTCTTTCATATCTTTGATCCCTAAACTACACAGGTGCACGCTGATCACATTGATTCTAATCTGCAAGACGGGGGCGGGGGGTAGGGCTGGGTCTTTGTTAATAACCAATCGAGAGCTCTTACAAATACTCAGTGGAAATATAGGCAGCTCTTTCTGCTGTGGGCAAGCTCATATCTGCAACAGACGACAGAGCACTATCTCTGCTGGTGAGTCATTTCCTGCCCTTGAGAGTTGAGAGGCTGGGGGATATTACCAGGTAAAAGGGGTTCCAACGGCTACCTGCCGCACACTGTGTTGCCAAATGTACAGGCTTTAGAGCTCAACTACTCTTGGTTTGAATTCCATCTCTGCATTGGCTGCCAAGAGAAAGAGTAAGTTATTACTGCAGCCCTGGGCACACGGTATGAGGGTGTAAGTTATTGGAACTGGTAGCAACAGCATGAACACACTCTCCTGGGAGAGAAGAGTCTTGTCCCTGGCTGTATCTGTTCGCTGCGCGATCTCTCTTCCTATTTTTCTTCTGTTTCTTTTATATTTTACAAGAGGCAGTGAATGTAGTTTATTGTTTACTCTTCTCAATATAAGCCCATAAACCTCTGTAGAAACCTTGAAATATGGAAATATTGAGGAAAGGAAATAAGTTACCCCTAATTTCAGCAGTGAGAGGCGAACTGCTGATGAAAATTGGTTGTTTTTCAATATCAAATAATATAGTAAAAAACACAGTTTATCATGGATTCTTAAATTAGGGCCCATAGGATATGTGGCAGAGGAATCTGAAGGGGTCATGATGCACCAGAATTGCAGGTGTGTGTGCACATTATCACTGAGGGAAAGTGATATGGCTTTTATTAGATTCTCAAAGGGGATTATGATCAAAGATGATTGAGAATCAAGACCAAAGGAGGGTAACAATCATGACTTTTACATCATCAGTTTTGCATCATTTTGCCCCTCTATTTATTATAATAATAACAGCCTATAGTACTGTTGCATACAGTTTTTCTCCCAAAAGTAGAATGTACCAAATTGGTATGAGTTAGTGGGTTATTGTTTTTGCATCTGGGAATGCTAAAAAATTTCCATATAAATTCACAGTAATAGCATTTCCATATCCCCCCAAATAACCTGCCAAATCATACCAAATAGGAACGTTCCACTTTTAGACGGGGTTGGGGGGAACTGGTATTTACTTTGTACTCAAACTTGAGCAAATGAAATGTCCTGGATTTTCCAAAACAGGCACTTCCTAAATACTTCAGTCACTTTCTCTTTTATGTCTGAATTGTAATTCATTACTTATTGTCAGATATTTACACTATTTCCAAAGTTGTATATATTACTTTTTTTAATTTCCAGAAATCAACCTAGAATTTTGGTTATAGAAGATAAAGAAATGAATGGTTTTAACATTTCTAGATGGAAAGTCATTTTTAATATTCTTTTTACACCATTGTGCAGTCCCAACGAGCTGCCATTATCCTGAAGTGTATCATTACTACAAATGAGTTTGTATAGGTCTTTCAAGGAGACATGTAATATGTAAACAGCTCTAACAGCAATAGCTCTAACAGGAGGATTTTTTTTTTAAAGTCAAGGATAAGTCAACAATAATGGAGATTTGGCATTACTTTTCAGGAAAGCAAAGCAGCCAGCTTCATATTCTAAATGATAAAAGAAAATGCTTTTGTCCCTGTGCGAAGCAGTAACACACAGACCATCACCTGACCTACTTAACTGGGGGGGCCTAACCCTAACTGGGCGGTGTGATGGTGAGTGGCTGGCCCATTACCCTAGAAATCTAACATTGTGTCATCTAGTAGCAGGCACTTTTCACTGAGTAGTCTTACTCCAAAGGCAAGGTCCTTCCCTGGAGAGAAAGGGTACTTAGCCCTCAGGAAAGAGAGGAGACAGCACCAGGGCTGACACTGTTTCCAGTCAGCAGGAAAAGTCTCCAAGAGGATCTCTTCTTTTCTATGCCCTGGTCTGACTAGTTAATATTTTGACTTTGCTAAACCAAATACCTGTTCTAAAAACATTTTCTGGGTGCCACCAGGTAGCTGGCAATGAGCCATGGCACAGTGAGGATCCGTAGATCTATGGCAAAGATGGCCTGGCACACCAAGGCCAATGTTGCCATAGCTGCCCTTGCTCCCATGCCACAAATGCCATCACCTGTCTCTGGTCCTCATCAGGGTTGCAGGCAGAGATAAAGACTGGAGGGAAACGGCAGCCTTGAAAGATGGGGAGCCCCAGGCTAAAAGGGCAGCTTTTTGATCTTTGCTACAAGCCTTACCAGGTTCACTGCAGGAGCCCACCCAAGTCTTCCATTTGTTTAAGGCGACCCCTCAGCCCTAACTTGCTAATCATAGAAGCTAAAGTCATGTTCCTTTCTGGGGAAATCTACCTCTTAGAGATTCCTGAGAATTAAAACGTCAGGAAGAAGGTTCTGATGGTGGAAGGTCATAAATTGTGAGAGATGGTAAAAGCAAGTTTGAGTATGAGAACTGCCCAGTTCCTGGGCATGAAACTAACTTAGCCAAAGTGCTGGGCAGCCCCAGGCTTTTCTACACTTTATTTCCCTATAACTCATCTTAAATCTATGCAAATAGAGGCAAGAAACAACAGGACAGATGCCCATCCAGGCAGAAAAGGGCTGGACATCCCCAAACACCTCCTGGTCTCCAGGAGTCTCTTTGATGGTGACACCCCTGGAAGGGGTTTGACTGAACAGAAAGTGGGGCTGGATTGGGGGGGGGGGCAACTGCTGGGGCGAGGGGAGGTGAGGACAGGCCCTTCCCATCAAAGAACAGCACTGTTTTTCCAAAAGTGCACTGGCCCACTTCACACAGTGACCTTTGCTTTCAAGACTATTTAACATCAGATTTTACAGATGTATGTGGGTCCAATTAAGTGTTCTCTCCCAGGTGGGTGAGATCCTGAGAATTTTAGAGCTAATAATGAGCCCTTTAACAGACCTGAGCCACTTTCTGTCAAAACTGGCTATCTCCAGTAGACCATGCCATCACTGAGCAGAATAACAGGTCGGTTTAGGAGACTATTTGCCCCCCAAATAGGGTGACAGGACAATGAGAAGACAGCTGGTGTCACCCTCAACCTCAAATATAATTCCTATGTTTTGATTCTATGTGTTCATCGGCAGAGACACCATGGCTGAGATCCACACAGACATTGTGGAGGAAAATTTCTACAGCGATTCCAATGACAGCATCCAGGAGGACATACACTTCCAGCAGTTCCGCAAGTTCTTTGTGCCTTGCATGTATGTGGTGGTGTTCATCTGTGGCCTGGCGGGGAACTTCCTGGTGCTGGTTATACACATCTTCTACCAAAAGCGGAAGAGTCTAACGGACATGTTCCTAATGAACTTGCCACTGGCTGACCTGCTGTTTGTCTGCACTCTGCCCTTCTGGGCCTATGCAAGCATCCATGAGTGGGTCTTTGGCAACATCATGTGCAAAACCCTGCTGGGTATCTATACCTTGAACTTTTATACATCCATGCTCATGCTCACCTGCATCACTGTGGACCGCTTTATTGCAGTGGTTCGGGCCACTAAGGCTTATAATGAGCAGGCCAAGCGGATGACCTGGGGTAAGGCCATCTGCTTGACTGTCTGGGTGGTCTCCCTGCTGGCTTCCTTGCCACAGGTCATCTATGGCAATGTCCTGCACTTAGACAGGTCTATCTGTAGGAATAATGACGAGGAAATTTTTACTGTGATTCTTGCCACTCAGATGACACTGGGGTTCTTCCTGCCATTGCTTGCCATGATAGTCTGCTACTCAGTCATAATCAAGACCCTGCTTCATGTCCGAGGCTTCCAGAAGCACAAGTCTCTAAAGATCATCTTCCTGGTGGTATCTGTGTTCTTGCTCACCCAGACTCCCTACAATCTTGCAAAGCTCATCGGCAGCACGAGCTGGGAGTATGAAACCATGATCAGCTTTGACTATGCCATCACAGTGACGGAGGCCATTGCCTACCTGCGGGCCTGCCTTAACCCTGTGCTGTATGCTTTTGTTGGCGTGAAGTTTCGGAAGAACTTCTGGAAACTTGTGAAAGATATTGGCTGCCCTTACTTGGGGCCCTCAAGTCAATGGAAGTCTTCTGAGGACACTTCTAAGACTTGTTCTGCCTCCCACAATGCAGAAGTGACTAGCATGTTCCAATTGTAGTCCTCAGGGTCTGGAAAGCTGCTCAGCAATTTACAGGAGTATGGCTGAGTCCTCTGCATGCCATGAGGGAGGCTTTGTCTATAGCTTGTACATTGCCATTGGAGAAGGAATCAAATGTTGCAGTTGGTGCAGAATGAACTTCTTAGACATATATACTCTGTTTGCTCAGGTTTGACACCTTATTTTGTTTTCTTCCTCAACACCTGGGCCTAAAGCTCAATAGGGCAGCTAGAAACTGTCAAAGGCTTTGCTTCCTCTTTCCCCAAGAATCAGGGAATGATGTGGGACTCCTAGGACATCAGGTTCTCCTTTACTGGGGCCAGGGCTGCAATCTGAGGAGGGGACACAGCCAACAGTGCTGCTGATGGCAGGGACACTCTGGGCTCCCAGGTTCAAGAGCTTCTTGTGGCTAATGGAAAGCAAGAGAGATGAGAGCAGCCATGAAAACCAGTGCTGGCACAACGTTCAGACTTCAATCACTAGGCACCTGGCAGAGGTGAGAAGAGGTTCTGCCTTACCTTGGGGCTTGGCTGATACAGGTTCATGTTTATATTCTCTTTGATTAAACCTAGAAGGAATAGCACCAGGATATATGAATGAGCCAGAACCAATCAGAGTTGGCTGAGAATTCCAGTGGTCCAGAGACTGCTAAAAAATGTACATGTGCAAAGCAGAGTTTAAGACTCTGACCATTCTAAGCAGTACTTCTGAAATGGGTTCTTTGGTGGATTTACTCATGTAAAATTTGAATTATCCAATGCCTGACACACACATAAGTCACATGTAAGTGTATAAAACATACACACATCAAAGAGCATCTGATTTTCATGACTAAGAAATAAAACTTTTGAAAAGTCTACTTTATCCTTTAATCTTTTATCCTTAGGCACATTCTATTTTAATGCAGCCTGCCTAGAATATACCAAAAATGATTACTTGTGGGCTCAGAGCACAGGAAAACATTAAAATACATACTTTGAGGACACAGTTCTGTCAAGGAAATGGAATATACCAGTGATGACAGTGATTCACTGCGGCATCCAACCTCCTGCCCAAAATGTGAGGTACATTTGTTTAACCTCTATAATGTGGTCACAGGAGGAGGTTGAGTTTTAAATGTCAGAGGCTTGTGTGTATTTATTAAATCCCAGCACTCTGCCCAACAGGTTTATAGTTGCTTTTTTGGCTTATGCCTCAAAATCAATCACGAAAATGGAGAACCAGTTAGCTACAGGCAAAGAGAGCACACACGGAGGTGGGCCAGAACTGGTGGAGCATGTGGCTTTGTGGTCCAGACAGCCCAGCATGCATCCACTCTGCCCCTCGCTAGTTAGGAGGACTAGGTGGTGATCTCTTACGTGCTTTTGTTTTGGTGAAATATGGACCATAATAGTATGCACCTGCCAGAACTGGCTGAGGACTGAAGATAGTACATGTAAAACAGTGAGGACAGTTTGAGTTTATGGGTAGAGGGTTCCAAAATGGCAGCAGGTATTACTATTTCTTACAGGACAGCACCACAAAGTGGAAACCACCTGCCGCTGACTGTGAACTGGCGAGCTTGGGAGGGTTTGCTCAGTGCCCTCCAAATGTGTATGGCATGGCACACGCACCCTGACCTAGTGGAGCATGGGCCAGGCCTGGCAAGGCCCACATGGTCCTGCCTACTCTCTCATAGATGTGCCTAAATGGATGCTTCACTGTGCCTGGGCTGCCTGGACCCCTGCGGGTATCCTTCAACAACAAAAAGTGCCCTTTTCATGGTGACATGGCTGACGTTCACCTTTCTCCAACTGGCTTTAAGGAGTTTCTGTCACCTCCCCTTGTCCATTCCTCCTGATGCTGAGCATTTCTGACAGCGGGCCTTCCCTGGCTTCCCTGACAGTACCTCAGGCCAAGAGGTAGAGGCTCAAACTGGAAAGAAGTGAAAAGCCAGGAAGCCAGGACTCTGCAGCATCTCCACATGTTCTCATGGAGGGAAACAGTGTGGGGTGATGGGAAAAGCTGGGTTCTGGGTTCCCTGAGACATTGGTTCAGTGACAGTTCCACCTGTGTGCACCCCTGAGCACACTCCACTATCCACCCCAATGGCCAGTGACAGCCCCCCATGCTAGCACATTGGTGAGGCACAGCCAGTGCACTCTGAGGGCCAGCCTGGGCACTACCAGGACACACCAACAGGGGGGCAGCTGCAGAGACCTCTGAGTTCTCCCTGACCAGGTGCCCATCTGGCTGAGAAGGGCAAACAAGACCAGAAGCATGTGAAGTTGGGCCCCATCCCGGGCCTGCTGCGTGTCCTCTCCCTCCAGGCTTACTCAAAGGGTTTTACACTGGCCCTTCCACAGCTTAGGAAGCCCTGCCCCCTGGCTCGGCTGTCTTCCTTCATCCCCTCTGCCTCCACAGTCACGCTCTGGGCCCTTACCTGCTACACCTGGGGGAGGGGGAAGGGGTAAGATTATCATTTTCCCAACCCCTTCCCTGGAGATAAACTATTTTTGGGAATAGACACTGGTGCACACATGTAGTTACAGAGGGATCCCATGCACTCAACAGCCCCATTAAGTGTAAGTTCCCAACCTTAGAACTGCTCTTCTCTGATTCTCCCCTCTGTTCACAGGAGGACATGATGTGAAAGGCCTGGGGAGCAGAGGCAGGACTAGAGAGAGGGTGGCCAGGCTGGGTGTGGACCTGGCTGACTCCAGGCTATGCTGGGTGTGGCCTCAGAATTCGAGAGTAGAGAAACATGCTCCCTCCCCAACAGATCCCCAACACTTGCTGGGGGACGGGGAGTTGAGCAGGTGGGTTCTGGCCTCATAGACGCTACAAATGGCCACATAAGCTGAGATATGAATTCAGGGAGACCCTGCTTCCAGGGCTAGAAGCCAGAAGCCCAGTTATCATTCTGGAGTGAGGAAATGGTGCAGCAGGAGAGGAAAACCTGCTGCTGCTCCTTGTGGCAGGGAGTGGGGGGCAGAGAAAATAACACAGGGCTCAGGAATTTCAGGGTGCTCACTCCAGCCTGCTCCTCCAAGGGGTTCTCAAGGAAGCATCCCTTTTCATGTGCCCAGTCCTTCACGGCCCATGGTAACTACCAATACTGTTTTGTAGAATGCCTAGCACTCTCAACCTTACTTTTCAGATGGGAAAATTAGTTCAGAGAGATTAAAACCCACCAAAGCTTACCTGGCAGAGCTACAGCGAGGCATCTATGAGCAGCCTCTTTCTCTGCCCCCAAATGTTGGCTAGAAAAGCTTTCATGCAGGGATGGGCTGTGTGTACCACGCAGCTCTGTATTCAGTGGAAATGCTGGGTTAACCTAAGCATGAGCTCTGTACTCAGTGGAAATGCTGGGTTAACCTAACTTAACCTATATCACCATATCCTGTTCTCATTTTGATTTTGAGACACCAGGCATCAGCCTCCTGGTTGGTAACAAACCTGCACAGTTTCCCAGCACACTCTCATTGTGAAGCAGCGGTTCTACAGCAATTACCAGCAAAGATGTGCTGTGAGTCAGGGAGAGTTTGGAAACTTAAACTCTGGGGGTGAGTGCCATGCGAGCATCTGGTGTGATTTCCTTGGAGAAGATGACTGAGCCACCAGGGGCAAGGACCTAGGCACAGAGGGGCACATGCATGCTCTGCCTTGGACATCACTACGCAGGGCCAAAAAGCATGCAAGCCACCACCAATACCGAAAGCTTCTCAAGTGCCAGGCACTGGGTTCAATGCTTTCCATACATCATTCCCCTCGAGCCCTCCTAACAACCCCAGGGGGCTGAGTGCTGTTCCTGTCTCTTCCGGAGAGGTGAGGAAACTGAGTTCAGGCAGCTGTGGTGCCCAAAGGCATGGCAGATCAGGGATCTGACCAGGGTGTCTGTTTCTGGGGCTCAGCCTTCTCACTGCCATATAGTGTATTATCAGAAGGGGAAGCCAGCAATGGGTAGAAGCTAAGCAGAGATACTTGGGTTCATCTTCAGCAACTAAGCCCTTAACTGGCGTGCAGGGCTGACTCCTCACAGTTTCCTTTCCCTGGAATACTTCCTGATTTCGACTACAAAGATCCCATATTCATCAGCATTCAGAACACCTTCTGTTTTTGTTCCTACTGGGAAGGGGAAGGTGAGGGGAGTGGGAAGGAGGGAGCTGAAGTACATCACTTTCTTAGTCACTCAGGCTACAGCGGAAGGTTGCCCTCCCAAATCCTCAGATACCCAGTCCTACTTTCCTTATTACCTACTCACCTGGCTAGGATTTGAGGCCTGGTAAGTAAAGAGTTGCCAGTGATGATGGCAGAGTGTAGCTTAGTGCTAATGGCATGGAGCATGCCCTGAGTACCATTGGGAGGTGGGGACCAGGGAAGAGCTACCACAAGCTGACGTCATCAGGGAAGCCTTTGGGGTGTGTGGATTGGGGGTCCAGAAAGGAAAAGGTAAGTCCCAAAAATCGCACAAGCAATAATGAGCATGGGCTGTCTTCAGACTCTACCCACCCGTGAGGCCACAACACGGCAAGTTCAGTTACTTCCTAGTAGGGACCATAGGAGTGTGGAGAAGACACACTTAAGCCTAAAGTCTCCAGTGCTGCAAGCCTCATGAAGATTAAGTACATTTCCTCCTCTGTGGCAGAAATCCTCACTTAACAATCTGACAGGTCAGCCCTGGTGCTCCTCTGAATTCTGGGTAGGAAAGAATAGCAATCTCAATGCAATTGGGCATCCCAGAAGGAGCTAACTTGAGGAAGAGTGGGTCAGGAAACAACCGGACCTGTTATTCTTTCTTGAGCTTCTGAACAGCCAGTGCTTTGCTATAGAAACTGCACTTGAGCCAGATACTAGGGGCTGACAAACACTAAGCAAGGACACCATGAAGGGGACCTTGAACTTTTCCTATAGGTTCCACGGCATAAACTCTTGGCATTTCAATAAAGTGGCACTTTGTGCACAAGGGCCAGGCACCGAATGAGGAAATGAAGGTGACGTCTACTTACTGTTCAGCCACATTTGGGTCAAGAGAATCAGTTTCAGTGGGTGTTTCGGGCAAGGAAGAGCCAGATTCCTGGATTTGGCACAACTCCTCATCTGTGATGATATCAAACAGGGCATCATCTGGAGGCCTGCAATCTGTGTAGGCAGATTAAGAGTGAGAAGTGCATGGTTACGCACAGGTTGGGGAGGGAACTTCGGGGGAGTGAGGGAGCACAGCTAGGCAGGACACCGTAAATTTCCACCCAACTGACAGCTCTTCTGTCCAGAAGTGAAAGAAATGGCTATTGGTGCTGGAGGAAGCAGAAGAGGGGCCCACAGATGAGCCAATGCATAACTTCAGAGATTTCTCTTAAATCTCTTAGTTGTGAGCTTAAAGAGGTTTCAACTTCTTATATATTCTGAGGCTCCTTATTTAGAAGGAAAAGCCCCACTGAAACCTTATCAGAAATAATCTAACAGAACAGTAAGTACACTTCTGTGCTGTTGACTCCTTGCTCCACAAGTCACAGACTATGATTTCATGGCTTTGAAAGCAGAGTTCTATCTGATCTGCAATTTTCACTCCAATCTACTGGGGGGTAGGAAGGAATCTCGCTCTGCAAGGAGTTGCAGTGATCACTTACTTCCAATCAGGGAACTGTGTCCAACTTGGTGGACCACTCAGTAAAAGGATGCTGTATATATGCTCCCGTGCCAGTCACCTACCCCACACTCTCTTGTACATGTCAAGGAAAATATGAAGATGGGTCTGAAGTAAATGATGGGGGGTGGTGGTAAGAAGGACAGAAAGGAAGAAATGAGGACACAGGAAATGTCAGAAATCAAAACAAGTAACCTCAGTACTCTGAGATGACACCATCCAGTTGTCATAAACACCCACCAGTGAGTCAGGGCAGTGAGTCAGGGCAAAAGATTTTTGGGCTATGCAAGCAAGAAGGACAGTTCATATAAGCTATAAATTCTCAACTGGTCCTGTTACTTGGGACCAGGTGTTAGAAGAAATGTCTGTCTTCTTGTCTGACATCTGCATAACAGAGGCTGAAGAACAGGTTGAAAAAGGGGCCAGGAATTGGTTTCTTTCCATAGACACAGCCATACTCCTGAACCTGCCTTCCAAGGCTGGCAGAGGGAAGGAAGAGGAAAAGGAGGGAAGAGAAAATAAGCATCAGGGATACAAGATGATGTCCACTAATCAAAATCAAAGAAGACCTAAATAAGTGGAGCGCTATACTACGTTCATGGATTAGAAGACTAAATTATGTTACGATATTAATTTTTACCAAACTGATCTAGAAAGTCAATGCAATTCCAATCAAAATTTGACTAAGATTTTTTTGTAGAAACTGAAAAATTAATTCTAAAATCTATATGGAAAAGCAAAGAGCCTAAAAGAGCCAACGCTTCATTGATAAAGAACAAAATTGTGGAGAACTGTCTCTGCCTGATTTTAAGACTGTCTTATAAAACTACAGTAATTATAACAGTGTCGTTGGTGAAAGGGCACATAGATAAACAAATGGAATTGAAAGTCCAAAATAGACCCACACATATCAGGAAAATTGATTTTTGACAAGAGCACAAAGGCAATTCAACAGGAAAAGAATAGACTTCTCAACCAATGGTACTGGAATACTTGGACAATCACATGTAAACACTAATCTCTACTCATAGCTTGTATAAAAATTAACTCAAAATGAATCACGGACCTAAACACGCAACCTAAAACTATAAACTTCTGGGAGAAGACAAGAGATCACTGTGTCTTTGGGTTAAGCAAAAACAGACATGATACCAAAAGAAAATAACGGATATGTAAGAGAAAAAGAATTGATAGGGTGGACTTTATAAAAATTATAAACTTTTACTCTTTGAAAGATATTTCTGTTCTTTGAAAGAAAATGAAAAGACAAACCACAAATTGGAAGAAAATAATTATAAAATACATATTCGATAAGTAACTTATATCCAGAATATATAAGGACCCTCAGATTTCAATATTAGAAACAAACAAAACAGTGGGCAGAAGATTTAAAGGAGATAAAATAAAGTTGTACAAAGTACACTCCTCTACCTATGAGCAGGTCTTTGTATACAATATAAATAATAGGGCCTGCCAAACTCCTGATGATCCAGTTAATAACCAAAAGAGGAGTAAGTTTTTCTAAAGGTTGACTGGTCTAGATTCAGGCAGAGTCCTAGGAGTGACCAGCCAGAGGAGGCAGAGATAGTTGACCAAAGATGACACTTATGTCTGTCATTTCAGCTCTGCCTGTCTAGTGTCCTACCTCCATAGTCCAGTCCAGGGATGACAGCCTGGGCTGGTCTTCTAGGCTATGCTCAGAGCAAAAGTAGCAAATCCTACTTTTGCTGGGCTAAGTGAAAGGACAAGAAGAATGCATCTTCCTTGGCCACTGGGAGAGAATGTGAGCTATATGAGAGAGTGAAAAATGTGGTGGTTTCCAGACACAACTCCTGTCCTTTGGTTCCTCTGGAACAGAGTGTCAGACACTGGAACCAAGGTTCTGGGAGACAGCATTTTCCAAAGTGTGGGTGGCGTTCAGCTGGTGGCATGCAAATTAAGAGGCACTCAGACCACAAGTTAAATAACACTGAATCATATCAGGAGAAAGTCATTCCCTTTTCAATTCTCTTTCAATCTAAATTTCATCAAAAAGAAAGTCTCAAATTAGTAATAACACATTTTTAGTACCTCTTTAATACCTACGTATGGAAAATGTTGAACTAAATGTTTACATTTAAAATGTAAAATGTTAGTTCCTTTGAACTAACCAACAGTGGTATAATGGTGGAGGGCTAGGGAGGCACTGAGGGGTAGTAGCAGGAGCCTGACCTTGGCCTCCAGTGGCCTGGGTTCCAGCTTGGGCTGGTGACAGCTTAGGGCTGGGTTCTCCCTGGCTAGTGCCCGAGCTGGTGCTGTCAGGGGAGCCGGTGCCTTCACTGAACTTCCGGAAGCAGGCTCGGCAGCAGCGTTCCTTTTTGCCACTGGGCTTGGTGGCGATGTAGTTGTTGCAGCAGTAGTAGCAGAAAAAGCGGCCACATATCCTGGGACGAAAGAAGCATGGCGCATGAGGACAACATGACGTGGGTCTGGAGTGATCTGCTCAGGACCAGGACTGGGCTCATCCTACTGCCTCTACCCCTGCTTTAGAGTGTGGCCTTAAGGTCCATTTCACAAGATTCCAATAAAGCCATTTTGGTGAGCTTAATGGGAGAAAGCTTTGTTTTCTAAGATCCCCAGAGCATGGAGAGGAAGTATGGCTGAACACCCCCTTTTTTAAAGATTTATTTATGCACACAAGAACTGGGATGCAGGCCAGGAAAGTGGGGGGTGAGAGGATTCACCAGAGACAGAGCGGGGAGCAGAACAGGCAGACAACAGAAATACACTGCTGAAGGGAACAGCAGGAGAGACAGGAGAGGTCTGCTGCATCATGTGGGTAGCTCCCTGGCTGGGGATCGAACTCACATCATCATGGTGACAGCACTGAAACTTAACCCCTAGGCCACCAGGGAGACCCTGCCTGACTTCCTTAAAATCAAATAGCAGTATGTTCTTCCTAGACAGTTAGGCATGGTGCCAATCATGGATTCCTCATGTGGAGCCGCTGGCTCTGGCCGGGTGTGGGTGCTGTCCCCTGAGCCACCTGCTGACCTGCAGTGGTGCCGCCGCACCATCCAGCTGAACTCCCGCTTGCAGTCCAGGCAATGGTTGACCTCCATGTCCCCAAGTCCCCTCTCCTCAGCACTGAGCTTCTGTTGGAATTCCAGGGCATCTGACTTTTGCCAAAGAGCATCCTTGTCCCTGGTACAAAGCCATGTTAGGAAAAGAGAAGAAAGAGTTCATGAAAACAACAGAACTATCCCTGTTTCATTACAAATGACTGACTCCAAATTTTCCAAGATAATAGAAGGGAAACTTATGTGTACCTTGGAGCTACCTCGCCCCCATGTTAGGTCCTTCTGTGACCCCATATTAGCCCTGGACTCAGCAGGAACCTCCCAATATTTAGGTCCTTGACTGAGTAAATCACAGAGCAGTCCCTTGATGTGAGTAAGACTGGCAATTGCAAAGAACTGCCAACAAGGGTCACACGCAACCCAGGGGTCTGGCCTCCGAGGGCTTAAGGGTACCATGCCGAAACAACCCCACAGCAGTCTGTGGCTGTGCACCCGAGGACCATGAAGGTACGGTCCACACAACTCTTAAATGTTCTTGGGCCCTCTCAGTTGCGATGGTTTGTTTCAAGTGAAAACCAATCAATGGAGAAGACCCAGGCTGGAAAGCTGATGGGATGTTAATCTTCTTTTCTCCTCAGAGATGGTACAGCCACTCCAGAAAGCAAGCCTGAAAGGACTGGGAGACTTTTCAGAAAGATCTGGCATGTCTGAACATGCCCGATGCCCCAGGGAAGATGTGCAGAGAAAGCTGCTAATGGTCACTGCTGCTAATGGTCACTCTCAGGGCTTATGGCTTTTTACATGGAAAGATTTGTTCTTTCCTCCAACCAGCATCCTGAGGGTTAATGTGGCCCCAAGTGGCAGCATCTCAATCTCTGATGACAAACACCAGAGCCATTTAGGGCTTGAAAGAAGTGGTTTCCATGACCAGCCAAACATGGATCTTTAAGCACAATGGCCAGAACATGGAATTGATTTTTCAAGGATGCTTGAAATGATCAGGAAGAAGGAAGACTCATTCTCTGACCAACATCGTCCTCCCAGCTAGTCCTCAGGTTGTCCTTTCTAACCCAAAGGTCAGGTACTAACACCCTAAGAATGTGGGAGTGCTGATAGGACCTGGGGTTTTCCTCAGTTTGGGAAACTGCCTGAGCTTAGAGGTCACAAATGTTCTGAGTTCCAAGTTTGTATATTGATGACATGAGGGCAAAGTTTTTAAGCTTCCAACTTAGTTATATTTTAGTATCACCATTTTGCAACCTCAATTAGAAGATCTAGGCATTGCTTATTCATAATGCTAGCATCACCAAGAGAAGTTTCATTGCATTATACGGACCTTGAAAGAAGACCAAAACCACACACCACTTTATGAAGGATTCTTGCCAAAATTTTGAACCTGAGTCTGAACAAGGCCTCTACTAGAGCGGTAGTTCTCAGTTCTGGTTCACTGATGGCTGGACCCCACTCCCAGAGATCCCAATTCAGTTGTTCTGGACATGGGTATTTTTTAATAGCCCCTCTAGTGATTCTCCTATGCAGCCAGGCTGAGGACCACTCTCCTTATTCATTATAGGAACTACTCCAGTTTTGCCTATCAATATATGGGAAATGAAAAGGTTAGAAGAACCTGTTTAATAACATTCCGGGGATACAATCAAAATTCAGGTTATGGGAACGCTAACAGATGAATGACTTGGCTTCTTCAACAGTAAATTGCAAAAAGTATAAAAAATAGAGAGAGCAATTGAAAAGGATGGCTGGGACAGACTAAAAGATTAATCACCATGCAATGTATGGATCTAATTTAGATTGTGACCTGAAAAAAATTATAAGGCAACTGGAAAAAATTGAAACTAACTAGATCTTTGATTATAGGAATTAAAAAGTTAATTCAAATATTGTAATGAGATTATGGCTGTTTAAGATGGTGACTCCTTGACTTGGAGAGGTATATGCTGAAATACCTGAGGATGAAATGATATGATGGCAGGCGGTGGAGTAGAGGAAATGGAGGCGGAAGAGAGACTCCGGCTGAAACAAGACTGGCTGTAAGCTGAAGAATAAAGCCGGAAGAGATGTACAGGGGTGCATTATGCTATTCTGTTTTTGTACATTTGAAAATTTTCATAAGAAAATGTTAAAACTTTTTGAAAGACTTGGCCACCATTTCAGGACAATTTCACATAAACATCTAGATTTCCACCTTCTCTTAAGAAGCAAGGTGATCTGGCAACTCTGGGCTCGACATGGTAACAACTGGCAGGGACAGAGCATGCCTTGGCCCTGGGTTCTCAGTGTGCCTTTCTGGTTCCGCTCACACACTGACATTAGCTGTCTGCAGGCAGTGGGGTTTGGGGGCCCCTGATAATGGGGAAAAGTGGGATGGAGAAGGAGAACAAGACTCAAGATAGAAGTGCAAAGGAATGGGAAACTCCTCTGATATCAAACATCATTTACTGTCACTTGTAGCTAAGCACACGGATTTTGAAAATAATTACAAAGCAGTATGAAACCACAAAACCAGCTGAGCTCTGGTGGGAACAGTGAAACCCATTCTTCAAAGGCTGGCAAGGGCCATGCAGCCCTTTTACGTGCGTGTGGGCCCTGAAGAACAGCATAGCAGACAAGGAGGACATTTCCCTTGATAAGTCCTTTCAAGAACAGCTGCGTTTCTTCAAAGAAAACCAAGTTTGGGGGAAGGCCCCAGACATCCGTTTGTCCCGACACTCACCTGAGCAGCTCTATTAGCCGTTCCTCCAGGTACTTCTTGGTTCTGTTGAGGTCATCCAGGTCAGCGAGCATCTTCTGGTCATTCTTCTCCCGGTTTGATACCTCATGGCAGAGTCTTTCATAATACTCTTGGATTTTTGTTTTGGCTTTTTCGAGTTCCTTCTGGGTCCTAATGGAGGAGTAGTTAGTTTTGCTGAATATCCACTATTTCCAGCTACCCCTGTGCCGTGGGACTGACCCTGGCCTCTAGCGTGGGGCCCCCTAGTTTTGGAGAAATCCCCTCACATCAACTCTTCATACACCACCTCCTGACACCAAATACAAGTGCTGTTCCAGGAGAGCAGGTGGCCCTCAGGTGGTCAAGCTCTCCAGGGTGAGGGAAACTGCATATTTGGCTCTTAGGCAGGGACTGAGGTGGCAAGAGGAGCCTGATGGGTCAGGCTCATGGCTAGTGATGGGGGATTTCCAAGAGGAAAAAGTATCAGGCTATGGCAGAGGTGTTACATCCTGGAGGCGACCACACTGTCTTTTATGTATCTTTTCGACTGCACGCATGGAGCATGGCCCTGGGGACACAGTAGGCACTCAATTTGCACTGCAAGGTATTCTACCTGACAGCCCCAAGGCCTAAAGAATCCTGTTTGGGATGCTCTGTTTGGGAGCTGAACCACTCTGTCTTTCTATCCTGGTCCACTCATTTTTAGCTCAATGCCCTAAGGTAGTGGCTTTCCAAGGATGAGCTCTACACCCCAAGGTCCACTGAGACATTCGTAAAACCTCTGTTATACAGGAGGCTCTGCAGAGATGAATTAAGTTCTATTTAACCAGCCCGGCCAGGTTATCAGGAGGTTATTTTTGAGACACTGTCAATTCAAATGATCTCATAGTTGGACATGCATGTGTGCAGACACACACACACACACACACACACACACTCCAATCCTGGACAGATGGATTCTGCAATGCTGAGCAGCTAAAACAACTGCTCAGAGATCTTACAAATAACCACTGTTACAGTATTAAAATACTTGGTGGTAAAAATACCACCAAGTTAGGAGGCTGGTTCTCTCTTTTTAAATTATGATGAAAACATGACCTGGCTAAAGGCAGTTGGGGCCCTACAGGACTCTAGAAGAGTCAGATAAGAAGAAATATATACCCAGATTACTGAACATCCAACATGCTATGGATTTTCCATGGAGCCTGGACCTGGGCCTAGAAGGTGGATGGTAGGAGGGGAGGGATGGGTAGTAAATTTAAAGCTTCAGGATTACCTGGCATGCCTCCCTTTGCTGAGGGCACACATGCCTCCCTTCTTCTGCTAAACCTGTTTTAATCAGGCACTGCAGGACTACCTTGTCCCCATCACCAGATGTTTGACTCATGCTCACAACTCCAAGTAGCACCCGAGCCTGAGGAGGAGGAGGTGTGGGGCAGCCAGGAGGCTGGCCACCAGATCAAAAGTCATGATGAAAGGGTGGCAGCATGATGCACCCTTCAGACAGCGCCAGAGTCCACAGGAAGACACACTCGTTCACTCACTCGATGAGCTTGGGAGAACCCCACACCTAATCCCGCTGCCTCACTTCTCAGAGGTAGTGAGGAAGAGTTCAAGTCAAACCTCCATGGTGGGGAAAACATGCACACACTCACCAGTCCACTAAAACAAAACAAAACAAAAACCCCAAGCTCTCTTTTCTTAGTATTTGTTAAGAAAAGAGATTCTGGAGCCAAATGGTTTGGGTTCCACTTTGTCTGACTTTGGGAAAGTGACTTAACTTCACTGAGTCCCATCTTCTTCACATTTAAAATGGGGAAAAATAATAATGCCATCTTCACAAGACTGTTGGGGGGATTAAATGAGGAAAGAGATGCAAGGTATTCAAAATAGTGCCAGCTCCATTTTAGGCATTATTAAAATGTTTGCTGTTAGTATTACCATTATGATACCCCAATTTTCATTTCATGTAGGTTTTTCTGACCCATGAAGTTTTTGAACTGAAACATGGTCTGCCAGAGATAAGGAAATGGATTTAGGAAAAAAGTTCTGCGGCTGCTGATAGGGCCTGTGGCCAGGTTCTCTGGGGCTTGCTTCTCACAGAAGCGCTTTCTGAGTGGTTTTGGTTGCAAAAGGATGTCTGGAACTTAATGTGAGTAACTGACTTTCTAAATGACTGCACCAAACACCCGCTTCCTGAAAACTATACTTCTGGCTCTGCAGGTACAAAGGGTGACTAACCTGTCCAGGTTTTTGCGCAGGGCTGCCCCTTCCTCATCCTTCTTCAGCACAGTGGCCTGACACTCTGAGAGGTGGTTGTTAGTGCAGCTCAGCTTCTCTCTCATATCTGCCTGCGCAGCCTGAACAGGACATCAAGGAGAGGACAGTCAACTTGCGAGAGCTGTGCAAGATGCTATAAAGGGAAGTTGTGCTCTGCCCGATCTGGCCGAGTCACCTCTAACTGGAGGGAGGGGCTTTCATTTTTTTGTTCTTAACTTCAAGGGGCCCAGAAACTCTGGGAGAGAGGCCCCCACCCTGGGAGTGGAAACTGCCAGTCTCCCAGCCTCAGATCAGGGCTCACACAGGGGTGCTCTTGACGCACAGCACAACCTACCTTCAGCTTCCCCACAGTCTCCTCAGCTGTCCTAAGCTGAAGGCCTTGTTGCTCAAGCTGGTCCCTGAGACTCCTGCACTCTTCACTGGAAGCCTGGCAAGGATGACAAACGGATTGTAAAAGTGGGGTCCTGGATGTGAGATTCCCACAGCTCTATAACCCCAAGTTGGTAATACAAGCCTGTCTCCTCTACCCCCAACTCAATAAACTTTGGGTTTCATTGGCAACAAAATACTTTCAAGTTTACGAAAAGACTTGGCTTGATCCCCAAATTAATTATTTAAATTTCTGCAGGAAAAAGGGGTCCAATGAGCCAAACAGGCAGATGATGGGATGGGAGGCACATCTGTGGAAATGCTGCAGTTGCCTAGGAGTGGAGGGTCAAGAGCAGTCTGAGATGCCAGCAGATAAATGACAAGCACTGAAAACTGGAGCGCCATGGACACCTGCCCGTGTCCTCCATAATCACGCTTAACTTTCTTTGTGCACTGTCACGGGCACATGGTAACTGCTCTTCTCGTCAGCTCCTTTATCTCAAGGGCTTTGTGAAAACTGAGTTTCCTGCCTCTGTGACCAGGCTAGCACCAAAAGGGACAGAGAACCCAGAGACAGCACTTGAGACAGTCAGGACCTGTTGGCATCCTGCAGAGATGTATGGAGACCTGGGCAGGTCTCTCAAACTCACTTGTGCAGAGGGGCTTGGTGAGTATATACACGAGTGTAAGAAAAATACTAGCTACGGGCCTCCTTCAAAGTGGGTGGCCGCCACCCAGCTCCTGCTAACTGATGTCTTGAGATAAATGAAAGTATAGGCTTTAAGATCTTGTGAGATTTCAAAAGAAGCCCTCAAACTGAATTTGTAAACATCCAGCTAAGTGTTGGCTGGAAATAAAAAAAAAAAAAATTCTGGGTGGGCACTGCGAACTTGTCTACAGAGATCCTGAATTTACACTGTGCACCTGACATGTCCCTGCAGTGGGAAGGATGGGATAAACTATACCAGGATGGGACCAGCCCCCCAGTCACACTTGGGCCCTCATGTGGCACATGGAGGAAGGTGCATCTTGCACTCTCATATACCCACCAGGCCTCAAGAGGCCAGACAGTCAAGGCCAGGATTACCTTAAGTCTGCTCTGGTAGTCCATGATCTCTGTGCTCAGCTGGAACTTGAGGGTGTCAAGGTCCTGGTGTGCAGACTCCAGGCTCTGGGCCTGCTGTTTGGCCTGGGCTAGCTGGGCCTGCAGGCCAGGCAGTGAGCAGGCTGCTTCCTCGGCCACCTTTAGCTTCTCCTGCAAGCTCTTCTTCTCTCGCTGCAGCCCTGCCATTTGGCTTTCTAAGACTTCTCGCTCCCTTGAGGTGGCCTCTTTGGTAGCCTGGAGCTCCTGGACAGTGCAGGCCAGCGTCCCCTCCAACTGCTGCTTCTCTGCAGTCAGTGCGCAGACCTGGATCCCGAGCTCAGCAGTGTCTGTGTTGGCCCGGTGGAGCTGCTCCTGCAGCTCAGCGTGTTCCACCTGGGCTTCCTGGGAGCTGCATTTCGCCTGGGAGAGCTCCTCACGCAGGGCCTGGAGCTCGTCCTCCCTCTGCTGGGCCTCATCAGCCCTCTCCTCCTGGAGCGCCCCTTCACGCTCTGAGCACTGCAGAAGCTCCTGGACATGGGCCCTGTTGAGGGCTTCGTTCTGCTCTTTCAGCTGCTGCACGAGGACCTTGTGGTCCCTCAGAGCTGCCTCAGTCACACTCAGCTGGCTCTGCACCTTCTCCTGGTCACCCAGTGCTGCCTGGAGCCTGGTCTGGAGGTCGAGCACCTTAGCCTGCAGTCGCTGAGCCTCCCCATGGTGGACTTCCACCTGCGCCTGAGACAGGGCCAGCTGGGTTGCTAGCTCGTGGGATGCGCTGTCTTGAGGTGGGTCGAGCACCTGTTGGCCCTTTTCTGCTGTGAGGGTCTCGATCAGCTGGGTCTGCTGGTGACACTGGCTCTCAAGCGCCCTGAGCTCCCCTTCCCGGGCCTCTGCTAGCTGCCGACACTGCTCCACCTGCTCCCGCAGCTGCTGGCACTCTGTCTCCTTGCTCTGCAGGGCGGCCTCCTTCTCTGCCACACGGGCCTTCATGGTCTCTTTGGCCTTCTTCACAGCCAGGAGGCTTGCCTCCATCTGGTCACCCATGTGCCGGATACTGGCCTGCTGTGACTCCAGGGAGGACAGGGAGCCCTGGATGGCTGCCTCCCGCTGCTGCAGCGCCTGGTATTCAGCCTGCAGGGCCTGCAGCTTGTCCTCCAGGAGCTGGTTGCGGCCAGTCACATTCTGCAGCTCCTTCTCCAGCTCCCTGTTGGCTTGCTGGAGCTTCTCCTCTTGGTCACTCCCTTGCATCTTAGTATCGTCCATCTGTCCCTCCTGCAGGCCCCTCTGCTCCTCCTCTGGCTTCTGGCAGGCATGTTGTAGAGTAGAGTTTAGGGGGTCCAGAACCTCACTCTTCCCACCTGCCGTGGGCAGATCTGGGCCTGGCTGCCCAGCAAGCCGCTCTAGAGTCCCCACCTTCTGACTGAGGTGGTCTTTGTCCTGGATGAGCTGCTTCTTCTGCTCCTCCAGGTCACTCACATGCTGGCTCACCTGTGCGAGCTGGGTCTCCAGGAGTTGCAGCTGCCGTGTCAGAGCCCTGGCCTCTTGCTCCAGCAGCTCCTTTTCCTCCCGCCGCTGCTGCTCTTGCCGCCTCATCTCTGCCAGCTCTTCCTCCAGTGAGCTCGAGTGGGCCTGTGACTCCTGTAGCTGTTGCTGGAGCTGAGCTGCCTCCTGCCCCTTCCCAGCTAGCTCCTCCTGGAGAGGGGCCATCTCCTTTACCAGACACTCCAAGCTAGCCCGGGCCTCCTCCTTCAGCTGTAGCTCCTTGGTCAGCTGTTCCAGCTGGGCACTCTGCTGCAGATGGAGCTCCCCGGCCTTGGTGCTCAGTCCTTCTAGGGGTTGAAGCTTGTGCCCCAGTTTCTGGACCTCCAGGGCTGAGTCACTGGGAATGAGGTCTTGCTGCTCCTTTGTGTCCAGTGCCATATCTAACTTCTGCTCAGCTGAGCCCAGCTGCTCTGGGACATTCGCTAACTGCCGGGTCTTCCTGCCCAGTGAATCCCGTGTGGCCTCAAGCTCCTGAGCCAGCGGCTGCAGCAGGGACTCCAGCCGCTGCAGGGTTGACTGGTAATCCTCCTCCCTCTCTGCTGCTCCCAGCTCCAGGGCCTGCAGGCACTTCTGCAGCTCCTTCACCGTGTTCTGTGCAACCTGGGAGACCTCCCATTGTTTCTGGAGTTCAGTCAGCATGGAAGTGAGGCGTGCGTTGTCCTCAGAGGCAGCACGAACCCTCTCCTTTTCCATCTGCAGCTGCTCTCCCTGCAAGCTGACAGTTGCCCTCAGCTCCTTGTTCTCTCTGTCCAGCTGCTGCATCTGCTCCTGCAGATGCTTCTCCCGCACCTCCAACTGGTCCAGCTCCAGACGCATCTCGTCAAAGCCCTCCAGCGCCTCATTATTTAAGGGACTGTTCAGGTCAAAGCTGGAGGCCATCTCCTGAGTCTGGTGAGGGAAAACCAGTGGTTTGGAGATGAAGCTACATGGCAGCCTGGACAAACTATAGAGTTCATCTATTTTCTATTCTTAATGCTTCTTACATTGATCAGTTTTTTTGTTTTGCTGATTTAGTGTTCTTCCCCACAAAGCTATATATACACCTATGACACACTCACATTTCTTATAAAACTAACCTTCCCCAGTAAATTTACTGAGCACTTATCCAAGTCAAGCCCTGAAGCCCTGGACATGAGCGCCCTCCTCAGCCCCTACAACCACTTTAGGAGCTGGAATGATTTTAGGGTCCTCATTTTATGAATGAGTGCACTGAAGACTTCAAGAGTGCAAGCCACCTCCCTGGGGTCACACAGCTGAGTGGAGACAGACAGGATTTCGCCACCATGATAAGCTGATTTGTTTTTAAATACGTGAAAAGCTTTTAAAAGAATTTAGTTTTTAGAAGGCTAAAATTCTATTTGATGTAAGGATATGGACTCTAGGAACAATTGCTGTCACTGAGGGGCTACCCTGCTCTGGCTGGAAGAGGTGCTGAAAACACTGCCCTGAGTTGCTGCCCTGAGCCTTCTCGACACTACAGTCAGGAAATCCCTGGCCTTTCTGCCATTACCTGCAGGTAGCTGCTCACCAGACTGCTCATGCTGGAGCTCCGGCTGGGGGGTTTCCACATGTAGGCAGAGGGGCCGCCTGCCATTGTCCTCCTGTGAAGCCACAGAACAGACATGCCTGTATCATAGCAGGAAATACACTGGCATAACCACTCAGGGAGATGTTGGTGGCCACCTGCTAACCAAGTGGAAGGGGACAAAGACCCTCCCAGCAAGAAGGCAAGACCCAACAGTTTCTACCAAAGAGCACATTTATGTTGGTCGGAGCAGATGGACACTAATGCAAAGTTTAAACACCACGACTTTCCTCCTGCTGCCAAAAGAAAAAAGAAAAAAAAAAAAAAACTGACATAACATTTCCCAAATTTTGGTTTAAGCTTCCTTGAGCTTTTGGTGCCTGTCTAAGTGAGGCTCAATCTGGTCAATAAAGGTGGCACGGTGCTTAGGAGCTCCCGGTCACCACTGGTTATTAGACACACGGGATGTGGCTGGAAGACCTGCTTCCCACTCATGTGACTGGCGGCACAGATGTGGAGCATGTCGCTCACTGCAGACAGCCTGCTTGGCAGCACTGGTCTAAACACCCAGGCTTCTCTGACCATTCTCCTTTAGTAGGAACATTGCAAAGCAAACAAATTTTCACTAAACCAGAATCTTTTCCTTAAATTAGAATTGTGTCAATTGAAAACTTGTTCATCTTTACCAGCAAGCAAATTCTTAGTATCTACTCTAAAGATGGCCTTGTGTTTGCAAAAAAGAGACAGGGTGAAATTCCAGGCAGCACTGGTAGAACAAAAGAAACCACCTAAGGGAACCAGATATATTGTGATTTAATCCCACAACAGAATATTCTACACCCTTGGGTTGGTGATCTTTTTCTTGTAATGGTAGTAAAATTTTGGGCTTCCTCTCTTAGGTGTTTGTCACAACAACTAAGCTCTGAGACTGCTGCATGAAAATAGCCGAGAGCAGTTTGTAAAAGAGCGGGTGAAGCTGTGTCACACACAGCCCCAAGGGCTATGGTTTGCCAGCCCTACTCTCCATCTCTGTGAGTCCATGTGATAACACAGATAAAAATCTCAAAAATAATGTGGGAGAATAAAAGCATGTTGCAAAAGGATAACTATCTCTTAATTCAACATCCACAAATTTAAATGTATACACAAAATTAAAAAATATTCAGATGCACATGCAGTAAAACAAAAATATTTGACAATAATGCATCAAGTACAGGGCTGTAATTACTTCTAGTAAGGGGGGAGAGGGAGAAGGATGGCAGTAGGGTGAGGTTTTACTTGGATTTATATTTTATTTCTTAAAAAAAAAGAAAGTTAGACAAAACAAAAAACCCACCACAAGAATAACTTGAACTAACCAAATATGAGACAAGTTTCAAAATAAGTAATCACGCAGACAGAATACTATCACTGAATCAATACTAACATCAATTAATAAACAAACAAGGAATAAAGAAAAGATCTTCTATATAATACAATGACAACTACTAGTGAAGAAGGAATAATGTGGATTTAGAAAATCACTTTGGCAACAAAGACATTAGTCATTGATTCAGGCAAGAAAGAAGATAATAACTTAATCTCAAGTATCTTCTTCCCATAAGATACATCTTAGTTACAAAGGTCTCTTTTCAAAAGGCTTGGCAAACACCACCTTAACCAAACGACCTCAGTTAACCTTGCTGGAGGTGACACAGATGAACACCACCACGTGTCCCTGGATAGGACTGGGTTGAGGAAGACACAGCATGTACGTCTGCCTCACAGCAATGCTGACCTGAAGCTAGTAATAAGGAAACACTAGATGAACTCAACCTAAGGAACATCTTATAAAATAACTGGCCTGTACTAAGAAAATAACTGTTCCAAATTAAGAGGACCAGAGACACATGTCGATGACAACATTAAATCCAATTAACAGTTTCCTGATTGTATCCTGGATTATAAAAGATTTTTATGGGATAGCTCTTAAAATTTGCATAAAGTCTATAGATTAGACAGCAATATTGACTGTATCAACGTTAATTTCCTGATTTTACTAATTGTAGTGAGGTTATGTAAGAGGATGTCCTTAATTTTAAGACATGCATAATGAAATACTTAGGTGTTTTAACTGTAACATATTCTCAAATGGCTTAGAAAATACACCAACATATACACAGAGAAAGAATGACAAAAGAGTTGTAGTGAAATATTGATGACTAGAGAGCCGACGTGAAGAATAGATGAGTACTATTTTTTGCAACATTTTTGTAATTCTGAAATGATTTCGAAATTAAAAGTTTTTAAAAGGACATGTGAAGTAAGTATGATAAAATGTTGGCTATTAAATCCTGGTGGTTGGCCTATGGCTTGTCATTCTGTTCAGTACGTCTCTCTACATAGGAAATATATCTTAATAAAAAATATGAACATTGAAATTAAAACCACTTTCTCCAAGAAAGCAAGACAAAACAAAGAACACTAGACTGTAGTTTAACTTGAGTCTGGTGCCCTGACACTGCTGCCTACTAGCTGTGTGTCTTTGAGCAAACCCCGCCGCTTTGAGAGCAGGCCTGCTCTGCCTCTCCCTCCTGGGATGGGCGTGAGGCTCCAGCTGCATGGCATACAAATGCCACAGTGGTGCAAGAAATGAAAATACTGCAACCCTTCCAGTAGCCCTTATGTGGATGTGCTCTAGCTTTTCTTCCTCTTACTCCAGGAAGGCCTCCATGATAACTCTGTAAGAACACAAATGGGAAAAAGCCCACTTGCTCCTCCCCCCATGCCCACACCAAGACCCTGAATACACTTAAAAAAATCTTTTTGTATATGCATTTCCACTGACTTGGACCACCTGGCCAGTTAGGTTAGTTTAAGGTTGGAGCCGTCAGAGGTTATCATTAGTCATGATTCAATAAAGTCTATAATATTAGCAGACGTAAAAGTTATAATGCTTTACTCAATTTACTGAGCAAGCAAAATTGCCTTAAGTGGAAACCTCAATCATCTCTATCCCCTATCTTTTATTTATTTATTTATTTATTTATTTTTTCTCCCCTATCTTTTTTTTTTTAAAGATTTATTTATTTATTTATTTATACAAGCACTGAGTACAGTCAGAAGCGCAGGAGGGTGAGAGAATTCACCAGAGCCAGAGCAGGGAACAGAACATGCAGACTGACGAAATACACTGCTGAGGGGAGCAGTGGGCACTGCAGGAGAGGTCTGTGCGCCATGTAGGACCCTCGCCGGTGGCCGGGGATTGAACCGGCACTGCAGAGGCTGCGGGCAGCTTTGCAGCCCAGCGCTCAACTGCTGCACCATCAGGGGAGGCCCTATCCCCTATCTTTTAAACCAAGCAATTCTTCAAAGTACCTGGCAAAGGTTGGCCAGGCAGCATCCAAGTCGTAGCCCCTTGACGCCAGGTCAAATTGGACATCAGTCAGCTCATAGAGTTGGCCCACAATGTCAGAGCTCTGTTTTGGCTTCAGAAAAGGGCTTCTTGCATAGTACCAGTCACTGCAGAAATACATAAAAAGGTATTAATTACAAGGGTAAATAAGATAAGGAAAGAATGAATTCAGCCAGTCCTCCCCGTATGGCTCTGCCTCATTCTAACTCAGGTTACTAAATTAATTAAAGACATACACCAATCTCTTTTTCACTGTTGAAGTCATAACTCTCACACAAGTGTACTCTTCTTCAAGGAAATGACTGAAATGAACTAGATACTTACTTATTCATTATTATTTATATGGTTTCTAATTCCCAAAGGGAAGTGAGAGACCTTAAATCTCAATACCTTGCCAAGAAAGGCAGATGAAGTTTGGAAAGTAACACTTCCTTTTTGAAAGACAACTTAATCTTCTGCTCCTTTTAGAGAATTCACTCAATAGAAGACATTGAACTCACTATTTTTTCTGTGCAGACACCCATTTAAAAGGCAAAGAATGAAGAGTTGCACTTCAAGGCAATGGTTGTCACATTTCACATGTAAGATTTAAAAATGAAAATGAAAATGCTGATGAGATTAAAGAGCAATTTGGCTGATATCTGTGAGGTGTGATACATTGGAAGTCAGGCTCTTAGGATGGTTTCCACACATCACCTACAACAAAATAATCTTCAAATAAAATGTACGAAGGTTCTCAAATCATGCAAACTCACAAATGTTACGTTCATGAGAAATACATCTTTATGCAAATCAATCTTACATGTCACAAAATGAAATAAAATATTTTTCCCCTGGAGTGTTTTTTAAATACAGAAGTGATTCATTTGATCAACTCAAAAAACAGTCCCTAGGAAGAAGGGAGGCAGAGCTGGAAAAGGGGTGCAGGACAACACAGAGAGGTTTAGCTGATAGCTACCAGGGCCACAGCTCCTTATCTGAGCTCTACTCTCCCCCTGATATGCCTCCTCCACCCTGCCCAGGCTCCAGCACTCACAGGCAAAGGCTGATCACAGGGACAATGTGGGCGCCCCTGGAGCTCCAATCTAGTTGCCATTCCGTCTCCATGGAGGCCAGACACACCCAGCAGATGTTGACGTGGGGGGATGGGGTCTCTGGTGAAGCCCCAGGCTCAGTCACATAAAAAACCCACATGTGACTCTACTGAGGCCAAGTGTGCAACTCACTGGTCCAGAGAGCCAGGAGAGTATGTCCATTAATGCCAGGACCAAGGCCATGCCATCCACCAGGGGAAACTACATAGCATTACCAGTCAAGAGACCTGTATCCAAGTTCCTAATCTAGGACTTAGAATTGATGGCGCCTAAAGAAGGGCATTTTAGCCCCTGAGAGCCTCATTTTCTTCACTTATAAAAACTCAGTGCTACCTGACCCACACACATCAAAGGCTGTGGTAGGAAGAAGTAGAAGAGGATGACAGATGTGGAAGGAGTTTTCTTACGCCAGGGTGTCACACAAACAGGCATTGCTCCTGCAGTTGTCATTATTATTAATGAGGGGACACTAGTTCATTCTTGAATGGTATGGGGTAAGCCCCAGAACCGTCACAGCCTTACCTGGTCACTTTGGCATTCATGAAGCACTGCTGTAAGGTATCTGCCAACCTCTGGTGTACCAAGGAATAGCGAATAAATGCTCTTCCTTTTCCCAGAGATGTCCGGAGCTGGAAAAAGTAGATCATATAGATATGAAGAGCTGTTATCTTAACTCAACTATAGACTGGCCTCACGGATGGCTTCCACAGAGAAGAAAGAGTCACCCAATTCTACCTTACTCAGTGGCTTTACCCATGTCCCTCAAAGGACAGAAAACAATGCTAATGTCACCCCAGAGAAGGAGGCCTTCTTGTGAGTGGACTTCTTGTAGGCCTCCATCTGAGAATAATCTGTTGACTCCAGCAAACATGACAAGGAGGACATTTTCATGAGATGCTCTCAAAAATCTCTGGGTTCTCCTGCTCATGGATTGGAAGAATTAACATTATCAAAATGGCCATCCCACCAAAAGCAATTTACAGATTCAATGCTATTCCAATAAAAATTTCAATGACATTCTTCAAAGAAATAGAACAATTATTGATGAAATTCATATGGAATCACCAAAAACCCCAAATAGCCAAAGCTCTCCTGAAAAAAAAAAAAAGAAGAGAATGGAGGCATCACACTCCCAGACTTCAAACTATACTACAAAGCCATAATCATCAAAACTGCATGGTACTGGAACAAGAACAGACACACAGACCAATGGAACCAAATAGAAAATCCAGAAATAAACCCACAGATTTATGGACAACCAGTATTTGACAAAGGAGCAAAGAATATGCACTGGAGCAAAGAAAGTTTGTTCAATAAATGGTGCTGGGAAAACTGGGTCGCTACATGCAAAAGAATGAAGCTTGACCACTACCTCACATCATGCACAAAAACCAACTCAAAATGGATTAAAGAACTAGACATAAGACCTGAAACCATAAAATATATAGAAGGAAATATAGGCAAAACACTACGTGACATGCACCTTAAAGACATCTTTACAGACACATCACCCAAAGCAGTGATAGTGAAAGCAAAGATAAATAGCTGGGACTACATCAAATTAAAGAGATTCTGCACAGCAAAAGTGACAATAACCAAAACAAGGAGAAACCCCACCGACTGGGAGAACATTTTTGCACACAACACTAATGATAAAGGACTGATGACAAAAATCTACAAGAGCTGATGAGACTCAACAAAAACAAAGAAAATAATCCAGTCAAAAAATGAGAAGAGCAAAAAAGAAACTTCTCCAAAGAGGAAATGCAAATGGCCAACAGGCATATGAAAAAATGTTCAACATCACTTGTCATCAGGGAAATGCAAATCAAAACTACCATGAGATACCATCTTACACCAGTGAGAATGGCACATATTAAAAACACTAGCAACAACAAATGTTGGCGAGGTTGTGGAGAAAAAGGAACTCTCCTGCACTGCTGGTGGGAGTGCACTATGGAGAGCTGTGTGGAGATTTCTTGACCTACTAAAGATAGAGCTTCCATATGATCCAGCAATTCCACTCCTAGGTATTTACCCAAATGACACAGAAACAGTAATTCCAAAGGGTACGTGCATGCCTATGTTTATAGCAGCACTATTTACAATAGCTAAGCTATGGAAACAACCCAAATGCCCCAAAATAGATGACTGGATCAAGAAGATGTGGTACATATACACCATGGAATATTACTCAGCAATCAAAAAAGATAAACACATGCAGTTTGCAGCAACATGGGTGGAGCTTCAAGGGATCATGCTCAGCGAAATAAGTCAGAAAGAAAAAGAAAAATACCAGATGGTCTCACTCATAGCAGGAATTTAGGAAACCTAATTAAGGGACCAGGAAAAAGACTAATTAATACAAAGTAAAAATCAAAATCAACAAGCAACGATTAACCAGAGACACTAAAGGGAAGGGGGGAAGAGAAAGGATTAGGGTCAAAATAAGGGGGGTGGTGCAATTGTATGGGGAATATAACCAAAATGAAAAATTCATACATTGTGCAAAAATGACAAATGATGTAAGAATTATATAAAATAAAATATTAAAAAAAAAAATCTCTGGGTTCTACCATTATGTAATTCTCCCTCCTCAGAGTCATCATAATCTCTGGGTTGGAGTCAGAAAGGAAACTATTTGACTTATTTTGGACTAATTAGACTAACACTTGAAGGTAAACAAAGGCCTCCTCACAGACCAGAGGAGCAGGAGATGGTTTCAGTTTGAGTAACATCTGGGCTCTTTTTTTTTTTTTTAAGATTTATTTATTTATACAAGAACCCGGGTACAGGCCAGATGTGCAGGAGGGCAAGAGCATTCACCAGAGACAGAGCGGAGAGCAGAACAGGCAGACCGACCAAAATACAATGCTGAGGGGAGCAGCGGGTGAGACAGGAGAGGTCTGCCGTGCCATGTGGGTTGCTCCGCAGCAGGCGGGGATTGAACTGGCACTGCAGAGGCTGTGGACAGCTCCACAGCGCTGCACTCAACCACTGCCTGTGCCACCAGGGAGGCCCTGGGCTCATTTTTAAGGTGTTGGGAGAATAGGTAGAGGGGAAGAGGTCTAAAGGGTTTGGCTGGAGCCCTGTGGAAGGGAGGAGAAAGAGGAGGGCAAGGCAGATGTGTGCAAGGGGCACTTTAAAGAAGTTTGGATGGATGTTTAATGCTCTCCTTTGCGTCCCTGTGAAACTATCAGTAAATGGTTGTCAATGCTTTACTGGTTGGATTTGTTTCTTTTCTAGCATGCCACTCACTGCATTCAGTCAGGTGCCCAGTGGTAAGAGGAGGAGTGGGCTAGTCATGCTGAGGTAATGAAAGAATGGACATGATTCTGTTTCAGGAAGTCTGAGGTGGTGGCACAGGAGGGTTCAGTTACCGGCCTGTCTTTGAAACCTCTTCCCATAGTGCCAAAACATGGCTTCTAAAGAGGCTTCTGGAAACCTTTCGAGATGGAGGTGGGAAATGCTGGCGAGAGATTATGCCAAAACAGACTTCTACCAGCTGTGGGCACACAGCTACCAAGCTGGACAGAATAAAAAAGACAGTCACAGAAGTCACCCAAGACCAGTTTGTAAATCCTCATGTTTCTTAAGCTCAATATAAGCAGGTACAAACTCAAACCTGCTCAGCCCGCTAAACGCACCTGTTCTATCAGGCTGTAGCCTGAGCAGGTAAGCAAAGACCCATGTTCTCAATGTGACCTCAAAGGTCAGAAATGTTTATGTTGTGGTGGGGGGAAGGGGCAGCGATGGGTTAGCCAAAAGATGGTAAGAAATGCCCCTACTCTTAAGACTGGATTAAGACAGGAAATATGTGGTATGGTTGCAAGCACTGAAACATTTATGATGGCATAAACATCCTGATACAGAAAACCTTTGGGTTAGAGCTGTATGTCCTATTATTGCTGATTCAATTAAATACCACAATATGAAATAACTTTGAAAAATAAAAAGGTGTGAAACCCCATGAACTATACAGGCTATAAGACATTTCTCCAAGTAAGTTTTTGGTAATGAGGTTACTGGCTTTACACAAACCACGATGGCATGTCTGCAGATAGTTGATCTTGAGATGCCCAGGTAGAGTCTTGATATGTATTTTAAAAGGTATTTTTAAACATCCTTTGGGGAAAAGAACAGTAGTTCCTTCTTACTATGAGTAACAATACTGCACAGCTTGTTTTGTCTGTATTTTTTGAGATGGTAGGTCCGCTTTCATTACCTAATTCCTTAATATTTTAAGCATCTAAAGCATCATATATGTTCCAATGGGAAGTCATTTTAGCCCATATGGCTGCTTCTTATCCACTGACTTTTGCCTTCTTGCTTGTTGGCTTGGACGCCACTGAATTGTTAGTTACCCTACCACACAGCAGCCCATTCAGCCTTGTGATGTTCTCAGTCACTCCACCAAGAAGCACCAGAGAGCAGAGTCTTCAACAGAGATGAACTGGACCCTATGGGAAGGGGAGTCTGGACCTGTCACCAAGAAACCAACTGTATTTGTGCAAGCAGAGTATGTGCTTTTTGCTTATAGAAATCAGTTTCCCTGACCTTGATTGTCTAAAAATCTAACTGCATTATAAGAAAAGAAGAGGAAACTAGACAACAAGAAGTATATATTTCATAATCCTGGGAAATGAGGATTAAAACGAAATTTATTTCCAGATTTTGGCTGTCAAAAAGGCATGAAGTTAAAGACATTACTTGGAGGGACGAGGAGGAGGGAAGAGGAGAAGGTGACCTAGGTTTATGGAGAGAAGGGCAACAATGAGGACCATCCCCAGATTTATGATGCATTAAAACATCAAGGACCTGAGTGTCCCACCATGCAAGATCTCACAAGACCTACATTTGCTGCATGGATGGTAAAGAAATTTGCAAAAGAAACACTTCAGAGTCAGGCTCTTTGCTTTCTCGGATGTCAGATGGTGTAGCTGGTGGAAAATACCAGGCCCTCAATGTCGGTGTCAGAACATTAAAAGCAGTCAGAACATTAAAGAAGAAACCATCATTCTCTGTAAGAAGAAACCCATCCACTGCCGCTGGCACAGGTGGGGGGGACTCCTGGAGCATGTGACTCTGGCCTTTGTGGGACGCCAGCCGAGCAGCACGCCTACTGATGAGATAGTGAAAATGTGCAAATCCTTTAGGACTTCTGTCCATATCTAGGGGTTTACTTGCTCCCTAATAGGTAAAATTCTTCACTCCCAGATGACTAGGCTGATAAGAAAAAGAGATTCATGGGTGGGAGGAGTGATAGAGACAGTGTGTGTGTGTTGTTACACAGTGTTATGAAACAGCAAAGTCATGGCATCCACTCAAGGGGCTCAGAACTGAATACAGGAGTTTGTTTAGGATGCTGGCATTTTAAGAAACGTCTCCTGAGATCCCACATCACTCTCTTCATTTCAAATGCAAGCTTCCTGCACCAACTAAAGGGAAAGCAGCCTAGCAGACTCTGGAATTTTATCTAAGAAACTGATCTTTCTTACAAAGTAGAAGCATCCTGTGCTGCACACATCCAGGAGCACCATGAGCAGGCCACGGGGAACAACCTATCCTGTCAGGCAGCGTGTGGGTTGTGGCCTAACACACAGTCAGATCGAACCGCTCCTCAGATCATGTGCCTGAGCTCGATTCACAGCAACAGTGGACACTGCTGGACTAGACTCCTTCACTTCTCCACCATCTGTACACCCTCACTTCCTCCCTTCCTTCCTTCCTCTGGCTGCCAGAGATGCTTTAAAGGCAGTTGAGAGGAAGATATGAGGTTGATGGTTATCTCACCTACCTCTGAAATCGACTTGACGAATCGGATTCCATCGTTGGCTCCTTTCTCCTTGGCCAGGCAGGCACAGAAGTAATCCCAGTAGTCCTTCTTGGTGCCCAGCAGAGTGGCCTTCTCCTTCTGATCAAACTAGTCCGGGAAAGGGACAGAGAGAAGAACACTGCTGTTCATTCATTCTTTTCAATGATATGAACAATGGCTTCTTAATTGCCCAGCAAGGCCCTTTACTGGCATTATTTTTATTTATTGACAAATGAGGGTGTTTTGATCTCTAAATTACAGGTGAGGAAACTGAATCTAGGAGTTTACTGGCTTACGGTCATACAACTGGTGAGATTTAGGAATAGCAGCTTCCCAAAAAGATTATCCCTTGAAGGGATCTCTGTGGCTAGAGTTGGGTGGAAGGCCACCAAAGTTGCTATTAACACATTAAAAACATACAAATGAAAGTCTTAAGGGCAACATAGAGAGTGTTAACTTTCTCAACTTAGGGAAATGAGTTATGATATTTTATCCTACTTACTCAAGTTTCAGTATTGTTTTAATACACAGGCAATAAACTCAAATTAAGTGTCATCTATGAGTGAAGTCAAATTTGAAACCAAATTGGTCTAATAGAAAAAAAATCCACAGGTATTTTTACAATGTAAAGCTGAAAAGCAGTTCAACAGGCATATAAAGGTTGAGTCTGTCAACACACTGGTGGTATCTCCTCCATTGGGCTCACATCCTATATGCTTTGTGCTGGGATGTGATGCTGCAAACTAACGATGTTCAAATTTATACTGCAATATCTTTCTATAGCATAACTTTTGACAGCATTTTTCCTTCTATGCACATAGTAGATATACATATCTGCACACATTGTTATTAAGAAATAGGAATAACCACCCCCCAAAAAGAAAAGAAAAATTAAAATGCCTAATACTGGCACCCAAAGATAACATCTCATAACAAGTTGACATGTTAGTCCATTTCCTTCCTGTCTATTGTAGTTGCCTGTATTTATCCACACCTGCAGAGTTCTCTAGCTCTGTGCTTGACTCAAGAAGACATAAGCATTACCCTGCTTATGAACCTCTTTTTTTTTTTTTTAAAGATTGATTTATTTATTTATACAAGCACTGGGTACAGTCAGAAGCGCGGGAGGGTGAGAGAATTCACCAGAGCCAGAGTGGGGAGCAGAACAGGCAGAAGGACCGAAGTACACTGCTGAGGGGAGCAGCGGGCATCAGGAGAGGTCTGCGCGCCATGTGGGACCCTCGCCCGGTGGCCGGGGATCGAATCGGCATTGCAGAAGCTGCGGGCAGCTTTGCAACCCCGCGCTCAACTGCTGCACCACCAGGGAGGCCCCTGCTTATGAACCTCTTAAAAGAAACTTTCTGGGCTGACTCCAGAGATATGCATCTGGCAGGCCAGGAATACATTCCTAACATATCCACAGTGATGCTGATGCTGCTAGTCTATGCACCATATTTAGAGCAGTCAGGCTCTAAAACAGGCTTTGGATAATTATCAGCGAGCCCACACAATCTTGGAAAAATGTATAATTGATGTGTAGACATATCCATATCTGTCTGGAGATTCCATAGGGCATAACTACCCCAAAGTTAGGATTCCGGCTAAGTGAGCTTGTGACCTGTCTTAGGATGAAGTGAACTCAAAAGAATGTTCTTGATTCCCAAAGCCATTGTAAGGGACAACAGCCCAAATCCCCAGAGGACTGTACTTGGAGACTTGAGCTTCTGCTGGGGACTGCTCTGACCTTCAGTCTAACCAGAGGGCTTAGTGGCCTGGATGTGGTTTTCTGTATCACATCCTGAATGCTAATGAGTCACCGTGAGGGAAACGAGAGACAACAGGGCAAATGTAAACAGTTTACAGGAATAACTTACTTGAAGGAGATACTCAAGTTTGTAAGAAAACTTATGCAAGCTGGTGCTGTCATCTGTGATGGGTTCCCCAGCTTCCTTAAATTCTCTTCTTAGTTCTGTCACAGCATCTTTAAGACAACAAACAGGCACAGGTAACAGATGGAGACTACCCTCAAAGAGAGAAGCAGAGCAACCTGGGAAGCATGAGGAGTACATGGTTAACGACAACAAAGACCCTCAGCAATGTAAAGTTGTAGGTGCACCACGTGATGTAAGTTCACAGTGGGCGGTATGGAAAACCCTTAGAGCACACGATAACTTTACCACAGCTCACGGATGGGCGCAGTTTTGGTCACTCCTCCATGCCCAGCAGGTAGGCCTTGTTATTCGCACACACTATTTTGTGGATGGATCATACTGACTTAATACTGACTTCTAGAAAGCGTTACCCTTTATTCTGGTCATGTTTCTTGTTGTTCTTCACTCTCACCCTACTGCTCAGTAGAGGTAAGTCCAGTTTCAAGAAGACCCACAAGGTGCAAAATTATAACAATTCCAAGAAAGACAACAATACAATACCTGCTTCTGTTAACTAAGTGCCTATCAGGGGCCAGGCCTCTGCATGTCTTTCTTATTCAATACAGCATTATGAGGCAGGATTTGCCTTATTTTAACAAAGCTAAGATTTTAATAAGTTATTTTAAGATGGTCACAATTTTAGAGCTATTAAAATATGAAAAAAATGCAAGTGAAGTCTGTTATTGTCACCCCATTTTACAAATAAGGAACTCACACTGAGGTCAACACACTTGGTCAAAGACTGTGGGTGTCAAACAGCCAGAATGAGAACCTTGATTTTTTCAAGGGCTTTCTGACGCCAAAGTGATCTCTTAAGTTCTATGATGACTTATCTCTGTTTGCAAGAAAGGGGAAAAAGCCGCCTTTGACTCTTACTCAGGGTATCTGCTGTGGACTAGAGGGGCTGCTAAAAGTTGGTCTTGGATAATTGGAAAAATATTTCCAGCTGAGATGGAACATGCTGGACAAAACATCTTCTCTGACAATCCTTTGAGAGAAAGAAAGGTGGAAGGTAGGGGGAGAAAAACTGAAGAGGAGCCCCAAGCTCTCCTCTTAGGCACCATGGTTAGAGAGCAGATCGGCCCTGCACTGAAGCTGAGCTCTGGCCAAAATTTAATCAACACCGACCCTTCGGGCAAAGGTCAACAAATAGGGAAAAGAGGTTCTTGGGACTGATTCTTCCAACAAGTGACTGCTGTTGGCTGGCACCAAGAGGCGGGAAGGACAATCAGCCTTCCTCCTTTACCTCGGGCTGGGTAAGTGTTCACAACATGATCTGGGATCTCTTTGACATTTTGAAAGGAGTCTTTGCATATGAAATAGGAAAATTTTCAACTCTAATCTCTGAGAATCCAAATGTATTACTTATGAATAAGCTTAGCTTTCCATGATTAGGTATTTTCTTCTCCCAACAATCTTGAGAGGTGGGTGTTATCATCAAACCGAGCACATGAAGGAAACAACGACACTTGGAAGATGGAGGCACGTGTCCATCACCTTCCAGGGTTAACAGGCAGAGCCGGGAGCTGACCCCAAGCCTGCCTGACTCCAGAGCCCTCACGACTGCTGTCACCAGGAAGATCAGGGCTGTCCCACAGAGGTGTGAAGGCTGAGAACTGCACAAGGAACTCACCATCCACTCCACTCTCATAGCTGTATGCTTATTAAGAGTGTAACCAACAAAGGAAAGAAAGGGTCTGGAGAAAGTGCCAACTTGGAAGAATTCCCACCAAAGTGCTCTGTGGGCACAGCAGAGGCCATGCTGACAGCCTCAGATGACCATGTGCAGTTAGTACTTGGGGTACACGGGGGGCAACTGAACACATGCCCATGCTTGTCCTCCTCCCTGGATCAGCTCTACCTGCAGCTCCTCTCTTTCCTCTCTGTCTTCCTTCCCAGTAAGGACCTCTGGGCCCCAAGGTCATCTTTCAGATTCAGACACCAAAGTCTACAAAAGATGACTTATTCTGTGCGAAACCGCAGAAAGCTGGTGGCAGACTCAGATTTGCAGGGGCTGTCATTTTACTCCTCTGCCTCTGTGTGTGTCTAGTAATAATACTAATAATAATAATAATAAAAGCACCTAATATTCCAGCTGAAAGTAGACTGATGTAAAGAGCATAGACACTGGCACCATGACTTGATGTGTGAGCTTAGGGAAGTCACTTCCTCTCTGTGCCTGCCCCCATATCTGCAAAATGGGAAAAATAATGGCTCCCACCACACAGGACCAAATGTGAGTACTCTCTGGGTTACTATCCCCAAGACATGTGCATGGCAGTGCCTGACACATATGGAACACCGTGGAAATAATAGTTATTAGAAGTCCAAAGTACTATCTAATAGAAGATAAACCTGAGAAAGTGATTTTTAGCTTACTGAGTTGACCTTTAGAATAAGGACTCTACTGTGGCTGCCTCTGGCAAGATGGACCTTGGCAGGAGAGGCTGCAGGTGGCCATTACTCTGAAGCATCAGGAACCTGGGCCTTCAGTGTCAGCCAGAGTGTCACTGTGTCTCTGCGTTGCAGAGGAACAGTCACTTTCAGGCTGTGCCGCAGCAAATGCACTGGCACTCCAGAGGCTTTGAGACCAGCCAGGGGAATTATAGGAGATGGAAAACTTGCCAAAATTTTGACCCTTGAGAATCACCTGGAAGGGTGAACTCAGGTCCTAGGCTCTGCAGCCAGAGGAAAAATTGCCCCAAGGCTGCCACTTTTTGCTTGTACCCTCACTGCCTTTGTCCCGGGAGACAGGGCTACAGCCAGGCTTGGAACTGGAGTGTGTCGCAGGCAACAGGCCACCTGCCAGTCGGGACCAGGTGAGAGAGCAAAACAAGTAAGACGGGTTATCTCATCATCCTGCTGAGAGGGAGGGAAAATATTCCTTCCCAAATGAGCCAACTCAGTGCCCAAAGGCGCGTGATTCAGCCAAAGACTTAACAGGTAACTTGAAAACACACATACACGCAAACTGAAATTAGACCTGGACTCAGAAAGAGGTATTTGATTTTGTTTATAGAGTTGTTTTTCAATGTCCTGAGAGAAGGGCCCAGCAAGTTCTCTCAGCTGTACCAGGGAGGACACCTGATCCCAAATATTTCAACATGTGTCCCACGGGGTCCAATTACTCCCAGTGAGAATGAAAAATGAAAGGAATGGATTTTAACTGGCAACAGCAACAGCACAGCTACCACTCCATCAAAACCTAACCCAGCACGTCCTGCAGGCTAACCGTACCTTGCAAATCTCGGATGATTCTCTGGAGCTGGTTCTCCGCGCTGGAGGAAGCCATGGTGACTGGCTGCAGGCCGCCTTCCTTGACTGTGAGCCGTCTGCCTGGGTTCAGTCAACAGAGGTCAGACTCCATGGTGGCACCTGTGTGGGGGAGGAGGAGGCCATGGAGGAAACAGGCACTGACACAGTCAAGATAGCAAAGGAACACGGCCCTGGGCACAAAGTTGCCCTGCCTGGGCATTTTCTTTCAATGGGAAGGACCTGACCTTTCTGTGTGGTCCTCTGCTCTGTGGGCATACGCTGGCTGGCTCTGACACACTTATATTTAGACACAATGACCTGATTTGGGGCTTAAAAAGAAATAAATGTCCTTTTCTTCCTGAGCACTTCTCCTACTTCACTTTCTTAGGCAGGCCCGTCTCACTTTCCATCGTTACAAATGCCTCTCAATGGCTCCCTTCATTCCCCTATACCAAAGGCCAGAGAGTCCAGCCCACTTTCAGTCTGCTAAGCCTAAGGTGCTGGCTCCCACTAGACTCCTGGCTCCCCCACACCCAGCCTCACACCCACCCCAGGCTCCCTTCTCTGAGGAAGGGTCAGTCACCTCAGGGCGGGCAGCAGTGGGGCAAGAGGCTGAGGACACATACCCTCAAGGCTTCAGGATCAAGGAGAGCCTGGCTGGCCTCATGTGGAATGAGCTCGCTGGAGGGGAGTTCCGTGGCTTCCAGCCGCCCAGAGTCCAGTTCAGCCTGGGTGCAGACACAGCCTGGCCTGCCAGCCAGGGGCCTGCGTAGCCCCCGGTAACAGTCAAGGGACATGACTCTATTTTAAGCTCAGTTATGGCTAGTGAGGCTCAAGTCACCAGTCCTACTTGGGCAGCTGTTGAAGTAATTTAAGGACACAGTAGTGGCTGAAGACCAATAAAGATGAGGAGGTGTGAGCAGCACTAGAAGATGCATTTGGACTCCCGTGTCCTTTCAGAATCTATAATTTTTTCCTTAGACGTCCAGTGCCAAGTAATGTTTGGTGGGAACACAACAAGAATAAAGGTGGTGTAGTAGCAGCTGCCATACACGAGGGCCTCTTAGGTACTTTACACACAGGAACAATCACCCCAGTGAGGCAAATAACATATGAAGGAGAGACTGATACTCACAGCAGCCATGCAACTTGTCTATGGTCACGGCCAGCAAGGAGTGGACTCATAGCTTGAACCCTGGCCAGTCTGATTTCTAACCCTCTGGCTTTATAACTGAGTTGCTGTCACTACAGCAAATGATAGGAACTGCTAAACTCCAGGGTCTCCCAAATAATGAGCCATCATCACACTGAGTCTGTCTGACATGTGCTGGTCCTCACTCTTCCACTGCCATCTTACCTTTACTGCTTCAGGAGTCAAGGCAAGAAGATCCCAGAATAGAAATTGTCCCCGACCTCAAGCTCCTCCAAATGTGTGCATAAGCATTCCAGAGTCAGCCGGAGGTGAGCAGAGCGTCACAGGGCAGAGAGTCCTAGGTCTATTTTTAACTAACCAGTGCAGCTGTGACTCAGTGAAAAGAAGGCCCAACGAGGGCTTAGGAGGAAAGAGACAGGCACACACCTGGAACACACTCCCACAAATTCAAGACATGGAGTCCTGGAAGGCAGATTCGGGGGATCCACTGAGAACCCTTCAGCAAATGCTGGCACCCCACCCCTCACAAACACCAAATTGAGGGCAGGAATGGCTTATGAGAAGCCTGCTTCTTGCTCATCCCTGGGTGTCTTTCCAGTTCACCTGCTGAACACAGAGGCTGAGCAGGGACCAGCAGAGAAAGCCAGAGCCCATGCCTGGCCTGGCTACTGCAGGGGCTCTACTGCCCTCCAGACCGTCCTGACACTCCACCCCTCTGCCAAAGATCAAGGATCACTGTGGACACACAACTGCCCCAGCACCACACTCTGTCAAGTGCACTCTGTGTGCAGGCTGGGGATGCAAGGCCCAAAGGCACAGTTGTACCCCCTAGAGGAGATCACTACACTCCAGAAAATGAGACAGAAAAATACCCAGATATCTGAATACATGGAAGAGGTCCAAGCAGAGCGATGGGTGAGCAGCTTTGAGTACTCAGCAGTGAAAAGGCAGGAACACTGATATACACAACAAATGCCACATGCAAAGTGGCAGCAGCCAGACTGAAAAGGATACCCACTTTATGATTTCATCTGCATGATATTCTTGCAAAGGTAGAACACTGGGAGAGATATCAGATTGCCAGGGGTGGGGGTGAAGAGAGGGTTTAACTATAAAAGGGTATGAGGAAATTTGTGTGTGTGGGGAAATTTTGGGTTGTGGTGGAGGTTGCATGACTGTATATATTTGACAAATACTTATTTGTCAAAATTTGCATACTCTGAATTATATCTCAACAACAAAAGCTACACTATGATGAATTTTTAAAAGATGCAATGAGACCTAAGGAAGGGGAAATGAATTCTGCTTGGGGAAGGAAGAAGGTGTCAGACACTCTGTAATGGCAACTGGGTTGGACCAGGCCTGAAAAATGATTAAGAGTTCGTGAAGAAACCCAAAGAGGGAGAAGGGTCCAGCAACGGTGAAGCCTATTTCTTCACCCACATTCCTTTCACTAGACTGTTGTGAACGCAGCCTTGTAGCTTCTGGGAGAAATAAGTTGGGCGGAACATGTCTAATACCCCACAAGTCCTCAAACAGAGCCTACTCGGTCTGCATGCACACTTAAAATGCAGGGTAGGACACGCACATGAAGGAGAGGGCGGGGCTTGAGAAAGAAGCAACAGCAACAACAGACTCTGAGCAACTCCTCCAGGCATGCTGGCTGACCACACAAACTAAATAACTAGTTGGGATTCCTGGAAGCCAGGCCTCTCTGGAGTCCGACATGAGTGGAACAATGTCTGCAGAACAAACCTGGAGTCTTGGCATGAGTCTGAACACAGAATTGTGCTCCTTCAAGACTTCTTAGTGCCCTGGTGACGCTGCCATTGTGTCAGCCTGAACCCAGGAGGCCTTCCTGCCTGACCCTTGGTGTGCGCTCAGCTGATGCCAACTTCCCAGGTCACAGAGTGAGCTGTGCCGAGCTGCTGATTACACAAGGTGATTTTCCAAAGAGACCGTGTCACCACCAAGGTAATGAGCCCTAAGAAATCAGCTGCCGGGCCTGTAGGTCACAGTGGGCTTCCTCTCAATCCCACAGCTGTGGGTCACCACCTACAGGGCTTCCGGAAGTAAATCAGAACTTCTGTGAAGAACATGGTCACCACAGGGAGGCTATTTTCAGGGACTTAGAAAGGACCACTCTTAGCACTTTGCCCTCCTTCTCCCTCACTCAAGGTCATAATTAACAAACAAGACACGGACTGGGACTCAACTCTCTCCACACCACAGTCAACCTCCTTGTGTCACTAGATGAGCGAGTTCTGGGTTGAGGGATGGGCTATTTTTTACACTGCTGATAACTAGTCCTAACACCAACTGGGTGTCTTAAAATGAAATTCAATTCTGAAACTAAACTACCTGGAGTCAGCGCAGACCCCACAGATAAAGGACTCAGGTGACAAGACTGCCCCAGCTTCAGATATGAGCTCTAAATCCCAGGTTGTGCTTGTACTTGTGACCAACTGGCTATCCCCACTCAGGTTTGACAATTTCCTAGAATGCCTCACAAACCCTGGGCAAACATTTTACTATTACTGGTTTATTTTAAAGATACAACTGGGAAACAGTCAAATGGAAGCACTGCACAGAGCTGGGGTGGAGGGAGATGTCCAGACATTCCATGCCCTCAATGCTCCGCAACCTGCAACAGAAAGCTGCTGTGCAGAGTCTCTGTCAGTGAATGGAGGGGTCAGTACATGGGCTGCTCAGTCGCTGGCTCCAGTGATTACTTCCATCTTCAGCCCTTCTCTGCAATCCAGGTCAGCGGGAGTGGGGATGAAAGTTCCACCACAGTTGTTTCCACTGGCAACCAGCCCCGTAACTATCTATGTGACCAAGAGTCATGTTATTAGTGTAAACTTGGGTCTGACTGAAAGTGGGGTTGATTAACAAAAGATGCTCCTATCACCCCTGCCACTTAGGAAAATTCCAAGGATTTTAGAAGCTCTGAGTCAGAAACGAGGACAAAGGCCAACTGCCTATTTCACAGGAATCACAGACTTGTGGCCTGCACCAGCCAGATCCTGACCTCTGCAAACCTGTCTCCTAACCAAAGGACATTCAGAGAGCTTCTGTCCAAACCACCACATTGCTTCAGCACCAGGAGAAGGACTCCAGGACCCTACAATTCGCAAGACCCCAATGAGCCTCAAAGAGCCCAAGGTCCTAATTGTGTGACCTGTGAAATCCTGCGTAACTGTCTCTGCCATGCTCTTTCAAACACCGGGGACATTCATCTTTTGAAATTTGGGGAACGTTAGTTCCTCTACCAACAACTCAAAATGATGTTTAAGCTTATCCAGAATGTCTGAGAATGTCCATTCTTCTGTTAAAGAGGCAGGACTAAAAGCATTAAAAAAAAAAAAAAAAGTGTCTATTACCTGGGACTATTCCTAAATTCCTAATCATAGCCTAGGTATTATTTTAGAGGTAAAGGACTTTACCCAAGCTCCAAATTCCTCCTATACCCATCCATATGCCCCAAATGCCTCAAATAATACATACAGCTATTGAGTCCCAAGACACAAAGACACTAAGGGACTCACATAAACTTATTTACACGACGGTGCAAATGACTAATACGCTTCATGTGGCTCTGAAACTGACTCCATCAGGAGTAATACAGCGTCTAAATAGTTGTACAAAGACAGAAACATCAGAAGGGGAGGAAGGGAGGTGGGGGAGGGGGGGAGGAAGAGGTTTAGGACATGGAAGACAACCTTGCCTTGCCTCCAAAAGGTTTTGTACTTGCTCCAACACAACAGCTGAGAACCTACAAGAGAGAGCACTGTATAGCTGGGCTCCTCCCCTACTTCAAATAGGCGGAGTACATCAGTTGTACATTCCACAGAACAGGATGGTTCAGATCAGTCAAAAGCCTCCCTGAAAGAGTCCATTGTCTTGGCCTGAAGCAGCACACTCAGCAACATCTCTCTAGTTACCAGCTACGGAAAGGGGCACCTGGCTGGTACCTGTGCTTTGAAGGCTGGAAGTCCTGCTGGCTCAGGACTGAAGTGGTTGATGGGTAGGCAGGTTCCCTCTCCAGAGCTTCCAGACGGTGCCCAGGAGAATGCTCAGGAAGCCAGCTCAGAGGCAGACATTTCAGCATCTGTGAGCAAGGACTCATTAGTGACCCAACGCCTTAGACCTGTAATTAAAGTGCTGACCAACTGCATGCCTGGGTGATCCTTCCCAAACACCCCTACTTCTTGCTTGCCATCCATCTCTCTTTCTTAAAGGGAATGAGACCCCGGGATTTTGCTATCACCTCTTGAATCTTCTCCTGGTCCCCTTCCCCCCACCAACAATTCCAGCATTCTTGATCACTCCCCCTTGAACATTCACAAAACTGTCTCCAATCCCTGCCCACTAATGCCGGAGAGCAGAGCTAAGAGGAACCCATGGATCTGAGGTGTTGCTTCTGGGCTTGGGAGGAGGGGGAAGCCACCAGTTCTTTTTCAGGAAGGTGGGCAGTTGCTCCCAGTAGAGGCTACACATCCACGCTCAGGACTATAGGTCCTGCTGGGTCCTGTCACTGGAAAATGCAGAGAACACATCCAGCAGGTGATGACAGCACGCATGAAAATCTGGGCACTGACGAATAGTTGCACAAGGCTGCCTGGCTCCAATCTGAGGAAGTTAGCTGGTGCAACTTCTCCAAAGACTGCAAATGGCACACCAGCGGGGAAAACTGCAGCTCTGTACTGTACCCGCTGGGAACTCTCCTGACTATGTGACTATGTGACTAATGTGACTATGAACTGAATCTCTGACAGACTATGTCATGGCCACTCATCACAGCCCTGAGGAACACAACACGTAACCCGCATGTATTAACAAACTGCTTGCCAGGCAAGACGGATGTGCTGGGCATCATTATTAAGAAGCAGGCCTGACCCAGGAGCTGGGGTTATAGTGGTAGGTAAGGCGAGGGGGGCCCTGGCCTTTAAGGAACCCACACTAGGGGGAGAAACAGATAGCATATGTCCCAGTAAGATTACAGACAAGTGAGACAGGTCACTTCAGGTCTGAAAGATGATCTGACGAAAACAGGTGAATACACGGGCCCCGGACTGCATGATACTCATGATTCTAAGTGCTCACTAAAGGGGGGTAAGGGGTGGAGTCTCCCCTTTCTTTGCTTTTGTAGCCATTCACCAGGATGGTAATTTCTTGTTTAATCTATCCTTCCCGGCTTATCTGAAAGCTCATCACTATTTCCCCAGCACCTAGCAGTCTGACACATGGTGTGCGCACAAGAACAATAAAAATTGCTTCTTGAATGAATGACTGAATGAGATAAAACCAAACTAAACTTTAGGCATAAAAATGTATTAGAAATGTACCAACAATTAAATAATAACAATTATTCTTCAATGGTGGGAAACATGGGTAAGATTTCAAAAAGTCTATTCTTTCATTTTTTTAACTTTGCTTTATAGATCATAAATTACTTTTATTTTGACTAAAAGAATGTACTTAAAAGATCAAGTAGTAGTTACACATGTTATACTGTCACTACTGTGAAAATATGGAGTTACTTTTCCAAGAGTAAACAAAATAATGTCATTTAGAGACCGGATGGATTAAGTATGACCACAGGTGAGTGTGCACCCTGGCTCTCATCCCAAGCCTTTCCAGAAGTCGCCTTTTTACCGCATCCAAGGATAATCACTGCCACAACCACACCACCCCCACTCACCCAACCTGGCCCAAGGCCCTTTTCTTTCCACTCCTGGAATCATCAAACAGGAATTCTGCAAGGGTGGGGCAAGTATTGATGGATCTGCGCTTTGCTGAGTTTCTTGGATGACAAGAGCAGCAACTGGTTGCAGATGGGGAAGGAGGTGAGGCTAGAGGAGGGACAAGGCCCAAATGACCCTGAAGTTAGAGTTGTAACAATGGGCGAGATATTTGTCTTCTCTTTTATCAACTGAAGCTGAGTCTTGCCTATTTGGACCCTATTCGAATTTTGCCATCAGGCTAGTCATGTGCAACTTCCACTACCTATCATGCAGTAACTAATGCAATGAAGATTGTGCCATGATCAGGTGAGCTCCATGATTAGCTCACCAAACTATTTTCAGGCAATTTTAGCAAACCCGTCTGTCCTGGGGAAGTCATTAGACCTTTTGCTACCTGTGTGTGGTGGTGTTTTTACTCAGGTGCAATGTGGACAGCTCACTGTACACCTTTCTTCAGAGAAGATATGGGGAAGGGGAAGAACAGACATTCTCAACAGTTAACTTTGACTGAGGCTTCTAAGTGTCCCTTTCCTGCTCTTGACTAAGGCCTTAGCTGCCCTGGAAAAAGTACCTGGGGCTACAGGTTCAATTCCAGGAAATTCCTTCTACCTCCATGTTAAACTACCACCTCTGGTTCAACTGTCTGGTCCATCCTGGACCTTTTACAGGGATTCTTAGTGTGCCTAGTTCCCTGCACACTAATGGCTTGCTTGGAATGCTTTCTTTGCTTTGGATTTTTCTTCTGAACTCCAAGGGACCCCGTAACTTGATTTTCTGCCCCAGACTGAGGTGCTGTACCCCAGGCTCCTGAGGTGATTGGTTATACCTACTCTTGAGCTCCTGGAATCAGCCACCAGGGCCACTAGCAGCAAAACCAAACCATAGATTAGCCTTAAGTTTGTTCTCGAACCACAGTGATGCCACATCCTCAGGCCTGAACACAGGATATGGCCCAAACTAAAAGCAGGCATTTGGTGCCTTTCAAATGTCACAGAGATCCATGCGAACAGCAAGCACCACTGAAGCCACTAAATCTACCAGGCTGCCTGGCTCCAACATGAGGAAGTGGGGAAAATGCCTCCTGCCCAACTGAGCACAGCTTCTGCCATCCTCCTCTAGAATTCAGGAAGCCCATGTGCTCTGAGGTTGGAGGTCTTAGCTGTACTATCTCAAGGGGACAGTACAGATGCTTTGGCCATTTTTAGAGACATATCTAAATACAGCAAGAAGATAAACACAGGCCCATGGAAATATTTCAGTACCTACCCTCCTGATTTATTTAGTTGTTCAAACAGAGGCTCTTTCACCAACCTGGCATTGAGATGACAAACAAATAGAAAATGTTTAATCTTTTGAGCTGGGCCGTAACATACCAGACCTTGAGCAGATATTGACAAAGTCAAACGTGACTCCTTTCTGCTCACAGCCTCTGATTGGCTACAAGGCACCAGTTAATGAATCTTACCTGCTCTGCTGCTGGAGGCTGCTCCACCGAATGTGCCCCCAAATGCTGAGTTCCTAACAGTTGTGTTCATCCTGAGACCACAGCTAAACAATATGCTTCCTCTGCCTCGTATTTAAAAACATCTTAGTCTTGAGTCACCACAACTGTCCTGGGAATCACTAGGAAACCCAAGTTATCCACTAGCCCAGTTTCCCTAAAAGGAAGTGGGGACTGCCATTTCTTGAGTGCCTTCTATGTGTTCTGGAGACAGCAGTCCACAGCTGTGGGAGACCAACGGGGCCGAGAGCACCAGCTGCTTTGATCTTGTTCTGTTGTGGGTGGTTCCTCTCATCACAAACATCTGTGGGGGTACGTCCCCCCCTAAAAGTATTAGGCTAAAGTAAGGCTCCTGAACCCACACTAGTGCCTCCCAACCAGTCACAGGAGTGACGACCATCCAAGATGCAGGTAGAGGGTCAACTCTAAAGCAAGCACAAAAATAACAAGTAAATTCTTAATTGTAGAACCATCAAGAGGGTATACAGATACTCATTACACAATTCCTTCAATGATTCTGTATAACTATTTTCCTAGTAAAATATTGAAAACAACTTAAACTAAATGAAGCACTACAGAAAGATAAGCACTTCTAATACAAGTCAAAAACCTGTTTCTTTAAGAAAGAATCTTTTCAGAACCTTCTGATCAAAAAAGTCCCATCACTGATAAAAATCAGAAATATTTAACTCTGATTTCCAGGATGATAACAATAGATTACAACTGATAGAAAACAGTATCAGTATATAGTGGTGTCACAGGCAAGAGGGGCAAGTGGAACCCATTCAGCATGGGCTCACTCAAAAAAATGGGAGCCACTGAAAGCAGAAAACCTCAACGTGTCAGTTCTTTTCCATTCTAACAACTGGCAGTCACATTAGCCAGATGACCGCAGAATTAGCTTGCTACAAGAGACTACAAGGCTCAATGGCAGTAGGGCAGTAAACAGATTAAGGCCTGATCCTCTGCCCTCAAAGAACCTTGACCCACTTCGCATGAGGAAAGGAAACTGCTGTGGTAAAATAAGTTAAGAGGCTGTGGTCAACAGAGACACTATGGTAAGTGGGGTAGCTAATGGTAACTGCGATGAGTGACAAGAGACCTCAGAAGACACCTGCATTAACAGGGAGCTACACAGTTAAGGTGTCAGTCACATGTGCTTTTCTTAAAAATGAAGTAAAATAAAATTCAGCTCTTTCTTTGTGACCCCAATCTAGGTTCTGAATGGCCAGGACTCTAGCCCAAGTTCAGTGCAGTAAACCAGAGACAATTCACTAATCCACAGGTGTTTCAGGAAAGAACATTTGGAGGCTATCTCCATACCCTGCGCCTGGATACAAAGGACAGTGGGTAAGTAGGATGGGCCATGGTATGAGGATGGCTGGAGATGAACAAACCGTCCCCTCATAGAAGGGATTAGACCCAGGCATCCTTGGAATCTCGCAAAGTAAAGGTTTAGGCTGTCCCAGCCCAGCTAAGCCAGAAACTGAACTTCTGAAGGTCAGCGGTCTCTGGGACAACGTAAGCAGAAACTCCAGGTTCTGTCCCTATGTGCCTAATGGATGCAAGACTTGTTCTGAGACTCCCCACATGTAGGCTCCTTTGCAGTCCCTCAGTCGTTGGGGGTCATGGAATTGGAACTGGGGTGGGGTGGGGGTGGGGGTTCTCTCTAACTGATCATAAGAGGCAACCTGGGTTCTAGGGTCGGCTTCACCGGTCCGAAGTGCTTCGCTGGGCAAGGGCGAGGGCAAGGGCGAGGGCAAAGGCTAGGGCTCCGGCAGGGTTCGTCGTGGGGCGAAGGGCCAGGAGCGGATGCGGTAATAGCAACAGGTGATAAGCCACACCCGGAGAGAAGTTTTCCGCTGTGGAGCCCAGAGTAGCCCAAGTGCCCCTGACGTCCGGCCAGACCCCCATGGCACTTACGCGCTCATGAGTCCAAGGCTTGGCAGAACCGAAACTTTCTGGGGCCAAGCGGAAGAGTACTGGAGGGTGCTGTGCGCGGCCATGATGCGCAGAGCCCGCTGCGGCGGGGCAAGGACTACAACTCCCGGCATGCTCTGCAGCCCGAAGCCTACAACTCCCGCCGGACTCCATGGACAGAGGGGTGAGGACTACAACTCCCGGCATGCTCCTCAGGACCGAGCTTCGAAAACTTCCCAGTGGTTGGTCCCAAGCCCAACTCTGCCCCTTGGAACTAACGCTAGGTTAACCCTTGCGATCCCGGCCTCCATGTGTGCCCACAAATCATAGGTCTGCGATTTAGAAAGCGGCTCTGACCGTGTGTAGCTTTTGGGAACTTGAAATGTGGCTAGTTTGAGCTGAACAATGCGTGTGCCGTAAGTGAAAAATACACCTGACTTCAAAGACTTCGTAAGAAACAAGAGTGTAAATTAGTTTTTAACATTTTTATATTAATTACATGTTGAAATATTAATAATCTTTTTAATATATCGTATTAATAGAAAGCATTATTATTGATGAGCTTAATGACACATCTTTTGATTCTCTTCTTTTAAAGATTTTTTTTTTTACGATTTATTTATTTATTTATGCATACAAAAACTAGGGTATGGGCCAGAGGTGCAGGAGGGTGAGAGGATTCACCAGAGACAGACAGGGGAGCAGAACAGGCGGACTGACCGAAATACATTGTTGAGGGGAGCAGCGGGTGAGACAGGTGAGGTCTGCTGCGCCATGTGGGTAGCCCCCTGGCAGGCGGGGGATTGAGCTCCTGCTGCCAAAGCTGCGGATAGCCTCACAGTGCCATAGCCTCACAGTGCTGTGCCCAATCCCCTGCACCACCAGGGAGGCCTTCTCATTTCTTAACAACAGAAACCTTCTTAAAATCTCTACTCAGAAACTATGCTTTACTGAATGAACTGACACCCTTTCCTCTGCCCCACTCTCAGTCCAATTTCTATTTTCTTTTTCTATTTATAAGTTGCAAAGCAATCCCAGGCTGGACTTAATAGAACAAAGTGCATTTATTAATAATGTCTACAATAGGCAAAAGAGAGAAGAGCAGTAGTACACAGGGTGCTTCAGCCTGTCACAGGGCTCCATTTCTTAGCTACTGCTACATCATCCTTTACTTTCTACCCTTGTTCCCCCCTCTTCAGCCAGGAACAGCTTTCTCCTCACAGGACTTACTTAGCCGTGTCCAATCAGGAGCCATAGCCCCAGTATTACAAATGAAGGTAGTTGTCTGGATAGAATAATACAGAAAAGAAAATCAATTTCTTAGTTAATTTTAGGCTATGACACCTCATCATTTATAAATTAGATGTAGATGCCACTGTAAATTAGCTAGATGAACTAATCAGTTTCCAATGATTGGGAAGAAGTGACTTCCATTATTCCTGTTAAAAACTATGAAAGGAGAAGGGAAGAGGGGGATGGACATGGCAAAGGGAAATTATTCCTCCAACCCCAGTCAGAACTGTTTTCTGAGATATTAAAAATAAGAGATGTTTTCATATCGGTCATCTGATCCAGCATCCTTGTCTATGTGACTTTGGGTAATTTGCTTAACCTCTCTGTGCTTGATCTTTATTTTTAAGTGAGGCAATATTAGCAACTTCAAGTCATATTTTGTATTACATGAGCTAAGACAAGCACTCTGGGATGGTGCTTGATAAAAATTTAGTGTTGAATAATTGATGGCCGTGTTACTATTATCATTACCAGCATCACCATTTTTAGCACTGGACCATCATCACCATCATTGCTATCACCACCTCCACCTCCACCACCACCACCACCACCATTGTCATCATTATCATCACTTTTCACAGAAGCATAACCAGCCAACTAGTGGCACAGCTGGCACTAGAATCTTGGATTTCAGATTCCTAATTAAGTGATTTTTTTTCCACTGAAGACTCAAATTCTCAAGGCAAACCTAAAGAGGCTTTAAGTGCTTCATGCCCAATATTGTTGGTATGATAAGGTTTTTTTTTTTAATAGAAAAATAAAGTTCTCTTTTCTAAGTTGGTTCTTGATACTCAGAATAAAGGAAATCAATTACAGCTCATATGTGGGGGGAAACCACAAAAAGGCTCCTTAAGAAAAATTCTTATCTTTGCTATCAAGCGATAACCTTTAAGTAAATGGCTGGTAGGATGGAAATTTTCAATACTATTAAAGAGAAGAAATTGACAAAAATGAACAACGATGTAAGAAAATAAATAAATAAATAAATAAATAAATAAATAAATAAATAAATAAAGAGAGTAATTGAACCTGCCGTTTTCCAAGAGCATTGTTGTCTCACTGACGAGCTTCACTGGCCTGAGCAGGAGCTGCACTGCTGAAAGGAATAGTTTGGAATGGCTCTGATCTTACTGCTTGTCAAGGCTTCTTTCCAAAATGTTTTCACATGAGCACGCTGGTGTGACCTCTCTGACCTCCCGTATTGCTGGAAGGTAGACTCAGCAAGGCTGATGTATCATTATCATGATACCACTTTCCCATAGGCTGTGACCCTGTGTTGGTTTGGTGGCCAGACTTTTCTCTGGCTTGGGGGGATTCCTCACCACATGAGTCTTGGTAGGAGAGAGCCCACTTCTCCCGCAGGAACCAAGAAGTCGAAGTTTGCTTTCCTAGCTCCCATGGGGCCAGATGTGGCTACTGGCCTTGGCTTATCTCCTGCTCTGTGCAGAGGGGCTGGCAGAAGGCTTTCTAGAGCATCTGTGATCTCTGGCTCCCAGGGTGCTTGTGCCACAGACAGCCTCCTTTTGCTCCACCCAATTTTCCTGTTTTCCTATCTATTTTGTATAACTAACATGTTTATGTGTAACACGTTTTTTTCATTTTTCTTTTTGCTGAATCATCTGCAGTATAATTGTAGACATCATGACATTGTACCCTGGCATCTCTGACATACTCACAATGCAGTCATGCCCCATGTCTTTTCCATACATTTCTCTTCTGCTTTGGCAACCAGTGGCTGACTATAGCTGAGAATCCTGATGGACACATCTCTGGAATGGAAAAGCAGCTTGATGTGAGGAATGAGTAGGTATTGGGGAACAAGACACAGCTGAGTTGGAAATCTCTGATGTGGATCTAACTGACATTCTGAACTTCAGTAGGTCATTTATCTCTCCAGCACCCCTTTTCTCATTTGGGCAATAGTGAGGGTCTACCTTGCAATTTGTAGTGAGAAAGTGGCATGGTGCGTATAAGCACATAGTAGGTGCTCAGTAAATATTGAGTGCATGACCAAGTGACTCCAAACACTAGATCAGTGGCTCTCATACTTGGCTCTGTATGAGAGGCACTAAAGAACTTTTAAAGAATCTCGATGCCGGGTCACGCCCCAGATAAGTACATCAAAATTTCTGGGGGTGGGACCCAGATCCGGTATTTTTCAAGTTCCTATGTGATCTAGCATGCTGCCTACAAATAGAACCACGTCCTGCATGTTGGAGTGTGTGCCTTGTTGAGATGAAACAGAAACCTCGAAACCTCACAGGTGTTTGCCAGTTGTGGAAATGCATAGACCCAGCATGGACAGAATAGGTCTTGGTAAAGTCAGTTTCCTCTCGCCTGTGAGAGTCTTTGGTTAGGTGCAGCCTCCTGAGGGCAAGGTAGACACCAAAACTTCACGGAGCCTTCTGCAATGTCCCAGTATTCCCCTCCCATCTGCTGAAATTTGTGTCCTGTGCTTTCTGCTCAGGCCATATAACAAAGTCCCACAGACTTGGTGACTTGAACAACAGAAATGTAATGTCTCACAGTTCTCAAGACTAGAAGTTTGAGCTTAGTGTTGGCAGGCTAGTTCCTTGTGAGGCTGTGAGGGAAAATCTATTCCATACCTCTCTTCTAGCTTCATGGTCACTGACAATCTCCTGTGTCCCTTAGTTTGTAGTAACACAGCCTCAGTCTTTACATGGCTCTGTCCCTTTGTCCAAATTTCTCCTTTTTACAAAAGGGGAAATTGCAATAGTAATACTATATTGCAATAGTAATTCATATTTTTCTGGCCTGAATGATTGACAAAGATTTACTGCAATGAATGATGGAAGTTTAGAAAAGGAAGTACCCACCTTTATCTCTTCCTCCTACTTTGGTTACAATTATTTCAGCAATCTAACTCTGATCTTTGCCAATAATAAGGATAAAGAGAATAAAAAAAATCACTAAACATTGCTAATTTTTAAAAGCATCTTCTGTTTATTTTGAAAGTAAAGAAACCCCACAAATATTGGCTCTAATAGGAAATTATACATTTTTCTGGCTGGGTGCTTAGCAAGGAACTTCTTTGGGGAATTTTTCTTTAGTTTAACTGGAGAAGTTAAGGTTACTGAGGAAGGTTCTAGAAATGCAAACCTGGGTTGATGTCCTAAAGTAACTCCCATTCTTACTGAGGTCATCTAAGTTCTGGGGCTGCCCTGGGCTGGGAGGCACATTCCCAAAGATCAGAGTTTCTTTTCTCCCTGATTTTGTCCCAGAGTGTGTGGAGGTGGAGATGCTGTAACTAGGATCTTCCCTGGGAACCACTATGGGCATTTTAGGTTCTAGGCATGGTTGGAGATATTCAGCCCTGGGTCCAGGACAGCTTTTTCTACTACAGCAGGAGAAATATACCCACAAGAGTCCACTTGAGGTTGAACAGTGATTTTTCCATGAGTGGAGGGAGGAGAAAGCATGAAGGATTGTGGTCAAAGAATGTGGTGTGTGGTCACTGGTGTCTAACTTTCTGGCTACTCCTTCCGGCAGTCTCACCTGCGGCTCCGTTTCGGATAGATACTCCTCCTCCTCCCCATTCAGAATGCCCTTTCTCTGTGCCTCTTCTCTTGCATTCTTAAAGACTAGTTGAGAGCAGATTATTGATTAAAGATGACCCTCGGAGTTAGTTTATCGGGGATGCCAAAGCATTATTAGAAATGTAAAGAGCAGGACATAATTGTATTTAATTGTTCCCAGGGATATGACTAGATGTGTGGGAAGAAATACTTAAATAAGCATTCTAGGGTGTGCACGAATAGGGTAGAGAAGGAGATGGTGGACTGAGATTCTCAAAAGGCCTGTCCTAGAATGATATAAGGCCCTCAAACCTACCTGCCTTCTAAGCAAAATAGACTCAAAACCCATGGTGCTCGGTTTGGCCAAGAGGGTATGTGAGCTGGAGTCCTCTGCCCTCTGGGCCCTGGACTCAACCTACCCTCTGAATACAAATTAAACAAAATTTCAATTTTATCAGTCTGGAGAGGTGCCAAATGATTAACCTGACAGAAATCCATAGGTTAGCTCTGACCCCATAACTACCTCACTGTCTCCCTCCTTTTGCTGTTTATTCCCATACATGGTGAGCGTTCACCCCTCCCTCCCTTACTGATTAGCAAATTCTTGAGCATTCTAAAACTCCTGCAAAGCTGGCCACCCAATAGATCCCTGAAACTGAAGTGGGGAAAATGACTTACAAGCTCTTAAGTTTCCAGCTGATAAGTCTCCAGTTCAGAGACTGTGATAGAAGCTACTTTATTCAACAAGTGTATATTGAGTACTTACTCTGCAAAGGCATGCTCAAGGAACTATGGAAGAGTCTGGAATTCCCATTTTCAAGCAGTTGTAGCCAGATATTCCTAACTGGGACATAAATTAGAATCACCAAGTAAGATTTTCCAAAGGCCCCATCTAGAACTGAATCACGTTCACAAGGTTGGTCCCAGGTCTGTGAGGAATGGCAAAGTTTAAAGCATAGCTTTTATCTATACCTTTGGATATGAAGCTATGGGGTAGTATAAGGGCGGGTGTGTGTATCACTAGTTGAAAAACAAGATCAAGGATAACCACTGCCACAGAGGATAAGCAGTGCACTCTGAGAAGGGAAGACAAGGGAAGAAAGATTAATATCTATAAAGAAATAGCCTGGGGCAAGGAAGGTACAATGTGCCCCTGTGGCATGGCTTCCAAGAAACAAAACGTGGAATAATGACAGTCATCATTTTTTGCTCCTGCTTAGTACACAGTGAGAATGCCTGCTCCATGGTTGGCAGGGAGATAAGGCATGCACTTGTGTATCAGTGACACAAGGGGAAGAGTGACAAGTGATATTCTAAAGGGGGCAAGCAGAGTGCCATGGCAACCAGATTTACATACTGGGAAGGGCTTCCTGAGGGAGCTGAACTTTCAGCTGGGGACTGTAGGCTTGGAGGTAGAAGGGCAGGTGCTCCAGGTTCAGGTGACAGAATGACAGAATAGCCAGTGGCAGGAGATTGGGGAGAAGAATGTCTAGAAAAGGCCTTTTATGGTTGTATCTCAAGATACTTGGGGCTGGAGGCTTAGGGTGGGATAAGATTGGAAAATTCACCTGAACCAGATTGTAGGGGGCATGCTAAGGTATTTGGGTTTTATTTGTACATAATGAGGAACCACCCTGGTGTCACTTCAGAGGATGGCTTCAAGGGGAAAGAGAGGAGCAATGGGAAAGATGCTGAGGAAGTAACACCATTTGGGATGGAGTCTTGGACCTGTAATGGCAAGAACATCTCTAAGGGGCACTGGGAAGACAGTCAATAGGGCTTGGCTATGGGAGGGGAGGGATATAAAATGCAGGATTCCAAGATGATTCCACTTTGGAGTGTGGATGACTGGAAGGAAGCTGGTGCCATCAACCAAGCAGGGGGGAAATATTTTAGGTGGAAGGTGACAAACCTGCACTGCTGCCTCAACATCCACCTGGACAGGAGGGAATGTTGGAGGAATCTTGGCCAAGGTGGGTGTTTATTAATTGGGGCCATCAGAGTTGAACTACTGGCAGGGTGGTAACAGTATCTTGTTCATCTTCATGTCTTCCAAATAAATATTTTGTGCAGGAAGTAGCACTTTGTGCAATTCATTCCTTTAACGAGCGATTTATGGACTAAATATACATCCTCCAGTCTGCATACTAGAAACTGGAAATATGATACAGAACACATGTCCAGTTTAGTTGTAGGTGTTTAGAATCCCAACTTCATTCTAATTATGCTTATTTGAGAATATTGCTACTTTTGCAGACAGATGCGTCCACAGTCAGCAACAACTGCAAAACCAGCTGGGATGGACAACATTACAGGGAAAAGATCATCTTGCCAGCAAGCTGTCTGCACAATTTTCACACATAATTGAGTTTCATCCCTCATAAAGTGAAGGATGGTCCTTTCTGGGACTCCCTTCATGTTTTAGAAAGCCATGTCTCCATGTCTAAAGGAATAAATGGAGGGATGAATGATGAACTCAGAGCCCAAGAAACATTTTTTTCTGGGTGGCAATATAAAATTTACAGTTGGGAAGCCGCTTTACTCACAAGAGTGGGCATGGTGTGACGTATTTCTTTCGCTCCCACCCCCACAGCCATAGCACCCTCAATGTTGCACCGTCTCCTCCATCCTGCCCAGACCATTTCCTTATGCCTCTACTCCAACTCTGTCCACCTTTGCCTACACCACCAAACTCCTTTCAGTAGAAGGAGGCACCCTCAAAGTTGAAGGCACCTGGGGAATGTGGTGTTAGGGGAACATTGGACCCCTGCTGCCAGCAGAACCAGCATTGCCTGAGCAGACTTTTGAGGTGGCTGCGGAACTTGATTCCAACAAAGACATAGAGCACCGGGTTGAAGCAGCAGTGGGAGAAGGCAATGATGCGGCAGATCATCACGGCTTCCCGAATATGGTTTATGGTGTGACAGCTTTGTATGACTCCAAGATCTTTTAGTGACTGCGCAAACAGCATCAGGTTGTAGGGAGCCCAGCTGAGGAAGTATACCACCACGATGGTGAAGATGAGCCTGACTGTCCGGTGGCGCTGTTTGGACCGCGAGTGGAGCAGGGTCTTGAGAATCTCCATGTAGCAGAACAGGATAGATGCCAGGGAGACCAAGAAGAAGAAGTTGTGCGTGTAGACTGAGAGTACAAACCACTTCGTTTCTGAATAACGACAGGCACCTGAAATGCTCGTATGGAACATGGCATCAGGGATGGCAAACAGGATGCTGCCTATCCACACGACTGCAATCACTACCACGCGGAATTTGAGGGTGTGGATGCGCAGGGAAGAGAGGGGGTTCACTATGGACTCATAACGGTGAATGGTCATGATGGTGAGGAAGAAGATGCTGCTGTAGAGGCTGACGGAGAAGACCATGCTGTTGAGCTTGCAGTAGAAGTCACTTGACACCATGCCCTTGTAGTTAACAAAGATCAAATAAGGCAATGTGAAGGAGAACAGCAGGTCTGAGAGGCACAGATTGAGGATGAAGACGTTGGTGAGGGATTCCAGGCTCTCATACTTCAGCAGGACACACAACACCAGGCTGTTGCCCAGCAGGCTGAAGAAACACACCAAGGTGTACAGGGTGCTGATGGTAGAGGTGGCAGCATTGAAGTTCCCATACTCACACAGAAAGCTATTACTGTCATAATCATAGGTGATGGTCCCCGGGCTGCTCGAGAGCTCCATTAGATGTTGAGAGTGTCTGAAATGATAGAGGCATGGAATTTAAAGCCACATGGTTGGGCTCAGGGGTTAGGATCCATATTACAAAAAAAGTGGCCCAAGACTTACTCCTCATTGAAAACTGTAGTGGGGTAAGACCTTTCACCAGAACATGAAGTCACTAATCGCACTGTTTAGTTTGGTTAGCATTTCTTTTTTTTTTTTTTTTAAGATTTGTTTTTATTTATTTATACAAGCACTGGGGTACAGGCAGAAGTGCGGGAGGGTGAGAGAATTCACCAGAGCCAGAGCGGGGAGCAGAGCAGGCAGACTGACGAAACACACTGCTGAGGGGAGCAGCGGGCGGCAGGAGAGGTCTGCACGCCATGTGGGACCCTCGCCCGGTGGCCGGGGATCGAACCAGCGCTGCAGAGGCTGCAGGCAGCTTTGCAACCCAGCGCGCAACCGCTGCGCCACGGGGGAGGCCCTGGTTAGCATTTCTTTTTCAGTGTGATTTTCTTCATGAAGGATGCAGTGCACAAGTTTGCATTCTGTCACAAGCCTTTCTCTCCATGAAGACTGCTGTTTGAGTAGCACAAGCTAGACAGCTATACTCAGCAGGTATAGGGAAGGAGCAGTAGAACTCGATTTGAGATACTGAGATCAAATATGGGTCCCCTTATTTTGCTCTTGGGAAAGCTATTTGACCTTTTTGAACCGTACGTCCTCATCTATAAAATAAGGCTAATGATTCCAGAGTCATTTCTTCAACAAACATCTAGTGAACATTTACTCTTCCTCTCCTCCTCTCATCTCTTCTTCCCTCCTCTCCTCCCTTTCTATTTTCCTGTGCTGCTCCTTTCCTTCCTAAAAAGTGCAGAATTCCGATAGCAAGGTTGTGTTAAGAAACTTTCTGTTCCAGGCCTCCCTGGTGGAGCAGGCGGTTGAGCGCCACACTGTGAAGCTGTCCACAGCCTCTGCAGTGCAGGTTCAATCCTGGCCGGCTGGGGAGAAACCCACATGGCGCAGCAGACCTCTCCTGTCTTGCCTGCTGCTCCCCTCAGCAGTGTATTTCAGTAGATCTGCCTGTTCTGCCCCCCACTCTGTCTCTGGTGAATCCTCTCACCCTCCTGTGCATCTGGTCTGTGCCCTGGTTCTTGTATAAATAAATAAATCTTAACAAAAAAAAGAAACTTGCTGTTTCTTGGAACAGGTGGAAGAAGAGAGGATACAAAGGAAGCAAACATCTTTCATATAAACCAAAGTATGAAATAATGTCAAGACTACAATGGACACTGAGACTTTGAGAGATCAGACTTTCCCTCCCAGGAAGGATCAACTCTCAGAGCAGAAGGCTTCTTCACACAGGAGTTCTGAGCTTCTTACAGATGCAAGTAAGTGGAAACAACCCAAGTATCCAATAGGAGGGGAGTCATCGAGAAAACAATATTGAATCAAGTTGATTTAATCATTTGAATTAGTTAGGTTTTAGATAGAGAATAGAGGGTCAAGGAGAAACAAGACAAAGTAAGCGCTGGCAGAGCTGGAATTTTAGTTCAGAGAGGGAAGTAAAGTCATTGTTCCTTAAAGAAAGAGGATGGGAAACTTGGATTAAGCACTGCCTGAGCAGGGGAGGGAGTTCTAATCACCTGCTATGTGCGAGACACTGGGCTAATCCATTTCACTCACCGCTCCTTTTATCCTGCCTTTCACTGGTAGTTATGACAACCTCTCTTTTACAGAAGAGGAAATTGAGGCTCAGATGATCTGTGATCCTGAATAATGCCATGGGAATGGGTTGGTAAGAGGATTTTGCAGCCCTTGTACTATCAGGTTATCAATGCTAGATTATTTATTTTATATAAAAGAGAAAATCTGAGTTCTACTTTTCAGTAATCCCAATAAACTCGGATGAGATTAACCCTTCTATGCATAAGAATTATAAACCCTAGAATAGAACCAAAAACAAAATTGAAAATCTTCCTGGAGGCACTGTTGAGCTACCAAATGATGGTAAATACCGGAAGGGATAAGGTATTTGAAAAAAGAGAGCAGCTATATAATATTTTAAACCAATGCTACATCAATTTAAAAAAAAATAAATAAGGGCCTCCCCTGGTGGCGCAGTGGTTGAGCGCTGGGCTGCGAAGCTACCTGCAGCCTCTGAAGTGCCGGTTTGATCCCCGGCCACCGGTGAGGGTCCCACATGGTAGGACAGACCTCTCCTGTCGTGCCTGTTGCTCCCCTCAGCAGTGTATTTCATCACTCTGCCTGTTCTGCTCCCCGCTCTGGCTCTGGTGAATTCTCTCACCCTCCTGCACTTCTAACTGTACCCAGTGCTTGTATAAATAAATAAATAAATCTTAAAAAAAAAAAAAAGATAAATAATACAAGTGAGGAATCCTTTAAAAAAAAAAAAGATTCAACGTTTCCTTACATTCTTTTTGTTTTGCTGCCAGTATATGTATGGAGGATTTGCGTCATGACTTTCCAAAACAGATAATAAAATACCATTTTTTCTTACTGTTCTTGTTAACCATTATCTGGTGGGAATCATTCTATGTCAAGTGATACAGCTCTAATGTGCTCTTTTTTTGGCTGCATCGTGGATATACAATGATTTATCCAGCCATAATATGTCTAATATTAAAAAAAAAGAAAAAGAAAAAGAGCCGAATGGCATAGGATGAGATTTCCTTTTTTATGCCTTTCACCTAAAGACAGGACCTGGTCATGAGAAGCAGCGAAAGTTCTAGCAGAAAACTCACAATTTTTCAATCTTAAAAACTAATCAATCAAGTTTAGGGCAACTACAGTTCCTGGAAAGTTGAGGGGGGAAAGTCACAGACAGCAAAGGGCTAGAGAGTGAGAGCCCCAAATTCCTTATGTGCACCTGCCCCAATATTTGACCAGTTCCTGAACCATGAATGCACCAGTGTCTGGGAGAACAGAGCTGAGATTTGAGTGGCTGCCCAAGTCAGGGAAGACAGAGTTTATAGAGTTTGAGACAATCAGGTTAATTTTCTGTTTAAGCAAACAACCAACCAATACTTTCCAGAAGAACGAAACAGAATCCAGTCTCTTAAAACGTTACCTAGGATAGCACAACATTCAGGATACTAGACAAAAGTATTTGGCATATAAAAAAATGGGAAAGCATGGCCTGTACTAAAAAGAAAAGACAATGAAAAAACTGGTCCTGTGCTGCTCCAGATGTTACATTTTGCCAATAAGATTAAAATACAACCACATTTTAATAACAGCACAAAACACAGCAAAGCAAAAACAGACAATTATGAGTCAGAGACATCCTGCAGGGCAGGAGGAGGGAGAGGGGTGGGAGGGAGGGAGGAGCACAGGGGACTGAGGTGATGGTGCATGGGTGCCTTGGGGAAGGAAATTCTATGGGGACTACACTTGAGGGGTGGGGGAAGCAAATATTGTTTAAAAAAATTAAAAAATTAAAAAATAAAATAAAATAAAACCACGTGACAATGCCTAAGGCAACAAAAGAAACCATATTGATAATGAATGAAAAGATAAAATGTCTCAGCAGAGAAAAACAAATCATACAAAAGACAGTAAATCAGTAAAAATGGGATATCAAGTAAATGGGATATCATTTACTTTAAATCAGTAAAAATGGAATATCAAGAAAAAGCCCAATAATTTAGTAGTGAAACAACATAATTCTCTTGATTCGTGTCTGAGTCAAAACCAAAATGATGAAACAAAGTATAAAATATTTTGAACTGAATAATAATGACAATAACATATTAAAATTCTCTGGCTACAACTAAAGAAGCACTTTGAAAGAAATCTAGTTTTAAATGCTTATACTAGACAGAAAAAAAAAGGTGTAAAACCAATTATCTAAAAATTAGTGTGCTAAAACAGCACATTTAGGGCCTCCCGTGGTGGCGCAGCAGTTGGCCGCTGGGCTGTGAAGCTGCCCACAGCCTCTGGAGTGCCGGGTTCGATCCCGGGCCTCCGGCGAGAGTCCCACATGGTGCGACAGACCTCTCCTGCCGCACCCGCTGCTCCCCTCAGTAATGTATTTCGTCAGTCTGCCTATTCTGTTCTCTACTCTGGCTCTGGTGAATTCTCTCACCCTCCCGCGCTTCTGACTGTACCCAGTGCTTGTATAATAAATAAATCTTTGAAAAAAAAATAAAATAAAACAGCACATTTAGCCTTCTACTCCACAATATTATTTGAACTAAAAAACTCAGCTGAAAATTACCCAACTATTAGAAATAATAATAGCTTACATAAAGACTTGTAACTAAGTAAGTCCTAAACTTTCTTTAGCTTAAGGAAAAGAAAAACAGTATATAACAGTTCCAGTCAAAGTATGGTCTACAGAGAGTCTTTTTAGCAAAGCAGATTTTTGGGAATCCCCAGACCTGTGGAGTCAGGACTCAGAAGTCTGCAGGTTTACCAGCTCTCCACGTGATTCTGAATTCCACCAAACTCCTGGTATAGGCAATTAAAATTAGAGGAAAACATAACTTTAAAATGTCTGTAAAGGAACTCACCTGTACTACACCATTTTATACCTCTGCCTGACTCAATACTGGAACTGTGCTTCTCCTTATGCTTTAGTTAAGGATCTGAAACAAATTCAGGAGAATTGGCTATGCTCTATGGGTATCTCCCTGGGCAGGGCTTGAACTCGTGCTGCAGGGGAGGCTGCCAGATAGCTTCATAGTGCAGTGTCTTAACCCCTCGTGCCACCAGGGAGGCCCTGGACACTGACCTTAAATGAGATCCAAAAATTAACTGAAAATGGATTAAAATCCCAATATTAAGAGCTAAAGCTATATAACTTTTGTGTGTCAAAGGATGCTATCAAGAAACTGGAAAAGAACTGTTAAGAATTACATGAACTCATTTATTAGCTTAAATTGATTTTTTGGCTAATTTAAACATTTGCATTTATCAAATTATTTCATTTGCTTATGATTTCTTTCCTTCCAATCTAGAAGCCTTTTTTTTTCTTTCCTAATTGCCCTTACTGAACTTCCAGTACAATGCTGTGAGAGAGGAGAGCCTTGATTCCAGCCTTTCCCTGTAAAGTGTGATAAGAATTTTCATCAGAATTTTAATACATGGCTTTTATGGGACTGAAGAAGATCCTTCTATTCTCAGTTTGTTGAATTTTTTTTTTAAGTCATGAAACTGTGTTAGATTTTTGTCTTGTATTCCAGACACATTCTTTCTTATTTCGATGGTGGATTAGCAGAACAATTTTTCTCCAGCATCAGGATCCATCATCCCAGCCAGCACAGTAAATACCTTTTTTGTCTATTGATTCAGGGGTATGAGGAACCCAAAGTGGCCAGTGCCAGTCTTTTTAGTTCAATGGACTTTTCATTGGGGAAGAATGATTGTGAATGAATCACCAGGGTATGGGAGCTTGGGTTATCATGTGCCTCAACTATTCTGTATCTTTGCCTTGATTATTTTTGCTTTGACTATTCTGTGCCTTTCAGTGTTATAGAAACAGGGAAAGTTGATAAGGGAAGTCCTGACTGTAGGCCAGACAGGAGAGGGAAATAGCTCCTCTAGCAGCTCGGTAGCAACAATGGGCCTCTGTTGATGCCACATGAAAAAGAATTACCCAGCTGAGTCCTGGCCCAAGCTGTTGAGTCACAAAATTATGATATATAATGAAATGGCTTTTATTTTAAGACTTTATATTTGGGGGTGCTTTATTACACACTTGTTAGAACACATAACACTGACAGTGTGGGGAAAATCCCCAAGCTGACTTTCCATCCTTCCTGCACACATCCTACTCAGTCTCCCCCTTTAACGTGGCTTTAAGAGAGGTGTCTTCTCTGCCTAGCTTCCATTAAAACCCAGTTGGGAAATCCCTGAAGTGCGACCTGCCTGACTTACCATGTAGTGCTGACAGAAGAATTGTTCTGGGTCATCCCTTAAATCTTCACAGGGTACCCCTTCGGTCTCGGGCGGCAGTGAAATCACCTACTCCCACCTACTCACAGCCCTTTCTGTGACAGCTGTTCTCCCACCCAACCACACCTGGGCCTGGCTAGAGTGTGTTTACATTGAGAACTGGGGGGACTCAGTGGCTGGCTGGGGTGGTTTCTCTTTCCAGCCCCTTTGCTCCCTCGGTCAGACCTGTCTCAGGCAGAGCAAACCACTGCTGTCATCACCAAGACTGGTTTGTGAGGAATTCAGAGGATAGTTGGTTGCTAGAAGACTAAACTCCTTAGGTCTGTCCTGAAAGTGGGGAGAGTTATAATGGAGCCTTTTTTTTTTTTGTGGGACCCTCACTGGAGGCCGGGGAATGAACCAGCGCTGCAGAGGCTGGGGGCAGCCTCTCACGCAGCCCAGTGCTCAACTGCTGCACCACCGGGGAGGTCCTAATGGAGTCTTTTTGATGTTGTCAGTAGCATCAAAGACGAAACTGCTATTTGCTGCTCTAAGGTCTCTGACTCCAGGATCCAGTGCCTATGGCATTTTGGCACCTCAGTTTCCCCTTATGAATTGCAGATAATCACAGCATCAACGAGGCTGACTAGAATGAGGATCAGCCAGAGTAAATGAGCTCTGTGTCAAGAACAGCGCCTGGTGCATGCTCAGTAGCTTTTAGCTCCAGCTATCTGGATGATGGTAGCAGACGAATTACAGGAAGCCATACCTTCTGCACAGGTCAGCTCTCTAGAAATAATTATTGGATATAGAAGGAGGTTTCCAAGGGAGATCTGGAGCATGAATAGAAGGGATCAGGGATAGGGAGCTGAATGCCAGGTATTGGGAACACCTATGTAACAGTGCACCCCAGGCCTCCCAGCACTGCAGAGTGGGTGAGGTATGTGGTGCAAAAGCTGGACTGTCAGGATTTGAGGCTGGAAAGATGAGCAATATCCGTTTACTGGGTTGAGTTGAGTTGCCTGAAGTCTTCAGTTCTGAGGCATTCTCCTCACGCACTGCGTGTCCTTACCACAAATGTCACCTTGCACACCACTGAGTAACACTCCCCCTGGATTGGTCAGTCAGCATGCTGCTTTGGTGTGGAGAGTATAAAATGTCGCAGAGAAAAAAATAATTATAATAAATTAAAAAAACAAAATTAACAGGCAGCTATTAATCAGAGACACTGCAGGGGAGGGGAAGGGAGAGGGATCAAACAGAAGGGAAAAACACAAGGGACTAGGGTGATGGCGTACGGGTAGATTGGTGGCGGGAATTTTACAGGGACTACACCTGAGAGGAGAAAGCATTGTACAAAAAGAAAGAATGATGTTTTATACATATATATATATATATATAAAATAAATGTAAGGAAAAATAAAAGTCACAGAGGCCCAAACCCCTACCCACGAAAATGCTCTCTCTCAAATGCAGGAATGTTAAATAATTTGGGTGCCACTTCAGGGAAAACTTCCTGGAGGAGATGACATAGGCTAAGTCTTGAAGATGAGTGGAAGTGAACAGGCCAAATTCATACAAATAGAAAATTACCAAAGCAGCAATACTACTGAGGTTGAGAAACCCTGGTCTAACTCCTTGGCTTCCATGGGAGGTGAAATTGCCTCTCACTGTATATTTACAACTTGGAGCCTGAAGAGCTAATTTTATGAATCAGCAGCTGAGGGATCCTAGACACTGCCAGATAGAAAGCTGCAACCATCTGAAGTTCTGGATAAATTTTTATAAGATTTATTTATGCATACAAGAGTTGGGGTACAGGCTAGAGGTGTGTGGGGGGTGAGAGGATTCACCAGAGACAGAGTGGGGAACAGAACAGGCAGACTGACTGAAATACACTGCTGAGGGGAGCAGTGGGCGCGACAGGAGAGGTCTGCTGTGCCATGTGGGTAGCTCCCTGCCAGGGATCGAACTCGTGCTGCAGAGGCTGCGGATTGCTTCAAAGTGTGGTGCTTTACCCCTTGCGCCACCGGGGAGGCCCCAGTTCCAGATAGATTTAAATGTAAGAAATTAAGACATGAAAACTGGAAGACAGAAACACTTATCAGATGGACGGGAAAAAGACTTTATAAATATCCTTCTATGTTTATATATACTACATATAAATACAATATGTCTATGATCCTCAGTGCATGCCATTTTAGAAGGACATTATTATATATTGGAGATTGAATGCCTTTGCTAGCCGTTGCTATCTTTCCTCTTGCTATATCTTTAATTCTGGGCTTCCCATTCCATTGTTGTATTAAATGCAGTATCTTTTTTCTTTGCAGTTTTTCAAAGTCAAATTAGTTGGATTGACCTTGTTACGATCAGCACAATGATGGTGGGAAGTGGGGCAGATATTAATTTAGAAGGCAGATCTTGCCAATTTACAAAAAATACAGTATGTCTACCATCAACTCAACTCATCTCTGATATTTCTGCTGGAGGTTTTGGTTGGCCTTATTTTTTGTTTTCAGTTGAAGTGTTAACCTCATTGTTCCCCTTCCTAAGCATCTTCCTTTTCTTGTTTTTTGCCTACCACAGTGTTTGCCTTTTGTCTTTTTTTTTTTTATGAGAGTTTGGCCTCTGCTGGTTGGATATGGGTATGAGTATGTCATGTGTGTGCATGGTGTGTATGTGTGTGCATGTGTGTGCAGTTTCTTATATGTTTTCATATCTACATGAGTTAGCTAACAGTCTTGGGTTCCTGCAATAACAGTGATGTGGTTTTCCTTCTAACATAACCTTACTATGAAATCAACAGCTGAAAAAGAATATGATAAAAATACTAAGCCAATTCACTGTTCCTGAAAACCCTCATCAAGTGAGTGATTGGAAAATAAGTATCTACTTTAACATAATCCAAGGATCAAAGACATCTCAAGGAGAATGAAAAAATACACTGAATGAAATAAAAATGAAAATACAGCATATCAAATTTTGTGGGACATTACGCTGCTCTGAGAGGGAAATTTATAACATTTTAAGACTTAAAGTAGACATGACAAAATGTCTCATAAATAATCTAAGTCCCTAACATAAAAGCCTAGAAAAAGAAAAGGAAAATCCAAAGTAGAAGAGCTTAAAAATAAACATAAAAGAAGAATTAATAAGTTTGAAAACATAAAACAAAAGATATAAGACAAAAAATTTGCTCTTTGAGAAGACCAGTAAAATTATAGACCTTTAGAAAGACTGACAAAAAAAAGAGGACACAAATTATTAACACCAGGCTGAAACAGGAGCTATCATTATAGATCCTGAAGACATCAAAGGATAATAATCAAATTCCGCAAACAACTCTACACAAATTTGTCAACTTAGATGAAGGAACCGAATTCCTTGAAAAGCACAGACTACCCCAACTCGCCCAATATGAAATAAATAAGTTGAACAGTCCTATAACTCTTAAGGAAATTGAAATCATAATTTTTTTTAAATCCTGCAAAAGAGATCTCCAGGTACAGATAATTCAGCAAATTCTTCCACGTTTGAAGAATCAACACCAGTTCTACACAATTCCTTCCAGAAAATACACGAGAGAACAGTTCCTAACTTATTTTGTGAGACCAGAATTACACTGATGCCAAAACTAGACAAAGACAGTACAAAAACCAAATAAAGCTATAGACCAATATCCCTAATGAATATAAATGAAAAATTCCTTAGCAAAGTACTAGCAAACCGAACGTGAGATTTATTTCAGAGATTCATGACCAGCTCTATACTCAAAGTCAGTTAATGTAATGTAGTCATCATGTAAAGGCCTAATGGAGAAAAATCACATCATTAGATCATTTGATATAGAAAAATGATTGGACAAAATTCAATACCCATTCATGATAAAACTCCTAGAAACCTAGTGTAGGTTTTCAGGCTTTTCTGCCCTCCTACCATTAGGATTGCCCCGCCTGATGGGGCACCTGCATTTATTACATTGTTGTAAGCTGTCTAGTTTACTTCTGTGGGCCATGGCTCAGTATTGAGGTTGTCACCAAGAGAAGCAGAAGCAGAAGAGGCAGGAGGAAGAGAAGGGGAGAAAGAAGCCCAGAGTGAAGACTTGCTGGGGGCTTGGAGACCTGCCAGCCTCCTGGCCCCCCAGCACCCCTGCCTGCCATGTACCTGGTTGCTGCACTACATGTAAAAGCTCAATAAAAGCCTGAGAAGCCTCCGAGGGCTTCTGGACTCCCCTTTACCTGTCTGGTCTGCTCGAATCATAGAAACTGCACAGTGGCCTTCCTGCCACTACACCTAGGGACAGGGTTTATCAATTTTCTCAACTTGATAAAGAATATCTACTAAAAAACCTGCGGTTGACATTATGCTAATGGTCTGAATGTTTCCCCATAAGATTGGGTAGGGAGGAACTCTCACCACTCACCCAGCTTAGCACCATGAGTCCCTGCCAGCACAAGACGGCAAGAAAGGGAGATCAAAGGCACACAGATTGGAAAGGAAGAAATAAAACTGTCCGTGTTTGCAGATGACAAACATGGAGAATGCTACAGAATATCCAAAATCAAAACAAGCTGAAATAATCCCCAGACTCAGAAGGGAGTTTAGCCAAGTTGCAGGGTACAAGATCAACATAGAGCAATCTACTGTATTTCTCTATGTACTAACCATAAACATGTGGAAGCAAAATTACAGTATAATACCATTTCAGTCTCCCTCAAAAAAGAGAGAATATGTATGTGCATGTATCAACAAAATATGCACAAACATTTATTAAAAATTACAAAACGTTGAATTAAATCAAAGGAGATTTGCGGGTAAATTGGGGAAAGACGCAATGGCAGGAAGAAGGATTGAATTGAACTGTGTTATATAGGCACATGATTCTCCACGATGCCCCCTTGAACGTCAATAATGTTAGACTGCAATGTTACTTCAATGAAAAAATGTAAGTCAAAGGAGGGCTAAGTAAATGGAAAGAAATGCCAGGTTCATGGGTTGAAAGTCTCATCATAGTAGAAGTATCAGCTCTTCCCAAAAGGAGGTAAAGTTACAATGCGATCCCTATTAAAACCCTCCAAGAGTTTTTACATGTTTATTTAAAAAATTATGTGGAGATGCAAAAGAACTAGATAGAATAGCTTACACATTTTGAAAAGAGGATTGCGAGGAATCCGCAGCCTGTTTCGGAGACTGTGTGGTATTCGCAGAAGGATAGACATGAAGATTAATGAAAAGAACTGAAAACTCAGAAACAGCCCACACAGCTCTGCCTGCCTGGTTATTGGTAAAGGTGCGCAAGCGAGGCAGTGGAGGAAGGGTTGTCTTTCCAGCAAATGGTGCTGGAACAATTGTATAATCATCACAATTGTATAAACAACCCTTCCCCCATCTCAACCTAAATTTTGAATCTTATACAAAAATTAACTCAAAATGCATCCTAGATATAAATGTATAAAAACTTTTAGGGAAAAAAAGAAGAAAATTGGGCCTCCCCGGTGGCACAGCAGTTGAGCGCTGGGTTGCCAAGCTGCCCGCAGCCTCTGCAACACGGGTTTAATCCCCGGCTGCTGGGTGAGGGCCCCACATGGCTCACAGACCTCTCCTGCGCCCGCTGCTCCCCTCAGCAGTGTACTTTGGTCCTTCTGCCTGCTCTGCTCCCCGCCCTGGCTCTGGTGAATTCTCTCACCCTCCCGTGCTTCTGACTGTACCCAGTGCTTGTATAAATAAATAAATAAATCTTTAAAAAAAAAAAAGAAGAAGAAAATAAGAAAATTAGGGGGAACCTAAAATTGGTAGAGTTCTTAGCCATAATATCAAAAGTATAATCCATAAAGGAAAAGATAGATAAATTAGACTTTATCAAGATGGAAAACTTTTGCTCTGCAAATTATCCTGTTAAGGTAACATACAGACTGGGAGAAAATATTTGCAAACCACATATCCATGTCTGAGAAGATCTAGATGTAAATCTTTATCTATAAAATCCTCAAAACTAAAAAACAGGACTGTGAATCCCGATAAGGCCTCATATTATTCTGGGAAGTAGGGAAATTTCTCTCTTGGTAAAATAAGGGGAGTAACCCAAAGCCCCAAATGTCCTTCAAGGCCAAGAAGCCGGCTTTCTTGGCAATGTCAGTTCAAAGATGCTAGAGAAATCCGTGGTTGGCCACTGCCCTCCACTGAAACAACATTATCACTTCTGTGCAGAGGATACAGGCACATCTTGTTTTAGTGCCCTTCGCTTCATTGGTTTTACACATAGGTTATTATAAAATGAAGGTAACCCTTTTGGAGGCAAGTCCAGGCAGCATTTTCCCAACCAGCATCTGATCACTTTGTGTCTTGAAATATCTCAAACATTTTTGTGGTCAGTAGATGATTTTGTCATTGTTTGAACATCCTGGTGTCCTCTCCCCAAAGCTAGACCGGGTAGCCTGCACCACACCTAGACACGGCCCAGCTCCTGGGCTCCAAACCTACCTGGCTCGTTACTGTCATGAACACTTAGGCAGCTATAACACAGCCGTTTTTGTGTATCTAAACCTACCTAGATAGAACAGTTAAATGATAGGTTGAGTGAAAATGCAGTAGAAAAAATAAAAGCTGGTAATCTACTGGGTGGGGACTTCCTGTGCATGGAGCTGGCAGGGCTGGAAGTGGCTCTACGTGACTGTGAGGCTGCTGCTAGCGCGTGCCAGCGACTGCCATCTGCTGGAACCACAGCGTCACTTCTGTGTAGAAAACACTACAGACACATCTTGATTCATTGTGCTTTGTCTTATGCGCTTCTCGGGTATTGTAGTTTTGGTTTTCATTGAAGGTTTGGGGCAACCAAACCTGCATTGTGAAGTCTACTGCAGATTTTACAAACATGTCACTGAACTGTCATTCTTCAGATCATCGTTACCAGGGAATGGAGAGCAGTGACTATTACTGATTGTCAATTTCAGGTCAATCACTAGATATGGCATCTTACAGGGAACACTAGCAATGAAGCGGGATCTGCTGTTCTGCCTCTTGAGTGCCTCTGATTCCCTTGATCTGATCATGACCCTTGTTCTACAGCTTGTATTGTTGTCCAAATATTTTTCTCCATTGAAAACACTCAAATCTGTGCCTGTTCTTTGTATGCCTCCCCCTTCACAGTGAATTCCTCTGTGAACAGTGAGTCTGCTTTTACTTACAAATTCCTGAAGAGTCTGATCTTGACCCACTTCTCTGATTTGTATGTGCTCTACCCTATGCCTTCACTCATCTCCTTGGCTATACATGATGATTGAACCAAGGAAATGCGTGTGATAGTTCACACTCTAATACAAAGACATTTGCAGAGAAAATGATGAGATGTCATGAAAAACCCACCGTAGAGGAAAAGACTGTCATGACCTCTGTCCTCACACTCTGTCCCCTACCTTCACCCTCTGGAAGGACTGAGTCACTGTGTCCTCAAACCCACCTGGGTTTTCACTGCTTTCCCAGGCTCCCTTCCTTCTAAGCCTTTGGTCTCATGTACTTTCCTGATTTTTCCACCAGGGGGAGATCGTTCATAACTTCACCAGCCAAGTTTACATCTCTAAGCCATACAGCCCTGGAAATGCAGTCGGTTTGAATTTAGATGAGCTTACGTACAAGTTATACAGCAGACATTGAAGACTTAGTACAAAAATAAGAATATAAAATATCTTATGAGTAATTATATGCTGAAATTTTATTGTAGATATATTAGATTAAATAAAAATGTTAAAAATAACTCCATCTATTTATTTTTTTAAATATTTTATTTTATATAATTCTTACCTCATTTTTCATCTTTGCACAATGTATGCATTTTCATTTTGGTTATATTTCCCATACAATTCCCCCCCCCTTATTTTGACTCTAGTTCTTCCTCTCCCGGCCCCTCCCTACTTCCCCTCTTCCCCCCATCTCTGGTTTATAGTTGCTTGTTGATTTTGATTATTGCTTTGTATTGATTAGTCTTTTTCCTGGTCTCTTATTTAAGTTTTCTAGATTCCTGCTATGAGTGAGACCATCCGGTATTTTTCTTTTTCTTTCTGGCTTATTTCGCTGAGCATGATCCCTTCCAGCGCCATCCATGTTGCTGCAAATTGCATGTGTTTATCTTTTTTGAATGCTGAGTAATATTCCATGGTGTATATGTACCACATCTTCTTGATCCAGTCATCTATTTTTGGGCATTTGGGTTGTTTCCATATCTTAATCTATTTATTTTATATTTTTTAAATGGTAATTACAAAAAATTTGAAATTCTATGTGTGACTTACTTTCTATTTCTGACAGAAAGAACTGGTTTAGAGGCTGTCTTCCAATGGCTAATTATAAGGTAGGTCTACAGAACCCTAGGGCTCTAAGGATCCCAGTTTGAAAACCATTTGCTTAGCTTTACTTATGAAGCAACTGTGGCCCAAATTTGCCTACAGTTCTTCCAAGGTTATCCAAGTGATAGAGTTGAGTTTACATCAGCACCCAGTGTTCCAGACCTCATATTTTTTCTCTCCTATATGGAGGTCCTTGCATGCCACACGAGGACAGGCTCAAGACCCTCTGTTAGGCCTTGAAGGTACTTTCTCAAAAAAGGTCCCCACCACAGACCTCTCCCTTTTATTCCCTCCCATGGGTCTCCTGTGCGGCCAAGGGGCTACTCTTTGCTTATCCCACAAGCATCCTTCTGCTTCCCGTTGGGACTCCTAGTCCAAGCTCTCTGGCCCCGTCAGGCTGCTCCCTCCATGGGGCTGACAATCTGAAAGGAGACCCTGAAGACAGCAGTGACTGCTTGACTCTTCTTGCCTTTAGTCTCCAGCTGCCTTCTTGCTGGCCCAACCCCAGTCCTACCCAGGGGGCCAAACTATCCCTCAGGTCGAATAAATCTAATCTAACTGGAAAGAGGAGGACAAGCCAGCTAGATTTGTCACTGGCTGACCCATGACCACCATTTTCTGTCACTAGTAGTGACATGCACATAGCCCATGTTACCCACAGGCCTGGCCTGTGTTGGGGTGACTGGCATCCGCATGGCCAGTGATTCACAGGGAGTGGAAAGCGGCCCTTGTGGGGTGACTTCTCTAAAGAGAAGACATGAATCAGCAGTGGGAAGCTGGGAGGCAAGCCAAGCCCCTGAGTCGCAGGTGGACTTAAGCACAGGCCTCTGCACCACAAACCCCTTCCACCGCAGTGCAGCCCCTTTGCAGCGCTGTGGGTCAGTGGCACTGTCACTTGTGGCCAGGTGCGCCCAGCGTGTGTGAGGCTGTGTGTGTGCTTCTGCCAGGTGAGGAGCTCTCATTGCTGGCTTGTTTTCCCCTCATGGACGCTCCAAACAAGTGGGAACAAAGGGTGCCCTCTGCCCTCCCTAGCCTGGATTTCCAGTCCAAGGAACCACGTTGGTCTAGGCCTCAGTGTGGCCCAGGATCACTGGGGCAGTCACTACACTATGTCTGCACGCTCATCTCTCCCTTTCCTAGGCCCACATTCGAGAATTGCTGCATCATGGGGCTTAAAGAGAACCCATGGTGTGTGGCTCAGCAGTCACAAGGTGAGGGCTCTCTTCCCACTTCGGCTGTGGTTCTAGCTGTGTGCCTCTGGGCAGCCGCTGCATGTCTCTGAGTCTCAGTTTCTCACTTATAAACCAAAATGTGTTCATTATCTATCACTCTTTTAAAGATGTCTTAAAACTTAACAATTTAAGCAATAAATATTAATAACCTCAGTGTTTCTGTGGTCAGGAGTTAGGAAGCAACTCACCGGGGTGATTTTAGTTCATAGTATTTCATGAGATGTGGTCAAGATTGCTACTGGAGGGGCCTCCCTCATGGTGCAAGGGGTTAAGATGCAACCTATGAGTCTATCCACAACCACTGCAGCATGAGTTTGATCCCCAGCCGGCCAGGGAGCTACCCACATGGTGCAGCAGACCTCTCTTGTCTCTCCCGCTGCTCCCCTCAGCAGTGTATTTCAGTCAGTCTGCCTGTTCTGCTCCCCACTCTGTCTCTGGTGAATCCTCTCACCCCCCCACACCTCTGGCCTACACTCCAGGTTTTCTATGCATAAATAAATAAAAAGAATGAAGGGGAGGTTTCATCTCGTTTAAAAAAAAAAAAAATGCTACTAGAGCTGCGGTCAACTGACAGCTTGATTGGGGTGGAGGATCTGCTTCCAAAAGAGTTCACTCAGGGAGCTGCTGGTTGGCAGGTGACCTCTGGTCCTTGCCACATGGATCTTTCTACGGGGTTGCTTGACTGTTCTCCTGGCAGTAACTGGCTTCCCCCAGGGTAAGGAATCTAAGAGAATAAGAAAGAAACCACTACTTTTTTACAACCAAACTATGGAAGTCAAACTGTCATTAGTGCATGATCCTATTTGTTACAGAAGTTAAACCTATTTAAGGAAGTGAATACCAAGAGGGGAACCACTGGGGCCATCTTGAAGGCTGAATGCCATGAGATTGTAGGTGATGTTTTTCCTTCCGACCTCACAGAGCATGCGTAAGGCTTTGTTTGCACACTCACTTTGAGGAAAACCATTGACCAGAGGATGCATCTGTCAAGAGTCAAGTCAGCAGCTGCTCAACAGAATAAGGGCTGCTGGGGCTGGATCCCAAGACCATCACAGGAAGCTCCACTGGTGAAAGTGGGAAGCCAGCCAGGAAAGCACAGAAGCCTCCCTGCTGTCCCCATGTGAATGTACGGCGTGGAAATGATCAAGAAAGTGCCTGGCGATGTGTGCATCACACACGGGTGCTGACTGCAGGAAGGCTTTTCTTATCCGTAAGTGTGCTCCATAAAGCAAACCGGTGGGTCACAGGCTGAGGAATGCCAGGAGGGGCACTGAACCAAGACGGAGGCTGAGTGGTGCTCTAGCCTTTAGTTTGTTCTTCCCAAACTCTGAAGGGCTGCGTAAGTGCAACAGTCCATTGCCATTACCTCCTGGCAAGACGCCCCAGATAACTCCTCGAAGAATGTACCCACCCGATTCCTTAAACAGCCACAAACAAGGAATTTAAATATCCTCCATGCTTTGCAACTATCAGAAACAACTTCTCAAAATTGACTTGAATCTTCCTGGTTTGTTTGTGACGTTATCCTGGCTACCACTGCTGTATAACACATTGCTCCAAACGGGCTGGAGAATAGCCATTTTATTTTGCTCTTGATTTTCAGGGCTAAGAATTCCGGAAAGGCTCAGCTGCACCCTTCACCTGTAGCATTTCTCATGGGGTTGCATGATGTCAGTTAAGGCTTCAGTCACTGAAGTTGAGCCTGGATAGCCAAGATGGCTACCCTCATGGTTGGGGGCTGATGCTGGCTCAGCTGGGTTGTCGACACGAATACCTACACATGGCCTCTAGTATGGCAGTCTTAGGGTGGTTGGATTTCTTATAAGGTCCTGGATTCTCCAGCAGCAAGTGTCCTGAGAAAACCAGGTGGAATCTGCATGGTCTCTGGGAAGTCTGTTAGTGTCCCTTCTCCCATAGTTTTTATTAGTTATAAGGTTCTGTGGCTCCCCAGGTATAAATGAATCATGAGACTAGCACAGATTGAACGGGATAAACACTATACTTCATTTCCTGAGGCAAAGTGGCAAATCCCACTGCAGATGGACATGTGGAATGAGAGAAGCTATGGTCTTTTATGAAAACATCATCTTCTACGAAGGACTCGAATTATCTCCCACTTAAAGATCTGTATTGAATAATTCATTGTAGGGTAAAGAAAATATCAGGCTTTTCTGCCCTTCCGCCATCAGGATAGATGATGGATCCTTGTCCTGAATGCATGCCTGATGGTGGGCACCTGGAGTAGGGTGTGGGCATAGGTAGATGGGATTCAGCTGAGCTAAGACTGTGCTTTTAAGGGCGGCGTCACGGGGGGACGCCAGCAGCCCCAGCCAGCAGCAGCAGAACCTGAAGGAGAAGCTGAAGCAGAAGCAGAGAACGCCAGAGAGCCCAGATAGAGTGAGGACTTGCTGGGGGCTGGGAGGCCTGCCAGCCTCCCAGCCCCCCAGCCAGCACCCCTGCCTGCCATATGCCTGGTGAACCCCAATAAAAAACCTGCAAAACTACTGAGGACTCTGACTCCTCCTTTACCCGGTCTGCATGGGATCAGAAAACCTGCACTGTGCCCGTTCCTGCCCCTTTACATTCATGAACATGTCAGACTCAAAAACTGCTTATAATTGGGCAGAATCTTAAAGATTCTCCATTTACATTTCATTGTAAGATGAAAACATTTGAGGTCTCAAGAACCCAAGTCTCTCACTTGAGTTCACACTGCTGGTCAGAGGTACAGAATGCAATTTCTGCCCACCGGTGCTCCACCTCACCATGGTGGACTCTGGCATCATCCTTCCTTGTAGCTGCGTGTCCCCAGGGGAGCTGACTCTGCGGTGTTGCTGTCTGCATGCAAGGGCAACATGCAGTTACTGTACTCCCAGCTTGCAGGCGAAGTCACCATCCCCAGACAGGCAGAACCAAAGAAAGTCTCCAGAAAATGGAGTTGGAGATGGTGGATTATGTCAGCCATAGGTCTGCTCTGCTGATCTCCCCATTTTATGAGTTCATGATGTCCTTGTTGTTTAAGCCTCTTAGAGTTTGGTTTCTGGTTACTTGCAGTTGAATGTGCCCTAATTAAACCACTCCTATTTCTGCAATTAACCCTGATTGTAGGAGCAGACATACAAGGAGATTTAACTCAACACTGCAGGCCTAAGCTTCAGGTATGGTCAGCGTGCCTCTGACCTGGACTTGGTTTCTGATAACTGGGATTTTCTCTCTGCTCTCACAACTGTGCCTGATGGTGATCATTCCCCACAGAACCCAGTCTCGGTTTCCGCTCAGGGCTAGAGTCCTCTTCTCTTCCAAAACTTTATTGCACTGGATATTGCCCTACAATCTAACTGCTGTCCTGGAACCTCCCACCTGCTGCCCATCACCCTGGATTTGTGAGGACCACTACTCTTGGGGTCCTCCTTGCTGCATTCTGAGTTCTGCCCTGTTGGTACACAGCTGCACCCCAGTGCTAAATGCTCACCCGGCTTTGGCCTGTTGTACGGTGCACCTTACAGAAGCACAGCCCCACCGGCTGGGCTGGTTTTCCTTCCTGCACCTGCAGCTCATCAGGTGAAGCCTACCCCTCCCACAATTCCCTGAGCACCATCATGAGAGTCTCTAAGTAGAGCTTCCTGGTAGATACAGTGAGGAGAAAAGCTTGGCTTGTGGGGTGCAACATCCCATGTTTTACATCTGTAATATCTACACTTCCACCAAAGAATCATTCAGATTTCACAGCGCACAGGTTCATTTATTCGTACGCAGTTCATATTTTAACATATTTCCCCCCCACTGGTTGGGAAGTGAGGTTGCCTGGGGATTTTGAGAGAAAAATAAACAGTCCTTACCTCCAACACAGTTTTGAATAAAGTAATAGTAGGTGTGTATAAGTAAATATACAGAGAATTCACTTCTACCAGTTCTCACAGAGAGATGATCATCTTTGCTTGAGATCTCCTTTTTTATCCTCATCACCCCTCTCTGGCTCCAAGAAATCCTCTTGCACTTAAAAGAGTTGCCTGATGGCTAACAAGTTCGTTCTGAAACTTGATCTACGGTAACCTGCAGTAGGTTACAGGAGAATAGGTGATCTGCAGTTCCTCTAACCAATGGCAGCTGTTGAGGTAACCAAAGAGAACTGCGTGGCTAGAGGTGATTAACTTGGGTTAGGTCATCTCCAACACCTGGGAGTAGAAGGTGCAATTGCATTAGTGAGCACAGGGGAACTGATAAACATTTCAGAGGTGATGCCCAGGGAAGGGTTAGCTTCACACGTGTCCAGGAACCCCTTGAAATCTCCCTCCAGGCTCTCATAGCATCTCATTCTCTTCCTGGCCTAGTGCCCACAGTGCTCAGCCCTATGCCTCCTTCTTCCCCCTTCTACTCCAGAAATCCTCCTTCCTTCTGCAGAAAACCTGGGAGAAGTCCAAGGTCTAGGTTGAAAGCTCCCTGTCTACCATTTGAATAGCCGATTTCTCAAGGCCACGTGGCTTTGGCCTTGTGGAGACAGTTAAGTGGCAACACTGAATCTGATATGCACGGCAATTAGAGACACAGGCTGTTGTCAGCTGAATACTTGTGTCCCTTCCCCAAGTCCATATGTTGAGACCCTAATCCCCAACATGATGGTATTCAGAGTTGAGGGTTTTGGAGGTGACTAGGTTCTGGTGAGGTCATGCGAGTGACGGCCCTGTGGTGGGCTGAGTGCCCCTCTAGGAAGAGGGCGAGACACCAGAGCTCACTCTTTTCCCCAAGTGCACTGACACACAGAAGGACACAGCTGGAAGGTGGCAGTTGCAAGTCACGCAGTCGACCTTCACCAAGATCTGAATGAGCCAGCACCTTAATCCTGGACTTCTCGGCCTCCAGAGATGTAAGAAATAAAATGCGTGCTATGTAAGCCACCTAGGCTATGGGAGTTTGTCATGACAGCCTGCACTGACGACAACACAGGCGGGGAGAGGAAGTGCTGACATTTAAATCACTAAATCCAGATACCCCTGGTCCAGCTGTACTTCCACATTCCACATGGTTTGCTCCCCCAGCCCACAGATTCCCTTTTTTGCTCAAGCTGCTTTGCATTTTCTGACAAATTTGTCCACCAGCCACAGTCAGTGGCTGCATTACAAGATGACACTCTAGTCCTTGCCGGAGCCCATGCTGCTGGGGTCTGCGGTGCTTGTGGCGAAGGCCATGGGGCCCACTCTGTCAGCGTATGTTATGAGACTTGCTGGACGGTCACCTGTCTGGGCTGGCCACGACCAGCTCCAGCATATTGCAGACCAGTTACCCATTAAGTGATTTTGGTTTCTTCTTCTCAAATTATATTGCCAGGAAAGGTATCTCGCTGGCCATCCCCCTTGGGAACCATTTCTGCCTTCTGGTAAGAACTACATCTTCTGAGACCTGAGGCTGACCCTATTCCCTCAGCACTAGCCACATCCCAGGTCTTGACCCCACTCTCCTTTCCTACTCATGCCCAGATTGCCGCACTGTGTGCAGCTACACTGTGGTCTTCAAGAGAGACACAGAACATACACAGGTGGGCCCGGTGCCAGCCTTCTATATCCGTTTGAACATCCAGCGTCAAGTCTCTGTTGTTGATACTTATGTGGCTGAGTCACCCTGGGTTGTGGTCTCAGCAAACAGGGTCCTCAACGATCTCTATCTGCCCTTTCCACACAGAGGAAGCCAGATAGCATCATATATTGATGGTTTGTTTCCATCTCACTAACTAACCAAGAAGAGGAAACTAACAGATTCCGATGCATCTTTTCTTCGGTGATTGATCAGGGCCCAGGGGCCATGAAGCATTTGGGACCTAGCTTCCTTATCTGTAGAATGGAACCTCTGTGAAGACGTTACTTGGACCTCACCTCTTACGGGACTGAATGCCATGGGCATGCAGCAGACACCTGAGTCCCCCAGGCTCCCTACGGCAAGGGCCTTTCCGGAGAGGACACCACTGCACGTGCAGGAGCAGAACCGGGCTGCAGCCACCGGCCCTTTGGGGTCTGTGCTCTCGACTTCCCATAGAGGTCGCATGTCTCCTCCTCCATCTCCTCTTACTCTCAAGAAGACAATCGTCTTTGCCTTCTCCAGTGCCAGATTCCAGACAGAGCTGAGCAGCAGGCTGGAGACATCCCCTAATATTCATTCTTTCTCATGAGAGTGTAAGCCTAGATTTTTGGCTGGGCACATGGCTCCCTCGATGGGGACTAACATTTCCCAGCCTTCCTGCCACCTGAATGTGGGATCACGTTCTGGCCAATGGCTGTGAGTCAGGTCATCGGTGTGATTTCCAGGTTGGGCTTTTAAGGGGGAGGGAAACATTCTCTGGGTTCCCTTTACCTTTCCCACTTGCTGGAATGTGGACATGAGGAAGCCATCGCGGGCAGTGCAGATGAGGACAGCACGACAGGTAGCAGAGTATCACGACAGACAGAGCCAAAGTCCCCAGCCCCTTTGCACATCAGGACTGCCCTCCTGCCTTACACTTCCACGTGGGAACAAAGGAAATTTTCACTTATTTTAGCCATGCTATTTGGGGCTTGACCTTGGTGGCTGAGTCACTCTTACATTTGGGAAATCATTGTTGCCTTCAAGCCAGACACCTTGAGGTGATACCCACCCTGGATCCAATCAGTGGCCACCTTTGCACAGAGATGTTTGGCAATGTGTCCCAGGGTTGGGGCCTGGGGCAGGACAGTTTCTGCCAGGAAGGCATCTATAGGATGGCATGGACTCACCTGCATTACTCAAACATCACAAGAAGATGGGTCCATGCAGACCTTCCAAATCAGAATCTGCATTTTAACAAGACCCACAGGTGGCTTATGTGCACATGATAGTTTGGGACGCATTGGTTTAAGTCACTATTATTATTATTGCTTTTTCTATAATTGTATCTAACTTAATTCTTGTGACTAGAGAAGATGATTCCTTGTGAAGTCACCAAAAACTAGAGCTGAAGAATAAGCTGTTGGGGGCCTCCCTGGTGGCACAAGGGGTTAAGCACAGCACTCTGAAGCTGTCTGCAGCCTCTGCAGCACGAGTTTGATCCCTGGCCAGCCAGGGAGCTACCTGCATGGTGAGCAGACCTCTCCTGTCTTGCTTGCTGCTCCCCTCAGCAGTATATTTCAGTCAATCTGCCTGTTCTGTTCCCCACTGTCTCCGGTGAATCCTCTCACCCCCCCCCCCACACCTCTGGCCTGTACCCCAGTTATTGTATGCATAAATAAATAAATCTTAAAAAAAAAAAAGAATTAGCTGTTGAGCAGCTCACTCATGGGGTCTCCCAATTCTCCCTTCCCTGCATCCAAGGCAAAGCATGCGTTCCTTTCCAGAAAACCCTCATTTTGCCAGGTTATACTATTAGGGGCTCAGACAGCCCGGACCAGAGAGGTCCTGGGGCCCAGATTCTTGAAAAGCCAGGTTCCTGTTAGCTGCAATTGCCTTCCTCTCAACCTTCCGCCTTCAGACCCCAGAGCGTCAGTGGGCAGAGGATGATTTAGCTCAGAGGAGGTGAGTGGGGAGGGGATCTTCAGTCATTTTGAAACTTAAATGCATCATAGAGTGTATCACCCTTCCTGGAAGCCTTGGTCTTCTGCTTTTAAATGTAGGCACTTCTAGGCTTTGCTTCCGGGGTTGGCTGTCACCGTGTGGCACTGTGACTCGGACTCAATTACCTAAGAGGACCCCACCCTCTGGTAAAGCACTCCAGGTAGCAGCACATCTCTGTCCACACAGATAGTTGAGTGAGGGGTGAAAAGAAAACTCCTAAGGATGTTTCCTAAAAGGGCATTTTGGGAAAATGGTTCACAAGATGCTATGAACTGGGTGTACTGTTCAGACAAATTACTTGCAAACATTCAACTCCAATGAGGTAACCGAGTAGAATGGCTTCGAAACAAGGAGAGCTTGTTTCAAGCCCCACATCTGCCCTTTTCTACCTTTTGACTTAAACAGGTTTCCAATTTCTGTAAGCCTGCTCACCAAGCTCCTGGTAGCTTTATAATAAATCCCAACCCTGCTGTGTTTCCTCATCTGCACACGGGGGTGGTAATAACAACATAACATCAATGGCATCTTCCGTGGAGTGATGCTGTGAGCCCAGGCACTCGACCTTGTGCTTGAGTTAATTCTTTGAGTTTTGATGTGGCTGAGTGTATGAGCTTCACAGATCTTGTACACCACCATCTCTCACACCTTAGTGCCCAAAGCATCACCGGGAGATTTTGGTCAAAGGCAGGTGTGTCTTGGAGCCGAAGAGTCAGCAGATCTAAAAGTTTCCTGTGGTTGCTGTGGCTGCTGCATGTAAGGTTGTAGACTCGCCACTCATTACAGGTGGATATTCCTGCATAACTGCCCTGACTATTCAAAGTAGACCGTACAATTTCAGAATATAATTATAAATGCAAATGAATTGTCATTTGTTACATAATTCCCACCTCCCCACCAAGTTTCTGCTTCTATTATTATTGTTTTTAATCTCGTCACCATATGTAGAACTTCACTTTGGATAAAACACTCCTGGCCCGAGGCATAGAGAGAAGTTGCACCCCACAGGCAGCAGGCTTGTGTCCATCTGTCTTGTGGTGGAGCATCAGTTCTCTACGCTTGGAGGCTGTCTCTCAGTGTGGTGTGGTGGTGTTTGCTGTGGCTACATCTTTCAATACACTTCCTGCTTTTCTTGCAAAACAGAGCCCAGCCCCCCTCCCTTGAAGGACACAGCCCCAGTGATGTTGGGTTTCTTTGAAGGTGTGAACAGAACCAGGGCTCATCCTTAACTCTCAGAGTGCAGGGTTTGGGGCTTTCTTCTATGTGCACTCCATACATGTGAACTTTACTCTGTGTTGGAGCAAAGGACTACAGTCCTGTTAGAGGAACACCAGGCTCAGAGTGCCTGACAGCTTCAGATTTCAAGTAGAAATCTTGTTCAGCTCCCCAACAACAGCAGATAGAGCCCTTATGAGTATTTACATGCATGCATTTATGGTATTTATAGCAGTTATACTCATGGAACTCATGTACACTTACATATATGGACAAATTATATGCATGGTGTGCTCATGTCCATGCATGGTTCTAACACTGGCTTAAAATTATTTTTTAATTGCAGTAACATTGGTTTACAACATTGTATATGTCACATGTATCATTTACCCATTTAAAGTGATGATTTTTAGTATATTCACAAAGAAATACAACCATAACCATGGTCAATTTTAGAGCATTTTTATCATCCCCACAAAAGACACTTAGTGCCTTTTAACTTTCATCCCCCAATCCTCCCACCATTACCCAAGCACCCCAGCCCTCAGCAACTGCTTGTCTACTTCCTGGCTCCATGGGATTATCTCTTCTGGACATTTCATATAAATAATATCATAGAGTATGCTACCGTTTATCCTGGGCTTCTTTCACTTAGCACAGTGTTTCCTAACTTTATCAGTATTTCATTTTTTTTTTGTGACTAATATTCCATTACATGAATATGCCTTATGCTGTTCATCTAGTCACTGTGTTAGGGAGAAAGGATGTTCTGAGCTAATCCCATACAGGCTTTGTGGACTCCACCCCCACTCCAGACTAAAGCCATCAGGACATTGGGAAAGACAAATCCCGTCACCACCAAAGGGAGGGTGGCTGGGAATCGGGGTTGCTCTACAACAACTGGGGGCATTTGGCATTTGGATTGATTCTACTGTTTGATAGAAATAATACTGCTATGAACACTCATGTCTGAGTTTTTGTGTGGAATTTGTTTCCATTTCTCTCCAGTGGAATTTCATGATACTTTTTGATGGGTTTTATATTTGGGCCATGATCTACCTACCTATTTATCTTGACTTCTAGTGCAATCTTTCTGTTGTTTGCATTTTGATTATTTTATTGCATGCATTATATTTATTAAAATAATTAAATCAATAAATTATTTTATATGATTAAAATGTGATATTAAAATTGTTCTATAATATTTCATAAAACTTAAAATTATTTATTTTAAATAACTTAAAAGTAAGTACATTTAAAAAGCGTTTTAAAGCAAACTCTTAGTTTCTAATTACTCCTGTTAAATAGAAGACTTCTATCTTGTGGGTGTATCATCTTGATTCTCAATGAGGATAATTGGAATTTAGGACTTTTATTCATTTTCTCCCCTTTATTTAGCTCTACCTTCTCCAGATTTGCTTGCTCTCTTTGCTTAGGTTGGGCCTTCTCTTTTATTTTTCTGTGTAATGTTGATGTTGATTTCTGGAAGCCCACACCTACTTATGCATATCAGACTGGCCTGTTTAATTGAAGTAACTGGGGAAGGGCTTCCTCTTCTCTGAATGAAATGCTGATGGAAAGCTCTCTGGATATGCAAGTGGGCATAGATGGATAGGTTTCACTTCACCCTCATCTTCCATGCTCTGAGTTCTAGGAATATTTGCAGCTTTTATCCCAAAGATGAAACTGTTACAGGGCAGCCCTGATACAAAACGGGGTGCCTGACTGTGGGTCCTCACCCACGCGCTTAAAAGGACTTATCAATACTGCAGGCACACACGAAATGTTAATAAAAGGTTTATTTACAAGGGAAGGGGAAATGAGGAAATGTACAGCTCAGGGAGAAAAGTGGGAGACAAAGTTTTAAATAAGTCCTACCCGATCTGCCGATCTGGAATCCCAAATGGCACTCTGAGAGCTGGCCGCGAGCCAGGAGCCGTGAAGCCAGGAGGCGAGCGAGAGAGTGAGAGCCCCAAGGCCCACGTGTTTGGTTTTTATACCAAACCTGGCTGCTCAACTCCACCCTCAGGTCCCTGCCACCTTCCCTTTGGTGGTGACGGGATTTGTCTTTCCCAATGTCTTGATGGCTTTGGTCTGGAGTGGGGGTGGGGTCCACAAAGCCTGCATGGAATTAGCTCAGGACATCCTTTCCCCCTAACAAAACCAGAGCAGTAAATCTTTAAAAATAATAAAAATTGACAGGGAGGGGCTAGGACTCAGAGCATGGAAGACGAGGCAATAAGAGCTGCTACAATATTTCTTCCCCCACAGGACTGGGGGTAAATGAGGCCAGTTCCCAGAGGAATTTAGGTACAGTCATTCCATCAATCTCTTGTTATACCCCTCTATACTTGCCAACTTTAGGAGGCTCCAATGTGAAGGGCCCAACCTACCAGAATAATAACTTCCACTTCTACTGTAGCCCCCGAAAAGCTCTAAGCATTGGCCTCCAAAATTCAAATTTGACAGAGATCCACTTTCCATTCTTATGAAACTCATCATCAGCTTTGGTTTGCTGGCCTCTTTCTTATGTTAGGGGGAAAGGATGTCCTGAGCTAATTCCATACAGGCTTTGTGGACTCCACCCCCACTCCAGACCAAAGCCATCAGGACATTGGGAAAGACGAATCCCGTCACCACCAAAGGGAAGGTGGCAGGGACCTGAGGGTGGAGTTAAGCAGCCAGGTTTGGTAAAAAAACCAAACACGTGGGCCTTGGGGGCTCTCGCTCTCTCACTCACCTCTTGGCATCACGGCTCGTGGCTTGCGGCCAGCTCTCAGAGTGCCATTTGGGATTCCAGATCGGCAGATCAGGTAGGACACATTTAAGACTTTATCTCCCATTTTTCTCCCTGAGTTGTAAATTTCCTCATTTCCCCTTCCTTTGTGCATAAATATTTTGTTAACCTTTTGTGTGTGCCTGCAGTAGAGTATTTATAAGTCCTTTTTAAGCACATAGGTGAGAACCCACAGTCAGGCAATCCATTTTATATCAGGGCTGCCCTGTAACAGTATAACCTTCAGTGTGTGTGTGTGAGAGAGAGTGGTGTGTGTATGAAATCATAGCTGCAGCTGCAGAGATAGACTGGGCTTTGCCTGTGGTTCTGTCTACAAGTGATATGGCTGGTGGGTGAAAATATCTTGCAGTAAAAATTATGGTATAGCCAACAAATGCTATATAGTTCTTAGAATTATGTTTAGGGAGACTTTTAAATAATGTGAATAATTTTTATGATGGAATACTCAGTGAAAAGAGCATATAAAGTTGTACATATCACATGATTTCAATGATATGAAAACATGTATTTATATTAACTTGTGTTATCAGTGAGGGAGGAGACTGGAACCATTCCCTAGTTTCCCCTTAGTACTTCAATGAGTTTGTTTTTATTCTTGCTGCGTTGGTAGAAAGGATTTCTACTCTAGAAACTGCTTTACCCATCTACTTCCTCAAAATTGGGGATTTCAGTAAGCCTTCAGAATCTGTACACTCAGCTTCTGGTCCACACCCTCATACTTCCACCCTGTTCCCGTCCATACTGTTTCTGGGTGTAAATCACTAGATGGTAAGAATCTTCTAGTTCTGCTTTCAATAGCACTTTGTAAAGTAGCACATATAGTGGCAATTGGTCCTTCATTGGTTTCAGAGCTCTGAAGTATTTTTGCCTGTTTAAACTAAATCTTTGATGTCTAATAGATTTGTGTGGTAGGGAGAATTTCAGATCTGCTTCAATTCTCACATCTGTTCCTGCTGCTTCATATAATTAATATTGAAGAGCACAGACAACCCTCATTTATTTTCTACTTTCAATGAAAAAAAAAGCTGTTTGTTTTGACTTTATTTTGTTTGGTTCTATGTGCTTTCACTAGCTCTTTATATAAATGTGTTAGCCTAAATGGGTGTTGATTTGACCCAGAGGGTAGTAGGTGGATGAGCAGACACTCCAGCTTTCTCTGGACTATATGGCCTGAGAGTAGATTAGAGTCTGACTTTGCCCCACGCTAGTCCTTACTCAGGGTGTGAAAGGTGATACTGCCCACTACCATCCAGCCCAAGGCAAAAAGTAAGGACATGCCATGGAATGAGTGAATCAATTTGGTTGCTTGGAGACATGGGTTCTAGTTCTATCACACTTACTTACCCTGGAGCAGGTCTTAGCTTCAGTTTCCTCATCTGTAAAGTAAGTGGTTTGACCCTGATGTCCCATAGGTTCCTTTCAAGTTCTAAAGCTTCAGGATTTTTTTTGTTGAGTAAGAGTAGGAATGGGCAGGACAGGATGTGAAGGGGAAGAATTTGAAGACTTTCATCTGTTTCAGATGATTTCATTTGTAATGGAAATAACAATTACCCTTGATGAGAATCCTTACAGTTTGGGGCCAGAAACAATTTCAGCTTTTAGAGTGACTGCCACCAAAGAACTAATTTTTCCTGGAATATTGACGGGGAGCTCAACCAGAGAGCATGCAGAAGGGAATACCAGATAATAGACAGTGTGAGAATTTTTTCGATAAGTATCAACTCTGATTAAGTAAGTAAATAAGGTTGTTCTGATAGCTATTGGTGTGTAACAAACCTCCTGAAACAGTGACTTAAAGCAAAACTGTTAGGGGGAAAGGATGTCCTGAGCTGATTCCATACAGGCTTTGTGGACTCCACCCCCACTCCAGACCAAAGCCATCAAGGCATTGGGAAAGACAAATCCCATCACCACCAAAGGGAAGGTTCCTGGGACCTGAGAGTAGAGTTGAGCAGCCAGGTTTGGTATAAAAACCAGACACATGGGCCTTTGGAGCTCTTGGCTCACCGCCAGCTCTCAGAGTGCCATTTGGGATTCCAGATCCGTGGATCGGGTAGGAAGCATTTAAGACTTTATCTCCCACTTTTCTCCCTGAGTTGTACATTTCCTCATTTCTGCTTCCCTTGTGAATAAATCTTTTGCTAACCTTTTGTGTGTGCCTGCAGTGGAGTATTAAGTCCCTTTTAAGTGCGCAGTTAAGGACCCACAGTCAGGCAACCCGTTTTATATCAGGGCTGCCCTGTAACAAAACCACTCTGGAGTTGACAATGTCCAGCAGGGAGGTTGTTGCTTGGCCTGAGGTGCAGCCTCAGAAAGATGGTGGCTGGGGTTGAGGTCGTCTGAAGGTCACTCACGTGTCTAGAGCCCTGACTGGGAATGCTCAAGTAGTGGCGGAGCAGCATATTCATCTATCTATGGGTCCTCTCTTCCCACCTCCCTCTTTCTGTTCATCCATGCACCCCCTCCTTGTGGTCTCTCCCAAAAGTGGCTTTAGAGTAGCCAGACTTCTTACACGACAGCTGGGATCTTGGAGTAAGTGTACTAAAGAGACACTGGCAGAAGCTACATGACCTTCTCTACCACATTCTAGTCTCTAAAATAGCCATAGTGGCCTGTCCAGGCTCAAGAGGTGTTATATATATATATATACACATATATAAAACAAGGAAAAAACTAAGGCTAATCATGATGGTTTTTCTGCTGCTTCTGAACATGTCCTCTTTCTTCTAGAGTTATAGAACTGTGTTCTCCCCTTAGCATCTTTGAGTGTCTTTTAAACACTGCCAAGTCTGTGTCAATTCTCTTGGGGTGGGGGCTCTAGAAAACAATAGATTGACCTCCACAGTCAACTCTGAGGCTCCCCTGGTCTTCAAGAGAAAATACTTCCTCTTGCACCTCAGTTTCCATGACAGCCATGGTTCAAGATGAGGAGTGGGGTACTTCAGGCAACCGCTGCGGTTTGCAGGAGTGACTTTTAGAAACCTCTGCAATTTTCTCTGGTTTCTAGAAGTGACTGCACTTTACCTAGACTTAGGTGTCAGAAAGGGGCCCCATCAAGGGGACTGTACTCACAGAAAGAGACCCCCCCCCCACAGGGGCTCATGGGGCCGCCCTTCTGTGCACTGAGTTCATACAAGACTGTCTCTGGACCCCTTCACAAAGGTGATACCAAACTGTATCTGACACTTTCCTTGGGGGGAAAAAAAAATCCCCCTTATCTGAACCAGAGTCATCTGCACTCCAGCAGGAAAGGCGTTCCCATCTCCTAGGCCTTACAGAAACTCCCCTTGTGTCAGTCATTAATCATCACAGCTTTCCCAGTTGTTTCCTTCTGGAAATTAGTAAGGTAGTTGGCTGTGAATTTTCCACAAAATCTAGGGAAGGCATCTCATGCCTCCCCCATATCTTAGTGCCTCACCATCACCTAGTAAAGGTGAATTTACCCAATAAACTTTCCCGGTGGTCCAAAGGAAAAGAGACCTCCTTCGCTTTCTTAGAGCATTTCCAAGAGAAACCTAGTGTTTTTGAGCCCTTCCTCTGTCTCTTTGATGAGCAGGTGTATATTTGTAAAGGCTAAGTGAGCTGCTTGCCAGCTTTAAAAGCCAGGAAATCTTTTAGTTTCCCATTTTTGCTGCCTCCGCTGCTGGTCAGAATGGGAGCTTAGCTTAGAAACAAGCTCCTAACCCTAAGCCCCCTGCTGGGCAGGGAACAAAGGTGTAATGGGCAGGAATGGGCCACAGTGCAGGTTTTCTATGATCCCATGCAGGCGGGGTAAAGGAAGAGAGAGTCCTGGAGACCTCAGTTGCTTTTGCAGGCTTTTATTGGGATTACCAGGTACACAGGAGGCAGAGGCGCTGGGGGGCCGGGAGGCTGGCAGGCCTCCCAGCCCCCAGCAAGTCTTCACTCTGGGCTCACCAGCCTTCTCTCACATTCTCTCTGCTCTTCTCATGGCTCTGCTTCTCTCTTGGCTTCTCTGCTCCTCTTGGTGTCCCCGTGACACCTCCCTTAAAAAGCCCAGTCTTAGCCCAGGTGAATCCCATCTACCTATGCCCACACCCTAGTCCAGGTGCCCGCCATCAGGCATGCATTCGGGACAGCAGATCCATCATCTATCCTAATGGCAGGAGGGCAGAAAAGCCTGATACTTTTACCTTACCCTATAAAAGGCAATTCAGATCAATGCAATGAGCTCCAGGGCAGGTGCCCCATTCGGCAGGTGAACTTGGGATAAACCACAAAAGAATGCAGAGCCCATGGAGCTTCCAGATCCTCCCATGGGAAGACAAAGTGCTGTCAGTCTGGGCAAGTGTTTATAGCAGATTATCAGTACTCAGAGGTTTGAAAATAGTGAGTTTTCATTTGCATTTCCCCGATTACAAGTGATGTTGAACATTTTTTCATATATCCGTTGACCATTTGCATTTCCTCTTTGGAGAAGTTTTTTTCTAGCTCTTCTGCCCATTTTTTGACTGGACTATTTACTTTGTTTTTGTTGAGTCTTATCAGCTCTTAGTAGATTTTTGTGATCAGTCCCTTACCATTAGCATTGTGTGCAAAAATTTTCTTCCAATCAGTAGCACTATTTACAATAGCTAAGCTGTGGAAACAACCCAAATGTCCAAAAATAGATGACTGGATCAAGAAGATGTGGTACATATGCACAATGGAATATTACTCAGCAATCCAAAAAGATAAACTCATGCCATCGCAGCAACATGGATGGAGCTGGAAGGGATCATGCTCAGTGAAATAAGCCAGAAAGAAAAAGAAAAATACCGGATGGTCTCACTTATAGCAGGAATGTAGAGGATCCAAATAAGGGATCAGAAAAAAAAACTAATTATAATGAAGTAAAAAATGAAAATCAATAGGCAACTATAAATCAGAGACACACTACTGTTGCAGAAATAAATTCTAGCCTTTTACAGGGGAAGAATAAGCAGTACTTCAGGAATGGAAAGGTCAGGAAAGCTTTATTACTCATGCATGAGGTCCCAGACCTGGGTAGTCCCATAAGGTCTGAGCATTGGTCTAGAGACAAAGAGTTTCTTTTATATATGACCACTTTATTTGCATTTAATTTTTAGATTGTAAGACTATTATGGCAGAATTTCATCTTTATTTATGCCCCCAGGCCCAGAGGAGACCTTTTTCCTAAGTCTGAGCCGCCCCCGTCCCAAGTATTTAGGCAACAGAGCATCCATTTCCCCAATAGGGGTATATTTACAATGTAAAGCAAGCAGGAGACTCTCATCTGGTCATCTGGGGTACACAAGTCAGGCTCCTGGCCAGAGAAAGTCCATTAGTTACTCCCTGAAATTTTTAGTCTACACTGAGGCCTTGTGCCAACCTAACTTCAGCTAATTAACAGGTCAGCTTCACATTTTTCACTTCAAGACATTGTAAGAGGTGTTATGCTATTATTCCTTTGTAATGGATAACTCATACATAAACATAGGTTTTATATATATTTTTAGGTGATGACAATAAAGTTTAGTTTTCCTACAATAAGAAGCAAAAATACACTAAAAGCTCATTAAGCAGTCAACATATCTTCATTATTAAACTTAGTAAATCCTTAGTCTTATAGGAGAAATATACCACCATTTAAATAATGATAAAAAGAACAGATTTAATAATTGAAGAGAACTTCCAAAATGTGAAGGAGCTGAAAATAGACATACAAGAAGCAAGAAGAACACCAAACTTCCATGACGAATGGAAAAATACAGCAAGACACATAATAGTAAAGCTCCCAAGAATCCAAGACAAGGGAAAAAATAATGAAGCTGACAAGAGGGAAGAAACAGATAACATACAAAGGAAAACCAATCAGACTGACATCAGACTTCTCCAAAGAAACACTACGGGCAAGGAGAGAGTGGGGGGATTCCAAGACAACAAATGCCAACCAAGAATACTCTATCCCACAAGGCTTTCCTTCTTCTATGAAGAAAGAATAAGGACCTTCCCAGACAAACAGAAACTCTGGAATTTCATTACGACTAAACCCCCTCTCCAAAAAATACCACAAGGAGTCCTAAAGCCGGAACCAACAGAGGAATGAATAACAATGAAAGAAGGCCAAAAAAAAAGTTATTAAAAGAATAAATAAATAAAACCAGAGGAAAGACAAACACAATGGCATATACAGATGCTAACATATCAATATTAACTCTAAATGTAAATGGATTAAACTCTTCAATAAAAAGACATGGAATTGCAGGCTGGATTAAGAAACAAAACCCAACATTTTGCTGTCTCCAGGAAACACATTTAACTACAAAAGATAAAAATAGACTCAAAGGATGGAAAACAATCCTACAAGCAAATGGACCAAAAAAGAAAGCAGGAACAGCTATACTTATATCAGATAAAACAGATTTCAAACTCAAAAAGGTAAAAAGAGACCCCAATGGTCACTACATTATGATCAAGGGGACAATACTTCAAGAAGAAATAACACTCATTAACATATACTCACCAAATGAAGGAGACCAAAATATATCAGACAACTATTATCATCTTTGAAAACAGACATCAGAGAAAACACATATGTAGTAGGAGACTTCAACACACCACTATCAACAATGGATAGATCAACAAGACAAAAAATAAAGACACTAACACTCTAAATAAGGATCTAGAGCGCTTGGGCTTAACAGACATCTATAGAACACTAAACCCAAAAAAATCTGAGTACACATTTTTCTCAAGCACACATGGATCATTCTCCAGGATCAATCACATACTGGGACACAAGACAAACATCAACAGATACAGCAAGATTGAAATCATACCAACCATCTTCTCTGACCATGAAGGCATCAAACTAGAAATAAACCATAAAAAGAAGGCAAGGAACTCTCCTACCTCATGGAAATTGAAACCCACACTACTGAAAGACCACTGGACTAATGAGATCAAAGAAGAAATTAAAAAATTCTTTGAATTGAATGACAAGGAGAACACCAATTTCATAAATGTATGGGATGCCGCAAAAGCAGTAATAAGAGGAAAATATATGGCAATAGAGGCTCACATCAAGAAACAAGAAAGAACTCAAAGAAACAACCTAATCTCAAAGCTCAAAGAACTAGAAAAAGAACAACAAAAAAACACCCCAAAACCAGAAGAAAAGAAATAATAAAAACCAAAGCAGAAATAAATGAAATCGAAACTAAAAAAACAATCCAAAAGATCAATGAAACCAAAAGCTGGTTCTGCGAAAAAATAAATAAAATAGACAAACCCCGAGCCAGGTTCACAAAGGAAAAACAGGAGAAAGCACAAATAAACAGGATCACAAATGAAAGAGGAGAAATCACAACGGACACAGCAGAAATCAAAAGAATAATCAGTAATCAGCAACTACTATGAACAATTATATGGAAACAAGTTCAACAATCTAGAAGAAATGGACAAATTCCTACAACTCTACAATTACCCAAAGCTAGATAAAGAAGAAATAGAACACCTAAACAGACCAATGACAAGTAGCAAAATTGAAATTGTAACAAAAACCTTCCCACAAACAAAAGCCCAGAAACTGATGGATTTACAAATGAATTCTACCAAACATTCAGAAACGAATTAGGGCCTATCTTTTACAAACTCTTTGAGAAGGAAGGGACAATACCAAACACGTTCTATGAAGCCAACATTACACTAATACCAAAACTGAACAAGGACAATGCAAAAAAGGAAAACTATAGGCCAATCTCCCTAAATGAACACTGATGCAAAAATCCTCAATAAAATTTTAGCTATCAGAATCCAACAATGTATCCATAACATAATTCACCACAACCAAGTAGGATTCATTCCAGGGACAAAAGGATGGTTCAACATCCGAAAATCAATCAACGTTATCCAACACATCAACAAAAAGAAATATAAAAACCATATGATAATATTAATAGATGCTGAGAAAGCTTTCGACAAAGTACAACGCCCATTCATGATAAAAGCCCTTGAAATTCTTGGGATACAAGGAACATACCTCAACATCATAAAGGCCATATATGACAAGCCAACAGCCAGTATCATTCTCAATGACAAAAAGCTGAAAGCATTTCCATTAAGATCTGGAACAAGATTATTACTTTGTATTGATTAGTCTTTTTCCTGGTCTCTTATTTAGGTTTTCTAAATTCCTGCTATGAGTGAGACCATCCGGTATTTTTCTTTTCTTTCTGACTTATTTTGCTGAGCATGATTCCTTCTAGCTCCATCCATGTTGCTGCAAACTGCATGTGTTTATCTTTTTTGAATGCTGAGTAATATTCCATTGTGTATATGTACCACATCTTCTTGATCCAGTCATCTATTTTTGGACATTTGGGTTGTTTCCATAACTTAGCTATTGTAAATAGTGCTGCTAGAAACATCGGGGTGCAGGTGTTCTTTGGAATTACTGTTTCTGTGTCATTTGGGTAAATACCTAGGAGTGGAATTGCTGGATCATATGGAAGCTCTATGTTTAGTAGGTCCAGAAATCTCCACACAGCTCTCCACAGTGGTTGGACCAGTTTGCACTCCCACCAGCAGTGCAGGAGAGTTTCTTTTTCTCCACAACCTCACCAACATTTGTTGTTGCTAGTGTTTTTAATATGTGCCATTCTCACTGGTGTAAGATGGTATCTCATTGTAGTTTTGACAAATTAATAATCAAAATCAACAAGCAACTATAAACCAGAGACACACTATGGGGGGGGGGCAGAGAGAGGAAGAACTAGAGTCAAAATAAGGGGGGGTGCAACTGTATGGGGAATATAACCAAAATGAAAATGCATACATTGTGCAAAGATGAAAAATGATGTAAGAATTATATAAAATAAAATATTAAAAAAGAGAACAGATTTAAAATAGAAATACCAACTGTAGCTTTAGTTTTCCTTAGGACAGGAGGTTCAAATTGCAGAGTTACAAATGAAACAACTTCACATACCTGAGGTTTCTCTTAGCTAGGACAAGGGAAGGAAAAATCAATTAAGATGCTCACCTGGGGAAGTCCAGGTACAAACAAAACCACATTTATCAACATTTATCTCTGTTAACATAGACCAGGTCAATAGCTCCTTTTGACTACTCCTAGCTCCTTTCTTTTCCCCAAATTAAACACATTTTAAACATACAATAAATCTATTAACTTTCAACATTATAAATTTAAGGCATTATGCTTAATTAAACCATTACATTTTGAATTAGTTTTTGTTTATCAAAAATTTTAGATCGTGATCTCAAAATTTGGGTTCATTTCTATTAGAATTTATATAGACGCCATTTATAACAAATTTAACACAGCAACCCTCCAGAGACAAAAGACACAAAGGCAAAGACACAGACACAGAAATCTCTTCCATTTAGAATTTTTGCCATTTGCACTAATTTTTAGAGATAGTTATTTTACCAATATTTCTGACAATGCTGACAATTATTAATTTACTTTTAAATATTTTTAACTAATTTTTTAGATAAGAAATCATTCCTCAAGTTATATTTGTAAGAATGCCCCTTAGGTTCTAAAGAAAGTGGGGCAGAAATTCCCTATGTTTCATTGCTCTTTTTTTTTTTTTTTAAAGCATGGTCTCCAGGACCGTCTGTTTGCTCCCAATCCCTCCTATTGGATTCAATGTTACAGCAAGAGAAGGGGGAACACACAGATGCTTTCCTGGCCTTCCTCTCTTAGAGATTTTGACAAGTCCAGTCACCCATCAGCCATATCACTTGTTGACAGAACCACAGGCAAAGCCCAGTCTATCTCCGCAGCTGCAGCTATGATTTCACACACACACCACACTCTCACACACACACATTGAAGATTATACTGTTATAGGGCAGCCCCAATATAAAATGGGGTGCCTGACTATGAGTTCTCACCTATGCGCTTAAAGAGGACTTATTAATACGCTACTGCAGGCACACACAAAAGGTTAATAAAAGGTATATTTACAAGGGAAGGGGAAATGAAGAAATCTACAACTCAGGGAGAAACGAGGGAAATAAAGTCTTAAATGCATCCTACCCTTTCCACTGCCCTGGAATCCCAATGGCACTCTGAGAGCTGGCCACGAGCCACGAGCCATGAAGCCAAGAGATGAGAGACCCCAAGGCCCTCGTGCCTGATTTTTATACCAAACCTGGCTGCTTAACTCCACCCTCAAGTCCCAGCCACCTTCCCTTTGGTGGTGACGGGATTTATCTTTCCCAATGTCTTGATGGCTTTGGTCTGGAGTGGGGGTGGAGTCCACAAAGCCTGTATGGAATTAGCTTAGGACATCCTTTCCCCCTAACAATACCCACACCATCCCTCCCTTTCTGGGAGTTCCAAGGATCCCTACCCAAGCTAAATGAGACCCTCGAGGTCTCCCTGAGAGGTGATCAGCCTCTGCTTCTACCACTCTGGGCAGGCCACATGGAAACCAGGATCCCGGGACCTTATCTGATGCAACATTGGCACCAAGACCTGACCTCACTCATGCCATCGCAGCAACATGGATGGCGCTGGAAGGGATCACGCTCAGTGAAATAAGCCAGAAAGAAAAAGAAAAATACCAGATGGTCTCACTCAGAGATATTCTGCAGTTGGGGGAGAAGGGAGTAGGATCAAAACAAGGGTGGGAAGAGCACAAGGGACCATGCTGATAGTTCAAGAGTGAATGGGTGGTGGGAATTTTACAGGGACAATGACCAAGATGAAAATGCATACATTGTACAAAAATGAAAAATGATGTAAAAATATATAAAATAATTAAAAATAAATTTTAAAAAATAGTGAGTTTTCTTTGTGTCTTTGTAATCTCATCAGTAGATGACCTGTGACATAACTTCTAATCTGCTTGAATGCTTATTCAATAATAAAACTATTTTCTTTTTTTTTTTTTTTTAAATAATAAATTTTATTTTTATATTCCCTCCCGCTCCCCACCCCCCAAAAGGTGTCTCTGGTTCATAGTTTAATAAAACTATTTTCTTTCTTTTCTCCCAATTGTGGAGAGGTTTCCATTTTTAAATGCCAACATTTAGCTACTGCATCTAACGGTTGTCCATGACTCATACTAATAGCACCAACTAGGAGATAGTTCTCCAGCACATGGGGCTTCAAAATTTCAAACACTCCTCTATGCTGTTCCTTTCTCTGTCCCCTGGCTTCCTAACCAGGCCCTCCTTTGTCTTCCAGATGGGCCACACAGAGCCCCAGACCTCTCCACCCCTGGCCAGCTGTCTTAGGGCTGCAGGCTAACATATTCACTGCCAAGTGATGCTAAAGGATCCCTGCAAAAAGGGCCAAGGACAAATAAGGCACCATCCACCCCACCCCACTCAGAGAGTCAGGCCAGCAGGTCGCAAGGGAGGTTTGGTTTGTGTTACTCCCCACTCTGTCAGGAAGCCACTATGCACGTCTCAGTAAAGAAACCACATCATTGGTCAGCTGTTTTCTTTGTTGTCCCTTGTTACCCCCTATTCTTTACCTACAGTTCTCTGAGCCAAAAGCCAGCTAGTACGGTAAATAAATGTGAAGGGAAGACAAATGAAAAGAAGCATCTGAAAGATTCGGTGACATCCTCCCTTTCTGTTATTCCCTTTCTCTTTTTTCTTCTGAGGGTACAAATCAGATAGGAGCCAGGGCTGTTTCTAGAAGCCAAAAGTTTTCCTTCTACTCATTTTGACACACCCAGCAGACTTCCTTCTGCCTACGAAGGTGCATTTGTGCTAATATCCTTGAGGAAGCTTAATCCTCTCCCTTCAAATGGTTGAGGGGCATAAGTAACTGGTGATTTGACCCCAACTTGCTCAAACCTGGCCTTGGAATGGGTCACAGGGTGTCTGGTGTTTGGGGAATATCTAGAGTCATAGAAAAGGATGGGGCTGAACTTCTGAATACGAACTCGGAAGAAAAGAGCTGTAGTCCCACAGGCGAGTTCTCAGATTCAGTCCCTTTGTGCTCCTCATGCCCTCCTGAAAACAGAAAAGATCAAAATCCTCAATTTTTGTGCTTCTCCGAAAAACAGAACTCCCCCTGCAAGATTCTGGTGATGAGGTAATCTTTCTGGAGTGAGAAGAGTTAAGAGGAAGAAACCTTTAAAATTTGGAATAGGCACATCTTATTATGTAAAATAGATCTGGCCTGGGAGAACAATTTCTATGGATTAAAGTCCTTTTCAAGTGTGGAAGGTGGGTTTGACTATTTCACTCCATCTTAGAACACAACTGTGTGAGGAGTAAATATCCAGGCTTAATGCAATTATTCACCCAATAATTTCCTTCATTGGGCAGTTTAGATTTTTACATAGATGTTCTGCCTCAGTGGTTTTATTGTTGTTGTTTTAGTAATAATGTGATCTGGTGCAGCATCCTGAAGTCTTTATCAATGTTGTTTATTGTTTATGATGGTCAAAGGAATGTTACAGGGCAGGGAGAGGGGCACCCCAGACCCTGCAAACCTGCCTGCTCTAAATAGGTTCTGCCATCCGCCACATCAACACAAAACATGAGACTTTAATGGGAAGGAACTTTAATACAATTAGTAAAAAATACAGAAAAGACAAAGAATATAGTTTCTAAATCAAGCACCCAAAGTTACCCGTCCCCTCGTGGGTAAAAGTCCACCCAAATGGGATTGGCCCAGAGCAAGGCCCAAAAGCCTGCCACAAGTCTAAAGCATCTTCCAGTGGGGACCCACAGAAAAGGATCAGAAACAACCAGGCGAGTCTGGAAGGAAACGAGCAAAATCAAAAGCAAGACAAAAACTGTCATTGTCACCTCCCCACGGGTCTCACCCACATCTGTGCCAACCAGTCCACGACCAAAGGCAAGCGCAATTTCTTCACGTGTCTCGGCTCCATGTGATACCTCCAGGTCTCCTTCTGGCTCTGCATCCTGCTTCCTTCCTTCCTCAGTCTCCTCTGCAGCTTCTTTTCTCCCTGCTCAGCTCTCCCTTGGGTGGGGCAGGAAACCTGGGACTTCCTCTTTTCCTGGGGACCACCCTGTTAAAGGAATACATATTGAAGATATCATTTTTTCCACAATTTTAAATTGTGACATATTTGCAGACCTTGTGGCTTGTGCACTTTGTTTTTCAGGGCAGAGAGCTGGAAGGGTCCCTACTTTATCCTTCCAGGTGTTCTGGCCTCTTGCCCTGTGCCTTTGCAGCCCCTCCTCCAGGAGGGGGGAGTCTATTTCTCCCCCTTAGTCTGGCTTCAGCCCAGCAGAAGCTGTAGAACTGTGCTGGCCAGTTCCAAGTGCAGGACCTTCCTCCACCAGCTGCTCTCCCACAGACTGCCAGCTGCCCTGAGAGGCACTCACTCTGCACTGCTGGGTGAGGAGACCAGCAGCCCAGGCCACCTGCAGCCCCAGGTAACCTGGCCAGAGACACCCTCATGAACACAGCAAAGACTGAAGAACCGCCCAGCACAGCCCAGCCTATATTGCTGACCTTGAGCATCACCAGCAATCGAACATGGCTGCTGTTTTAAGTTGCTGAGTTTTGGGCCCGTTTGTCAGGTAACAAGATTTCAATAATACACATTTTGTTAAAGCTAGTCCTCCTTACCTTGAGATCATTAAGGGTCATCTAAAGTCTCAAAGTTTGGCTTCCCTGGTGCCGCAGCGGGTTGAGCACAGAACTGTGACGCTGTCTGCAGCCTCTGCAGCATGGGTTCGATTCTGGGCCAGCCAGGGAGATTCCCACATGGTGCGGCAGACCTCTCCTGTCATGCCCACTGCTCCCCTCAGCAGTGCTTTCGTTCAGTCTACCTGTTCTGCTCCCCACTCTGTCTCTGATGAATTCTCTCACCCTCCCGCACTTCTGGCCTGTATCCCAGCTATTGCATAAACAAAAAATAGTCTAAAAAAATTTTTTTTAGGGCCTCCCCTGGTGGTGCAGAGGTTGAGCGCTGGGCTGTGAGGCTGCCCCGCAGCCTCTGCAGTGCCGGTTCGTTCCCTGGCCACCGGCGAGGGTCCCACCAAAAAAAAAAAAAATTTTAAAGTCTCAAAGTTTCTCCATTTTGTTTTAAAGTCTCAAAGTTTCTCCATTTTGTTTTCCATATGAATGCATAATTTTCTTTTTTTTTCTTTAAAGATTTATTTATTTAGGGCCTCCCCTGGTGGCGCAGGCAGTTGAGCACCATGCTGTGAACCTGTCCACAGCCTCTGCAGCACCAGTTCGATCCCAGCCAGCCAGCGAGGGGCCCACATGGCATGCAGACCTCTCCTGTCGCGCCCGCTGCTCCCCTCAGCAGTTTATTTCATCAGTCTGCCTGTTCTGTTCCCCACTCTGTCTCTGGTGAATCCTCTCACCCTCTTGCAAATTTGATCTGTACCCCGGTTCTTGTATAAATAAATAAATAAATCTTAAAAAAAAGATTTATTTATTTATACAAGAACTGGGGTACAGGCCAGACATGCAGGAGGGTGAAAGGATTCACCAGAGAGAGAGTGGGGAGCAGAACAGGCAGAGAAATGGAAATACACTGCTGAGGGGAGCAGCAGGCAAGATAGGAGAGGTCTGCCATGCCATGTGGGTATCTCTGCGGCTGGCCGGGATTGAACCTGCACTGCAGAGGCTGCGGACAGGTTCACAGCATGGCATTCAGCCACCTGTGCCACCAGGAAGGCCCTCAATGCACCATTTTCTATCTGGAATTAATTTTTTATGGTATGAGGCAACTATCTAATGTATATTTGCTAATTTCTGAATGTTTGAAATATTTCAAAACAAATATTTAAGTTATTTCAGAAATGAAATGCATACTTGCTAGAGAAAATTTAGGGAAATACAACAAAAATAAAAATAAAACCTCATCAAAAATAACTCACTTGTAATGTGAGATATCCTACAGAACTAATCGGAGATTCATGTATAGGAATAGTCAGTGCTATTCTAGCATTCATATGGAAAAGGTGGGAGGTAGCTTGGTAACTGGTTAAAAATATTATATCCACATGACCAGCTGTTTGTGTTTGATAATCATTAAAAATTATTTCAGAGAGGGCCTCCCTGGTGGCGCATGGCTTAAGACGCAAACTATGGAACTGGTCCCTTTCTTTTTTGAGGTGTAATTGAGGTCCCAATGTTTTCCACTTTTCTCACTTAGCATTGTGTTGTATTTCCCTACATCATTTCAATTCTCTGAAATAATTTTTTTTAAAGATTTATCCATTTATTCATACAAGAACTGGGGTACAGGCCAGAGGTGGTGGGGTGGGGGCGGGGGCATGAGAGGATTCACCAGAGACAGAGTGGGAAACAGAACAGGCAGACTGGCTGAAATACACTGCTGAGGGGAGCAGTGGGCAAGCCGGGAGAGATCTGCTGTGCCATGTGGGCAGCTCCTTGCCCGGGTATTGAACTCGCTGCAGTGGCTGCAGACAGCTCCATAGGTTGCGTCCTAAGCCCTGCACCACCAGGGAGGCCCTCTCTGAAATAATTTTTAATGATTATCAAACACAAACAGTTGGTCATGTGGATATAATATTTTTAACCAGTTACCAAGCTATCCCCCATTTTTTCCATATGAATGCTAGAATAGCACTGACCATTCCTGTACATGAATCTCTTATTAGTTCTGTAGGATCATTTCTAGAAATGAACTTCCTGGGCAAAAGGTTTGAATGATTTTAAGATCTAAAATATAGTTAGCATAAGATTCCTTCTAGAGAGAGGGTACATTTCCATGCCAATTCCACCAACAGGAATGAAAAGATCCATCTTGCTGTGTGCTCCATTCTAACACTTTTGCTGAAATAAATGAAAAATCTAAATCTCAGCTGATTCATTTAGAACAAGATCACATACTGATGAAAACACAGAATGTGGAAGCACACAGCAAGAGAAAAGTCCATAATAATTTATGAATACAGTAGCCTCAGATCCTCCTCTTAAATTTATTTGACAAAAAAAATTACCTTAATTCTGGCCTCCCAGGTGGCACAGGGGTTAAAGACAGCACTATCAAGCTATCGCGCTATCGCCAACTTCTGCAGCACGAGTTCGATCCCGGTCAGCCAGGGAGCAGCCCACATGGTGTAGTAGACTTCTCCTATCTTGCCTGCTGCTCCCCTCAGCAGTGTTTCAGTTAATCCACCTGTTCTGCTCCCCACTCTGTGAATCCTCTCACCCCCGCACCTCTGGTCTATACCCCAGTTCTTGCATAAATAAATAAATCTTTTTAAAAAATTACCTTAATTCATAGAGGCCATTCCTGGCCTAGGTGATACCCTGCTCCACACAGCCTGAGCCAAGAACCAGGTAGAGATATTTAGACATCAGAAGGAGTCTGACTGGGCTGCTACTTAGGGCAGAAGAAGCAGCCAGAACCTGCTCTTCTGCTTGAAAAGGCCAAGGGGCAAGAGGGTCATTCATGCAAACATGTGGGGGTCTGTTGTTCAACACTCACTGTGCCTATGATGTATCATTTTTTAAATAAATACCTGGAGATTTTGGTGACTGTAAACGTGTATAATAAAGCTGAAAGACCTCACATCAACAACCTAACTTTATACTTTAAGAAACTAGATAAAGAAGAGCAACCAAAACTCCCCAGAAGGGAGGAAATAATAAAGATTAGAATAGAGATAAATTTTTAAAAAGAGAGAAAACAGAAAAACAATAGAGAAAATCAACAAAACCAAGAATTAGGTTTTTAAGATTAACAAAATTGACAAACCTGTAGTTAGGTTGGCCAAAAAAGTGAGAAAACTCAAATAACTTAAATCAGAAATGAGAAGGGGGACATTATTACTGATTTTACAGAAAGAAAAGGATTATAAGGAGGACTAAAACAACTACATGCCAACAAATTGGATAACCGAGATAAAATGGACAAACGCCTAAAAGCACACAGCTGAACAAGAATGATTTATAAAGAAACAGAAGATTTCTATTTCTTTCTAAATCTTCTATTTATAAAGAAGTAGAAGATTTCTATTAAATAAACCTAAAACTATTGAGGCTATTAAATCAGTAAACAAAGATATTTTGACAAAGAAGGAACTAGCCGGAAATAGATTGACTCCAGCTTCTCAGAAGTGGAGTCTCTTTAGGTCTTTTTTGTTTGGAGACTAAGGGCTTGAAGGAAGGACTCACTGGAAAGATCGAAGGTGCAAGGCAGCAAAGACCCACAGATGGGAGCCAACGCCAAAGGTCAAGGGGAGGAATTAGCTTTGAGCAAGAGGCTAAGTGCTGAAAAGAGAGATCAGAACCAGAGGGAGCACATAAATGTGAATGAGGACAAAAATGCTGAAGTTGCCCCAGTGGCTTCTAGTTTCTCCCTGAAGGAGGAGGCAAATGATTATGGAGGTGTCAGATGAGGGGCTGGAGAATGGTGAAGGCTTTGGGACTGCTTCAGAGAAACATCCACTTGCTCAGGTGTAGAAGGGCGGCCCACAACAGTAATCGCAATTGTTAGCATTCCTTGAATTTATTGATGCTGTGCTCTGTGCCAGGCTCTGATCCTCTCCAAAACATTAGCAAGGCCTACATTTTGGGGATTGCCATTTAGTGGTAAGAAAATCAAACCTACAGAGAACAAATTTTTCTGAAAGTGAAAATTGAAGCAACAAACTTTTCATGACCTGGGATGACCGTGGACTTCTACATCCAAGTCTTGGGTGCGGCGGGCAGAGCTGAAACTAGAGACCGCATTTGTGGTCTGCTCTCACCAGGGTGAATTTCTCTAGTGGACATAAAAACAGAAGTGGAATTGAGAGAGTCAGCATGGGGGTACTTCTGGACAAAGATGGCTGGAGGTCAGTGCGGAGAATGTATTGGCAAGAGGTGGACGGAATCATGATCATCTATCCTGATAGGAAATAGAATTAAGTCAAGAGAGCGAGGGACTGATAATATTCAGTAAAAAATGGAAGGCTCAAGCTGCCAGAGATGTAGAAAATAGGTGGGAGTGGTATAAGAGGGTGTTAGAAACTAGGAACAATAGGAAGTTGTGGTAATAGAGGGAGAGGTTGAGTTAAAGATTTCTTGGTAATGCAGATCCTGAAAGTGACAAGGTTTAGTAAGTGGGTAATAAAAGCTGGGTGGGGAAGGCAAAAAATTTGAGGTCATGAAACTCAAGGATAGAAAGGCAAAATCACTTGCCCAAAGTTACACTAGTCATTGGGAGAGATAGGATTTGTGAAAGAAAAACATATTCAGTGACACAATAAAGCAGACTTTATTTAAGCAGACCTCATGTTGAAAGCAGGTGTAGGGACCAATGCAATGAAATTTTGCAGAAATTGGTCTCAAATCTGAACACAGCATGGAAAAGTGGGAACTTAGAAGCAAGGATCAGGGTAGGGGCCAGTGGGTGGAAGATGACCAAGAAGAAACTTCAGAGATAATCCTGCCTAGCGTAGCCTACAGGATTCCTGTCCAGGTTGACAGAGTGATGAGACACCATCTGGGGGGACGGTGGAAATGAGGATGCTCATCAGTGTCCAGGGGGGCTGATATTGAGGGTGGGGGTCCTTGCTCAACTGACTTAGTAGGGTTCTTACTAAAACTGGATTTTAGAAAGACAGGTGCAGATGGGTCTAGGAGAAGTTTCTAGAGTCTGAAAAAGATCATCCAAGCAAAGAATCTTTGTATGTTTGTCTCATGTTTAAGGAAAGAAGAGACATTCTTTTTTGCCTTTGAATAACAAGTTCCTTTGTGGGGGGGGGGATGTTGCCTTTTGTTTTTATGGGCCACTTGTACTATGTGTTGGGACTTGATAGTAGAGGGTTTATTGGATGGCATGAATAGTCAGACATTAATGGGGAATTTCTATGAAAATAAGAGAAAGAAAAGTGAATGGCTAGGATAGCCAAAAACTCAGTTTCTGTGTCCTAAGAGCACCAATCTAGATGGGTTCTAGATGTTGGCTTGATGGTGGAGGACAGGCAGTGCCACTCTGATTAATTTCTAGTTTGCCTTTTGAGTGTCTGGTGATGGCATCAAATGTTCTGGTGAATTCTCTGGGAGACCCAGCGCATAGCAGTAGGAAAGTTGCCCACACATCATCTGTGATGGTGATTTCCCGGATGCTTTTATCAAGGTATCAGCTTCTGCTTGCAGGCTTTGGGAAAGACAGTTGTAGTTTTTAGTGATGACAAGTCAGGAAGGTGGGAGGAAAACTGGAAATGTTAGCTTTGGAGGGGTGATAAGAAGAGGAAAATTTTGCAAGATGTAACCCACAAGGGTGTGTTATAGCTTTCCAAGGAAACATAATTTTCCCCTGCACAGTCATCCCCACTTTGATTTTTATTTACAAAATAAATCTGGCCCAATTAGATCTGGCCTGATTATTCACACAAGCACAGCAAAAATGACAACTGACCACATAGACTGTTTTAGTTTGCGCTTCTGGAACTTTTCATAAGGAATTTCAGATTAGACTTTTAAATGCCTCTCAAGGTTAGGATGCCAAGTCAAGAATCCACCAGCAGATTTTTCTTGAAATACCTATAGGTTTGAGTGAATGGCCCTCTTCTTAAGATCCCCCAAATATTCCGAGTTACCTGGATCTGCCAGAAAGTAACTTTCCCTATTCAACTTTAAGGCTAGCAACTCTGTAAATCAGGTAGCAGGCCAGTTTTTTTAAAAAAGAGGTTTTGTAAACATTGACTCCATAGTTACAATCTTAGTTTCTTAAAACTGCATATATCTGTTCCTATGCACATCATTCTTAAGTAATGCCATTGCAGTCAAAGCCTTGGTAAAATAACCAATGTTTCCAAACACAATGTCCTGTTGTAAGAACAGATTCTTATAGAATTATATGAATAAGAATTTCTGAATTCTTATATATATAAAAATTTCAATTCAACTGGTTGGTAGACTTGACCAAATTGCTGTAAGTTATAGCTAGCAGCAGATAAAGGAATCACTCACACCCATTAGGATGGATACTAGCAAAAACACCCCCAAAACCAGAAACCAGTAAGTATTGATGAGGGTGTGGAGAAATTGGATGTCTTTTGCAATTGGTGGGAATGTAAAATGGTACAGCTGCCGTGGAAAACAGCATAGCAGTTCCTCAAAAGTGGAAATACCTTAGGACCTTACTCACCTTATTTCTGGTTATATACCCAAAGATGTGACAGCAGTGCCACAGTCTCATGTTCGTATACCCTTGACTACTGCAGTATGGTCACAGTAGCCAGAGCATGGAAGCAACTCAAGGGTCTACCCAAGGATGAACAGGAAAGCAAAATGTGGAATATACATATGATGGGATATTATTAGTTATCCTTAAAAAGGAAAGAAATTATGGCATATGCTACAACATGGATAAAACTCAAGGACATTATTCTAAGTGAAGTAGCTGATCACAAAAAAATATAAATACTGTTGATGCCATTTATATGAGATACCGATACCTAAAGTGGTCTAATTCATAAGGCTAAGTAGAACAGTGGTGACCAGAGAAAGGAGTAGGGGAGAGAAGAAGGGGAATCTATCATTTAATGGGCACAGAGTATAAGTTTTATAAGATGAAAAGTCATAGATTTGGATGCACAATGTTATGAATGTATTTAATGTCATTGAACAGTCCACTTAGAAATGGCTAAGACAGTACATTTTATGTCATGTGTGTTTATGACAATAAAATACTTGAGAATAAAAGAGAACTGGGAAAAAGATTCCATATGTCTGGAAAATAGAACATTAAAGAAATAGCAGTCTTCCAAACAAAACCATAATTATCTTTTATCCCTCTTTTAATCTCATGAAATTAATTCTTGTTTGACTTAGTTCTTAGGTTAGCAGTTTGAATCATTTTTAGAGAAGTTAGAATGAACAAAAATTATGTGTGGATGACAAAAGACTTAAAATGAATAAGGTTAAAGATCTAATGAGAGTTCACTTGATAAGGAAATTTGGTTATTTCTGTGGTTTGCAACATTTTAACATAATAACCAGATTATGACATAAGCTTTATGGTAGACACATAAATAGTGAAGACACTGGAAATTTCTATGAATTTCATGCAATTTCTAAAATGCTTATATTAATAATAAAATGCTTATATCCATACAAAAAGGACCTAGAGAGGTTAAGTAAGCTTCACTTCTTTTATAATGACGGTTCCCATGCAATTTAACATAAGCCAAATTATTTGCAACACTTCTGCATGCAAACTGAAAGAACAAATCCTTTGAGGTCTTCCAGGGGCCTTCTGAGAAACGTCAAAGTCAGTTTGTTACAGGGCAAACCCAGATATAAAATGGGGTTGCCTGACTGTGGGTCCTCACCCACACGCTTAAAAGGGACTTAATAATGCTAAACTGCTACCTCCTTTTATCACAAAAGGTTGATAAAAGGTTTATTTACAAGGGAAGGGGAGCTGGGGAAATGAATAACTCAGGAAGAAAAAGAGGGAGATACGTTCCTAAATGTGTCCTACCTGTTCTGCTGACCTGGAATCCCAATGACCTGCTGAGCTGCCAAAAACCTAGCATGCCTGGTGGCCAAAAAAGGGGCGACCCCCAGCCACATGCCAGTTAAATACCCAAACCAAGAGCCTAGTTGTTTAACTCCGCTCTTGGGTCCTCCCAATCTTCCCTTTGGTGATGATGGGATTTGTAGTTCCCAGTGTCGGGGTCAGGGGGTGGGGGTGGTGGTGGTGGTGGAGTCCACAAAGTTTGTATGGAGTTTGCTCAGGACATCCTTCACCCCTATCAAGTTCAAGAACCAAAATTCGAGTTGGGGGAGGCAAAATTGTAAGCAATGTATAAAACCTTTGCTCTTTTAAAAGTAGTTCTCTTAAGTAATCAAGAACAAGATGAGGTTAACAATAAAGCACAGGAAACTATTCTGATAAAACACAGGAACTTGGTTTCCAAGCAGATAATTAAGGTAAAGAGAAATCTTTTATACTTTCTCGTTAAAGGTAGGCCAACATCCAAGAAAACTGTCATTTTAATGAGAAAAAACAAATTTCAATTTTACACCAGTCTTTTGACTGTAAGCTCATTTTTAGAAGTTTTTGAATAAATCAATTCAAATCTTAGTAACTTGAAATCACATAAATTCTTTTTTGCAAACCTTTACAACTTTTTTTGTATTCATTTACATTTTGTCCTATACTTTTGCTATGTCTTATTCTGTAACAAAAACCATTCTATATTAGGACAAAATTACTCTCTTTTTCCCTTAACACAACACATCCTTCACACCTCATGCCTTTTCTTACCAAAAACATCTTTTCTTGCAATCTTTGCATATGTAGTTTTGTTTCCTCTACATTTACCATTCTTAATAGTTTCATTTACTTATAATCATTATAATTTTTAACTATTGGTAACTTTTCTTTTACAGAGTAAACTAGAAAGCAAGCAATTGTGTAATTGCCTGTCAATACCAACATTCTATAGCAGACAAATTTATTAACATACCATCTCACATACTTTTAAAAATATCTATGCTGTTTCCTAATAATACAATTTCTTATATTTATTAAAAGGTCCAAATATACTTAGGTTTTCTAAACATATAAAAATATTATATGTTTTATATCAGTTGTATGTTTTATATCAGTAATAAATATTTCAGTAGTTTATCTCTCTTAGAATTGGTCTAGATTTAGGTAGGCATATTTTAACATAGAGCAAGGTTAGTCATCATTTCAAATTATTTCTTTATTAATAATTGTAAATCATATTTGACCAGATGCAAGTCGAGTACACATTCACACACAATGGGAAGAGAGATCTTAAAGGGGCCAATTTGAAGAGATTTCTAGGGCTAGGGAGAAGCAGAAGAGAACAGAGGCCTCATGCCAGCCAGGAAGCATGGCTTCTGGACGTCTGGTCCAGCAGATGCTTTTGGAACAAAGGACTCCAGCCCTCTGACCCAACTTAAGCTCACCTGGGGCTGTAGTGCAACCTTTTACAAAAGGAAACCCAGGACTCTACCCCAGACTCTGTATCTAGGACTTTAGAGTGTACAGAGACTCAACAATAGAAGCTGCCCCTACCAGCTTCAGGGGCATTTGTCCAGACCAATGTTTCAGGAGTCTAACTCACTAATGCATCCCTGATGCATCAGTCAGGAATGAAGACAAAGGCTTCAAATGTACATATAGGGCCCTGGAAGAGGAGCCTAGGGGGTTCCAGTGATGAATACGCCCCTATCTAAGTCACAGCACGTTAACCATGTTTAAAGAAAAACTGGCCAATGACACTTGTTCCGGTGGGGAGAGTCTAGGGATGAATAATGTGGATGTGAAGTTCAGGGTCATTCCGTCACCCTTCATCATGACTTCACTTCTAAGCCACATTCCTAGATGGTCCTCTCTTTTGAGAATCGAGGCACCTGCCTGTGCCACCTTCCCTGGCTCATCATTCCTGCCACTTCTCATCCCTTTGTTTGACAGCTTTTCTGAATTCTAAGTCTGGTTTAAGCCTGACAAAGATCCTTTGCTTGGCCAATCTTATTCAGGCTCCAGAAATTTCTCAACTGTGACCCAACCGTGCCCTTCTTTCTAAGATCCAGTTTTAGCAAAACCCTTCTATGTTAGTTAAGCAAGAACCCCCAGCTTCAATATTAGCCAACCCTGGACACTGATGAGGGACCTCGTCTCCACCATCCCCCTGGGATGAAGATCTCATCACTCTGTCTGGGCAAGAATCCTGCTAGTCTGCACCGGACAGAAGGTCAGAACCCCCTTTATCCCTGATGTTTCCTCTGGGTAATCTACCCACCAACCCTTACCCTTTCCTTGGCTCTAAATTCCCTCGTGTTCATGCTGTATTCAGACTTGAGACCAGTCTCTCACCCACTGCAAAATATCACATCTATCTAGACACCTCTTCCCACCGGAACAAGTGTCATTGGCCAGTTTTTCTTTAAACATGGTTAACGTGCTGTGACTTAGATAGGGGCGTATTCATCACTGGAACCCCCTAGGCTCCTCTTCCAGGGCCCTATATGTACATTTGAAGCCTTTGTCTTCATTCCTGACTGATGCATCAGGGATGCATTAGTGAGTTAGACTCCTGAAACATTGGTCTGGACAAATGCCCCTGAAGCTGGTAGGGGCAGCTTCTATTGTTGAGTCTCTGTACACTCTAAAGTCCTAGATACAGAGTCTGGGGTAGAGTCCTGGGTTTCCTTTTGTAAAAGGTTGCACTACAGCCCCAGGTGAGCTTAAGTTGGGTCAGAGGGCTGGAGTCCTTTGTTCCAAAAGCATCTGCTGGACCAGACGTCCAGAAGCCATGCTTCCTGGCTGGCATGAGGCCTCTGTTCTCTTCTGCTTCTCCCTAGCCCTAGAAATCTCTTCAAATTGGCCCCTTTAAGATCTCTCTTCCCATTGTGTGTGAATGTGTACTCGACTTGCATCTGGTCAAATATGATTTACAATTATTAATAAAGAAATAATTTGAAATGATGACTAACCTTGCTTTATGTTTTTATATGTTGCCTTTGGTGCTGGAAAATGAAACAAAACATACAGGTACTGCCCACAGGAAACCCACAATCCAGTGAAGTTGTGACCATTCATGTGAGCACATCTAGAAAAAGAGGTAACCACTCGGAAGCAGCAGTGACTGCTGCCTGGGGTGTGGGGAGGGCTGGAGTGAGATCAGGAGTGCCTGCATGGGGGAGGTGGCCTTTAGGTTAGATTAGCTTAGGTTAACTTCTGAAGGGATGTTGCCAGGTGGGCACTATCAAGCAGTGGCAACAGCCAAGAAAGCCGGTTATTCAGAGACCTCCATGTGGCCTGGTGTGGGAAGCATGGGAGACATTTTTTGGGGGATAAGGCAAGCAGAGTTTTTACAAGTCATGCTAGGCTGTGTCTGCACCTTAGCTTGTATGTGGAGGGGAGTGATTAGGAACAATCTATATTGAGAAAATGTGAAAAAGTTTATTTAAAAAAAAAAAAACACAATGACTTCAACCATATAAAATGCATTATTAGATTGTCAGATATAAAAATAAACAGGTTCATAGAGAAGGATTATGTTCTCTTTCCTTCCCAGGAAGTTGCCTTTAGCATGACCAGCACATTGTTTCTAAAATACTAGGTGGATAAAATAAAAAGGGAACAATCATGGGGTTACCAGAATCACATTTTCCTGGCTGGAAGGAAGTCACAAGGAGACAGTAGGAACACTTACCTCAGCTCTCAGCCCTAGGCGGCTGCTGGGTCACTTCCTGACCTGTCAGGCTCCGGGAGGATGAGGGATGAAGGAGGCGGGTAGGCGGGTAGGCGGACAGCAGGTGTGGCTGTGGAGAGCTGAAGTGCCCGAGCACCTGTGGCCTGGGAAATCCACCTCCCTAAGAGACCCACGGGCCAAGGAGGGCTGCAGCCCCTTCCAGATGGAAGCTGGTGAAGATAGGATAAATTGATGCAAAGCAACATTCCAGACTAGATCTGGATTATAGGAAGACATTGCCCACAAAGGATTAGTTCAGGGCAATTGGCAAAGTGTGAATATGAACTGTGGATTGGAATCAGCTTTGGATGTTAAATTGCCTTTTACTTTGTAAGAGAAGGCTCTTTCCTAAATAAGTGTTTAGGAAGTATTCAGAAACATTAAATCTGCAACTTACTTTCCAACAGTCCAGAAAAGTTTATATGTGTGTGTGTGTATATATATATAGACATACACACATACATACATATAGATACATATGAAATATGAAGAGGGAGGAGGATGACAACACACAAAAGGGCAAAATACCAACAATTGGTGAATCTGGATAAAATTTTTTTGGAACCCGAGTTAATTCGACTAGTCTTGAAATTCTGTGTAAATTTGAAATGATCTCAGGGGCCTCCCTGGTGGTGCAAGGGGTTAAGCACCGCACTATGAAGCAATCCCCAACTTCTGAGGCATAACTTTGATCCCCAGCCGGCCAGGGAGCAACCCACATGGCGAGGCAGACCTCTCCTGTCTCGCCCGCTGCTCCCCTCAGCAATGTATTTCAGTCAGTCTGCCTGTTCTGTTCCCTGCTCTGTCTCTGGTGAATCCTCTCACCCACTGCATCTCTGGCCTGTACCCCAACTCTTGTATGCATAAATAAATAAATTTTTTTAAAAAAGAGTAAAACAAGGCCTCTCCGGTGGCGCAGCGGTTGAGCGCTGGGTTTGCGATGCTGCCCGCGGCCTCTGCAGCGCCAGTTCGATCCCCGGCTGCTCCCCGGCCCCCGGAGGAGGGTCTCACATGGCGCGCAGACCTCCCCTGCGCGCAGGTCCTTCTGCCTGCTCTGCTCCCCGCTCTGACTCTGGTGAATTCTCTCACCCTCCCGCGCTTCTGACTGTACCCAGTGCTTGTATAAATAAATAAAAATAAATCTTTTAAAAAAAAAAAGAGTAAAACAATATTTAAAAAAAATTTGAAATGATCTCAAAGGCATACATTAAATAAAGGCAAGGCTCAGTGTGGGGAGCAGGTGGACCCTGGTTAGGCTGGAACATAAACTCAGAGCCAGTATTGGGGGTTTTGGTTTTCTTTAAATCATCCTCTGGGAAAAAAAAAAAAAAAAAAAACTTAAACATATTCTGCAAATATTAATAGTTACTAACTACCGTATAGTTTTATTCATGCCTTCAGTTTAACAGAATTTACTTTGCATATCAATATTTGACCAGAAGCTTCAGAATAATCACCTCGGAGCAAGTCTTCCTGAGTGTCCCCATTGCATTAGGCAAATTTATGGCAGCCAGGATAATCCTGTTGCCTTTGTGGTTGATGAAAGCTGATGAATCCCTGGTGTATGGAGCTAGAGAGAGAGGAAAATCATTTTGCGTGAGGAGTTAAAAAGTCTTGGGAGGAACTGCAGATGTCCAGCTGGGTCCATCTGGACAGCCATGTTTATCCATTCACAGACTGAGAGATATTTGAAATTTTCTGTCTCTTGCAACGAAGTAAAACTGCAACTAACTTAAATTCATATACAAGTTTTTGTTTGCACATATGATCTTGTTTCTCTTTAGCAAATATCTTGGATTGGAATAATCATAGAGTAGGTGCATGCTTAATTTTTAAGAAACTGCCAACCTTCTTAAGTCTTAAAAAACCACCATTTCTAAAATGATGGTACTTCAAGAACCTTTTTTCATACTATATGAAGCAAAAACTCAGCCAAAACAAAAATTCAGCCAAAAAGATTCTCATTGCGTAAGTGACAGAACCAGGCATTTCACGCCCACGCAGAAAGCCAAACTCTGAACCACAAGAAATAGCTTTACCCAGAGGAGTTTATTTGAAATGGCCATCCAGGGAGCCAGTGGTTATGCATCCCAACCCGCCCAAATGGTGGGGGTGCTTGGATTATATGAGGGGGGAAAGAATGTGAGAGAAGGGCAAGGCCTCGAACGCCTAGGTCCCAGGAGGCGCTGGGCACAGCAACAGGAGCAAAGTGTCTGACTTTCCCAGCAGGGTGTTTTCTCATCAACCAACAGATGTTTATTTCTCATGCCACTATCAACTTAATTTGGCATGTATTTTCAAGTTCCCAGGAATGCAGGTGAAACCACTTAATATTTAATCACAGGGAAGGGGTAAGAGGAACAGGGAACAAAAAGTAAAGTTTAATTCCACTTATATCTATATTTAGTCTAGGGGAGATTTTCATTTTGCAAAATGGAGGGGATCAGGCTACAACTGTGCTTTTATTCACAAGAGGGAATAGCTGGAAACTACCTAAACTGGAAACTACCTAAATGTCAGCGAGGGAGGCGTGGTGAGGTCAACTATGCTACCTCCAAACAATGAATATTGTATAATTCATAAGAATGTATGAAGATTTTATATGATGGTGAGAAAATTATTCTCAGTAGAATGGTAAGTGGAAAAAGCACAATATATCAATCACAGTATGCAGTATAATCATTACAAAACAATTGAAACAATTGGATCTCAAAATGGGATCCTTCCATTCGTTTATCAATTCGTTATAAATTCTGGATTCGTGTCTTTTATCAGGTTATGTGCTTTGCATATATTTTCTCCCATTATCTTTTCTATCTTTTCATTTTCTTTTTTTTTTTTTCTTTCTTTTCATTTTCTTAATGGTGTGTTTGGGAGTACAAACAGTATGAATTTTGATGAAGTCCATTTTGTTAATTTTTTTTTCATTTATGAACCATACTTTTAGCTTTGCATCTAAGAAATCTTTGCCAGGCCCAAACTCTGAAGCTCTGTGTTTTCTTCCAAAAGTTTGATGGTTTTAGTTCTTACAACTAAGTCTATGAGTTATTCTTGAGTTAATCTTGGTGTCTGGTGTGTAATGTAAGGGTCTAAGTTTATCTTTTTGTGTACACACACTTTTTCATTACAAAACACTTTTCTATAGTGTTACTATAACAGCTTAATGTTCTACTTTATGATCATACTATAAATAGTGGGACCCTGGTAAGAGTTTAACAATTTTCTCTCAAAACAAAATTAAACACAGCCCTGATTTGTAGCATTTGCCAGTTTCCCTGGTGTAAATGCTCTGACCAAGCCCAATATCAAGCTACCAGTGATGCATAATATCCGGGAGTTGGAAAGATTTTGCACAATTGGTTCTAGTAAACTGCTACAAGTTGGTTGCAGAACATTTTTGAATCTAACCAATTCCTCGGGGATTTTTTGTTTGTCTGTTTGCTACTTGTTTGATCCCCTTCTTACCCTCAATATGCAAAAGGTGCCCAGAAAGCAGGAAGAAGCAATAGACAGTATTTACTGCTATAAATAAGTGCTGGCCCTGTGGGGAGTTCCTGGAGCTCCTTCACAATAAGCACAGCTGTGGACAAACCCGGGCAGCCTTTCTGTGATCACTTTCATGACGGGGTTCCTGGGGGTGGGGGAAGCAAATATTGTTTAAAAATTAAACAATATTTTGTTAAAAAATATTGTAAAAAATATTGTTTAAAAATTAAAAATTAATTAAAAAAAAGAAGTGGCGTTCCCGAAAGCTTGCCTCAAGTCTAAGGCACCTTCTGGCAGGGAGCCAAAGGAAAGGGATTCTGAAGCAGGTACCAGAAAGCTGGGGCAAGAGCAGATACCACATCAAGATAATGGCTGCCATTGTCAGCCATTGTCACAGTTACTTTCAGTACAACTCCCACCCTTGCTTCCTGGTAAAGACAAAGAAAATCAAGTTTCGACTGAACAGGACAAGCACACAGCTGTTCATACTTCTGCAATTTTGCAAAGACACATATTTATAATTTAAATTATGTGAGTGACTGAGCGAGCCACTTCTTTTCTTCCCTCCCTGTCAGAAATCAAGTATAGAATTAAGCAAATACTGCAAGACCAAAAAGTGGTCTTGATAGTATGCTGTCAAGAGTGTCAGCTTCCTGAAAGTGTATTGGGCAATAATGTAATAAAAGGAAATCAGTGGAGTGTGACAGTTTCAAAGAAAATGTTCTAATCCAGACTTTCAAGGACAACCTTGTAAGAAATGCAAATAAAACTAGGGGGACAAGCCTCAGGTGGCCAGTTTCAGCAAATACCCATTTCTGTACCTCTGCAGCTTTATCTGCATTGTTTTGGGAAGGGAGAGATAGAATTGGGGAAGAGTAAGCAATGAGAGGTTCAGGGAGAGTGTGTTAGCATGTAATCTAGGGATGCCCAGGGATCCCCAAAATTGCCTGCTCTAAAGGGGTCTGTCCAAGCATGTGCACAAAGGTAAAGCAAACTCTTAGTGTGAAAGAACTTTGATAGAATTAGTGTGCATAGAGAGGGAAGAGAAGAAAGGATATTACTAATAGTTTCCCAATAAAACACGCCAAATTACCCATCCCCTCATGGGCAAAAGCCCAGTCAAACAGAGTTCATCAGAAGTGGGTTACTGGGGGTTTGGGGAAGCAAATATTGTTTAAAAATTAAAAATTAATTAAAAAAAATAAAGAAGTGGGGTTCCTGAAACTTGCCTCAAGTCTAAGGCACCTTCTGGCAGGGAGCCAAAGGAAAGGGGTTCTGAAGCAGGTCCCAGAAATCTGAGACAAAAGCAGATACCACAGCAAGATATTGGCTGCCACTGTCAGCTCCCCACACCTCTCTCACCCACATGTCTCTCCAAGCGTCTCTACATGTCTGTCCTCCATGTGTCTCTTTCTATCGCTCCTTCCCAGCAGTACCAAAGTGTAAGTTGGGGCACAGAAGCAAGAGCTCCTCCTCTAGCCCACTTGCCTGTTACATGGCTTTACCTGGCTGCTCAATCCAGCCAGTATTAAAAGGGGAGAGGGACATGGTAACTCCCTTAACTGGTGGGCACAGTAGCATGGGGACAAAAGGATTATGAGCAATTATCACAACCACAGGACAAGACCTTTATTCCAAGTCTTTATAGCTGCCTTTGACTTAACTATCCTTTTCTGTAAATATGAAAAGAGGCTCAGAGAGACATTAAAGTCCTGACCCAGGGTGTCCAAGAAATGTCAGGTGAGAATTGGAAATATTCCATGACACCCCTGTGAATTCATAGTGCTCCTTGGGATGCCTCAGCACACAGTTTGGGAACTGTGGTTGTATATCATTTCTCTGACAAACTCTCACTGATACACACATAATTCCATACATCTATGAAGTATAGTCTCTTCCTGTCTTTGGATTTTGCTTATAAATTATAAAATATGGAGAATTTTACATTTTTCTTTTATATTCAACATTAATATTATGAACACATTCAAATGTCAATGAAATTCTTTTAAAATCATTCATGTCTGTGTTATATACCACATCTACCAATATTTATTTAAACCTTCTCCATTTGTTCAACTTTCTAACTATTCCACTTACAGCTATCTGTAAATATTTCCCTAGACTTGGTTCCCAGAAACAGTATCACCACATGAACAGTTTAAACAATCTTGATATCTATTGCCAAATTGTTTTTCACTAATATTATACTAATAAAGTCCCATCAAAAATATGTGACATGGTATTAAAAAAACTAGCAACAACAAATGTTGGCGAAGTTGTGGAGAAAAAGGAACTCTCCTGCACTGTGGTGGGAGTGCAAACTGGTCCAACCACTATGGAGAGCTGTGTGGAGATTTCTGGACCTACTAAACATAGAGCTTCCATATGATCCAGCAATTCCACTCCTAGATATTTACCCAAAGGACACAGAAGCATCAATTCCAAAGAGCACCTGCACCCCTATGTTTATAGCAGCACTATTTACAATAGCTAAGCTTTGGAAACAGCCCAAATGCCCAAAAATAGATGACTGGATCAAGAAGATGTGGTACATATACACCATGGAATATTACTCAGCATTCAAAAAAGATAAACACATGCAATTTGCAGCAACATGGATGGAGCTGGAAGGGATCATGCTCAGCGAAATAAGCCAGAAAGGAAAATAAAAATACCAGATGGTCTCACTCATAGCAGGAATCTAGAAAACTTAAATAAGGGACCAGGAAAAAGAATAACTATAAGAAAGAAAATATCAAAATCAACAAACAACTATGAACCAAAGACACTCTATGGGCGCGTGGAGGGCAGGGAAAGGTGGGATTGGGGTCAAAATAAGGGGTTGTAATTGTATGGGGAATATAAAAATAAAATTTAAATTAAAAAAAAAGTGACATGGACCTCTCCTGGGAGCGCTGGGTTGCGAGGCTGCCCGCAGCCTCTGCAGCTCCAGTTCGATCCCCGGCCACCGGTGAGGGTCCCACCAAGAAAAAAAAAAAAATGTGACAGTTACTATTTTACCATATTCTTATCTGCTTTGGGTATTTGCACTTATGACATTAAATAAAATCTCTTAACAATTGTAACAGGCAAAAGAAGTATTTATTTATTTTTAAAGATTTATCTATTTATTTATACAAGAACTGGGGTACATGCCAGATGCGCGGGAGGGTGAGAGGATTCACCAGACAGAGCAGGGAACAGAACAGGCAGACTGACGAAACACACTGCTGAGGGGAGAAGCAGGCGAAACAGCAGAGGTCTGCTCGCCATGTGGGACTCTCCCCAGCTGGCAGGGATCGAACCTGCACTGCAGAGGCTGCAGACAGCTTCACAGTGTGGCGCTCAATCACCTGCGCCACCAGGGGAGGTCCCAGAAGTATTTACTTTTCAGTAACAGTATTTTTATAGTATTTTTATATAAAGGCATGTTAATAATTGACATGATAAAGCAAGAAAAATTGACCTATACTTAAAAAAAAACTTTCAATAGAGACAGAATACAAGATGACTGGGAAGTTGGAACTAGCAGTTAAGGACTTTACATCAGCTGTTATAATTTAGGACATAAAGGGATAAATGATCATATTAAGCAAAGCCCATGAAATCTCAGTGGAGAAATGCAAACAATGTAAAAGAACCAAATGGAAATTCTAGAACTCATAAGTGCTATATATAAAATAGAAAAATATTTGTGTTTACCCTCGTTGTGGTTTATGAAGCCTTTTGGATTTTCAAGTTGATTTTCCCCTAACTTGGGATGTCTTAAGATATTATTTCTTCAAATACTTTGTTAAGGCTCAATTCCTTCTTTTTCACCTTCAGGTTTTCTAGCTATATCTTATTATTAGACTGTTTAATATTTTCCTAAAGCTTCTTTTTTTCCTTTTATCCTTAAGGTCAGATATTTTCTGGTAATTTGTCAACAAGCTTACTGACCCTTCTTCTGCTACCCTAATATACTTTTAAAAATCTCCAGTGAATTGTTTATTTTAGGTAAAATATGAATAAGGCCATTCACATAGGATCTGGGAGGGGCAGTGATGGAATAGGGAGCTGGAGGAGTCCTGAGTGACTGAGGAGGGCCTGGCAGGAGTTAGATCTCTTTCCTGAGATTTAGAAAAAGGTGGCCCACTTTCCTTGCTTTATTTCATTTAATCCTCAGGATGACCCTGCCAAGCGGTGGATACTAGCTTATCCTCAGTGATAGAAAGTGAGTCTTAGCCTCACTTTATAGATAAGCAACTGGAAGCTCAGAGAGTAACCAACTTAGTGACCATTTACTCAGAGCTTAACATGTGTGGAACTTCGCTGAGGTGCAAAATGTATTGTTATTAAATGTGTGTGTGTGTGTGTGTGTGTGTGTGTGTGTGTACATACATACGAGTGTATGCCAGAGGAGACAGACTAAAATATCAATATGCTAAGAGAGGTTGTGTAGTGGAATTATCGATGCTTCCATCTTTTTCTTTGAGTTCTTTACCTGTTTCCAGTTTTCTGCAACAAATATGCATTGCCTTTATAATGAGGGAAAAATGAGTAGTATCAAAAATGGACTTGGAGGATGTTGTGAAACATATTTCATTATGATATTCTTGTGGATTGCTTTTGATGTCCGTTTTATTTCATCAAAGCAGTCGACAGAGTTTCTTAGTTCCATCTCCACACCCCAGAGAAGGCGGGCGGATTCATGAGGGGCAATCGGGGTCTCCACCTGGACTCCCAGAGTCCGTGTTTGTGCACATTTCTGTGTGGAGGAGGCACATGCCCAGTACAGAGTGACCATCTCTTCCCATTTTCCAAGCTTTCACCATGCCAACTTCCTCACGCAGAGAGGGCCAGCTGACAGCATGCTTCCCTGCCTGAGGGGCTTAGTTAGAGCTCCTTCCTGGTGTCCGTAAAGAGAAGACAGCCTGATGGTATCACTGTGTTATCACAAGGGACACCCACCCACTCTGGTGCTTTCTGACCCATGAAGTCCTTCCTCCCTTTTTCTGACCTGGCACCATGGGCCCCTGGAGCCCTGCCCATCCAGCCTGGGCTCTGTGGCATCTCTGTGCCTGTCCACCTCACCCAGGTAGCAGCTCTGCGAGAACAGACACCTCTCCTGTATCTGTGTCTCCTGGGGCTCAGGGCTCGGAGGGAGGGTTCAGTCCCCAGTCATCACGGCTGGTTTTCATTGATTTGTGCAAGCACTGAGTGAGCTAGGGTGCCTCCTGGCCTTGCGAAACCAGTGCGGGCACCAAAAACATGGTTTGAAATGATTTGTTGACCAAAATGCTGTAAAGATAACAACAACAGAGGAATGAATACAGTTGAAGCTCATCATGAACAGGCACAGGAAAAAAACGAAAAGAAAATACATTAAAAAAATACACAAGGTTGGTTTTGGGGTTATGGGAATGTGGATGATTTTGATGTTTGCATTTTTAAACTTTTTCAGAAATAGTTTTTGCTGTTGGAAAATGATTTTTAAAGGAGACACAAGAGGTCCTTGGTGAGAATAGAAGTGCTAATGAATAAATTTCTTGTGTTAAGGGCCACCTCAACCTCCTACATCAGCAGAGTCCAGTCCCCAAGCTTCCTGGTGGGTGTTTTCCTTCCTTCCCCTCTCAAACACTGTCAGCTTGCATAACGGGTCATTTTTCTGCTGACTGGTTGGTTTGACCCACAAAACCAGAAGCCTTAGACAGAGAACCAAGAGTAAAAATTAACCCTGTCTTTTTGCTTCTTGGTGAATTCTACAACAAAGCCATCAGAAACTGCTGCCACATCACCCAACTTACAGGGACAGGAGAGCGAAAAATACTCACAAAGAAAGGAATGGTAAATGGAAATAATGGCTGCTTCCCTCGAAGTTATTTCAAGAGGTACAACAAATTATAGAGGGTCTGTGTCTTCTAGCCCACTGCCTGAATTGTTTGATTCGAGTGAATTTACAAATTTTCTCTCAGAGCTTTCGTAGCAGCCTCCGGCGCCTATTTTCCATTAGGTCTCAAGTTCTCTCCTCCTGAGTCTGTGTTCCCTGGGGTTTCTGAGAACATAAACCCTGCAGAGGGGTGGGGAGGTAGAGCTCACTGCTAACTCCTCCTGATTGGCTCCAGACTCGGACAGAGTCAGAGAGGGAAATCACTGTGTCCACATTCATGGGGGCTGGCCCTACAAGTAGGGGTTGCTGCAGTAACTTTGTTCCCAAATGTTCCCATTCAAACCTCTGAAATGCTATTTGAGCCAACCCCTTCACTGGTTGCCTTTGTCCCAGTCTATTGGAATGTCCCGTTTTACTTATCCTCTCCTTTCCTCTAGCGAGAAGTTCATGGAAAAAACTCAAGTCCCAGAAGTGATTTAGTCTAGACCCCCTTCAAGTTCCCTTATTCCCACATGTATCTAATTCCATGCTGCATCAGATGCCAGAATCTGGCCGGGAGTCCCCAGCTGCCTTCTCTCCGGTCAGACTCACAGACTGGACACTCTTGCTGGGCCTTAGCTCAGCCTCCAGGGGCCATAGTCAGAACCCAGCAGACAGTTCGTGCTCCCCTGTGGAGGGGCACATGGAGCTGCTCCGCTCCAGCCTCTCGGTGGAGAGGAAAGGGAGCCACTTAGCTAAGCGCGAGGCCAGGAACCTGTGGAACAGCTGGTGCAGGTACTTCCGGAACCTCTCGCCAACAAAGGCGTAGATCACTGGGTTGACGCAGCAGTGGGTGTAGGCGATCATCTCTGTCACCTGCATGGCCAGGTCCAGCTGTTTGCTCTGCTCACACTCATCAGTGAAAAAGACATCTTGGAAAGCAGAAACAAACACAGTCAGATTGTAGGGTGTCCAGAAGAGAAAGAAGATGATCATGATGACAACGATCAGCCGGACAGCTTTGGCCTTCTTCTCGTTGGGCCGTTTGAGCAGAATTTTTATAATCCCTGTGTAGCAGACGATCATGACCAGTAGAGGCAAAACCAAGCCCAAGATGTTCAGTTTCAGAGCCTGGAACTGTTTCCACTGACTTGAGCTTTCATAATGGAAATAAGAACTGCAGGTGTAATGAGTTAACTCCCACTGGGTCTTGGAAAAGTAAAAGTCTGGAATGGAAGCCAAGATGGCCAGGACCCAGATGATGATGCTGCTGATGATACCAAAGGTGACAGTCCGAGCCCGCAGGGCAAATACGGCATGGACGATGGCCAGGTACCTGTCAACTGTCAGTAAGATGATGAAAAAGATCTCACTGTACAAGCCTATGTCATAAAGCCCTGAGAGGAACTTACACATGGCATCCCCGAAAACCCAGTTATCTTTCAGCTTGTAGTCAATCCAGAAGGGTAGTGTGAAGAGGGAGAGCAGGTCAGAAATGGCCAGGTTCAGGAGGTAGATGCTGGTCATGCTTTTGAGCCTCTTATATTGCATGAGGACCAGGACCACCAGCATGTTGCCAACCAGGCCAATGACAAATACCAGGGAGTACAAGGGAGGCAGCAGCTGAGCCCCAAAGGCCCTCACTTCTGTCTTGTGGCAGGGGGCGGTGTTCCCATAGTCATATTCTGTGGTCTGGTCATAGTCTGTTGAGATAGTTGGATTTTCCATCCTGGCGTTTCCACAGTTCAAGGAAAATGGTTTCTATATTTACTCTGCTGTTAAAGGCAGTGAGCTGTGGACAAAGACAAGGCAGTGATTATATGTCTTCAATCACCTGAAAAATGTTTGCTGCATGTTTACAGTGTGCTGGGACCTGGGTCACATCTCTGAGCAAAGGAGACCCAGGTGCAGCTCTGCCCTTCAGGAGCTTATAGTCTAACAGGGAATGTAGGCAGAAAGAAATGAGGACACAAATCATTAATTCAACGACTGCAAAATGTTGCAAAGGAAAAGTCTGGGGAATGGAGACGAGGGAAGATCTCCCCCACTATTCACAACCAGTGCTGCTCTGCTCCCCCCAGCCTCATCATTGGACTTAAACAACCCTGGGGATGTGCATTATTTCCCCCTATTTTAGAGGCAGTGACATAGACGTTTGGAGTGGTTAGGACACATCTCTAGTGAGAACAAGAACCAGGAAAACAGTCCTAGCTAAGAGTCAAAACTTACAAAGAGATCTTCATGTTTGGGGGAACTGTTCTTAGTCAAAAGTGACACAGCACCCAGCAGTACATGAAAACATGGGTATTTGGGGGGGATTGTCACAAATACTGGGGGATGTCTTTATGTAGAATGTCATTTATTTTTTTTTTAATTTTTAAAAAGATTTATTTATTTATTTTATCTTAGTTAATCTTTTTTTTTATTACCCCCCTTCTTTCACCCCCAGATTTATTTATTTTTTTATACAAGAGCTGGGGTACAGGCCAGAGGCATGGGAGGGTGAGAGGATTCACCAAAGATAGAGTGGGGAGCAGAACAGGCAGACAAGCGAAATACACTGCTGAGGGGAGCAGCGGGTGTGACAGGAGAGGTCTGCCACCCCATGTGGGAATCTCCCTGGCTGGCCGGGAATCGAACCCATGCTGCAGAGGCTGCGGACAGCTTCACAGCACTGCGCTCAACCAGCTGCGCCACCGGGGAGGCCCTATAATGTCACTTATGGGCAGGGTCAAGAATGTCCAGCAACATAAATACCAATAGTGCTGCCACAGTGAAATTCTAGAAGATCATCCTCGTCCCTTTGCAGATGCTGGCTCTGAGGGCACCAGTGTGCGCTCAGCTGGCCCATGTCACACAGCTTTTACATGCCTTATGTAGATCTGGGTGATGCTGTAGGTATTCTGTGACAGCCAAGGAAAGGACAATCTGGGATCGGTGGGGTGAAGGAGCGCTTTTTGGACCCTCAGTAAATATTAGGGGACCCCCTTCCTGGAGGGGTTCTTCTCTGAGACCTGCCACCACCAGGAAGGTCCCAGGCGCCAATCCTATTTTGGTCAGTATGCGCTGTCCCCCAAGTCCTCCTACTAGGTTTGTCTGCAGCTAATCTGGAAAACAAATTCTTTTTGACAACGATGGACAGTAACAGTCTCTTCCTTGTAAGGTGCATATTGAAAATTTTCAGTCTGTTGCCACCAATCTGAGTTGACTTAATCTAAACGCCATCAGTAAAGTAGGTGGTAGCTACACCATAATTTCCATCTTGAAACAGGTGTCTAGTGCTGAGCCTCCTACAATGCTTAATGAATGTTTCCCGCTCACAAAACTCACGTTTCTATGTGGCCCTTGGAAATTAAGGCACGTGGCAGAGGGGGTGCAGGTTATCGGCACCCTGGCTGGGGGTCTGTCATTTTCTGTCAAATCCATCCCTGTGGCTTACCCCCTATCTCTGGACTTACTCTGCCTAATCAGCCCATTGAGCTTTGGAGAAACTCAAGCTGGCAGTCACTGACCAAGCTGTGTTGGCAGCTTCTGATTTCTGCTGCCTCTGTCACTGCCAGTGCTGACAGCTCATTGAGGTTGTTGGCATTTTGAGAGGGTCAACAGGTTTACAGTGGAAGCAACATGCAATTTAGAAGCACATGGCACAAAACTGATCCCACGAACTTAGTTTCTGGGAATTTCGGCAAAGGTGAGGCAGTTTGAGTGGGCATTATCAGACAATATTTGAACAGAGTCACCACCACATCACCCTATGCCCCCCCAACTCCATTCACTAATTTCTCAGCATGGGCATCACACCACAAGTCCAGGTAGGCTGCTCCTTAAGGGACTTGGCCTGCAGAGGGTCTTGGAAGACAGAACCAGAGCAATGAGCTGCCTGCCCTGCAATCTGCCAGCCCTGCTGCAAGCCTGAACATGCTCAGCAGCAACCTGGTATCTGGAAACTTCCAGGGACAGCATCCTCTAGTCTGGGAGTTGGTGAAGGCTCTGAGTTGTGTGTGTGGCGTTGGCTTAACTGGGTTCATTAGAACCAGTTGTGTGTATTTCTTCCTAGCTCTACAGTCAGCGTGCTGGTGACTTGAAAATCAATACAGTGGGAATATTTACACCAAACACTAGAAAGCAGGTTCTTTTTTTCTTTTTTCCAGGCAACTCACTCATTAAACATTTGCTAACACACAAATACCCCACTGTCTGAAGAACCCATAGCTGTCCTGCTATCTGGGGTGAGGACCAAAGGGCCAACAAGTGACACACATCATGGTGGTGGAAGTTCTGGGGCTTCTAACTCTGAGACCCCATGGAGGAAGAGCTGAAGTAGATACCTCCAAGTAGCCCTCTATTTGCAGAATAAAATTCTGATCTTCCTTTTGGCTGGATGGATGCATGCCAAGAGGTCATCTCCCTGCCTTCTGGGGGTAAAATCTTACCTCCTTCAAAGATAGTCAGTGGTTCTGGTTTTATTCTTAAGATCCTTGGTTCTATTCTTAAGAAATTGGTTCAGTACCAAATCATTCTGGAGTCTGCAGGTTTTTCTCTAAATCATATTTTCCTCTTACTACAGTTTCTGCGTACACCCAATTTGGCTTTCATTTACATGGGAAAATTTGGCAAGTAATTTCTTCTTGAATAGCTTTCAACAGAAAGTGCCTCTTGTGTAAACCAACATTACCTCAATAAAAAGTAATTTAATTACTTCTTTAAAAAAAGATGCCTCTTGCCCCATAATACTGAGCTGATTTCTTATCACCAGCAAGAAAGCTCTTTTTTAGCAACACAACAAAACTATTTTGTTTCTGAGCAGTCTTATAAATCCACCCATTCTCAGTATTAATATAATTTAATTGCCTTAACAATGCATCAGTGATTACTTAGGTATTCTGCTATCCACAAGGAATTCTCTGCTTTTGTGGAAACCGACAGATATACAAATAATGTTGTAAAACAGGAGATAAACTAGCCCTATCTGACCACACGCAGGTCTTCAAACAAGATTGTCCCCCACACTAAGTGACAAGACAGAAGAGACAAATACTACTTACTCTAGTTTCAAGGGATTTTGTCCATGAAGTCTACTTTTCGGGAGTTTTTAGAGTCCTCACGAAAATAAGATTCAAGGTCTTGATTGAACAGGAAATACTCTGCTTCCTGTGGGTTGATGGAACCAAGTGTCTGGGTTCACAGTCTATTAGAATGACTAGAAAGGACAGAGTTCTTCTTTTTGTATGATGGGGCCCACAAATGGCCAACACCCAGCAGTGGTCAGTTCCTGAAGATTCACTCTAAAGACTGCTCCCCTCCCCGCCCCATGTGCCTCTTCCTGGAGAGCTCTGCAGAAGGGGATGGCCGGGGTGAGGTCCGGTAGAGGCCAGTGGGGCAAGGTGGGAGGTCAGAAAGTGTCCCCAGAAATTGTGGGGCATTTAAGACAATGGATGTCGGAGGGGAAGGGCAGAGAGTTCTTGTGGTCATTTTTTTTTTTATACTTCAAGTGTAAGGATTTCAACCGGAACCCTAAGTTCTGTTCCTCAAAAAACAGAAAAATCCCCGTGTGGCTGATAGGGTGAAGTGGCAGCTACTCATTGGCGCCCCCTAGGCCCTGCACCTCAACCTGCCACAGTCCCTCTGCTCGCGGTGCCTGCCCACCCAAAACTGCAGGGAGATTTTTACCGCGCGGAAACTCCGGCCTGGAGTGGGTACAGAGGTGTGGGTTGGTCTGGGTTGGTCTGGGTTGACCCTTCCTGTTCCCTGTGCCTCTCTTAGGCAGTGGGCCAGACCCGGCCCGGCTTCGTTCTGTGGGCTAGACCCGTCCCGGCCACTTCTCCATCGGAGGTGCATGGTGGTGACCGCCTGGCAAATCAGATCGTCCTGCATGCAATTCTGGGTCACCTTTTACTGACTTTGAACTCTTTCCTCTCCGTCTCTTCATCTTTCTCTTCTATGAAATATAGTGTCTCTTTCTCATCTGTAAAATGAGGTTGATGAAGGGAAATACAAATCAAAACCACATTGCTATACCACCTTACACCAGTGAGAATGGCACATATAAAAAAAACTAGCAACAACAAATGTTGGCGAGGATGTGGAGAAAAAGGAACTCTCCTGCACTACTGGTGGGAGTGCAAACTGGTCCAACCACTATGGAAGCTGTCTGGAGGTTCCTCAGTCTGCTAAAAATGGAGCTACCATACTATCTGGCAATTCCACTCCTAGGGATCTACCCAAAGGACACAAGAACACTGGTTCAAAAGAACACCTGTACCCCTATGTTTATTGCAGCACTATTTACAATAGGTAAAACCTGGAAACAACCCAAATGCCCAAAAAATAGATGACTGGATCAAGAAGATGTGGTACATATACACAAAGGAATATTACTCAGCAATCAAAAAAGATTAAACTCATGTCATTTGCAGCAATGTGGATGGAACTAGAAGGAATTATGCTCAGTGAAATAAGCCAGAAGGAAATAGAAAAACATCGGATGGTTTCACTTACAGCAGGAATATAGGGGAACCAAATAAGACGTCAGTGTAAAAAAATAATAACAGCACAAAACACAACAAAGCAAAAACGGACAATTATAAATCAGAGACAGACTGCAGGGGAGGAGGAGGGAGAGGGATCAGAAGGAGGGAGGAGCACAGGGGACTGAGGTGATGGTGCACGGGTGCCTTGGGGAAGGAAACTCTATGGGGACTACACCTGAGGGGGTGGGGGGAGCAAATATTGTTTAAAAATGAACAATGATGTAAAAAATTTAAAAAAAAAATTTTAAATGAGGTTGATGATACTGCTCTATGGAGATGAATAAATGAAGATGTGACTGAAGAATTTCGCGTGTTTCTTCAGATCTTAAAGATGCTTGCCTTAGGTTAGGGTTGCTCAGGTGCAAGACCAGCGTGCAGGTGCAAGTAGTGTGTTTTCAGGGGATCCCAGGAAACACTGCAGGAAAGGGGGCAGAGGGGCAGGGAACGGAGTTTGCTCACGAGGGATTTTGTAATGCCCCTGTCCTGTGGGCCAGCAGAGTTCTGTCCTACTGGGTGGGGAGAAGGGTAAGGGGACTGGACGTGTGTGCATCCAACCTCTTCTCATGCAGCTCTGGATGAGCACTGCTTCTCCTGGTATTCTGGCTACCGGTCTGTTCTCGCCCGGCTTCAAGTCTGCTCCGCAGCAAGGGGCCCTGTGTTTCCAGGAAGCACCTTTTGAGTGTTGAGGTGAGACCATGGGGCCCTGACGCAGCTCTGGTACTCAGGAACCCCAGTGCAGGCCAGCGGCCTGCAGCCCTCAAAGCTCTCAGCCCTAACCTCAAAGTAATAAATGGGGGGTGTGCATTGCTTGGCGACTTTTAGCATTTTGCTGGCAGGTTAGTGTCCAGAGAGCAAGGCTTCGGCACCTGTCTCTGCTTGGCCATGGCTAAGGTGAGCAACAGCCTTAGTACCTCTGTTCCTCCACTGACTTCCAGCGCTGCTCTAGGCTTCTGGGGAGAGGACCTGCCAGGCAAATGTGCTTGTTCATTTCGCAGATATTTATTAAGTGCCCACAATGTGCCAGGCCTGTGCTAGACACCAGGAATATGACAGTGAACAAGAAAGGCCACTGCCATTCTTCAAGAGAGCTCGTGAAGCAGTCATCCCAGATGACTAAGCAGGTCGCTACAATATGGAACTTGTTTACTGTGCCTGGGAAGTTCCCTGGGATGAGGAAGAGTACTCCTTATTTTTCCATCCTGGTGGTCATTCTCCTTCATGAATCTCTTTCTCTCCTTGCCTACCTGGCCTCTCCAGCCTCTCTTTCAGCACCTTGCATTCTATAAACCCCAGCCTGGCAAACCAAAGGAAACAGGTCCAATGGTTCTAGGTCCCTGTCTCTGTCCTGCTCAGCTGTCCCATCACACTGGGACATATCCCAAAATGAACGATGGTATGTGGTGCATCAATATCAGACCTCCAGTCTTCGTGCCTGGATCCTCCAAGAGGCCACGTCCTCCCTGAAGGCTCCCATCCTCCACAGGAAGAAGCCACCAACGAGAGGCAGGTGCTGGAACTCTGAAGTTTAATCATCTTGGGGAGCATGGAGACCTCTTTGTACACCTAGTTGTATGGGATGCCTATCAATAGATACATAACAAGAGCTACAAAAAGTTTACAAAATGGTTATTTTTTTAAAAGATTTATTTATTTGTTTATACAAGCACTGGGTACAGTCAGAAGTGCAGGAGTGTGAGAGAATTCACCAGAGCCAGAGCGGGGTACAGAACAGGCAGACCAACAAAATACACTGCTGACGGGAACAGAGCAGGAGAGGACTGCGCACCACGTGGGACCCTCGCTGGCGCCAGGGTGGCCAGGGATCTAACAGGCGCTGCAGAGGCTGGGGGCAGCTTCACAGTCCAGCACTCAACTGCTGGGCCCCATTTTGGGGGAAGGCCCCAAAATGGTTATATTTTAGCAACCTACATTGTGGCTCTCAGCTCTAACATTCTCTTGTAAAAAATCTCCATGATCTCACCACCACTTCTCTATCTTTGCAGCCCAACAAACAAGCTCAAGACTTAGGGCCTTCAAATCACTGTGTCATGTTCTGCAATTCTGTGGAGCAGACAGGTGTCCCTCTGGACTGGCACTCGGTGCTGGTTGGCAGCAGAGCTCCTCGCTTCCCCACCTGCCGCTCACCCTCCAGCCGGTCCGAAGGGCTTCATGGCTTGCTGGCTTCAGACATAAGCAGAGGCTGCAAAGCCTCTTAAGGAATCGCCTCAGGGGTCACATATATCTCTTCTCCTGCATTTGTCAGTCAAAGTGTCACAAAGCCAAGTCACAATCAAAGAGCTGAAAAATAACACCTACCCTTTTTTGGAGAAATGACGGAATCCCACTGTAAAAGGCTGTGTGTGCCAGGACAGGAGGCGCCCCCCAAGCACACGGGTCCTCTAGCTCACTTTCCAAGGTTCCTTAAGCTCCCCTCCCCTCCCGATCTTGTTTTCGTCACACCTCAGCCCCTTGCTCCTCTGATCCTGGCTGCTGGAACTCACCATCGCCATATCTGTAACCCTCATATCCGATTCCCAGCATCCAGCCTGACACAGCCCATCACTGGCCACTCCCTGTAGCTCCAGTGTTCTTTGATCCCCGTGGGATCACTGACATTTAACTTCCCACCACCCTCCAACTTCTCATGTCCTTACTGCCCATCACCTTCAAGCCCATGGGTCATCATTACATCCGCTCCCAATTCCTTTGCTGTTTTTGGACCTTGTTGTGTCTACCATGCGAAGTTCCCATGCGGCCTAGATCCAACCCCTCTCCACACCCAATGTGGACTGGAGAGACCTGCAGCCTAGGGTCACTCTGTGAGTGACAGCCATTCTCAGAGCATCCTCTCCATCCATAACTGCACTCCTTGTCGTAGACATGATCTCATACCTCCTGCTTTTCCTTAAACCTCCAATGCCACCTCTGTCAACCTCATTCTTAGCTGATGACCTGGATTCTTATTTCTCTGAGGAAATGGAACAGACCATCAGAACACTTTCTGTCTTCCCGACCCTTTCCTGGGCCCTCTACTCTGCTCACCCCTGTCCTGTGGGTGGACTCTTGCATCTAAGTCCATCCTTCTACCGGATCCCTTCCTCTTTCTCCCACTCAAGGACCTCCCTCCAGTCATTTTCTCATTTATCACCTGTTTTCCTACCCTGTTGGGTTATTCCCATAGCATGCGTGCACACACACATATACCCTTACTTCTATGTGTGCTCGCACGCGTGCACACAAACACACACTCACACACTCACACTTCTCTCTTTGACAAAGAAACAACGAGCAAAGTCTCCTTTGGCTGACCCATTTCTTCATTCTTTCCTACAATAAAATTACTCAAAAGAATTGTCTTTACTTGTGTCCAGTTCCATCCACCTATACTTTCTGGAATCCACTCCCCTGAGGCTCTTTCCCCACCACTCCACTGTGCCAGTCAAGGTCACCAGTGACCTTCACGTGATTAAATTGCATGGTCCATTTTCAGGTCTCACCGCCCTGACTGCTCAGCACACTTGACACATTTATCTTTCCCTCTTCTTGATTCTCTCTTGGTGTGCGGAGCGCACTCCCACGTGCCTGCATTTCCCCCTACTTTGCTGGCAGCTCCTTCTCTACTTCCACTTCTGTTTTCTCCTCAGTGCCTCAACATCTTAACATTGGCACACCCCAGGGCACAGTCTTGTGGCCATCCTCTTTCCTATCTACACTCACTCCTTTGGTGACATCATTCTTTCTCACGGTTCCAAATGTGATATTCACGCTGAAGATGCCAAAATGTATACCTGCGTCTACCCTCCTCCCTGGAGCCCAGGCTCACATCCAGCTCTTGGCTCAAAGTCTCCATTTTGGTTTCTAAAAGATATCTCAAATGAAACTATTGACCTTTCCTGCCACTCTTTGCTGCCACTGCCATCTTCATCTGGAAGTGAATGATATCGCCATCTTTCCCACTCATGCTGTTATAGGGCAGCCCCGATATTTAACGGGTTCCTGGCTGTGGGTCCTCACCCGCGCGCTTAAAAGGGACTTATTAATACTCCACTACAGACACACACAAAAGGTTAACAAAAGGTTTATTTACAAGGGAAAAGGAAATAAGGAAAATGTACAACTCAGGGAGAAAATAGGGAAATAAAGTCTTTAATGCGTCCTACCCGATCCGCCGACCTGGAAACCCAAAAAGCACTCTCCGAGCTGGCCAGACACTGCGAGCTGGAGGAGAGTCAAAATGGGGGGACCCCCCAAAGCCCACGTGTCTGGCTTTATACCAACCTGGCTGCTTAACCCCACTCTCAGGTCCCAGCCACCTTCCCTTTGGTGGTGATGGGATTTGGGGTTCCCAGTGTCTTTGGCTTTGGCCTGGGGTCGGGGTGGAGTCCACAAAGCCTGTATGGAATTAGCTTTAGGACATTCTTTTCCCCCTAACAATCCTACAAAAACCTTAGAGATATACTTAACTCTTTCAACCTTAGTAATATTTGTGCAAAACATATAAGGAATTCAAACCCTCTTCACTACATTTACTGCCCCCAGTTGCTCCAAACTACCCAAGATAATGGTCTCTTTCCAACATAATGCTCACAGTGAATCTTTAAGAGTTTTTTTTTTCAGGTCAAGCCTTCTCTTTCAAGCCCCTACACTGGCCAACTAGGTGGTATACCACTTGGCTCTCTGATGTCATCTCCTATTCTGCCTCCTTTGCTGATTCTGCTTCGGTCAAACTGACCTCCGAGATGTCCTCGGATAGAGCAGAGCAATTTCCACCTCAGGGCCTTTGCACTTGCTGTACTCGCTGCCTGCAGAGCCTGTTCTCTTACTTCCCTCATTGCTATGTTGTGCACACATCACTCTCTCCATGAGGTGTTTGCCAACCATATTATTTAAAATTTAATCCCCTCAACTCTGGCTCACCCCCAGACATCTGTAAGTTCATTCCCTGATTTATGTGACACGTAATACATTTACTTAGTCATTGTCCACTGTTGTCACCAATGTAATGCCAGCTTTCTGAGGGTGAGAATATCCCGCTTCTTTTTTCTCTTGAACCCCCACATAGTAGGGGCCAAGTGAGCACTTGAATGGATAAATCACAAGAAGTTCAGAGATAGGGTGGCTTCAAAATTGGTGAATTTGGCAGCTCGACAGCTTTCTCTAGGACCCAGGTTTTTTTCTCATGTGATACACTCAGCCCCACTCTCCTCGTGACCATGTGATCACCAAGGCTGCTGGTGTCACCTCCAGGCATGATGACATCTAACAGAGTACAAGCTACCACTCCCTTTTGTCAATCCCTGGCATACAGAAGCCCTGACAAGTCTGTGAGAAAACAGTCTCTTGAAGACATCCTGCAGGGGAGGAGGAGGGAGAGGGATCAGAGGGAGGGAGGGAGAAGCACAGGGGACTGAGGTGATGGTGCACAGGTGCATTGGTGAAGGGAACTCTATGGGGACTACACCTAAGGGGGTGGGGGGAAGAAAATATTGTTTAAAAATGAACAGTGATGTAAAAAATAAAAAAAAAATTAAAAAAAAAAGAAAACAGTCTCTTGAGAGGTAGATTCTCCGCAGTGAGATCAGAAGACTGGCCTCCACTTACCTCCCCAGAGGCTGAGGAAGTGGTCACTGCAAGGCTGAGGCAAAGCTCCTCTTTGCTTTTCTTCTGTCACAGGAAGATGCTTAGTAGGAAGTGGACACTGGGGGGCAGGATGTGAAAGGCTACAAGTGAAGTAGGTGTACATTACCCCCTCTCAGCCTCCTGCCTATCCCCTTGCAAATACACAGGCCTGGGGGTGGTGGTCTGGCCAGTGAGACCCCCAGAACATGACATCGAACCTGCAAAAACTGGTGCCTGGGATTGCTAACCAGAGCATGGCAGCTCCCAGAACTAAGTGTTCACAGCACTGAGTGGTCATTCCCTCTGGATAAGCCTAGTGGAAAGGCACTGAGGAAGGAAGATAATGATCCTTTGAACATCAAATCTCAGCTGCAGTCAGGTGTTTGTACCTCTCACCTTGTCTATCCAGCCTGAAAGCTTTAATTGCACGGTTGGCATGCTGGTGTTCATTCCCTTCTCCTCATCCATCACACAGCCCTTACAGGTCTGCCCCGCAAGCGTCGGACAGTTAAAGGGCCTCAGAGATGAGTCAGGCAAGCTCTGAAGCAGCGTTAATTCTGGCAAGGTCTGCAGAGCAGCGTCAGCATCACTGCTTGGGTGCATGCAGGAAATAAAGTCAGGGAGATCCCAGAGACCGCTGCTGAGTCAGGCATTGGAGGTTTGCAAAAATGGAAAATGATGCCACTTTTCTCACTATATTGTTTCTATTTTAGAATATATTATTTCGGGCCTCCCTGGTGGCGCAGGCGATGAGTGCAGCGCTGTGAAGCTGTCTGTAGCCTCTGCAGTGCCGGTTCGATCCCAGCCGGCTGGGGAGATACCCACATGGTGTAGCAGACCTCTCCTGTCTCGCCCGCTGCTCCCCTCAGTAGTGTATTTCGTCAGTCTGCCTGTTCTGTTCCCCGCTCTGTCTCTGGTGAATCCTCTCACCCTCCCACACATCTGGCCTGTACCCCGGTTCTTGTATGCATTAAAAAAAAGAAAAGAAAATATTATTTCGTGAAAGAAAGAGAATTAGCATTGTTATTTTAACTCAGTACCAAAATCTTAATCATTTTGTTACAGAGCAGCCCCGATATAAAACGCGTTGCCTGACTGTGGGTCCTCACACGCGCGCGTAAAAGGGACTTATTAATACTCCACTACAGGCATACACAAAAGGCTAATAAAAGGTTTATTTACAAGGGAAAGGGAATTGAGGAAATGTACAACTCAGGGAGAAAATAGAGAAATAAAGTTTAATGCATCCTGCTCAATCCACTGATCTGGAAACCCAACGGCACTCTGAGAACTGGCTGAGCGCTGCAAGCTGGCAGAGAGCCAAAAAGGCCCCCCCCCTCCCCAAAGCCCACGTGTCTGGTTTTATACCAAACCTGACTGCTTAATCCTACCCTCAGGTCCCAGCCACCTTCCCTTTGGTGGTGACGGGATTTGTCTTTCCCAATGTCTTTGGCTTTGGTCTGGGGTGGGGGTGGAGTCCACAAAGCCTGCATGGAATTAGCTCAGGACATCCTTTCCCCCTAACAATTTCAGTTTTATTTTCTGCTACAATAAGTATTAAGAAGCCACATAAGCAAAAGCTTTTTGCTGTCTTCAATTATATTTTAGAATATAAAAATTCCTGAGACTCGTTCAGTTTGGGTAGAAACTACCTTTTGGGTGAACACTCACCTTTTCCACAAATAACCCAGTTACTTGTGACAGAGTTCCCTAAGTGCAAGGGGAATTCCAAGGATCCTCTCGGGAGGCCACCCTTCCCCCAGGCCTCTTCCTGGAGCCAGGCCTGGGCCACCCACACTGCCATCTCGGTGCCCTCCAGTTGAGAACACACAAACAGAAGTTCAAGCCACATGTTTATATCTTGGGCTGAAGCATCTTGTTCTCAATTTCTACTTCTCTTTTCTAGACCTTCTAGTCTCAGCACTGTCTTCCTTTTCCCTCTATGGGTTATATTGACTGGGAAGTGAAGAGTGGGTGGTGGTATTTTGTTTTGTTTTGTTCTGTCTTTCCTTTTTGATGTTCACTCTTCCCCTAAGCTCCCTCTGGCAGTTTTCCTGTCACTGAAGTGCATATTCAAATTCTTCATCGAATTAGCTTTTGTGGGTTTTCTACAGTGGTCAACACTTAGCTGCATGCATAAGAGATGGTTGATATAGAGATACAATGATAGATTGATAGTTTTAGGTATGTGTGCTTCATCATAGGTAAAAGTAGAGTTTGTTGTCTTTCACACAGTGACATCAATCATGCATCTGCTTGAATAAGTTTATTTTCCCTTTTCATACTGTCTCAGCTCCAGGAAGCAAGGAATCTTCCTACTCCAAGGAAAAAGGAGAGGAGACAAGGGATAAATGAGAGAAATTTCATATCCTGTAGCTGGCTAGGGGCAGTATCCTAGTGTGAGTCTGAGACATTGACGGAGGTATCAGTGGATGCTAGTCACACCAACAGGGCTCAGAAACATCAGCCCAGAGGGATTCACAAACAGAATCACCCTGAGTAATGACAGTAGCTGGGTAGAAATGAGCACGGGTTCCCATAACAAGGAACGAGTAAGAGGCGTTTCACTTCTTTTGAAGGACTCATATACAGAGTAGATTAAAGACTCCTACAAGTCAATATGAAAATCACAAGCAACTAAATTTTTTTTACCTAAGCAAAAGAGCTTATTAAGCATTTCATGGAAAAAGGTCTCCCAATACCATTATTTCTATAACCAACATGTCTGTGAAAATGTGTCAATACCATGAAATGCAAATTTCTCTAGTCATCATAGATGCTTTGTTAGATTTATAGTTAAGTATAATCGAAAAGCTTTTTGGAGCAATTGTGTGTGGTATTGTGTTTTTTAATTTTGGTTTCTAAGTGTTAATATATATAAAAATATAATTGATACTTGCTTATTTTTCTCCCTGCAATTTAGCTGAACTCATGTATTACTCTAAGAGTTTTTTTGTAGATTCCTTGGGATTTTCTCTGTAGACAACAATATCATCCTCAAAGAGAGGCAGTTTTATCTCTTCTTTTGTGGTCTGTAGACCTTTTCTTTTCCTTCCTTGTTGCACTGGCTTTCTTCCTTGTCATGTGTGGACAAGAGTGGTGAAAACAGCTGTCTTTGCCTTGCCCTTGACCTTAGTGGGAAGCAGTCTTTCTTCATTAAGTATGATATTATCTTTAGGGTCTTTGCAGATACTGTTTGTCAAGTTGAAGAAGTTTTTCTCTACTCATTAGTTCACTGAGAATTTTTATCACAAGTGGGTGAGACATTTTGTCAAATGTCTTCTCTGTTTTAATATTCAACAAACTGGTCAATTCCTCTAAACTGTGGCATTCATGAGTATAAAATCATACTATTCTCTTGTTATGCCTTTCTATGACTGAGGAATCTCTGTTTTATTCCTGACATTAGTGAGTTGTGTCTTCTTACTCATCATTACTAGAAGCTTATTACTTTTAATGATTTTTTTTTTTGAAGAACCAGCTTTTTGTTTCCAACTTAATGTTGTCTATTGTTTTTGTTTTTTCTTTTTCTTGATTTTTGCTCTTATCTTTGCTTTTTCCTTCCTTTTTCTTACTTAGCTCTTTTTCTAGTTTTTTGAGGAAGAAACTTAGATTACTGATTTGATACCATTTTGTTTTCTAAGGTAAGCATTTAGTGCTATGTATTTTTTCTCTCAGGATTGCTTTAGCTGCCTCCCATATCTCTTTGTACGTTTTTTCAGTTAGTCCTAGCTATTTTGCATTTCCTTTGAGACTTCCTCTTTAAACCATGGATTATTTAGAAGTATGCATTTGCATTTTTAAGGGCTTAGAAATTTTCTTATTCTTTTGCTATTAATTTTTAATTGATTCCATTTTGATTTGAAAACACATTCTGTATAATTTCAATTTAAAAATAATTTGATTAGTCTTTTTCGTGGTCTCTTATTTACGTTAAAGTACAAATCAGAATCAACAAACAACTATAAACCAGAGACACACTATGGGTGGGGAGGGGAGGGAGAGGCAGGGAGAGGAAGGACTAGAGTCAAAATAAGGAGGGGGTGCAATTGTATGGGGAATATAACCATAATGAAAATGCATACATTGTGCAAAGATGAAAAATGATGTAAGAATTAAATAAAATAAAGTATTAAAAAAAAAATAATTTGAGGCCCTGCCTATGATTTCTCTTGGTGATTGTTCCATGGACATTTGTGACCATTTACTGGTAGCGAATGATAGAAATCCTGTATCAGTTCCTTTCCTGGTGAAATACCTACGTTTTTGTTTTCGTTTTTGTTTTTGTTTTCACGGTCCAACCCTGACTGACACAGGACAGTTATATACACACCATTTCACGTAGCAACCTTTCCTGAAAGTTCTACTGAACTCTCTGCCTTCTTTTCCCAAACTCTCTTACCCACTACTTCATTGTTGGGTGTCTCCCTTTCTCCCTCTCATCCTCTTACAACCTTTACAATCTCCTAGTGCCAAGCTCATATTTCTCCCCAGGTCTCATGTCACACCCACACACTGTGCCCTTCCTCTATCTTTTTTCTCACATAGAGGAATATGTTTGTCTCTCAAATGAAAAAACAAAACAAAACAAAAAAACCTTGGTTCTTTCTCTATTACCTCATCACGAATTATTCTTTGTGTTTCCCTGTTTAGAAGGCAGAGGGGGCAGTAATAACAAATAAGTTTTTCTATCCCACAAAGTTAAATTTGACCCCACTCTGGTGTGTGTGGTGCAGATGTCTTTTTGGCCATCTGCCTTGAGGTCTAAGTTGTGGGGAGGCATGTTTTCTAGTCCTTCTAGAATCTCTGAATAAGAGCAGACTTTTGATAGTGTTGCCCTGGGTTATTTTGAAATCTGCTGCACATTTTTCATATTTCATAACTCTCATGGAAAGGGAAAATACTGTAATTGATTTGTTCTGCCTGACCAGCAGAGGCTTAGGAGTCAATCAATCAAGCAAACAAACAAAAAACCTGGGCACAGATCTATCTCTGCTGTTTGATAACCATGCAACCACAGCATTTTGTATAATCTCAGGTTGCTTTAAACTTCATCTGTGGATTGGACCCCTGTAAAATTGTGAGGGAGAAGTGATGAAGTATGATAAACCACTTGGCACTAAACTTCTCATCAGGTCCTCCCTGGTGGCGCAGGCGGTTGAGCGCTGGGCTGCGAAGGTGCCCGCAGCCTCTGCAGTGCTGGTTCAATCCCTGGCCACCGGCGAGGGCCCCACATGGCGTGCAAACCTCTCCTGCCACACCTGCTGCTCCCCTCAGCAGTGTACTTCGTCAGTCTGACTGTTATCTTCCCCGCTCCGGCTCTGGTGAATTCTCTCACCCTCCACACTTCTGACTGTACCCAGTGCTTGTATAAACAAACAAACAAAAAAAACAAACAAATAAATAAATCTTAAAAAAAAAACTTCTCATCAAAAGATAATCATTATTGTGTATAGAAGAACTGGGGTGCAGGCCAGAGGTGTGGGGGGTGAGAGGATCCACCAGAGACAGAGTGGGGAACAGAACAGGCAGATTGACTGAAATACACTGCTGAGGGGAACAGTGGGCGAGACAGGAGAGGTCTGCTGTGCCATGTGGGTCAGCTGCCTGGCTGGGGATGGAACTCAGGCAGTCACAGTGGGCCTTCACATTAGTAGTGATGAAGGACAAGAATAGAAAAACTGTAAAGGAGGTGGGCACAAGCCCAGAAACCTGGCTTACAAATGCCAAGAGCTGGAGGTGGGGGTAAAAGGGATTAGCATAGCCACTGAGACTTAACCCCTAGGCCACCAGGGAGACCCTGTTATTGCTGTTATTGATGATGATATGATATGTCAGTATCTCTCTTTTTTTCTTCCTCTTTCTAGTTTTTCCTTTTCTGGTCAGATAGCTAGGGACATACCTGAGAGCACTAGTAGTTTCTGACCACACAGACAGACCACCTCTCTCGCCTCTCTTACGTGTATATATGGTCATATCGCTGAGTTCTGGTCAATGGCATGTGGACAGAAATAATATGAGCAGTTTCCAGGCAGTCTTGCTCATAAGACCCATGTATGGATATTCCTTCATACTGCTACCTCTTCCTATTGGGTGAAGCAGCTGTATATATTCTTCAGATGCCAACTTCAGTGATGGCAGATCCACAATATGTAAGGTGCCTAGCTTTCTGAATTAGCTCTTAGAGGCAGACTGCCACCAGTTTGTAATCCTGATTCACCATACGTGATCCAGAAATACACTCCTACATGTTTACACTCAGTATTCATCTTGGAATTTGCTTGTCAGTGGTTAGCATTTTCTTCACTAACATAGAAATTGGTACCTTGAAGTGGTGTCATGCAAAAACCTAAAAGACAGAACATTGGATTAATGTTCAGTGGGGTGCAAAGAAACTGATGTTAAGAACTGGAAAGCTGCGGTTGCCTGGAGTTGGGGACAGAGAGAAGAATGAACTGCAGAGCTGCAGAGGAGTGCAAGGAATCTTTTTTTTTTTTTTAGATTTATTTATTTTGTGCATGAAAGAGCTGGGATACAGGCCAGAAGTGTGGCCTGTGCTGCAGAGGCTGTGCTTCATAGGTTATGCCTTAACCCCTTGTGCCACCAGGGAGGCCCAGCAAGGAATCTTTTGGAGATGATGGAAATGTTTCATATCTTAACTTTAGGAATTGTTTTTCAGAAACATATAGCTGTCAAATTCATCAGATTGTAAACATTAAATGAAGGTAGTTTACTATGCAAAAATCATATCTTAAGGGCCTCTCCGGTGGCGCAACGGGTTGAGCACAGCGCTGTGAAGCTGTCCGCAGCCTCTGCAGCACAGGTTCGATTCCTGGCTGGCCAGGGAGCTACCCACATGGCATGGCAGACCTCTCCTGTCTCGCCTGCTACTCCCCTCAGCAGTGTATTTCGGTCCATCTACCTGTTATGCTCCCTGCTCCGACTCTGGTGAATCCTCTCACCCTCCCATGCCTCTGGCCTGTACCCCAGTTCTTATATAAAAATAAATACATCTTTTTTAAAAAAATCATATCTTAATAAGTTGTTAAAAAAAAAAAAAACTCCCATCAATGGTAAACTCCCTATCTTAGTTCTCAGACCTTGATGAGGTTTCAGATATGAGTGGTTTATTAAGTAAGTGCTCCCAGAAGAAACAAGCAAGGGAGTGAGAAAGCAGTATAGAGAGGAAGAAGCCAGCAAGAGTGTGACAAAGTTTGCCCCATGCCTCCAGGGGAACCTCTGACTGAACCCATTAAGGAGGACTCCCTGAAGCTCCATTTGCCCTGCCTCAGGACAAGGGAGCAGGAGGGATTCCTTTTAGTCTGTGGCTAAAAGCACCAGTGGCTAGAAGCAAAAGAGCACAGAAACTGGGGCAGGAACACACAGAAAGGACCAGAGGGACGTCCCTTCAAAAGACCCCCAACATTCCCTACATGCTCCTAAAAGAACTTGTTCCTTATTATAATGAAGCATAATATGCAGGTTTTCTTCAGACTTGAAAAAAAAGAAATGTAAGGCCTCCATGGTGGCACAAGGGGTTGTGAAGCTGTCTGCAGCCTCTGTAGCACAAGTTCAATGCCCCGGCTGGCCAGGGATCTACCCACATGGCGCAGCAGACCTCTCCTGTCTCGCCCGCTGCTCCCCTCAGCAGTGTACTTCAGTCAATCTGCCTGTTCTGTTCTCCACTCTGTCTCTGATGAATCCTCTCACCACCACCCCCGCCCCCCCCACACCTCTGGCCTGTATCCCAGCTCTTATATGCATAAATAAATCTTTAAAAAGAAATGTAGAATTAAAGCAAAGATTTTCTGACATAAAAATAAGCTGCTGAATCTCCAAGGCGGAGTTGTGGACTAGAGGACCAGCTGAAATACTCCCAGCCAACCCCTCCTGCCAGGCCAGGGAGCAGCAGAGTCTCAGCTGGAGGGAGGGGGGCTGGAATCAGGTAGAAGTAGATTCTAGGTTGAGCCTTACTGCTTTTAGACAGCATGGTCTTGGGCTCATTGCTTAACCTACTTTGTTAAGTTCCTCCTAGCCTTTTCTGTTTTCTTTAAATCTTGAGAAGTTCACCATCTCCCCCCAAATAACAGCTTCCATGTGCCTGTTCCAGTCTTCCTTGTGGAGCAGCCTGTGAGGGGAAGAGCTTTCATCTGACCACCAATGTGCCCGGGCTGCAGAGACCCTTCCCTGAACTTCTCCGGGGGGGATGTTAGTGAAAGGAACTCCAGGGCTCCAGCCAGCCTCGGTGCCAGCTGGTCTGCCAGACCCTGCCCCAGAGCTGGACACAAGGATGGGTGTGATGAAGGGACACACTGTACTTGCTGCTCTAGCTGTTGCTTCCTTTTATCTGCTCAAGGTCATGGTTGACCTGAGCGCTCCTCTAGGATATTTCTGGCTCTGTCATAGTTTCTGGAGGATTTTGTTTTTCCCCTCTGAAAGTATTTGTGCTTTAGTTTATGTAACATCGATAAACTGGAGAGTGCAGGAATTAGAGTTTTGAGTCAGGTTTTTCCACATATGTTGGTGCTGCAGGCCGGGTAGGTCCACTGTGAGTTCTTGCAGTCAAAAAGAGAATTTTGGAGACTTTGGTGGAATTTGCAGACCTTTAATGCTGAAACAGGGCCATAGACACAGGCAGGCAGAAAGAGAGAAAAAAGCTCCAAGACTGAAAGGCCGAATGGCAGAAGAGCAATTGAGCCTCCTCACCCCCTTTATCCTGTTAAGTGCCCAGTCACACAACTGACATGCAAGGCCCTGGACAGAGCCAGGACAGAGGAAGCCACTCTGGGCCTTGAGAAAACCCCTGCGGGCTCCGCTTTTACATTTGGTCACAATACCATCCTTCAGCTGGAGGACCTGGCAATGGACAACTTCACCAGGCCTTCAGGTGTGTGCAGTGGAGCGCAGAGGAAAGGGGAGTGAGCAATGGAGGGTCCAAACTCTGGGGGAGAGTACAGCTCTGCCCCTCACTCTCTGGGGACTTCTGCCAAGTCTCTTGTTGCACCTGTGTCCTCATCCACACTGCAAGGTCACATGAGAACACTCCAACCTCACAGAGCTGCTGTGGACACCCTGACAAGGTGAGAGAAACGGGCCAGGTGGCAGTCTGCAACCTGGCGCATGCCGCACACTGACCCATCACTACACCAGCCTCTCCCATTCTCCCAAGGAGTCCTGGTTTTGAGGGATGGTCATAGATACTATTTGAAAGAATTCTTTTCTGTGTTAAAAACAGGTGTGGGAGAGGCCGAGCCAACACGGTTTAAACTGGCTCACCTTTACAGGGCTCCTCAGAGACAGATGCTCTTTGAATCTCCATGAGTGTGTTCCACACAGTCCATGACAGAAATTCTTCATGTAGGCCTGTGGGTCACACATCCCTCTTTTAGAAATGCTGCACTAGATAACACCATGGTCCTTGAGTGGGGGGTGTCGGTGTCAGTATGACACCAGCTTGCTACTTGTACACACTTGGGTCATAAGAGACCTTGAATACATTGGCGTGAGGAAGCTGGTTCAGAATTAAGGAGGCTCTACAACCTGAAAGAAACTAAGGCTCCTGACATCAAAAAACATCTAGGAGAAATCCTCACGTGTGGAGACTCAGCCGGAGACCTCCCAGAGTCACCACGGCCCCTCTAAACTCCTGTAGCATTTGTGAATTGTTTAATTTTCTGGTGCTAACATCTGAAGAATAAAAGCTCCTTCTCCCCCACTCCCTTCACTACATGGCTTTATGCCCAGTTAAGGAAATTGGGGGCCAAGAATGGGCCTGTTCACTAAACCATAGAACTAGATAGATTTACTGACTGAGATAAAGGCAACACCAAGACCTGCAGGCAGTTCTTCCTCAAGGGAAAAAAGGGCAGAACTAAACCAAACCTTCCCAGCTATTCTCTCCAAATTTCACCAATTCAAAAGTCACTTCACTTCCCACAAAGTGGAAGGTGGGAGCTAGGTGTCCGCGCATGGAGTCCCCCACATGGACTTTACCCAGTCAGAGGACTAGTCAAAGCCTCTTCTCTCAGTCCTCACCCTGACCTGCAGGCTTGGCATTCCCCAGAGATGATCAGAATAACCAAGGAATGTCATTTCTTTATGAAACAAACTCAGGGCCGGTGACAGTGATAAAGGAAAGCCAGAATGAAGAGATCTTAGAAGGTGGTGATTCTAGGTTGGAGGCAGAAGGTTGGGGTGGTTGAGGGGGAAGAGTTCACCCAGCAGTCACTCTGGTATGTGCTCCATGGGATGCAAGGCCATAGGGGAGCACGGTGGGCTCTGGGCTCTGGTCAGTCAGTCCAGACCGATGGTGAGATTATGGATTAAGACACTTTAGAAAAAAGTAAAAATGAGGGTTGTTTTCTATAAGGATCAACACAACCACTTGCCAGGTTTGATAGAAATATGACCAGAAGGCTTTGTGAGGCTCTGGCTTGAGAGGGGGATTTGTGGCAGAGAGCCCCAAAAATGCAACTGGAAATCCCAGAGTTGGGTGAGGCTCTGGCATTTTCTAATCTAACCTCTGGTGGGAAAAGTTGTCCGCATTCTCAAATAAAAAAAAAATTTTTAAAGATTTATTTATTTATTTATACAAGCACTGTTACACAAGCACAGTCAGAAGTGTGGGAGGGTGAGAGAATTCACCAGAGCCAGAGTGGAGAACAGAACAGGCAGACTGATGAAATACACTGCTGAGGGGAGCAGCAGGCGCGGCAGGAGAAGTCTGTCGCACCATGTGGGATCCTCGCTGGTGGCCGGGGATCAAACCGGTGCTGCAGAGGCTGCCGGCAGCTTTGCAGCCCAGCGCTCAACCGCTGCACCACCAGGGGAGGCCCTCAAATAAAAATTTTATTATAGCAGTGATGAGCCTTCATTCCTTCATTTGTTCAATCAGCATTTACCCAGTGCGGACGGTGGGCAGGCAGAGGGGCAGTGGTGAGAGGGAAGTCTGGCCTCCAGCCTTGGGGAGCTGCACAGCATGTAAAGGCCTCACAGGCTCTGCTTCACCAGCTCCATCAGCAGTTTCCTAGAGTGCCCCCACCCCCTCTGTTGTAACCCTCCCATCCTGGGCTCAAAGAGCTCTGGGAAAGGTCAACTCTACAATAACACAAAACACCCAAGGACTTTTTATCTTCTTTTTCAGACCAGATACATCCACTTCAGCTCTTCTCTGACAAGTTCTTCTGAGCACCCCCACCCTGATTCTGATACCGATTGTCAATCTCCCCAAACTGGGCCCCCCAGGATGCCCATGAACCCTCCCAACAGAGTCTCAGTCCTTTCTTCCTGTCTTTACTTTATCACTTGAAACATACAGTACATTCCTACATACATAGCAGACATTCAATAAACACATGGTGAATTTCTTGAACTTGCCCACTTAACTGGTTTATCTAGATGGCACCATACATGGTCAAAGCACTTCCCACAAATATTAGGTGAATGCCTGCTCTGTGCCCAGCATCATGCTAGGTCCCCTGAACACATCAGCCCATAGAGCAAGCATTCGGCTCTGCCATAGAGCAAGCATTCAGCTCTGCCATGCCCTATATATTCTATAGCACTTTCCCCCATGTTTATCTTCGCTGGTTTCATGCCAACCCCCTTAATGTAGTTATTATTGTTTCCACTTTACAAATGAGAAAGCTGAGGTCCAGCAGGATTAGATGGACCCAAGATCATGCAGCTGTGGGTGCTTCAACTGAAATTAAGCTCAGGTCTTCTTGGATTGTCAAAACCTGTGCAAGGTGCTTGCCAATGACTGCTACTGAGCACTGTAGAAAAACTAGTTTAGCCCCAAATGGTCATCCTTCCTTCACAGGGAAATTGATTTTTTTAAATTCCACATCCCCATGGGTCAAAGCAATATTTATCAAGAGTCATGGTGCAGCAGACCTCTCCTGTCTCACCCGCTGCTCTCAGCAGTCTATTTCGTCAGTCTGTCTGTTCTGTTCCCCGCTCTGTGTCTGGTGAATCCCCTCACCCTCCTGCACATCTGGCCTGTACCCATGTTCTTGTATAAATAAATAAATCTTAAAAAAAAAGAATCATTCAAGAGCTACCCCCCAGCCCCAGAGGAGGGCCTAGGGAAGCAGATAGGAAGAGGTGAAATCTGCACCTAGGTGGGCGTGAAAATGCACTCTGAGTGATATAGTTATATAAACCACTGACAAACAAATAAAATTTGACGGGAAAAAAGAATAAACCCTCTATCTACCCCACCACTCCCCCAAAAAAGTGACAAGGGAATGAAAAACACTGCTGAGTATCAGCAGCGTTCATCTCAAGGATTACTCAACTTCAGTGTGTGATCTCAATAAAACATAACTGCACCAAATTCAATGTTTGCCTGAAGAAAAGCTGATAAACTAGCCAGTTTAAAAGGGGAAGTTTTTGCTGTTTCCTAGCTTACTGATACTCTGATCAGATAGTATCTCTGTTTCTTAAGGGGCGAGACCTAAACCATCACTGGATGCAAGAACTTTACTAAACTAGCAGGTACTTCTTTTTGTTCTCATCTGGGTGAGAATGCATTAAATACAACAGACTGATTTGTGAAGAAGAGATTTCCAAGGAGTGTGTCAGGTTTCTAGGAAAAGGGAAGCTAGACAAGCAGAAGCAATACCTTGCAGGAGCGCTTTTGGATCGAGGAAGGAGGGGCAGGATGGACCACGGCAATATCACAGGTAGTGTGGGCCAGAGTGGGAGAGTTCACTGCAAAATCTGTCCACTTTTGTCTTGCTTTCTCCCATTTTCCCTCCTTCCTCCTACTCAGACCACAATCAGACCACATGTAGCCTTCTTATACTTCATACTTACACTTCCTTTCTTTCACAGCTTCTCAACTATTGAGAACAGGGCCCCTCTGAAAGGGTTGCATTTTTTTTAGTTTTCTTGTTTATTGACATAGCTTGTAAGAACAAGTAAAAATATAAGTGACATTTATGCATGTACATACAATTATATATTCGTTTGTGTACCTATATATTTCAAATTTGTATGAAAATCCATTCTAACTCGGGTTGTAGAGTGAATCAATTGAGATTTGGCATCTTTTTTGTCTGGACTATTTGCTTTTCCTGGATCTGGATTAAAGGGTAGAGAGCCTTACTTAATCATCTGGGAAACCTTGGATTTGTTGGGGATGGAAATGAACTGTTGTTTGACAGGTGTTTCAAGAGAGAGCAGTGGGAATACAAGGTCTTTGGTACATGGAAGCAACAGGCATTGGAATTTATCTGCGGCTCTTTTCAAAGGTGGTGACAATTACATTGAACTGTGCAAGCTGAGTTATTTCCCAGGGAGAACTGTATGCTTCAATAAGAAATGAGCAGATGTAGTCAGAAGAATGAAGTCAGCAAAGGTCACACAAATAATTCACAGAAAAGGAAATACGAATAACTGATAGTTACATTTTTAAAAATCCACAATAATTAAATAAAAGTCAGTTAAAACAAAAAAGGCATCCTTTGCCCATCTAATTGGCCAAATAATTTTTAGATCTTCTCTGTGTCAATGGATGCTTGTCGGGACTGATACCATCACCTACTAGTGCCAAGCATCTACATATTGTTGCACACTTTCTGGAAGCAATTTGGCAAAATGCATCAAGAGGCTTAGAAATATGATTACAGACAGAAATTGTGCTTTTGGGAATCTACTTTAAGGAGTAGTAAAAAGATGCATTGAAAGATTTTCATTGCAGTGTTATTTATAAAAATGCAAATTGGGAACAACTGAAACACAATAATAAAACAATGATTAAATACCTGTGAATATCTATAGAGCATACTGAAGTAGTTATGAATCATATTTTCAAATAATTTTTAATCCCATGGAACTAGGTGTAGGTTATAAAATTTAGACTAACAGAATACAAAATGATAGGCAAGTGTGGTATCAATTATAACAAACATGGTACCTAGGAAGGAGGCAGAAGTCCTTGTTCCCTGGCAGGGCAGATTTGGACACACCAGGCAGGGGCCAGAAAGCTGAACAGCTGGTTACTCTGAACACCTCCCTCCCCCCATGAAAACATTCTTTGTGGTCATCACTTTCAACTGAATAACATGTCACCTTTTTACAAATATTAAAAATCAGGAACACTTGCTGTTGAACTATTAAAAGTAAATGTATATTCAGGCAAGGAAGTTGACAAAAATATCCAAAATCACCTGGCAGCTGGATGAAACCAAGTCATTTAGGGTGAACTAACCACACTCTACCAGTTGGGTATAAAACCTTTGGTCTAGTAACTAATAACAATGATTGGCACCTGAGGCAGCCCATATGCTGCCCTAAAAGGCAAATGCTGTCTGCAGCTGGGAAGCAGGTCACATAAAAAAATCAATGATTTCAACCTTAAGAGGTTCTGGTGTATTTCCAGAGAGGGTCTTCACTGGCTGACAGGGAAGCCCATTCTGTTCTCATACAACTCAGCAGTCCTCAGACAATTCTCCATGTGTGACAATATAATTTTCTTCAATACCATCAAATTTCTGCTCTCTGGAGACTCATGTAACACACCCTCTACTGGAAAAGCTATGCCATCATAGATTTTTCTGTTTCAGAGGGAGCTAAATCATTTCCTAGTCTAATCCTGTAATTAAAAGATTAGAAAAATTTTGTCCAAAGATATACAAATTCTGGAGAACAACAAAAAGGAACTAAGATGATTCTGAAGACTTGTCTTTTACACAAAACCTTCCGAGTTCTGCCAACTCCAGGGTACTACTAATTCTCAGAAAATGCAGATAGACAATTTAAAATGTATAGTCAGTAAAATTATAGTCTGAGTATAGTCTGAGGAAAGTAGAGTAAAAGTTATTCTGCTCCATTCTTCTGTCCAGTTAAGAGGTATTTATTAAGCAGCTGTCACTTGCCTGGCAATAGACTGGGCACTGGTACTGCACTGCCCAACATGGCTACTTTTCAGTCATTTAAATAAAATGCAAAGTTCACTCCCTCAATTGCACTATCACATTTCAAGTCCTCAACATCCATGTGGCTGTGGCCACTTTATTGCCCAGCACAGATGCAGAAGATGCCACGTGGAGAGAATGTTTTATTGGATACTGCTGTACCAGAGGCTTTTTCTTTTGACTACCAGGGGTTCTTTGTGAAAAGAAGTGGTGGTAAGGCCTCCCTGATGGCCTAGGGGTTAAGCCTCAGTGCTATCAACGCTATGGCCTGAGTTCAATCCCTGGCCAGGGAGCTGACCCACATGGTGCTCCCTGCCTCCTAATTGTCTTCAGTTTGCCAGGAATTCTCTCTCTCTCTCATCCACTATCTCCCAATGTCTCCTGACATGATTAAAATTGTTTCTGGCATAGATATAAGAAATTAATGAAGTGAAATATAAAGCAGACAAATGGAATAGGAATTATAAAGAATATGACAAAGATGATATTTCAAGGTCAAGGATGAGGGGATGGTTATTAAACCTATGGTGCTTTTCAGTTAAGCAATTTAAAATCATTAACCAATTTAATGGTCAGCCTCAACTGCTGTGGATAATGCCCCTAGGAAGAAGAATATTGATAAGATCATACAAATCAGTTTTTTCCCCAATTCCATTTTTCATCTTAAAAGCCCCACTGTGTCACCAGTTGGTGGGTGATGTACCAGGACAGAGACAGAGACTTGACAACAGACCCTAAGTTCTCTCCCAAAGACCCTAATTTTCCCTAATTTCATGACATAGCTTCTTGTTGCTTTTCCTTCTCTTTTACTCCTTAGCAATTTTACAGGTTTTTTTTTTAAGTTAAAAATGTGATTTCATATACACTCTCATTTGATTCTCACCACACTAAGTGGTATCATGATTCTTATTTTGGATATGAGGAAATGAGGCTTAGAATTAAAGGTTACTTTAAGTCCTACAGCTGGTGGGAGGTCTAGAAGTGGCTCCTGCATCCCCCATCTCTACTCTCACTTGCATTACGGGACCCCAAAAAAATGCTGCCCTCTGGCTCTCAGTATTCTATTAAGAAGCAGAGGCAATTCCTTACCACTGTTGCCAGTTATTGCATTACTAAGACTTACCTTGGGAAATGTCCACTGACTCACATATTCATGTTCTTCTACTTGTCCCTTCCTTAGAGAGGAGAAAGTCAGCAGGATGGACCTGAGGAAGGTGCTCAGGGTGAACTGCCTTCCGTGGCCCTCTCCAGGGCCAGCTTGCACAGGGCAGGCTCACAATGGATTCAGCAGATGGATAAGGAGAGTCAGGAGCCCTCGATGGATATTTCAGGCTTTAGTGCTCTCTTAGGGAACCAGGGACAGAGGCACACCAGGCTGGGAGGCTGGCGTGCAAGGAGGCAGGCGCAGGCGGGCAGGGGTATGCTGGGAGGCAGGCCAGCAACAAGGCCTCCCAGCCCCTCACGAATCTTTACACTTTTCCTCTGACTCTCTCTCGTGTTCTCGCGTGGTCGCACCTCTTCTGTAGTTGTGCCGCTCATCCTCTCCTAGCCACCCTCGCGGAGCTGTCCTCAGTCTCTTAGTGATGCTGCTCCCCTGGCCCTGGCCTCCAGGCTCAGCTGTGCACACTCACACATGCCCACACCACGCTCCACAATCAGGCACACGTACCCTGCACAAACTAGCACCAAGCACCTTCTGCATTAACACCATCAAGGCCGCAGGTGATAGCCAGAGGCCGGGGCCACAAAAAGCCTGGTCAAGCCATTTACCCTACACCTTCCATGTCTGTCATTGCTTTGTCTCCAGTGAAATCTGATCTTTAGGCAAGCAGACACTCGTCCTAGAGATTCTGCTCCAAAAATATCAGACCTAGTAAGAATCACACTGGCCTACTCCTGCTCAGCCCCTTTAAGAAGAAGAAACTCTAAGGTACTTGTTGTTAACTGGCTTATCTCAGCATTAGGAGCAGGAAATGGGAAGGAACCTAGGTTAATGCTGCTTAAATTGTAATTATTGTAATTAAATTTAAAAATCACTGCATTTGATCTAGCGATGAGAAATTGAACATAGATTCTAAAGAGTGTGCCTAAACTCTTGAACTTATTTGTCAGAGGATTTGGGACAAATTACTAAATTTCTTCAAGGTTCAGTTCTCTCCTTAGCCATGGTGAATAGCACATTGGTATGGGGTCGTGGAGAAGGGCATTTATTAAATTATTTGGTTTTTAAATAAGCACAATAATTACTTTGAGAGTCATATATAAAATGTAAACTGCAAACTGTCTTAAAAGATACAGTGATAATAATTATTGCTATAATATATCCAGCCTGTTTTCTTTTTCATTTTGTATTATTCCCTTCAAATGCTTTCAAAATCAACATCCCTGTTCTTCACCGCCATTTACAGCATTTCTATTTCTTTTCCCATAGTGGGTCATGTTGACTTGCAGAGCTTCAGATTTTTTTTTTCTACTCCTCTCCCCCTAACCTGGCTGGTATGTCTTCTGATATACATGCCGAAGAATCTCTAAATGTATAGTCTTTTATCACATATTGATTTGTTGTGTAAATGAATAAATCAACGGGTTCACTAAGGGTGATCATGCCTAATTGTGGGGTTGTTTTTTCTTTCTTCTGTCATAGACACAGAAACAATGGAGTCCACAACCTCATATGACTATGAGAATTCAATGCCGTGTGAAAAAGTCAGCATCAAGGAGCTGGGGGCCCAGTTCCTGCCCCCACTGTACTCCCTCGTGTTTGTGGTGGGTCTGCTGGGCAACGTGATAGTGGTGGTGATCCTCACAAAATACAGGAGGCTCCGCATCATGTCCAATATCTATCTGCTCAATTTGGCAGTTTCGGACTTGCTCATTCTATTCACTCTGCCATTCTGGGTTCACTATGTTGCGTGGCATACATGGGTTTTTGGCAATGGCATGTGTAAGTTCCTCTCAGGACTTTATTACATGGGCTTATACGGTGAGATCTTTTTCATCATCCTGCTGACCATAGACCGCTATCTGGCCATTGTCCACGCTGTGCTTGCCCTTCGAGCCCGCACTGTCCTTTTTGGTATCATAACCAGTTTCATCACCTGGGGCCTGGCAGGGCTAGCAGCCCTCCCTGAATTTATCTTCTATAGGTCCGTAAAGGAATTTGAAGAGACTAGCTGCATCACTATTTACCCAATGGGTCAGCAAGTTACCTGGAAGCGTTTGCAGGCTCTGAGAATGAATATCTTGGGTCTTGTTTTACCTCTGCTCATTATGGTTGTCTGCTACACAGGGATCATTAAAACACTATTGAGATGCCCCAGTAAAAAAAAGTACAAGGCCATCAGGCTCATTTTTGTCATCATGATGGTCTTTTTTATTTTCTGGACCCCCTACAATCTGATTCTCCTACTTTCCACTTACCAAGACATCTTCTTGAAGGACAACTGTGAGCAAAACAAGCAGCTGGACCTGGCCATACAGGTGACGGAGGTGATCGCCCACACTCACTGCTGCGTCAACCCAGTGATCTACGCCTTTGTTGGAGAGAGATTCCGGAAGTACCTGCGCCACTTTTTCCACAGGCATGTGATCACTTACCTGGGCAAATACATCCCCTTCCTTCCTACTGAGAAATTGGAAAGAACCAGCTCTATATCCCCATCAACAGCAGATCAGGAACTCTCTGCTGTATTTTAGGTTAGATGCAGAAAACTGCCTAAAGAAGATGCATTGGGCCCATGAATCAAACACGTTAAGTCAATTGCATTAACTTCCACATCAGTCTTTTGAAATTTCAGCCTAACACTGACGCTCTTGAAGATGTTGAAATACGTACACAGTAGTAGTGTGTGTCTGCGCCCCACAGTCTTTACTAGAGGTCCATGTTTGGGCATTTTATCTTCACCCCTGAAAAGCAGAGCTTTGCTTAGTTCTCTGAAGAGTCACTTGAATCTTAACACTCCTGAATGTTAGATAATTACTAAATGCAACTACAAATGGGTAAAATTTTGTATGTTTTAAAACTTAAAACCTAATTTCAGCCAGCTCTTTATGTAAATGAAATATCTTTAACAAAAGGTAATAAATCACTTTATCTTTTAATGTGCCTAGTTCCTTACCTAAGATTTTTTTTTTTTAGTTTATGGCTCTGTACTCCCAGGCAACATTATGGCATGTCACACCTGTTTTGAATATTCTTATTATTTTTTAAGATTTTTATTTATTTATTTACACAAGAACCGGGGTACAGGCCAGATTCTCGGGAAGGTGAGAGGATTCACCAGAGACAGAGCGGGGCACAGAACAGGCAGACTGACGAAATACACTGCTGAGGGGAGCAGCAGGCGAGACAGGAGAGGTCTGCCACGCCGTGTGGGACCATCGCAGGCGGGCTAGGATCAAACCGGCACTGCAGAGGCTGTGGACAACTTCACAGCGCTGTACTCAACTGCCTGCGCCAACAAGGGAGGCCCTGAAAATTCTTATTCACATGAATAACTCAATGGAAGAACAATTTGGTATTTTTAATATAAAAAATAAAGACCCTGGTCACAGGAACTTCTCAGAGACCTGAAATGTGCAGACACTGTCTTCTTAAACACGAGTCTCATTAGTGTTAGTGTTGTAGAGCAACCCCGATACAAAACGGGGTGCCTGACTGTGGGTCCTCACCCGCGCGCTTAAAAGGACTTATCATTGCTCTACTGCAGGCACACGCGAAAGGTTAATAAAAGGTTTATTTACAAGGGAAGGGGAAATGAGGAAATGTACAGCTCTGGGAGAAAAGTGGGAGACAAAGTTTTAAATGAGTCCTACCCGATCCGCCGATCAGGAATCCCAAATGGCGCTCTGAGAGCTGGCCGCCAGCCAGGAGCCGTGAAGCCAGGAGGCGAGCGATCGCGAGCCAGAGAGCCCAAGGCCCACGTGTTTGGTTTTTTATATCCAACCTGGCTGCCCAACTCCACCCTCCCTTGGTGGTGATGGGATTTGTCTTTCCCAGAGTCTTGATGGCTTTAGTCTGGAGTGGGGGTGGAGTCCACAAAGTTAATCCTGTATGGGATTAACTCAAGACATCACTTCCCCCTAACATTAGGTGATCCAGATGCACAAACACTTCTTTAGGTTAAGTGAAGGGTACAAAAGAATACACGACAAACACCATCCTTGTCCCCATGAAACCCTCCATCTAGTGGGGGTAGAAGAGAAGCAAATACCTCCAGTGCAGAGGTGCATGCTCAGTGCAATCCATGCCCATGCCAAGAAGGGAGAGACTGATCCCAGCCAGAACCTGAAGAAGAAAGACATCCTGGAGAAAGTGGCTTTGAACAGGTCTTTGAAGGACAACCAGAAGATTTGGAAAGGGAGAGGATTTGGAAAAGGTAACTTCAGCAAATGCAAAGGGGAAAGGGAAGGGCACAAACATATGTAGAGAGCAGGGTGGGGTGGGCAGGTTGGGACAGGCCATAAATTTCAAGCTAAGCCCCTTGGAGTTTTGTGGGCAAGCAAAGGGAGCTTTTAAAGGTTTAAAGCAGGCAAATAAAACAGTAGAGATGGTGCATAAGCTAGACAACACTGGACACACATAGAGGAGGGGTAGAGGGTCCAGAACCATGCAGAGAGGTCAGTAAGGAGAGAATGCAAGTGTGGAGGCAAGGAAAAATCAATGGCTGGTGAGAGAGGTGCCAGAAGCATCCAGAGAAGAATCTGGCCAAGAGAGAGTGTGAAGGAAGAGTCAAAGCATCAGGAATGCTACACGGTTGATTGAAAAAAGCAAAGGGCAAAATGAAGTGTATCATATGCTAGGGAGGAGGAAGAAGAAAGGAGGAGAAGGAGAAGCTACACACACACACACACACACACACACACACCCCTCATTGTGCTTGCTTGGATGCCTTGACCAGTTCTTAGAAGATTCAAAAGCAAGCAGTAACAATGGTTGACTTTAGGGAGAAAAGGAGGAGGAGGGTAAACTTTCTCTGAATATTCTTTTTCACTTTTTGGATTTTGAACCATGGAGACATGTTACCTATTCAAAAAATAAACAAAACTTTTAAATAAATTTAAAAAACAAAAAGCTAACCTGGTCATCAGATGTGGTATCCAGCCTGCCAAGAGTTAACTCCATGACCTGGCTAGATCATCTCTAAGGCCCCTGTGACCCAAGTAGACTCTAATCTAAAAGGATTAGACATTGGATATTCAAAGTTTACCAAATGGATTTTTTTTAAGTGGGAGTGGGAGGGGCATGATGAATGGTTCTAAGGATTCACCTCCCATCGGCCGTGAGACAGGGTACATGTCTCACTGCTCACTAAGGTGTTAAGTTTCACATGTTCGTTTATTCATCAGTCACATGTCATTCAATCATTCTGTAAACATTTGCTAAACACCTGCCATATTTTCAGCTAAGTCCTGGGCAGCCAAAATTAAGCCTCTGCACTCAGGGAGCTCACAGATTGAACTGGACACTGCTCTTGTCTTCCACTGCCCAAGTTCAAAAACAAGTCTTAACAAGATTTGCAAAGCCTAAATTCAAAAAAACCCAAATGAGAAAAAACTTGCAGGATAAGACCAGAAAACAGGCCTCCCTGGTGGCGCAAGTGGTAAAGACGCAACCTATGTGGTTATCCGCAACTTCTGAAGCACAAGTTCCATCCCCGGCTGGCCAGGGAGCAACCCACATGGTGCAGCAGACTTCTCCTGACTCACCCGCTGCTCCCCTCAATAGTGTACTTCGGTCAATCTGCCTGTTCTGCTCCCTACTCTGTCTCTGGTGAATCCTCTCACCCCCCCACACCTCTGGCCTGTACCCCAGCTCTTGTATGCATAAATAAATAAATCTTTAAAAAAAAAAAAAGACCAGAAAACATTCTCATCACAAACATTCCACATCATAATTAAATGCTTGGAGAAGAGAGGTGCATGCTCTTGGCCATCCATTCCATTTGGCATCTCTCATCAGCGGACTAACTTTTCTTACCTTCACAACTCTTTGAAAGCTCTTCACTCAATCCAATCCTATATGGACAACACAGGATGTGAGCTTTGGAACACTAAACCAAGTGAGATAAATCTCAATTTGAGATAAATCTCAATTTGGGAAACCTTGAATTTCCCTTTCTCTTTTTTTGTGGTTCAGCCAAAATGTAAATAAAGCAATCATTTAAAAACTGAACTACACACCACTGGTTCTGCTTGCATTGTAAGGCGTGTCAGCCCTTAGGTAACCACAGTGTAGTATACAGGTACTTGTTCATATTTCCTATCCCTTTAGGAGCTTTGTGATCCACACAAAGCTGCACATAAGCAAATAATGCATTCAGTGTGGTCCATTTCGCTCCCAGCCCCATGTGTCTTCATTGGCCAGCATGGTCACCACTAGCAACTACTGAGAAACTAGAATGTGGTTAGTGTGACTGAGAAACCAAATTTTTAATTTTTATTCAATTTGATTTAAATAGCTGTATGTAGGAGCCTCCCTGGTGGCACAAGGGGTTAAGCACCACACTAATGAAGCAATCTGCAGCCTCTGCAACATGAGTTCAATCCCCGGCTGGCCAGGGAACAACCCATATGGTGCAGCAGACCTCTCCTGTCTTGCCTGCTGCTCCCCTCAGCAGTGCATTTCAATCATTCTGCCTGTTCTGTTCCCCACTCTGTCTCTGGTGAATCCTCTCACCACCTGCACCTCTAGCCTGTACCCCAGCTCTTGTATGCATAAATAAATAAATATCCTTAAAAAAATAAATAGCTGTATGTATGTGGCTAGTGGCCACTACCTGTGGTTCTTTCAAACATGACTCCTCCCATCTCTTTTACCTACACACCAATATTCCTGTGGTCAACAAGCTCGTGACTTGAACACAGACTAGGGGAAATGTTGGTGAGGCAAAGACAAGAGACATTTCTAGAAAACTCACCACCAAGTAGTGAAAAAAGACTCATCTGACCCTAATGACTGAAACGAAACTTGAATGCAACTTGCTGCAGAGAGTGCATGGAGACACCAAGAAAGCTACGAGACGTAGCGTTCTGATTAGGTTGGTGTCCCACAAGCTCCTGAGCCAGGCTTTGAGAGCAAAGAGTTTATTTGAAACGGAAACTCCAGTAGGGATGGGGGAAGTTAAACAAGAAGAGGAAGATGCTGACAAAGGGCATATGATCGAGCTACCTTCCAGTGGGGGTGACAAGCTCAGAATTCCCAGGAAACAGGCCTCCGTTGCCCCCACCCTGGGGCTAGGGACATTGGGTATTCACATTCCACATCTCTTGTCCCTGGGTCCTAGACTGTTGGCTGCTCTTGGTGATGTGAACTCCCCACACTTCTGCCTGCCTTTTTCTGGCAGAGGGGCCTTCCCTGCTTTGGAGGAAATGCCCCAGACAACAAGATATAGATACAGAAAGTTAGAAGCCAGCTGTGCAGTCAGCTGAGGCTTGAGGGATGTGACATTTACCAATGTTTGAACTAGTTTGTGGCAAATGAGTGGTATCAGGCACGTGGCTCCATTTGTTGGAAGGCGCCTTGGCAAATAGTGCACTGCAGAGAGCCAAGGAGGGGGGAAGCCTTGGTGACCTTGACAATGGCAGATCTTTTATGTACCTCAGTCTCACTGTAGACGTCTCTGCTCCTCCTTTTCTGTTAAGCATCATACTCTGCTTTTTTAAAAAGATAATCCTTTCCCACCTTGAACTTCTAAGGTTTTCTTCAAACTTCAGAGCTAAAATTCTAAAATCTTCACACCTCTTAAACAAAACTCATTTCTGTACTTCATCATCTATGGGCTTCGATCCCTGGAACAGTTAGGGTCACCTTTCCTTCTCTCTTCAGATCGATGCAGATTTGCTGGAACACAGCCCTGCTCACTTGTTTATGAATTGTCTGTGACTACTAGTGCCCTTCCATGGCAGAGTTGAGTAATTACTCCAGAGACTGCATGGCCCACATATTCCAAAATATTTTCTTGTCCTTTACAGACATTTCCTGACTCCTGATAGCCCATGTTCCCCAGGATCTGGGGCTCTGACATGACAGCCATGATGGAAGAGGCCAGGTTGTGGGGGAAGACTTGGGGTATAAGGTCTGTAGACAAGCTGCTTAGTTCGACACAGATCCTGGATAGAGTTCAAACCAAACAAAAAAGGTTAGATTGTGTGTCAAATGCTGCTCGATTAGCAAACACTAACAGTGGGTACCAAGGACACTAGAAGCAGCAGGACCCCATCAAGGCTGTAACCGAGGTAGACCATATACAGAATTTCTGCAGCAATAGTAAAAGCATGTTTTACAACTCGTGCGACACCCCTTCCCTTCATCTATATTGGAGATGAAAAGATTGGACTGATGAAAATAGGGAGATATTTGAAAAGGAGTTCTTTGTAGAGGGTTGCTGGTGCCACCCAACCTCGATGGGAAAGAAGGCCGGCATGGGGGCGCCTGCTCCCCCCTTATGTCTGGTAAATGATGCCTATGCGACCACCAAGGGTATGGTGTAGTCACTACGATTCAAGAGGTATTGGGGTCTGAGGCTCACTCAGGAAATCAGGAGCTAAGAGACAAGTCAGCTAGGTTCTTTGGGGGCGGGGGAGTGGAGGAAACTGACCTGACTTTGAGAAAGATCTATACTTTCAGGGTTGATTTTGGAGAAGAATATGGGGCTCTTTTTACAGACCAGACGAGAGAGAGCTGGCTGGATGATTTCTGATACTGCCTCTCAGAGACACAAAAAAAATGTGTGCACATGGACTGCCAATGCAGCAGAGGATAATGGGAAGTTATCAGCCAGGAAAAATGCACCTTTTCAAAATAACAGGAGTCGTGTTGAACCTTTCCAGGGTTGTCTTTCCAATGATGCTACAAAATCAGCCCAACGGGAAGAATCAACTTTCAACACCTGCCAGTCCTAGGGAAGGTAAAGCCATCTTAAGAAAGGGCCAGTCAAGCAAAACATTTTGTAAGCCCAATTTTCCTTCCTGGTAATCCAAGGATTAGAAACCACACTCAGCAAGCTGGGGAACAAGCAGGGATGCCAGGGAGGGAGAGAGAAGAAACAGATGGTGCACCCATTCCTGGTTCACCGCTCAGCCAGCTGTGGGGCCGGGGAAGGGGAGGGAGTTCAGTATCAAATCAGCTTGAGTTTAGATTATCATATGAGGATTAATCTATCAGTGTCTGAATTGAACACTGTCCTTTTGTGATCTCAATGATCATGGAACTTTTTTTGCACCTGAACATGATGATAAACATCATAGAACTGCCTGAGTTTTTATTGGGACTAGAATTTCAGCCTCTAAGTTCTAAATTTACAAGGATATGACATGTAAAATAGATTCTCTCTACTTATACCTCATGAAGCCTATTGGCTAAACACTGGTGGCAAATTCAAAGTGCCCCAATATCAGCTTTCTCTGAGGTCCACATAGAGCTCACATGAATTCGTGGGGCTTAACTGGATATTAGAGACCCAGATCCCGGCAGAGAAATAAACCAAAGTAATAAAAAGCAATTAAATTAAATTTGCAAATAGGTATAGAGACACAGAAAGAATATGGACTTGAATATAGATATGCTTTTAAAATCCTAGCTGGTTAGCCTTTGCCTATTTTTAAAGTTAACCTTTCCTGGCTAAGCGAAAGCTACCCCACTGGCCACTGCCTGATACCATCTTGCCATAGAGGCTTTCTGAGTTGAGGAAAACTTCACCAGTTTCAGACAGAACAAGATTCTTTTTGTCTTAGTTTGTGGTCCTAGCAAATGTGCCCCAACCCTTGGCTCAACCCTACTTGCTAACCAGTTGCACCTGCAATGGAAGACGTGAACACTAGGGGGCCTTCGCCAATGCCAGAGCTCAGTCAGTCCAGTACAGTTATCTGGTTTGCAGAGAATATGCCTGTGTGTAGGTGGGAGGGGAGGTATTACTGCAAGATACTCAGGAATGCTTACATCTGATCTTGTCCAACCATGTTGCAAAACTCTAAGGGATGCCACTTACATCCTTAGGAATTGTTCAATGCAACGGATGCCATTTATACCCCTAGGAATCCACAGGACAAAGCATCTGAAGGTAGGAAACACAGTTCTACTTGATCATCTGGGATATCTCCTACTGACCCTGAGGGACAGGAGGACCCCATGTGTAGCACAGGAAAATAAGTTGGGAATAATATATGTGTGTATATTCACACACACTCCGTGTATACCATATGGTATAATGGGGATTTTACCACATGGAGATTATACATATACCACACCCCATATATATAACATACATATGGTAACTGTCAATTAAGTGTTCAAAACACACTTCTGAAGGAGGGGGGCTAGACAGGATCCCAAAGAGAGGAAGTTGCGCCTCTGAGAAGAGCTCTGGGGAGTGGGCAAGCAAAGGTGGGGCTGGGAATGAACAGACAGTGTGCAAGGGCAATACAGGGCAGATGAGGAGTGGTCTGGAAGCAAGGGCACTTTGATACCCGAATTATAACCTTAAATGACAAGGATCTGAATGTCCACTGTTGGCAACAGGGAGTGACACTGCTGTGGACACCAAAGGAAGGGGCATTAGGATTCCTGACTTGACCTTCACCAGGTTCCTCCCATCTCCCCTTTCACTTGTTTGACCCAAGAGTGATTGATCCTAGCCTGTCCTAGATTAGGCCAAGTGGAATTTAAGAAGTCAGATGAAGACACAGGAAATGAGTGGAACTGCTTGGCAAGATGGCATCAGGCAGTGGCCAGTGGAGTAGCTCTCGCTTAGCCAGGAAAGGTTAACTTTAAAAATAGGCAGATGCTAACCAAGCTGTGGCGTGGTAAACCAGCTGTGGTCTGGCAAGAGGCTCCATGACCCCTCCCCTCAGGTCCAGTGGCCTTTCCTTCTGCCATTCTGTGAGCTGTGCAAACCCAACTCATATACTCAATCTTGGCTGAGGTCAGGGTTGCTTATAAATGAGGATCAACTGAATTGGAAATGGGTGTTAGAGAGGAGTTTGCAGACATCAGACATCCTGGAGGTGATGAAGAGATTGGATGAGACACCATCCATTTTCCAGAATGGGTAAGTGGCAGCTGATGGGATAGAACAGTGAGATTAGTCAGGTCATCAACTCTCATGTGTGCTATGATGGACAGGGCTGGGGAGAGGGGCAGTGTGGCAGGAAGAGGCTGCTATTCAGCAATCTGAAGATGCAGACTCCCAGAAGGTGCTGCTTCTGAAGGTGCTGAGCAACTTTAAGCAGGAAAAAACACTGACATTTTCATCTTCAACCTGAAACTTAGAGCCTTCCTGTGACTTATTGGGGGGAAATAAAAAACCTCACATTACTTGAAGCTGCCTGTAGGTTAAGGCTGTTATAAACCAATTCGATCTAAATTGGTAGATGTTTTATTATAACATGAGTTGAGTTTGCACATTTCCCAAAAAGTATATATGAATGTTAGGGCATCAATTGAGACAGACCAAGAACCAGTGGAACAGGGGTATCTGGGAGGATGCAGAGGACCAACCTGGGAAAAATGCTCCTCCGCTGAAGCCTCTTTTTCCTGAGGAAGTCATTTGGTTTTACTATGACAAAGTCAACAGTTTACCCCGTGTTCCACTCTGTGTAGTTGCTCACCTAATAAACAGAACTTTACTTCAACATGGCCTAGAAGATAAACTGCAGGATCCAAAAAAGGAAGAAAATTCCAATTAGAAATAACAGAAATTGTTTAATATGTTATCAAAAATCTGGGCTCAGATTCTGAGAGTGCTTAATAAAAGTGGACAGAATTTGACTGCATTTTTGATACGGGCACTCATCAGAAACACTGAACTCAGTGGCTAAGTTTCTAAGAGTTTATTGGACCAAATGCTGGGCCATGGTGAGAGTCTGAAAGGCCAGGGGCCCCTTGGGATGACTTAGCAGTAGACTAGAATGTTATATTACCTGTATCATGTGGATTCTAACCTATCTACCTCCCACTTTCTCTTTCTAAAATGGAGAAGAGCCTCCTCTCGCTTATATTAGGAAGACAAAATTGGAGGGGGAAGTCTAATGGAATGATGGTGGAGGGGCTATTGTTGAAATGCAATCCTTGACCTCAGTGGGGGTAGGTAATATACTAAGTAGATGTTTTATCTGTTAAGAAGAGCGTAGGTGTGGCCGTTATAGAAACAGGGAAAAGATGGTAATCAAAGTTCAAGGAGTTATTTGACACAGAAGCTTCCAACTGTGTTCATTCATTGTGGGGATCCCAAGAATTGAATGAAATCTTACTCAAGAAAATTTTATGTCTGGTTAACAAAACAAAACAAAACAGAAAACCTGTCTTAAGTAGCTCTAATAAAAAATGTGGTCCCTCTTCAAATTCTCAGAAGTGAGTCGTTTCACATAACTCAGGCCCCTTGAATAAGTAAACCACACGTCTTTGGAGGCGTGCTTTACACTACTGCTCCTCTTGAAGACCTTTACTTTAACCTTTCCTAAGTGGACCTGCAAACAATAGCTTGTGCTGGGAAAAAAAAAAAACCCACATTTTTAAGGTATCATTGGGTGTCAGTGGCAAATTACAGTAATTCCAAAAGACCCAGGGAGTCACTGAGGTCAGCCTCAGAGCAGAAGGTGATGAGAACCAGGTTATAGAGCTCTGATGTGACTTTGTATCATTGTAGACTGAACCATTGTAGACTGAACCCAACTTGTGACTTTTTCACTAGACCCCAAGGGCAGTAAAGGAATGGATATATTCTGCAAAGTGTGGGATTCAAACACAGGCTTCAGAGAGCAGAGAAAATTTACATGAGAAGAAGCCATTGGAGATCCTGCCTCTTCAGTCAAAATCAACACACTACATTATGAGGAAAATAGCAAAGATTAGTGCCCCATCACAGAAAAGAAAGACGCAGACATATTGGTTCCTTTATACCTCTGATATAAAAACTTGATGGGTCTTAGAAAATATTACAACTAAACCAGATAGTGACTTCAATTGTGTGTCCTTGTGTTTGGGTCCCCTGATGAAATAAATTACTCCAGTCCTTTGTTCTCAGTGAACTAAATATTCTCTAATTGAATCATCTCCTTTACTCCTCAGCCTCTGCTAAGCCCACCTGTCTCTAGACCTCCTAAAGGCCTTACACATCATCAGAGTATCCTATATCCAGGGCCTCCCTGGTGGCGCAAGGGGTTAAGCACCACAATATGAAGCAATCCGCAGGGAGCAACCCACATGGCGCAGCAGACCTCTCCTGTCTCGCCCACTGCTCCCCTCAGCAGTGTGTTTCACTCAGTCTGCTTGTTCTGTTCCCCACTCTGTCTCTGGTGGATCCTCTCACCACCCCACCACCCCCGGAGTCTCTAACCTGCACCCCAGCTCTTGTATGCATAAATAAATAAATCTTTTTAAAATATATAAATAAAATATTTGATCTGATGAAAGAAAAGAAAGAAAGAAAGAAAGAAAGAAAGAAAGAAAGAAAGAAAGAAAGAAAGAAAGAAAGAAAGAAAGAAAGAAAGAAAGAAAGAAAGAAAGAAAGAAAGAAAGAAAGAAAGAAAGAAAGAAAGAAAGAAAGAAAAGCAAGCCAATATCCAATATGGCCCTTTGATCTTGCTATGAACCCACAGTCATTTAGAATCAGCTAGACCTACAGACCAGTGGGGAAGCCTGCTAAAGAATTTGCTAAGAACGTTGAGAAACAAGCCAACTAAATCCTTCTGAACTTTGGATCTTCTTGAGACAGAGGTATCAAGTACAGCAGAAACCTTGAGCTTCAACTCTGCATAAGGAGAAGCTAGAGGTCCCATGCTGAAAGACCAGACAACTACCTTACTCCATCCCCACAGGAGACCCTCATGTGTCCCCAGAGTAAACAAACCTGAGGGTTTCCACACGCAGACACACATTGGTGGATAGGGATGAGTGCTGCACACAACCAAGGGGATTGATGGCCTGTCTGTGCCAGACACTGAAGCTGCTAAGTCCCCTCCCTTAACCCACTTTCAAAACGCTGCAGCCAAGCAATAATCCCCCGAGCAGGAGATTAGAAGAGTCTTCCCCAAAGAAATAAATTACCCCAGAAAAATACCTACAGGTACTAACGTTCAGGAGGTCCCTCCACATAAAGACAAGCTCACTCTCTGATCACCTCATGTAAAGCCCACCAGAGGACCAGGCCAGCCCGCTATGCTTGGGTTAGCTTTAGTGTCTCACTAACGTAAATGTAGTGCAAAGGATTTCCAGACATTACATGACAACTGTCTACATGGAGGACAGTGTCTGGAATTAACATCTAGGAGAAAAGGAACTCCAAGGAGAAAAAAAATATGGGAGGATGAAAAAAACTAAAAGCAAAACAAAGCACATAATATACATTCTCAGAGAAATAAGAGAATATGGATACTTGCAGCTAGGAGAAATGTAGGAGAGAGGAAGGACGATCAGAAAAGACTATTGGAAATTAAAAATATAATATTAAAATTTAAAAGAAAAGTTAACAAAAGGTATGAAAGATAAAGTTGAGTTGAAAAACCAACTTTTCTACGGAGCTGGTCTGAGTTTTATATGTATTAACTCACTTAATCCTCACACCAGTCCTGTCGTGCAGAGATTATTATACCTATTTTATAATAAAAGAGCCTGAGGAACGGCATGTAAGTAAATTTGCCAAGGCCTCCGGGTAGCAGGAGGGAGTCAGGGTGTGTTATTTTTCCCAGCCTGGGTATTGCTGAACTGTCTCAGCAATACTTAGCATTTGGCTGCTATGGAAGAAAAGAGAGACCTTGAGACCAGGCTGGTTCAAACCGGAGCTGCAGGCACACAGCCTCCATGAAACGGTCACCTTGAAGATGGTCACGAGCCCCGCTGATGGGGGCTTCAACCGGCAACAAGTGGACTCTCAGCCCACTCTCCCTGCTTTCTCAGCCAATAAAGTGTAATTCCTTTTTTCTCAAATCCCAGTCCTAAAATCTATGTAAACCCCTAACCCTGACACCTCAGTGAGCCTCTCCCATGCCCAGAAAGGTCTCCCCAAAGTTCTCTTTTCTTGTTCTTTCCCTAATCATTAAGCGCTGACCACTTGCCTGCTCTCTCAGCGCCTTGAGTTCTCTTTTCAATCTTAACCTGAGGGCCCCAACACCCCTTTTCTAACTTGGGAACAGAGCCCTTCAGTCCATCCCTGTGATTGTTGGCAGGTGGAGCAGCGAACAGTGGCTGGTAGGCTCCTAGCTTAGCCACCTGTGCTGTTGGCATGGGATCAGACCTCTTTCTTCCCCTTCCAGGAGGGAAAGGAAGCGCAGGGGCCTGGATGCCCAGTGGGACAAGGCTTTGATCAGCGGGAGATAGAAACTGATAGAGACATGTCTCCACCTCCACCCCCAGATAGAAAATGTCAAGAAGTGTCTCGAAGCTGCTTGGGTCAATCCTAAGAGCTCTAACTAACAGCACCATGGTAGGGGCCAAGGTCACCCTTACATTGGCCCTTTCTCCTGCTTTACTCCCTTGTCCCTCACCTTGCTGCCTGAGATCACACACCCTGACAAAGTTCTGGCCCTTAAGCCTTGATCTCAGGCTCTGCCCTCTGGTGAACACAAGTGGAGGAGACTCAGGATTGTGATTATCGCCTTCACTTTCATTTTCCATTGTCTGATATTTTTCCATGAGCCCGCATTCCACGCATTCCACACAAGCACTTGAGAAGGATTTGTTCTTAGACCTTGAATCTAATAATATGCCATGGAGCAAGGGGACCAGAAATAAATATTTTCAAAACTGCCTCAGATGCCAGACGTGCTCGACTTTCATCATACACACCTCTGATACGGAAGGAGAGTGTGATCTTTACAGCATTATTGAGTCAGAAACACTTGTGCTTTCAAGATGACTTCAGAGGATTCCAGTAAACGAGCTCTCTTTTTCACAATTGGCTTTTAGCAAGTTCTATGCCAAGTTCATTATTATACTTTCTTTTGATGAGCTTTCCCAGAGCATCATGGCTGCCCTGCCACTTTTTTGAACATGTTAGGTACATGTGCACCAAACCACTTTCACTCTCTTGGATGTGTCATGTAGTTTGCCTTCAGCTACAAAACAAATAATACAGTGGTGGTCTACCTTTTTTTGCGTATAACCAGCAAATCTGCTATATTAGGCCATGTTCTGGTGTTTTCTGCATACCCAACTCAAAGGTGTGAAGAAAACATCACTCATACACTGTGTACTCACCACTATTAATGACAGTTGCACAATATTTTACTTTATTGATTTTTCCATGCAGTACATATTTTTCACTTCAGACTCTCTAGGTTGTTATATGTGTGAGATTCAGAAATCTCTTCACAAACAAATAAAATAAAAATATAATAAAATTCAGCATGATTCTTAATGATGCTCATGTGCAAATTAAAAAAAAAAAAAGATATCTCGTTGTCTCTGCAAGTCCAGATATCAGGCTCATCAGAAACATGACCAGCATGTTTGAATTATCAGTAACCCTTTTGTGCGCTGCAGAATGCACAACACCCAAGTGTTTCTAGAAGGATCTTTGCATCTAGAATTCACAGCCTGCACAAATCTCAAAATCCTGCAGCTTCTGAAAATGTTGGTCCCCTCTGACAGTCGTGCTGACAAGGTCTGTCTTTATGTAAATTTTATCCCCTATGTTTTCAATTGCCTTTTGGAAACAAAGACTATGACTTTGTAAAACATTGTTGCTTCAAATCTGATTGAGATAAAATATATTTTGTGGTTTCCTCCTTCCCCCAAAATTGCTTTTTCTTCTTTGTGCTTAATGTTATTTATATATTATTTTTGTAGTCTCCTAGAATCCTTTTGGGAAATTTTGGGTTGGGAATATTGACATTCTGCTTTTAATTCATCCTCACAGGATGAGAAGAAATTTTAAATAGAAAACTTCTGGAGATAATTCTGGCTGAAATTGAATTAGATAAGCTAAAAACACAGTGAATTACAGTTCTTAAAAGGATGTTTTGTTTAATTTTATGAAAATCAAGTAAGTCAAATAAATCTACAAAGATTAAAAATCATGTAACTGAATATCCTTCTCTATGCTATTTTTAATGTTATTTCTGTGTTTACACACATGCATGGTTTCCTGTATCATCCAGATAACACATAGTGTCCCTCATGACTTGTTTTAGCTGCCAAACTATTTTTCTGTTTAACCATTTGAAACATCTTAATTCTGTACATAAAATTAACAGTTTATATTATCACTCATTTTGACAGTATTTTGCTCTTGCAATATGTCATCAATGTACATTTATAGTTCAATTGGTTGACAGAATTTGATAGAATTTCAACATATAAGGACATAATGAGTTTTTCACTCTAAGTTACATCTAAATGCTTATGGAGAGCTGTGTGGAGATTTCTGGACCTACTAAACATAGAGCTTCCATATGATCCAGCAATTCCACTCCTAGGTCTTTACCCAAAGGACACAGAAACATCCATTCCAAAGAACACCTGCACCCCTATGTTTATAGCAGCACTATTTACAATAGCTAAGCTTTGGAAACAGCCCAAATGCCCAAAAATAGATGACTGGATCAAGAAGATGTGGTACATATATACCATGGAATATTACTCAGCATTCAAAAAAGATAAACACATGCAATTTGCAGCAACATGGATGGCGCTGGAAGGGATCATGCTCAGCGAAATAAGCCAGAAAGAAAAAGAAAAATACCGGATGGTCTCACTCATAGCAGGAATCTAGAAAACTTAAATAAGGGACCAGGAAAATGAATAACTATAAGAAAGTGAAAATCAAAATCAACAAAAAACTATGAACCAGAGACACTTTTTGGGGGTGAGGGGCGGGAGGGGAGGGATTGGGGTCAGAATGGGGGGGCTGCAATTGTATGGGGAATATAAAAATAAAATTTATTATTTAAAAAAATAAATAAAATATGCAATCTCAAAAAAAAAATTAACAATAGAAATTCTATGATACACGTATCCCAGTTTTGAGTATTTACATGAAAAATACAAAATCTTTCATTCAAAGGGATATATACAACCCCCATATTAATTACAACACTACTTACCATAATCAAGAACTGGAAACAATGTTTAGATAATTGGATTATTATCTGATCAATACAACTTTTTGTCCTTTATAGAGAAGGATAAGGTCCACAGCTGAGATTATTCTTACCCTCTCCACTGCCTTTCCTTGTCTGCTGCTCACTGCAAACATTGCATATTTAAACCAGTAAAATGTCCTGTCCCCAATATCTGCTAAATCCCAAAAAAAGGTACTCCTCATTTGACCATGTTCTGGTAAGTTCCTGACTCTGTCTCTATCAGTTACTATTTCTACCTGCTACTTTTTCAAACCCTAAATCATTAAGTTCCAAACCCAGTTACCAAAAAATTTTCAAAGGTTTTCTTACTTTTTACTTTTTTCCCCCCACCATTAGTCCAGATATAATTTCTCAGTATGAGGGTAATTCTACCAATTTCTGTTTTTCAGAAAAAGAGAAGTGAGCAATTTGTATATAATGTGGGTCTCTTCTATTTAATACTTTAATGATATAAATTACAGATGTCAAAGTGACTGAAATTATAAGGCAAAAAGCCTGACTAGGCTAGAAAAAAAATTAAAAAAAAATAAATGCTTACTTACTTACATTTGGAACTGAGTATTCAATTATTTACAATAAACTTATGCTGTGATACATACAGTGACAGGATGGGGACCCACATGGTAACATGACTGCTGAACACACAAAATGAGAAATCCCCAAAATGACTTTGATGTAGCCATCTAGCTCTTTATCCTTGTAATGACTAAAGTCAAAGCTGAAACCAAAATTAGTTTCTTTAAACCACATTTTTCGTACTTCTTAGGACCTCCACCTTATGTTTGAATGGTATTGGATTCTCACATAAACTATATCCAAATGGGTACTTGTGAAAAATATGCACTGTTTTGTGTCTTGTAGCTCATAAGGAATTAGAACAGCAGGGGAGAAAAAGAGAGGGAGAGAGAGAGAGAGAGAGAGAGAGAGAGAGAGAGAACACAACATCTGAACATCTGTGTAGTTATTTCAAGAAGTTTTATAAGAAACCTGAGGATGAGAAGAAATTTTAAGTAGAAAACTTCTGGAGATAATTCTGGCTGAAATTGAATTAGATAAGCTAAAAACACAATGAATTACAGTTCTTAAAAGGATAGCTAAATTACTAGCTGAGAGAACATCTTGCAGATTGAGATAATATAGCCTCTGAACCAGAGCCAATGGCAAGGCCGGGAAAACCACAAGATAGAGGTGGTGGGGGAGGTGGAGGTAGTGGTACATCTCAGGCTTTTACCTAAAGATTCACTCCTAAATGTGACTTCCTGTCCCCTCCTCTCTAGATGACACTGGTCTTAAGGTTTTAGTGCCCAAGTGACCCAGAAAAAGTCCTCCTTCATTGGAAACTGAGAATGCCACCTGACTCCATAGTCATTTCTTTACACAATAAGAGAAATAACAGAAGAAAAAAAATTTATATATATATATTTACGTATATATTTTGCAGGGGTATATGCCACATGTATGAAATCTAGGGAAAATCTAGGGAAAGATTTTATGCATCTGCTTGTACTGTTACACCCAAAACTACTGTGGCTTTAGACACTCAGGCTCATAGCAGTCCCAGATGGTTGAAGAAGAACAGAATGGGCCACCTCAAAAGACTCCAGCCATGGAGGTATGGCCAAAGAAAAGGGGACCATGAAATAGTAGTGGAGGAGGGGTCTCAAATACCAGTTGTAAAAATAAGGATTGTTTCTGCCTATACTTCTCATTCCTCTTCACTTGTCAATTGTATGTGTGGGTTATAGTTAAATTTAACTTTGGTCCACAGGCTGCAGATTATCAATATGGCTCACAGTGAAACCCCAGTGGAAACTGCTATTGCTGGGAGAATGTGGGCTTGGATGACAGGCAACTTGAGAACTCATGACTAGGTACAGCAGTGGGTGCTGACTTTGGGCTTTTCTCTCACCACCTCTGTGGAGGGGCTGAGAGCTTTTGCACTGAGCTGACTGCTGAGCCTGTTAGCCAGGGTCTTTTTTGGATAATCAGAATGAAAAATCAAGTGTATGTTTGCATGTATCCAAAGAACAGACTCTTATAAACACTCAGAGGGGTGTCCATTAGGTCACAGAAATTTCCACAGTGACCATGAGCGAGCCACCCAGTCTGCTCCCTGGCTGGGGCTGACCCACACTGCATAATCAAATTTGAAGAGTTCAAATAAAATAATTTTGCACCTTTAAATTAAACCCTTCTGGAATCAAAGGTGAGGAGAACTAAATTCCAGGACGCAGAATTCAAAAATCCTAACAAGGTTGAAAGGGGTGTGTGAGAGCTTATGTGATATGTTCCAGAACTGCAAAACAAATGATGCCAAAATTTAATGGATTAAGATGACAAACTTGTATTATATCTCACAACTGTGTGGGTGTGGAATTTGATCAGGGTTGACATTCTCCAAGTGGCACTCTCTGGGGTTACTTAGTGATGTTTGGCTTGTGGTAAGGCTGATCTGGAGGGTGCATGACAACTTCACTCAGTCTGGCCCCTTAGTGTGGGCCAGATTATTTTCTGAAACAATTGCAATAATTTACTTGTCTGTGGACAGCATAAGGGCACCCCTGTCTCTCCTCCCAAGTACTCACTAACTGATTATACAGGCATTTCCTTTCTCCCAATGTGGTCAGTGTGAAGGGTGCTAAGTAATAGCACACTTTTAGTGTAATTTGTGTGCTTGCACACGTTTGTGTATTTGTTAACCACTTGGGTTTGCTCTCCTTTGAAATCACCATTCATTAGCAGTAAGGCAACATACTCAAAATATGGAAGGTATGGACAGAGACAGAGGCAGTCCACATTCAGCCCTACGGCAACACATTGTAAAATTTTTGAGAAAATGGGAGATCGCCTAGGAAAATTTAAATTATCAAAATTAATCCAAGATCAAGTATAGAAAATGTGAAGTTACTGATTCTGACAGAAAAATGAGACAGGTAAACTTATGTCTGCTTTTATAAAGGGCACCAGAACCAGATGTTTTCACAGCTAAGTTCTACCAAATATTTACATTATTGGAACTCATAGAAAAAGATGGAAAACTTTTCATTTGATTTTGTGAGGTTAGTCTATTTTAAAGAAAGAATGCAAAAAAAAATTAGATATATGTTAATTTCACTTACAACTGTATAAGTAATAGTCAAGGTATTAATGAACAAAAGCTTGTAGTTTATCAAAATAATAGTATATTCTGGTCAAGTGATGTCACCTAGACATGAAAAGGTAATTTAAATTAGGAACTCTATTTTGGGGCATTTGGGTTGTTTCCATAGCTTACCTATTATAAATAGTGCTGCAACAAACAAAGGAATGCAGGTATCCTTTTGAATTCATGTTTTTGTCCTTTGGGTAGATCCCTAGGAGTGGAACTGCTGGATCATATGGAAGCTCCATTTTTAGCAGATTGAGGAACCTCCACACATCTTTCCATAGTGGCTGCACCAGTTTGCACTACACCAGCAGTGTAGTAGAGTTCCTCTTTCTCCATACCCTCATCAAGATGTAGTATATATACACAATGGAATATTACTCAGAAATGAAAAAAGATAAACTCATGCCATTTGCAGCAACATGGATGGAACTGGAAGGGATCATGCTCAGTGAAATAAGCCAGAAAGAAAAAGAAAAATACCAGATGGTCTCACTTATAGGAGGAATGTAGAGCATCCAAATAAGGGATCAGGGGGAAAAAAGTAACTATAATAAAGTAAAAATCAAAATCAACAGGCAACTATAAACCAGAGATATGCTGCAGTTGGGGGAGAAGGGAATAGGATCAAAACAGGTATGGGAAGAACACAAGAGTTCATGGTGATAATTCACAGTTGAATGGGTGGTGGGAATTTCACGGGGCTTATAACCGAGATGAAAATGCATACATTGTACAAAAATGAAAAATGATATAAAAAATAAAATAAAATAATAATTAAAAATAAATAAATTAGGAGCTCCAATCTCTTATGAAATTAAAGAACAAAATCCAAATGATTGTGTCAATGGACACTGAAAAATTTTCTTATAAAATTTTCCCAAATAGGGGAAATCATGAAACTATTTGTCATGAAATCTGTTACCAAAAGTTCTCAAAAAACATCATATTAAATGGTTAAAATATTAAAACTAAACCAATTAAGTTCAGGAACCATATAGAGATGACCACTACCACCATTACAGTTAAACATTATCTTAGAAGTTCCAACAAATACCATGAATACAGAAGGAATAAAAAATGGCAAAACTTTGCACCTAAAATAAACCTTAAGGGCCTCCCTGTTGGCACAAGAGGTTGAGCACCACACTATGAAGCAATCCACAGCTACTTCAGCGTGAGGCCACATGGCGCAGCAGACCTCTCCTGTCTCGCCTGCTGCTCTCCTCAGCGATGTATTTCAATCTGCCTGTTCTGTTCCTCACTCTCTCGGGTGAATCCTCTCACCCGCCGCATCTCTGGCCTATACCCCAGCTCTTGTATGCATAAATAAATAAATCTTTAAAATATACCTTAAAAGCCTAAGATAAAAACCTTGGATCACACAAAAATCAACAGCTTTTCCTTATGTTAGCAATGATGACACAGAAATCCAGAAGTTATAAATGAAAACACAAACATTTGATTACATTATTTTTTTTACAAGTTTAGAACAAAATGGACCATAGCAAGATTAATATGAAATAGTTGCAAAGAAAAAATGCTTGTAACAATGATGATCAATAAATATTAGTACCTAGAGTTTTTACACATTTGCAGAAAAGGCAAAACAACTCAACAAACTATATCGAAAGTCACACCTTGATGAGATAAGGAACTAGACTTTACACCACAGATAGGTTTCCCCTCAAAATGGTTGCTTCTAGCAAAGCAAACTGTGCCAAAAACTGTGAAACTCTGCTTTTTAGCATATTTTTAAAAATACTAATATAGAGGGGAAAGCAGACTTATCATCTTTCAACCCCATACCCACCACCTAAAGTGACATGGCTTCAAATTCTGATCTTATAGCCTGAGCCAGACTTTTTCTGGAGGAAAGAGAAACTCGCACCATTTAAGTCTGTCCCTAAAGGACAGATCATTTGGATTTGGGAACAGAGACCTAGGTGTCTTTGCCACCAGGTCCCATCCACTCGTCTGGGCTGGCGGATGAAATCTGACCTGGGTGAGGGCACTGTTAGCCCCACTGTGAGTACGGTACCTTCCCCTCACATGCAGCTCGGCAGCCCAGCCAGTTTCCATGCACTGGTCTAGCCCAGTGCCCACTTCCTTCCGGTTACTGGTCGATCGACTTGTGTCAGCTTTGACAACCAGACATTGTCCAGTGACCTGAGGTGAGGTGAGGTGAACAGCAGTAATGTGGCAAGCCTGTCTGCTTCAGCCTGAGCTTATGTGTGTAGCCTCCACCACCCTGAATCATCCCCTCCCCCCTGGAGGTTGTGTGGCCTTCTTCTTAAAGCACAGTCACAGAAGATGACAGCTGAGACCGTCTGTGGAACTGTTGTAGAAATGAATTCTAGCCTTTTACCCAGGCAGAAGAAGAACAAGCAGTACTTCAGGAATGGTGAGGTCAGGAGAAGATTTATTACTCGTGCATGAGGTCCCACACCTCAGTAGCCCCATAAGGTCTGAGCACTGGTTTAAAGACTAAGGGTTCCTTTTATACACAACTGTCTCCATATCGGTTACATTGATAGCGTCATTTTTCAGCAGGCACAATCATTTGTGGCAAAGTCCCCAGACAAGGGGAGCAAGGCAAGGGAGGGAAGATGCAGGCATTCGGGGATGGCCTTAGAGAGACAGACCAGCTGGTTGGCTGCCCAACCTTGTAGATAAGAGTGCTGAGGCCCTGGCCATGAATCTTGAAAGGGAAGGAGCAGTAAGTAAGCAAAATTGTTGATTATGCCTGCGTTGGCGTGTTCATTGCACCTGGGCTGGAAGTTCTGCTGGAATCTTTATTATCATATTCATTTGCTCAATAATTTATTTTTTCTTCAGAACAACCAAGACAGGGTTAACAGTGTGTGAATGGGGGAGGCTCCGACAATCTCTGCTCCAAAGGGAAGGTTGATATGACAAAGCAAGATGAGGAGTCTCTTAGGGAAACTGACAAAGCAACAGTGACACATTCCAAGAGTGAGTGGGCTTGAGGGTGAGCAGGGGACAGGGAAATGCAAACTTTAAAATGCAAAGGGAGAGATGAGTCACGCAGCTAATTCAAAATCTGCAGGAAGGAAATTACCCTTACGAACATAAAATCAAAGGTTGTTAGTTTCAGTCCTTCTACTGGAGTTTGAAAAGAAGAGGTGAAGAGAGGGGATTTCAACACAGGAATTGAAACTGAGATAGCCTGGGGTTAAGGAAGGGGCAAAGATGTTTTCTTCTCTGCTTGTCCATGATCCTGGCTCCAAACTATAAAAGCCCCTGAATCAGATTGATGTTTTGTGATTTTCCAGTAGCTCCCAAGGCGTCCACCAAACATTGGGAAAGCGAGGGCTGTGGATGGAGTGCTGGGTAAGTGTGCACAAGCTGGGTCTTGGACAAGTCTTGACCATGGGTATCAGAGGACTTAGGACAAAAGCTAGGATGGGAGCCCTCAACGTCCATTTCAAAAGCTTTGCACATATGAACTCAGGAGGACACCTCAATCTTCCCTGCCTTGTGCCCAGCAAAGCTCCCTGGGATGTTCTAGTTCAGCGCATGGCTCCGCTTACCAGGTGTAAAGCCCCAGTGGGGAGGCATCTTCACAGCAGAGATAAGGAGCAGATACCTGCCTCAGGCCTGTCTTCTTGAGACTCAACCTGGACATTTTAAAATGCAGGTTCCCAGGATCCATTCCTGCAAATGCAAATTCAGAGAGGTTTGGGATCTAGCCTGGATATCTCAATTTTTAGCAAGAACCCTAGGAGTCTAATAGCTTGAGACACAGCTTTAGATCTCCAGTCCCTTGGATAAGATGGGTCATTCAGTTTTCCAGTAGCTGCAAGCCTGTTTTTAATGCCTATCAGACTTCTTCCCTGCCCAACAGCCATAAGGCTTCCCCCTCATCCTCACTCTTCTAAGAGCCAATTCTGGAGCCCAGACACACTGTGAGGGGGTGGATGGAGGTGACTCTGAGAGGCAGTCTCTCCATTCTACAAAAGCTACAAAACTGACCCACTCAAAGAAACTGGCCTGGGCTGCTGAGATCAAGGCTTCAGACTGACATTCTTTTCTGGCCGTACTCCAGAAATAGGTCCAGGGTTTCTTTGGGGCTCCTCGAATTGTTACAGGGCAACCCCGCTATGAAACGGATTGCGTGAATGTGGGTCCTCACCTGCTCACTTAAAAGGGACTTATTAATACTCAACTGTAGACACACACAAAAGGTTAATAAAGGTTTATTTACAAAAGAAGGGGAAATGAAGAAATGAATAACAGGGAGAAAAAGAGGGAAATAAATTCGTGAATGTGTCCTACCCGTTCCGCTGACCTGGAATCCCAATGGCCCGCTGAGAGCTGACGAAAATCCAAGAGCATTAGGCCAAGAGAGAGACCCAAGGCCCACATGGCTGGTTTTATACCAAACCTGGCTGCTTAACTCCACCCTCAGTTCTCAGCAACCCTCCCTTTGGTGGTGATGGGATTTGTAGTTCCCAGTGTCTTGATGGCTTTGGTCTGGAGCTGGGGTGGAGTCCACAAAACCTGTATGGAGTTTGTTCAGGACATCTGCCGGGGACCAGCCTCTGGCAAAATGTCGTGTCAGGGGTTCCTGAAAGGATGAGACGGCCTAGGTGACCTGCAAGGGGCTGAAACTTAAGGGCTGAGGGGAAGGGGATGAGGTAGTGAGGAGACACCGACACTTGGTGAGGTGCTAGTATCTTCCGCCAAGAGGCTCAGCAGGTTCTTTATTTATACATTTTTAGCAAGCAGTGAGATGACATTATCATGTGCATAGAAACAAAGCAGAAACAATCAGTGCATCTCTTTTTCCATAGGCTTTTGGCCACTACGTGCTCTCAGTAAGAAGGCACCCTTCAAGGTTAATAAAAAACTAAGCCTTACACTAAAACTCATTGTTTCAGCTAAACAATAACCTAAGACAGTAGATAGACACCAGTACATCCCTATTAGCCAAAGCCTAAGCAAGAAAAGACTTTTCTTATTTGCATGGCCTTCAGCCGGGGACCGGCTGCTACTCAGCTATCAGAACTTTTTCTACCTAGAAACTCCTAACTCAAATAGCTTCATTTAAAAACTTTCCCAAGAAACTTCAAAAGAAGGCAAAAGAAGGCCCCACTACAACTGTTGTGCTGGATTGCTTGTCAGGCATGCACAACAAACCATCTCCCATTGTCAAGTGGGCCAAATTGTTTAATAACTAATTTCTTTTTTTTTAAGATTTATTTATTTTATTTATTTATTTATTTTTTTATACAAGCACTGGGTACAGTCAGAAGCGTGGGAGGGTGAGAGAATTCACCAGAGCCAGAGCAGGGAGCAGAGCAGGCAGAAGGACCAAAGTACACTGCTGAGGGGAGCAGCGGGCAGCAGGAGAGGTCTGCGCGCCATGTGGGACCCTCCTCCAGTGGCTGGGGAGCAGCCGGGGATCGAACCAGCGCTGCAGAGGCTGCGGGCAGCTTCGCAACCCAGAGCTCAGCCTCTGGGCCACCAGGGAGGCCCTAATAACTAATTTCTAAACAGACAACTTTCCATGCCATTTACTTACAGTATGCTAATACATATAATTTATTGCCTAATACACTTTCTGATAAATTTTTCTCTCTCTATGACCAAGAACAAAAAGCAAAGGGATGTAAGATCGTCAGCCCCACGGTGTGAGGCCCTTTCTCTTAGCTGCTTGTCAGTATCCTATCTGGCTGGGGCAACAATGCCCCCTGCAGCAGACATCCTTTCCCCCTAACAAAATGACCCCCCACACCAGGCCTTTCTTTTCCTCACATGACATTCATGTTGGGGAAAATAGGTGTTTAGTTACAAGTAATATACTTCCTCTCCATTAGGGTGTCTGGAATGACTGCTTTTGCTTTTCAGAAACCAATAAAAGAAGAATCTGAACTCATATGATCAGGAAAGAAAGAATTGATACACTAAGAATGACCCCTTAGCAAGGGGACACTCCCTGGGTTCGGAGGAGGGAAACTTATATATACATTTATTGAATGCCTGGCATGCACCAGCTGCTACCCTCCACTTTCCGCTCATGGCACCAGAAGCTGCCACCGTGTGCTTCATGATACGCTAGTTAGCAGCTGCTGCAGGAAAACAAAAGCAAGAAAGAAGTCAAAGATGTTCTCCTGTGCTCCAAAAGCTCCAGAAACTAGTTTGTTGGCTGGGCCATTTATGGTGCCTTTAATTCTTCTATATGGGACTCAGGAGTCTGCAGAAGGGACTTATCTAATCCTCTTTTCCAAGATGGCTCTGTGTAAATGCTTCAGGAAAGATTTCGCTGTGCCCACATTTTCTCGAGCAAGACTACAGAAGACATTTCCCTCCTTGAATCCAGGGAGAGTTGCCTGTGTGTCCCCTGGGGAATTACTTTGCCTGATTTTGTGCATCTTAAAGATCTGATTGATGTTTTGCTCGTTTCATGCAATGTCCAGTGCAACAGGCAGGATGGCGCTGCCTGTAGCTGCAGGAAGGCTGTCCTGAACACAGTCACAGTTAGTAAAGAAGGAGGAATGATGTGTTTTGGGGAGTCGGCTGTATGATCTGCCACACCTGGGGCCAACCCAAGTACCTTAGTGAAGTGCAAGATGCAGAAAGCAGGCAGCTGCAATAAGAAGGGGAGCAGAGAGCCGAGACCGTGGGTAGAGTTGACTAAGGGGGTTCAGTGGTCACTGTGCTGCTCCCTGGACCTCCCTTCAGAGATGAAGAGCTCTCTTAGTGCTGGGGGTGCTGCACCCACAATCTCAGCTTGGGCCTTGTCTGAAAAGAGTCACCTTACCTAATATCGCATCCCTTTCCTGGACAGCCCTCATCCATCCATTGCCTCACAGCTTCAGAACTCGGTAGGGCCTTCCCAGTTCCGGAGCAATCTCTAGAACTGGCTGAAGCCTGGCAGCACAGCTCATGCCTCCTCCAGGCCCCACTTCCTGTGCTTCCCTTCACCATTGTTATCCCCTCCCGGGCACTCCTAATAAATCCCTGCCAGCTGATTTCCCAGGGCACAGCCTGTGCCAAGGAGTAAGCCACTTCTCCCTTTCCTAGTTCATCTTAACAGGTATCTGCCGAAAGCTGGGCAGGTCCAAGGCCCTGAGCCAGGTGCCGGCAGAGCAGGGGATGAGTGACTATGATGAGAATAGATGTCATTCTTTGCCTTCCAGGAGTTCACAGGCTGGTGCAACGGATCTAGGAAAATATGCAGCTAAGACACAGGCAAAATACAGTCAAACATAAAACGCAAAGGATGCCTTAAGGAGGAAGAGTTTCCGACAGTCTGGACTGGAAGTAGGGAGAGATTAGAAAAGTTGGTCCCAGCAGAGGGAGACTAAGGATGAGCAGGCAGAGCCTGTGGCCAAGAAGCGCTGCAGACAGGCCAGTGTGAGCAAAGGCACAGCCTGGGGTGTTGGCTGTTTCCAGCGGGTGGCAACAGATGGAGCTGGCCAGATGGGAAGTGAAATAGAGCTCTGGTTAAGGATGCGGGCTGGTGAGGCCGACTGCCGGGACTCACTACCCTGTCCTCCCTGACAGTACACCAGGCGGGCTGTTAACCTGGTGCAGCCACCACATTCTCCCCTGTAAAATAGTAATGGCACGTCCCCCTTCACCAAAGGGCTGTGTGGGCATTGAGTCAATTCTGCAAACCACGACACAGGCAACTGAAAGGGCCCAAGCCTCAGCTGACCCCCTTGTTGCTGTCACACAAGCAGAAATATTGAGGTGGTTGCTCTGTAAGCTGGGGGTTCTCAAAGTTGGGTGCCCAGACCAGGAGCATCTTATTAATTGGGAACTTGTTAGAAGTGCAGATTCTTGGGGCCCACCCTGAACTACTGAATGAGAAATTCTGGAGGAAGTACCCAGCAACGTATTCTAACAAGTCCTCCAGGAAAAAGGGAGGTGCATTACAACTGGAATTGTGGTGACTTGAGCCCACAGAGGAATCTCTTTTAAGGATACAGGAGCTTTTCAGGGGCTCTGAAGACAGAGCTGCAGCAGGGTATCAATAACAGGTGGCAGAGGCAGGAGGCTGGGAACAGGAGGCCCCCCTCTCTGCCTCTACCCTCTGCCTCTCTCCCAATACCTGCACATGATCTTTCTTATTTCTGCTTTCACCAGCTGAGGATTTCTCCCAAAGAGACCTGCCAGACCAAGAGGAGATTAATTGTGGTTTGGGGACCGAGGCATTGGTGTGAGCATCAGTCCCTTCCTCACCCTGAGTGGACAGATGTGAAATGCTGATTCCCTGAGGTCTCCTCTGCCAGTCAGGTGCATGGGGAAGAGGTCAAGTTTAAAGCATGGAATTAGTGACAGGTTTTGAGGCTGGTCCCCACAGGGCAGTGGTTCTCAAAATGTGATCCCCAGACACACAGTATTAGCAGCATGTGAGACCCACAGCTCAGGCCCCACCCTCCCAGACCTGCTGAATTGGAAATTCTCCGGGGGGGGGGGAGGTCTGTGTTTTCACAAGGGAAAGCTGGAGAAGGCCCTCCATCATAGACAAACCATTTCCGCAGTGCTGGCGGTCTTCTACTGCACTTCCTTAGAGTCATGGTGAAATAGGCAAAAGATAGACAACATCCGAGCTGGCAGTTCCCCTTCCCTCCTCTTGCTTTAGCAGTGTACACTGTGAGCAAGAACTTCCCAAATTTCACTGCTGGCATGGAGTCCGATCTTCCCTCTTTACTTTTGGGGAAACTGAGGTCCTGCAGGGTAGTAAGTCACAAACCAGTGTCTCACATTCATTGGCACAGACAGAATGAGCACTCAGGCCTCCCAGCTTCAAGGTGTTGTGAGAAAAAAATGGAACTTCTCTAGGTCAAAGAGAAAAGTAACTGAGGAAGTAGATACAATGAAGGCATACTAGCCCTGTGCAGATAATTGAGAGGAACTCTGAATCAGAGAGTGGAGTCAAGTAGCATGAGGGCAGCATCTGTAGTGCCATGATGTGAACTCCCCAGCAGTATCAGCCTAAGACCCATTGGCAAGTCTCAAATTTTATTGTCATAATTATTATTGTTTAAGATTTATTTATTTCTGCACACAAGAACTAGGGTGTAGGTCAGAGATGTGGGGGTGAGAGGGTTCACCAGAGACAGAGTGGGGAGCAGAACAGGCAGACTGACTGAAATACACTGCTGAGGGGAGCAGTAGGCGAGGCAGGAAAGGTCTGCTGCGCCATGTGGGTTAGCTCCCTGGCTGGGGATCGAACTCATGCTGCAGTGGCTGCTGATAGCTTCACAGTGCTGAGAATTAACCCTTTGCACCACCAGGGAGGCCCCCTCATTGTTGTAATTATTACACCACAAATCAAGGAAACCTAAACCCAACAGTAGTTCAACATTAGAATATTCAAGAAAGGGAAAGAGAAGGAGGAGAGGAAGGAGAGAAAGAGAACACAGTTGGTAGAGCCACAGCAAAAGAAAATTATACTTCCTAAGTTCTTATATTTAAATGGATCTGTGAAGCATCCAACAAGGAGAAATGAAAAGAAGGGGCATCCCTCGTGGCACAGGGGTTAAAGACAACGCTATCAAGCTGTCTGCAGTCACTGCAGCAAGAGTTCGCTCTCCAACCAGGGAGCTACCCACATGGCACAGCAGACCTCTCCTGACTCGCCTGCTGCTCCCCTCAGCAGTGTCTTTCAGTCAGTCTGCCTGTTCTGCTCCCCACTCTCTCTGGTGACTCCTCTTACCCCCACATCTCTGGTCTGTACCCCAGTACTTATATGCATAAATAAATAAATCTTTTTTTAAAAAGAGTTATGAAAAGTACCTGATGTCTGGACTTTGAGAAAGTACAAAAAGAAAGATATTCTTGGCAGTTAATGTGTTAATCTTAATAAAAGGAAGTGGTGAGTCCAATCTGAACTGGGTGAATCAATGTGGTTTGTGAGGGACAGGAGGCGAGCACACAACGAAAGAATTAACAAGGATTAAAAAAGGGGAACCAGCCGGAACCAAAACAAATAAATCTTTAATTGCACTTAGCGCTGGGTTTTACCAAGATGCAGATTGGAGGTGGGACAGCAAGGACAATTGTGCAGATTGTACCCTAAACAAAAGTGTCTTCCCCCAGGAAAGGACAGACTCCAGTGCTCTGCTCACAGGCTGTACCCAGCACAACCCTGGGTGACATGTGTTCTAGACCTCCAAGGTCAAATGACACACTCACACTGCTGGGTTGTCATTTGATATTTGTAATATGATATATGTATGCTCAAAGAAACCACTTGTAAGCCATCCATTTCAAAGAAATAGACTTGGGTTCCTTACAAATAATTCCTTTATTTTCTTTCTGAAGTCCCAAACTCAGGAATTTCAACCTTTTATGGTCATTATCTTGGTGCCTGGACAGAGCAAAGTGAGAATCTACCCTCGCAGAGCAATGAGAGTGAACCAGACCCCCTCTTGGGAAGAGGCACCAACTCCAGTGTGATCCCAGCTGACTTGAGAGTCAGAGTGATAACTCCCCTTATTCATTCATTCATTTTCCTTCATCTTCTTTGTTTCTGAAAATACTTTTTTCAAGATCCTAGGGATCTCATGCCATGTTTTGGGATTGCTTTACACTGCACTCCATGATCTCTCTGTGTATATATAGAACTAGAACTTGTCAGACCTCTTCACTTTTAGAAATTCTTCCCAAACATCAATTCTTTTTTTCCCAATATAAGTGCCTTTTATTTTGAAACTGAAACAGTGGGATGAAGGGGTCTGTAGCTGAAGCAGCCTTCACAGGGAAAGAAAAATGGAAGGTTCATCCTGCAAAAGAACCAACCCCACAGGTCTGGGCCCACTGCCCCAGCTTCACACACAGAGTAAAGAATAGATTAAAGGGTGGGAGGAAAGTGCAACCAAGCCAGGGGTGCTGATGATGGCTGGTGGATTCCCAGCAAAGTACAATAATCAATATGCCCACAATTAGCAAGTGGGTGTGGCCATGCCACACAGCAGCCACCTTTCAGCTACCACCACAAGTCCCATTCTTAAAAATACATTTTTCCCTATGCTGAGCAAGTGATGTCTCTTGGACTGGATACCAATTCACTTTGCCACAGGGTAGGGGGCAATTTTAACTTATTCTGGTTTCTGGGATGAGGATCGAGATGCTAAAGAACTGGGATGGGGGTTGGAAATGGTGGTGGAGGGTGTTTATCCCTTAAGGCTAATTCACAATCAACTGAAATTCATCTTGAACATCCTTACTTTGAGTGGGTTATGTGAAACTTACACACAAAAAGCCTCAAGTTTTGATATGGTCAAAATTAGACAGAAATAGTGGCAGCCTCTAAAAAGGAAGAGGAAAGACAACCTAGGGACTCGTTTGTGCTGAAAATTTCCAACCCAGGGAACTGGGCCAGGGTGTGGGAGGGAAGCTGGTCCCTTGCATGTGCTTAGCATCAACTGGGTGACCCGAGGCTGTATCCAGAGTCTGACCTCTTCACCTCCTCCTCTGCTGTTGTCCTTTCCAAGGCACCACTGTGGGTAGAACTTTGCCTCATTTGCTTCCCTGCTTCTGCCTCAACAGGTTAATGCTCTGTGCAGCTGCCAGCGCCATCCTGTTAAAGCATAGCCCCTCTGCTACCCCAACGCTTGGAAAGCACCCCAGCTGGTGCCCAGGAAAAGGGAAGGACTCTGCCGGAGGCCTGCCAAGCCCCTCATGACATAGCTCTCAACAACCTCTCCTCCGTGGGTCCCACCACGCTCCCCTATCCCCTCTGCTGCAGCTACGGGGCTTCCTTACTCTTCCTTTGTGCACAAGTGTTGAAATGTCTAGGCCAGATGTCTGTCTAAAAACAGAACTGCTAAATTAGAGCATCTATACATCTTCCAGGCATTGCCAAATTGCTCCACATGTGGGCTTTACATTCCTGCCCACATTATAGGAGAGGGTTGGTTTCTCCACATCGCGAGCAACCCTTGAGGATATGGCCACACTTTTTAATGTTTACTAATCAGATGGGTGGGAAATGTTAGCCCAATATTGTTTCCATTTATATTTTCTTGATGCAAAGTTAGCAAATTTTTATGTTTATTGACCATTTGTATTTCTTATTCTGGAAAACTGCTGGGGCAGAGAAGAGGTTCTAATCATTCAATTTCTTAAAAATTCATGGTTTTTCCATTTCTCATGAATCAGTTTTGGGAATGTACAATTTTCTGGAAAATGATCCATTTTGTCTATATTGTAACTTTGCGGAACGTTGCTCCATTCTGATGGGCAGTTACATCTTTTGTGGCGGCTGCCACTGCTGTATATTGCTTAGTTGTGCAGCTTCTCCTTTCTTCCTTCATTCATCTTCTAGAGGTGGGGTCATTAAGCGTAAAGAGCCTAAGGTCAGGTTTGCCTCCACAGGAATTACAAAGGCGTGAGTCTTCAGAACCTTTTAGATTTCAGAATTGCAGGCTCCAGGTTGTGAATCTACACTTTCATTTTCATTCACTTCTAACTACATTGTCATTTTTGTTCTGCTTTCATTTGCAACTTGTAAGATGCTTAGACATTTAGTTTTTTGTTACCAAAAACATGATTTTTTGGCTTTCTGATGATCTTTAATTAGTAAATTACAATCAAGCATGCCACTGCATTTGGTGGCATTGCCAGAAAGAAAGTGCAAGTTTCTCACTTGGTCTTCACTGACACCCAAAGGGAGCAGGGGCCCTTGTTACAGCTGGGCAGAAGTTGGGGTCTGGCTAGGTTCCCACTAACACCATTGTGCGTGGGAGAGCCTCGATATTCTTTCCCATGTGACCTCCACTAACACCATGTCGCTGCTGGACCTCGTTACTGAGTGGTGTTGGACGCCCTGCCTTCCCTCCAGCTTTCCTGATGCCATCCCACTAGGGGGTGGGACAGATGCTTTGTTACTGCTGGGTGGGAATTGAAGGTCAGTATCCCTACACAGTCCCCCTGGTTCTGCAGAGAGGAGAGGGTGAGCAGCAGCACACCTGGTGGGATGAGACCTCTGATCCCTACCTTCTCTGATGCCATTCCACACAGGAGGAAAAGAGAGGTTGAGGTAGCGCCATTATAGCCTGTCCAGGATGAATCTGCACCCACTCCATGGGTCTTTGATAGCATGAGTGGTGTGGAGGCCACACTTTTCTATAGGGTTTGTCTGGAGTAGAGCATTTAGTGTTTAAAGTTTCCTCTCTCTCTAGTCCTTTGTCTAGGGGACAGTGGGCTTTGGCTGGGACTGGGTTTTGTCTGTACTGATATTTATTTCCCAGTTTCTAGTTTCTCTTGCATTTAGTTTGGGATTTAATGAGATACAGAAGTAGTCCAGTGGATTCTCCATCATGTTGATCCTGGCCTAAAGTCTCTCCCTAGCTACCTCTGCTCTTCACCTTTCAGAGGTGTTTGTTTGTCTAACATGTGGTAACGAAGGGTATTCATCACGTTCAATGGCAGGAATAAGAAATAGTGCTTTTATTCTAGAAGCCCCTGGTTATTTTTCATGTCCTTTCCCCACAACTCGACTGTGAGAGGCAGGTCTGGCCTGTTTGCCACAGCAATTCCAGGAGCGGCTAGATGTCCAAGTGTTTGTGGGCATTCAGTCATGGGTACATGGAGAAAAAAATACTAAAAGGAAATACAACTAAATATTTATAGTGTAGACTTGTAATGGTCAAACTATAGTTGCTTTTTCTCTGTATATATTAACTGATTTTTTAAATGCATATGCTTCACCTTTATCATGGAAGAAATAAGCTTTTCAACAAAAAAATCATGGAATCCAAGACAGGTGAGCATATGTTAAGAGCTCCCCTGCTTTATTCCCTTTTTTCTAAGAGAATTTTATTCTCCAGACTCAGATTAATTACATTAGAGTTCTGGGAAGAATTTTGTGAGTATAACTAGAAAATCATTGTCAATATTTGGAGTGTAAGAAAGGAAGCAAAAGACTAGAATTGCTTAAATATCCTGGCTTCAGTTATATAAAAGGAGACTGCCTGGAGTATTAACTTAAGATTGGTACCGAACCTTCACAAAAGTTAAGCAGAATAATGCATAATTTATAAATGCTAGCTTATAAATATCAAAAGACACTAATTATGAAGGGCAGCCCTGTCAAAGGGGCAGATGGTAAGGTGAACCCCAGACATGATAGGAAGAGGAGGTAGAGGAAGAAGTTGGAAAGGATTTACAAGTCATTCACTCTGCTAAATTCAATATCCAAAGTCCACGAGCTTGAATATCAATCTTGCATTTCCACCCCCAACTTCTGGCCTAAATTTCCCTGTACTTCATCCACGGTGCTCACGAACTTCTGGTTTGGCCCCTTTTGTGCATTCTTAAGCAATAACTTCTCAGTTTCACCTCACTCATCCACCCCCCAGTTTCTCATTGCTCAATCTCTTTCCCTAGTGCCATCTGCTCCCTGGCAGAGCAACCGTCAGTTATATTATACCACAACGCAAGTCTAATAAAAATTCTTGCCATATCAACCAAATTTCCCTTTTTAAACAGTTACTCAATTAGTAACTCCAGAATTGCCTAATAAAGCTCATTGGCAACATGATATTTGGCAGACTCTCTGCTGCCTAGTATATATAGCATTTGGAACTTAAATGATGAGAAATAAATTTATTTGGATTGGATTGGATTGAATAGAAAACTAAGTCAAAGGAGAAATGAAAAATGGTTCAACAAATGCTGCTGAGGATGTGGAGAAAAAGGAGCCCTCATCCAGAGTTGCAGAGAATATAATTTGCAGCCTCATTGCAAAACAGTATGGAGAGTCCTTGAAAAATAAATAATTGGGAATACCATGTGATCCGGCAATACCACTGCTAAGTATTTACCCAAAGAGCATGAAAGCACTATTACAAGAGATTTATGCACTCCAGTGTTCACAGCAGCATAATCCACAAAAACCAAGTCACAGAATCAACCTAAACGCTCAACAGCACATGTTTGGGTAGCGGAATTGTGGAGTATATACACTCGGGGGGAATACCACTCGGCTCTTAAACGGCTGTAACAGTGCCTCTGGAGACAAAGTGAATGAATCTTCAGATGATTTTTGCTAAGTGAAATTAGTCAGAAGGTGAAACAAATGGATGATTTCACTCATTTGCAGAATGAAAAAAACAAACTGGTAAAGCACAGGAGAAGTAATTCTTAGACTCTGAAAAATATACTGGTTACCAGAGGAAATGAGGGGAGGGAAAGTGAGGGAGGAAATGGGGTGAACAATTTCTCTGGAGCTTCGTGGAGGGTGAGGGCAGGTGTGCACGTATGGAGGCTGAAGTCGCACTCCCATTGTCATATAGCTATGGAAACAACTGAAAATTAAAATATGAGGGAAAAAACAGAGAAGAACCTTTTCACGAAGATGGGGCTGAAAGGAAAGAGGGAAGCCCCCGCCCCTCACAAAGCTGAAGCAAATGCAGAAGGTTTGCAGCCAAGAAGTGGTGCTTAAAGGTGTCCACAGCTGCAAGAAATGGGCCTCCCTGGTGGCAAGGGGTTAAGATGCAACCTATGAAGCTATCCGCAGCCACTGCAGCATGAGTTCCATCCCCAGTCGGGGAGCTACCCACCTGGCGCGGCAGACCACTCCTGCCTCGCCTGCTGCTCCCCTCAGCAGTGTATTTCAGTAGATCCACCTGTTCTGTTCCCCACTCTGTCTCTGGTGAATCCCCTCACACCCTCCCCCACCCACCTCTGGCCTACACCCCAGTTCTTGTAGGCATAAATTAAAAAAAATTTTTTTTGAAAAAATAAAAAATGGGGGTTAATGGTGGTGTATAAGTAGGAAAATGAAATGAAATAATGACAGGAAACTCGCGTGTATTTAGGGATTTAGTATATATTAAAGGTGGCACTTGAAGTCAGTTGGGAAAAGATATGTTATTTGATAAATAGTGCTGGGAAAATTGGTTATACATGGGAAAGAAATAAAGTTAAACTCTTTATACCATATATAAAATATAAGTTCCAGATGAATTAATTGTAATGTAAGAATGAAAAGGGGAAAAAGTCTCCTGTAGGTGTAGAAGAAAATACTAAAAAAAATTTTATTCCTTTGGGATAGGGAGGGTCTTACTAACTGCACACAAAATTTGAGCAGTAAAATAGACTCAATAAACCAAATTAGAAGACAGGACACAGAAAAAAAAGAAAATATCCACCACATTTAACAGCCCAAATATCCAGCCTCATATGAGCAGAGCTAACATCGTAAAGACACCTCTCTTCTTTGTTCCACAGAGCTCCTGAGAGCACGCCAGCTACAGCGGTCCTTCCCTGATGCCAGCCCTTATCAGTGGCTTTACTTTCTATGGTTTCAGTTACCCATGGACAATCATGATCCAAAACTCACATACCATCACATATTTTGAGGGAGAGAAAGGACAATCACATAACTTTTGTTACGGTATATATTACAATATACTATACAGTGTATATAGTATATTACGGTATATTAGTATAGCTCATCTATCCTCTTATTCATTATTGCTATTAATCTCTGTGGTTAGAAGCTTGGAACTCTCTGTCTTATCATCCCACAGACCCTCTGCCCTTCTTATCCATCCCCAGACCACCTCTAGGAAGAGGCAATGTGGTCTTTACCACCAGGTAAAGATTTCATCCATTGCACTTATATAATGAAAGGGTTCCAAGAGCTTCCAGATTGGTGAGGTGCTGGGAGGATGGTGTGCCAGAGAGGACAGGAATCATCACATCCCTCCCGCCACACCTTGCCATATGCATTTCTTCTGTCTGGCTGTTCCTGATTTGTATTCTTTTATAATTAACTGTTAATCAAATAGTAAGCTGTTTTCCAAAGATTACTGTTAGCTGTTCTAACAAATTATCAAACCCAAGGAAGGGTTCGTGATAACCCCCAACTTGTAGCTGGTTGTTCAGAAGTATGAGAAGTACGGACTTGCAGTTGGCGTCTGGAGTATAACAGTCTCGTGGGACCGAGCCCTTAACCTGTGGGATTTGTGTTAACTCCAGGCAGTTAGCATTAATAGCAAACTGTAGAACACCCAGGTGGTTTGCAGAGAGCACCGCAGCATAGGGAAATGCTGTGTCCTGTGCATAGTGGAAATATGTGTCTGCTGTAGTTGAATTATGAGTAAGAGCATAGGAAAAACAGGAATTTTCTTTCTAGTCTTCCTAAGGATTTGTTAGGATAATATATTTTTGTTAGTTTACATTTCACTCTAAATTGCAATCCATTTGTGGAATACAGCTAAAGTAGTATTCAGAGAGACATTGAGAACACCAAAATCTTAGGGAAAATGTCTCAAGTAAGTGACCTCAACCTACAACTGAGGAAACCAGAAAAAAGGACAAACTAAATCCAAAGTAAATGGAAGAAAGAATACAATAAAGCTTAGAGTATAAATCAATCAATAGAAAACAAATGAAAATAGAGGGAAAAATCAATGAAACCAAAAACAAGTTCTTTAAGATCAATAAATCTAATGGAGCTGTAGCTGGGTTAATCAAGAAAAAAATAAAGAAGATACAAATTGCCAGTGTCAAGAATGAAAGAAGTAGTGTCACTATAGATCCTATACATATAAAGTATAGGGTTAATAATGTAACACTTAAACTACTAAGCGTGAGTAATTTTTTACCAACAAATTATATAACAGAAAAGCATGCAACCAAAGCTTACCCAAAAGGAAATACGTAAATAATCCCACAGCTATTAAAAGAACTAAGAGTTTTATAGAAAGAAAACGCTAGACCTAAATGGTTTCAATTCTACTACACATTTAAAGAAATAATACCAATTCTCCCAACTCTTCAATAAAATTGAGGGGCTACTTCACAACTTACGAGATTTACATTACCATAATACCTGTTCATGGACATAAATGAAGTACAATCTAACCCCATGCAGAAATCAGATTTCACTATTCTACAGAGAGGAGCCCTATCTGTTCTTCCGGTATCGCCCACTGTCATTCCATGTCTTTTACATCCTGCCTCTATCAGAAGTCAATCTGCCTGAAGACAGGCAGCCTCAGTATGTTTTTTTAAGGTTTTTTTTTTTTTTTTCAATATTTATTTATTTATTTATACAAGCACTAGGTACAGTCAGAAGCGCAGGAGGGTGAGAGAATTCACCAGAGCCAGAGCGGGGAACAGAGCAGGCAGACTGACAAAGTACACTGCTGAGGGGAGCAGCGGGCGGCAGGAGAGGTCTGTGCACCATGTGGGACCCTCACTGGCGTCCAGGGATCGAACCAGCGCTGCAAAGACTGCAGGCAGCTTCGCAGCCCAGCGCTCAACCGCTGCACCACCGGGGAGGCCCAGCCTCGGTATTTCTTTTCTCACAGAATTTTCTTCAGCCCTTGGCACTTGTTGACTTTTCTCTACCTAGATAAAATATCAAGTGATTTCATGAATTGTTTGGGAGAAAAAAGCAAGAGGAGAAAGGATCTGTGTATGGGAGAAGAGGGGCTGTGTGCAGACAGGCCAAGGGGAAACCACGGCTGTGAATGGAAAGGACCTGTGGGAGAGCGTCCACCATACTCACAAATACAGTGATTTCATTCTTTTTTTTTTGAAAATGATAATATTCCAATGCTTGGTGTTAATTCTTTCTTGAATGTGCTTATATACAATTGTTCCTCATTCCTCATGTTGGAGATAACGTTCCCTTTTCATTTGAAAAAAGACAAAAGTTCAGATTTAAACACATTCTCTTTTGGATGCATTGCTTTATTCTGGGCTCCTCTCCCCAGTGAGCGCCGCTGAAGACACCAAGTCTACCAGAGAATTTTGCTCACAATTCTGACTTTGGTCATATAGCCTGGGCCTTAACATCAAAGCAGAGGAAGGCAAGAGGAGTTGACTCATCTGTGCTTGAAGTGAGTTGCAGGTATCAGTGAGAAAAGCCGGATGCACATCTCCCTTCTTTGGTGCTAAATAACAGAAAATTTAAAACTCATACAGATTTGAAATATCACACATTGGAACTAGAATAGTTATTGCAGCTCTGGTGGTGTTAAAGGCCACAGAAGACAAAAAAAAAAAAGGTGAAACCCTGTTAAGATTTTTTTTTTTGAGGTAACATTGGTTTACAACCAATGCTGTATATGATTTAAGGGTGTAGTTCACACCTGCTCATATACATCACTACATAAAAGCACCCATAGGCCTTTACCGTAGACCATTGGACCCCCTCCCCACTTTGTTCCCTCCCCCAGCTCCCCTCCTCTCTAATAACCTCAATTCTGCAGTCATGTTTCTAGGCTTTGTTTTGGTTTAGTTTTCTTCATGTCTTTGTTTTCGTCCTCCGTATTCCGCATATGAGTGAAATCATCCTGTATTTGCCTTTCTCCTTCTGACTTATTTCACTTAGCCTCATGCCCTCCATTTCCAGTGGACAAATGGCAACAGTTCATCTTTTTTAACAGTTTAGTAGTATTCTATCATGTATATATATATGTCCTTACCTGCACCTCTGTAATTGGACACTCGGCTTGTTTTCATAACTTGACATATGGTAAACAGTGCTGCATTGAACAGAAGAGTGCATTTATCCCTTTGAACTAGCTTTTTTTGTATTCTTTGGGTAGAATGGAATTTCTACCCCAGAATGGAATTTCTGGGATATGTTATAGATCTTTTTTAAATACTTTGAGGAAACTCCATACTGTTTCCAGAGGGCCTGGGCCAGTCCACATTCCCATCAACAGTGTAGGAGGATTCCTTTTGCTCCACACCCTCGCTGACAGTTATCACCCAGGTAACTGACAGTTATCACCCAGGTAACTGACAGTTATCACCCAGGTAACTGACAGTTACCACCCAGTTAGTAACTGGCAGTTATCACCCAGGATTCCAAGTAACCCCAAAGTGCTAACTTGTTCAGGTTCCCCTTTCTGCCACTAGCCTAGGAGTTGCTAAGGGACAGGGACTGCAGTCTATGCATCTTTTTAACCTTAGCACCTGGCCCAGAATGGCGGTTCTGTGAAGGTTTGATGAATTATAATCATGTATGTCTTATCTTACTTCTTCCAGACTACGAGCTCCAGGTACTGATTCCAATGATCTGTTTAGTATCTGTCTCCCCTACTAAACTATGAACAGTACTCCCCATTTTCAAAACCATGCCTAACCTATTGTGAGCTCTCAATTAGTATTTTTGAATGACAACAAAATTGAGCCTCCTTGTTTCTAACCGGTTGGTCATTTGCTCAGCTGTTTTCCTGCAGCCAAGTGCTAATCACCTAGGGTATCTAAAGTTATCTGCTAGTGCAGTGCTTCTCAAACTTTGATGTGTAGATTCACTGAGAGGCCCAGGTTCTTAGTTCCCCCATGTGATTCAATTATCTACCAAAATTGGTGAAACAATGCTTTTGTGCTCTCCGACATTTGTCATGCGGTGCCATCATAGAAAGTGACGTCATGCGGTGCCATCATAGAAAGTGACGTTACTCTGCATATTAGCATAAACAGCTACTTGCCATCAGGGGACATGATCTCATGACATACCCAGGATCCTTTCATTCCCTGGGAGCACCAGTTGGAAGGTTCTAAAGAACTGATACTCAAACAGTGGTCTGAGGACCAGAAGCCTCAGCATCAACTAAGAGTTTGTTTAAAATGACGCAGCACTATGAAGCTAGACACAGCCACTGCAGCATGAGTTCGATCCCCAGCCAGGGAGCTGACCCACATGGCACAGCAGACTTCTGACTTGCCTACTGCTCCCCTCAGCGGTGTATTTCAGTCAATGTATTTCAGTCAAGTTCTCAAGAGGGATTGGACGCACATTAAAGCCTGTAAAGTATTGGTTTAAATATCCCTAGCCTTAAAACTCCAAGACCTTGCTCATCAACACAAAATTTATGGGTGTCCAGGAAAAGGCACAGCTCTTCCCTCCCTGGAGTTGACTCAGAGAAACAGGGGAAGTGGGGCAGAAACCTGCTGAGCTCAGCTACAAATGTTGTTTACACTTGAGGTTGTATGTGTGTGAGTGCACACTCATGTTCTGTTCCTGTCAGAGCATTGTTGAGCCAGAGAGTAAGAAGCCAGGTCTTGCATTTTAAAGTCAAAGTTCTAAGAGAGGTCGAGAGATTCCTGCACTGACCCTTGAGCTCACTGTCTGCAGTTGTCATTATATCCAGGGCAAGGCTTTCTGTTCTGTTCCTGCTACCACAACTCTAGTTTATTCATTCACATATTCATTCAGTGAGCATCTATCCCGTACCACACACTGCATTAGGCATCAGAAATGCAAATAGGAAAGACACTTTGATCCTCACTCCACCCTCTGCCAAAAGCCTCTCATGCTACCGATTTATACTGCATACCACACCAGATTAAATATCTAAAAATGCATATTTCGTTGTGTCATTTCCCTGGGCTAGTTCCTCTCACGGTGCCAACCTTCTTCATTTGCTGACCTATTTCCCAACATTTTCCTGTGTAAACCCACCAACCACTGAGTAGGTCATTCATTGTTCCCCAAATGTGCTAGCACTTTCTACTAGAATCTAATTCATCAGGGCTAGGGAGATGGCTGACCACCTGTACTTTTGCATTTTTGTAAAATTCCTTGTCTGGGTCTGATGCACTGAGAACCGCTTGCTAATAAGATCAGAGACTTGACCTCTGCCCACTGGATACTTGCAGCTCAGCAACTCAGCAACACAGGATGTAAGACAAGGACAGTGACAGGTGGAAGGTGTGTTGGCATCAGCCTGGATGGGGCTGAACAGGGCATCCAGGAAACTGTGTGGAGGACCCTGGAATGGTGTTTGTAGGTAGATGAGAGGAGGAAAGTTTCTCAGGCTGGAGAACCCATGTGAAGCTGAGTGATAACTTTAGGGAAATAGAATGAATCGGTGGAATGAAGCTGATGTGGTGGGATCTCATGTGGGGCAGCCACAGGGAGAGAGTGGAGAGGCCCCGGGGGCAGACCTCAGACACCGGAGGGTTTGATCTTACTCCACATTGGGTTACCTGGGGAGGTGGCCTGAAAGATTTTAATCAGAGGAATACAGACCTGAACTTTAGCCTCAAATGAGCAGTCTGGGTGTTCTGCAGAGATTGTGTGATAAGATGCAGGAGGGGCTGGGAGCAGGGCAGTCAAGTTCAAAGCCAGTCGGAGAGCCACATGGAGCTTAGTGCAGTGTAATAGATAATCATCCTGACTTGACTCTGGCACTAGTAGCTACACAGCCTCCATCAAGTCACACCAACTAGGGCTCGGTGTCTCCAACCATAACATGGACGAATAGCACCGCATAATCGGAAAGGTGGCTTCTGGACTACGAGTCCAACATGTGGTGAAATTTAATGTGAGAGACATTTTTTATTGTGGTATAATATACACAATATGAAATTCACCATTTTTCAGTGTACAAGCCAGCGTCGTGAAGCACATGTACATTGTGCTACCATTCATCTCCAGGACTTTTTGGGTCTTCCTCAGCTGAAACTCTTTGCCCATTAAACATGACATTTTAACAATATTAAATCTTGCAATTCATGAACTTAGAATGTCTTTCCATTGTCTTCTTTAATTATGTTAGCAGTGTTTTGCAGTCTTGGGATGCAAATCTTTCACCTCCTTGGTTATGTTTATTCCTAAATATCTGATCCTTTGTGATGCTATTGTAAATATTTTTTTTTTAATTTCAATTTTGGTTTGTTCACTGGTGGCAATTGAAATGTTACCGAGGGGGCCTACCTGGTGGCACAAGGGGTTAAGACGCAACCTATGAAGCTATACGCAGCCACTGAAGCACGAGTTCAATCCTCAGCCAGGGAGGTGACCCACATGGTGCAACAGACCTCTCCTGGCTTGCCCACTGCTCCCCTCAGCAGTGTATTTCAGTCAGTCTGCCCATTCTGTACCCCACTGTCTCTGGTGAATCCTCTCACCTCCCACACATCTGGCCTGTACCAGTTCTTGTGTGCATAAATAAATCTTTAAAAGAAAGAAAGAAAGAAAGAAACGCTACTGAGTTTTGTGTGTTAATTTTGTTTTTTTTTTGTTTTTTTTTTTTGGTTTTTTTTTTTACAAATTTTATTTTTATATTCCCCATACAATTGCAACCTCCTTATTTTGACCCCAATCCCTCCCCTACCCACCCCCCATCCCTCACAGAGTGTCTCTGGTTCATAGCTTTTGTTGATTTTGATTTTCAACAGCTGGGACTACATCAAGTTAAAGAGCTTCTGCACAGCAAAAGAGACAATAACAAAAACAAAGAGAAACCCCACCAACTGGGAGAACATTTTGGCACGCAACACTAACGATAAAGGACTGATCACAAAAATCTGCAAAGAGCTGATGAGACTCAACAACAAAGAAAATAATCCTGTCAAAAAATGTGTGTTAATTTTGTATCCTGCAACTTTGCTGCATTCATTTTTTGGTTCTAGCAGATAACATTGTGAAATCTTAAAGATTTTATACATATAAGATTATGTCATCTATGAACAGAGATAATTTTAGTTCTTTCTAGATTTGATGCCTCACGTTTCTTTTTCTTATCTAATTGCTCTGCCTAGGACTGTCAGCACTGTGCTGAATGGGTATAAACAGTCATCCTTATCTTCTTCCTTTTCTTGATCTCAGAGGAAAAGTTTTCAGACTTTCTTGGTCTGCAAAGCTTTTTGATTTGTTCCTGGGGCTAAATAACTTCAGAAGTTTTCTGAGACCAATTAACTTAATCAACAAAAATGCTGAGAGATCAGAAAAGACAGAGAGGAGATGAGAAGTATTGCATATTATGTGTTGAGTGTGCTGCATGTACTTCTAGTTCACAGGTGTTAAATAAATCAGCAAAAGAAAGAACGAAAAATGAAGATAGGTACTAGCAGAGGCAAAAAATCAACTGAGCATTACTGAATGAAATGGCTTTGTCTTTAGTCCCATGTATGACCTGGCAAGAAGATTCCAGCCTTGCTTATAAGTTAGATTTTTTTTAAGAGTGTCTAAGAGGGACTTTGAGGGATCCATGCCAAGTGCATGCCAGAAGGGGCCTCCTGCTGGGGTCCTGGCCCCTACAATAGCTGCACCAAAATTACCCTTACCACATTTGTTGAAAGATAGAGAGCTGGTCTAAAAATACACGTGAGGGAACTGAAACATTTCAGAGAAGGCAGGGCTCGGGAGCAAGAAACAAAAAGAGGAAGGTAAAATTCTAGTTACAAAAAAAGAGGAATGGAAATTGAATTTTCTTACAAAGAAAGTTCAGAAGATCCCCCATCTTCCCTGACTACTCCAACGAAAAAGGGGAAAATTAGTCAATGGGAAACAGATAAGAAAAATAAGTCTTTGCCACATTACAGTTGAGAATTCAAGCAACCTAAGCTAAAGAGTTTGGAAAGTCTTTTCCTTTATTAAATAAAATTTTATTGACTTAAGTGTTAATTTACAAAATAAATAAATTTGGGGTGTACATCTCCTGTATGTGTATAAGCCTCACCTTACCTGCCACCAAAGTGCTAATGTGAGAGGTCCATCCACTTTTTAAAGTGCTGGCTTTAAAAAGTCCATCCCTTGACTGGATCAAGATGTGGTATATATACACAATGGAATACTATTCAGCAATCAAAAAAAATTCATGCCATTCGCAGCAATGTGGGTGGAGCTAGAAGGAATTATGCTCAGTGAAATAAGTCAGAAGGAAAAAGAAAAATATTGGATGGTTTCACTTATAGGAGGGATATTGGGGAATCAAATAAGACATCAGTGTAAAAAAATAACAGGGGCCTCCCTGGTGGCGCAAGGGGTTAAGACGCAGCACAAATAAAGCTATCCGCAGCCACTGCAGCACGAGTTCTGTCCCCAGTCAGGAAGGTGACCCACATGGCACAGCAGACCTCTCCTATCTTGCCGCTGCTCCGCTCCCCTGAGCAGTGCATTTCAGTGGATCTGCCTGTTCTGCTCCCCACTCCGTCTCTGGTGAATCCTCTCACCCCCTGCATCTCTGGTCTGTACCCCAGCTCTTGTATGCATAAATAAATCTTTACAAAAAATAATAACAGTACAAAACACAACAAAACAAAAACAGACAATTATAAATCAGAGACATCCTGCAGGGGAGGAGGAGGGAGAGGGATCAGAGGGAGGGAGGGAGGAAGGAGCACAGGGGACTGAGGTGATGGTGCACAGGTGCACTGGGGAAGGAGATTTTATGGGGACTACACCTGAGGGGTGGGGGGAGCAAATATTGTTTAAAAATGAACAGTGAGGGGGCGAGGAGGGGAGGGATTGGGGTCAAAATAAGGGGGTTGCAATTGTATGGGGAATATAAAAATAAAATTTATAATAAATAAATAAAAATAAAAATGAACAATGATATAGCAATAAAATAAAAATAAATAAAAATTAAATACTAATTAAAAAATAAAAATAAAAAGTTCATCCTCCCCATCTCAGAGAGGGAAACTGAGGCTGAGCGTCTCTGCTGATACTTTCCCAGATTTGCAGAGCTAAAGAGGGGAAGAGACATGTGCCCTGTGCTCTTTTCATCAGGTCTCCATGTCAATACGACGTGTTCACTGCACTGGGTTGGTGTCTCTCCCTCCAGCTTTCCTCAGAACCAGGTTTACTTCTAAATCCATGGCTTTCAGCGAGGTCCAAGTCAGTCAGCAGTACCAGCCATGCCTGGGAACATGTCAGAAATGCACAGACCTGGGAAATTCTGGGGGTGGAGGTCAAAGAGTTGCTGTTCGTAGAAATAATGTCCCTTTTATAGCATGAATAATCATTAACATGTACTTTACCATTTACAAAAGAGCTTTGAACACACATTCTTTTTCATTTTGAAGGGGACTCCTCTTAAAAATCTCTGCAACAGTAGAAAGTTAGGTGCTGACATACATATTTTAGGCTGCCAAAGGTTCAAGGAAGGTCGAGAGAGCCCAGGGCCAAAACTGCAGCTGAGACTTCTGCTTTGAAAATCAGCAGTTACCCCAAGGCACTTTGAGATAAAACTTACCACTTATCATGCCTAGATAAAGTATTATCAACTAGAGCAAACTTTCAGGGCATTCTTAGAAGCATAAAGCATTTGGTCAATTGTGTAGAGATAATAGTTCTAAGAGTTCCTATTTTCTGAGTCTCAGAGAGATAAAGGCCCTCCCTGGGTCACCAGCTGGGCCTGGAGGAGCTGGGGTCAGATAGGCTATTTCCATATAGGCTGCTCAGAGAGACTGTGTGGATTGTACTTGGTCACCCAAATCATTAGGAGGCAGCACTGGATCCATACTCAATGTTCTCAAACGATTTTCAGACCCTAACAATCTTCATCAGAATCACCAGTCAGTGTTTATACACAGTTTACATCACCTTAAAGAATTTCTGATTCCATAGGCTAGAGGAGGGCCCTTGAATTTCTAATTCTAAAAAGCTGATGCTGCCAGCTTGCGGGCCACACTTTGAGTAGCGAGGCTCTAGATATTCTAGTTTGAAGCCTGATGAAGCTGATTAAGAATCAAAGTTTGAGGTGGTATACATACACAATGGCATATTATTCAGCAATCAAAAAAATAAACTCATGCCATTCGCAGCAACGTGGATGGAGCTAGAAGGAATTATGCTCAGTGAAATAAGCCAGAAAGAAAAAGAAAAATCTCGATGGTTTCACTCATAGCAGGAATATAGGGGAACCAAATAAGACATCAGGGTAAAAAAATAACAACAGTACAAAACACAACAAAGCAAAACAGACAATTATAAACCAGAGACATCCTGCAGGGGAGGAGGAGGGAGAGGCATCAGAAGGAGGGAGGGAGGAGCACAGGGGACTGAGGTGATGGTGCACAGGTGCCTTGGGGAAGGAGATTCTATGGGACTCAACCTGAGGGGGTGGGAGGAAGCAAATATTGTCTAAAAAAATTAAAAAATGATAAATGTTGAAATAAAAAAAACTTAAAAAAAAAAGACAAAAAAAAAAACCAAAGTTCTAAATTCTAATATCTCCACTGCCACCCCTAACCAGTAACATACTTGCAGCCCCACCCATTTTCTCTTTTGCTTCTCATCTACACCCATCCTTTCCTTCCATTGCTTTCTTTCCAATCACCTCAAACCAGGTAACTTTTGCAATGGCCTCCTAGCTCATCCACCTGGTAGCTTTCTTGGACTTCAGTCCATTCTGCCCACCACCTTCATCAGACTTACCTTGTCAAAGCACCAGTTTATTTAAGGCAAATTTAGAATTAAAAATCTTCTGTTCTCCTTCATTGTCTAAAACTCTGAACTTACCATTCATGATCTTCCATGGCTTCCATGGATCAATCTACCAGTTCCACCTTATTCACCACATCATGTCTTTGGCGCACACTTCATGCTATTTGTTCACGTCATTTCATCTACATGAATGTCCTCCCTCCCTATCACTCTAAATTCTTCAAGTCTATCTCAATTGCCCTCTCTTCCACGATGTCTTTTATGAAAACCTCCATCACAAGATTCTCCCTCCTTTGAGTTCTCTGAAGTGCAGAGGTTTATTTCCATTTGTGGTCATCTTATATTGCCTTATATTAAAATTTCTTCAGCTTGTCAAATTGCCATCCCCCTAAGGACAGACACGTGATCATGCTTTGTACATCTTTATATTTTGTTAGCATAATACCCAAAACGCTTTAGGCTCTCAGTCAGCATTTGGTAAATGAAAGCATATGTTCTGTTTCCAGTCATATTTGCATATATTTCCAGTGAACCATTAATTTCCCCTGATATGTACCTAAAGAATAAGTGGTGAAGGTCAGTGCAAAATAATTAACAGAGAGGACAATTTATTGAAAAATTAAAAGAGTTAATCATTACATATTAATGTAATATGTAATCATCCACCTGACTCTAAATCCTGCTAAATGTTGGCTAAGTTAATGAATCAAAGAAGAAAAGATGGTAAAATATAATGAAAAGCCCCAGTTAGTTCCATTCCCACTAGCGCTCCATAAAAGAAAATGAGGACTTATGACAATAGTTCCTGGAGGAAAAAATTCCTGGTTTTCTTGACAGTGAAGGAAGAGCTGAGCAAGAAGTCTGAAAGCCCTTGCACCTGGCCACCACTAACTTCTGAGAATAGTGTCCTTTCCTCCTTTCTGCTTTCCAAATCACAGTCAAGGTCTCCTCATACCTCCAACCATAGAGAGAAGGGAATACAAGGAGAGGGACTCCAGAAAATGTAGTTTCTTGTTTCCCTTCTACATGCTCCTGATCAAAAGCTTTTGCTATTTTACATTAAACTTCTTAACAAGGCATTATAAGTCTGGTAACTTCCAGCGCCACAAACCTTCATGTCACACTCTCAGACTGATGGCCACATTGACTTTCTTTCAGTTGCTTGAAAACACTGATTTCTCCTCAAAATGACTTAGTGTCTTCACTCATTACTCATGCCTTTTCTGCTATGTAGATATGGCAATGGTAACACACACACACACATGTACACACACATCTCCAAAAGCACATACCCAACCCCTAAAACAAGCATTTCTGGGAACCAAAAGTGGAGCAAAAAACCAAGGTGGTGAGTGGTGCTAACCCACAAGCCCATTGAAACAAGTTCCAGCACTGGGTGATGGCAGCCAGGAGTGTGACTTTTGATGGGTAGGAGGTATAAGTCCATGTTAGAGATGGGAGTGGAGCCAAGTTGTTTCCTAAAATCAAAGACAGAATAAAATTCTCCAAGTCCCAAAAGAAGACTGATGACTGTCGGCTCTTTCCAACAGAGCAGCAGGCCTAAGGAGGCAGGAGAGTGTAGGCGTCACATGGAAACCAGGCCTGGAACCAAGTTCCCTGCTGTTATATCTGCAGTCTCCTCTCAGAACAGGCACTTTGAGCAATTCACACAAGGCCTAGATCTGGCTCGAGGGAATGAGGTAAAGACAACCGCAAAATAACTAGATGTGGAAAGATAAGCATAAAAGGAAGGGGAGGAAAGCCAAAATATTCTTGCATTCAAAATAAGATTGCAAGTCAAAATTCCACAGTTCATCAAGAAATCAAATAATCTTAAAGACAGTCGAGGCCTATAGCTTAAAGTGAAAGAGAGGATGCGTTTCTGCCTCTCCTAATAGAAGGATCAGGGAAGGGAGAAATACATCCCAATGTCCAAATCTAACAGAGACCAGTGGTTACCTTCTAATAGGTCTTCTTTCTTAGCTACCTCATCTTTCTCGGCAATAAAATCCTAGGCAAGGCAACCATAACCTGTCAAAAGATGAGTGTTCTCAGCTTCCCTTGCTAACTGGAAGTCACTAAGTTCTGACCAGTGAGAACAGAAGTGTTGTGTAGAACTTCTAAAATTATGGTTTTTAGTGGAGGGATGAGTTGCCATTTTTTCTTCCTTATTTGCTCATTTCTGTGCATGTCTGTGGGCATGATGCCTAAGCCCATTTGAGATCACCAAATGACTGACACAGAAAGCCTATGCTTTTGGAGATGGGTGGGGGTGGGGGGAAAGATCAGTAATAAACCTTGATATTTGTAAGATGACAATATAACTAAATTTATTCATGTGTTCAACTCAATCCCTTTTTCCAATTGATGTTTTTGTATAAACTGACATAGTGATCATAAAATTGATAGGGAAATGCAAGGGGCTCAGAAAAGCCAAAACAATTTTGAAATGAGCAAAGTTGACTCACACATGCTGATTTCAAAACTTATTACAAAGCTACAGGAATCAAGACAGCATGTTAATGGTATAAAATAGACATAAAGATCTGTGGAATAGAATTGAGAGTCTAGGAATTGAGAGTCTAAATGCAATGCCTTGTCTTGCATTTATGGCCAACTGATTTTCAACAAGGATGCCCAGACCACTTAATGGAGGAAGGAATGATCTTTCAACACATGCTGCTGAGACAACTAGATAGCCACATGCAAAAGAACAAATTTGATTCCCATCCTAAGGCCAACCAGGGCAGTGCCAACAATGTGACTGTGTGTTTAGAAACCCACACTCCATTCAAGAAAAGAATGAATTTGAATGCCTATCTCATACAGTATACAAAAATTCACTCAAAATAATCATAGAACTAAATGTAAGAGCTAAAACTATGAAACTCTAAGAAGACAACATTGGAATAAATCTTCATAACCTTAGTTAGGTTGAATAATGGTTTCGTAGCTATGACACAAAAAGCACCAAGAACAAAAGAAAAAGATGAAATGGACTTCATCAAAATTAAAGAATTTTTGTACTGCAAATGATACTATCAAAAATGTGAAAAAATAACCCATAGAATAGGAAAAAATATTTGCACATAATACATATAAGACTAGTATCCAGAATAAGTAAAGAATGCTTACAATTCAATTCCAAAAAGTAACTCAATTAAAAATGTGCCAAGGATATGAATAGGTATTTTTCCAATGATACCAAAAAGATAGTCAATAACCACATGAAAAAATGTTCAACAACAAGTATTGGGGAAATCCATGTCAAAACCACAATGAATAGCACTCACCCAGATGGCTATCACCAAAAAGAGGTAAGAACTACTCTTGGCAAGAAGGTGATAATTGGAACTCTCATATATTGCTAGTCAGAATATAAAATGTACATCTGCAGCTTAGAAAACAGTTTGGTGATTCCTCTAAAAGTTAAACACAAGTTACTATACAAGCTAGCAATCCAACTCCTAGGCACATCTCTCAGTGAAATGAAAACAGATGATGTTCGGTCCCTTTTCATGTTCTTGTTGGTCATTTGTATATCTTCTTTGGAGAAATTTCTTTTCAACTTTCTTGCCCACTTTTAAATTGGGTTCTTTTGTCTTTTTGTTGTTGAGATAAAGGCATTTTCTATATTTTCTGGGTACTAGACCATTAGCAGAGATAGGATTTGCAAACACTTTCCCTAATCTTATAGGTGGTCTCTTTACTTTGTACTTTACTGTACAAAGGGTTTTTTTAATTTCAATGAAGTCCCTTTTTTTGTTGTTATTCATGTTTTTTGTGTCATATATAAAGTTTCATTGCCAAATCAATGGTCATAAATGTTTATCTCTATGTTTTGTACTAAGAGTTTTATATTTTAAAGTCTTAGCTCTTATTTACATCATTAACCCATTTTGAATTAATTCATGTATATGATATAAGGAAGGAGTCCAATGCCATTCTATTCTATGTGGATATCCAGTGATCCAGCACCACTTGTTAAATAGAATACTCTTTCTCAATTCACCTGTATTGTTATTCCTATTGAAAATCAACTGGCAATAAATATAGGAGTTCATCTCTGGACATTCAATTATATTCCATTGATAAACATATCTCTTTATGTTGGTGCCATACTGTTTTAATTACTGTAGTTTTCTAGTAAGTTTTGAAATCAGGAAATGCAAGTTCTCCAAAGTTGTTCCTTTCGTTATTGTTTTAAATTGTTTTGGCTATTTGGGATCCTTTCTATATGAACTTGAGGATCAGCTTTTCTATATTTGCAAAAGGCTGTTGGAATTTTGACAGAGGTTGCATCTTTAGATAGATTTAGATAATATTGCCACCTCAACAATTTTAAGTCTTCTAACCATGAATATGCACTGTCCTTCCATTTGTTTAGGCCATCTTTAATTTCAGCAGTTTTATATTTTCAGGGCACAAATATTTCACCACTGTGGTTAAATTTAATCCTGGGTATTTTATTTTTCTTGATGTTGTTGTAAGAGTAATTATTTTCTTAACTTCCTTTTTGGATTTCTCAATGCTAAGTATGTACAAACACAACAGATTTTTGTGCATTGATTTTGCCAAATTTGTTTCTTAGTTTTAGGAGGGCTTCTTTTTTAATAGATACTTTGGGATTTTCTGTATATAAGATCATATCATCTGTGAATAGAGGTGGTTTCATTTCTTCCTTTCAAATTTGGAGGCCTTTAATTTCCTGATTGCTCTGACTAGAACTCCCAGTACAGTACCGAACACCAGGGGCAAAAGCTGACATCCTTGAAGTTTCTAATTTTACAGGGAAAGTTTTCATTCTTTGATTATTGGATTTGATGTTAGCTCTGGGGTTTCAAAAATGTCCTTAATGTTGAAGAAATAATTTCATATTCCTACTTTCTTGAGTGTTTTATTATGAAAGATTGTTGGATTTTGCCAAGTACTTTTTGTGTTGAAATATCATGGGTCTCCCCCACTGCATTCCATTAATGTGGCATATTCCATTGCATGATTTTCTTATACTGAATCACCCTTCTATTCTTTGCCATAGTGTATTGTCTTTTTAATATGCTGTGATTCCACAAAACAAAACAAAAATAAGCAGACAACTATAAATCAGAGACATCCTGCAGGGAGAGGAAGGGAGAGGGATCAAAATGGGGGTGGGAAATACACAAGGGACTATGGTGATGGTGCACTGGTGAATTGCTGGTGGAAATTCTATGGGGACTACACCTGAGAAAAGAAAGCAAACATTGTAAAAAAGATCAATAATGCAAAATATATATAAATAAATTATTATTTTAAAAATATGCTGTGATTCAGTTTGCTAGTATTTTGTTGAGAGTTTTGCATCTATATTCACAAGTATTGGTCTACAGTTTTTATTTTGTTTTGTTTTGGAGTGTCTTTTGCTTTCCTATTAGAGTTATGCTGGTTTCATAGAATAACTTAGGAAATATTCTTTCCTCTTCTCTTTTGGGAAGAGTTAGAGAAGGATTGGTGTTAATTTTTCTTTAACTGTTTGGTAGAACTCATCCGTGAAGGCACCTGGTTTTGGATTTTTTTTGTTGTTGGGGAGGGGGTGCTTGATTTCTGATTCAACTTCTTATTTTTAGAGGTCTTTTCAGATTTTCTATTTATTCTTTTTTTTTTTTTTTTTTTTTTTTTTTTTTGTGGGACCCTCGCCGGCGGCTGCGGAACAAACCGGTGCTGCAGAGGCTGTAGGCAGCCTCTCAGCCCAGCGCTCAACCCCTGCGCCACCAGGGGAGGCCCTTTTCTATTTATTCTTAAGTAATTTTTTGGTAATTTATGTGGTTTCAGGGATTTGTCCATTTCATCTAAGTTACTTAATTTGTTCTCATAGTATTCTCATGTAATCTTTCATTTCTGTCAAGTTGGTATTAATATTCCCACTTTCATCTAATTTGTTATTTGGGTCTTCACTTTTTTTCTTAGTCAACTTTATCTTTTTAAAGAACTAACTTTTGCTTTCAGCTTGCATGATATGTGTGTGTGTGTGTGTGTGTATCTGTCTGTCTGTCTGCTTGAAGTGCCTTAATAATGAGCTGACTTTCACAAACTTGTCTTCTCCCCACCATCAAGATTTATGGTTTCTGCAAAGCCAACTGTAGTTTAGGCATACATCTAGCCAACCATTCTTATTCAGAGTCCCTCTCACTATCTTTCATCACCCACTGCCAACCTCAGTCAGGTCCACCAATCAGAATCTCTGCCACATCTGGTTTTGTGGGTTTCTTCACATGCCAACACTGCAAAGAACACTATTTGAGTTTCTTGCAGTTGGCAACAGCATTATGCCCCTTCCCAGGACACCTGAGAAGCCACACTCAAAAGTTAGATAATATCAGAGGTAGGAGAATTGATATGGTCCTAAATGGCAGGCATGAATCTCATCCTACAGGCACTCACCTCTTCCTACTACTATCCATCACTCTTGGGGGCAGAGGGGCAAATGATAGTGATGAGAGTTTATTCTATCTTCTCATTCCCCAGAACCAGCCTGTTGTCACCGTGTCCTGATGGCTTTAAAAATGGCTCTTTAAGTACTCTATTATCCCATACCAAGGCTTCTTAAGAACAGTCTACCTGAGGTATCTAAACCAAGTCACAGAGTACTTTAAAACTGGGCTATGGAAGAACACAGGATTATCTCTTCCTGTAGTGTTCAAGTGAATGCTAAATCACTTGAGAGGACTAATCAGCAAGTGAATAAAGATCCCAACTTTACTGCTATTTCATCAAAGTTTATCTAACCTGAAGTTATGGATACATCTAATCTCTTTTTATACTTTTGCATAGAAGAACTGGGGTGTAGACCAGAGGTACAGGGAGTGGGGGCAGTGAGCAGAACAGGCAGATTTACTGAAATATACTGCTGAGTGGAGCAGCGGGTGAGACAGGAGATGTCTGCTGTGCCATAAGTGGATTAGCTCCCTGGTTGGAGATCAAACTCAGGCTGTTGATAATAGTGCCAAGACTTAACCCCTAGGACACCAGAGAGGCCCTGCTCTCTTTGTACTTTAAAGTTACCATTACACTCTAAAGTTAAATTACCATTTTTATGACATTTTAATTTCTATTTTCATCACATATTTTTGTCTGTTGTTGCGCTCACTTGGAAATGATAGTCAACTTGGAGGATGAAGGGAAAATTAATGTTTGAACTCTGTTGCTTGATATTTCTTTCCAAAAAACATTTTAAATTTCTGGACTTTCTTGCTATGAGTATATGCCCTGTTACATTGCATTGTTATTTGGTTCAAAAAAAAGTAGAATTGTTTTTGTATTATTTGCATTATGAAGACATATCCAAAACATGTAGGAACATGTAACTGCTTTTTCTGTGGATATGATATCAATCCATATCATTGTTTTTAACCAAAAGTAAAATCCTAGAACTCACTAATCTATTTTAGTAGGTCACAGGAAGCATGCAAACCAGAGAAACCGCAATCAACCAAAAGCATCTGTTATGAAAAACAGGCAAAAAATGTTTCTACCTTCTAAAGGTGTCAACTGAAAAAATCCACATCAGATAAGTAAGAAAGTTACAAGTACCCTCAGGCTGTTGAAAATGATTTCCTGTCTTTTGCCCCACAGCAATTGTCTCTAGTCATCCTTTCCCTGTGTTTTCATTTGGTTGGGTGTTGCCACCCAACACCCAACAGCCACTCAGGAGGGGAGCTTCTGAGCATGAATAAACAAAAATCACAATCTTATTATGGCTAATGTTAGTCTGGCTTTTCCCTCTTCATTCAGGGAGCATGAACTATTTTCATTTTATTGGTTTACAAAAGAATTAAAGGTCTCTTCATCCCTGCCCTAGGCCACAGCCATACCTTCTACATGATCCTGCTTGATCAGCGGGCACACCAGAGGCAGGAGACGGGCAGACGCTTCCCACCAAGTCTGCTCAGAAGACCACTCTCCTCTTCCAGACTGAGAATTTCAGAAACCATAAAACCAGGACCCAACGGTAGATGTGGCATTCTCAAATTCATGAAAAAGCATCTTTCTTAATTCTCTCCATGTGCAAAAGAGTCCTCAAGGGTACTCACCCAAGTTCCCACTTTTCTATCTATATGGGCCAAGGGAAAAAATGACTCAATCATTGTATCACTATTTGTCATTCTCCCCCAAATCCAATGAGAGCCCCAGAAACTGATGTCTAATGGCTACATCACCTGGCCTCCTGGGGCTCCTTCCTCCGCTGGGTTCCATCACTGTGCAGCCCTGACTCAGAACAGGAGCAGGAGGTCAGGGTGCTTTTCTACTCCTGCTCTTACCCGGCATTGCTGAAGTTCTAGTAATGGTTGTACCCTCTCACCCTTCTCTCAACGCCAGCTCTTATCAGGGCTCAGGGGATACTGTTTATTCTTTTGATCCTTCAAGCACAGGAGTAATAATTCCCGCTATTGCTAACCTCTGGGCACCTCACCATCCCTTTGGTTTTCTTAACCCTGCCTCTATCATTCTCTCTCATACTCTCATCCCTTTGCAGTCTTTTCAAAATCTCAGCAGAGCATGCATCTCTTCCCTATGCCTGAGATAAGACAAAGGGTCTGCTCCTAAACTCTATCACTACCTACCTCTATGCCCCTTGCTCTGTTTAGTTATAGGGTTGGGGTCAATGAGGTCTGGTGTGAAGGCAGGAATGCACAGTAGTCCTAATCAGCAAAGGTGAAATTCCTGACTTGACCTTCTCCATCCCGACTGACTCATGGAGCCAGCAGCAAGAGAACTGCAAGGCAGATTCCATCAGTGGGAGTGCACCCAGTACCAGTGGGGTGAGTATGACATGTTCTTCTACTAAAATCTCAAAATGATCCTTCTGCTCCCTGCCCAGAGACCATGTTGGATAACTAGGAAAACTTTCTTGTTCTTGATCCAGCAAGGAGAGGTCTTCTAAGGAAAGTCCTGAAGCCCCTTTGCTTAGCACCAACAGATCTCATGCACAAATACAAAGCTACAACTTACTGAAATCTAGAAAGGACTCCAGGGTGAAAGCACCCTGAAGTCCAGAAAGCACCAGAGGCCAATTCCAATGACCCAGTGTTCCATGAGACCTAGAATTTGTGCTGATAATGGTGATTTCTTTTTTCTTTTTTTTAAGGTGTCAAAATAAATATAATATGTTATGTTCACATAAAATAAAATGTGCCATCTTAACCATTTTCAAGTGTTTAATTCAGTGGTGTTAAATGCATTTATAAATCTGTGAAACCATTACTACCATCCATCTCCAGAACTATTTTCATCATATAAAACTGATATTCTATAACCCTTAAGTGGCAATTCCCCAATAACTCCTCATCCTAGCATTTGGAAACCAACATTCTGTTTTTGCCTCTATGATCATGCAGTAGTTGTCTCCTGTGGCTGCCTTATTTCACATAGCATAATGTCCTCATGGTTCAACCCTGTAGTGGCATGTGTCAAAATTGCCTTCCTTTTCAAAACTGAGCCATATTCCGTTGTACACATACACCACATTTTACTTACATAGTCATTTCATCAATGAGTACTTGCGTTTCTTAGAAGAAGAAATGTAGACATTTAGGCTACTGGAAATAATGACACTATGAATATGGGTGTACAAATCTCTCTTCAAGATGCTGGTTTCAATTCTTTTGAGTATATAACCAAAGTGAAATTATTGGACGAATATATAATAATTCTATTTTTAATTTTTGGGGAACCACCATATTGTTTTCCACAATAGCAGTATCATTTCTATTCCTACTAACAGTGCACAAAGATTCCAATTTCTCTGCACCCTTATCAGCACTTGTTATTTTCTTTTTTTATATAGTCTTATATTTATTTATTTTTTATTTCTGTGCTCTGTGAACCTTTATTTTTTTATTATTTTTAATGTTAAATTTTTTTTAATTTTTAAAAAAATTTAAATTTTTTAAAATTAATTTTTTTAATTTTTAATTTTTTTTAATTTTTAATTTTTAATTTTTTAAAATTTTCACTGTTTTTAAACAATATTTGCTTCCCCCCACCCCCTCAGGTGTAGCCCCCATAGAGTTTCCTTCCCCAAGGCACCCGTGCACCATCACCTCAGTCCCCTGTGCTCCTCCCTCCCTCCTCTGATCCCTCTCCCTCCTCCTCCCTGCAGGATGTCTCTGATTTATAATTGTCTGTTTTTGCTTTGTTGTGTTTTGTACTGTTATTATTTTTTAACGCTTATGTCTTATTTGGTTCCCCTATAGTCCTGATATAAGTGAAACCATCTGATATTTTTCTTTTTCCTACGGGCATTTTCTGATTAGAGGATAGTTGCCATCTTACTGAGTATGAGGTAGTTTCTCATTGTAGTTTTGACTTGCACTTTCCCAAATGATCAGTGGTGTTGAGCATTTTTCATGTGCTTATTAATCATTTGAAGATCTTCTTTGGAGAAATATCTGTTCAAGTCCTTTATCCATTTTTTAAATCAGGCTTTTGTTGTTGGGTGTTAGTGGTTCTCTATTTCTGATACAGTCTTTCTTGGAAAATGTCCCAGGTGCATTTGAGAAGAACAAGTTCTTGAGTAGCATACTCCATAAGTGTCTGTTAGATCTCATTGGTTTTGTGTTCAGTTCTCTATTTCCTCACTATCTAGTTGTTTATCCATTTGAGAACGGGCTATTGCAGTTACCGACTGCACAAACAGTCTATTATCACAAACTGTCTCCTTCCCCTTCATTTCCATTTTTGCTCCATTTAGTTTAATGATCTTTCATCAAGTGTAAAAGTTTACAGTTTTTATATCTTCTTGTTGTATTGAGCCTTTTATTAATATATAATATCCTTCTCCATTTCTTCTTACCTTTTTTGGACTTAAAATCTATTTTATCTGATATTCATATTGCCATCCCCACCCCTGTTTCTTTCTTTTTTTTTTCTTTTAAATAATTGCATGGACTGTCTTTATCATCCCACTCTTGAGCTATTAATGTCTTTGGAACTAAATGAGTCTCTTATTGTCAGCATATAGAGTATTTTTAAATTCATTCTACCATTCTATATCTTTTGATTGGAGAATTTAATTCATTTACATTTAAAGTAATTATTAATAAGGAGGGATTTCTGTCATTTTGTCATTTGTTTTCTATATGCTTTATGGCTTTTGATGTCACTCATTTCCTACACTACTGTCTCCTTTTGTGTTTTGTTTGTTTTTTAGAGTGAAATGTTTAAATTCCTTCTTATTCCTTTTGTGAATGCATGTTCTGTAGTTATTTTCTTTGTGACTGTCCTGGAACTCACATTTAATATCCCAAAATTATAATACCCTAATTTTAATTTATACTAGCTCAATTTCAATAATATGCAAAAATCCTCCTCCTTTACAACTCCACCTTCAGACCTTTTGGTTGTTGGTGTCACAAAATTGCATATTTATACATTGTGTGTACAAAACCCATAAATTAATCATTGTTTTGTATGAATTGGTCTTTGAAATTATGTAAAGATCCAAATCTGAAGTTGCAAGTCAAAGATACAGTAATACTAGCTTTTAGATTATTTGGCATAAATAATTTTTAAAAACATGTTGCTCTTCAAATACGTAGAAAACACAAAGTTAGAATTACTAAACATTGTTACAATAATATTAGATTTTAGAATTGCCCATGTATTTACCTGCATTTCTCCATACAACTCCAAGTTACTATCTAGTGTCCTTCATTCACCCAGAATGACTCTCCTGAGCATTTCTTGTAGGGCAGATCTAATAGTAACTAAGTTCCTCAGCTTTTGTTTACCTGAACTGTCCTATTCTCTACCTCACTGTTTTGTTTATGAGAACTGACCTCTTTTCTTCCCCACTCTTAAAAAACAGTTTTGCCAAATACAAAGTTCTTAGTTGACAATTTTTTTCTCATAGCACTTTGAATATATCATTCTGCTATCTTCTGATCATCAATATTTTTGATGAGAAATCTGCTGCTAATCTTATTGAGGACACCCTGTATATGATGAGTCTTCTCTGGCCACTTTAAGATTCTCTCTGTCTTTGAAAGTTTAATAATGTGTCTTGTTTTCATCTTACCTGGAGTTCATTGAGCTTCTTGGATGTTATACTCATGTTTTTCTTCAAGTTTGGGAAGTTTCAGCCATTATTCAAATACTCTTTATGCCCCTTTCTCTCCTATTCTCCTGGGATGTCCACAGATCCCTTAAACTCTGTTAATTTTTCCATTCTTTCTGCTCCTCAGGCTCAGTAATGTCCATTGTCCTTTCCTTAAGTTTATATATATATAATATATATTATAGTCATATATATCTTATATATTTTGTATATAATATAAATATATATAATATATATTTTATATCTTATATATTATATATATATATATATTGCCTGCTCAAACCTACCTCTGAATGTCTCCTGTGGATTTTTCATTTTAGTTATTGTGTTTTTGAGTTTCAGAACTTCTTTTTGGTTTCTTTTTAGCTTTTAGATCTTCTTATTGATAAATCTTTTTTGTTCATACCAACTATTCTTGACTGTCTCCACATCTCCCTTAAGTTCTTTGGCTATCTTTAAGACAGTTATCTTAAATCATTTGTCTAGTAGATCTGTCAGCAGGTGTTTTACAGGGACAGTTTCTATTGGTTTGTTTTTTCCCTTTTAATGGCGATATTTTCATAATTCTTTGTAAGCTTTGTGATTTTTTTTGTTGAAAACTGGACATTTGAATCTAATAGTGTGGTATCTCTGAAAATTAGATTCTTCTTCTCCAGGAGAGTCTAATTTTATTATATTATTGTTGTTGTTGTTGTTGTTACGGTTTTCAGCTGTGTCTGTACCTAGAATTAGCTTGAGGTATGACCTTTAGGCCATCTCAGCTCTTTTCTGAGTATGTTACTTTCTTTCCCTGGAAATGCACTTGCATTTGAATATCCTGGTCTTTTATGTCTGGTTCACAGAAGGTGAAAAAGAGAAAAATGACAGGGAGAAAAATTAAGGATGCAGACTCTTTAAATTACCTTAATGTTTCTTTTGGTAGACAAAGGAGGGCTTGGAGAGGAAATACGGCTAAGATTGTCTGCCTTTTTGTCTGCATTTCTGTGATCAGAAGTAGTAATCATGGATCAGAGCACAGGTCCCTAACAATTTTTGCTCACCCTGGCTGCTATAAGCTGAGTGCACGCGATGCAAGGTTGCCTGCCCAGGCAGAGAGTGGGAAGAGGGTTGCTGCTACTAAGGGCTAAAATTGACCAAACTTACCTGCAAATTGACCTCCAACTTCCCCTGAAAGTTACAAGTCTTCAATAGATTCTAGAGTTCCCAAATCTTTAGATCAAACAGATTGTGCCACTGTCATTGCTGTCTAGGTGGGAGAAGAGATTCCTGGTTTTCTTGCTAAGGTCATCTCTGGCACAAGAAACTATTTAGCTTTTCCTTTTCATTAAAAATATCTATCTAAATTAAATTTCTAGCCAGACCCCAAATCCATTATGCTCCTGAAACTGGAGCACATGGTGACATAAAACCTCTTCCACCACCACCAATAGCCCCTATTAGCATTTATACCTGGATAAATGAATTTCTGTGGTGTTGTACCTATGCAAATCAAAAGTGACAAAAGAGAGTGGAAAGTTTGCAGACCTTCAGATAAACTATGCACCTGTCAATGTACACAGGATGTGCCCAAGTCTTAAGTTTACATAAGCAAGATTTCTAAATTATACCCTCTGTGAAGACCTCACTGAATGTACAATGTTTCTGGCTGGAAAAGAAGAACTATATTGGTTTGTTTTTTTTTCAAATCTCTACCATTAGTTGCCTTTATCTCCGCCTTCTCCTTTGAGAGGAAACTATTTCCTACTTCTGTACACAAGTCTCTACCTCCAGATCTGTTGGGTTCGGTTGCTAAGAAGCCTGACACATCAGTGTACCCAGAAGAAACTATACTCTGGTGAGTTATGGGTGCTTTTTTCATTACCTTATGAATCGTAGACTCAAGGTATCCCAAGGCTAGAGATGCAGAGACTGGGAACCCCCTGAGGGACTCAGCCCAGGACCTGTGGTTAGTCAAAATGGGATAAGGGTGAGAGAGTGGGGAAGGCTCTGCACCAGAAATGTTAGCAAGACCCTGATGGCAGTGAGGGAGCTCAAAGCTGGGGGGAACACCTCCCAGGACTCCAGTGATAGGAGAGAGCTGCTGAAGAGGACAACTCAGAAAGGGAGGACTGTCCAGCTTCTGCATTACTGCTACCCTCACCGTGTTCCTCCCTGCTGAGAGGCAGCTTTCACGTAACTCTGAATGAGTCCTGATATCTGAATGTGATGCCTAAGCCAGTGATTTCAGCTGCCTTTCTAAGTTTCAGCTGTGGTAGGTGTGAGGTGTGCTGTAGTGACAAGGGAAAAGTGACAAAAGCGGAGGTGGCTGGTATCTGAGTGGCCAAGAGCACAGCAGTGAAAACACACATGGAAGTGGTAGGAGCAGCTGTCCCTCTTGGAGTCCCCCAAACGTGAGTCACCAGAGGGAGGATCAGGGCTGCATATTTCTGACAGATTCTGTGTGATACCAAAGCCCAGCAATTGAGAACCACAGAGCCTGCCCAGCTTCCCACGTGGATGAGATTAAGCCCTGTGGTTAATTACAGAACCGCCCAGAGGGCTTGCTGCCCGTGAGGGACTGTGTGCAAAGACCCCATATGTTAGTTGTAGAAAGTCTCCCCCTGGATTCCTTGGGAGTCTAGTCCACAGTGGAGTGTCTTATTCTTAGCCACTTGCAGTCAGGTAGTTCTCAATGATTCATTAATTCAATTCATAATTATTTAGCAGTCTCTGTGGCAGCCTTGGTACTGAGGCAACTCATTGCAAAGCAAAGATCTGTGTCTTCATGGAGTTTATTTTAAGGTGGAGGGGTGTGTGTGTGTGTGTGCTCACACATATGTGCATGTACACGTGCATGGGTGAGTGGGTGAGTCTGTGGAGTTTAAAGCTAAATACCAAAGAAGTGCTGTTCAAAATATGGGAGAATACATAGAAAATCTGTTGCCTGTTCCACATCCATCTCTGCTCTGAGAACCTGTAGATGGGGAACGCTGCAGCCCTTTGAAATTGAGTAGCAGAGATTTAAATTCCTGCTCAGCCATTAATTACTTGGTGAGTTGGGAAAGTTGCTTAATCTGCCCATGCTTCAATTTCTTCCACTTGTAAAATATGTAAAGAGTTACCTCAAAATTGTTATAAGGAGTAAATTAATGTATGCCAATTATTCAGCACAGCACCTAGAACTTTAGGAACATGCTAGTGATTATAGTTATAAATTCTTTGGGTGGATACTTTTTTTGAGGTTTTATTTAGTTGCGACAGATTTCATGAATCTGGCTCAGTGATGTGAAATGAAAAGTCTATGAAATGTTCCTATCACAAGAGAAATTTAAGAGTTAATTGTGTAGACACATAAAAACAAATTCACCATCACAACCAGAAAATTGAAAAAACATATCTTCTTGAGAATCAAGCCCTAATGATGTTAGGTGTCATACTCATTATTGTGAAGAGTTCTTGTGCATTCTTTCAGTACATCTACTGGTACCTCATCTAGCCAGGTGCTCTCATAAGAGCTGGAAATGGGGCTCCCTGGTGGCACAAGGGGTTAAGTCTCACTCAGCACTATGAAATTATTGGCAGGCACTGCAGCAGGAGTTCTATCCCTGGCCAGGGAGCTACCCACATGGCGCAGCTGACCTCTCCGGTCTCACCCTCTGCTCCTCTCAGCAGTGTATTTCAGTCAACCTTTCTGTTCTGCTCCCCACTCTATTTCTGGTGAATCTTCTCACCCCCACACCCTGCACCTCTGGCCTGCACCCTAGTTCTTGTATGCATAAATAAATAAATCTTAAAAAAAAGAGGTGGAAATAAAACTATGAACTTGTTGCTGACCTCAAGAAGCACGCAAAGTGTGTAAGACAGTGTGACCTGTGCTTAGTCACATACAGTGTTATGTGATCAGAGTGACTGTTAGAAGAGGCAAGTCACCCTTCACAGAAAAGGAGAAGGTATTGAAGGATGTATAGGAGCTTGCCGGTCACCTTAGGCAGAGGGGCAAGCATGTGTAAGACCATGGAAACATGAAGGAAATCAAGATTTGGGGGGAAATGGAAGGAGATGGTTATAGCTGGAGCACAGGGTCTGGGATTTGAGAAGTGATTTTGTTGTACATTGTCGGCCAAGTTCCTGTCTCGTGTCACAAAAAAGTAAGGACACGTACCACAAGGAGTGAGTTTTTAAAAGTTTGTTCAGCAAAAGGAGGAAAGCTCCCTGTCATCACAGGGAGTGGGATCCCCAAGCAAGTATCCCTGAAATGCTCACACCTAGGGTCTTTTTTTACCAAATATAGCCCACAACGGGGCTTTCTCTTTTGAATACACCCAGGGAGGTTGCTTGCTAAAGATTAGCACACGCGCAGTTAGAAACACGGGGAGCTCGCTAGAGATGAACGCACCCAGCTCAAAAACATGGGGTCATCTCCCCATCCCTTCCTTCTCTCCTCCTATGGGGCATTTTCGGCTGTCTCCTGCTTACAGGTGCAGAGCCTATAGTTTTCCACTCTCCGATAATTTTTTTCACTCTCCATGGGCCCTCTACCTTGGATGCCTAGCCAGAATCTGTCTCATTTGGAGGGAGGCTGAGAAGAAATCAGCTTAGGAAAGGGCTGGTGGGTGAGCTGGGCAGTGCCTTGGAGGTCCCATCACATACAGATCATGAGGCTACCGGAGGTTTTAAGCTGACCAGTGAATGACCCGATTTCAATTTTCAAGAAAGCTGATTGAAAGGCAGTATGACTAGGAACGTCACGGGCAAATGAAAAACTACAACAAAGTCAGAAGTGAAAGGCATAGAAGGCAAGAGAGTGGCAGTTGAAAGGGGCACAGAGGGCAAGATCTGAGAGCATCCGCAAGGTAGGATTTGCATGATGCAATCGTGTCAACGCAGGGCATCACTGTGCCACGTGGCGCTGTCCTTGTCTCCACTGACCTGCACAGCAAATCAGCTTGGCTGATATTTTATACATAGAGAAACTGATAGTTGAAGAAGTAATGAGGCCCAAATTACACAACTTGTAGGTAGGAGGCAGGATTCAAATCCAGGTCTGTTTAGCTCCAAAGTTCTGTTACTTAATCTTCTGAAAAGGAGGAGACCCAGGTTAAGGATAAGACCTGTGTCTCAGGTAATGGCACAATTGACAGTAACCAAGACAAGGAATCCACAAGTTGGAATGAGTTTCTGGGGGTGTTTATGTTGATTGGGTTTAATTGAGGGTCCCATGTTGTACCCACCTTACTCACTGCTATGTCTCCAGTGCCTGAAACAGAGTCTGGCTCACAGTAGATGCTCAATGCATATTGTTAAATGAATAAATCCACTAGGAGACAAGCAGCAGGCAATGGAAAATTCAGCTCTAAGGTATAGAGAGTGGAGGTGAGAGTAGAAGATGGAACTTGAGGAAGCACTAGCCACAGGAAGCCCTGAAATGAGGTAGCACAGTTCAGGAAGAAGTTTGGGGCAAGAATAAAGTGATAAAAAGTGAAAAGATCAAAGTCCAGGAAGGTGCTGGGTACTCTGACAGTGTGGTTGGGGGCGGAGGCATCAATGGAGGAGTACTACAGAATGGCGACCCAGCAGCAAGCTTCTGAAAACCGAGTTTTCAGTGGAAGAAATTCACTAAAGGATAAAATGATTGATGAGGATGAAACTGGAAGGAAGCCACAGCATTTTAGAAATTGGGTCATCCTTGTGGCATTGGCAAGGGAAGTTTTGGCAGGATGGCAGAGACAGAAAATGAAGAAGTGTCCCCATTAGAGCACTTTGGGCTGCAAACAATAGAAAATGCAACTCAAATGGCTTAAAATAGGGATTTCTTCTTTCTCCAATAACAAAAAGTCAGAAGATGGGCAGCTCAAGGGTGGGTTTAGGACTTGGTGTTTCTGAGATTCTGCTTAGTTTTGCCCCCATTCTCTTCCATTCCCAAATACCAAGCCTTCGCCAGACAAGCTTCAACCACCCAAGGTACTGCCAGGGCCCCTCATGCATTGCTCTTGTCAGAGAAGAGCATTCCAGAGCCCACGTAGTAGAGTCCTTTGTATATTATTGTTAAGAATGGGTCACGGGCTGTGCACCAGCTGCAGAGGAGGTGGACAAAGTGAGCAACCCCCATGTTTCGCCTCCCCATGCATATCAGGATCATGGGGAAGGCCAAGCTCTTGGGAAGTGACTGGTGGACAGACGACTGGCCTCTCCTCCCAGGAAGAATGGGAAGCAATAAACTAGCACATAGGCTTCCACAGAGCTGGCTGCCAGGGGAAGACCAAAGACAAGGTTAGTGCTTAAATGGAGCGAAGGCGTTCTGAGGTCCAGATTGCAGCACTGAGGTTGTAGTTATGTTCCTTGTATGTCATCCTTTTGTTCTCTGTTTACAGAGCAGGGAGATGGCAGATAATATGATTGCCCAGTTCAACTATGTGCTGTCCACAGCTAATTCTCTGTTGACAATGAATAGTATAGAGAACGATGAAGAAATCACCACCACATTTGAATACGAAGATGGCATCGAACCCTGCCGAAAAACCAACGTGAAACAGATGGCGGCTACACTCCTGCCTCCACTCTACTCGCTGGTGTTCATCTTTGGTTTTGTGGGTAACTTGCTGGTCGTGCTCACCCTGATAAACTGCAAAAAGCTCAAGAGCATGACCGACATCTACCTGCTCAACCTGGCCATCTCTGACCTGCTGTTCCTCCTCACCATCCCGTTCTGGGCTTATCACGCTGAGCATGAGTGGGTCTTAGGGAATGTGATGTGCCAGCTGTTCACAGGCCTGTATCACATCGGTTATTTCGGGGGAATCTTCTTCATCATCCTCCTGACAATCGATCGGTACCTGGCTATCGTCCATGCTGTGTTTGCTTTAAAGGCCAGGAAGGTCAGTTTTGGGGTGGGGACAAGTGTGATCACCTGGATGTTGGCTGTGATCGTCTCTCTCCCAGGAACCCTGTACACCAAAGCCCAAAAAGAAGACAATGGTATCTCCTGTGGCCCTTATTTCCCATCAGGATTCAAGGCTATCCATACAATAATGAGGAGCGTGTTGGGCCTGGTCCTGCCACTGCTCGTCATGATCATCTGCTACTCAGGAATCCTAAAAACGCTGCTGCGGTGTCGAAATGAGAAGAAGAAGCACAAAGCAGTGAGGCTCATCTTCGCCATCATGATAATGTACTTTCTCTTCTGGGCTCCCTACAACATCGTCCTTCTCCTGGACACTTTCCAGGAGCCCTCTGGCCTGAGTAACTGTCAGAGCACCAGCCATCTGGACCAGGCCATGCAGGTGACCGAGACCCTCGGGATGACGCACTGCTGCATCAACCCCATCATCTACGCCTTCATCGGGGAGAAGTTCAGAAGCTACCTCTCAAGGTTTTTTCGAAAGCACATCGCCAAACACCTCTGCAAGCAGTGTCCAGCTTTCTATAGGGAGACAGCAGATCGAGTGAGTTCAATGTACACTCCTTCCACTGGGGAGCAGGAAGTCTCAGCTGGTTTGTAAATGAGCAGCAGTTTTTTTGTTCTCTTAGAGGGAGATAACAATCTACATGTGATGGTAAGCCTCAAGGGTTAATTGAAGAACAGAGACCTGTACATTCTAAATTGCGCAGGAACCTCAGGGTTATATGTAGCAAGACATACTCATGTCCTTTCTTGGATAGCTGACATGTGCTCAGGGAACATTCCAGAAAAATGGTGGGTAGAGTCTTTGACCCACCACCAAGTTCAATTCCTGGAGAATGCCACATTGCCTTGCACTAATGCTCTATTGTATCTAATGTCCAGTCTTCATCAAGTCTTCACTTACTCTCTGGTTTGATCAATGTCTTTAATAAAGGGCTCAGTTGGACATAGGGAGGAGAATGAGAGAGGCATGGGGGTGGGGAGTGAGGGTGAGAAGGGTCAGCCAAGTGTAAGGAGGAGGGAGGCCTGAGAACACTGAGCCTGTATGAGGATGCAGGCAAGGGCCCACTCCTTCAGCCAGAAAGCAGTGCTGCCCTTAGCCCACCCCCCACCCATACTTAAACCAGTAGGTGTCACCAGACCATGAGAGCTTGGAAACTGTACTAACTCTCCAGGAGCTTTGGTTGGGTTCCATGATCTCCTTCCCAGTCAGTGCATGACACACATGTGCTTTATTATTGTTTATCTGTGACAACAACACTCCCTACATTTGAAATCCGTTAAATATCACACCCCATTGTTCATATGCTTCTAAGACCACACCCACCTATATAAAAACAAAAATTTTGTTTATAAAATATGTGCAATCTCATAAGATGGAAAAAAATTAAACCCTGGTTTGGCCTTTCCAGAGAAAGGGGAGAGTTGGAGACAGTGGTTATGAGAAAAGCGTGATGACTGTTGAGTTCCCCCCCGGGCGGGGGTGGGGGGAGCATCATGGTAAGAGCACAGGAGGGCATGAGAGTACTGCAGGGGTGTCTCCAGAATCAGCTGAGAGACCAGCAAGGATGCATCTGAACCCCAAAAGTCCTGCGTCTCCAGGTCTGATCTGTTTGTTTTCTTGTTACCCTACCTCCTTTATCACCTAACTCTTGCCTACTCCAAAAATCAGTTTGTAGAAGTCCAAGAGAATAGATTTGGGGGAAATTGGAGGAAACAATGCCACAAGAGCCCTGGGGTGGGCCCTGGAGAGGCAAACAATCCATTAGGGCCTTGAAGTGTGTCCTTAGGACAGAGGAGGGACCTGGAGGTGTGTCAGAGGACTGTGTAAATTTCCAGGTCAGTGGGCCCAGGTGAGGAAGACTCTAGATGGGTTGGAATAAATGCTTTCCAAACTATCTTTCCAGCACCAAGTTTTGGGATTAGGCATAGATTCAGATTTTTTGTAATACAATGTAAAAATAAATTTAAGCTGGAAATTGCACCCTGCAAATGTGGCAAAGTATCCTTTTAAGAGTTGCGGTTAAGCCAAGCCTGAAAATGCTGTATTAGTCATAGCAACAATTTTGGTATTGAGTTCAAAACTCTGGAACATGTCTTCATGTTTGGAAACTGCCGATTCAGCATTAGTAGTTGCTGGTCACAGATTGGAGCTCCGTGGCTGGTGGACCTGCTAACTCCCGGTGACCCCATCACAGCACACGCCCCACAACTGTCGTCCTGACTGCGTCTTTATTCTCTCACACTTTCACAAAAAATATTGTTTGGTATCCTTGTAAAGTCATGTATTTAACCATATTTGAAGCTTCAGTGCTTTGCAGATATACTTGTTCATGCTCAAATTGCCCCTACTTTGGAAACTACTAACCAAAGACTTTAGCCCCCTCTGCTGTGGAGGGGAGCTGCAGAGACTCACCTAAGGAAGCAAATCATTTCTTGTTGGTTGAGCCAAGTTCAGAAGAACATACCTGTTACACCCAGTGCCTTTCTGATCGGAGGCAAGTAACACAGGCTCTGGCATCTGGCAGCTGGGGAGCTGGAACTTGCATGGTTTACTTCTAGCCTGTGGCTAGGGAAGGTTTCAGAAGGAAGTGTGTGCTGGGTCGGGCAATGCTTCATCTTCTCAGGCATATATTCTCCCAATGAAGGCATGACATTTTGATGATGATGATGATGAATGTAAATATTGCTTTTGAAGAAAAAGAAAAACTACAACCTGGAAAATGACTCGATGTTCTTACAATATTGTTTTTAAGAAAGAACTGTCAACTCTCCCATTTCCTTCCTTCACCCTCTGGCAACCATCTTGCTGTTCTTTCTAACTGCCAGTTGGACTGTTTCAGTATGGCTGTGCAGTCATGCAGTATGCGTCCTCCTGAGACTGCTGATTTCATTTAGCATAAGGTCCTCGAGGTTCATCTGTATTGCCACATGGGGGGATTTTCTTTTTTAAGGCTAATATTCCACTGTATGCATATACCACATTTTCTTTATCCATGTATCAATGCCAAAAATTCCTGTTAAACAAGTTATGCTATAAATATCTGCTTTGCAACATTGTGCTTGTATGTAAAGATACTGCATGGTAGATTTAAACTACCTGCTAAGAGCCTAGCTCTCAGTCATGTTCTTATCACAATAAAAATAATAAAAGCACTGCCAATTTTGTTAGACTGTGGTGTGATGGATAGTCTTATTGTTCACACACCTTCCCTGTATGATCACACACCTCTGTCCTCACCCTGTGACTTATAGGGTGTGCAACAGGTGGAACACCCTATCCCACACACAGGCAGCTGGGCCAATAGAAAGTGGCCTCTGCATTGTCTGAGCCGAGCCTTCACCGAGGCAGGCTGAGCCTCTGGCTCCCCCAGCTCAGCCACAGGATGGCCACTCCCCAGACTCTTCAGCCTGGTGAGCGGACAAGGAGACACTGAGAGCGGAGCCAGGGCCCCAGCCACAGGCAGCCATAGGCAGCCACATGCACCAGGAGAACGAGGTCTGTGTTTGCTGCTTTAATCCATCAAGCCGCTAAAGCACAAAAGCTCACTAATACACATGGTATCCAGTGACCAAATAAGTAAAACGGGAAAGTGGACAATTGTTTTTCCATCATGGATTTAATGTGCCAAACACACTGGAGGACCTACTATGTGGCCCCCGAGAGAAGGATATGTTCGTGCCCACGTCCAAGGCTCATGGGGAGGTGGGGGGCAGTTAGGAACCCAGTATTCAGAAATCGCAATATGCCGTGCAGAGCTGTATGTGAAAAGTTTGAGAGCAAGGAGAGTGTGACTAACTCAATGACAATCCTCTAATGTAAGAATAACTGCAGTCTGGTTTTATGGCCCTCAAGGAACTTGCCACTTCAAAGTTGCCAACCGTCTATTTCTAGAAGTAGAAACCTCAAGTCTCTTTTATTCCAGGGAGAACACCTGCATGAGCTGTTTGTGTTAAGCAGATCGCCGTTCTAGGGATGGAGTCTCTTATGACTTGGTGGAGCTGGGGCTCACCAGCCCGCCTGTGCAGGGCTCCTTGGTCCGGGTGCTCAAAGCCATTGGGGAGGTTTGAGCATTTTTTGAGAAGGCTGCAGGATCCTGGGAGTCAGCCAGCAAGACCCCATCTTCCCACTTTTGCTTTTGCTCATTATTAAAATTGAAATGGCCCCAGCTGAGATTAGTCACCAGGAAGGCCACCTAAGGCCGCTATGGAGAAACTGCTGTGAAGGAAGAGGCGTGTGGGCTGGGAGCTAGTTTCTACAGCGCAGCCCCTAAATTTAGGGGAGGGCTGGCCTGGGTGTGCTGAGGGGCTGAGGGTAGAAACTTCTTCAGACATCAACACTTTGGCATCCTATTTGCAGCTTCGGCAAAGTGTGTGTGTGTGTGTGTGTGTGTGTGTGTGTGTGTGTGTGTGTGTGTGTGTGTGTGTGTAAGAGAGAGAGAGAGAGAGAGAGAGACAGAGTTACAAAGGGTTTGTAACAAAAGGGGCCTTGGCAGCCCCCTCCTGGGGCCTAGTCAGATCCAAGCCAAGGATTCTGAGGAGATAGGCCTCTTCCTTGAACCGCAGGAGAAGCTCTGCCAGTCCAGCAGCCTGGTAAGCAAATATCAGGGCATTGAACAGCCTCTCAATTTGTACCACCATCCATAACCCTCATAACATAAGCAGTTTGCAATATGAATTTCTCTCCAGTCTTTTCAGCTAGGGCCAAGGTTGGCTGGGTCCTGGAGGCTGCGCCCACAGCAGGGGTATATCCTGTTCTCCACACCCTCCCGCTCCCCCTCCCCAGCCCTTGGTGTGGTCTTCACCTCCCTCTTCTTGCACAGGGTGGTGCTGAGAAGAGGGCAGGAGGGTTAGAAAAAGGAGCAAATGCATCTTTATCCAACTGCCATTGCCATCATCCACTGTGTGTGGGTCAAGCAGCCCAGAGGGACAGGCACGTTGAAGAGTCCCCTGAAGAGTCCTCAGATGGTCTCAGGGTGACAGGGGCTCCCCAACTGCTACTCCCTTTGGCAGAACTTCTTTGAATCTGCCATCCACTGGCTGCTGGAATCACCTTCCACACCGGGTGGGACCCAGAGGGACATGTCCAGCCTAACGACTACCTGTGTGGTCACTTGGCACAGGGGTGCTCTCACAGCCAGGGGACACTTGCTGTCTCACTGCCATGCCTGCTCCAGCACCCTCTCTCCAGCCTCCTCTTATCCTGCCCAGTGCTGTGCTGGTAGATGCCCTCCCCAGGAATGAGGTGCTGGCCTCCCCTTCTCGCACACCCCTTCCTCACATGATTCTCTCAGAGCCCTCCCAATTGGCTTTGAGCCCTCCCTTCTCCCCATCTTGTCTCCTTACACAGGGAGGGGTGGGAGGAGCTGGCTGACGCTGTCACTCTTAGCCCTGGAGGAGGTATCTGGCCCAGGTGTCAGTGGTTTTCTTCATAGCTACAGGACACTTGACACCTCTTTGCACTCACCCTTAGCCGTAGTTGTCAGTTCTGGGGCAACAGGAAAAGTCCCATAATATCCTGTTATGCACAGAGCTGAGGTGTGATCTGAGCCACTGGAGGTCACAGTGGCTTGATGGGGACCCTAGACTCTGTCACTGCACCTACAATGGCCCTTCTCCCAAGGCTGGGCACTGATCTGAAAGAAATACCCGAAACACATAGAGCAGACTTTGCAACTGGCTTAAGGGGTTCCCAACGTGCCTGGACATATCTAAGGACGTGATGGAATGGACCGCCTGCGATGTCAACTTGGTATGATGGCTTGTATGGGCCGTGGGGGGTGGGAATAAGGGTTATACTGGGAAGGGTCTAGAAGACAGAGACAGAGGGAGTGACCTCCCAACCCTGCCCATCCACTAAGATCTGTGTCAGAGGCAGAAGGCGAAGGGTTCTGGATGTCATGGAAGCCAAGCATCGCTGTTGAGACACACAGGGGACCAAGGTGACATGGGCGGGGAGCATTTTCTTCCAGGGATTCTCCTGGTGAAGCTGGCCTTAGGAGTTTCCTCTCTGGCGGGCAGTCAGAGCACTGACGGCCACACCCAAACACACTGTTCATATCACTGAACAGTGGAGAAAACCCCACTGTCTAGTAACAGGGCTCTCTGTCAGCTAGCGCTGTGGCATCATGTTGAGCGGAAGAAGCCAGACACAAGAGGATGGTGTCTGTGGTGTCAAAGAAGGAGCACATGTGATCCACGATGGCAAAAGTCTGAGAGCTCTTGCCTCTGGGCAGGATGCAAGGGCACCTTCAGGGGTGAGAAGCCCATTCCCTGTCATCTCAGTCCACGTGGAGGTTACAGGCAGGTGTGCTTATCACAACCAAGCCACCAATCCAGCACACATGAAGTTAAACCCCAATTTAAAAAATCAATTAAGGAAATATATTTAGAAAGAAAATTTCAATAACATGGGGAAATGGCTATACTGTAATCTTTAGCAAAAAAAAAAAAAAAAAAAAAAACCAACAAAACCAGCATATGTGAGAGAACCAGTCATCTAAAGTAATCTGGGAAAGGTCTGGGTTGAAAGTCATCATGGGTCAGGAGGGATGGTGTGAGTTTGAGAGAATGGGCCTGATGTTGATCTACTTTCGATTTTTCTGTTTTTCCTAATTTAGGACAATGTGCTTGTTTCATTTTATAATTAGACGTTTGTCTTTAAGCCATTCATTTAAAAGCCACACTGGTGTTTTTGCAGCCTGTTTCACTGCTGGCTGAGGTTGACCAGAGGCCACTCAAGTCCCAGGCATTTTCAGATGAGTGCCTGTGAGGCAGGGCTTCAGCTCAGTGTGCTCATGTATCGGCTGTTGATGCCAAGAACTGACATTCCTCTTGATGCTCTCCATCCGCAGGTGATGCTGAGTTTAGTGCAGGGATGGCGTGGGCGATGCAGCCCTTGGAGCGTGAGGGTGGCGGCTAAACATGGAGCAGCAGGTAAAAGCTGGCCAGATCCCCTGGGGAAGACTAGGGTGAGACACCCTCTAGGATGAGCATCTAGTCCAGAGAGACAGTGTAGAGCTGCATAGATGAGAGCAAAGCCCTGCAAACAGGGCAGGGAGAGGGAGGAAGAGAAACAGGGACATGCAACTAAGTCACAGCAGGATAAACTGTGGGTTTGTTGTTGTTGCTCAGAATAATGTTTCATCGATTAAATGCAAAGAAGTCCCTGTGGTCCTCACCTCCTCCTGCATTCTTGAGATGAACTCCTAGTCCAAGAGGTTAGCTGAACACACCTCTGGACCCAGGAACCTGGGAGGAAACAGTGAACCTTGCTGAGTTGTTCTTCCTCACTTCAACCTGTGAAGACTCATCCTCATGCAGCGGGCATTTTCCAAAGCAATTTGGCCATGATGTCATTGAGTATTTAAGGTGGGAGCTGCCTGCGGGACCCCCAGGGCTAGCACAGCACTGGACTGAGGAGAAAATGGAATCTCAGAGGGAGAAGTATCTGATGAGGGCAGACACTTGTCAGCCAGAGTCTGGTGACTCAGTGCCTATTAGACTATTCCACACTGCCCTCTGGGGGCAAGTGTACTGGCATGTCCTCACCCAGAACAGGACAAAGCCCAGTTCCACAGGAAGAAGACATCGTCACTTACAGAAGCAGAATGCTTATCCAGCCACACCTGAGTGTTTTCACATGTGTCTTGTCTGGGAACACAAGGCCATTCTTGAAAGAATCAAAACTGTATGTATGTGTCCTGTTTTTAGTGGAATTGTATATTAACTGACTTGCTACCCATCTTGTGAGCTCTTTCTAAAGCACAATTACCTCCCCACTGCTTCAGGCCTGAGAGAGACAGCAAGTGTCTGCAAAAGTCTCTGCACACATTATATCGTTTGATCTTGACCACAGACCTATAAGGTTTGTGTTTGGGTGTTTTTGTTTTTCTTATTTTATTATTTTTGCTTTCATTTCACAGATGTGAAAACTAAGGTCTGGGGAGTTTCAATAATATATTCAGAGTCAGGAAATAGTGAAGCTTGGGCTCAAACCCAGCCGGATGACTGCAGAGTCCCATTCTTAATTGTTCCCTCTTGAACGTCTCTTTCAAGATTCACACTCCAGGTTATGACGACCAGCATTTAGGCTCTGTTGTAACACACACCGATGCCCCTTGATGGGTGGCTCTTGGTCGCTTGGCAATTTCTGTGCTTCTCTGTCCCCCAGGAGTCACTCGAGTCCCAGGCATCTTCAGGTGAGCGGCTGTGCCAGGGCTGAAGCTCCAGCCATCAGTTTCACCCTTTCAGCTTCCAGTTGATGGATGCTAATCTGCTCTAGACAAGGACCCCAGGAAACCATTTTTGTTAGAATTTTAGAAAGTAAATTCTCTAACAAAGGGTCAATGACCAAGTAATAGACAGTTTGATGTTTACTGAAGGGATAATGTGCTCAGGTCTGGATGTGCACACCTCACGCAACCCTCCATGAGGCAGCCCAGTCCATCCCGCAGACGAGAGAGCTGAGGACAGGACACTTCCATCAGCAAGAGCCACGGCTCAGTCCCTGTGTTAGGTGCCCCCAAATGTTTGGAGTCTCTGTAGCCTTCACCTAGATCGCAAGCCCGCTCTTCTTGTTCTAGAGAGCAGAAACCGAAACACCCAGAGGGCCCTCTTGTGGCTCAAGGGGCTCTCGTGTGTTCTGTCAACACTTTAAGTTTAGATAAGTAACCAACCACCAAGAAAGCTTGGTATGACAGCATGCAGTGTGCTACTGACAGAATTCTCAATTTGACCCTATTCTTCAGTCAATTGTTACCCATTTCATGTTGGAAATTTCTCAGAGCTCTTGGTAGGTTGTATCGTGTGGTGAGGCTCTCGGCCGCCAGCACCTGTGGCATAGGGCAAGCTCTCTTCAATGCCTACTGGTTTGGAAGGCTGCAAAATAGTGAGTCGGTAGAGTGAAAATTTGTAATGATACGTCCCCGTGAGATACCTGATCCAGAGAAAGACGGGCAGTGTTTAGCTCCCAGGTGAGCCTGTAGTTAAAGCCCTCTGGGCAACCCACTGTTGTAGTGTGCCAGGAGAAGCTGCAGTGGGTGAGAGGTATATTTACGTGAGCTGCGGCGATAAGACAGATGGGTAGACGGGATGAAGAGGAGCATGGAGTGAACCAAATGTTTCCCTCTCAATTTAAAGTGCATTTGAGTTGACTTTTATTGAGGACAGGTAGTAAATGAATCAGAACTTCTCATGCAGTACACTCCTGACACAACTTCTCAATTTCATTACCATTTGATGTAATTAATTCTCCAGCCCATTTTAAGTTCAATTTAAAAAAAAAAAAAAGAAACATCTCTGGTTTTAGTTTTCCCCTAGCATTAATGTATTCATGCAGTCTCCGCCTCCTCCTTTTAGAAGAAACTGCATTTCCTACTGTTAATGCTGTCTGAGTGCTACATTGCTCAGCTGTGTTGATCAGAGGAGCTGAGACATCCAACCCCCTACATGAACACTCTTGGTAAGTATCCTCTCAGCTGCTCTGCCTATTAGTTCCTCTTCTGGGATGAGTAAAAGCCTTGCCAGGAAACCCATAGAAGACACTTGGCAAATACCAGGAGCTCAGACAACTCTCTGAAAATGTAATCTTTAAAAAAAACTCTTTGAGATAAAGAAAGAGTCAGAATTTTGAATGAGCATCAGAGTGTGATAAGATCAAAGTTACAGAATGTGTTATGAATGAAAGATGTTAAAGGGAGCAATATTATCATTTGGGAAGCCTCCACTTTCAAAAGAAAGATTTTCAGAGAGATGATTTTTCATGAAATCTTGGCAAAAATTGATGTCCTCTGAAATGGTCTCTGAGGCTGGCTGGCTGGATGGTTAGTTGGTTTTTCCCAGAAAAGAGGGAAGCCTGAAGAGTGTCCAATTAATATCAATTAATAGCAAAATACAAATATCAAATAAAGTTTCCCTTTATAAGCTAACCCTGGTGAGACATTTTCTACTTGGCCACTTCTGGGTATGGGAGCTCTTATTCAAAGCAACTCAGGAGCTAGAAACAAGCTGCAGGGAAATGTGAGGGCAGCAGTTGGAGGTGACCACTGACAACAGGTTCCCCTGACCATTTGGGGAAGCTGGGCACCAGCCCATTTCATTCTAACTACCTGGAGTTGCCAGGCTGCTGGCTCTGCTCTTAGGTCTCTTAGGAGTGAGACAGGGTAGATGGTGGAGAGGAGGGAGGTCTGTGTGCCACTGTTCAAATTACTCATCCTCTCTGTGCCTTGAGGTCTTTATCTGTAAAATGGGGAGAGTAACATGATCTGCCTATGGGTCACCTTGAGGATTAATTGGGTGAATGGATATGAAGCTTAGACCTGTGTTTGGCAAGTCCAGTGCCCTTGGGGACCTGGACTTGATTGATTGATTGCTGGGGGCACACGTGTGAGGATGTTCTTGCTGCCTCAGGTGGGGGGAAAAGAGGGTAGTCACTTCCACACAGATTTTAAGACCATGTGGGACAGTTCTTGAAATTTGTATTTTTATGAGGATGAGCTCATGAATTTTCCCAACAGAGCCAGATTCTCACCTGGCTAGGAAGCTAGCAGTGAGCCCACCCTGCACTCCAAAGGGTCATCACTCAGCAAAAAAAAAAAAAAAAAAAAGGGAGTTCAGTTAAATGTGGAAAATCTGTTTCCATTCTAAGACCTGTTAATCTCGAAGATGGTTTGCATTCATGGTAGTGGCAAATTCCTTTAAAAAAGGAATTCTTTATAAAAGATCACTTTTCCTTTATTCACAGGGTGGAACAAGATGGATTACCAAACACCAAATACAACTGATTACTCTTATTATGACATGCCAGAACCCTGCCAAAAAACCAGCGTGAAACAGATCGGGGCTGCACTCCTGCCTCCACTCTACTCGCTGGTGTTCATCTTTGGTTTTGTGGGTAACTTGCTGGTTATGCTCACCCTGATAAACTGCAAAAAGCTCAAGAGCATGACCGACATCTACCTGCTCAACCTGGCCATCTCTGACCTGCTGTTCCTCCTCACCATCCCGTTCTGGGCTTATCACGCTGAGAATGAGTGGGTCTTAGGGAATGTGATGTGCAAGGTGCTCACAGGCCTATATCACATCGGTTATTTCAGTGGAATCTTCTTCATCATCCTCCTGACAATTGATCGGTACCTGGCTATCGTCCATGCTGTGTTTGCTTTAAAGGCCAGGAAGGTCAGTTTTGCGGTGGGGACAAGTGTGATCACCTGGGTAGTGGCTGTGCTCGCCTCTCTCCCAAGAATCATCTTCACCAAGTCCCAAAAAGATAGTCGTTATACATGCAGCCTTTACCTCCCATCTAATGACTTTCATTTCTGGAAGAAGCTCATTGCATTAAAGATATTCATCTTGGGCCTGGTCCTGCCACTGCTCATCATGATCATCTGCTACTCAGGAATCCTAAAAACGCTGCTGCGGTGTCGAAATGAGAAGAAGAAGCACAAGGCAGTGAGGCTCATCTTCGCCATCATGATAATGTACTTTCTCTTCTGGGCTCCCTACAACATCGTCCTTCTCCTGAACACCTTCCCGGAGTCCCTTAACCTAAATAACTGCATTAGCTCTAATAGGCTGGACCAGGCCATGCAGGTTACAGAGACCCTCGGGATGACGCACTGCTGCATCAACCCCATCATCTACGCCTTCATCGGGGAGAAATTCAGAAGCTACATCATGAGGTTTTTCCAAAAGCACATCGCCAGGAGGTTTTGCAAACACTGTCTCATCCTCCAGCAAGAGGCTCTGGAGCGATCAACCTCAATTTATTCCCAATCCTCCATCAAGCAGGAAATCTCCGTGGGCTTGTGACCTAGGCTCAGTTCTTAGACACAGCCTAACTTTATTAGATATTTTAATTAGACATCAATTCTGGGAAACCTGATCACTGTATGTTGATGAACAGCATCTCTCTCCTCCATGTACCTTAATTTATTGGCAAAGTCTCTCTTCACTGCCAAAGTTCATTATTTCTTTAAAACTCCTCAGAGACTTGCTGATTCATGAGTTGACTTACCTGAGCAGGAATACCAAAATTAATCAAGACACACATTGGTGGTTCCCTACCTGTGAGGGCAACGTACAGGTTGCAAATGTGCTTCAGATGTGCTTGTCTTGCTGTGGAGAGAAAAGAGATGAATGTGATCAGTTACCTGATGACACCTTCCACACGTGATCTCCCCTCCAAGCTGTGGGTGTTCAGGACCCACGAGAGCCCTGTGGCCTGGCCAGCACTGGCAAGAATCTTCAACTGGCCGTTTGAAGTGCCCTATTGGCAGGGGAGGGGAGAGAAGATGAGCTCAGGCTTCAGGAGCTGGGCCTGGAAAGACACGTGACTGGTTGGGGCTGGGGCCCCAGGTTGGTCAGAGACCCTCAGCAGAGCAGGGAGCCCTGGCCAGGCTGCAGAAAGCTCATTCCAGAGAATGACCTGGGAAGGTGAGTGTTTAAGGCAAGGAGACCAGCAACAAGCAGTCGGTATGTGGGGCCTCCACTAGCTGGAGGCCCCAGAATGGGAACGAGGGCTGTCTTCTCATATTTGGGATGAGCTCTTCAGCAGAATTTGAGGTGGATTGGGGTTGAAAGTGAGGGGCAGGGGCGTCAGAAATCGCTCCTAGCTTTCAAACGTGCAGACTGGAGATGGCCTAAAGAGACTTAGAACTTGGAAGGAGGAGGAGGGTTAGATCCAAACCAGGAGGGGCTAGTGGCAGAGGAAGGCCGTTTTGTGAGCTTGACACAGGCCCTCACAGACAGGCCCTGGGCTGTCTCCCCTTGCCCTCAGAGCCCTGCTTCCTGTCCCCTCAAATGATGAGCCCCTCCAGGGGCCTGAGTGGATAGTGGGGGGATCAGAGGTCTCAGGGCCTGAGGCACTAGAGGCAGAACTTGAGGTCTTGTAGCACCAAAAGGTCAAACCTGAGAACTGGTTGAGGGTTACAAAATCAGTGAAAATCCAGAGCTTTATGAGCATTAAATAAAGAGACCCGGTAGAGGCAGAGCGGCTCCAGTGATTGCCCTGGGCATGCCGCAATTGACCCATTTCCTTCTGGATTTACGTAATGACAGGCAAAGGTGAGAAGCTTCATATTCATTTAGAAACAGGCCACCTAGAGATTTATAAGACACAAAAAGTCCAACTTCTCAACCTCCTTGTTAGATACTCCCAGATGTCTTCTCCAGACAAATCAAACCCAAACACTAAGGAATTTATTCATTTCAAAGAGAGAGTTATGATTTTGTATGTGTGCAGTTTTATTTTGCAGTAGCTGAGATTGTTTCCAATTTGGGGGTAGAGAAGACCATTGTAGTAAACATTAGGTGGGGAACATAAAGGAGTGAGAATCACCCAGTAAATTAAGGTGTCAGAATAACAGGTGCTTCTGATTTTACTCAAGCTCTGAAATATGAAACTTGAGGGTTGTGGTGTCGGTGGAAAGCGGGTGTCAGTGCTTTGTCTTTTGCTCTTAAAGTTGTTGAGAGCGTTTGAGTAGCATGTAACCTTGGCCTCTGGTTCAATTCAAAGGGTCTGATAACCTTGTGCATGTACACGTACATCAGACATGCATCATGTGTATACATGTACATAGCCTTACGTATATATGAATTTACGAAGTGCTTGGAAGAAAATAAGTGTCTAATAAAACCCAAACTCTAAAGTAATTGATTGTATTCTTGTTCTTTCACTCAAGTATACATTTAGAGAAGAGCATGCAAAACTGGGAGAGCATTTTGAAAGTAGCTTTTGGAGAAATTTTCATTCACACACATACTGAAAATTGTACTTCTATTTTAATGTTGTGCATTTGAAGTTACAATGTTGCAATTTTCAATGCAGCAGGAGCCTCTCCCAAGTTCAGATGGCCAGACGAATTTGTAAAGATGCTGCCTCCAAAGGCGGAATTTTTGAATCAGTGAGCCTGAAATGTTCTAAATTTCAAATTTCATTCTACTGCTCAAACAGAAGAATTGACTTTTTGAAAAAAAAAAAAATTGATGAGTGTTTAAGCATAGGTCAAAGGATGGTACTTGAAGAAGATGCAGACCAGCATGCCTGGCCTGGCATCCTCAGTTGCACACACCCAAGGCATGAGGATGAGGTTGGTGGCACTAAAGCTTGTTTTTCTCCCAGTTAAATCCCTCCCCAAACTTGGCTGTAAATGAACACAACAGCAATTATTTGAATCTCTGTGTGTCGCTTCCCGGGAGAGGAGAGATGCTGTGGCCAAGGCGGCCATCCAGGCCCACTCCTCCAGCTGGGTGCTCACTTCCAAGCCGGGTCCACTTGGAAACGCGGGAGCTGGCTCTTAACACAGCGTCTGGAACAGTTCTTGAAGGACTGCCTTCCAGCTCTTAGGCCGAAGGAGGCTTGAACCAAGGAAGGAGCACAGGTGGGGGCTGGGGTTAGAGTACAGAGAAGAGTCAGGGAGGCGGGCGCTGTGTCTCATGAGGTGAAGCTGCTCCATGAGGAGGCTGGAAGATGTCCATCTTCAAGCACTGCCTGTCCTCTTTCCATGTCAGTATATGCAGCCAATGTCAACGTGGAGAAAAAGCAGGCCCAGCTGATGCAGCCTTTCTCCCATCCTCCCCAGGCCCGTTCCTTCAACCCCTTTACCTGAATCGGCCCCTGCCCTCACTCTGCTGCCCCTCCACTCTGCCCCTCACAGCCTGCAGGTGTCTGGCTCCCTTCTTCACCTCTGCTGCCTCAACCCAGATCCCTGCCCTGCCCAGAATAAAGTCAAAGTGAAGGAAAATGTCCTCAGCAGGGAGGAATATTGTGCAAATTCATAAAATTAGGATTCTGTTTACAGCGGTAGCCCAAGTGTTCTTAGTTTAAACAGCTCTGACTGGGTATATTTTTTTTATTTTGTAAAAGATTTTATTTATTTATACAGGAGCTGAGGTATAGATCAGAGGTGCAGGCGGGTGAGAGAATTCACCAGAGACAGAGCAGGGAGCAGAACAGACAGATGGACTGAAAATACTACTGAGGGGAGCAGCGGGCGAGACAGGAGAGGTCTGCCACGCCATGTGGGAAGCTCCCTGGCCAGCCGGGAATTGAACCTGCGCCTCAGAGGCTGCGGACAGCTTCACAGCATGGCGCTCAACCCTCTGCGCCACTGGGGAGGCCCTGACTAGGTTTAAATGCATTGGGATTTCCACCGTTGTGATAAAGTTCACAAGTCATTTCTTTTTTGTCTGTGGGAAGGACAGACTACCAAATATGAACATCAGCTTTCCAGTGTTAACCTTTTTAAGGAAGGCACAAGACTTACCACCAGCCTGAGGCTGGAGGTGAAGCCTAGAACAGTGGGGAAGAAGTGGCCAGGCTGAAGCCTCTCCCACTTGGTTTGCTGGCACCATCTCACCCCGAGGATGAGGAAAGAGTGCATCCACCACCCTCGCAGAGGTGGGTGGACAGAAGAGGCAAAAACAGGAAAGCATTCCCTCAGCAGCTTTGCTTTTAAATCAAATTCACAATAAAGTATTGCTTGTATTTTCCCAAGACGTTTATGTCACAATCATGCTGTTTCCCATTTTCCTTCATAATTTTTTGTATTTTTACAAGTCATATTTACATTTGGCTCCATTATCATTGCTACTTGAATTTGTGAGCATTAATGTGATGCTGTCATACTTCAAGAACTTATTTTTATGTCTTTTTCTTAAGGTGTAAACTGGTTTTTTGAAAGCACACACTACACCAAGGCACTGGGGAGCCTTTGAAGCCAGAACAACCTTGGGCTATACTGCTCCCCTGTGGCCATATTAGCAATGAGCAAGGGTGTTCTTCAGCCAGTCTTTTTTATTAATACATTAATTTTTTTAATTTTTTACATCATTGTTCATTTTTAAACAATATTTACTTCCCCCACCCCCTCAGGTATAGTCCCCATAGAGTTTCCTTCACCCATGTACCCATGCACCGTCACCTCTGTCCCCTGTGCTCCTCCCTCCCTCCCTCTGGTCCATCTCCCTCCTCCTCGCCAGCAGGATGTCTCTGGTTTATAATTGTCTGGTTTTGCTTTGTTGTGTTTTGTACTGTTATTTTTTTTACACTGATGTCCTATTTGGTTCCCCTATATTCCTGCTATAAGTGAAACCATCCATCCAAAGCAAAAAAAGTCAAGGACAACATAAACAGCTCGGATTACATCAAACTGAAAAGCTTCTGCATAGCAAAAGAGACATTAACCAAAACAGAGAGACACCCCACTGATTGGGAAAAAATCTTTTCACCCCAGTCAACTGATAAGGGACTGATCACAAAGATACACAAAGAACTCCCACGACTCAACAAAAACAAAATAAACAATCCAGTCAAGAAATGGGCAGAAGAACTTAAAAGACATTTCTCCAAAGAGGAAATGCAAATGGCCAACAGACATATGAAAAAAATGTTCAACATCCCTTAACATCAGCGAAATGCAAATTAAAGCCACATTGAGATACCACCTTAACACCAGTGAGAATGGCACATATCAAAAAAACAAGCAACAACAAATGTTGGCGAGGATGTGGTGAAAAAGGAACTCTCCTGCACTGCTGGCGGGAGTGCAAACTGGGCCAACCGCTGTGGAAAGTGTCTGGAGTTTCCTCAGTCTGCTAAAACTGGAGCTACCATAGGACCCAGCAATTCCACTCCTAGGGATCTATCCAAAGGACACAAAAACATTGATTCAAAAGGACACCTGTACCCCTATGTTTATTGCAGCACTACTTACACTAGGTAACAGCTGGAAACAACCCAAATGTCAGCCAGTCTTGACCACAGTGAACCAAGGGGTGGGAGAGCACATTGTTGTGTTCAGCTTTTTAATGTTGGTGTTTGTTGGCACCCGTCCCCTTCCCCGTTGTGGATGGGAAGTGTCTCCACAGCGGCCCAGGGTACATGACACACAACTCATCGTGGTTGTTTCTGAGAACAAGAACATCAGTAGAAGTCACAGGTTGATGCCTGCGGTAAAATGAAGGTTCCAGGTCAATCCTACAGATTGCTAAACTCACAAACTTGTACCAGGGTCACAAGGCATTTTGTGACAAAGCATTTGTAACAACCCCCTCCCACCTCTGTCATGTGCATCTCTAATGGGGTGCGGGTACCAGGTGTGGATGTAGGAGGATTTCTTTCTAGTCACACTCTCTTTTCTGCATTACTGTCATCACCTCATTTGAGGCATACTCAGGACATCGTGCAATTTGAAGCCTGAAAGATTGTTGAGGAGCAGTCAGCCCACCGCCTCCCTTATAGCGGAAGGGAGAAGCTCTTACAGTGGAAGTACAGAGCCCACCCCAAGCCCAGAGATTCTGATGTAAGAGGTGTGGGTGGCATGTCTCAGTCACACCAGGCAGTTCCTGTCACATCTGGGCAGCCAGTCATTAGGCACGGAGGGGAGGGGGCGTCCTGGTCCCTTCATAGGAGGCTCCCACATCAGTCATCAAAGGGAGCCCCAGAATTCATGGGCCCACACTCAAGGCCCTGGCTTACTCTTGCTTAAGTCGGAGCCACCTGGGGAGTCTTACAGTCACACCTACCAGCCCAGCCCCTCTTTTTTGATCAGTCTAACAATGCAGCCTGTGGTTTGACTTTTAAAAGTTGGGGTGGGGGGGTGGGGAAAGGAGGGCTTGGGGTAAATAAGGGGGTTATAAAGTCTACTTCTGTTCTAGACAAAAAAAAAAAAGTTTCCCAGTTGTGGGCCTCCCTGGTGGCACAAAGGGTTAAGCACCGCACTGTGAAGCAATCCACAGCCTCTGCAGCATGAGTTTGATCCCCAACCAGCCAGGGAGAAACCCATATGCCAGGCAGACCTCTCTTGTCTCGCCCACTGCTCCCCTCAGAAGTATATTTCAGTCAGTCTGTTCTGTTCCCTGCTCTTTCTCTGGTGGCTCCTCTCACCCCCCGCATCTCTGGCCTGCACCCCAGCTCTTGTATGCATAAATCTTTAAAAAAGTTTCCCAGTTATTTGCTTACAGAATGTGATCTCTGTCCCCCAAGTTGGCTTTCAAAGCGTGTGAAATTAAACTTAATTGGCAACATAAAATGGCTATGTTCAAGGTTCCAAGTATTTCCACTTTCACTTCTGGTTTTGAATTATGCTGCACCAGTCCACTCCAAGGGAAAAGTAAATAAAAGTGGGGTGCCAGACACCCCAAGCTGAGCATCTTCAAGTTTGAGAGAGAACAAGTCTCACATGTAGAAAAGGGTCTGTTTGAGATGTCTTGTAAGTGGGTATAGATTTTGCTGAAGTTAGCAAAATCTCCATATTCTCATCTACCCGTCCACTCTACCCCACCAACAGCCACTCTTCCCTCAAACTGGTTCGGCAAAGCATCATCTCTGGAAGGCTGGAAAACTCTGGACGTTCACATCAGCCCTGGGAAAGGCAAAGATAATTATGCAGAGAAAGCACAAAGGCAGTTTTAAGATCGCAATTGTGCCTATTTCCACTGAAATTTCTCCACTTAGCTTTATTTCCACTAACTTGTATTCTTCAAAAATCCCTTTTAAGCCCAAGCTATGAGACAGTCTCTGTTCTCCTGAGATTCACTATTTAGAGAACAAAGCAGGCAAAAAAGCAAAGCTACGTGGTGTTTGAAAAGCATTGGCAGCAGGTCCAGGGAGGAGAGTGGGCTCTCCCAGCTCAAGCGTGCTGGGGACGAAGGTTGGAGGGGGTCTGGGGCAGTGCAGTAAGGGCTGCTCAGAGGCCGCTAGGTGGAACACAAAAGAAACTATTATGCAAGTGTAATGGGTTAAATAGAGCAAGAGACAGCCCAGGCACCTGAAGTGGCTCAGCAGAGACAGAGACAGGGACTGTGCGAGTGTGGCCGAGGACTCCTCTAGAGGGACATCAGGAGCAGTGGCCAGTGGGCAGGACGACAGGACAGGACAGGACCCGGAAGCACGCCCTCCAGTCTGCCCGGTGCAAACACTCTGCCCTCCCTTGGAGGAGATGCGAAGCTCCAGGTTGGCAGAGCAGGGCATCTCCCTAAATCAGTACCCAAGTGCATGAGTGATGTATGATTCCACATGCCCCATTTATGCATCAATTCGGCAATTTTTGACTTTGCCTGCAAACATGCTTGCACAGGGCAAGTTCACTATCACTATCTGGTGGGCACATAAAGGAGAGTCTCGGAGCCCTCGATTTTTCAGGCTTTAATGCTCTCTCAGGGAACCAGACACCTAGGGAAGCTGGAGTGCAAGAAGGCAGGCACCGGCCAGGCAAGGGGCTAAGAGGCAGGCAAGCGAGCCTCCTAGCCCCCCCATGAATCTTTTTACTCCTTCTCTGGACTCTCTCTGGCATTCTCTCGTGGTCTCGCTTATTGATAACTGCCATAGCTTCTCGTCTCTGAGAGACACTGCGCTGCCTTATAGCCCTGGCCTCCGGGCTCAGGTGTGCTCAATGATGCATGCATGCACACCCATGCTCCAAGTGCCACGATCAGGCATGCGCTCCCAAGCTCCCAAGCTCGCTCCCAAGCTCCTTGTGCATCAACACGATCAAGGCCGCAGATGATAGCCACAGAAGCTAGTGGCGCGCAAAGCCTGGTTAATTCACTCACCCTCCACTGCTATGTGCAGTGCCTGTGTCCAGCTGTCAAGTGTGGAGTTAGTCCTGCAACTCCAGGAACCTTCTGACAGTGTACGAGAGACTCAGAGAAGGAGCAGCAGGCGGGGGGCGGTTGGGTAGGGGGCTTAGTGTCCGTGTTTTATTGTGACCATTTTGTAAAGAAAGCTGTCCGCACCCCACCGCTTCACCCTATGCCTCCTTAAATGGATCACACTGAACAGAGTGTGGTGTTTCTAGGACCTAGGTGCCACCGCCCTGAGGAAGGGGTGTGTAAGGGTCCTGCCGGACAAGACTCAGACTCTGAATTCTTCAGACTGGTTGTAGAATCTCTCTCTCCCCTCTTGCTTCAATTTCTATCCATCCATTATCTTCCCATTCAGGAGACATTTCCTGCATACATTAGCTAAATTGCATCTATATCCCCACCTCCCATCTTTATGCCAATACTAGCATTATGCACCACACCTATTTTCATTCACTTTATGACCTTGGGCAAGTTTCTTAAGGCCCTGAGCCTCACTTTCCCTGTCTGAAAATGGGGATGAAACCAGCCATTGCTCCACTGAGGGTGCACTACTGGCATTTCCATACTGTGAGTGATGACCAGCAGCCTCAGGGGCTATAAGGAGAGCAGTTACAACCCGGTCAGCCTTTGATGATCTGTCAAGGGTTCTTACGGTAGAGAAGGGTTCTTACATTAGAGAGCCCAACTGCCTGCCACAAAGCTTGGGTGTGTGCTCCCCATGCCAGTCCTATTCTTGCTCCCAAAAATAATGACCATGACTGGACCCCCACAGTGGCCAGCAGTGTCCTGGAGAGAGGACCCGTGATGACCTGGGGTTGATGTCCCAACTCAGAACTGCCCCGGGTCTTTCCCAAGGGCAGTTGCTCGGTGATGCCTTGATCAACCCCAAGGATCTTCCGGGGCTCCCATCCCGGCCAGGTGGGCCAGCCATGCCGCCCACACCGGGAGACCTTCATTAACAGAGACATAAAAGTCCCTTCTTCTCCCATCACTCAGAAAGAAGTATTTTTCCACTCTATGTTTTCTTTTTCCAATCGAGTAGATAGGTTTTCACACAGAGATGCTCAGACATTTGTTTACCAGCTGTTGTGCAATGTTTGTGACTCCCCCTCCCAAGTCATAGGTTGAAATCCTATACCCCAAGAATATGGTATCAGGAGGTGCAGCCTTTGGGAGGTGATTAGGTCATGGGGAGCCCTCATGAATGCAATTAGTGTCCTCATTCAAAGAGACATGAAAAAGTATGGTCACTCGCTCCTTCTCTCCCTGGATTTCTTCCCTCTCCTCCCCTTGCACCCCTCTCCTCCCACCCCTGTCTAAGACGCAATGAGGAGGTGGCTGTCTACAAAACAGGAATCGGGTCCTCACCAGACAGAGGACAGTGCCAGCTGCAGAGAAGAGAGCTCAGAAGAGGAAATGCCAGTGATGTCAGATGCCACAAGGACGCCAAGCAAGACAAGAGCAAAAGAAAAATACTCACAGATTCTGTGATGCAATCAGAAAGTTCCTGCCTTGTCTACTCTGGGCCAACTCGTGGCAAAGGATCACAGAATCATGTTTTCTTCTTCGCCTAGGAAAGTATAGCCTTTTCCCCCCTGGTTCTGGGCTCCCTGGGAGACACAGGACCAGACTCTTTGATCTGAAGGCCCTGGCTTACTAGGAAAGAGAAGGATCCACCCAGAGGGTGGGAATCCTTTGGGACAGGAAGGGGACAAGGACCTCAGACTCTGGTGCAGAGAGAGGAGCTGGCTCAAGTCACACCCTCAGAGGCACAGGGCCCGGGAGGGAAAGGCTGCAGGCTTAGGGGCCGTCCCTGGGGAGCACGCAGCTGGCAGTGAGAACAACCTTCAGTCCAACCTATGGGACTCGCATGGGTCTAGGGGGGCTGAGAGCCACCAGCCAGCCTGGGACCCAGCCCAAGCCCAGTTCTGAAGAGTTAAAATCTGCCACAATTTGATTTTGTTAAAGGGGATTTTCAAAATCGAGGATGCTGATGAGTTTCTTAGTTTGGCCTTTGTTGATAAGAAAAGACTTATCTATTTAAGATGTGGACTAGCGACTTTCCAACCTGCCTGACTCCACCAAAGCCGCAGCACGGCCAGAGTAGTGGGGAAGGAGGAGGAATTAAGAAGCCGCAAGAAGAGACGAGGGCAGTTCCTCTTCCTCTTTGACTCTTCTCGTCACACCCGATGACAACATGTGAGCCACCAAGGAAACGGTGAGGTGGAGAAGTGGGTACCGGGCCCCCTCGCACGGGCCACTGAGGCCTGTGTGCATGGGGCAAGCACGGGTTTAATGATCTGACGACAGGGTGGTTTCGGAAATTTCTGTTTCTGTTTCTTGTCATTCATATAAGTGCAATTTGCAGGAAACCGAGAACCTTCCATCTGGTCAGCAGGTGCTGGGAGTCTCTGCCCAGATGCCCTCCTCAGGGCCCACAGACTCACCTTCCCAGCTGCTGGTGATGGGTCTGCAGGGCCCCTCAGTGGGAACCACCTTCAGGCACTAGCACCTGCCTGCCAGGGATGTTCCCTCCCAGAGGATGTCCAAGGCCAGTGAGGGGGAGTGCAGGGGCCTGGTCCCTCCCTGTCTGGGACACACAGCTCCAGCTGAGAGCACCCCACAGGAGCAGCAGAGGCCTGGGCTGGAACCACTGTAATGGGCTTCTCCCTCTGCAGGTCTTGCCTCACTCACTCCTGGAAGCCTGACCCCCTACCCCAAGTCTCTTGGGCACAACCAGAGCTCTAGATTCCCAGAATGCCAGCTAAAATAAACCAGTCCTTGGCTTTCAACATTCTCTTCCACAACTCAGTCACAGATGCCAAGAAAAATAACATGTCTCCACCTTGAGTTCTGTTATTTTCCCTTCCATTGTCCCCTCTTTTAGATACAGGCAAATGGTCTCCCAAAAACCTAAAAGAAAAAAAGACATTAGGAGGAACAGGGCAGAGAGAAGAGGCCTTCACACTCCTGGCTGGCTAAACCCCGCTTTAGCTTTCGGCTTGGAGGACACACACCCTCAGAAACCTCCCCGGTCCCTCTGACCGCCCGTAGCTCTGTGGGCTTCCCCCAGCACAGCATGTGCCTCCCTGGACAAGTCTGTGCAGCCCTGACCCTCCCCTGGAATGGCAATGCTTGAGGGCAGAGAACAATGCTCACCATTTCCTCCCTGGCTTGGCAAAATTCCTGCCACTGGGGACATGTGTCATTGGCCAGAGAGAGCTGGTCCCGTCAAGTTGGGCAACTCAAGAAAGTTGAATAAGGGCGTTCTTTACAAAGATTTGGATGGAGTGTAGGGAAACCACAGGTGCTTGGTGCTAGCCAGGAGAGGCCATCATTCCCGCTGCTGGGGATGAAGGCTCAGGAAGCTTATCTGTTTTTGTCTAAGATCTAACTGGTAAGGGGGCAATCTCTGAGACCCCCAAACCTGCACTTTATGCAAACCTAAATTTCAATTTTATAATACCCTCAAAACAGGACATCCCAAAACCAAGCCAGGAAAAATGATCTCAGACCATTGACATCCTTAGTGCTCCTGCCTAAAAAAGTGCAAAACTCCTCTGGACCACAGACCACGAAAGTTATCACAGAGAAAATAATCCCCAATAAATAAGAGCTCACATGGAGACCACAAAACACACACAGGTGGGTCGCCAAGAGTGATGGCCAGCAGACCTACAGCCCGAGGATTAGGACCCTGAAAGATTTGATTAAATATGGTTTGATTGAAGTTATTTTTATAAAGAACTAAAGTCCTCATAAGACCAAAATACATTACCAGAACTCACTGGCCACCAGGGAGATGCCACTCTTGCGGAATTTGTCTTCTTGCCCTAATGCAGCACCTTCTCCCAGAATGTGGAAAGTCCTAGAAACCCTTCTGGAATAGAAGGGCTTTACTCAGTGAGTGTTTCCCTTTCTTCTGAGCCCCCTTGCTTCCTAACTAGGATAGCTCTCAGGATTTACTGATTTCCCTTTTTCCTTCAGCACTTTATCTGCAGTAGGGTTAGTTTTAGACCACTCTAATGAATCACGTTTCAAAGTTTTGGTAAAGATTGTACCCAACTTCTTGTTCATTTGCTACTGGCAGATTTTTAGAACTTTTACTGAAATTATTTTTGGGTCATTTTATAAGGTATTGAAGGAGGGAGAGTCCCTGATCCTGCTTCATTCGGCCATGTTTTCTAGAGTATCCATGTTGATGTTTTCTTTGATTTCATAAGGGTTTCGAAACTCTGCACTGACTATTTCAGCTTGAGCAACCCTGGAGGAAGTGGTGTTTACTGTTGTTGACTTTAGGGTTTTTATTTATGAATAGCTTTTATTTAGGAAGATCATTATCATAGAATATTTTTCTGTTCTTCCTAAATTTTCTATAATATTTGCTAATAAAAATTACAGATAATCTGAACGCACTGGTATTGGGAAATTCATCTTGAAAGACAGAATTAATTATCATCATGGTAAATTTTCAAGTATCCATTTCTCAATACCAAGTCAGGCCTCTGGAAAATATCAGGTCAGCACTCAACATCCTTGCATCTGCCATGTGTTGATTGAACTAAATTTAATGTTGGATCTATCAATCAGCAACCAGCCAAGAGACAGAAGTCGCACCAGTAATTTGAACAAAGAACATCTACTAGAAAGAATAGTTTACTACTAAAAGAGGAGTAACAACCCAAAGCAGTGGGGAGAACCCTAAAGAATAGAGGGACAGCAGGTTTGGGGAGCAGCCTCTGCTCTAGGCTGAAGCTGAGCACCCAAGAAGCTGCCTTCCCTCCCAAGGTGAGAGTCAGGCCTTGTTAGAGGGGTATTGTTAGGGCAACTTTCCCAGAGAAATCAGAGAGAACTCAGAGAGGTGTGTGTGTGTGTGTGGGAGAGAGAGAGAGAGAGAGAGAGAGAGAGAGAGAGAGACAGAGACAGAGACAGAGACAGACAGAGACAGAGAGACAGAGAGAGAGAGATTTAATTGTCACACTGGGGACGGGGGCTCGGTGGGATAGCTCCCAAAAGCTTGAGCCCGGAATTGCAGGAATGGCAAGGTTTTACACCATTTCTATGTGGAAGCTTGTTACCCCATCCATCATAGACTTTCTTTATTGCTTGGGAAGGGGGTCAAGGTAGCCATATCTGCTACTGTGGGCAGGCAGCACAGTGCAGGAACTTCCTGCTCCAGCAAGCAGCAGACTCCAAGCAGCAGACTTAGCAACTTCCTGCTTCAGTAGGACTTCAACCCACTGGATTGTCCGGGAAGTTGTCGAGGTCCTGCAGTTTGTGGCTGCGGAGCAGGAGACTCCCCACTGGGATCAAGGTAAAGCTCACAAGAGGATGGGTACCCCTGGGTATCTAACACACCCTCTGGGGTGCCAGCAAATCTCAATAAGAAGCTACCTACTGCAGTGTCAGCAAAACTCACTGGAGGTGGGCCCCTCCACAGGGCACTGCCCGGTTTTCCCAAAGAGCAAAACGAAGCAAACAGCAACCAAGTCCTGGCACCAGAGCCAGAAGTCCCTGCCTCTTTCTGTAACCTCCATGTCTTCTGGCAAAGGTGAAATGTGTACAGGGTTCAACTCTAGGATCACAAAACAGGGCAATGAAGGGGCAATGAAGGATCTGAGAGCAGCAAACTGAGAACAGGCACATCGTATCATGTATCTTTTTATTGAGAGTCAATGTCATATGAAGACTATTTCTGCAACTTCTGTAAAATTATTTCTAAACTCATCATCACCCAGTCTATTTTCCAACCTCCCTGACATAAGAACATGGTAACAAAAGAATGAGATAATGGGCATTAGCTGTTGAACCTGGTCATTTCCTCCTCCATGTTCCTCCTCTCTGCAAATCATTCTCTGAACATCCTCCTTAACACTCAACTATTTTTCCTGCTTGATCATTCTCCATAAAACTGCTCTCCCAGTACTTTACAATGAACTGGCTTCTTTTGTTTTATCTGAAAAATGTAATTGCCATGAGGGGGAGGATATTTGTCTTTTTGGCTCATTGATAGACCCCCAGTAACTAGGATAGTGCTGGGCACATGCTAAGATGCCCTATAAATATTTGTTAAATAAATAAATTATCTATGTATACAGGGGAAGGATATAATATGATTCTTTCTTGGGCTGACATTTGAGTCGAATTAGAGTAAAGAAGAGGAACTCAGGGTGTCAAAGGAAAGGTCTGTGGAGCCACTTGCCAAAGCCACAGACTGTGGTGACAATTCACAAAGTGGCTCTGTTAGGCTCCAGACATTAGAAAGGTACATAAAAACTTTCCCTTGCCTTAACTTCAGATCTCTCAACCACTCCTTCCTACCAATTCGGAACTTTCTAGAATCCCATGGCTTGGGTGTGGGTAAGCAGAATACTGGGAACTGAGCCAAAATAAAATACTGAAAGTCAGGGCCATACTGATATCGGAAGTTAGTGTTTTTTCTTTGGGAAACTTCACATTTCACATGATCGTGTAACAATGTACAAGCCACCTGCTGTGGTCTTCCTCCGTTTACCCGTAGGCTATGCAGTATGTGTACTCAGAGAGATTTTCAGGTTTCAGACTTTGACTTGACTTTCATTTCCCAGCCTGGGTCTCACCAGTGAGCTTCACGTCACAAAGCGTCATGAGTTGCCATCACCTCCTCTCTGGAAGCTGGGATGGGGGGCGGGGGGTCTCCAAAGAGCCCAACCTCAGGAGGTAGAGCCAGGGGAAGGGCCTCTGCTGACCCTCACACACTCACAGAAACCCATACCCAGAGGGAGTAGAGGGCTGGCTGGGAAATATTCACAAGTCTGATTCCCACCAGCACCAATCCCTCCACACAAAGAAGCGCCGCTACATTTTCCTGTGAGTTAAATTTAATGCTCAGTCACATACTTGTCTGGGCCCTTTTTAATGTTTACTTGTCCTTTCTCTTAATAGTTCCCTCATATCTATATCTATATTAGCAGGCCCACATTCTGTATTGAATGCTACTTCAAACATGTCTTTGCCTCAAAAGGATGTCATTTAGCCAGCCAGATGAATGCCAGACCAACTAAGACTGGTCCACAGACTTTGCCGGGCACAGGATAAAGAGTAAATTCAGGAGATGTCCATACATAGTTCTCAGTTTTTCAAGTTCCTCTTCTCAGTTCATCCTTCTTCCGAAACCCACACATCTTGGGCACCCCCCACCCCCTATCCCCCTAGCTACTTCCTCCCACCACTGCAGGTCTGGGCTCTTCTGTCTCTTCTGCTTTGGACTCAGCCCTACCACACCCCCAGCCTCAGGGTGGAGCTGAACCTTTTCCCTGCACATTCTCTGCGCCCTGACTTGATGATGCCTCTATGTCCTCACCTTGGAATTTTCCTGTTTCTGTTCCCCTTCTCAGATCTGGGTCAGCCCCTAACAGCTTACTTAAGTCCTCACTTTCCTCACTACCAATTTCTCTCATATTTCACGACAGCCTCCCCGTCACTGGCACGAAAGCCCCATCTCTCAAGCCTGCTGCCCAATGACATCACTCTGCAGCCTCATTGTCCCCAAATCCTCCCCCCATTGACCCCAACCCTCAGGCCAAGCACACACTGGCAATTAAAAACCCAGACACATACCACTTGTCGTGGTTCTCTGGATTTCTGGATGCCCATTTTGATTCAGGGAGTGGGCTTCTGCTAAATGCTGGTTTCTCTCCATCAGGACCCCTAGTTTCTGTGAGGCATTTTGACCACTTGTTACTCCTCAGAGTGTCCCCAGTCAGAGCGCTTCCCCATCACTCCCTCCGTATCTCCGCAGAACAGCAGAAACTCAGTTCCCTTATCTGGAGCAGCCAGGAGGAGGGCCATCTAAAGGCCACAGGGAAATCAAAGGCGGGGTGCAGGGAAAGCAAGCAGGAGGAGAAAACAACTTCCCAGTTTCTCTCAGAGGCTGAAGAAACCCTGGGGGCCTGGGGGAGCTTTCAAGTTGCTTTATTGCGGCTAGTCCCCAGAGAACCGTGACTGGTGGGTAGACCCACAAGGGGAATAAACAGCGGTTCCTCCGGCCCCTCAGGGTCAGGGCTGGCTGTTCAGAAGGAAACTTTCAACTGCCCAGGCCATTCCCACAGCAGCGTGGATGGCAGGTCAGGAGGCTATGCCCTTCCCCCCAGGAACTCATCCTGAGTGGTAAGTCATCAATGTGTTTAAGTCACTTATCTCCATGTTGATGCTGAGGATGGTTTCACTTTTGCCAACATTTGTTTCTATCCTTCACAAGAACTCAGATCCCAGCCTGTCGCAGCAAGCAGTCTCAGGGTGAGTAAACTTTTTAAACATGAAATATTGTGACTTGCAACTATTTCTTGACTCTAACCTGGGTGGTTCTCTGTACGAGTGTGTTTTCTCACACGCTGCCGTCAGGTGGGCAAGACTTGTTCCTACCCAGAGAGCGTGAGTCCCATGAAAAGCGACTGTTTGCTTTGACCTCCCGTGGATCAGACCCGGATGAGGCACCCAAGTGCTTCTGGGGTGGGCGGTGGCCGCTTCCCTCGGAAAGTAGGGTCATGTGAGAGAAGTGTTTATTCTCAGTCTTCTCGGGTGTAGACCTATTCTGGCCAAAATTAAGCACCAGAAAAGGGGAGGTGTGACTGCGAGGATGGTAGTGCTGTCTGCTGCTCCCTCTTCAGATGCCTGAAGGGAAAATAATCTTCCCTCTCTCCACAGGACAGCCCGACAATGGCCAATTACACACCAGCGCCAGAGGACGAGTATGACGTGCTCATAGAGGGGGATCTGAATGACCACGACCTGGAGGCCACGTGGTGCCCCCAATATGACACCAGGACCCTCTCAGCGGGGCTGGTGCCACAGCTCTACTCCGCCTTGTTCATGGCCGGGATCCTGGGCCACACCTGGCTGGTGTTCGTCTTAGTAAAATACAAAGGACTCAGACATGTGGAGAACATCTATTTCTTAAACTTGACCATTTCTAATTTGTGTTTCTTGTTCACCCTACCGCTCTGGGCTCACACAGCCTCCCACGGGGGGATCCTTGGCGACCCCATGTGTAAGATCGTCACTGGGCTCTACTCTGTCGGCCTCTACAGTGAGGCACTTTGGAATACCCTTCTCATTGTGCAGAGGTACCTGGTGTTTTTCGATGTGAGAAGGATTTCCTCAGCCGCCAGGACGATGACCTGCAGCATCATCGCAAGTGTCCTGGCCTGGGGGACAGTCTTTCTGGTCACACTGCCTGAACTCATGTTTTACAAACCTAAGGTGGAAGGTCAGTGCTCCTTTAACAAGCCTTCATTCCTGCCAGCTGAAGAGCCATTCTGGAAGCATTTTCTGACCTTAAAGATGAACATTTTGGGACTTCTTTTTCCACTAATTATTTCTATATTTTGCTATCTGCAAATGAGAAAAACACTAAGGTTCCAGGAGAGGAGGTATAACCTTTTCAAGCTCGTTTTTGCCATAATGGTTATTTTCCTTCTGATGTGGGGACCCTATAATATTGTGCTTTTCCTGGCAACTTTCAAAGAATTCTTCTCCCTGCATGACTGCAAAAGCACCTACCACCTGGACGGAGGTGTTCAGATAACGAAATTCCTCGCCGCCTCCCACTGCTGTGTCAACCCGCTTCTCTTCATGTTTCTCAACAAGACATTTAGGAAATGCCTCTGCCCTCTGTGTGGTAACACTCCACTTCAAACCTCCCAGGTACCTGCGCACAATTCACCACAAGGAGAACTCAGCTATTCCACTGAAGTTTAAACCAGCTTCCTTCAAAGGCAGGATAAATAAACATTGATTTGTCTCATTAAATTGTTTTGTGTAATTGATTTTTACACATCTGCATATAAAGCAGGATACAAGAAGAAACAGGGCAGGCAAACGACGCACTGAGTATCAATTTTGTCTCAGGCACTGTGGTAGGCTCCTCCTTCACACCTCACTACTTCTCCATGGTATACATGGAATTGGCCTCCTTTCTCTGGAGGGGAAATTGAGGCTCCAAATTCTTCTAAGACCACAAAGCTAAAAAGTGCAGAGCTGGGGCACTGGTTGAATCAAAGACTATGCCTACTTCAGCACACAATTGGGCAAAAGGCACGTAAAATAACTATGTACTTTAAAAACCAATTGGATCACATTCTGAATTAGGGTTACCTCTTAGGCCCCTTAGATTTGTAAGGATGGCTCATACTTGGCCCTAAAACAATCCTGTCTTTGGTGTTTGGAGCTGGATGCCACACTCACTGATTTCTTGATGCCCTCCCCACTGGTTCTCGAGACCTGGAGGCCACCATTGCCTTGCTGTCATGGGGGCACTGTCACTGCTTATGGCTGAGTCGGCAGACATGGGCCTGCCCTGGTTGCCTCCATCTGCTGGCCCAACATCTTTGCACAGAAGTGAACTGGAGGCCAGGCATTGATGCGTCCTGAAAACTGAGCCAGGTTACCCACTCCGGCTGCACCCAAGGGTGCCATATCACACTGCCCCTCTCCTGGAGGGAGGCACACATCAAGCCATTGAGCCTTAGAGAAAAACAGTGGACCTCTCCTCACAGGAAGCTCCTACCTTCCAATCTAAAATGGATGCATGCAAATAAATACACAGGGACACCTGAACCATCCATAGTCCAAATTTTGGCAAACCAAATAGGGTCCTTTCTTTCTCAAAACAGTGGGTAGAAATTGCTTTGTACTGAAGAAATAAGAGGGAGAAAAATCTTTCCTGAGCATCAGAAATCTCCATCTGCTACCCCATAACTGAAGACCTCCATTTGTAGGAGATGAATTATTGAAAAAACCTGTGTGTGGTGGCTGTGCCCCTTCAGTGACATGCCCGGGGAACAGCAGATGACTCTAAAAGATATTCTACGGCAGTAGCTCTCAAACCTTAGCACACAACACACCGTCTACGTAGAGGGCAGATTGCCGGGTCCCACCCCAGAGTATCTGATTTATAGGTCTGGGGTAGGAACACAGAATTTACATTTGTAACATATTCGTAGGGATACTGCTGTCCTGGGGCCATACTCTGAGAACCACTGTTCTAGGGAGCAGGATCTCACCATGAGGTTCTGTTCTGTGCTGAATTTGTGATTGTTACGAAATTTAGAACCAAGGATGAATTATTCAGGAAAGTAGAGAGATTTGGAGAGGCGGGGATAGGGATGCAGTGGAGGCAGGGACAGAGGATCCGTGAGGCAGCTGTCAGCTGCGAGGAGAGGAATAAAAGGACATATGCCAAAGATTTCCGTTTTACTGACATAAACCTGTTCTCTGACACTCTGCATTGCTCACAGAGGCCTTCAGCTGGAGCTGCTCTTTCAGGAATGTGATAGAGCTACAGTCAACTTCAAAGTGAGATGGGGTGGGCGCAGCCCAAAAGAAGTTGCTCAGGGTTTTCTCTAAAACAGAGTCTCCTGCTATTTCAAAGGCAAATGCTAGTGTAGAGGGGCAACCAGGCACAGGGGGGCACAGGGAGGGGAACCCGGAGGCTGGTGAGCCCCAGAATCTCTGAGCTTTCCTCCTCTGGGCTCTCTCCAGCACTCTCTCGAGATCTCAACTCTTCTGCAGTCATGCCGCCCCTCCTCTCATAGCTGCCCTTATAGCCCTGACCTCCAAGCTCAGGTGTGCACACTTGCACATGCATGCACACACCCATACTCCAGATATCCACAATCAGGCACGTGTGCCCCACGCCCACACTCCCCAGCACCTTCTGCATCAAAACCACAAGGTCACAGGTGATAGCCACAGAGGTTAGTGGCGTAAAAGCCTGATTAATTCATTTACCTACAGCTAGTTACCACCATAAAAGAAACAAGAAACTAAGGTGTAGGGTAAAGAAAATGTCAGGCTTTTCTGCCCTCCTGCCATCAGGATAGATGATGGATCCTTGTCCTGAATGCATGCCTCATGGCGGGCACCTGGAATAGGGTGTGGGCATAGGTAGATGGGATTCAGCTGAGCTAAGACTGTGCTTTTAAGGGCGGCGTCACGGGGATGCCAGCAGAAGCCGAAGCCGAAGCCGAAAGAGAAGCCGAGAAGCAGCAGAATGAATGCCTGAGAGCCCAGATAGAGTGAAGACTTGCTGGGGGCTGGGAGGCCTGCCAGCCAGCACCCCTGCCTGCCATATGCCTGGTGAACCCCAATAAAAGACCTGCAAAACCACTGAGGACTCTGACTCCTCCTTTACCCGGTCTGCATGGGATCAGAAAACCTGCACTGTGCCCATGTCCTGCCTTTACATAAGGTGAAGTTTGAAATGGCAGCTTCCCTATCCAAAGCAAGATGAGGAACGACTGGAGCTCTCAGACACTGCTGGTGGAAATGTAAATTACATACCGTGTTGTTGGATTCTGAGACCCAATTTCCGAAGGGTGTGTGGGTGCTGAGTCCTCCCCACGCCAACAAACATTTCTTGGGCTTCAACAGGGTATCCAAGAGTTTAAGGCAAGTTGACACTATCTTGGGGAGATAATGTCAGATTCCATAGGTTAAGAGCTCAGTCTCCCAAGTCCACGCTCCACTTCAGACACCGGCCCCAAGCCCCAGGCAAGCCTGCCCTTCTGACCAACTGGCGAAAGACAAGAGCTCTCCCCAAAACCCTCTTCACGCTTCAGGTTGAAGGCTGGGGCCGCAAGTCCCAGGTTCTCGTCTAGGCTTCTGATCACCTGTTATCAATCAGAGCTTCCCAGAACATTCACCTCAGATTCAATTAATTTGCTAGAAGGGCACACAGAACCCAGGAAACCCATTGATTCACTAGATCACCAATTTTTTTTACATGTTTTGTTGCATTGGTAATATTTGTAAATATTTTTATATTGTTTTTCCATTCTTAGTAATATATTTGACATAGTTCTTCATTTTTGCATGATGTTTGATTTCTCCTCTCAAATGCTTTCCCCATAAAATTACCACCAATAAGACACACATGAACCCTCACCATAGACAGACTCTAGCGCTCTTCCCTCCCGTTTTGTAGATCACAGATTTTTTTACAAAGGAGTGATGAAGATACAAGTCCACAGCCAGATGAGAAAGCTGCACTGAGCCAGCTACGGGGAAAGGCGCAGGGCTCCAGGCAGGTGTGCCATTCTCCCTTAAATTTTTACATGTTCATCAACCTAGAAGCTCTTTAAAGTCCCTTTCTCTTGGACTTCTAGGGAAGCTTCGTTACATAGGCGTGAGTGATTGTAGGGTAAGGTAAAAGGTATCAGGCTTTTCTGCCCTCCCGCCATCAGGATAGATGAGGGAACCATGTGATCCTGAATGCATGCCAGATGGCGGGCTCCTGAAGTGGGTACACCTGCGCTAAGACTGTGCTTTTAAGGGCGGCGTCGCAGGGACGCCAGAAGCCAAGAAAGCAGCAGCAGAAGCCGAAGAAAAGCCAAGATCACCAGAGAGCCCCCCAGCACCCCTGCCTGCCATGTCCCCACTAAACCCCAATAAAAACCTGCAAAACCACTGAAGACTCTGACTCCTCCTTTACCCGTTCTGCATGGGATCAGAAAACCTGTACTGTGTCCTGTCCTGCCCCTTACAGTGATTAAATTATTGACTATTAGCATTTGAACTCCACCTCTAGCCCCTCTCTCCCCTCCCAGGGAGTAGGAGGAAAGTCTCACTATTCGATGCTACTCAAATTGGCTTCTCTGACAACCAGCCTTGGGTGTTTTTCAAAAGTTACCTTCATTAATTTAATAAGAGACACACCTAAAGCTCTCAACACAAGAAATTCCAAGGGTTCTGTGAACCAGGAACTGGGGATGAAGACCAAATATGTATAAGAAATTATATTTTGGTGACCTCAATGACCAAATATGTATTTTCTATAAATCACAATGTCTCACACAGACACATTAGAAAAATCTGGCTGTTTCTTTAAAATTAAGCATATAGCAATCAAGCATTCCACTCCTAAGTATTTAACCAAAAGAAATGAAAATGTATCTCAGTACAAAGACTTACACATGGGACGTTCTGGTAACATTGCTTGTAATAACCTCACACTGGAAACAACCCAAATGTACTGCAACAGATATAGGGATAGACAAAGTGGTATACTTTTATAAGGAACTTATACTTTTCAATAAAAAGGAACAAATTGTTGATAAACAACAACATGCATGAATCTCAAAAGGTGAGATAAAAGGCAGATTTTTCAGAGTGTTTACTTTGTGATTCCATATATCCAAAATTTTAGAAAATTCTGAAAAACAAATCCATATTCTGGAAAGCAATCAATGCTTGCTGAGGAGATTCTGGGTGGGAGGAGAGAAGGATGGATTATAAGGAGGTACAAGGAAGCTTTTGGGGATGTGGATATGTTTGTATGTTAACTGTGGTGATTGTTTCACTGGCATATCCGTATGTCCAAACCTACCAAATCGTATGCCTTCATATGTGGTTTATTGTAAATCCACTAAGCCTCGAAAAGGCTCTGAAGGAAAAGAACCTTCCAAAGATGTTCCAGGCAATCAATTATATTAGTATGACTTGTCTTGGAAATACACAACAAATAAATACACTGGGGAGATCCAGTAAGGGTGTTTCTGTTACACGTGCTGAGTTAAGAGATAAAATACAAAATGCCCCTGGACCACACTTCTCACCTGCGCCACTGAAGAGGCAGGGGGAAGCAGAGGCCCTGAGGGAGACCCCAAAGGGAGCACCATCTATAGCAAGCACTGGCTATTCTGTGGTCTCAGTGGGTGCTATGTATGAATTGTGTCCCCACCCCAAATTCAATGTTGAAGCCCTTCCCCCCACACCTGCCCCCTGTGATGGCATTTGGAGATGAGATCTCCGGGAGGTATTTAAGTTTAGATGAGGTCAATAAAGTGTGGCCCTCATGGTGGCGGTAGTGAATTCATGAGAAGAGACAGGAGAACGCAGTGGAAGACGGCCAGCGAAAGTCAGATACGTAACCTCACCACGCTTGGACTTCCCAGCCTCCAGAATTATGAGAAATAAATTTCTGGTGTGTAAGCTACCCAGTCTCTGATATTTTATTATAGCAGCCTGAGCTGAGAGAGCTCATGCAGACTGATATTAAATCACAAATAGCAACACCATGACAAGATGAGAGCAAGATCTTGGGAGGTATGCAAAGAGGCTAGGAAATTCCAGAAGAGAAGAGGAGAGGACAGAGAAATTCTCGTCACAGAATTATATAAGTAGAGCTGTCTACAGCATGTCGGGGAGAAATCTCAGATGACATTTTGGGATGTGTACAGTCTTAGCGATGAACTCAAAGACCAATCCTGTCAGAATTTTCATTATGAAAATATAGAGTGTGTAGAGAATAAAAATCTACAACTTTTACAGTGACTGGGAGGAAACAGTTATTGAAAATCAAGTTTGTGATGTATGATCCAACTGTAACAACCCTCACATATCAGAGGTACCTTGAAAGGATAATAGTTGAACAGGATCTCCCTCCCCTGGCAGAACAAGAAGATACTTACCCTAAAGAGTAAAAGAATGCACACCTCGCCACTTTTCCATAAACTATTGCATTAGAAAACTAACAATAAAAGCCCAAGAGAAGGTGGCAAGTGTAGTCAAGCAAAACTGTTTTGCCTACAAATGTATTTTTTTACAAATGATTTTCTAATGCCCAAAAAAAAAAAAAAAGTCCTAGCTGGTCAAAATAATTCTGATGTGGAACATTTGAAAGAAAGGTTAGTATCTCAGGTACAAGCTCCTGTTCTTTTCAAGTCTTTGTATTTCTGGGTAAAAAAGGGAATGAATTTGGAAACGCTGGGAGTCAGCGAGTGGCAAAGCAATACAATTTGAAGTTGAAAAAATACACAGGCTGCCCTGTTGCACTTGAACTTCAGCTGAGTAGCCAATGATCTTGACTTTTCCTTTGGTCAAATGTGCTGTGGCCACATTAGCCCCTGCCATCCCCCTTCCGAAGAGCGGCAGGTCCTTTGCAGGTCTGAGGCACCCCTCGAAACCTGATTTCAACAGGCCTTTAGCTTTATAAAGAGCTTTCACAGACATCATACCTGAACTACACAGCAATCCCTCAAAGAAAATTGAAGCCTCAATATGCATGAGGCTTAAATAGCACAGCTCTCATGGCAGAGACGGGGCTTGTCATGTCTGTTATCAGCCTGTCATCCAGTGCTCATCCCTCTCCTGCTCGTGGCCGCCACTTACCATCTCCTGGCCTGTCTCTAGGCCATCGTCTGTACAGTGAGTCCCCCTAAATTACTGCACTGGTGTTTTCACAGCAGCCCAAAGGGGTGGGAAGATGGGCCCTATGACCAGGGCATCCCTTAGCTGCTATTTATAGCCAGTGAGAAAAGCAAAATTCTTCTCTAAAATAACATCTCAGGCACATCTAACAGAAAGAAAAGCTTTGATCCAAATTCCAGATTCTACGCTCCTTGATCTTTCCCTCTATATGGCCTGAGAAGGGGATGAGTCACTTCCCTGGAGGCCTCTCTGTGCCTGCTCTGCAGCCAGAAGGAAAGGGTGTCTGTCTCTTCCTGGGGACTTAATGCAAGTCATCTGGCCTCGCTGTCTCAGACCACTGGGGCTGGGCACCTCCCGCACCCGGCTGCTGAACCCACCAAGGCTGAATGAGGAGCTCAGTGCCTGGCCTGTGGGGTGCTGGCCACACTGAACTTTTCCTCGCTCCTCCACTGAGTCAGCCTGCACCCAGATGGTGCTCGAATTCCAGTTCTCACAGGCCCCCTCCCTCCCCACATGGCCTCCGGTGGCTGCTCCAGAACAGGTCTAATTTGTTGGACAAAAGGACCTGGAGACATCTCCAGGTATACATTTATTCTACATGATATAATTTATTCAAAATACCAAATACAATTCCTCTTAATACTCAGTTTCTTTCGCTGATCCCTTGATTCTTACTCTATTCCCTTCCCTGTCCTAGAAACACACATATAACATACACATATTCCCATATACCACCACAGGCACTGTGTACTCACAAGAGCACACTCACATGCACACACTATCTACACTCGCACACGCACACTCTGCACGCTCACACACATGCGTGCACACACATCCATACACTGAGACAACCATGAACAACCAACCAGATACCCCCAGGGAAATAGTTGCTTGCTCTATCCTTGGCTACCAGACCATGGGACATCATACCCAAAGCTGCACGAAAGAGAGGAGCTGGACCTGGGAAAATTGGAAGGAAAGTTTCCACTGCACAGGTATTTGGTCAGACACATGCTTTCAGTATAAAATTCTGGAAAAGATGAAGTTTTATAAGGAATGGGATCCAACAGCATTTCTCACTTTATTTCTTGTCAAGAGGACAGCAGGGTACTACAAAAACAGATGAAATTGGCCAATCCACCTTCAGAAAGAAGACAGTTACTGCACCTGGGTAAGGACTGAGAGCACTGAGGCCTGAGGCGCCCTCGTGGAGGCCGGGCTATCTTCTGGGGTTCTACCCACTCAAGAAGGCACAGACTTCCAGAAGCTCTGTGGAACACAATAAGGCAGCAGACTCAGAAACTGATTTCTTTTTTAAAAGTCAATAGATCAATGGAGGAAGATGCTAACAGACTCTCCTCTGCTTTTCCCCCACTAAGTAAGGGCTTGCCACACTCACATTGCACCAGCCCCTCCCCTGGCAGCTGTGAGTCACTCATTCATTCACAAATACTTGCTAAGCCCTGCTTTGTGTGATCACTGTACTAAGAGTCTATCATATATCCACAGACATGTATATATCTGTAGGTATGCATATATATATACACACACATAACATGTGTATGTGTACATGTGTTATATATACACGTATAAGTTTGTGTACACACAAAACATTTCATTTTCATGAATAAAATGGATCACTTTCTAAAATCTCCAAGGCTGTCACTATTGGCTTATTGAAATTTAACATATTATCTATTCCTTTATTCTATTCTCTAATTCTTTGGCCTCATCAAAAATTTTGCAATGTCCTGCGGTATACAGCTTTATACTGCTTCGCAATTTTGTTTGGTCTTTCTACTTTCACCTGCACCCCTGGAGCTTTCTCAGGGATGCCACCCATGCTCCAACCACTTACGGGAGGTAGAACATTGTCTCAGATTAGCGACGGCTGTGACATAGTCTTGCCCCAAATACTTCTCATATGTTGTTTTGCCTTGGAGTCTGGCCAGACACTCTGTGTTGTCGTTGAACAAAAGGTTTTTGGTTTCAGACTGGAATAAACAAAACTTGCCCGGGCAGTCACGTCCGTTCCTTCCAAAACGAGCCTGTGTCAAAGGGGTCAACAGTGAGCGGCCAAGGCTAACAGGAGAGATTATAGCTAGGGGAAGCCGTGGAGGTTCCTTTCACCCAAGATCAGCTCTTGGAAAGCTGTGAGCTCTGGAGTCGCTCACTGCCCCCCCTCCCCCAGTTTTATTGAGAAATAATTGACATACCTCACTGGACAAGTTTAAGGCATTTGAGCATTATGATTTCATTTTTATATGTTGTAAAATGATTGCTACAATTGGTTCAGTTAATACCCATCTTCTCATACAAGCACAAGAAAAAGGCAAGAAAATTCCCCACGAGACAAGAACTCTTAGGACTTGCTCCCTTTAGAGCTTGCCAACGTATCACACAGCAGGGCTAACTACAGTCATCGCCCATACATTATATCGCAAGTATCCTTTCTTCTTAATCTGTGGTTTCCTCCCTTTAGAACTTCTTATGGGTGTCTAGGCAACAGCTGAGGAGTTTTGAGATCTGTCCTCAAAGTTGATCACCTTCAAATATTCTAAAGACCAGCTCTCCCAGACAGGCCGGCTGTGTTAGGAATCTTCTCTGCCACTCACCAGGTCACTGCTTTGGGCAGGTCGCCTAGCCTGCCTTAGCCCAGTTCCTCCTCCATACCCAGGGCGAGTTGTGAGAATCAGCCACCTCAATGACAGCAGACTTCTTACAGGCCCGGTAAGTGTGCAGGGTGAGGGCTCCTTAAAAGTCAGCTATGGTGCCTCCACCCCAGGGAATAATAAAGCACACTTTGAAGCACACCTGGAGATATGATGTTTTAATGTAAAGAAAGTTCTAATAGAGAGTCACAGACACTAAAGAAATTGTAGGATTTCCTTCAAACCACATAAATAACCTCAAATCTTCAGTTCTGAGTTTATTGTTGGTGGACATTCAAATGCAGATTATATACAACACTGCTTAGTTGGCCCCTGCTCAGGAAACACCCCCAGGGTAAACCACTCCCTACCTACCTAGACTTTGTGGGAGGATGGGTCACTCCTTTCCCTCTGCTGCAGAGCAAAAAGGGGGGACAAGGAGAGTAGCATCTCTGAGGCTGGCCTGACAGCACATGCCCAGAGGCAGAAGGTAAGTAAGTCAGTCCCACAAAGCCCAGTGCCAGAAGCCTCTGCTTCCCCACTGAGACTGTGGGATAGCCCCACGGCATGAAGCAGATACTGCATCCGCCAGTTTCTAGCAGAGACTAGAGAGAAAGGCTCTGGATGTGCTGATTCACCTAGCTCAGGGTCGCCCCATCACAGAGAAGCCCTTGAGTTAAGAAAGAGCCGGAGGCGCTGGTGGCCCATACCTGTTGCTGGAGCAGCACCTTCTCCACCAGCTCTGCCTTCTCTCTCCGAGATATCACAGCATGATTTGGGGCGACGGCCAGATGACAGTTCTGCGCCTCCGTCACAGGCTTCCGGGACCCATCAAGGCACAGCAGCTCAAAGTCTTCTAGCTTCAGAGCTTTAGCCCACGCTTCAGTGTTCTTTCCTGGAGAGAGAAAAAAGGTGACATCAGTTGTGGCTGCCGGGCTTGGTCAAAGGGTCCTTTCTGTGTCAATGTGCCCAGCCACTGGCCTCCTGAAGTGCCTACCCTGGGGCTGCAGTGATGTTACAGAGAAAAAGAAAGCTTCGCCCTGCACAAGCTACCCAAATCTCAAACATAGCAAACCTAACTGCTGTAGCCATACAATGGCGTATTTCTCAGCAATAAAAGAAGGGAAATTATTAACAGCAACTATTATAGTGTTTGCAGCGTTTTTATCATACAGTAGATTCCATCCATCACTATACTTTTCTAACTGAGTTGTCCTCCATGCCAGTACCTTTTTAATGTTGTCTGTCTTCTATGCTATTCCTGTAAGTCTGCTATTAAAATACATTAAGCTATTAAAAAAGAAGTACTACTATGTGCTGTCACATGTAGGGACCTTGAAAACATGATATTAAGTGAAAGAAGCTGACACAAAAGACCAGGTTTTGTAGGATTCCACTTATGTGAAATGTCCATAGGCAAATCTATGGAGACAGAAAGGGGACTGATGGTCCCCAGCTCCGGGGGACCAGGAAAGTGACTGCTCAATAGGCCCAGGGTTTCTTTATGGGGCATGTGAACATTCTAGAATTGGATTGTTAGTGGTAGCACAGCTCTGTAAATGTAAAATGACTTGTACACTGGGAGTGGGTGGATATCATGTGACTTGTATCTCAATAAGGCTATTAAATTTTTAATTTTTTTTAAAAAGAAAGCCTCCACTTGTGCCATATTTTCCATGGGTTCCAAAAAAAGAAAGAGCTGGCTTATGTTCATGAAGAAATGGTTTTCTCCTTCCTTTTGTACTCAAATACCCTTAGTGTAACCAGAAAAAAGACAGGAACTTCTACGTATAGTTAATGTGGATATTTTAGCTAATTCCAATAAAATAGTTTAAAATGCCAGAGAAGCTGACAATTGAATTTACACTTAGGTTAAGAATTCATAAATTTGAAGTGTAATTATGTGCATGTCTGTGCATGTGCAAAATTAGAGGTTCTCTGTTCAGGTCCCTGCCTGTCTGTCCTGTCCTCTCCCCTGAAGAAAACACTCCATTTTTTCTCTTGGCTTCGTGCATTTGATACTGTGATAATTCCAGATTCATGTATCTGGTCTTAGTCTCCCAAGGGTCCTGAGAAGGCAGGAGGAGCAGTTGTTACTGCAGATTCACTAAAGGAGCAAGGCAGAAAGTTGAGGGAGTTCTTTCTCCAGGGACCAAAGGGCAAGTCAGCTGCTGAGAAGGGTGGGGAGGTGGAGCGGGGACTATGGAGAGAGGAGGTTCGGAAGGTAGCAAAGGCTAAGAGTCTAACTCCATAACAATTATCTTCATCTGGAGATCAGAAGACAGGGTGATTACTCAAATGTGGGCTGGAAGGTGATCAGCTGTCATCTGCATCTGCCTGGGATTTTCTCCCTGTTAACTTCCAAGGCATTTCCAGACTAAGGCTCACATAGAGCTCAACGAAGTCCCATGCCCCTTGCTTAAAGGGGAAATACTTGTTTGCATTTGTTGAATTGTTGAAGTGTCATTCCACTCAGTTTCCCACAGGCAAGTACAGACTAATGATGTGCATGTCTGGTTGGCTAGACAGAGCCAGGAAGACATCTGCTGCTTGGGGTGCGTGTGTGTATGTGCGTGCGTGCGCACGTGCGTGTGCACTTGTGTGTGAGAGAGACAGAGAGAGAAAATTCCATCTCAAAATCTAAGTGATACCTGCTAGACTTAACCATGTTGCAAGTTGAGGTGAAGAATTTGGGGATTAACTTAATCCTAACAGTGAAAAAGGTTCTAATAGTTTCCTAATGGCAAATCTGAACGCTAGGACACATAGTAATGCCAGACTCTGCTCTGGAGAAAGGAAGCCGCTTCACCTACCATCGGTGTTATCCAACACGGTGCTGTCTTTCACGAATGCAACATCGCCAGCATTGCTAACCAGGCACCTACAGTGTTCCAGAAAATAAACATGGTCAGAGAAGAAAAGCTATTAGAGGTTTCATAAATATTTGTAATATACATTCCGAACCTGAAACACAGAAGTAAACATGGAAAAGACACAGACAAATATTTCCAGGAACTTATGAATAAAAAAGCAGATTGAACACACACAAACATGTATATATACCTCCTCTCCTTCTAAACTCAATGCAATGACATTAATGAGATACTTTTCTAAATCCATAAGCCCCAGGGTGGTAGCGGGGAGAAGATAATAAAGAATAATGACAACGTTTGGAATTTAGAAAGCAAATGGGTAAACAGGAATGAACTCAGCAGAACAAAGAAAACTGCAGTGGAAGGTGGAAGTGGGCAAGTGCAAAAGAAAGCAGATGCGTGGTGCAGAACTCCAGAAATTCTTAAGAGAAGTCCCAGCGCAGCACCTCTGAAAGTGGCTGAGAATGAGAATAGAGCCAACACAGGCTGCGGTTTTTTCCCAAAGATTTATTTATTCATGGAAGAACCGGGGTGCAGGCCAGAGGTGTGGGGGAGTGAGAGGATTCACCAGAGACAGAGTGGGGAGCAGAACAGGCAGACAGGATGCAGTTCAGATGCCCTCCCAGCATGTGCAGGTGGAAGCCTGGCCCCCTCACACACACACCCCCCTGACAGAAGACTGAACACGGGTTCATGGAGATGCGGGATCTGAACACCACAGACTAGGGAACCACACACAGCTGAAGGCCGAGGCCCAGGACTGAAAACAGAGAATGGAGTGAAAATCCAACCTAGACGTTTAAATCATAGCCCCTCCACCCTCCCCTCCCACTCAGCCTCCCAAGAATCAGAGAGGAGGAGCCACTTCTCTGGAGAAAGTGACTGACCCAAGCAAAATGCTGTGGCTGCTCTATGCTGAGATAATGCAAACCAAGTGCCCTGAGAGGCTCACACTAGGCAAGATGAGACAACTGTTAGGGAACAGTCAGCTCTGCTGCGTCACTCCTAAATAAGGACAAACAGCCAGAGACCCTTGGACGTTTAGAGAAACTTCTCGCTCTTACCTGAAAGGTATGTAACTTTGGGTTCAAATTTGTGCGATGTCAATGTCCTCAGAACTAAATAGCCCCATTTAGCTCTTCAATTCCATCCCCCACTAGATTTTTCTCTAATTACTCCTTATTACTTCATCAGTTATTCTGTGCTCCAAGAATGTGTGTGTGTGCGTGTGTGTCTGGGTGTGTGTGTACTTAATCAAGCATTTTTGCTTGTTTTTCATGGGAGAATTTGTCACAATAGGTAATGCTGCCATTTCTCAGATATGGGAATCCTGCCAAACATTTCCCAGAGAAAATGTTTTCCAACCAAACTATCCAGTCAAACTATAAATTATTTCAAAGGTAGAATAAAGTTGTTTTCTGACTTAAATACTCGAAAAACAGCCACTCTTACGCCCCATTTCTCAAGATGTTCCAATAAAACCAAGAAAGCAAATGATAGGGAATCCAAGAAAGAGGCAATTTAACATGAAATAAGACAAAGGGGAATCCCGGAATGATAGTTAAGTGAATCCCAGGACCACAGACAAGCAGCTGGAGAGCACCAATTCTAAGTGGCAGGAGGAAGTGGGTATTCCGGAGCAACGTTCCCAGGGAAACGCTCCTGAGAGAAACCACACGCATTCTGTTTGCTGGGTATTGTTTCATTTACTCTGCTGCTATGGAGTCTTGAGATGAATTAGGGGAATTCATGATATTTTTTTTGAAAGCACAGAAAATTAAATGAAACATAAAATGTTAAACATGAAGAGTTAAACCAAAGAAATAAGAAAAATACATGTTCATAATAATGTAGCACTGAAGATGACATCATCTTTTTTGGATAATACGAAAAGGGGAATTTAGTGGGTAGAAAAGCACATGAGCAGTAGGAGAGGCTAGATCTTCCATAATAAAAAATCAGGACAAAGCAGCTGACTATTGTTAGTATAATGACAATAAGTTCACAGATGTGACTAGGACTTCTGCTTTCAACTTTCGATTTGAGCAAAAATTGAAAGAGTTTTCTTCTAGTATAAATAGAAATAGTAAAGTGTTAGTGTTTCCAGTAAAATAATACCTTGTCACAGATTTGGAGGGAAATAAAAACACTACTTGATTACTTTGGATTCTCATCAGATGTGTCTTTTCAATATTTCTGATGGAATCATATCACAGTTCTTCTGTTTGCAAATCCATAGTCCCTTCAAGATATTTTTTGTACATTCACAAAATATTTTTATGAATCATTAGGAGGGTAGTAAATTTTACTTCTGTTTTATCTATCCCATCATCACTGGAGCAAAGGCTACTGAATTTCTACTAAAAATTTCAAAGGCCACTGTCCTGTCTTTCTCAAGTACATGACGCCATCTGCTGGTCAAATATATTCTTGGTGAATGGAGAAAAACGCCTCAAACATCTCAAACACCCCAATAGTACTAATAGTACTGCTGAGAAGCAACAGCTAAAATGTAGTTCTAAAATGTGGCTTGTGGATAATTACTGTGAATCACAAAGTAGTTATAACTGTTGAATTCTAGAAACTTATTTTTAGATTTATGTTTCACTTCACTAGTGAAGAATAACCCTGTAATGTAGCGTTCTCTGCCATTTCTGGTGCCAACATCAAAGAGAAAAATGAAAATAAGACACAGTGATGACGGGGATTGGGGGAGAGGGTGGTGGCAATGGACGAGAGAATTCTTCCCCATAAAACAGAACTATGGAAAGAACTTGAGATACCATATCCTCTACCCATCTGATTTTGAAGATGAAGATATTGAGGCCTTCTAAGACTGACTTTGGCTCCAGGCCACAGGGAGGAGTCTGGCAGAGTTGGGGTCAGACAGCCCCAGTGTCAGCTATCACTTCCTGTGGTGGTGGCGGTGAGGAAGGAGCCCTCACTGGTATGGCCCTTCAGCAGACCCTCCCCCCAGGATGCCTCCTGACCCTGCTGTGACAGGCCACCCTGGGCCCTTAGAAATGCAGCACCAAGATCCTGGAGGATGAGGGACCAGGTAGAGCTGGGTCTCGGCACTCACCTGAAAGCCCCGGTGTAGCCCTGGTATCTCTCGCTGCTGTTGGCCGCACACTTGTGCTTCCTCTGATCATCGCCAATACACAGGGCACAGAGATTAGAACTCGGATCAGCACCAGGAGCACAGCTTTGACTAAAGAACTGATCTGCAAAGAAGAAACGTGGGAAGTCAACCGTTTCTGAGTCGACACAAGAAGTCTTCACCAAACGGGAAGTTGGTTTCAGTTTCTTACATTGACCAGGACAGAGAGAACACAGTCACCATCTCAGGTTGTGACAGTTTCCATCACCCTGCGACCCCCCAGAGACCGGAAATCAGACTGTAGGCAATGACAGGAAGGTGAACCAGGGCTGGGAAGGATCAATGGCTGCGCAGCCATGGCAGGGACCCAAGCGATGGCTTTGATGGCCTGGTGGTGGCTGCTACACCAGGATCTGATTCCCCCTTTACCTCAGTGCCCTGCTTTTTACCTGGGCACCAGGTCACTTAGAATAAAGACTAGTCTTGTCAGATGCCCTGTGGCTAGTCTAGCCATGTGAAACAGGAGCAAGAACGCTGGGTGCCAGCAACTTGAAAACACCCTTAAAAGATAGTTGTCACATGTCTTGCTCCTTCTTCCCTTCCTTCATTCTGCATGTGGAGTGCAGAAGCAGGGACTAGACCTCCGGTTGTGACTGAGGCTATGAGGGGCCCTCTGGCTCAGAAGCCACATTTGTCAGAGGAGCCAGATGTGTGAAACCTCAGTCCCTACACCATGTTGTCATATAGTAGTTCTGGACCATCCACCTGTGGATTGCACATGCAAATATCTGCCTTGTTTAAGCCTCTACTGTGTGAGAGTTTCTGTCCTTGAAGCTGAAGCTAATTTGAACTGACCCATCATGTGATTTATCCCACTAAGGAGTTAACATGGATCAAGATAGGTTAAGAAGAGAGGAAATAATGATGACAAGAAAGCCCTGCCCCAATGAGCAAGTGGCAAACATTGTCAGATTTGTGCAGCCCTGGCTCTGGAGGCACCACACCAGGTGCCAACCTCTGGCAGGGTCTGGGGAGCTTCCCACTGGTATCCTGTCAGTTTCTCTACAGCTCAGAACAGCCATGGGGACTGCAGAGTGAGAGCAGTTGGCTTATAAGATCTGCATGAAGGCCTGTCTCACTCTTGGGGCCACCAGCACAAAAGGTCAGCCATAAGTGTGCCAGACATCTCCATGCCACCAGGCCTCCTGCAGGTAGGGCATGGCTTATGCTGACCAAGGTGAACAAGGGGTATAGAGGGAAAGATGACTCCAGTTGAGCCAGGACTTTTGAGGTCTTAGTGGCTTTCCTTTGCAGTGTGGAGTTAAGAAGTCAGTTCATTTACTAAGTCCATGACTTAGTAATAGAAGTAACTGTCATGAGGCAGACGGAAGCCTTTTCCTAAATTAGGAAGCCTGAACCTATGAGCCACTTAGACCTGGATCTGCTTAGATGCAGGGAAGCAGATGGACATTCAGTTTTTTCACCTTGGAGTGTGTGGTTAGGATGTGGGCCACACTAATCCTGCAAGCCCCTGACCCCCCCACCATAGGGTTCCACAGCACAACACCCCTTATCCCCAGAGCTGCCCACCCACAGCACCCCTGGACTCCTTACCAAATTTGCAGGAGCCTGTCTGGTTGAAGATCAGGCCCATGGGGATGTTCCAACCTGCGGTCCTTCCCAAAGCAGTGTGACAGGACTTCTTGCCTCTCAGAGAATTCCAGGTGAGGCCAACATTTGATTTCCTGACAGCTGCCACGCCAAGATACCCTTGGATGACAGAAGAGCAAGTCTTAACCCCGGGGCACCTGGCATATGGACTGAAGTGCAGCTGTCTGCAACCCGGTCAAAATAGGCCATGCAGTATCGCCAGCCAGGAATCCCCCAGAGAAGCGGAAGTTGTCACTTATAGAAGCAACACTTTAGTTGCTACTATAGGTTGAGGTGTAAGAAATACACCTTAAAAATAGGAAGAAAAGCTGATCCTTTAAATGATTGCAGGGGCCTACCCCTGACTGCAACTGTCACTGAGTTATAAACCAACTATTTATTTACAGGATACTGAAGCAACAATCACTGAGTACTTAGCATGACCAACAGTGCATAAACCACCAAACTGCAAAATGCACTGGGCAACAAGAGCATTGGGTTTGGCACAGAGATCAGGGTTCAGGGCAGGTGGTATCTGCTACAGCATCACCTATGGTTATGGAGTGGGGGCACCGTTGGACACTCTGACCTCTGATTTCTTGTCCATATGAGACCTTCCCCAGGAGGAACTCTGTGAAAGTTCTCTGCCAAGTATGAAAGTCAACATAAACACTAACTAGTATGACTCACTATGAATTATGTGCATTTCAAAGGGACTTGGGTCTTCTATGCTTGTATCTCTTTCTATGAATTTTTCAGTTTCCCACCACTTCCTTCTCCTGCAACAAGAACTTACCCTTAAGCCTGAAAGTGACCAACTTACCTTCATCTGGTTTCTGCACACAATCTGAGTTTCTTTTATTGGACTCTGAAAAAGAAAAGCAAAAGGTTATTAATTATTCAGATTTATTAAGAAGTCACAAATGTTTAAAGTTCAACAACACAGAGAATCGGAAGACCACCAGGCATTTCCGTGCAGCAGACATGCATACATGTGTTCACCACAGATGTGGACACAGAGGTTCACGGAAGCACTTGTCACCAGAGCCACCAACTGGAAATTACCCAGGTGTCCATCCACAGCTGAACGCATAAATAATTACAGTCATATCCCACCACAGGATAGTATACAAGGAGACTGAATGATCCACAAATACACTCTTACATGGATGAATAGTAAAAATCATGCAGAACAAGAGATATTAAAAATGCACATACTCTACAACTCCTTATATACAAGTTCAAAAACAGTCTCAGTCAAGAGAGATATTGCTGGAGTAAGGGGGCTGTGACAGGAGATCACAAGGAGACTTGGGGGACATGCTGTGCCTTGACCTGGGTACTGTATAAGGGCATGTGCCAGTTTGTCACGAAACTGTACACCATGCACGCTTTTCTGCATATATATTATACTTGACTAAAATCATTTTTAAAAATAAGGTGGCTCAGTGGTTCAGCGCTGGGTTGCGAAGCTGCCTCCAGCCTCTACAGCACCGGTTCGATCCCCAGCCACCAGCAAGGGTCCCAAATGGTGTGTAGACCTCTCCTGCCGCCCGCTGCTCTCCTCAGCAGTGTATTTCTTTTCTTTTTTTAATTTAAATTTTATTTTTATATTTCCCATACAATTAAAACCCCCATATTTTTACCCCAAGCCCTCCTTTCCCCGCCCTCCACCCCCCATAGAGTGTCTCTTGTTCATAGTTATTTGTTGATTTTGATACTTTCTTTCTTATAGTTATTCTTTATCCTGGTCCCTTATTTAAGTTTTCTAGATTCCTGCTATGTTCACTGAGCATGATCCCTTCCAGCGCCATCCATGTTGCTGCAAATTGCATGTGTTTATCTTTTTTGAATGCTGAGTAATATTCCATGGTGTATATATGTACCACATCTTCTTGATCCAGTCATCTATTTTTGGGCATTTGGGTTGTTTCCAAAGCTTAGCTATTGTAAACAGTGCTGCTATAAACATAGGGGTGCAGGTGCTCTTTGGAATTGATGTTTCTGTGTCCTTTGGGTAAATACCTAGGAGTGGAGTTGCTGGATCATATGGAAGCTCTATGTTTAGTAGGTCCAGAAATCTCCACACAGCTCTCCATAGTGGTTGGACCAGTTTGCACTCCCACCAACAGTGCAGGAGAGTTCCTTTTTCTCCACACCCTCGCCAACATTTGTTGTTGCTAGTTTTTTTAATATGTGCCCTTCTCACTGGTGTGAGATGGTATCTCATGGTAGTTTTGATTTGCATTTCCCTGATGACAAGTGATGTTGAACATTTTTTCATATGCCTGTTGGCCATTTGCATTTCCTCTTCAGAGAAGTTTCTTTTTAGCTCTTCTGCCCATTTTTTGACTGGATTATTTTCTTTGTTTTTGTTGAGTCTCATCAGCTCTTTGTAAATTTTTGTGATCAGTCCTTTATCATTAGTGTTGTGTGCAAAAATTTTCTCCCAGTCAGTGGGGTTTCTCTTTGTTTTTGTTTTTGTCTGTTTTGCTGTGCAGAAGCTCTTTAATTTGATGTAGCTATTGATCTTTTGCCTTCACTATCACTTCAGCAGTGTATTTCATCATTCTGCCTGTTCTGTTCCCCGCTCTGGCTCTGGTGAATTCTCTCACCCTCCTGCGCTTTTGACTGTACCCAGTGCTTGTATAAATAAATAAATCTTAAAAAAAATCAAATAAAAATAAGTTGGGGCCTCCCTGGTGGCACAAGGATAATGCAACCTATGAAGGTATCCACAGCCACTGCAGCATGAGTTCCATCCCCGGCCAGGGAGCTACCCACACGGTGCAGCAGACCTCTCCTGATTCGCCCACTGCTCCCCTCAGCAGTGTATTTCCGCCGATCTGCCTGTTCTGTTCCCCACTCTGTCTCTGGTGAATCCTCTCACCCCCCCCACACACACACACGTCTGGCCTAGTTCTTGTATGCATAAACAAATAAATATTTTTAAAAAATAAAAATAAATTGAGGAAACCAACCTGTGTTTTGTCAGTTCTCGACATGATAAGCTGTATGGGTTAAACAGCCCCTTTCACTTGGAATTCCCCCTGGCTCTCCAGTTTGAATGCGTCTGTCCTCCACAGCCAAACCAACCTAAACTGGTCTGATCTCTTCTGAATGTGTCTGTCCAGCCACCTTACTGTCACCACCTGGACCCATCCAGTGGGGCTACTCCCCCCTCCCCCTCCCCCAGAGAATAAACCAGAGAGGACACTCCCCACCCCACCCCCACCCCACTTACTTCGGTTCTCTGCCAGGACAGGCACCAAACCACACTTGCCAGCAATGTAGATATACCCTCCATCCAAGCTCATGGCGTCAGCTTCTCCTTTCTGCAAAGACAAACCAAATCACCAACAAGAAGTGAGGCTGTTTCCTGTCCCACCTGTCTCTCAGAAAATGACCTTATGTCAAGTGTCCCAGAAGCAGCAGGGAGAGGGGTTGTTTGAACTGAGCACCCAAAGTAAAAGTCTGCACTATTAACTCTATCCACCAGCTACATGTCTTCCATGCTGTCACCTCCATTGGGAAGATCAGTCCCAAGCTGCCCTCACTTTCTGTCCTCTGATTAAAACCTTTCTATACTCCTAGCACTCCTGGGATGCCCACCTGAGCCAAGCTCACTGAAAGTAGACAGAAACCCAGGCCTCACCTCGGCTCAGCTCACTGGCACTCAAAGGGCTACACCAAGGTGGTTTAACCACTGAGCAGAAATAATCCACTCAACCTACCACAGACCCACACTCCAAAAATGGAATATGGATTCATCAAGATGTAAATTTTCCTCTTTGGTCCAGTAATAAACTCTACAACTATATTTAAAATAATTGGACATGTGGATGATGATTTCTATTCAAGGGTGCTCATCATAGGGCTATTGGCAATAGCAAAATAAATGGATAAGGCAGAATGCAGTCATGACCAAACTGAGCCACACCCACGTAAAAACTCCCTGACATTGTTAAAGTATTTTTCAAAGACTATATATTCATTTTGGAAAATGACCCTCATAGCCTGTTAAACAAGGACTTCAAACCTGCATAACAAGCAGATGCACAGACGTGCTGAGAAAATGGGAAGTTATCAGAACGTTAACTGTGGCGTCTCTGCTTGAGATCATAAATGGTTTTTATTATTTTATAACCTACTTTTCTATATTTTCCAAGTGACCTGCCATAATCATCAGTAGGAGTGGACAGCTGGCAAGATGCAGGGGTGTGTGTGTGTGTGTGTGTGTGTGTGTGTGTGTGTGTGCACATGTGTGCTTGAAACAGAAAGCTGTGCCTGTTTGCACACTATACTCTGACACTGCACACTATACTCTGACACTGCACACTGAACAGTGTTTGCACACTGCACTGGCCTGGAGCTCCTCCCGGGCATCCCTGCCTGGCCTTGGGGGCAGTGCCTCTTTGCTCCCCATCACTTTCTGAGGAACCAGGTGCCCCACGGAGAGGTGGCGCAGGGCCCCAGCGCAGGCAGCACCTACCAGCACCAGGGTGATGCAGTCCTCGGGGGTGGGGGCTGAGGCGCAGGCCACACTGCCGTCGCTCAGGCTGCTCCACTGCGTGCACTTGCGCAGCTCATTGCTGCCCACGGCGCACCACACCACCTGCTCATGCTGCAGCTGCTGTTCTGCTCAGAGGGACACAGCCAATCGGCAGGTGCCCTGGGCCTAGCAAGGGACACCAAAGCCCACCGACCTGCCTGGAGCCCGGATCCCCGAGAATACCCTTCCAGCTCACACCCTCCTTCCAACCAGACAGGAAGCCCTTCCTCCTGGTGAGAGCTGGCCCCTGTGCCCCTCCCCTTCGGCACTCAGCTTTCCAAACCCATTCAGGTGGAGGAATCTTCCCACTTTGCTTCTCACTCCCCTTCCTTTGGAGATGTGGCTTCTAATCCACAGCAGTCCTTATTGTAATGACTTGCCCAATATCTCTGTCCCACAGGATAAAAATTTCAGGGCACAGAGACAGTGGCAGCCCCAAAAGATGGCCTAGGGGACCTGGAACCCAACTCTGACCACACTGGAGTCCACAGCCACCATAACTACATGGTAGCTCCCAGCCCACCCAGAGGCCTCCCCAGCAGAGGATGAGACACAGCTGAGCTGGCCTGCCTCGGCATCCCCATTTAAGTCCAACCCCCGGGGCCCGGGGCGACAGTCCAGCAGGCCTCAGGTGCATCCCAGGAGGGCCCGGTGCTCTTGATCCCAGTCTATATTTCTCACTTCATATGGGGCAAATGGATTTTTCTGTCCAGGCTGATGTGCAGAGGACATGTGACAGATTTCATCGGGAGCCAGCCCGCTGGTTTGGAGACACTCCCACAGGTTACAAGGCCCGGCCCTTGGCACCTGCACCCACCTAGCACCTTGAAGACCTCCAGTGGTGAGAGACGGAGCAGTGCAGCTGGGGGAGGAGGAAGGTGCTCCCAGGAGGAGTCCCCTCTCTCTCCCCCCACCTAGCTACCCCACAACCCTGGTCCTCACTCACTTTCTCTCAGGTTCCGCATGGCGGTGAGGAAGCTGAAGCCAAGGTACAGTGCAGAATCTATCTTTGAGGGGATCTTCAAAAACCCGAGGGCAGAATCTTTGAACAGCAGGTCCTTCTGCCCAGGAGGGGAGCCAAAGAGTGTGAACGCCGGAGACTTGCCTTTTCCAAACCTCTCCTAGTGAAGGAAAATAGAATTATGGTGTCAGTGGTAAGTAGGGAGGAAACATAACAACAGTGTTGAAAAGGATTTGGAAGATCAGGAGGATTCCCCCTGCGGAGGGGCCCAGCTGCCCCTGCATGCAGCTCAGCTATGGCTGATTCTTTAGGAAATGGCCACGCTCCAAACACCTCCAAGTCCTGAGACTATGGCAGCCTCGTCCCCCTGCCTCTGCTCCAGCCCTTGAGGCACTGTCGGTTGGAAACGCTAAAGGCTTCCTTGCCCTGCTGTCCACCCTCCTCGGCGAGCAGTTTGCCAGGCTCTCAACCCGGCGCAGTGAGGCCACAGGAGGACTTCAGCAGCAGCAGAAGTTAGGGAGGGAAACTCCCCCACCCGAAATCCAAGCAGCTGGGGAAGAATGGGGATACCTGTGCGTTCTGGAGAAGCTCCCAGATCAGGTCGTCCCTGCCGTTGCTACTTCGGGCCACAACCGTGTGCTCCGGGACCCGGGCCAGGTGGCAGTCCTTGTACGCGTGCACTGGCTTCCGGGTGCTGTCCGGGCAGAGCAGCTCGTACTGGTCCCAGTCAACGCTGTCTGGCGGGCTCTCTGGGGGTTAAGGCGATGGGGGGGTGCCCAGATGAGCTACTGCAAGCACTCATCCTAAGCTATATTCCCCTTTCCCCACAGCACGGGAGCAAGAAGAGACATCTGGCACAGCCAACAAAACTGGGGCTCAGAAAGGCAGTGAACTGCTCCAGAACATGCAGAAAGGTGAAGACAAATCCCAGAAAGCCTGGGGTCAGCCCAGTGTCCTGCTGACTGGATAGCATGGACTGCCCTGGCTGTGTCGCCGTTGCTGCCTGGGCAATCAAGGAGGTTGGGTCTGCACCTGTCTGTTTCCAAGGCAAACCCGCCTCAAAATGGGTGTATGTGGTGGGTCTGTCCCCCTTGGCCCTGGGTGCAAGATGTTCAAATATCCTGCAAGTGTGCTTCGGTGTGTGGTCGTTCAGGGACATTCTCCAGCAGGACAGCAGGAGGGCACACCCGCGCATGAGCCATGCAGGTGTCTGAAGTCATGGAGAGGAAAGGACAGCACGACCTAGACCATCCCTGGGGTGACAGGCGTATAAAATCTCATGGACACCTTCCACGGAGCACCCTCAACTGCTGGAACCACTCGACTAGCGTGTGTACAACATGGATAAATCTGTAAAACAAATGCCAAGTGAGAAACCTTGACAGCAGCACGGCTGCTAGAGCTCAGTAAAACGCCCGTGAGCTTAAAAACACACACATCACTTACATTGTGCGAGACCATACACGTGAAAAAGCATAACATAAAAGCTGTTCTATAGGGAACCTTGCTATAGTGTGTCAAGAACTGACAAATCATATTAGCTCAGTATACAGAATTATGGTAAAATAAAACAAAAGGAGGCAGAACCCATGGCTCTTCTCCCTGTTCTTACCAAACAGTATCCTCTCATTGACAAAAGCCACTTCTCCAGCCCCGTCTTTCAGACACCTATGAAAAGAGAAAGCCCCAGAAGCTCAGCATGGTGCCTCCTGTGCCTCCTGTGGAACAAGGCCTGGCATGCGTCTCCTGTGGTCATCTGCTCCGTCCCCAGGGGTATGGACTCTGAGGGTTCCCCCAACTGGGAAGGTGACGGGGCGCCCTCCTGGAGTTCCTGAGGGAGAGCACAGGTGCTGGCCAGAACCCTGTCACTCCACTCCAGGATGATAGGACGAAATGTTGGGGTTTTTTTTTTTTCTATGTAAAAATGTTGAAACAGAGTATAAAAGTTCATATCCTTGGCTGTGTGGTTCCTTCTTTGAAGGCCGCTTGGGGAACACTGAGGAGGCCTCCTGCAAACACGCCTGTGCCCAGGGGGCAGATGACAGCAGAGAAACCCAGGGGGGCACAAAGGCAAAGCAGATAAGAGATCCTCTGGGGAGCTGGGGGAGCCACAGCTGAGTGACTGGTTATCAGGCTTGCACAGGGGTGAGGGGCACAGCAGAGGCCGAGGGAGCTGGAGAGGACACGCCTGGACAAGTCAGCAACCTCTTTGGACTCAGTTTCTCCATCTGCGCAGCACAGAACTAGCCTCCTCTGCCAACCCTAATAGCAGGCTGAGCTGTATTTGGGACCCAAGAAAAGACCTGCTGGTCTGAGGACATGTGGCTCTTGAGCCACTGGGGAGAAGAGGAAAGACAGTCTCACTCACTTGAAGGCACCCAAATCGCCAAAGTAGGGTTCCCTGGAAGAGCAGGCACATTTATCCGCCGCTGTCCCTGCACACAGGCGACACAGGCTGGGGTAGTGGTTTCCATCCGCACAGGGGACACAACTAGCGGAGAAGAACTTAGCCGCAGCTGTTGAACAGAGAGAAGTGGACTGAGCATGAGCCAGCCCCCAGCACAGCCAGTTCACCTCTGCCATGGCTTCCCGTGAGCAGACCCTGTCCTCCACCCCTCTTGGTGAGGTTGGGCACTCAGAGAGATGGTGGGACCAGACTCAGCAGCCCCCTTCCAAGGCTGCTGATGCAGTAGACCTGCCAGTGCTCAGCTTCACCCCACCTTGGGTTTGCCCCGGCTGCCTATGTGGTCTCCAAGTGGCTTGTGTATGCAACTAGAGAAGAGACCCCTGCCTGAGGTCACCCACAATCCACCCACCATGATCTTACCTCCCTGAAGCGGCTCAGGTGGTCCTGCCCAGTCCAGGAATGGACGAAGTACCCCCATAGGGATATTCCAGCCAGTGGTGCTGCCAGTGCCCGCGAGGCAGGACTTCACGCCTCGCAGCTGGTTGAGCTGGAAGCTGCTGTCCTTCTTCACTACGGCCAAGGCATAACTGTAGATTTGGGGCTCTGCAAAGAGGGAGAGGGAATTGAAAGCCATTAACCTGGACCAGAGGGAGGAAAACCGCCCACCCTCGCCTGGTGGGAAGGGGACCCCAACACTGGCTTTCGTGGTGAACAGCCCAGAACATGCTATTTGCCCACACATGTGGGCACACACATGTCCTCCCCCAGTGGGTCAGCACCTGCCCAGAGGTCCCAGTGACTCGGTTCCCTCAAAGTGTGATGCTGTCCAAGGTCCCAATGACCAGACTCACCCACACTAACTACACAGAGACCCAGGGCCAAGGCCACGCCAGCTTCCAGTCCCCAGGGAGAACTTACTTGCTCTGGTTTGGCAGAACTCAGCCACAACAGGGTGCAGGTTGTAGGGGGCCAGGCCAGCCTCAAACACCAAATTACCATCAAGGGCCACGGCATCTGCCTTGTTTGCCTGAAAGCAAAGAGGCCACACGGGCTTCAGGAGAAAACCTGCTAAAACCTAGCAAGTGAGATTTCAGGACATGGGAAGGCTCCATGGCTGGAAGACCCATCGCGTCCACTTCTGTCCATGAAGCGGTCCCGGCTGAGGTCCCTCTTTTTGGGCGACAGGCACTGCCCAACTGCTTTCACTCCTGGGTTGGCACACTGCCTCTTTGTCACGTGCCTCCTGGCATTGTCAGCCCACCCATGTGCCCTTCACAGTCATTTATATTAAAAGTTATTTATTCTGAATTCTTTTTCCCCTGTATTTATTTCTTTTAGCTTCTTTTTATTGAATAGCAATGATATCTATTAAGAATGAACCATGTTCATCCTTTGGGGCATGTAACATCTCCCGTGCTCTGATCTGCGGTGTGGCACAGACCACACTTTGTGGACTGCTTTATTCATTGACAATAGCCTGCATGTTCTTACTTCTGTAGAGCCTTTACTGAATTTACTGACTGCATAATATTTTATTATAATGTAATTGCTCCATAGTCATTAAATAATTCCTCAAATGTTCAGCACTTTTTTGCTATTAAAATTACTCTCATAGATGGCTTTGTCCTCATAGCTTTTTTCCTTCTGATGACCTGTTGCCTGGGGACAAGAGGCTGGATCCAAGTCCATCTATTTCCATGGGAACCTCACCTAGAAAGGGGTCATGTCCCAGAGAATAAGCCAGACAATAAGCATGTTTATCATCCTGCCCCTGGCTGTGTTGTCACTCTGCTTTCCAGAAGATTCCTAATGTCAATTTAGAATGTCAATAGCCAAGACAGATAGATAAATAGATAGATGGATGGATAGATAGATAGATAGATAGATAGATAGATAGATAGATAGATAGATAGTAGAATGCCAACAGCCATAAGGATCAGGTTCACTGTAGAATCACCAGCAGGACAGCCTTTCATTTTATTATAACTTAAGAAAATGCAAGTGCTGGGGCCTCCCTGGTGGTGCAGGCGGTTGAGCACAGCGCTGTGAAGATGTCCATAGCCTCTGCAATGCCGGTTCGATCCCCACCGGCCTTGGAGCAACCCACAAGGCAAGGCAGACCTCTCCTGTCTCTCCCGCTGCTCCCCTCAGCAGTGTATTTCGTCAGTCTGCCTGTTCTGTTCCCCGCTCTGTCTCTGGTGAATCCTCTCACCCTCTCACACATCTGGCCTGTACCCCAGTTCTTATATAAATAAAATAAATCTTTGAAAAAGAAAAAAGAAAGAAAATGCAAATGCTGACAAACTATTTAGGCTTGTATTTCTCTTATTATTAAGAACATTTCACAATAATTTTTATTAATTATAAATTCCCTCTGGCTATATACTCTGTTCTTGTCATTTTTCTGATATGATCTCACAATTCTTACCAATTTGAAGTAGTTCTTCGTAGAGTGGGTGTCGTAATCATTGTCAGAACAGGCACATACTCACTCTGGTGCTTTCTAGATTTTCTGTTTAAATGTTTTTAATGACTATGAATTAAATTTTTATATCATAAATATTGTCAGTTTACCTCAGGAATTGGCCCATTGTTTAAAAGCTAAGAGATTTCCCACCACAGTTCTGCAAATCAACTAGTCCCCTATTGTTTTTCAATAACACTTTTTTATGCTAACCATTTAATCTATCTCGACTTTACTTAGAGACATGGTATGTAGTAACTTGAAGTAGGGGTTCTTGTTAAGAAGGCAAATTTTGTGACCTCATTTGCACTTATTCCAGTTGAATGGATTAAATAGGACCTAGGAATTTGCATTTTAAGTCAGCAGGAAATGCTGGTGCTATCTGTCCAAAATAATGGCCTAAAACATTGATGAAACTGGACATTTTCCTCTAAGTAATGTTATGATGACCCTTGACATTATGAGAAACTCCTAAACAAGTTAACCAGCCTATGCTATGTCAAGTACACACAACTATGGCACTGGGCAGGTGTACAGAACATATTTGTTGGGTGAATGAGAAAAAACTATTTCAGGATACCATATATCTTAAAAAACAAAAGAAATCTGAAGTCATCCACAGGTCATGATATCTGTCTTTCTCTCTCTCCCCCTCCTCCCCCCAAATTTTTTTTTCAGTGCCCACTGTCCTGGCAGGCCCTGCCCTACCAATGTGAGGTGATGACAATGACCAGCTGAGCTTATTTCTCCTAGGGTCTGGAGATAATGATCTTCTGAAGGTCAGAGTAACCTTGACTTTAACTAATGCTACCTATTCATCAATTTTTGCACAGTTGTTATTAACAATTTTTTGTGAGATCCCAGTTTCCCCTTAGAGTGTTAATTTCTGCTTTCAAAACAGTACTACGTCCTATCAGAGAGAGCTGTCCCCAACTTACAGGTGCCCAGGGAGACAAGCAGAGGGAGTAGGGAAGGTCACATTGTCTGCGTCACTCCATCCCTTTCCCTTGCATTCCATTTTGTCCCACCCAACATGTGGCACTGACTTACCGCAATGGCCTGGATACATTCAAGGTGGGAGGTTCTCTTTATACAGGTGACGGAGGGGCGACCTACTTTTTTCATATTTCTCTGGAATTTAGCACATTTTGCTGCCTCTGGGTATGAAATGGTGCACCACCGAACATTTTTCTTAGGAGCAGCCATACACAGTCCTGGGAGAAAGAGACCAAGAGTAAGGGCTCAACTACTAACTACTGTCCATGTTTGCTCCTCTCCATTCTGTGGCTAAGTCAGGCCACTCTCCGCAATGATGCGTCTGTTGGCCTAATGAGCACTTAGTGTTGGCCACAAGGCTGGGATTCTCAATAAACTAGAAGACAATCAGTCTTTGGATTCCTTCCCTTCCTACACTGACACATTTCTTACCCTAAAAAATGATGATGACCGCTCGTATTGTAACAGGGTGGTCCCCAGGAAAGGGGGAGGTTCCCTGCCCCACCCAAGGGAGGGTGGAGCTGAGCAGGAAGAGGAGAAGCTGCAGAAGAGACTGAGGAAGGAAGCAGGATGGAGCCAGGAGACCTGGAGGACGCACATGGAGCGTAGAGACACGTGAAGAAACTGCGCTTGTCTTTTGGTCGTGGACTGGGTGACACAGATGTGGGTGAGACCCGTGGGGTGGTGACAATGGCAGCTTTTATCTTGATGTTGATTTTGCTCTTTTCCTTCCGGGCTTGTCCAGTTGTTTGTGACCCTTTTCTGTGGGTCCCCACTGGAGGATGCTTTGGACTTGTGGCAGGCCTTGGGGCCTTGCTCTGGGCCAATCCCATTTGGATGGACTTTTACCCACGAGGGGATGGGTAACTTTGGGTGCTTGATCTAGAAACTAGACTCTTTGCCTTACCTGTATTGTTTCCTAGTTTAATTAAAGTTCCTTCCCATTAAAGTCTCCTATGTTTTGTGTTGATGCGGCGGATGGCAGAACCCATTTAGAATAGGCAGGTTTGCGGGGTTTGGGCTGCCCCTCTCCCTGTCCTATAACAGTATTAGCTGATGGAGTTCTCCATCTACTTTCTCCATCCACTTAAACCTTGGAGGAAAGCAATTTTTCTCCTGGTTTCTTGATGTGAAAATTGGGTCTTAAGGAGCCGGTGTGAAGGATTGTTTAGCAGTGACAAAGTCCTGCCTAGAATCCAGGTCTTTCTAGATTGTCGTGTCAACTGGCACTACCCCAGAAAGAAAGTGATTTCTGAAAAAGATACTAAGGTAATCCACTGACAGAAAAGATAGTCCGTTAGCAAATGGAGCCAGCACAATTAGATATGCACATGCAAAAAAGATGAAATTAGAGCACCACGTCACACCATATGCTGAAATTAGCATCATGGAATTTAGTGTAAAATATAAAACAATTAAACTTTTAGGAGAAAACACAGGAGTAAAACTTTGTGATCTTTGGGTTAGGCAAAAATTAATTAACAACCACACCAAAAATGCAGTCCATAAATTTTAGAAATTAATAAAATAATAAATAATAATAAGTTGGACCTATAAAAATTCAAAATGTATGTGTTTCAAAAGACAGAAAAAAAGCATAAAAATACAAGTAATAAACTGGGAGAAAACACAATGAACTCTGACAATTCAATAATGGGAAAACAACCACCAAATACAATGCCCTGTGCCTGTCAAGGTGTCACACCGTGGGCTGTGGAGCTGTGGCCCACAGGGGAGAGTTCAGAGCTCTGCCCAGGGCGGAGGCCAGGGTGCACTGGTGCCTGAGACCCTGGCAGAGAAGCACCACAGTGGAGAAGACAGCAGGAGTAGGGAGCTGGTGTAGCTTGATAATGGAGGGGGCCTGGGGTTGAAGGAGACCACAAGACAAAAGACCATGCCTCAAACCCAGGCAAGAATAGGGATGGGGGCCAGGGTTCCTTTCCTCCCCTGGGAGGGATTGAACCAGGAGACCAAGGGACCACTGATGGATTTTTCAAAGATCCACAGGCCCCACCCCAGCACAAGACAACAGGAGACAGGTGAGGGCTACACCAGTCAGTGCCTCCCCTTCCACAGCCTTTACCATCTAGCACTGAAAATCTGTGTCCACTCAAGACCAAGTGCTCCCTGAACAGGTCTGTGCCTGCACCCTCTATATCCCCAACCCAGCCCCTGAACTGTGTCTGCAACTCAGCTGCTGTCCACCTGAACCTGGATAGAATCTTCCTGAAAGTGCATGTCCTCAGACTCCTTCTCTGCAGACTCCCAATGCCTTGGCCTCAAAACAGGGTCCAGGGAAGGAGTTACTCTCCCCAGCTTCCTAGACCCTGCAAGTCACCCCTGCACATTTATGGCCAAGACCACCAAAAATCCAAGTGAAAATGAATGCAGTGCAGATTTGAGCCAGAACCCCAGCCCAGGGCCCACAGCCTCCTCCAGGAAAGCAAGGCTTCCTATCCCCTACGGGGGGGTATGACCACAACCCTATACTGTGGATCCACAGGCCCATGGTGGGGGGCAGAGGGGAAGGGAGCAGTTGGCCGTAGCCAGCCCAAATCCACTTTAGAGAAGAGGGTGATGATCAGCACCCAGGGGATGGAATGTGGAGAAAGGAGCCAGCACAAGCTCACTGCTGCCCTTAACCAGGCCTGCCAGGCTTGACACTCCCAGCTGGAACAGATGCCCTAAAACAGGGCAGCCCTGGCTGTGACATCTGGCCTTTATTGTGACCCCCTCCGCCCTCACCCCTCTCCCACATGCTGCCTAGCTGCTGAGGCCCTTCACAGCCCTCCTGCTGCTTCCTGGGGCCCTCTACTCCCCCACAGGAAGCCACCACACACATTTACATCACTAGTGTCCATCACTAACCCTCTGAGGCTACTTGGGCAGGGAACTAACAGGTGTTTATTCCCCCCTATTTAGTGCCTTTTTGGGCACATTTCAAATGAGAAATCAGGTCCTTCTTTCTCTCTCACACCCTCTGGCACAGGTGGCCATCAGGAGGGTGGGTGCCCCTGCTCCTGCCCCTCTGCAGTGGGAGGGAATGTACACCTGTGCCCACTGCTGAGCAGATCGCACCCGCTTCCTCCTAACAGCTCTGGAAAGAGGTTTGGACTAATTTTTAAGCGCAGAAACTCAAAAAGGTTCTGTCTTGCCCTAACTACACTGCCCTTTGCAGGAGCTGAGAAGGCAACCGGGTCCCCTGTGTGTCTCCGGCAAGTTGCTCACCCTCTCTGATTCTAATTTTTCTCTCGTAAAACGCGTGTAAGGGTACAGTGGCCTTCGCGGGCCGAAATGGGACGGTCAGGGCAGGCGGCTCCAGGAGCTCTGAGCTGCGCAAAGCTCTCCGGGGCGGCTCCGGGGAGCTTCGCTCCTCCCAGGACCGGTGGGCGGGACCAAGCCCCTGGCTCCCGCCGCGTCCCTAGCAGCAGGCGCTGGGTGCCAACCAGGTGGGTGCCGGAACCCGGGCGACCGCCCGCCGTGAGGGGCGCAGGGACCAGGACGCGCCCCGGGTTCCTATACTCACCAAGGGCGCTGAGGGACAACAGCGCAGGGAAGAGGAACCTCATGTCTGGGGTCCTGAGGCGACTCCCGTGAATGGAGAGTCTGCCATCTGCGCCTCTCTTTATCGAGGGCTTGGTGACCTCACGGATTTTGCCCCGCCCTGTGGCTCAATAGATGCCCACCCCCACCAGCTCCTTGAAGACCAAACAAAGGCGGGAGGGTGGGGTGGGGGGTAGGAGGGAGGAAGGCTGAGGGCAGGGGATTAGGGAGGGTGGATCCCCCTCCGTCTTGGCACAGCAGCCAGTCTCCAGTTCTAGGGAGGACCCACAGCCCCAGCCCAGGTCAGCAGCAGCCTGGGACAGAGATAGCCGAGGCTGCCCAGTCTGACCAGGGGTGCCTGTGGGCTCTCTCCTGGCCGTGTACTGAAACCACAGTAAAGCTCCCAGAAAACAGAGCCAGCAGTCTCACGGGAGTCCCTCTGTCCCTGCTTGCCCATGAGCAGGCTTCCTGCCCCTGTTTTGTTTTGTGGCAGTATGAATTGGGAGATGGGAACCTTACTTTGAAAAATATCATAGTTTGTCCTCAATAACGAGCTAACCCTATATTCAGAAGGTGTTTTAAAATTTAAAAACCAGAATTCTGCTTCTAAGAATGCATCTGGCATGCACTGGGTGATGCACCAGGGCTCGCGCACAGGGCGCTGGGAGTCGCGCAGGCCACGGTCAGTGGGTGAAAGCAAAGGACACGTGTCTCGGGCCATGTGTGCAGTGAGGCACACGGGGGTCTCGGCACAGGTCTCCCTGCCTGTGCCAACGTGAGCTTGGCTCCCAGAGCTGCTTAGTGAAGGAGTGAGGTACTCAAGAGGGGACGACCCAGGGCCACAGGCCACAGGTCATGCTGGCCAGTTGTCGTTCTGCTCTGTTTGTCCTGAAAAGTTGGGGCCTCCCTGGTGGCGCAAGGGGTTAAGCACTGCACTACGAAGCAATCCGCAGCCTGTGCAGCATGAGTTCAATCCCCCACCTGGCCAGGGAGCAACCCACATGGCGCAGCAGACCTCTCCTGTCTTGCCGGCTGCTCCCCTCAGCAGTGTATTTTGTCAGTCTGCCTGATCTGCTCCCCACTCTGTCTCTGGTGAATCCTCTCACCCCCCCCACACACACCTCTGGCCTGTACCCCAGCTCTTGTATGCATAAATAAATAAATCTTTAAAAAAAAGAAAAAAGTTGGCGTGACTCTCTTTAGACTTGGTACAAAAAGCATTTCCAGGAGCAGGCGGGAAATTCCCAGGGAGGCAGCACGGCCAGGGTGGGCTTGCGGCAGGCTCTCAACCACAGAGAAACAGGCCCAGCTCAAGCCTGAGAGGTTGTCAGAGGTTGTGGGTTCCCTCTGGCCTGGGTCTTGCCAAGGCACAAGAGTTGTGTCCAGGGCTTGGCCCTAGAATCACCACCTGGATTTGGGGGTGGCAGATCCAGGGACTCTCATTGTTTGGAAATACAATATTGCAGCATTAAAAGTTGCTTTCATCAATAATTGCAATATGCTATTTCAGAAATAGTGAAGAAACACAAAATTGGCTAATTCTCAGAAATGTTGAGCATCATTGCACCTAAATTAGCAACTTGGTTTTGCCTTTTTATGATTATAAAAGAATTAAGAAACATCACAACCCATGTCTCCAGCTCAGAGTGCAAATTAGGAAAAGAATGGGTTGGGGGTCGGGTCTCTAGACCCTCTATGTCTATTATCCAGTGGCAGGAGCACAGAGATTCTGTAACCACAACCAGAGCCTGAGCTTAAAGGGTGCCCTGGAAGCAGGACTGGGGTAGGTAACAGTGTTTTGTGCTGTCTCTGCAGGGGATGGCAGGGGCAAGGAAGCGCCCAGCTGGACTCAGGCAGATTAGCCCTCCAACCCCATATGTGGAGGAAGCTGATATAAGGGCTGGGTCTGCCCAGAAAGACAAAGTTCAAGTGATCTGTTATCAACAGCCACTCATTTGTGCTAGAACTGGTGGGTATCGTGAGGGGCACAGAGAAGAGTGGCCTGCCCTTGCCCTTGGGAGTTCATGACACAAAGGGGCGGTGGGTATAGGCACTTTTCACACAAGCCCCCTGGGAAAGGGCAAGGCAGCTGCTAGAAAGTGAGTGTGGGGTTCAGGAGGAAGGGCAGACAGGCTCCCATCTGGAGGGTTCCAGAAGAGTTTGAGGAAAAACATTTGTCCCGGGTCCTGAAGGAAGGGGAGGACTTCTACAAGTAGGGTATTCCAAGGAAAGGGCTCCCAAGTAAAGCTGGGTGGCATGGGCCCAGTGACCAGTTACCCAAGCATGAGGGACAACAAAAGGTCACCGAGCTTTCTGGCCCAGTGATGGGCCAGATGGAAGAAATATTAACAAAGCTACTGAACGCCGCACCAGGTGTCCATCTACCTCTGGACAGCTTCTCCTGCAGGTCTGTGGACACCCAAATTCAACCATCTAAAATGGAACTCATCCACTCCCTCCAACCCTACCCCTTTCTCATACTCCCTTCCCCTGCCCACCACGCCTGCCAAGCAAAGAGCTTCAGAATCATCCTCAAATCCTCTGGCCACCTAGGCCTGTGCATGTGGTGGGCATTTGATGACCAATATTGAATGAATGAATGAATGAATGAGGAGGGGGACAGGCTAGGAGGGGGACAAGGTTCCTGCTTGCCATGAGTCAAATCTGAAAGACAGTGAGGACTGGAGTTAGCTCTGCCTGGCCACCTAAGAGCCTGAGTGCACAGTTGTTACTTTCACCCTCAAGGCAACCCTAATCTCTAGAGCATCTCCAGTGTAGCAGGAGTGGCTTGAGGCATGGTCCTCACAAAACCCTCAGGCAGAGACAATGATGGCCCCGAAGCATAGAGCTGAGGAGCTAGAGGGTCTTCGGGTATGTCTGAGGCTGGTGGGGCTGCCATCAGGAGGGGAGCCCTTCTGAAAGGCAACAGGAAAATAGTGGCTTTATTAACAAACATGTCTTCTTGCCAAATGTTGCCCAATTTACAAAGAACCCACAGAGACAAAGAGCTTCTATTTCCTTGGATCAGCCCTTGGGACACCTCCTCCTTCTCCCTCTTGCCTCCTGTTCCTCCTTCTTATAATCAGAAGCCTCTGTCCCTCCAGACTGTCACCTCACAGGACCAAACCCTCCCTGGGTGGCAGAGTGCCCCTGCTCTACCACTCTCTCCCAAGGTCAAGGGGCAGTGCAAGAGTTCAATTCTCCTGAGCCCATGCCCCTGGCAGAAACCTGAACTCCTTGAGCTCTTAATCACTGCATCCATTGAGATGAAAGTGTGCAGCAGGCCAAGCCAGGGAGAGTCTTCCTGGAAGGTGCCAGCCCAGGGCAGCCTGGAGAGTGGCAGTGGCTGGCCCAAGACCAGCCATGCAAATTTCTTCCCAGAAGGAATGAGACTGTGGAAACCCCCAGGCAGGAAGCATCTGACCCTGAGTTACCTAGTGCTGCCCACCTCCTTCTCCTCCCTCCCTGCCCCCCAGGGTTGCATTCTGGCCTGGAGAGGGTCGGCTCCACAGACTTTAGCATCTGTAGCTCAGCTGGCTGGAGGCCTCCATGTCTGCGGGCAGCATCCTACAGGAAATGAGGGCAGGGAGGCCAGGAGGAGCTTGAGATGGGCACCCAGAGGAAAAAGGAACCACCATTTCCTTCCATTTCCTCGGTCCAGGCCAGTGATCCTCGTCCTCCCCAGTTCCTTCAGGTCCCAGGGTGCCCAGCCCCTGACCAGTCCTCATCCCTCCCTGTTCACCAGACAGCCTAGGAGACTGGAGGGCACAGGGAGATATGGGTAGAGCACAGGGAATGGAGTCAGATACCTGAGTTTGAACCAGCTCCACCTAAAACAGCCACCTGGACCCCAGCCTGTCTCTTAACTTAAGTCCCAGTTTCCCCTTGAGTCATAGGGGGACACGAAAAATACCCACCTCACGAGGTAGTGAAATTAAAACCTGTGTTCAAGTCGCCACACGGTGCTCAGATCAGGCAAGGCAGCATGGATATTCGCAGACACGCAGGAGCCTCCACTGTGCGGTCAGACCTCCAGGCCCGGATTGCGAGGGGAAGCAGGAAGCAGATGAGACTCGGGGAGCACCTGTCCAGTGGGAAGGGCTGTGTGTGCTGAGTGTCACCCCGTGTCAGGTCAGGCCACTCTGACAGCGGTGTAGCAGGGAGCTGTCACTGCCAAGGGAACAGCCCACCCTGGGGTGGGGACAATGGCAGATTTCTTTTCCCCACATACTCCTCCTTCAACAGGCCCCAGCCATGTTTTCTAGAGAGTTCACACCCAGTCTTACCTCGTCCTGCTCTTGGCTTTTTCTCCATGCTTCCGTCTCTAATCCCTGCATCCTCCTCGCTCCGCTCTTTATGGCTCCCCTTACTTTCTGGCTCCAGCTCCAGCTCTGTCTCTCCTTCCTTCCCTTTCAACTACATGGTGTCTCCATTTGTTCTGGGCAGTCCCCTGGGATCCTGCTCTGACCCTGACCAAACTTCTTTCTATCACAATAGTTTTAATTACTGACTCATCTCCCACATCCGCTCCTGACTGTGAGTTCCAGCAGAGTAGGGGATGGGGGCACATTGGAGAGGGCATGACCCATCTTTTGCTTCCCCAGTTGGTGCCTTGCAGAGGCCTCCCAGCAGGTGGGACATCCCGGTCCTGCCCCGACCTTGGGGAGGAACAGGAACATCAGAACTGAGCAGAACCCAAGATCTCGCCTAATGGAACAGGGGAGACTGAATCCTGCATAAAAGCACAGGGAGCATTGAGAGCAGAAGTAAAACCAGCTCTAACCTGTGCCTCTCAGGAGAGGCTTGCATGTGAGTTGTGGCTTTAAAGCCTACAATGTGCACTGTTACTGAAATGACTCTCCCAAGGTCCCACAACAAGTGGGTTTCAGAGAGCACTGGCCGAGTTCTCTCCAGGGAAACTTGTCCACTCATCGTTAACCTCTTGTGTGTCCATTTTGAAAGTGAGAGAAGGGCCAGAGAAAGTGAACAAATGCTCCCTTTTCTTGACCCACCCTGTGGCTCTTGACACTAAGCAATCTCTTCCCCGAGAGAGTATTAATTTCCAGGAAAAAATCCATTTGAGGAAAGACTTGAAATCCAGACACTTGGTTAGCTCTCTTGAAAAGAGAGCTGCTCCATGTGTGTTGGGGGGCAGGGTGGCAGGTGTTAAGAGGAAGCTAAAGGTAGGGGCTGGGTCCAGGAAAGGAATGGCTGTGAACTAATGATAGTGTTACCCAACGTTGCCCCATTTATAAAGGAAACTCAGCAATCAAGGAGCTGCTCTCAGCTTGACTCCGTCTCTCCTGTCCCTTCTCCACGTTTTTCTCCCTCTCTAGAACCCCTTTCCTGTCTATGGGCTTCTCCTCACGCCTGTCTGGCATTGCCGAGCCCAGACTCAGTCTCGCTAGGTCGGTACTGGTGTGTCCTTTCCGACTGGTACTCAAGGGCACTCGATTCTTCCTCCATCCTGCTCCCATCTGTGCCCACAGATTCCTTTCCATTCCACAGTCCTGAGATGGCCTGGGACTCCTGCTTCAGCTCCTGACCATTCTCCCCACTCTCATCTCCCCCACTGCCACCCATCTCCCAGGGCATCTTTCAAAACCACAGAAGCATCGATGGCTCCAAGCCCCTTTCTTTACCCCTCCTCTCTTTTCCCTGCACTCTGTCCCTAGGAATCTCACCTCCCTTGCTCCTTTGGGTCCATGCTGGAAAATGTCCAGAACTCTATGACTCACCCAGTCTCCCATCTGCTCTGCAGGAGACACGCCTAGCTGTGAAAATGGCAGCTCAGCCGGAAGTCCGCCCAGCACCTCAAACAGTCCAGTCAGCTTCTGTTCTGGATCATTTGAATATCCACTTTGTTTATTTGGCTGCTCGTGTCATTAATCCAGTTTTTAATGCTCTGGTTTAATTCTTATTGGCTGAAAGTAGTTCTTTATATATTCTTTGGAGTCATTTCCTTCCAATTCCTTCCGCAAACCCCGTGTTCCTCTTCCCTTGGCTCCTCGAATCTCAGGTGTAGCCCAACTCGTCTGAGTATTCCCAAGGCCACACCTCCACCCCAGGTGATTCCCATGCCCCTTCTTTCATTCTCCAGTTAGGCTGGTGTCCTAAAGGCAGCAGTCCTGACAGGGTGGTTAAAACCGCAGGCCTGGAAGTTAGAAACCGGTTTATTTCTTACCCACTTCCCAGACCCAGTTAAATCATTCAGTCTGTCCGAGTTCCAGTTTCCCAGTGTGAAAACAGGGATATTAAAAGTACTTTTCTCCACAGCTCCCCTTAGAACTTTCTGACCTGCTCCAACCCTGGGGTCCTACCTCTGCTTTCCTCTCTTCCCACCTCTGGATGGCAAGGGAAGTCTTCCCAGAAGCCATACGGCCACTTGGTCACATCCCCAAGAGCTGGAGGTCACTAAGTAGGTGACAAAGGACAGGGGCTGTGCTCTGCCATTAGCGACAGTGAGGACGTGGGAGTGCCCAGGGCTGAGGGTGAGTCTACACACAGCTGGCCCTTAGCCATCATTCCATGGTCAGCAGTCGGGTAAGGAAGCAGCAACAGAATAAACATGGAGGCCAGAGGGCAAGATGAGGCTACAAAGGCAGAAGGTGACTTACAGGACAGGAACTGATGGACAAAGCCCGGGATGTGGTAGATGAAGCAGATCGTGGCAGCTGTTTGGAAATGGAGGAAAGGGTGAGGGAAGTAAGCAATCTCCAGAATATTTGGAAATATTCTAACTTGAGATTGCTCCTATGAAATAATCTAACAAAAAAAAAAAATTCCAAGCCTCAGAGCAAAGCGGGGAGGGCCCCAATGGACTGTGGGGGAGGCTCGCTGGTGCTTTCCCAAGACGTGGGTGATAACATACCTGTGGAGGAGCCAGGAGCTGCGCTCCCAAAACATACACAGTCTTGTAACCCAACATTACCTCAATAAACATAATTTTTAGAAACAATAAATATAGTTTTAAAATGCAGACATGGGGGGGATTTCCAAGGTATATATTTGTGGGCTTGGCTAGAACCAAGTGAATAAGGTGGAGATTACGGGGGCTAGGAATTGTGTGTGGGGCAGGGGTAACAGGAAGAACTTCCACTTTTACTTGGGGAGGTAGGAGCCATGGGAAGCAGCTGAGAATGGACCGAGAGGGAGAAACAAGGCGGGAGCAGAGAGACAATTGCGAGACTTCAGCCATCATCTGGGAAGGAGGGGTCAGCAAGGCCTGGGGTGCAGCAGTGAGGACGTGGCGAGATGGGTCAGAGCCTAGAACGCCATGGGATCTGCATAGATTCCAAGGGGGTGGGGGCATAAAGGTCAAGAGTGGAGGAAGAAGGATGCTAGAGCTGTCGGAGCTAGAATGGATTTGAATTAACTAAATGGGGAGGGGGATTATGGCTGCAGTAGAGTGGGAGAGAGGTGAACCAGAAATTCCATTCTGGACACCATCAGATTGGGCTCCAGGTGACTGGTGAGGGAGGCGGCTGCCAGCCTCGCTGCCAGGCGAAGTGGCCTGGTCCTACAGGAGTCAAAGGTAGAGGTCTGGAATTGTGTTTGTTGGACCATGAGTCCATTTCCTCCCCAGGAAAAGGCTGATGTGATGCCTAGTCATACAAAATGGGTTGTCCAAATCCAGGGGTTTGTGAGACACTCCGTATCATGTCCACAGACCATCCTCACCACTTTCCTAACCACCCCTTTCAGCCCCTCCCGCCCCCTCTCGCTGCGGTGGAGAGCAGCCATCTCCCACCCGGGCCTCTTCTGAGCTTCCCCTCCTTGCCCGTGAATTCAGAGGCTACTGAAGCTTCTCTCTGCACAGTCCACATCGAGTGCAGAGCCTGCCTCCACAAGTTTCACAGTTAAAACTCACTTGTGGCTGACTGTTGAACCCACCAGGGCCTCCTTGTGAGAGAAAGAGCAGGAAAAGTCTAGCCAGCTGCAAAAAAAAAAAAAACAAAAAACAAAAAAACCACAATGGACAAATTCACCAGCCACAGAGGCCTTGTGTGAACTCCTAGACAGCATTTATTCTTCATTTTACAGGCCACTTAGTGTCGCCCACAGATATCAGGACACCAATTTATTGAGATTGGACCTGAGCTGTGATATAGAAGACAAGAATAAAACCCAAGAAAAAAAGTCTTGAGAAGGAACAGAACTTCCTCAAACTAGGCTTCTGCCCCAGGGACAGCCCAGCTCAGGCTTCCTGCCAGGTGGGCCATGGTGTAGAGGATGGAAGACCCAGACAGTGAGGGCACGTCTGCCAGTGCAGGTGCCCGCAGCCCTGTGCCCTCTGTGCCTGCTGATGGGGCTGCCCACAGCGCTCACAGGCTGCCCCAGCCCTGGACCTGGTGTCTCCCTTCTCCTCTCAAACTCTCAGGGACTTGGGAGTGCACCTGCATGGACCTAGGTAGGTGCACCAGCAGTGTCTTTTCCCAGCCCTCTGCCCTGCCTGGATCAGCCTTCAGCTAGTGGCCCTGTGGACATGGCACTTGCTAGTGAAATCAATTTTTTTTAAGATTTATTTATTTATGCATATAAGAACTGGGGTACAGGCCAATGGTATGTGGGCGGGAGGATTCACCAGAGAGAGAGTGGGGAGCAGAACAGGCAGACTGATGAAATACACTACTGAGGGGAGCAGCAGGTGAGATAGGAGAGGTCTGCTGCATCATGTGGGTTGCTCCCTGGGCGGGGATTGAACTCCTGCTGCAGTGACTGCAGATAGCTTCATAGTGCTGAGACTTAACCCCTTGTGCCACCAGGGAGGCCCTGAGAGTGTAGCTGTACAAATATTAATTGTCTTTCTTTGTGTGTTATATATCTAAAAATGGTTTCTTTTTAGAAGCCACCTGCATGAAGGCTGCAGTCTCCTCAGCACCCCCCAAAGGTGTTGTCCTTGCTTGGAAGGTCAAAAATGCCCTTCTGGAGACTGCAAAGCTAAGCTTTCCTTGCAGAAATGATCTTTTCGCTCCAATGCTAACTCTGTCAATGCTGAAGAGAGACGGGAGGGGAGAGGTAGGAAGGGGGTGGGGATTTATAAATGGACAAAAGGCAAGGTTGCCTGAGTCACGGTGGGATGGGAGTTTGGCCTGGGGCATGGGCTCCTGAGAAGGCAGGCAGGGAAGGAGGGAGGGAAGAAATGACAAACATTGTAGACACTGGTGAACATCTGGGCACAGTGCCAAGTGCTATTCCAAATACTGTGTACATGTGACTGGTTGGCTCCTCAGCTACCCCTATGACGTGGCTCTGCCATCATTCCGCCTGTCTCAGAGGTGAGGAGGTGGAAGCTCCAGAACAAATTCTAGCAGAAGTGCCCACCAGGCAGCAGTGGACCCCATGGGCCATGCTGTCCTCACCCCAACCCACCCCAGCTCATCAATATTCCCTTCAAAAACTGCATGTCCTTGCTTGGAAGCCTATGCCAAGAAGGGCCCAGAATGTTCCCCGCAGAATGTTCTGCCAATATTCACCCTCCCCCCACACTGAGCCCTTATGACCCAGGGTCCAGTGTATTGCTGTCCATCAACATTAGCTGTGGTTGACAGAGCAGGAACATCAAAGGGAGGGGTCCACCGGAGGAATAAGGAAACAAATGAAAAATCGAGTGAAAAGTTCCCAGCTGGTGCTGATACCTGAGGCTGCACAACGTGCCTCACAGCCCACCCCCAACCCACCCACCTCCAGTCAGGCAGGGCAAAAGCCCATCGCCCCCAATTCTTCCATACCCTTGGAAGCTGCGGACTGAGCTCCAGACTAGAAAGTCACAAGGACTTCAGCCTGACCCTTGAGGCCACGCTTCCTTCCTGGCCAGCGTCCAAATCTTCCACGCCCCAGTGGTAAAGTCTTCCTTTTCCTTTGTTGAATAAATTTTGGATCATTCCAGAGCCCAGCTAGAGTTTCAGGAATCAGGAGGCGGGTAGCAGGAAGCTGAGACAAAAGACTGAGGTAGGCAGGGGCCCAGAGGCTCGTGAGGTCTGCTCCAGGCTTTATTTCCTGGTTCTTGCTGTGCTCTGGGCCCAAACCATCCATGGGGGATGCAAGACACAGCCCACAGGGTATGAAAGCAGAGTTCCCTGCCGGAGAGCATGGTAAGCAGGAATGGGGGTGCTGGAGCAACAAAGGGGAGCTGATGGAAAAGGGGGAGTTATAAAGTCCCCCCACGGTTCCTTTGACAGCTGCCCATGGCAAGAGAGGACCGTCTGCTTTCTCAGTGTCAATTACAGAGATGCTGGGGTCATGGGCCGAGGCTGTGTGGGGTGGGCGGAGGTGAGGAGAACCCTAGCAGCTCCTCGCCGGAGTATGGGGGCTCCCGAGAGGAGAGGATGCAGGAGGCGAGATTCTTAGGAAGCCCTCAAGCCACACTCTTCCCTGTGCCAGCCCCTCCCTCTTTACAGAACCCACTGCAGGTGCTGACTGCCTCCTTTGCCCACCACAGAGCTGGCAGCCACCCTGTACAGCAGTCACGCGCAGGTCGTGTTCCTCAAAGCTTCAGGCCAGGGCCCACGGCTGCAATGCCTGCAGTCGTGGTGCTTTGATGACCGCTACTGTCTGCAAGGGGCAGAAGCCACAGGTTCACGGGCAGAAGCCACAGGTTCACGGGCAGCCTCTCAGGCTCACAATGCCCATGTGGCAGGCACGTGGGACCAACATCTTCTCACTCATAACTCCGTGTTTGTGCCTCTTGATGGACGTGTCCTTGTTTGCGTCTCTCCTCCCCCACCACGAGCACAGCAACCCAACAGGCAAGATTTCCAAGGGTTGGAGCGATGGTCAGAATGTGTGCCCCGGGTTCAAGGGAGGTAAACACAGCAGACTGAGAGCCAGTCTGCCTGACGTGGAGGCCAGAAATATCCTTTGTTAATCATTGATGGGTGAAGCCAGGCATTCTGTATCTTTTGAAATTCCCCATGAACCCTAGTGCTGAACTCTGAACTTGGAGCCAGAATCAACTGACCTTTGTCCTTGCAGCAAACACCTCGGCCTGATCCGGTTCCACAGAAGGAGAGCAGGTGTGAGGCTTTGCTCTGTGAAGCGGGACACCTCCCATCTTGCTGTAGACCCATTTGAGCCCAGGACACCCTGACGCACCCCACTCACCACAGCAGCAGTGATGGGTCAGGACATGGAGGAATGGAAGCAAGAGTTTCAGACATTAATTCAGGAGGTAAAACCAGGGCACAGATGGACCCTGACACCAGACAAATACCTTCTTCCCGACAACCTGAAGCCTGGGTGGATACAATACCAGCAGCATACCTTCGCCAGGTGAGTGCAAAATCTGATGGCGCATATCCCAGAAGAGTCTGGCTTATTTCTTACTGTGGATACTTTTTGCTTTCTTTGATGCTATTCCATGCTTGCAAATCGAAGATTATAGAAGGTAAAATACCTATTATCCAGGAAGTTTTAGCTTCAGCCAAAGTGGTTTTTCTTTTCTTACGATGAACCCCAAAACAAGAGCAGGATGAGCACAGATGTGGGCTAACAGCAGATACAGAGAAATAAGGCTGGGACAAGGAGGCAGAGAGGAAAAGAGAAAGGGAGGAGTAGCAACAGTTTCACTCAGTCCTGGGAGACCCGGATGAGCAGACTCAGTGAACATACATTCTGCTTGGGTTCTGGGGCTCCATATGAGAGCCCATGAAGACGCCCTCTAGAGAGAGGGCAGAGCACAGAGGGAACTGGGCAACACAGCAATCTTGCCCCTCATACTCTGGTGGAGTCTTTTTTAAAATAGGACTGTAGAAGTCATCCAAAGCTCTTTCTAGGTGGAAGAGCAGAGCCACAAGGATGAGGGTGGTGGTTGCCCACCTGCACAGAGAGTGAGGTTCTGGAACTCTATCCCTGGACTGGCACAGGGGCTGGCTGCCTGTGTGATACCCTCTCCAATCCTGACCACCTCAGGCTTCAAGTGTCCCCACATCCATTCAGGCAAGGCAAGGCTCAGTTGCTATAACAAAAAAGAAAGAGAGAGAGAGAGAGAGAGGAAGGGAAGGAGGGAGGAAGAAACCTGAAATAGCGTGTGGTTCCCAAGTCACTGTGGCAGAGGGAGGGAGAACTGGAGGGTTTTGCCAGGCTTCTGTTCCAGATCTGGGAGTAGCATAAATCATTCTGTCCTTACCCCACTGGCCAACTGGTCACATTGCCACAACCTAGCTGCAAGGGGAGCGGGCCATGGTGGGAGTGCATAAGCATTCAAAGTCCGGCCATACTGCTGCTCTCTGCACCTCCTGTAACTGCTGGTGCAGCACGTGTTTCCCTGCATCTCTCCCACTGCTTCATACGGCCAGGCCTGTATTTGTTCAAATTTCTTAACTCAGAAAATTGCCCTTCTCCTTGCTGAGAGGGGGTGTCATTCTCTTATGCCCTGCTGAGGCCAGGGGCACCTAGGAAAGGAAGCTTTTCAGGCTACCTTGAGCAATGAATTGGGTTGGACCAGTCGGGCCAAAAGAGGGAAGAACTGATTCTGTGGTCTCCCTCTGAATTTCTGGTAGATCGGGGGCCCTGGGTAACGAAGGCAAAGCAGAGATTTCCCCTAGACATGACTGTTCAGGGGCCATCCCAGATCTGTGGGTCAATGGCTTATTGTCTTAGTCTATTCAGACTGCTATAAAAATAAATGAACAAACAAACAAAAAACCAAACAAGCAAATAAATAAATAAAACCTACTGACTGGGCAGCTCATAAGCAGCAAAAGCTTATGGCTCATAGTTCTGGAGGCTGGAAATCCAAGCTCAGGATGCCAACTGATCCTCTTCTGGGTCCCAGACAACAGGGGTTGGGTTCTCCTCTTCTGGGTCCTGGCAACAGGAGTTGGGACACACTGGGGATCTCTTTCCTCAGGGCACTAACCCCATTCAGTAAGACTTCACCCTCATGACTTAATCACCTCCCAAAGACCCCCCTAACATGAGCACTTTGCCATTAGGACGCCAATATGTGAACTTCGGAGCAACACAAAATTCAGATTCCAGCACTTACCAAAACCCACTCGTAGCTATTGGTGGGTCTCAGCTCAGAGTTCTTGGCAGCTGACTGAGTGCCTGTTGTTGCACTTGTTCACGAGCTGCCCACACGGTCGGTGGCAGATCACTGCCAGCTCTGCGGCCTCTTGATCTGCTCTTTTGAGGGTAGATTCCTGTGGGTCTCCATTGTGGCAGTACAATGGAGAAAGGAGCAGAATCAATGATTCCTTCCCCACTAATCCATGACCTGGACCAAGTCAGCCCTCTGTTGTTCGTAGCTCCTTCCCTCTTGCAGCCACAATTTGGACAGAATGAGCCGACTGAGTGTCTCGTCTTCTGCATCCACAGGTTCCAGTGTTCCTTGTGCTTGCGAAGCTGGGCCTCTGCCCATGTGCAGGTCCTTTTCCACATGCACAGGAGTGAGGGGGACTCCAGGGGCGAGGTGAAGATGAGGGTCTTTGCCCAGAGATGTCAGAAGTGTTCCCAGCCTCCCTTTGAGGCCCCACAGTTCATGAAAGAGAACATCTCGCGGATCCTGAACAACCTGGTATTGCGCATTTTGAAGAAATGCTACAAAGAAGGATTTAAGTTGGTGGAGATTCCCACAATCAAGGAAGTCTCTCTTGAAGGACCACATGATAGTCACAACTGTGAGGCGTGTCTGCAGGGCTTCTGTGCCGAGAGTAGGTCAGGCCCAGTCAGCCCAATAGTACAGCCCCCAGTGTCCCCACTGCTTCCCCAAATAAGCTCACAGCCTGGGAGGGTCACCTCCCAAAAGCCTTTTCCCACAAGGAGTAGCCCCAGCCCCATCGTGGATACAGTAAAGAAAGAAAAGAGGCTACCCAGTCCCCAGCTTTCTGGGCCCACTCAGGCTGTGAGCTACCCCACTTACTGGATCCCAGAAGCAAACACCGGACACGATGTAGCACCCCCCTCCCAGGAGCTGTCCTCTCCCCACATGGCCCAGAATCCCACACACATGAGTTTGTACCTGTGCCGCCGTGTTCCCATCCCCGCTGTCATCATCATCATCATCATTGTCGCTGTCTTTCTAACCAAGAAATCTTGGTTAGAAAGCTGAGCCTCCAAGACAATCACACAGGAGCGTGTGTTGTATTATCCCACTGACAGGAAATGTTCAAAATAGGTCAATCCAGAGACAGGAAGTAGATTGGAGGCTACGGGAGGGGGTGAAAGGGGAGCAATGACTTTCTATGCAGGCTTTGGGGAAGTGTGATTACAGTGTTTGGGACAAGGCAGAGGTGGTGGCTGCATTGTGAAGGCACCAAATGCCACTGAAGGATCCACTGTGAGAGGTTCAGCTTATGTTATGTGAGTTTCACCTCAATTAAAAAAAAAAAATAAACACAAGAAATTTGGTGCCCTGTCATTCATTCTCTAGAGAACTGACACTGATGTGTATATAGCTCACAGGACCATTCGGAAATCTTCTGAAATGTGGGTCCACTCACCAGAAAATTCTGCAAGGCCCTCTGATGTCAGTCTGTGGGGTCTTTGTGATGGAAAATTTGAGGCTAGAAACCTGGGTCCTGAAGCAGCGGTCTCCACGCAGCTGAGGGGGGCAGTGGGACCGTCGACCAAGGTGGGGAAGACACCCTTAAAGCTCCATTTAGCTCACGATTTCTTGTTGCATCTGTTACAATGTATGTTTACATTACATGTATGTTATGTTAGTATACTCATAGGAGAGAAGAGAGATATGATGTATAAATCAATGCACACATTTGCAAGACATGCTCAGGTTTTCATTGATAGAATTACACAGTCAAAAACATTGGGGGGACCTCTGTTCTAAAGGACCCATGTGGAAATCTGTGCTGGATTCTCACCAGGATTCTGAAAACAAGAAGTTTTTAGTGATTAGTTTAAAAAACTTTAAAATTCACTCGCACATATTTTCTTCATCAAGAAATACAAATCCTTCCATTTATGTAATTTAAATTAACAACACTGTCACCTCTTTCTTAAATTTTTCTTTATTTTCAAGGTTTTAAGGAATGCTTAAACTCTGAAAACTGTTCTCAGAGGCCATTATTAACCCAATCACTTCAAGTCAATAGAAAAACATGCAAACGCTGGTAACTTGGTGTAGAGGGATGATTGGCAAAGATCATTGGCCTCTTCAAAATTCAAAAAACATGTTCAGAAAGTCATAAAAATAAACATTCTGTAAGTGGGAACCCCAGATCTTATTTCGGACTGATTCATTGCTTGTACCTGGGCTGCAGGAGCTACTGGGGAGACTGCTCACAGCTGGAATTAGAGATTAGCCACTGATGTCCTGACCCCCCATATGTGCTGCTTGCAAAGCCATGGCTCTGCCAGTTGGTGCTCAATGCTGGGTCCTCTTGGTCCCCCACCCCCCCAAGCCACCCCATGAATTTTGTAATCAAGACAGTAATTTATGTAATATCCTATCTTCTTCGGTTCAGTTACCAATTTAACTGATTTCTGTCCTAAGAATTAAGAGTAGTGTCCAGCATTCAGCTGTCATTTGCTCCCCCTGTGATTTATATCACACTAAAATAAAACAACTCAGGTATCTCAGTTTTTCATTCAGATGACATAGTTGGATATTCTAAGGGGAGACATTCAAGCTGGTACAACTTGGCACCATTTCAAGTTTTAAAATTTAGAAATAATTTCCTAAATGTTAGAAATAAATCCAAATACACACCATAAAATAAAAATTTAAGCCTACATGCAGCATAGAACAATACCTCAAACTATCTAAATTTCCTTCCCACTCAGAAGTATGGAGATGCACACTGGGGCAGGGAAAAAGAGGAGAAGCAGACAGAAAAGGAAAGTTAACAGCTGATTTCTGGAGCTACTGTGTGGTCATCATAAATTACCCCAAAATGGTGTTTGGCAAGCATGTCAAGCAGTCATTCTAGAAAGAAAGTCAAAAAAATCTCCTGTGGATCTTGCTAATAACTGCACAACTCAATCACTTCACCTAAGTGTCTTTGCCCCTTAACTTCAATATATGGAGAATGGTAGAATAATAAGCTTTTGGAACCGGAAAATTTCTTCTAAGAAGTATATTTTATTTTTTCATTCATATTGCATTAATGTTCATACATGTATCCCACCACGGAAATTACTTTAACAAATTATGTCAGTCCACATACATCATATAAAATGTATTTTTACATTTATATGAATATATTAAACAGTAGGGTATTCAAACAGTATAATTGTTTTATATGAAACATGAAACAGTATCAATGCAGTATTTTTTCATCTTTCTATATGTAATACCAAGACGAGGTCTTTGCACACACAAAAAAATGGGTTTAATGAAATAAAATTTATATAAGTTATAGATAGTCAATTTGTGTGAAAGCCCCAGATATAATTTCCATCTGGCCATGTAACATATACCTTGGCATAAAATAAAATCCCAAAATGAATCAAGTAATACAATAAATTTGAATTATATTTTTAAAGAGTTAAAAAGAAAAATATAATTGCTTGAGGTTCAATTGAAGTGATTTCTCATTTTCCCACTCTTTTATCTCTAAATCTACTCTTAGAGCTTGTTTTTAAGTTGAAGCAATCCTCTATTAAAGGTTTATTTTACCACGTGGTTTTACAATGTTCTGCTGTTTTATAGATATTAAGGATAAAATATTTGGAATTATGACATAAGCTTATCAAGACAAAATATTGGGGTGTCAATACTAACTTTTTTTTTTAAAGATTCGTTTATTTATTTATTTATTTATTTATACAAGCACTGGGTACAGTCAGAAGTGCAGGAGGGTGAGAGAATTCACCAGAGCCAGAGGGGAGAGCAGAACAGGCAGAGTGATGAAATACACTGCTGAGGGGAGCAGCAGGTGGCAGGAGAGGTCTGCGCGCCATGTGGGAACCTCGCCTGGTGGCTGGGGATCGAACCAGCGCTGCAGAGGCTGCGGGCAGCTTCACAACCCAGCGCTCAACCGCTGTGCCACCGGGGAGGCCCAATACTAACTCTTTTTAAATGAATGCCTCTGGGGACAGACTGATTCTTCAAATAAGAAAAAATTTTAAAAATCACCTTTCATTTCTTGCACAAATGACTTCCTGAAAAGTCCAACTGGTCAGACTTGTGTTGTCAAATATGGCTGCCACCTATGACTCCTTACATTAAAAATTTAGTTTCTCAGTCATACCAATCATTGTCCAAGAGTTCAAGAAGCACATGTGTCTGATGATTACTATATTGGATAGAGCACATTTTCATCATTGCAAAGAGTTGTGGTAGACAGTTCTGGGCTAGACCATATAGGAGTCAATTCATATATAAAAACATGTGAATATATGTGTTTTTTCCTTCTTACTCACAAAAGCTACTTATTGAAGTGTATCTTCAAGGCTATGGAGCTTATATATTTTAGCCCAAGACAACAGTATAAAAATACATGCTTGTACAATTTCTCTGAATCATAGACTATGTTGTTAGAGTCCAAAACCCTGCAATAAATCCTTCTTTGCAAATGTAAAACATAGCTGCATTCACTCCTGCTGGGCCACAGTATTCCGGCCACTGCTAAGTCCTCCTGTGGAATCACAAGGCAGCATCACCCGGGTCTCCTCGTCAGGGTGGACCAGTCACCATGGCCATCGCATATGGCCACATGGAGAGGGGTCTGAGGGCATCACCTGCAGAGGCGAGCTTCAGGCGGGGCACTCAGGGCAGGTGGCCAGCTATGCAAGCCATGTAAGGTTTGCCTTGCCAAGTCCAGCCCCAACTTCCTCTGCTAGGGCCACCAGCCCACCATGGATATTCCAGCACTTCTTTCTACCCCCAAGGCCCAGAACACACCCACGTCTCTCCTGAGAGCCTACACTTGCAAAATATAATTGAAAACATACGGAAATAGCAATGTGTATAAATCTAAGGAAAATTATTCTCAGTAAAAGAAATAATGCATTAAAAACATTTTTCAAAATAATAAAATAAACCTTTGTCAGACTAGTCAAATATAAGTGTTCTTAAGCCCTTTGTCCCTTGACTTGTGAAAACAATGCAATCAACTTCAAGATTTGGTCTTTAGGTTATAATTTTCTAAAACAATACACCTTTTACATTATTTGGAAACAAATATATGCACATGCATCTTTAAATGTCAATATATAAACACATTTACCAGTTCTCCTGTCCACAGAGAGAGGTATTCATGTATTTGAAATTTAAAGATCATTTTCCTAATAATTACGATCCGGTTTCTAGTCTTTGTCCTTAAGAATAAGCCATTATTCCTACATGACATGACCCACAATGTGAAGTTTATAGATCCACTCGGTAGGGAGTTTCTTCTGAGGGATGGTATCAAAGCTGAAGGCTAAAAGATACTTTGGTGGTATAGCTGGGCACAGATTCTATAACAAAAGGAAAAAAACATACTCAAGCATTCACCATTTATTATAAAGGTAACTACTAAATGCTATGACATATTTTAAGTATAGAGATAAATGCTCTTATCACAATTAAGTCAACCATCACTAATGTGTAGTGAAGCTTTAAAAATAGCTAGATCTAGGGCCTTCCCTGGTGGCACAGCGGTTGAGTGCTGGGCTGCGAAGCTGCCCGCAGCCTCTGCAGTGCCGGTTCAATCCCCGGCCACGGGGCGAGGGTCCAACATGGCGCGCAGACCTCTCCTGCCGCCCGCTGCTTCCCTCAGCAGTGTATTTCATCACTCTGCCTGTTCTGCTCTCCCCTCTGGCTCTGGTGAATTCTCTCACCCTCCCATGCTTCTGACTGTACCCAGTGCTTTTATAAATAAATTAATTTTAAAAAATAAAAATAGCTAGATCTAAGAGAGAATAAGATATGGTTATAAACTCGAGGTTTTTACAATCTTTCCACCCAACTCACAGAGCTACGTCAGGATCTTAGAAACTGTATGAGCCTATAATAATGAAATTTGACAAGAGAGAAACAGAGGGCAAAGAATGTGGGACTGTAGATACCAGGTGTTTATAAGAGGAGTCTGGATTCTTTATAAGCGAAATCACACATGACTTAAAATCAGCCTTTTTCTCAGCCTCACTCTCCCCAATAGTTACAGCCCATTCTCTCCCTGAAGAGCCAAATTGTCAAAAGATGGTCTATACCGATGGTTCTCAAAATATGATTCTCAGACCCAACACCAAAGTCTAAGAGCCATGAGGGGCTTTTCTTCCTCATCATTCTTGAGTCACATGATGTTGAGGGTCAACATGGTATGACTAAATCTACTTTCATTCCCTATAGCCAAGCACTTTATATGAGATGACTTTTTTTAAGTTAGTTTGAAGGGATTTTGAAATGAAATCTTATTTTCCCATCAGCTAAGATACTCTTGTTAATATCATTTTGTTAGAAACTCACGTATAATTAGTAATGCAAGCCTCACATTTTAAGATGTGTGTCCCAGTATCCTTATCAGAGAGTTGATGATCTATCAAGCTTTCGAGTGTACTAGGAAAATTTGATATTTTAAGGAAATGCGTGTTTTTTTGGTAAATGGAAAAATAATTTGCAAAGTATCCTGTCCCTAATCAATTAGTTTTTAGTCAATTTGACTTATATCAATATCAATACCTATATTAAATGAGTGAATGGAATTCTGTATGTTTTAAATATGGGTAACCTACCTCTTTCTTTAAGATCTTCAATATAGGCTTTCATAAATTCTTTATCAAAATGTTGGCGATCTTGTTCACTTTCCACCATTTTGTCATCTTCTTGACACTGATTATTATCAATAGGATTATCCATGAGGCTTACAAATCTATTCAAGAAAGTATGGAAAATACCACATTTTTAACTGTAAGATTCCTCTCATAAGTAGTTGATTTTTGTGATACTAAATTCCAATTCCTTACTTATTCTTCAAAATCTCAGTGTACCATATAATATTAGCATTGTCAGTGGAATTCCACCATGGAATAATCCAACAGAATTATGGGATCGGGTGAAGGGAGAGTCTGTTTAAAGTTTAATGGGGATAGGAGAGACACATCACAGAGGCCAGTGGGCGGGAGGCTTGGAGGTGACAATGACACTTTCAGCCAGATCCTTAATATTGTACAATGTCCTGTATTTGATATTACTCTCAATTAGTGACATCAAACTCTAAAGGGATATGGGTAAATTAAAAAGGACTTAGACAAAATCCCCACAATAGCAGTATTTAAAAGACAGACTACTACAAAACAGAGAAGAGGGAGAGAGAGAGGGAGGGAGGGAGGGAGGAAGTGGTCTCAAGAAGAATAAGTGTTAAATATGTGGTCAATCCACTATCATTAATAGAGCATTTCTTATTCTTTTTATAGTTTCTTTTTGATGTAAAATTTGTGGCTTAATCTAGGTTATTTTTGGTATGCTATTTTATATATATATATATATATATATAAAGCTTTCTAAAAAAAAAAAAGAACTTTTTAAAAAAAAAGGGCCTCCCCTGGTGGCACAACAGTTGAGCGCTGGGCTGCCAAGCTGCCCGCAGCCTTTGCAGCACCCGTTCAATCCCCAGCCGCCAGCGAGGGTCCCACATGGTGCGCAGACCTCTCCTGCCGTGCCATGTGGGTATCTCCCATGGCCAGGGATCAAACCCGCGCTGCAAGGGCTGCGGACAGCTTCACAGTGCTACGCTCAACTGCCTGCGCCACCAGGGAGGCCCCAATGATCTCCGCCTTTAAAACACAGGTAAACACCCTTTAAATACCAGAAAAGGCAAGTTCTATCACATTACTAGCAATTATCATTACTAGTCCTAGCTTTTTGTCTTTCAAATATACCTTCAACTTGGTTTTTCAATTTCCAAAAAAAAAAATCACATTGGAGTTAGGATTGGCATATTACAGCTAAGTATAATTTGGGGCACAAATTACATTTTTACATCCAAAAAAAGACCTCTTTTCATCCCAAGAAGGACTTCTTTGATATCCTTTCAGAATACTTCTGAGTTCTCTTCATATAGGAGAACCATATTTTCTAGGGTTTTCCCCAGATATTTTATATTTTGGGTTACTCCTAATAATGTCAACATTACTTACATTATTTTTCTGGTTTTTTCATTATTTTATTTTTTTATTTATATCTTTTATGTCATTGTGTAGTCCCCATAAAATCCCCACCACCAGTTCATCCATGAACCATCACCATAGTCCCCTGTGCTCTTCTCTCCCCTGTTGTGATCCCTTCTCCTCACCTCCCTCACAGAATATCTCTGATTTCTGGTTGCCTGCTAATTTTTTTCCATTATTTTTCTAAGAAATCAGTAAGCTATTGAGTTTTAATACCAACTTGTATCTAGTCTTTCTCCTGAACTTTCATAATTCTGAGAGCTTCCATCTGCTCCTGGGTTTCCAAGCCCTACTGTGCTATCATTTGATCATTTGAAATGACTGGTTACCTGCACATAGGTCAGCTGTGCCCTGACCAGGTTCCCCTCCCATGCTTGGGTAAGACACTGCTCCAGCTGCTCCTGGCTGCTGGGCTGTGGAGGAGGCTCTAGGGGTGGGTCCTTGCTGGTTGAACCTCTTCTTACCCAGACAACATTCCTAAGAAGACCCACCCCAGTGGGAAGAATTGGGTGACAAAGAGGAGAGAAGGTATCATTCGCCCCTGCTAATCTCCTGGTTATATAGGAATGAATTTAGTATCTCTCACTTTACAATACTTAACCTCTTTGTTTCCTTTGCTACGCATCTTATTGCAGAACTGGAGGGTGTATGTGGCTAGTGAGCCTTTACCACTGAGAGAACAGGGGAATGCTCCCCCTAGTGGAAGCCTGAAGGAACAACTGGCATTCAACCAAGACGCGGCACCAGGAGTAGGTGGCTCTCACTAAAGCTGTAAGGTTCCTGGGGAGGCTTCAAGTTTCTGAGAATGGGCCAAAATGGTCCTAGGGTAGAGGTGATCGAATAACCCCAAAGCCCTGAATTCTGGCAGGTAAAGCTAACTGAGAGCCAAGAAGATGTGCCTGGAGTCAGTCAGAGGAAGACAGAGCTAAGGCTTTTCAAGTCCACTTCTAAGTCAAGAAAGATCTTCCAATTCCCACCTCAGAGTAGAATCTGTATCACATTTGCATGCATGGAGTTTCTTAGTTTGGGGTGGTTTACATGTCCTTTCAGGAAACCCAAAGAAGAGAGAGGCAATCGGGGGATTCAGCAACCATGAACCCTGCTAGCCAGCAGCCCTTTGAGTGCTGAGGACAGACCAGGAGCCTGAGTATGCCCGCTGTGCCTCCAGCCAGCAGGGAGCATTTTTTCCAATTCCTGCAAAAAAAGGCATCAGAACTTCTGTTGACCATCTCACACTTTGTGAGAGCCAGGTCCTGAGCCAGATGCCAGGGTTCCAGATGCACCTCCCTTCTTACCTAGGTTTGATGTGTCTCTACTACACTCTGGTCTACTCACTTTAAAGGTGTGGATGAGTCACAGAGAGTGGTCGGGAGCTCCACCAAGTGGTCCCCACTGACCACCAGCAAAGTGAGCTTCTTTAGGTTAAGCAAAGCATGAGGGAGATAGGTCAGCTTGTTCTTATACAAGAGAAAGGTCTGCAACTCTTCCAGCCTAAGAAGAATTAGAGGAATTAAACACAAGGGCTGGTTTCATGACTAAGAAAACCACAGTGAATTAAAATAAACTCTAGTATAAAATCCTTACTTAGTTCATTTTATAGACATGACCCTTATGAGAATAAATTGACTTTTTATGTTTTCAATAAAGTCATGCCACATGGCACAATTTGATTTTTAAAGCTTTTGCTGGCTTAACTGTCCATTGAAGACACAGACACAGCAGTAGGATGAGCATGATCTATATATAAGTATGATATATAGGAGACCAGGTGGGGCCTAAAAAAATCAGTATGTCCCTCCCCCTAAGAGCTTCCCCGCTTTCCCAGGTGTTAATGAGTCATGGGGAAGAAATTGTGCTAGAGTTGGAATGAGGATAAACAAATTTGCGCAACATATTTCTTCTGTGTATCTCAACAGTAGATATTCTTCTCCCATCATATTTTCTAGTTTGCAAGTAGGAAGAACTCTTCAGAGTGATAAGCAAATGAGAAGGATAACCTTTGTATATGTTTTACTGTTTTTCATTTTATTGTAATTCAATGACCTCCCTCCAGTTGATCCCACAAACATTTCACAAAGTTCTCCTTATGTTTCAAACTAAAACAATTCCCATTTGATTTCATCAAGTTGGAAAGCACTGATACACGTTGTCCGTACTGAGTAGAGAAAGGTCACACAAGATGGCATCAGAACTAAGCCGTTTGACTTCAGTGCCCTGCCAGCTTACTTATGCTACTTGATAAAGAAGACTCTGTGTGTGCCAGGAGGCCAGAGATTTTATTTCGTTCACCACTTTAAGCCCAATCCACTTTCTGGGCCTGCCATACAGGCCTCATAATATTGGTGGTAGAATGAATAAATTAATTAATCTTGCATGATTCAGTATAATAATTATGATTTAAACATGAAATAGCTACAAGGATATAATATGAAAACCCTCTAAGCATATCCATTTTGTTTGGAAGTATGTATGATAAATCAATAAATGAAACTAATAAAAATTACCCTCACTAATATTCTAAATATGAAATGGTATGTTCCTATTCCATTCGTAATAAATTTACTTTTCCAATTCTGTGGAGTAAAGGCAAATTAAAGGTGTGGTTCTATTGAGGACTGAAATGAATTAAGTTCACCAGAACAGGAAATGCATACACAGACATGTGCGTGCGTGTGTGTGTGTGTGTGTGTGTGTGTGTGTGTGTGTAATGCAGACTAGAAATTGTCTTATTCAATATAAAACCAAACTAATTTCCTGGAAACAAAAAGCTCTGGAAAATTGGTGGATTTCAAAGAACATTCATGTGCTGTGCATGTTTAAAATGTTAACAGTATGTAAGGATTTGTAACTAATTCATACACCTCACCTTCAGAATTCAAGTAGCTACCTGTCTATGTCTTGTGGCAGGTCAGTCAGGTTATTGTTGCTGATATCCAACCACTGCAAACTAGACATCCGCAGGACACAGATCGGGACGCTGGAAAACTGGTTTGCTGAGATATCTACGAATGTAACTTGCTTCAAATTACTTAACTAGAAAGAAATAACAAAATATTCTAATACTTTCATAAGAGTGGGAATTAAGTACAACTAATAACTTTTAAATTGGCATTTCTTCCCAAAGGCATTTGTATGAATAGATGCAAAACAAATCATTCCAGTGTATATTTGGGAGCACCCACTATGTGCCACTCACTATGCAATGTGCTGGGGGTGCTGAGATAAACAGCACAGAAGTTTGTAATTTCATAAATAAGTGATATAATTTTATGTAGTAAGAAATAATGTGAAGAAGTTTTCAACTTGGCATGTGCAATGGATACCAAGAAATAAATCTGCCCAACATCAAGGTAAGGGGAGGGTCAGTGGTCAGGAAAAAATTCACAGAGAATGGAGTATTTGAGTTCCCTGAGGTCCCTGGACAGGTGGAAAGTTAGGGAAGGAAACCCCAGTGGAACAGCATGTGCAAAGTCACAGAAGACAGCATGTACTGCCAGAAAGAGCAGGATGTCCTGGGAAGACTGACTTAGCAAATTTTGGCAAATCTTAAGGAGACTTGCTTTTGGTAAAGTGCCATAGCAAATGATCAGAAACACCTACTGTTTATGTCTTACATCCATATTTTTGTTTTCAGCACAGTAACTGAAACATGTAGGGAATTTCAAATGCAAACCTAGAAATATGACTGGAATGGAAATGTCTCATGCTAGAATTTGGTTATGCAAATTTGGTAGAAACATGAACTATAAAAGGAGCCGCCTTTTACTGACTTATTTCGAGAGTCCACAAGTAAAATTTGGGCTCCTTCACAAAACATATTTTCAAAACTCGTACGCCACGTGGAGCCACTCACTGTACAACATGGAACCAGCAGGAGGCATTAACAAGAGGGAGAGAAGAAAGCCTCAGGGAACTTAGGCCTCTATTTGTCTTAATATAACATGCAGTTCCATATGGCCAAGTTTCCCTGAGTAAGACACGGTCAGATTCATTTGACTGAAAAGGCACAATCTAATTTGCTCGTTTTAAATTTAGAAAAATGAATGTGAAGACAGTACAATGACGGTAAAGGAAGCCAACAAAGATATTTTGGGTACCCATAATGGAGACTAATGTTTCTGACTGTATTGTCAGGGCGATCAGGTCAGAATAAAAAACAAGACTGAATTACCCTCAGTCTCACGTCCTTCTTTCTTATAATAAATGCAGAAAATGTGCTTATAGGCTATAAAATAATTATTGAGACTCCTTAATAAAATAACTTAAAACTTTTAAAATTTAGAGTACCAAAAATCACAGTGGCATACGAGCAAGGAGAAAAAGAGCTCGGCTAGAAAAGCTATTTCCCACCAGCCACTTTCATCAAGGGTAAAGTAAACACGCATAAATGCTTTTGAAAAGTATGTTTGTCTGAAATTCCAACGTTGCCCAGCTAAAAATCTGACATTCAGAGTAAGTGGAATGTGCATTTACACAGAAGTTTCAGGATCTTTACCTTTGTCTCTGAGTTCGTGGTGGTGCCTTCCCTTGACCATCTATAGGGCATTCATTCTACTTGCTGTGCTTTTAAATTTTAGACCAAGGTTATATCAATTATTTATGTAAGAAACATTCTCATGAAGACAGGCACAAAAACTTGAATATACTCAACACTACTGAACTGCTCTCTTGAAAATGGTCAAGATGGTATGTCTAATGTTACATAATTTTAACCACACTTCTTTTTTTTAAATGTCAGCACCTAGGTATGGTATTCAGGCCCAACAGGGCTCTCCTGGGTCTGTGGAAACTAGAATGGAGGTGAATGTGTGTCTAAACTAGAATGTGTGTCTCTTCTAGAGAAATACAAGTTGGGCACATGAGATTCAGGTACCCTCACAGACGATACTACCCTTAATATGACCATGTAGTCTGTCCTCAGCTACATAGCTGTTATTTACCTTGAATAAGCTACAAACTGAACTGGTAGCTGACATTTAAGACAATAGAGAATCATTCAGGACTAAATTTGTGAAGTTATATATGGGCAGAGTCAGGGAACTATTATAACAAACAGCCTAAGAGGGAGATGAAACATAACGCACATTTATATGATCCCATACAACCTTAAAGGTTCACATCCAGAGCACAGATGTCAAGGTAGGTCAGGAGAATCATCAATAAACTGTTGTTTTCCAGGAGAAAATAAACAGATTCCCGGTTGCCTAGTGCAAACAGGCAAGTCAGAATTTGGGGGGAAGGAGAGATGGAAACATGTTAAAACTGAATTGTGGTGAATTGTACATTTACAAGGAGTGAGTTGTATGTGTAAGTTATACCCCAATAAAGGGGGGAAGGTAGAGGTCAAGGTGGAGACCGACCTAGGCTATTGTTCCAGGCTAGATGGAGGTTGACACAGGCTTGGACTAGGGCTGTTGGAAGGTCACCGGCAGCAGTTAGATACAGAACCTACTCTGAAGGGCTTACAAAGTGGATATGGGGCAAGGGAGCAAGAGAGGCCAAAATCACATGGCTTGTTTCCAGAGTGAACAACTGAGAGAAGTCTGAGCCATTTTCTAAACTGGAGAAGACTAGGGAGTGAGCCGACTTGTAAGAGAGCTCAGACCCTGACTGTGCACACTCACCTGGACCATTGGGGGAGTTTCCTGGGGTGAGATGGGAACTAACAGAAGCAGCCACTTCCTCCCACCCAAAAGTTTTCAGGATAGGAAACTAACACCCCTTCTGGGACTAAATTCAGGGCCAGAGCCTCCTCAGAACCTCTCCAGAGCTTCTGCTTGCCGTATCAGTGCCAGGATCATGAGTGGCTTCCAGCTTGTTGAGTTATATTTGGCAATAAATAAAACTCACTTTTATATGTTCACTTCTATATGTTCCATCTTATCAGAAAATGGTTTAAAATTATTTCCCCAATGAATGCAGGCCAAAAGAAACTAATACATACGTTTTACTTAATGGATTTCTTAAACTCTATCTGTGGGACTACTTCAGTTACCTACAAATTTTATTATGAATATATAACCATTTTTTAATCTTACCCCTTTTATTTCCAACTGTCTCTATTTCACCACTGTGAATAAATAAACCAGAATCTGAGTTATAAACAATGGGCATCATATATTAAATAGACATTAAATAAAACTATCTTGTGTGAATATAGGGATTTTTCCTCATTTTCCTTTGATAGGATTTCCAAACTTAAAGTTAGGTGCTGGGCTAGCATGAGCAAAATGTCAGGAAAATGTGATGTAATAAATATGGATTTCACCTGTAAAACTTCTTCTCCAGATTATAGACCATTCCATGTCAAAAATCAAATAAAAGTAAATTATAGAGCAAAAATGTTTACTTTCTTACTTCAAAAGGGAGTTCAGTTAATTCTAGATTTCCAGAACAATCCAGTTTCTCTAGATTTTCACAATCTCCCAGTTCTGGAGGAATGCTCTGCAGGTGGTTGAAACTCACATTGAGCTCTCTCAGATTCTTCAAACGACCTATCATCAGAAAAAAATGAACATCCATGGAAAATGTCCTGTAAGGTCTTTTACGAACAAAAATGAAACAAAGATGTGTAGCTGATGATGGGAAAGGCATTATACACAATTTTATATTTTTTAAAGCCCTCTTTATTAAAAGCCTGATGATTTTTTTATCCTGAGTATGTTGGCCCTGCACTGAAGCATTTTTTGCTTATTTTTAACTGTTCAATCTTTTGTGGAACGACAAGTGAGGTGAGTGTGAGGGGGTTGTCCATGTTACATGGTCAAGTTCCAGCACCCACAGAACACTAACAAGGTAGGTCAGGCAAATAATCAATAAACTGCTGTTTTCCGGAGGTGGAGTGGGAGGAGGGGAAACAGATGCCTGGTTACCTAGTGTGAACAGACAAGTCAGAATTTAGGAGGAGGGATCAGCTTGAAGTCTTGACACAACCAGCAAGAAGTACAAAGTGCCAGGGACCAATAGGCCACCCGCCAGCCTATACCATCTTGGCGTCAGGCAAATCTTCACATGAGTATGACAAGCCGTGATTCTGGGACACATTTGAGAACGGAGCTCTGTGCCGCTCCCCAACCCTCACCCACACATCCCAAGAGAAAGTGAAACAGCAGTGATCACTGTGGTCTTCATTTTAAGATAATGGAACTGAACAACAAAATGATTGAGAATTATACAATTTTGATCATGACGACATAAGCTAAACTAAATGTGTCAATGGACCAATATATAGAAACGATATGTTGGAGGCCTCCCTGGTAGTGCAAGGGGTTAAGAAGCAGCACTACAAAGCTATCTGCAGCCACTGCAGCACAAGTTCCATCCCCAGCCAGGGAGCTACCCACATGGCGCAGCAGACCTCTCCTGTCTCACCCGCTGCTCCCCTCAGCAGTGTATTTCAGTCAGTCTGCCTGTTCTGTTCCCCACTCTGTCTCTGGTGAATCCTCTCACCGCCCCGCCCCATACCTCTGGCCTGTATCCCAGTTCTTGGATGCATAAATAAAATAAATCTTTAAAAAAAAGAAGAAATGATATGTTGTATTTTATGTTTACAATAAACATATTATCGCATGTTTCTATTTCTAAAGATGTTTCTGAAAGGAAATAAAAAGCCGTGAGGTACAACATTCTAAGGAGACTTATGTGCTGAGTCACACAGGTGACATCATGACCCAAAGTGGACAAGCAGCACCGGGAACACATGAATTGGGCTGTCCGGCAGTTCCCTGGGGCAGGAGAAGAAACAGTTTTCACAGGGCTGCTGCTGCCCCCCGCCCCCTGACTATGGTCCATTCACCAGACTCTGGGCCTAAGGATTCCTGCTAAGTAACATACCAATTTCAGCTGGAAGATGGGAGATTTTGTTTTTTTGCAGATCCAGAATTCTCATCGCCTGAAACAGCTCGATGTATGTAGGAATGATTTGAATCAGGGTATTGTTGATATGCCACTCTTTGAGGTGTGTTTGCTCTCTCAGGGAATCTGGGAGCTCCTGAAACAGAACGGATCACATCAATCAGAACCATCCCCCTAGGAATCCCAGCTGAGCGGCATGCCAGGTTAACCCTGCTTTTATATAAAAAGCTCCCACCAGCTCCAGGCAACCATAAATATTCACTCCCAGGGGAAGAGGGAACACGCCACCGCCATGAAATGGGGACTCTACAACAACACCCTTCCACCTGACACACACCCAAAGCTTCCAACCAGCCTGTTGGTTAGTCTAGACACCCAGTACCTCCAGACCTCCAAGAAAGCCCCAATCTGCCAACAAAGACAAGCACCCTGAAAGAAAAAGGAGTCTCTGCCACAAAAAACTCCCCCTCCCCCGCAAAAAAAGCTATTGACCCCAAGAGAGATAAGAAAAGCCATTACCCTGTGACTTGAAAACAAGACACATTTTTCAAAGGTCTGATTAAGAAATACATGTGAAAGTCAGCGTATGCAGCCCCATCACAGGATTCTCTCACTCACAAAGCAAACAGCAAGTTCGTGGAAATTAGACACTTGTGAGTAAAAATGAAAAACTATTGAAGAGTTAGAAAATAAAATGGAGGAAATCTCCCTGACAGAGCAGAATCCAGGGCCTGGGGGCTTCACAATCACCACAGGAATGATTCCCCCTCCCAATCCTGCCCTAAAGGGTCCCCTGAGGATCTGACCCGACCTGACTCCAAGGTTCCAGAAGCCACATTCACCTCTGTCAGTGATCAGAACCCCCTCCCTGCCACCAGGCACATTAAGATGAAAACTCCCATCGAGCTTTTCAGCCCCTATTTAGAGGTAAGGCTGAAATTCAGGGCTCCTGGGGAGGAAACAGCCACTGAAGTCAATACAATTTATACTGATTTAACGATCCATACAACAGACATTAATACTAAGGCTCTGGTGCTCCCTCCCTGGGGTATTCCAAGTAGGGTACCTGTCTCAGGGAGCACAGTGAGGGACAGGAAGACTGGGAGCAATGAGGACACCATCCACCTAGCTCACCACAGCCTCCCTACTCCCCTTATCACACTAGGCATCATTAAATGCTCCTTACAATGATTTTCAAAAGGGCCTGAGAAGGCTTCCCCTGGTGGTGCAGCAGATGAATGATGGGCAGCTTCCTCTGCAGCACTGGTTCCATCCCCAGCCACCGGTGAGGGTCCCTCATGGCGCGCAGACCCCCCCTGCCGCGCCCACATCTCCGCTCAGCAGTGTATTTCGTCAGTCTGCCTGTTCTGTTCCCCGCCCTGGCTCTGTGAATTCTCTCACCCGCCAATGCTTCTAACTGTACCCAGTGCTTGTATAAATTAAAAAAAAAAGGGCCTGAGAAGCGAAAAGACTCCATGCAGGTTCTCCAGAATAAGCAGTGTCCTCATACCCACTGACTCAGTGATGTAGGAGACAGGCCCAAGGAGGTGTTCTAATGATCATCTCTCCCCTTTAGTGGGTGTGCAGCTAACAGTCAGCCTTATAGACTGTTCCCTCATTTAACCCTCACAACAGCCCTCAGAACAGGTGAGAACCAGAGTTAGCACCATTTTTCACTGAGGAGATAAAATGTATAAAAGTGGACTGAACTGTTCCAGATTGCAATGCTAAAAAAGAACAGTACCAGTACTAGGGACCTCCTCAAATATTCAGTCTCTCATCCCAACACTCTCAATCACAAAATGGGGGTGGGGAGAGAGGAAAATGAGGGGGGCAGGTCCCACAAGTCCTGTCCCACTGCAATGGGCCAGCACCTGAGTGCCTCTGCCCAGGCACACCTGGGCTGCCAGGAAACTTCAGGCAGTAGACAAACCCTGGAGCTTTCTTTCCTAACAAGGCAGCAAGTTGGGGACAATGTGGTCATCTGAGGGAAGAGAGAAGGGTCCTCAGGATATGAGAAGGCATCCTGCCCAAAGGGGCTGCCCAAATTCCTATGCCTGCTGCTCTCCCACCTGAGACAATGCAGCAGTGACACCCTTGCTCAGGAATGTTAGATTAGTGAAAGGCTCTATTCCTATTTTATTTTTTAAGGCAGAGAGTTATTTTAAATGTACAAGCGAAAGAACAAAATAAAGCATTTTAAAGACAGTGCACGCGGGGGGAGGGCCGCAGCTTGGCAGAGATGCCAGTGGAGCCACTGCGCTCTCCACAGTGGAGTCTTGCACGGAGGAAGACACCCACAACATCTTCACTCACAAAACAGACAAGTGCAGCTCATCAGTCCTCCCCATGCAAGGAAAGTTCTGGAAAGGCGAGGACTCTTCTTCTCGGACGACAGCCACGGCCAGGAGCACCCCTCAGCAGCCCACGTCCACCCGTCCATCGCAGAGCTGCACTCAGCGTCCAAGAGATGCACCTGCAGAAACTCAGGGACTCACCTTCCACTGCTCGCCCGAAAGTTCAAACACAAACTTGCTGCGCCTTTTGTCTCTCTCCTTGGAAAGTGTGCTCTGCCTCATGAGAGAATTCTTTTCAATCTTTTCCAGGAGTCTCACGTTGGTGTCGGTGATGCCATTCTTGCTGTAGGCAGCTTGGGGGATGCCTTTCCTCCTGCACTCGGCCACAAAATTCCACTCCTCCTTTATCCTAAAAGGAGCGGCAGAGGCCACAGTTACTTCCCTGAGGAATTGCCGGCACCTGCCTGGAGAAACCCATCAGGCCACCTGGGCGCAGGCTCAGTTCTTCCCGCTACAGGCGATTTCCTCCTGTGCAGACTTCAGGAGAGGAGAGTGGGGGTACTTCCCTCCTTTCTTGTTCTGTCTGCCCTGGGGTATGTGGGAGAAATCGTAAACCCTCAGAGTTGCGAACTATTAACAGCTCTGACTTAAAAGCAGAGGAGGTAAGTGGGATAGAATTCCTGGCTAAAATTTCTACCAAAATGATCTGTGCCTTTGATTAGTTACAACTGCCTTTGATATTTCATGGTGGTTCCCCAGTTTTCTAAAATGCAGGGGCACCGGAATCTGCCAGTCTTTCAAGGGAATAGGCATGAGTAGAAATAAATATATAGGCAGCCCTGGTTTCTAAAATATGACTTTAGAATGTCAGCCATCAGCCACCTTGGGAAATTTCACTCCCATGCACAAACCTATTACTTATACACTCCAGGTTCACTCACTAGATCTGACTCAGGACCTTCCCCAACACTCCTCAGTATCTTCTTTCCACCAATTTCCTGACCTGTCATTGTACAGCTTCCTGCAGTTATGACTCGTCCCCCCAATTTGGTCATAAGCTCGCTGGTGATAATGGACATCATCTTGCTGCCCTCTGGATGCCCACAAAGCTGGATGCAGAACAATCGATACATTGGCTCTTATAACTATGGCTGCTTCCTTCATGGGGATCAAGTGTTCATCTGGGCAGCAACGTGACAGCTCTGAAGCCCAAGAAGGCAGTGTCACTCACCGTGATAAGCCCTAGAAGAAAAACAGCCCCTCCACACCCTGATTGCTGCCGGCCTGTCCCTGTTTGCTGAAGAAGCTAAAAGGTGAGCAGAGAAAACACATACTTCTCCAACGCACTTTGCTCCAGCCGTTCTGCCTCCTTCTTCTGCCAAGCTTTGTGCTTCTTGACACGAGTTTCCCACAAGCTTCTGATGACAGAAATGTCAAACACGACCACTTTATGTCCCATTTTGGGAGCATGAAATTACCTATTTTTAAAAAAAAAGTGTGTATGTCAGCTTCATAGATGCAGGCACACAATAGTTTTCAAATGACCTTTAAAATGAACCATGAATCAACCAGTGGTCTGCAGCCAAGATGGAAATCCCTGTTTATATGTAGGATGGCGGTTTGCCAGTGTTCTCCAGGCCTGAGTGCACTGTGGGTACATTCAGTACCCCAGGGTCATCCTATACTGGCATCCTTGCACCCCCTCCCAACCCCCAGATGTGCTGTGGGTTCCCAAAGCCCCCTGAGCATTCTCAAGCCTCGGGTTGTACATTCTATTGCACTAACATCTAATCTTCCTAGTATGTTGTTACACATCAAGGGTAAATTTAATGTGTTAATCCCAACACACACACACACACACACACACCCAGTTATCCAAGGTTACATTTCAGCCATCACATCATTTAAGTAACAAAGCCAAACACTGCACCAACCCCCTGAACACTTTTGCTCCTGCAGCAGGTCACGTGGCCTGGGCGAATGACCTGTGAGCTTTCCCGTGAGCACTCAGCCCTGCTGCAGTTTTCTGAATACATGAAAAGTCAGACTCAGGAAAATCCTGGCCATCACATCTCAGTGAGACCTTCTTCCTCCTCCCCCCAATGTCTGGCACTCAGAACACCAGAGATCATGTGGAGGGAGGGAGGAGGCAGGGAGTGAATAGATGAAGTGAAAACTAAATAAAAGGTTGCATCCAGACTGCTTCTCTCAGGCCACTCAATGAGCTCTCTCTCCTCTTTTTAGTTCCCTCATCATTATTATTCAAGTGATTACTTAAGTCACTGTAAAAATAATCAAAACACAAAGTGATTTCAATATTCATTCCATTCATTATTCCCCTTATCTAAAGAAAATAACTTTCTAGACATTGTTTTAAACATCCCCTACCTACAGCATAGACATCTGGATAAATCCATTTCCAGAGTTGCACAGTCAGTGGGCAAATAGCTACAGCTGGCCATGTGGACAGGTGCTAGGAGTAGAGGGGACGAGGACTGTGGATGCCAGTGCCAGCCTGCTCCAGCAGTGCCCACGTGCCAGACAAAAACCCACGCTGGGGTCAGTGTGCTGATCCCAGCAATGAGATTTAAAATCCTTTGCCTTGATGAGTAGTAGTATACCCACAGATTCCGTGACATTTTTCCTTTTGAAAGGTAGAGCTTGGGTCCTCTCTCTGAGTGTGGGCTGGACCTAGTCACTCCATTTAAGGACTGCGGTAAAAGTGATGTGTGACTTCTGAGACTAAGGCCTACAAGGTATTGCCCTCTCCCCCCCTCCCCGCCTCCCTTCCTCTCTTTCTCTCTGACCACTCACTCCAGGAATTCAAGCGGAGTGGACACCATGTGGACACACACTCATTCCCACTCTGATTCATCCCCAGAGTCTCAGAGGGCACGTGTTCCTCACCAGCCAGCATCACCCTGGCCTACTTGTGCAGCAGGCTCGTGGCTGGTCTCCTGACTTCCTACTCACTCTTGTACAATCCACTTGCTACACAATAATGAGTCAATTTTCAAGCATGCTGCCACCTGGCCCAAGTCCTCCAGAGCCTTTCCTCTGGAGTAAGAGGGCGATCTCAACCCCATCCCGGGCCCAGTAAGCATGGCATGATCTACCCAAGGCCAGCCCACCTCACCCCGGCCTCTCTTTCCCTCCCTGCAGGACCACCCCACACTCCTCCCCATGGCTGCTCGCTCCTCTCTCTCCTGTGGTGCCCCCCACCACAGCTTCGGTGGTCTCTCCTGAGCACAGCCTCCTCGGCTGCGGTGGATCTCCCTGGGATTCTCTCGGCCTGTTGCTTATTTTCTTCATAGTGCATAATATGAGTTGAATGGTTGGTCATTTGCTTAATCACCCTTTATCTGTCCATGGGCTGAGCTGAGAAGAGCCAGGTTTACCAGCTGGAGCAGCACCTGAGACACCCCAGCCTCGGGCTCAGAGCCTGGTCTCCTCAAGTCAGCCACCAACACTGAGCAGTAACAGAACAGGGGGAGGGGAGGGGGCTTCGAGGGCTGCAGGTGCCCAATCCTGCTTCTGATCCTCCACACAGAACACTGTGTGCTGAGCCAGTTTACTTGGTGAGTATCTCTGCCCTTTGAGTCCTGAAACCCTAAATAAGTGACATTTATGGAGACTCATTAAATGCAGAAAGAAAAATGTCCTTGCCAATGAGATCTCCATCTAGAGGGGCAACAGATGCTTAAGGGGATATACATTTCAATGGCGCGTGTAGATTCAACAAGAGATTGAATGAGCAGCTGTGGGAGCAGAAGGGGGACAGGATGCCCTCAAGTGTGTGTGTTGGGGAGGGAGGTTGAGGATAGAGGAGCAGGGATGATGAAAAAAGGAGGAGAAAGTACCAGCAATGAGGTTTGGTTGAATAATTTCCCACACTCCCTCCCAACCCAGTTTTCTCAGAATCACTTTACAGAACCATCCACTATGCCCAGCCAGAGGGCATGACTGGAAAAACATGTTCCCTGGCACCAGAGCTCTAGTCTCAACTCAGAAGTCATAAGCCAGGGTTCCAGGCAGGCGGGCAAACTTTCTGGCCACCTAGTCCTCTCCTCTCATGTCAAAGGACCTGGGGCGGGGGAGGGAGGCAGCATAAAGTGGGGCCAAGAGAGGCTAATAACACAGAATCCTGAGAAATATTGGGGGAAACTTCAAGGAGGCCCAAGCAAGTCCACAGTGCTTGATGCTCCCTCTGCCAGGCTAGGAGGTGCTCCCTCTGCCAGGCTCCCTCACACACACTTTTTCTTTCTTCCTTTCTTTCTTTCTTTGGTAATTTGTTAAGCTAGAAATAAGGCAACGGGTACAGGTAGGATTAAGGGGCAATATCAGGGCTGGGCTGGAGTCCTGCCTCCTGGCTTATGTTGGACATCCCAGATCTTTCCCTAACCTCTCTGAGCCTCGCTGATGCCATCTGGACATAGGGAAGGCAGCCCCCAGCTCACAAGACTGGGAAGAGGATCACAGGAAATCACCTGTGTCAAGTGTATAAGACAGTACCTGGCACAAAGCAAAGCTGCAAAAAGTCAGTTAATTAAAGAAAAAAGACAGAAAATTAAGACAAACTCACAGTCACCAATTAAATAGAAGAGTGAAAAAAAGGTACATGAGCACCTGAGGATTTTTGCCCACAGGTTCTTAGCAAAGGTTCTTGGTAGAACGCCTGCTGCTGTACTGTGGGAGAGGGGCTGGTGCAGCAGAGAGGCGGGTGGCACAGAGGAGCTGCTTACAAAGTCAGGCAATTTTCCCTGAGTCTCTGGTCCTTTTCCACCGCACTGGGACACCAGAGGGCCAGGACCGTCCAGGCAGGAAAGACCCCTCCAGTCAGAGGTCAGTCATCCCTTTCAAGGTGAGGACACAAAGTTGATTTCTCTCCCCGGGACAGCAGCTGGTCCAAGTGTTCTGAGCTCAGCCTTGGGCACCAGGGCACATACTAGCAGTCACCCACCAACCAGAAGCAGGCGTCGTGGGAACCGACGCCCAGGTTTCTCCTTCCCCATTCAGCTCCAGTTCTTGCCCCAAACCACAAATGAAAGTGTAATCCTCAGCCCCGCGAGCCAGGAGGGGTGTTGTCGCCTGTCCTGCCACCCACTGAGGCAGAGACAGCAACAGCCCGCACAGCGCGCTGCGCCAGGCACCCGGAGGGCGCCCCAGCTTCCACCTGCGGCCCCCTGCATCCCGAGCGGCCTCCCACTCGCCCGCCCCCCTCCCCGGTCACCTACCCGCGACTGCGCGACTCCCAGCCGAGCCCCTGCCCGCGCCTGCCTCGGGGAGTCGGGGCTGCGGAGCCTGTTTACACCCGCAGCGGCCACACGCTGGAGCAGGAAGCCATCCAACTGCCCGAGCCTCCCCGCCTGTGCGCTAATGGGCTATATTTGTAAGCTGATAATATGAGCTGCAGGACATGTGCTGATAAACTATCTATCTATTCTATGTGACTCAGCCCCGCCTGAGACAAACCAGATTTCGTCGGGCGCTCTGGCTCACAGCGCACCCCAAGCCGGCCAGTTTGAGCCCAGTAACCCGGGATTACCTGCCTCCACGGGAGGGCGGGCCTGGTGCCCTGCAGGGCCCACGCAGCTAAATAAAACAGGCCAGAGACCAGCACCACAGTCCCTTGTGCAAGGGGCTATAGTGATGGTGCCCGGGTGAGTTGGTGGGGTGGGAATTTCACGGGGAAATTATACATTGTGCAAATATGAAGAATGTAATACATATATAAAGAACTGCTTAAAAAAAAAAAAAAAAAAAACAGTCCAGAGAAGGGAGCGCTGGTGTTCTCTGCCCTCTAGGGGACCCTGCAGAGAACGGGATAAGAAAGCCATCTGACCAAGGATGTAAACATTTTTTCAGCTGTTTGAAGCAACAGATGTCAAAAGTCTTGATTTCATCCTTACATTTTTTTTTCTTTTTAATTTCCTAAAATGTGTGTGAGGTTAGGTTCTCTTTAGAGATTTCACAAATTGGGCAAATATGTTTTGCTAATATCAAATATTGTGACAATTTGACAGTTAATCCACACAATGCTCCCCTTCCTGTCAAGGTCTCCTCAATATCTTCATCCTAAAAGAAAGAGAAAAACACCTTTTGTCTAATATATACAAAATAAATGGCTTGATTTTGGAAGATTGTTTTCTATATGGCATGTTTTTATTTATAGTGTCTAATTAAATTATCATTTTCTTTTTTAAGATTTATTTTATTTATTCATACAAGCACTGGGTACAGTCAGAAGCACGGGAGGGTGAGAGAATTCGCCAGAGCTAGAGCGGGGAGCAGAGCAGGCAGACTGACGAAGAAGTACACTGCTGAGGGGAGCTGCGGGCACAGCGGGAGAGGTCTCCTGAGCCATGTGGGACCCTCTCCTGGCAGCCGGGGATCGAACTGGCGCTGGCAGAGGCTGCAGGCTGCTTCACAACCCAGTGCTCAACTGCTGCGCCACCAGGGAGGCCCTAAGTTATCATTTTAAATTGTATACTGCTGGTGGGGGGTTTTAAATAAACATGACTATTTTAGCTCATGCCTCTAGAGTGCTGGGTGTGCTTTTCATTACTGTGACCATAGTGTAAAATGTTATGGGGTGAACCTCTCTGGACTAGCAAACAAGATAGCCAAGCCATCAGCTGTGAAACAGCTAAGCAAAATCTGCAACCTTTCCAACCCCCATTATTGACCAAGGAGCAGAGAAAGATTTCAACAATGAGTACCCAGCCTTTGCAGGTCCCCAATGCGTTCTTTAGAAAGGAAGAGATTAAACCCGAGCATTGCCTCACTCTGGGCATAATAAGGCAAAATAACTTAGAACCAGAAACCCCACCTCCACCTCACCCCACCAGTCTCCCCACCCCTCCCTTCAAGAATAATAACATTTTTATCAAAACCACAACCATCTCACACTTATGAGAATGGTCCTTATCAAAAAGACCAGAAACAACAAGTGTTGGAGAGGATGTGGGATAAAAGGAACCTTTCCTTTGGAGGGAATATAAACTGGTCCAGGCCAGTCCCTATGAAAAACAGTATAGAGAGTTCTCAGGATATTAAAATTAGATCTACCATATGATCCAGAGATTCCACTATTAGGTATCTATCCTAAGATTGCAGAAACACCAATTCAAAGGGATATGTAGCACCACTGATAATAGCTAAGATATGGAAACATCCTAAGTGCCCAAGGACAGATAGTTTATTAGGAAGATGAGGTATATGTACACAATGGAATACTACTCAACTATTTAAAAAACATAAATGAACTCTTGCCATTTATAGCATGAATGGCGTTCTTGTTATGTTGTTGGGTTTTTTTAAATATTTATTTATTTATGCATGTAAGAACTGGGGTACAGGCCAGAGGTGTAGGGAATGGGGGAATGAGAGTATTCACCAGAGACAAAGCAGGGAACAAAAAAGGCAGATTGACTGAAATACACTGCTGAGGGGAGTAGTGGGCGAGACAGAAGAGGTCTGCTGCGCCATGTGGGTTTCTCCCTGGCTGTCCGGGGATTGAACTCATGCTGCAGCCTTGCAGAAAGCTTCATAGTGCTGTGCTTAACCCCTTGCACCACGAGGGAGGCCCTGGAGGAGATAATGTTAAGCAAGAAGTCTGAAGGAGAAAATCAAATACCAGATGGTTTCACTTATATGTGGAATAGAGAGAAACAAAAGAAAGGGTCAGATAAAATCAAACCAATAAATTACAAATCTTTGAAATCTGACAGTAGAATTGAGGATACCAGAAGGGAAGAAAAGTGAGGGGGCACAGTGGACTATGGTGGTGGGTGGGGTGTGGTAACATACATCTGATGGGTGTAATCATATGATCACATACTCCTAAACTATATACAGTGATGTAAACCAATGTAAACTCAATTTTAAAAAAAGAATGACATGTTAATGTCAACGACTTAAAACCTAATTCAATTAGGTTTGAATTTCAGATAAGCATATTTACAAATATAATCACATCAACTGGAAGAAGCCAGAACTCATACCTGAGCCATTCCCATCCCTGTGTAAGTCATCTGACCCCTGGAAGCTGGTCACGCATCTGGCTTTTCAGGGCAGTCATAACATAAAACTAACCAGCGCCCCCTGGTGGGTCACTTTACCAAAAATATAATTCATTAACCTGTAACCTTTATTGTTCCTACTAAAGGTCAGGCCTCCCCAAGATGCTCAGATAGTTCTCCCCTAAATATCCAGAACCAATCTTCCCAAAATCCCATGACATTTGGTATATGAATTATTTGAGTTGATGTTAATAGATGCTCAAGAGAAAGTATTACCAATCCCCTAGTTACCTAGAGGAATGAAGATAAGGGCTATATCTCAGATTTCTCAGATTTATTTCTGGTTACCACCAGAAATAAACTTTCTATGAGAGAAAACTAAAGAGCAAACATCTAGTTGGAGTACTTTTACTTTTTGTCATGAGTCTCCCTCCTTGAAGTCCCAAGCCCCTATCCCATTCCTTAGCTCAAGAAAAATACATTCCTGGTGTCCTATTTACTGTAGAATTTATGTCCCTGCAGATTCTCCATACTATGTAATCAAATTTGTTCTTTCCTACTACTAATTTGTCTGATGTTGATTTGATGGCTTATCCAGTCTGAGAAAGACAGTATACTTTTATGAATGCACAATGTACTCCAATACAAGTTTTAAATCATTTGTATTCATTTTTATTGCTGTGTAACAAATTTATACCAATGTCATGGCTTACTGTAATATCAATTAGCTTACAGTTTCCATAGGTCAGCAATCAACTTGGCTTTTAAGGAGTAGAGCAACTTCAAAGTACCCAGGGTCATGTGCATACAGGACATCTTCTCGGTAGAGCTCTTTAATCCATTTCTGAATTAAACAGCTTGGTTTTGTGCTCTCCCCTCCTCCCTCTACTTGCATTTAATCCATTTCAAAACCATTAAGAACATCCTGGTATGTAAAGGAGGTCAGGATGTAACCAAAAACAAAATCCACTTAAGAAGCACTTTTATTTTTTTTTTTGATTATTTATGCCTTTTATTTTTTTTATTTTTTTATTGTTATATTCCCCATACAATTGCAGCCCCCCCATTCTGACCCCAATCCCTCCCCTCCCGCCCCCGCCCCCCTAAAAGTGTCTCTGGTTCATAGTTTTTTGTTGATTTTGATTTTCACTTTCTTATAGTTATTCATTTTCCTGGTCCCTTATTTAAGTTTTCTAGATTCCTGCTATGAGTGAGACCATCCGGTATTTTTCTTTTTCTTTTTGGCTTATTTCGCTGAGCATGATCCCTTCCAGCGCCATCCATGTTGCTGCAAATTGCATGAGTTTATCTTTTTTGACTGCTGAGTAATATTCCATGGTGTATATGTACCACATCTTCTTGATCCAGTCATCTATTTTTGGGCATTTGGGTTGTTTCCAAAGCTTAGCTATTGTAAACAGTGAAGAAGCACTTTTAAATGAGATTCTCCAAATCTTGTGAAAGCAAAGGGACCCCAGCCTGCCTTCCTAAATCTAACTCCTGGGAGTTAGACCCATCTGTCTGCCAGGCCTTGGCCTTAACCCGGTCAGCAGGGAATCAGGAAGTAACAGCCTCCCCCATTAGCAACACTGTGATAGCACCAAAGGGGCACTAGACACAGGGTAGCAGGTGGCCTTATCTGGGTTTGGGAGGGAGGAGCAGGTAACCAGTCTTGGAAATCTCTTTCCCCACTGTGCTCAGCACAGAGTAGCTGGTCAGTTAATATTTGTTGAATATGATTGGAAAGAGAACTTTTTTTGATACAAAAGAATTCTAATTCAAAGACTTGACTCAAAGTCTAAATCAGACCTTCCCTACTTGAACATGGGTTCAGTAAGTGCTTCGTGATTCTCTTGTAAAATATATATCAGCATATATATGTTATATATTATATTTTATATACAAGCATATATGTGTATATTATATATATATAATATCTCTTGAATAAGTTACCCACAATTTGGCATTGCTTGGACACTTAGGATTTGTTTATTTCCTTTATTAGGGAAGAAGGAGTTCTTTCTTTTTCTCCTGGCTCCTCATAGGAGCAGCAAGTAGTTTTCCTGTGGTGCTTCTCAAAGACCGTGCTCTTGTCACACTTCCATTGTAGAAAATATGGCCACAGATGGAGTAGATGGAGTAAGATTTAGCAGAAAGGAAACCTGCATAGGCAGACCCTGAGCTACAGGTTCGGGGAAATAAGATTTCTGGAAGCCTAGGATTCTGGACCTCTTAGTCTGGGGGATAAATCTTAGGGGGAAGGACTGGTGAAAGATGGGGAAAGCATTCACAATTCAGTGTCAACAAGATTAGGTAACCCCCACTCCACCACCCCGCCTCCAGCCCTCCCCACCCCCCACCCCACCCCCATGGGCCCCAGGACTGGTGCCCTTTAGCACAAATTGCTTCCCAGAGCAAATGGCATATGGTTGTCTCAAAAGCAAAGCCAGCTCAACTTCCCTCTACCTGTCAGGTCTTAGGGAAAAAAAAAATATAACATCCAGAAAACATTAAAAATCCAAACGAGATACTATTTTTTACATACGGAATTAGCAAACATTAAGATATTTGTTGCCCCCAGTTGGTAAAGACATAGGAGAAGGGACTGCAGGGCTGGGGGCGGCAGGATGAGGGGGGTGAGGCCCGCAGACCAATGCAGATTTCTGGGAAAATAGTTTGGAAACATCCACTCTCTAAACGAGCAATTCCAATGCTAGAAATTTATCAGCTGCATATACTCTCATGCATTTACTAAAAACTAGGTCCATGGGAGGTCACTGCCAAACAGAAACTCACCAAGTTCATTGCTCTCTCTATACAGGAATCCATGTCATCGTGGTCCCCACACAGATACACTCACACAGATACAGATACACTCACATCCTTCTTACACAGTTTCCTTTTAGATAAATTTCTAAAATGACTCATTTGAGGTTGTCTTCCCCCTGAGATGGCAGATTTTCGAGAGCAAGAATCTATTCTTCTAAACCCCACGCAGAGGTCTGTGGCAAATACAGAGGTTTCCTGTTGCTATTTGTTAAATTCGCCAATGAAAACAGAAAGCCATTAACTTGTTAATGAATGGGCCAGGACACTTCTTCTGCAAGTTTATCAGAAACTGCTGGTAGCTGAGCTTGGGATTAGAGGCTCCACCATTCCTCAGCTGCAGGAATCCCCCCGCCCAGCTCACGAATCTCTCCCATATCCTACCTGTCGGAAAGTTCCCGGGACAATAACAGAGGTAAGACACAAGGTTCCCCTAGGCATGCCGTGATAAAGACAGGCTTTCATTGTGCTGCAGAAATAACTCTGCTTTTGATTAACTGTCTAGTTAATCAAATTTTAATTTTCTTTTCTCAACAAATGAAATACGGTTGAATTGGCTTTTTTTTTAATTCGGCTTTTTAATGTCAAAATCTCTCCTGTCTCCACATTTTTTTTCTTCCTTGAATTTAGCTGGACATAGGAAGCCTGTCTTTTGCTTATGGTATTTTTTGTTTGTTTCTTTATTTGTTCTTTATTTGTTGGATGGTTTCAAGTCATGCTTCTTTGTATGACTTTATTTTTTTTAAGATTTATTTATTATGCATACAAAAACTGGGGTACAGGCCAGAGGTGCAGAGGGTGAGAGGATTCACCAGAGACAGACTGGGGAGCAGAACAGACAGACTGACTGAAATATGCTGCTGAGGGTGTTAGGGGGAAAGGATGTCCTGAGCTGATTCCATGCAGGCTTTGTGGTCTCCACCCGCACTCCAGACCAAAGTCATCAAGACACTGGGAAAGACAAATCCCGTCACCACCAAAGGCAAGGTGGCTGAGACCTGAGGGTACCCGTTTTGTATCGGGGCTGCCCTGTAACAAGGGGAGCAGCAGAAGAGACAGGAGAGGTCTGCTGCGCCATGTGGGTCACCTCCTTGGCCAGGGATCGAACCTGTGCTGCAGTGGCTGTGGATAGCTTCATAGTCCTGTGCTTAACCCCTTGCGCTACCAGGGAGGCCTTTGTATCATTTTAAATATGATTCTCTCTCTTACCCCTTTTCTAAATCACGGCAGCGCAGCACAATACTGAGACCACCTGAGATCGGGAGTTTTTGCTTTTCAGTTTCAGCTATCAGTGTCCTCCATGAGGGCTGAGGTCAGGGAAGCCCCTAAGCTCAGGCCTGGCCCTCCATGGATCTCTGCCCACAGCACTCCCCGGTCAGAGGCTGGGCAACTCTGCCAGGTTCAGCAATGATGAAGAGGTGTCCGAGGCCATCCAAGGGTCATGATCAAGTCTTCCACCCAGGGGCAGCAGCAACTTTTTGCAGTTATCACTTACAATCTGTAATTCTTCCCTGTCACACAAGGGGGTCGCCTGCACCACTGTGTCTTCAGAGCCCCGCCCTGGATAGGCCACAGAAGGACATTCAGTAAATACCTGATGAAACACCTATTGAATGGATAGTCCTTGGGTCCCCAGCCCAATAGCAAATATCTGGCCATTCAAGCAGCCCTCTCCACTCCCCCTTCCTATTCCAACATGTTGCCCAGGCTGCCTATCCTGTATGCACGGAATCTCGCCTTCTGTGCCATGGGGAGCGCAGAGCTTTCCTTGAGTCCTCATCCTTGAACCAGAAGAAATTCTGTGGGGGAGAAAGACTGACATCTGTGACTTTGAGGTGAACCCCAGACATACTAACGTCACCAGAGTCGGGGCCACCATTCCTGCTGCTGAAAATGGGGAGGTAATTTCCAGGGGTCCAAGTTCAAGTCAACAGCGTTCCACCACTGCCGCTTTGGAGAAGGAGTATAAGGTGGTGTCCTGCTGCCGGTTCTCCCACAGACTGGCCCAGCCTCTGCGGGAAAAAACATTTAAATCCACAAATGGGATTAGCTGTCTCCATAAAGTGAGGCTCGTGATGCCAACGCACCTTACCTCCATGCACACTGAGGACTGCAGCAAAGAGCTAATGCACCCTGCCTCCTTAGCCCCTGGGCTTTTCCTTTGCCCTGCCCTCCCCCAGGCGGGTTTCCAGAGCTTCAGCCAAGTTCTTCCTAATTCCCCATGAATCTCAGCATGACACTGGAAGCATTTAACAAGTTGAAAGGCCACACAAGTTGTTGAAGGGCATCAAGAATTAAACAGCCAGCTGCAGTGGTTATGGAAAAGAAAATTTTGAATTGAATTCTCTCATCTCCCAAGGTACAGATAAATCGCAGAGGTACACACTAATGCCGAGCCCTTCTGCCACAGGTAAAACCGATGAATAGAGATGAGTGACTACCGCGGACCAGCCCAGCGGCGGCGGGAGATCGAGACAGTCTCAGGGATTGAGTGAGAACGAGCAAAAGGTGGTCGAAGGAATTAGGGCGAGGGACAAGAAAGAATGACACACAGACACACTCAAGGGAGAGTGAAAATCTGAGTGTAATTTATTGAAAGTATTATGCTCTATTATGCATTTTCATAGACATTGCATAAGGTTGCTTTTGTACATTATGTGGTTAATCATACACCAGACCACCAAATCATTACATGCAGTGAAACATAACGAAGACAATATGCACTAAATCTAGCTTTTGATCATGCACAAGCATCGATGAATCAGGTACATACCGAGACCTCTGCAAGAGGTCCCATTTTTCTCTCCGCTATTCATGACCTCTAGGTTTTTGGTAATTAACCCTAGCTTAACCACCGACTCAACTATTCAGAATTCTCTTGTACTTAGGATCTATGTTGACCTACATATTTTTGTTATTACTGTGACTGTTTTTACAGCACAACCTAATTCTAGGCTCCCCACACCCACCAGATTCCTGATGCATTTTCCATAAGCAGTCAAACTAGTTTTACAGTAAATGTGTGACCTCAGCAAGTTGAGCAGGTTATTGAAACTCAATGCTATTGTCTTCTAGCAGTTATTTTCCATAGAGTTAAAAAGGGGGGACACTTATAAATCCCCTTGGGGACTGCGCCTGTCTTAGGTCGTCAGGAGTCACAAACCAAAGGTCTGTTCCTGATCTTACCCGTCATTGGCTGACCAGTCCAGCGCACAGGGGAAGAGGGTCTTACGTACTCTATTTGTAAGCATCCACAGTACAGCCACTCTTTATTTCATCCAATTACTGGCGATCAATGGTGGCAACAGTGTCATTGCCAACCATGGAGGCAGGAGCTGCCACAAGTGACAACAGAATGACATAGAAATTTCTCAATTGAGTGCCTAGCAATATAGGGTAAACACCAGACTTTTACTTTAGAAATTGTATTAAAGGATATTTAGAAATTACTCATAACTTCAGACATGGTAAGAAAGTAAGTCATCTCTAGAACTGTTAGGTGGATGGGCCTATCAGCTGTGTTGTGTGCGGTTAGTGAAGCCACCAAATATCTGAGTGGGAGAGGCTCCATGGTGGCTACTAGGAGACTGAGATAAAATACAAGTGAACCCCAATGGTAAAGGCTAAAGTGGCCGCCTATGCCAGAGTGCTGAGGTTACAGCTTTCCCCTATAGCAGACCTGAGCTTCTGTCGCAGCCCCTGACCACCCCACCTCACCCCAGCTCCAGGCTTCAGCTCCTACTTCCAGCCTCCACCCGCAACTCAGGTCCTCCTAGGATTTACACTCACATCAGGTCAGGAAACCTCTCCGATCCTGAACTTGTATCTCACTTGTGAACATTCTAGCCTTGCTCCCCACACACCCAACTCCCAGGGTGCAGAGCACACCCTCCTTTGTCACCTAAGTGCCCCAAGGTTGAGCACAGGCTACACACACCTTTCCTGGAAAAACAAAGATAAAGACAAATTTCTAGAAATAAAACTTGACAATAAAATGTCAAATGCTTTGAGAGATCCCTATTTAATCCTGATTAAAGCAATTAGCTTTCACCTCTCCTCCAAACTGGAATCACCAACTGAATAGCCATTGACTTGCTTTTTCTTTTTTTTTTCCTCCCAGAAAAGAGTAAATCTGATGTTTGTAACCGGAAATTAACGATAGCCACAGTAGGGCTACTTAACCACAATTTTACAAGACTCCTCCTTTTCCATTCTCTCTTTGTTTCCACAGCTCTACCCTCCACCCCTGGGGGTTATAAGCACAGTAACCCTCCCCCGCCCTCCCGAGAGCCCTCCTTGCACCCCAGGGATCTGCTGTAGAGGGAGGAGGGTCCCCGGGAAAGCTGAGTCCCTGGCTTAGGGTTAAAACATTCCTTAGGACCCAACCCTGAAGAGCTCCCCCCCCCCCCCCAACATCCTGACCCCCGCTTCTCCAAACACCCGCTGGGGAAAGCCTATGACTCCTGGGCATATTTTTCTTTTTAAATTTCCATTTTCACTTCAGGTAACTGACGTTTTCCTTCAGGTGTTTGGGCAATGACGGCGAATTAAAGCCACACTAACAGGCCGCCGCCCCACCCCCCGCATCACTGGGACTGCGGACGCAGGAAGATGGAGCCCTGCAGGTAAGAGCCCATCCGGAACGTGAACTTCGCAGCTTAGGAAATCATGTTCTACACCTGTTACTTGATTTTCTCTTTTTCAGCCTTCAAAACTGCTAAATGTGCTTCTGTTTTTCCTAAAAGACTTGGAACTTCCCACTTACAATTATATTCCGTTCGGCCATTAATATTTAACCGTTTCGTTCAGGTTAGTGGCTCTGCCTATGAAATGGCTAGTGTTTCCCTACTCTTGTAGAAGAAAAGGTCAGTATTGCAACCAAATTAAAAATCTGCTTCTGAAAAGATCAAAGGTATAAACAGGTACAATATTTGCAAAATCATTAAGGATAATGGGGGCATTTTTTTTAACCTGAAAATCTTTCAATGACTGGTTTAAACAAAATCGTTTATAAAATGTGATCAGTTACATAGACTGTCAAACAGCCATTTTAAAATTCTTATGTGAAAACAATGTGCAGAGGAAAATACGTGAGAAAACACGAAAAGTATCTCTACTTAAAATTATGAGCATTGAGGATAGAGCCTAAGAAGTAATAATTCAGATTGAAAAGTAATATTCATATTGAGTGTTGGGTGGCTTTTATTATCATTTTTCTTTAGGCTGTTACATGAATTAGTCAGCCATTTAAAAACAAAGGAAGGGCCTCCCCGGTTAAGCGCTGGGTTGCGCAGCCTCTGCAGCACCGGTTCGATACCTGGCTGCTCCCCGGCCACCGGAGGAGGGTCCCGCATGGCGCGCAGACCTCTCCTGTCGCCCGCTGCTCCCCTCAGCAGTGTACTTCGGTCCTTCTGCCTGCTCTGCTTCCCGCTCTGGCTCTGGTGAATTCTCTCGCCCTCCCGCGCTTCTGACTGTACCCAGTGCATGTATAAATAAATCTTTATAAATGAATGAATGAATGAAATAAAAACAAAGGAAAAAGAAAGGAGATACTCAACTTCTTGGATTCTATGGTCTTGTGATGAGAAAACCCAGGTGTTAAACAAAAGGTTTTATTTGCTTTGTTCTGCTAACTGATGTCTGGTTTCCTCTTCCCAGTGTGATGTTGATTGTGGTCATTTCCAAAGTGTTTGGTTTGGGATTAGTTGCAGGTGAGAAACTTTGTTCCTTTGACCAATTTTCATTTGGCCTGAAAGACTGACTCCAAGAATTTATTTTGTTGTTGGGCCACCGTGAATTTGCACTTCACACAGGTCTGGCTTTCAGAAGTGACAGCACTGGGCCCCAAGAGGAACCTGCCACTCATCTTCGTTCTTCCCAGTTTGTGCCGTCCATGGGAATCCAGGACAGTAAGACCTGCCTACTTTCTAGTTCCACTGTGGTATCGCTATACTATCCTCCGTGGGCTTCCTCAGCATCTCACTGACACTTGTTCACCAATGAGAGTGGGCACCCGATTCTGGAGTGAGAATCCGGTCTTATCTGTGGAGGCAAAACGTCTCCTCCAGTATGCAGATTCCCTCCTCTGGCCTCACTTCGCACTGGGCACAGCCAGAACCACCACTGGCCTGTGCATGAAAAAGATTTTTCGCTCAAAGGCACGGGTAGCAAAAGGAACACTGAAAAAGCAGTCTAGTCCTGTGCAGTTCACCATTCTAGACTTCTACTAACAGGGAAGGGCCATCAAGCCCTTAGTGCTGTACTATCCTTTGCTGGTCTAAGGGAACTCAGCTCTTCCATCCTCCCCACCCTCTCAGCCACCTCTTCTTACATTTCAGGTAAGGAGCTAAACAAAACCTGCTGTCTGAATGGGGGAACCTGCATGCTCGGGTCCTTTTGTGCCTGCCCCCCCTCCTTTTATGGGCGAAACTGCGAGCATGATGTCCACAAAGAGTAAGCCATTGGTGGGGGTAGGGGGGCAGAAATGGAAGGAGAGGGTTTCAAATACATACGTATCACTCTGCCCCTTTACTCTCAGGAACTGTGGGCCTGTACCCCACGGTACCTGGCTGCCCAGGAGGTGCTCCATGTGTAAATGCTGGCATGGCCAGCTCCACTGCTTCTCTCAGGCCTTCCTGCCCGGCTGTGGTAAGTGGCTACCCCTCCTGTGCCCTTCTGGGTTAGTCTGTTGCCTGTTTCCCCCTACCATGGGCACCGAGTTAATGGGGTCCCCTCTGCTCGTGGGTTTCAGAAGTCTGGCAGCCAAAGTTCTGCTAGTAAAAGTGCCAGGAACACCAGACAGGATAGTCATCTTGGCCTCCTGGCAATCTCTTTCCTGGAAATGTGCCTAGTTGTGCTGCCTCTCTGATGGAGAATTATTCAACTCTATTGACATTTTATATTATATGAACTCAGAAAAGGGAAATAAACAAGACCTGTCTCTTAAACACCAAGAAGTGCTCTCCCATGTCCCTTCCCTTTGGGCAGAGAGACCCAGACCATCCCGGGGAACAGCTCAGCACCCACCCCAACAGCATTGCTGGGGACACACAAAATGCCCTTAAATTCCACCAGAGACTTGACCCCACTCTTGTTCTTTAGGAATCTCTTCATGAACCCCAAAGGACCCTGCAGGGACCCCCACTCCCCGCGTTGGTCTCGGGACTCTTTCTCCTTACTCATGTTTATTGATTTGAGGGAAACAACAGAAGGGCAGGGACCTAGAGGAGAATGCAAGGGAGAGGGTTTTCCCTCCCTGACCTGACCTGACTCAGATTTCCAGGACACCCAAGTTCCGAGCCTCTCATAGTTCTCAACTGTAGATGCTAGAATTGAAAGCAAATGCTTCGTTTGAGTGCAAGATGGGACCCCTGGCCCAGGCGAGGATTGGGTCTTTTCTATTTTTTTCCTGGAACTTGATTCCCCAGACATGCTGGTTCCTGGTCATCTTAGCCTGAGCAACTGCCCCACCCACAGCTGGCGGGGGAGGGTGCCAGGCTTAGAGCCAGGCCCCTGGAAGAGCAAGTTAACAGTAGGTCCACAGCAACTTTTGCTGAAAGATTTTTTTTCAGGGGACTCTGAATTCCATATAGTCAGCACTGTGGATCCCATAAGCCTCCTCCACTCGTCAAATATGAGGCCCAGATGATTTTTGGCTCATGTGGGTATGACAGGTGTGTGGGCAGCAGGATAAATTGCCAGAGGGATTTCTTTAAATGATCAAGTGTCCCTACCTTCCAGATGGTCCTGTGATGGATGAGCGCCTCGCAGCTTCCAGGACACCAGAGCTGACATGGTCTGCGTGCACCACTCTAATGCTGGCTGGCCTGTGCCTGGCTGTACAAAGTTACTGTTGATCTACATTTACCTGCAACATTTGTCATGCAAATGTCACGGCCAGTCAAGGCTGTCCCTCCAGGGTCCAGACTGAGAGATGACCCCTTAATTGCCTTAAAATAGTGAATACATTTTCATAACGGTCCCTAACATTTCCTCGAGGTACCAGTTACTTTCCTCTGCCTGCCCTTCCCCAAAAAACTAACTTAAAAAGTAAGCTATATCTGCTTTATCTGCATTGTGCCCAAGTCCTGCCTCTCTCGATAAGTGTAACTCTACCAAAGGCTTCCTGTGTTTTAAACAATTAAATACTATCTTCAGATGATTTTCAGGCTAATCCTAATGTGAAGCTGAGGATGAAGTCTTGAATAGAGACTTTTCAAATCAATCAAGACAATATCTTGAAAAGAAAAGGAAAGGAAGCATCTTTAAGGAGAGTAAATGAGAGGGGAGGGGTTGATTTGAGGGCCAGGATGCTGGGGTAAGGGGAGGTTGTGGGTGCACCAGGCAGGCTACGGAGAGAAGAGGAAGTAAATGGGAGACAGATTGGAAAAAATAGAGGATTACTTAAGCGATGAAGATGATGAGAAGCAAGTTAAAAAGCTAAGTTGGAGGGCAAGTTTCTATCATCCATAGAAAAGCTATGAAACAAGCACCTTCCTTTTTTCTCAATATATAAAAAGAATGAAGTCTTCTTGGAGAAAAATGTTTTCTAAATTTCCCCAGCAAGAATTCTTAATTATGTTTTCTACACTTTGCAATTATTTTAACTGCTATAGAAGAGAAAATGTTAATGTATTTTAGTTGTGAACCAGACAATAAAATTATGTACTGTGGTACCCATTTTTCAAATAAGTTGCATATAAGGATGCCCAGTAAAAATGAAGAATATATTGACCAAAAGGTGAGCTGTGGTTATTTCTAGGTGGTGTGGTGGCTAGTTCTTTGTGGCCTTGGATCTTTTCCCTCTTGTGTTTTCCATGGTGTGGGTACATTACATCTGTTTTCATATGGAAGAGTCTGGAGCCAGGTGTTCAACTGTGGCATCATTTTGTTTCTGGCTTGGGTACATGTTCTCCACTGGAAGGGACAAGATTTGCTTTTATTAAGTACTGCTCAATCCACAATTCATGTTTTTACAAATCTTCCCTGGCAGATGCAAAATTCAAAATGGGTGGGATTTTTTGTAATGGAAAGAAGGTGAAACTAAGCAGGAAGCAGTGAGGGACACCCCAAAGAACTCAGAATGTGGAGATAACTGATCCAGGGTGGAGGGCAGGGCTGGCCATTTCCTGGCATGGGTCCCGATTCCCAATCTGCAATCCTGGGTTAAAACCTACAACCTGTGTTAGAATTAAGTGAAATGAGGGGCCTCCCCGGTGGCCCAGCGGTTGAGCGCTGGGTTGCAAAGTTGCGTGCAGCTGCCGGTTCGATCCCCTGCTGCTCCCCGGACCCCAGAAGCGCGCAGACCTCTCCTGCCGCCCTCTCCTGCTGCCCGCTGCTCCCCTCAGCAGTGTGCTTTGGACCCTCTGCCTGCTCTGCTCCCCACTCTGGCTCTGGTGAATTCTCTCACCCTCCCGCGCTTCTGACTGTACCCAGTGCTTGTATAAATAAATAAAAATAAATCTTTAAAAAAAAAAAAATAGGCTCTCAACAGATGTTACATTTCTTCTCCTACCTACCAACTTACCAAAGTAAATTTAAAGACATGGAAATTTTAGGAACAAAACAAATTCTGAGTATGAAAGGAAGGCTTCTCATTTGCAAGCAGGCATTTGAGTTGTTTCACCTTTGGGCTGCTGGGAATCACGCTGCTAGGAACATGATGGGAAAGTATCTGAGTCCCTCTTTCTGTTCTTTTGTGTTTATACTCACTGGAGGAATTGCTGAGTCATGAGGCATCTGTTTTAATTATGTGAAGTGCCAACATACTGTTTTTCACAGCAGCTTTACCATTGAATATCATCCTTATGAGACAAGTAGCACTTCTTGAAACCACCTCCTAGCTGGAGAGGCCTTAAAACCCCTAACTTTACCCCTAACTTTACAGATGAATAAGGATGAGTGAGTTCAAGGCCAGCACAGAGCCGCATCCTCACCCTGGACTCTCCCAAACATTCCAGCCCCTCCACACCCCACACACACCCTAATAATCAGTTAACACCATAAAAACCTTAACCTGTTCTAGGCAAACTCCAGGGAAAAGGGGGTGACCTGGTTTGTGAGTCCTCACCCACATGCTTATAAATACAGGACAGGACACAAAAGCAGATACACAGAGACAAGGGAAAAAGGGAATTTGAAAAGGACTTATTTAAACATGGACTGAGGAAAGGGAGAGCTAAGAAAGGAGAATAAAATCTATTGGTCGCCACGTGTCCCAACTGTCCCTGTCCTACCACAGATGGTGTCAGCTGAGACCAGGGCGAGCAGGAAGCCAGCCAAGAGGGAGCCCACCTGTGCTCCATCTTTTTTAAGTTCACAGGCAGCTCTGCTCCACTCCTGGTTCCCAGCAGCCCCTCTTCAGGAAGTCAGGGTGAAGTTGGAAAAACTCGCCTTTTACCCTGAGCTTCCCTCACTGGCTTGGAGCTTGTTCCTCCACTGCTCCTCCTATAAACCTGAGAGATTAGGGCCCAGGAGACACAGGTGTCTGGCACTGGGGGAGCCTGGAGAGAACAAGTTCCTGCTGGGACAGTGGAGGCCGTCAGCCTGACTGTTGGTATCACCCACTGGTCGCCCAGCTGCAGCCATGGCCAGTGCCGGGTCACTCACGAACTCAGGGCATCAGGGAGCCTCGACCTCCACATGTCCTCACTCCCCATGTCCTGGCAGCAGAGCAGAGGGAAGGGCCCTTCACTGTCATTTCACTGGCCCCCTCCAGGATGCCAATCCCAGGACGGGTCAGGAGGCTGCCCTGCGGTCACCTCCGCCTTACCCCAGCTGTAGCCCTAGGAAAGTGAAGGATGTGCTAGATCATACGTGATTGGACTCAGCAGCCTCATTCTTAGTGTCTGGAGAGACCCCAAAAAGCCTTTGCCCAAAATAATGTCCCCATGGCACTGCCATAGAATCTTCCCCTACTCTTCATTTTTCCCTGGAGAATGACAGGGAAGACTGGGTGCAAATGCTGATGTAATCCATGACAGCGCCCCAACTGGCGTCCTTCCCTGCCCGAAAGGCCACTTTATCCAAAGGTTATAGAACATGGATCAAATCCATAAAGGGGTGGAAAGGTCAGGTGAGAGACGAGCCCAGGCCATCAATTTTGTAACTTTTACCTTGTGCAAAGCGTAATCTTTTCGTTTTCTTTTTATTCAGGTAACATTAGGTGACAGCACTGTATAGGTTTCAGGAGTATGGTGAGAAACAGTACATTTCCCATGACACCCACCACCAAGTGTCCAATCACCATCTACCACCATCTTCCTTCCGCTTCCTCTCCCTTTGGTAGCCACTGTTTTGTTGCAAGGGTCTAAAGGTTTGGTTTGTTTTTCTTATGTTTGTTTTATTGCTTTTGCTTTTTTTCCACACGAGTGAAATTCATATGGTATTTATCTTTCTCCTTTAGACTTATTTCACTTAATTCTCTCAAGTTCCATTCATGTCGTTGAAAAATGGCAAGTTTCATCGCTTTGTGGCTATACAGTATTGCACCGTGCATGTGTCCCATGTCTTCTTAAGCCATTCATTCATTCATCCTCAGGCACCTGGGTTATTTCCATATCTTGATTAATATAAATAGTGCTACAAATGGAAGAATGATGTCAAATATAAATAAAAAAATAAAATTAAAAAATAAAATAAATAAAAATAAATAGTGCTGCAATGAACATAAACATGCTTATGGTTTTTTGAATTAGTGTTTTCCTGTTCTTTAGATAAATATCCACAATTAGGATTTCTGGATCATATGGTAGTTCCCTTACTAATTTTGTGAGGAATTTCATACTGTTTTCCAAAGTGGCTGTACCAATCTACATTCCTGCCAACAGTGGATGAGAGTTCCACATCTTCACCAACACTTTTTTCTTGACTTTCTACATAGTGTGAGGTGAAATCTCATTGTGATTTTGGTTTGCATTTAACTGCATGATCTAGTTCTGCTCTCCATTAGGCATTCACATTGGGAGGGAAAAGACTTATTAAAATACCTCCAATGAGGGAGATCACTGGACTATGGTGGAAGATTTTGGTGCTTGGGTGGTGGGTGTGGTGTGAGAGCATGCACTTGCAGAGGTATGACACTAGACCCCTAAACATATACTGTGTTGTAAATCATTATTCCTCAATAAAGACCATTTTAAATAATAAATAAAAATACCTCCACAGCTTCCGCATTCCCTCACTGCCCTAGGCTTGTGTAATGGAGATGGCAACTCATGTAAGTTACAAGCATGCTCCATAGTGGCCTAACAGGGTTTGAGGACCACCCAACTGTTCTCAGATGAGGCACACTCCAGATGTTTAACCCAAGAATGCAACATGCTGCTTGAAATGGTTTCTGGGCTTTTACTGGAAGACAGACTCCCCCCTGCACCCCCAAGGCGGCCCCCCGCCAGCGACACTCTAAGCAGGCTGTGAAATGTCACCACTGAGTTCCAAGCATGGATTAGCAGCTCCATAGGACAACATGCCTCTCTAAGTCATCCTGTAAAGTGACCCCAAAGTGTGATTTGTCACACCATCCTGGGCTCCTTTAGCCCCAAAGGGGTGAAGGGCAGCTTTGCCTGATGCACAGCGGGTTCGTGCTCACAGATAATCCCGAGCATGCTCTAAACAGTAACTCTGGTTCTCGCCAAGTCATGGGCCCTGCAGGACCTGCCAGAGCAGAAGCTTGCCTGCCCCTGAGTGGGCATGGGGAGCAGGGGGTGGGAAGGAGGCCATCTTGTCCCTGGAATGAAGCTCTGTGATTCTGCTACTAATTTGATGCATGTCACCTTGAAAGGCCAAGGCATTTCTGCTACTCCTCCCTCCTGCATATATAGGGTGGAAACCCTGAGGTTTCAGCACCAGGCTCTGGCCTTTGTAAGTCCCAGAGCTGTGATTCTCACTCGCCTTTACACCCTATCAAGACAGCAGCAGATTCATCTCAAAGGTAAAGGATAATGACCTTGACTGTGTGGGAATGGAAGTTCATCTTGCACTCAGGGGGTTCGAATTCAAATTTTGATTCTCCCTCTACCTCTAACCGTAGGCAGTCTTAATGGTTTTGTCTTTTGAAGAATATTATCTAAATGGAACCATACAGAATATAGCATTTTAAGAGTAGCTTCTTCCACTCATTATGACACCTTTGAGATCCATGCAGGTAACTGCACATATCAAAAATTTGTTCTTTTGATTGCTGCACAGTATCCCATTGCATGGATGTTTAACAGTTTTTTATCCATTCACTCACTTAATATGATTCATTCAATTTTATTCTTCATTTTCTAAAGTGCTTTGGTTATTTTAATCCCTTTGCCTTTCCATACACATTTTAGAATCAGCTTGTCTTTGTCTATTAAAAAAAATCTAGCTTGTATTTCTATTAGTGCTGCAAAAAATAGTAGATGAATTGGGGGAGAACTAATATCTTTATACTATGGAATTTTCTAACACAGGGACATGTTGTTTCCCCATTTATTGAAGACTGCTTTTATTCATCAGGATCTTGCAGTTTTTAGCAAATATGGTTTGTACAGGTTTTGTTAGATTTATTCCCAAATATTTCATTTAAGGGGAGCTATTGTAAGTAGTATTGTGCTTTTTAATTTCAGTTTCCACTTGTACATTGCTAGCATATATTAGTTTTTGATCTCATATCCTGCTTCCTTGCTAAACTCAATGAACTTCTCTAGGAAATGTTTGTGGTTTACTTCATGTACACTTGAAAAGAATCTGTGTTCTGCCATCGGGGGTGGAGAGATCTATGAATTACACTTAGATCTAGCTGGCTGATGGTGTTGCTCAGTTTTTCTATATTTGTGATGATTTTCTCTTTGCTAATTTTTGGTGCTTTTTTTTTTATTGAGAGAAGAGAAATGAAGTCTTCATCAACAACTATGCATTTGTCTATTTCTCCTTCCAGTTCTATCAGTTTTTGTTCATGTATTTTGAAAGTCTGACTGAATTCAGTATTTTTTCTCTTTTAGCAGCTTGATTATGATGTGGCTAGGTATGAATTTCTATACATTTAAACTTTTAGAATTTGGTTAACTTCTTAAATTTATAGATGCATGTCTTTTGCCAAATTTGAGAAATTTTTCTTCCAAATATTTCTTCCAATATTTTTCTCTACTACACTTTCTCCTCTTCTTCTAGGTGTCCAATGAAAGTGAATGATTAAACTTTTGATATTATCCCACAGGTCTCTGCTCTGTGTGTGTGTGTAGTGATAGTGTTTCTCTGTGTATGTGTGTCTCAGGGATAATTGCTGTTGAAGACTCTTTTCTTTGTTGTCTCCATTCTATTATGATCGTATCCAATGAGACTCTTCTAAATTTCAGTTAGTATATTTCTCAATTCTAAATATCCTGTTTGGTTTCTTTTATATTTCTTTTTCTTTGCTAAGATTTGCTCTCTTTCCATTCACTTCTTGGAGAATTTTTTAAATAGCTATTTTGCTTATTACATAATCTTAACATCTATGTGATTTCTGTATTGACATCTTTTGCTTGTCTTTCTTCATACTAGTTGAGATTCTCCTGGTCCTCATCTGCTGAGTAACTGTGGTTCCTACTCTTGACATTTTAAATATTACCTATGACATCCTGGATCTCTTTTACATCCTTTGGAAAATGTCAGTATTTTTGTTTCAGCAGGCAATCCCTGTGATTGAGCTCAGGACTCAAATTCCAGGCTGCCTTCTCTGAGTTTTGGTTTCAAAGTCAGTTTTCTTCTGAGGGCTTTGTAGAATCATCCAGATAGATGTGTGTGCCACCAGGGCCATTCTAGTTGCTGGCATGGGCTCAGCCTTTAGTTCCAGTAAAAATCTATTCTGCTCTTAGAATGAGTATGATGTTATATGTCAATTATATCTCAAATTTAAAAAAGAAAGAGAAAGAGCAAAAAGCCTTTTGTTGGCTGTTTGGAATCATATCCATGCATGTGCAGCGCAGGGATGAGTCTAGGGAGGGGTTCATAAGCAACAAAAGGAATCTCTGTAGCCCCTTCCCAGATTTATAGTCTCCCCCATCATTTCTAATACTGCAACCTCCCCTTTTATAGTCCTTTGACCAGAAATCTGGTCCAACATTTACCTGTTCTGCTGTGCACTCCCGGAACTGCACTCACCTCTGGGGCCAAGTGTCAAGAGGACTGAGGAGAAGTAGGGAGGGTCAGCTCCCCTCCATGGACCCACAGCTCCTCCTACAGGAGCGAGATTTCCTGCCCTCATGGTTTTGTGTCTCTGGGCCCAGCTGCTGGTCAATTCTGTTTGCTAGGGGCAAGCCTCATCGCTTTGGAATTTCCCAGCTAGAAATTTTTCCTGGGAGAATAGAGAAGAAAAAAACAAGCAATGTCACCCACTCTGCTTTGGGGTCTGCTTTCTCTTGAGGTTCAGGGCCTTCCATGGAGCTGTCTCTGTCCCTGCTCCCCATTCTGGGTTTCAGGTCACCTGAGTCTAATCGGGGTTCCAGGCTAAAAATGGAAGGCAGTGTCATTCATGGAATTCTAGTCTTCTGTTTACTTTTCAGGATCCTCAAGCAACTATGGGTTGGGTCCAGACCAGGAACTGCACCCTTTAAAGACACAGGGTGGAGTGTGTTTCCTCTGTTTATCTGAAACTGGAGCCCTCTGTTCTATCTCAAGCCCTCATCTTTAGGAAGCATTTTGAAATGTGAAAAATAATCACAAAACAGGTGCTTTTAGGAGGCACTGGATATTCAAGGAGGCTGCAGGCTGGTGGCTTGCCTGGTCAGCCGTTGGATTATGAGCTGCTCCAGTCAAAGAATGACCAGTAGGAGCCAAGATTCTTTATTAAAGAATTAAAAAAAAAAAAAAACAACCTTGTATTCATTAGCTTGGGTTTACTAGTCTGAGAAACCTGAGACTTGGGAGAGTAAATGGTTGGCACAGCATTAGGGCTCACGCGGACAAACATGCTTCTGTTCAGTTGGCTCCCTGAGCCTGAGGGGCCCCTGGTGCCCTTTAGATGCCCCAAAGGTGGCCAAAGCTCAACATGTTTTGTTTAACTAATGTGAAGATGTTACATGCTGGGGTGCTCTGTGAACAGTCACTTAGCAAAATGAAGTTCACAATTGCCTTTGAAGGTATGGTATTTCGAAGTGGTAGAGCTGCACAGGACATAGTCATACTAAAGCTCTCCATAGAGGGGGCCTGGTGGATGGCTTCTCCCTGAGGCCACATGGGGGAATACAGCCTGCGTTTACCCAGGACCACCCCCTGCTCTCCAAGGGCTTTCCAGCGACTGATACTGTCCTTGTCACATCTGCACGGGAGAGCAGTTGTCCTCATTCTAGAGCCAGGAAACCAGTGCTGCCCACAGAGACCCACATTGCCATGAAGGGGTGGACTAAGCCAATGAAATGTTGACGAGGTCCCTTGTAGGTCAGAGACCAGGAACTTGAATGACTCTCTAGTCTAAAGACAGAGAGAGTTTCTCTTTGCCTTTATTGAGGCTTAGCTCATGTGTAATGAAATTGACCTCTTTTAAGCATACAGTTTGATGAGTTTGGGCAATTGTATACAGCTGTTTAACCATCACTAGAAACCAAATCCAGAAGGCAAGATGAAGAGAATTACTTCATCTGGGCCTCCCTGGTGGCACAAAGGGTTAAGCACTGCACTATGAAGCTGTCCACAGCCTCTGCAGCATGAGTTCAATCCCCAGCTGGCCAGGGAGCAACCCACATGGCACAGCAGACCTCTCATGTCTCACCTGCTGCTCCCCTCAGCAGTGTGTTTCAGTCAGTCTGCCTGTTCTGTTCCCCACTCTGCCTCTGGTGAATCCTCTCACCCCCCGCATCTCTGGCCTGTGCCCCAGCTCTTGAACGCACAAATAAATAAATCTTAAAAAAAAAAAAAGAATCACTTCATCTCTATAGAAAGCAAGTGGGAGCAGGAGGAGGTTATTAGGGCTGCTTGTTGTTAATTACAGTACTGTTCCCTACACAACCAGAGGCTGAAGAGCTGCATGAGTTATATTTATTTAGAGCTTTACAAGTGGCAAGACACTTTCATAGTCATGATCAAAGTTGATCTTCAGAGAAACTTTTAAGATTTGGAAACTGAGGCTTGGAGAATTTATCAACATGAAGAAGGTCCAGCGAGTTAATAGACAAACAGGTCTGGAGTAAACATCTGGCTTCAGACCCCTCTCGTTTGATGTTGCCCACCACCTGGTCAGCCTCTGTGGGTGCTGTGCTCTAGCCCTTTAGGCAAGGTGATGCCCCTGTGTCCACAGGCACCTTCAGCAACTCCCCTTGGCTGTCAGTGAGTGGCCAGCTCAAACTCTGACTAGCATGATGCAAGGTTGCTCCCTAGAGCCTCCTCCTCTTTGCACAGACACAGCCCCTGGAGCACCCACTGGCACCCCTCACCTTCACTTACTGCACGAAGTCAAAACATCCCCAATGCCTTGAAGATGCATCCTCTTCCATGATGCTTGCCTGTACCACCCTGGTCATAGTTTCTCCCTGGAAACTTTCAAGAACACTTTAACTGCTTCCCCTGAACACACATTCATCCTCCACTCTGACACACCCCCCCCCCCCCCAGAACACCTTGTAAAAGGCAGTTCTGGGCTGCCAGTTGGCCACCTAAAGCTCTGCTCCTCTTCCCTCTTGTAAGAACACCCAGTGCCTCTCTGAGGCAACCCATAGCTCCTCCAGTTCCCATCTCCTCACTCTCCGCTGCTGGTCCCCACCTCAGACACAGGCATCTGCTGTGTCTGCAGCAGACCCAGCTGCTGGGCCCATTGAGGGTTGGGAATTGGACAGAGTTTCTTCATGGAACAGAGTGAGCATTCTTGAGTAATCTGACATGTATAGTCCATCCATAATCACATACCCACACATATGCACGACCTCAATGCTGCTTGCTTGGGGGTGATGCTGGGACCAGTGTTTGTGATAAGCCCCGGGTAGTCAAAGAATTGAAAATATTCGGAAGCACGCAGCCTGCCCTCTGCCAAATATAGGTGTGGGGCCACAGGCAAGTGCTGTAACTCCTCACATGTCTCAGCTATAAAGTGAGGAAGGCGACGCCCATCTCACAGGATCTTGGGGTAACAAAATGGCCTGTGCATAAAATGCCTGGCGCACATCACTTGCTGAGAAGTTGAAAGCCATTCTGTAAGGAGGAAAAGAGGATGGGTGTTTGGCTGGTGTGACATGTCATGCTCCAACAGGAAGCGCCTCCCTTTACATCTGTGTCCTGACACATGTAAGGTCTTTTACCTGGCTCCATCTCCCGCAGGTAAATGACAGGGTGGATTTCATCAACCTGTAACCTCCAGAGTCCGAGGGCACAGGGTCTAGAGTGGCTGGGCCAATCATTTCTTTTCAGGGGATGAACACTCAGTACGCCCGCCGGGAGGTCTTCTGCCGGAACACCTGTCACGAGCTCAAACGCTTCTGGGAAAGAGAAATCGGCAAACAGACCTACTACCGGGAGTCCGAGGAGTACCGCCTGGGAAGGAGTGCCCTGAGAAAGTACGTGGCCTGTTTGTCTCTTTCCTTACTAACTTCTTAGAGCAGTTACAGTTTGGCAGCAAAAGCGAACATAAAGCAGAGTTCTCATCTGCCCCCTGCACCCTTTACAACCTCCCCCTAACACTCCCGTCCTGGCCAGAATGATGCGTTAGTTATGACCCATGAATACACACTGACATATCATCATTACCCTTATGTGTCTTTTTTTTTTTTTTTTTTTTTTTTTTTTTGGTGAGACCCTCGCAGCCTCGCAGCCCAGCGCTCAACAGCTGCACCACCAGGGGAAACCCCTTATGTGTCTATTTTTTAAAGCAAAACTGATCTTGCAGGAAGGATGCCAGTGGACTTCTTAAAGGGTGTGATTATTTTAGTTTTCCTTGCATATGGTCCTGTCGTTATGGGCAGTGATATTTCAAATTCTTTCCAGGTAACAAATATACACTATAAACGTACATTTATTTTTATAAAAAGAACAATCTCCCCTCATCATCATTTCTAGCACATGAGGGTGACACTAAATTTGGGAAGCAGGTCAGAGAGAGGCCTGTGAAAAGCAACCACGAAAAGAGATCAATTCTCAGTGCTCCTTCCCTTAAAGATCTTGAGGGTTGCCCCGTGGGGTTCTTGGAGGGGCTCTCACCCCTCTGGCGTGCCTCCCTATTCTGGCTAAGTGAGTCTGCTCACTGGAGAGTGGCAACTCACAGGAGCAGACCAGGGTCACACACACAGTCTGCGTGGAAAGAGTGACAGCTCAACACCCCGCCTTCCTACACACTGCCAGCCCCGGGCGGGGAGATAGCTGTGCAGGTCGCACAGAATAGGCCTGACCCCAGGCTGCCTGTCCACAGTTGCTGAACTGAGAATGTGCATTAGTTCACGTGAGTGAAGCTTGCTTTCTAAAGTCCCCTCCTGAGACTTCGTGGGGAGCCCAGTCTCTCCCACATGAGAACCTGCTCAGCTGTGTTCCTGACCACGGCCGGGAAAAGCAGGCCGTCCTGCCTGCTGCAGTGCCATATTAGGGCATGTCTACCAGGGGTCCTAGAGAAGCTGAGCTGGGTGGTCACTCATTTCCACCCCTGCCCCCTTTCTCCCGGCCTGCTGGGCCACTCAGCATGTGCCACACCAGAAGCCACAGTGAATTCTGGGCCTGGGGTGCTGCTGAGGAGAACATTGAGGGTTCAGATGGAGGGTAACTGGCCTGAGGAAAATGCAGACACCAAAGCCTTGAAGTGAGAAGCAAGCTAACAGGTGAACAAAATAAATAGGCTCTGAAACAAATGGTGCCATTTGTGGAAACACGAGAATATGCATATAGTATTATGCTTAGAGCAAAAGACTGCAAGGAAATAAGCTTTCTGGTTGGTGGGAAGGCAAGATTTTAACTTATTATTCGCTCTCCTTCCTATTCTTGATTTGAACCTGGGAGCCGGCTCCAAAGGGTCTCTACTCTTATCCACTACTCCGTATTGTCCCTTCACATAATAGACAATCTCAGTTCATTGCCTTGTTCTGGGGCTTGAATAAGAGAATGTGCCTAAAATACCCAACAGGACGTCTGGGCCAAGATGGGCTCACAAATGCCCGCTCCCCTCCATCCCCCTGAAGCCAGGATCCAATGTAGCAGCAGCCAGAAGCCAAAGGGAGAGCCCCGGGCCTTTGGGTCCCTGGGTGAGTTAGTAACTCTCCCCATGCCTCAGGTCCCTACTTTTATCATGAAGAAACAAACACCAAGAAAAGCAAGAAGGACGTTGGGGGCTTACTGCCTTTTATTGGTAAGGGGTAGTTGATTGATAGTGTTTTCAAGTGTTCTATATCTTTCCATTTCTTTCCACTTGTTTTGTTGACCACTGAAATACAGGGACTGAAGACTCACTTATAATTGTGGATTTGTCTATTTCTCCTTACAGATCTATCACATATTTTTTCTTATGTTTTGAAGCTCTTGTATTAAGTCCATGAATGTTTAGGATTGTTATATCTGTTTATGAATTGACCCCTTTATTACAAAATCATCCTTTCTCTTTGGTAATATTATTTACTATGAGATCTACTTTAATGTTGATATAAATACTGCATTTTTCTTTGATTAGTATTGAGATGGAATATTTTTCTATACTTTTATTTGTCTTCATATTTAAAGTGAGTTTCTTATAGACAGATTATATTTACATATGTTTAAATCTCATTTAACAATCTTTGCATCTTAACTGGATTGTTAACATTATTAATATTAATTGGTATGATTGGTTTTAAATCTACCACCTTGCTCTCACTTCTATTTCTTACATCTACTCTCTGTCCCTATTCTTTTACAGCCTTCTTTTAAGGGTAATTAAATACTTTTTTATTTCCATATTAATCTCCTCTGTTAGCTTTTTAACCATATCTCTTTGTGTAGTTTTAGTTTTGCTCTAGGATTTATTGCTACATCCTTGCCTTATCACAGTCTACCTTCAAGTGAGATACCACTTTCTGCACACTGTAAGAACTTTACAATAGTATAGTCCTGTTTCTCCCCTCCTGGCCTCTATATTGTTGTTCAAAAATACACTTTAGCTTATAACATACATTACAAACCCCACATTACATCATTGACAATTTTTAGTTTTTCGGTTTTAGTCACTGATATTTTAAAGATATTTAAATAATTAGAAAAAATTATCAATTTGTACCCACAGGGTTGTCTTTTCAGGTACTCTTCATTCCATTGTGTGAACACTAGAGGTTCCATCTACTGTGATTTTTCTTCTATGGGGGGCTTGCTTTAACATGTCAGGTAGTGACAGCCTGCTGTCTTTTAGCTTTTGCATGTCTAAAAATCTATTTCACCTCCATGTTTTGAAATAGAGCTTTGTTGTGTAAATAATTCTTGATTGACAGGGTTTTTCCCCAGAACTTTAAAAATATTGCACTCAAGAGAACTCCTAGAGGATTAATATTAGAATACTTTCAACAGAGGTGAATATATACATATGTATATGTATGTATATGTATATAAAGCTTACATAGCTTTTAAAATCTAAACACACACACACACACACACACCACTACCTTCAGAGGCGGACGGAGGGGCGTTTCCCCGAACTAACAGCTGTGAAGATGAAGACTCCATTGGTGAGTGTTTGTTTCTATCCTCAGGCTCAGAGAAGAATGGAAACAGAGAATGGAAACAAAGCTGAGGCTGCGGAACAATCCAGATGAGACTGAAAAGCGGGCAAATGTTGGCCGGGAGCTTCTTGCTTCACTGACAGATGAGGATAAGAAGCACTGAGGTCCTTGGCTCGCAAAAGTCAGTGCAAATCCCCAGGTCCCTGGGCTACACCAGACAGATCTCTCACTGCTGTTCCCCCCACCTGTGAAAGGATTTCCTGTGCTGAATGACAATTACTAGCCAAGTCAGTCCTCTCTGTGCCAGGTATTAGCCCAAATGTTTCTAAAGATAAGACTATTTAATAACAAAGTTCCAGGCACTATGTTTTATTTCCACATAATTTTCTCCTGATTCGGAAATCCACATATTTTAAATTCTAAGCACCCCAGGGAGGATGATGTTCCTGATAATACCTTAAGCATTGCATAATAGTTTTGTTCCACATTTCTCCTAGGAAATAGCGTCATGTAATCCTTTCTCTTCTTTTCTTTTTATAAGAAATATCCTATCAGCAGAAATAAAAACATTGTAAATAGGTACTAAAATAAGGTTTGAAAATAAATTGATCTAATATTATTTTTCTTCTTGTGAATTGGCTTACCTGGAACCATTCAACAAGATCAGGCTTCTGACTCCTGCTCACACATCCCGTCTTGAGGGGGCATAGACTTTGAGGCTGGGTTCTAATGGGTAGGATGGGGCTGGAGGTTTGTGGTCACGTCTAAGAATGAGCTATGAGAAGTCTGACCATGTCTGGTTCCCTCTCTGTCTTCTCTCCACCCCCACCCCTGCCTTCCTTCAGTCTCTGTGCCTCTCTCTGTCTTTCTCTCATTTTTCTCTGTCTCTGACCCACTGCTCAGGAGAAGCAAGCTCAGACAGTATCAGCCGCCCTATGTGGTCAGTGACTAGTCAAGTTCATGAGGTAGAGCATGTTGGCATTGTCGGGAGTCCCCATCTGGTGGGACGGGGGTGGTGAGATGTAAGCTCCTGAGGGGCTACAGGCCAGTGAGAGGGTGCTGTGCAGACAGGAAGCAATGAGAAGTGTCCGGTGGAGGAGTGGGGATTAGGGTGTGACTCATCCCTCAGTACATGGTGCCTGTTGGTTCTTAGCAACAAGAGTAAAGATCAAAACCATATAATAATAGATGCGGAGGAAGAATTTGGTAAGATTCAGCACCCATTTATGATCGAAACAAAACATGGGCATTGAGAGAAACTACCTCAATATAATAAAGGCCATATGTTATAAAACAACAGTCAATATAATACTTAATGATGAAAAGATGAAAGCTTTCCCCTTAAGATCAGGATGAAGCCCCTACCAAGATGGAGGCCAGCTTTGGGAGAACTTGAAATGTCACAGGAGACCATGTAAGGAAGGTTCCAACTACACAGTCTGTTGATGGGGAAAGGGTAAGATAAGTTAGGGCAGGGCCAGGAAGACCCAGGACCCACCTCTGGGAGCCGAGAGACTGAATGTGAAGGCCAAAACTTTGACTTCCTTGGCATCCGGGACAGCCCTAGGGTCTGGAATAATATTCATACTATGTTGTGAGACACAACGTATTTGTTCAATGAGTGAGTAGAGGGTTTGCTTATGGCACAAGCACATTGCTTTATGAGAAATTCCCAAGCAATACGCCCATTCAAGGCAGGACTGAGGAGACAGAATAGATGTTGCTAGAGGCTCATTTTCGCCCTTTTTCAGCAGAGAGCTTGCTCAGTTTGTCAGAGTCAATCAACATAAAGCAGGCGGATGTCAGTTGCTAAGCTCAGAGGATTCTCCTTTTTACAAGGCACTTTCTGACCAGGAGGCTCTCCGTATTTCATAATTGTCAAAAAATGTTTCCATTTGGTCTATATATTGAAGGGCCTTCCAGGGGTTTGGTACTTTTGGAAACTCCCCACAGTATTGCTCAATCCAGCTGTGCCAGGCCTGCACCCAGCTCAGGGGTGTGCTCTGTAACATCTCTATAGTTACCCCCCAATCAACAGAATTCACATTTATACCCTGAGGGGCTTTAGTGATGTGGGACCCATGCCCCATGTTCACAACAACGGTCCCATCCAGATCCTCCCCAGCCCCAAAAGCCTATCTCTGAGAATAACTGCCGTGTCTGTGGAGGGTGTGAAACAAGAGGGAAGGAGGCAAAGAGGGCAGAGAACAAAATTGAAGAAAATAAACCTCACAAAGTGAAAGATTCTTGCCCAGGTGTAAAAGAATCCATTCTTGATCATGGCTGCTTCATGTCAAGGGACAGCCAGGTGAGAAAGGAAGGAGCACGGCTGCGTGGGGCAGTTGAGCAGAGGACGTGTGAATAGAGATCTAGTTACAAAGGTGAGACGCCAAACAGGGTACAAGAGGTAACCAGAGATCTGCAGCATCAAGAGCTGTTCTAATCCCTAGACTTAGAGAGGCAAAGGACAGTGGCCTGACCGAGGGGAACTGGAGCCAAAGAAGTGTCCCCAGCAAGGCCTGGCACTGTGGAGGGAGCTGTGCCAGATGGAGCTGGAATAGAGGAGATGCACCCCCCAAGGGGACCAGTAAGAAAGGCCCTGGTTTGCACCTTTGTCCCTCCCTCCCTTACTGAAGTGCCGCCCACTGGCTGGAAGTGGGTCTGCAGAAAACTTGAGGGGATAGTAGTAGTGGTGTTACTTAAAAGGCAGAAAGCTTACAAAGCAAACCTGAATTATCAAGACAAAACCTTGGAACCATCTAGAGCTGTTTAGCTAAGGGCCAGGCACTCATTCTACCTAAACTGATCAAACCAACATGTGCAGAGAAGACCCTCTGAGACCTAACATTTCTTATGTTTATTAATATCCATTTAATAATAATATCCCTACCCAAGAGGGGGCTTGGCCACTGTTTTCTGAGCATGGGGCTCACCCAGAGGCATGATCTGGTCATGAGATTACACTGCACCTATGCAACCAAGATTCTGGACATTCCACCCTGCTGCCACCCCTTCAATATCAATAATCCTATAAAAATCCTAACTCCCTTTAGGAAGCTGAGATGGTGTGTAGAGAGTGATCTCCTGCCCTCTTGCATGATTCAAACAACAAAACTCACTTTATCATGAGTCTCTGACCGGGTCTGGTCAATTGGCTGGTGTATGCCAACTGACAAGCCCCTTGAGCCTTGTGGCAGCAGCAGAAGAGAGGTAATTTCACAGGGCTCAGAACACTGATATGTGGCAGACCAAAGAGACAAGGAATGGAGGTGAGGCCAAGCAGATGAATGAGCAGCATAAGGAATCAGTTTTGATGTGCTGTGAAATGTCAGGACAGGCCTCGGTCTGGAAAGTAAAGTGGTCTTTAGAAGCAGTGAGACAGACATGGACTCTATCAAAACCTATCGTGACCACATCACGTGTGGCCATGGGTTAGATGTGTCTCCTGCAAGAAAAGGAGGCCACATGCTAGCACTGACCCAGAGGAACTGAGGGTCCCCCTACCCTACAGGCAGTCCCAACAGAGTCTAGGAAGGACTGAGTGAAGGTTTGGTATGTCATCTGGCTTTCTGTTTCAGGGTGACAGATGCTTCATTCCACACCGACGCTTGCACCGCATACAAGGAACTGGACAATGGTTGCATTGAAATCCCTCCCGGTGGGCTTTCCTGAGAAAAACTAACTCAGGGTATAAGAGTAGACCACTGGTAAAGAAAGTCATTCTACTTGCTTTCAATATATATTTATCGAGCATTAAGGAATGTCTGGGATTTTACCCAATTTGCAAGCTAACACTTTAGCCTGCACAGTGTCATGGGTGCTGGTAAAAGACATGAGGCTCCTGGGTCAGAGACAAAGTACAATTGGTTACTCACAGCAACGGCAGTGATCAGATTATCAGCACTATCAGGAATCTTGAGTCCTAGTTTTCATGGGGCAACATGGGAACTGACCCTTAAGTTAGGAAACCCAAATCTTTAACAGTTTGAGTTTTATAACAGGCAATAAGCTTGCCTGCTCTTTGCCCTGGGGGAAACTATTATTTCTCTCTTCCAAGTCCAGAAACCAACCTGCCCTTTCTCTGGAAGGTGATACCCCATGTTTCAAGGCCACTTATTATAAAACATCCTTGAAAAAGACAGTCTAGAACAAAGATAGCCAATGCTTCTGCTCCTCAGATATGCCGAGATCCCAGAGGCCCAAAGAAAATTGTCTGCCAATATTACCTACCTCTCTTTTCTAGACTGTCTTAGCTTCTGGGGGATTTCTCCTGAGACCCACTGATTCTTTTGACTGCACAGGTTAGGGCCAAATTCATTTGGTTTGATTATACAGCATGTAATTAAACCAGCTGTGAATAGGGCTTTAAGTGCTGGCATGAAGTCAGCCTGTAGTACTGGCGGCAGCCAAGTCCCCCAGGCTCCTGGAGTCACCAGCTGAACAAATGCCATCAGCCTTCAAAACTTTAGAAGGTGGGAAGAATTAATCCAGGTAAAAAAGGATAAATCAGCAATGGCAGACTCCACCTTAACCTACAAAGAGGAAATTTTTAGGGATTCTGTCATCTGTAAAATCAGCCTGTGAGCTGAGGCTGCCCTGAATGTTCTTTTCAGGGCAAATGCACTATCCTTAATCATTGCAACTAAGTAGGGAAAAATTACATGCCACCGTTTTGATTTGGATGACTTGACTAGTAGGGGAACGTGCCCTCAGGGTATCCATGCATAGTGAGTCTGAGTAACCAGTGGTAACCTCATTTAATTTTAAAATATTTTGTTTACTTTAATGAAGTTGGCACAATGATCACTTAAAACCCATATCCCAGGCCAAAACATACAAATAAGTCAAAAAAGCTGTGTTCTGGTGCATTTAAGCCTGCATGAATAACTTAAACTGTGAGTGAAAATTAGGACTTTTCTGAAGACAAAATGCTTTCTTTTCAGTGAAGTCCTTTCTGGAGCTTGTCATTACTCTCACCATATCTGTTCTCTCCAGCCTGACATTCCTTTTGGTTCAGGACCCTCAGATCTTAAAAAGTTTCAAGTTTCAAGTTAAGGAAACGTCAGTTTTCCACAGGGCAGTACTATGAAAAACTGCCGTCCCTCACGCCAAGTCATTGCCCAGGTGGGTAGCAATCACATGCCAGAACTGCAACAGATCCTAGGGTCTTAGCCTGGCTTTCACCACTTAATTCCCCCAAATCTGAAGGTTTCAAGTGAGGAACAAGTATTGTGGGTCAACAGTAGAAGAGGGGCAGGAAGTATCCTGGGTCACGCAGGGGTTCTGGTTTTATGGGGCTGATTATCAGGGCGGGGCACCCCGGAGCCTGTCTTGGGCCAGGGTATGCAAGGGCAAGTGCAGAAGAGTCATGTGCTTCTTCACAGTCCCCACTACTCATTAGCATCTTTAGTCTCCATGCAGGGGCGTGAGTTTTAGCAGGATAAAGAGACCTGGATCACTTCCAGATCAGTCTTTAGCTGGTTCTGAAGCCATTGCCTGAAGGCTGGACGCCTGTGCAGGGTGGAGGGTCTGTTTGTCCCTGCTGATTGGTGGGCCGGCCTACGAACTGGGACTCATTAACGGGAAGGTCAGGCAAGCAAGGTCCAGGCCCCAGGGGCCTGTTACAGAGCTTGGGGTCAAATGGAAAGGCTGAGGAACACTCACATTGTTCCATCTTCTATTTCACATGCCTGAAAACGAACAGTCCTTGAAAAGGTGGTCTCACTGTACCACATGTAATTTTTTTTAAAGGAGAAGGCAATTTGTGGGGAGCTGAGGTTTGAATACCCAAAATCAGCAGCATGAAAACAAACAATAATGAATATTGAGCACTAAAATTCAAGTGACCAAATGCTTTAAAGAGATGGTGATACTGGGCAAAACTGAGGGGTGCACAGGGGCTCCACAGTGTTAGGGGGGAAACCTAGAACTGTTCTAAGGGTTCACACCTACTCATGCAAACTCATCAAAATCTGGTGTGCTCCAAGACTTTTAGTCTGTGAGAGGTTCAAAGAGAATAGAGGAGTAGGGAAGAGCAGATTTCAAAATACAGACTCCCATCTAATTCCAGATTAACCCTCCTCCGTGGATAGCCAAGCAGCCAAACTGGCAGGGCCCGGTGTGAACCACCCAGGCCCAAGAGCAGAGCCTCCAGAAGAATGAATCCAAGGTGCCTCCCAGAGGACACACAAGCCAAGGGTTGATGAGGGCCCAAAGGGCTGGGAGAGAAGGAGAGAGCCAAAGGTCGAAATGTGCCGCCCAAGCTGATTCCACCGCAAGGTCTGCAAGTTGGCTGCTATAGTCTCCCAAGAGAGTGGGATTATCCCGTGTGCTGAAGTCCTAGTCTGCGAAGGGAGGAAAGACCAGGAGCACTGTGTGCCCACCTGATTTCCATCCTCTCCCACCTTCAACATGGCCACCCAGCTCCTTCCTCCTCTGCAGCCCCCCTCAGGCATGGCAGGAGCTGTATTGGTTGGATCCTGAGTTGTCAGAGGTGCAGATGGTGGTGGGGAAGATGGCAGGTGGGTGGAGTCTGTTTAGGATGTCACTAGCAGCTCAGGGTTTGCTCTGGTGCCCCAACTAGGAAGCTGGCCTTTTATCGGGGCTTCCTTACATAGGCATCACTGAGTAAATCTTTGGCCATTGGCCCCTCCACCTCCAGTCCTTTTTCCTTCCCAGGAAATCAAGGGCTATCAGCCCCCACCCTCAGGTGTTTTCCAAGAGTTACCTTTGTTAATATATATTCCCCATTTATTTTTTTTTAAGATTTATTTATTTTTATATAAGAACCGGGGTACAGGCCAGAGGCACAGGAGGCTGAGAGGATTTACCAGAGACAGAGTGGGGAACAGAACAGGCAGACTGACAAAATACACAGCTGAGGGGAGCAGTGGGCGAGACAGGAGAGGTCTGCCATGCCATGTGGGAATCTCCCTGACCAGCCAGGAATCGAACCTGCGCTACAGAGGCTACGGACAGCTTCACAGCGAGGCACCCAACCCACTGCGCCACCAGGGAGGCCCAATATCCCCCATTTAAAGATTGATGGCTCTAAAACATTCTCAGGAGTTGAAAACAAGCGTTCAAATATTGTGACAAAAGATGTTCTCATTGCCCTTTCCATTCAGGAAATTCCAAAGGATTGAAAGCTGTGAGACAAAAGATGCTTCCATTGTTCTAATAGCTCAGGAAATTCCAAAATTTGGGGGAGCTATGAGCCAGGAACTGTGGGTGAAGACCAAATGTGTAAGAAATATACTTAGGCCATCTGAATGACTAGATAGATAGATAGATAGATAGATAGATAGATAGATAGATGACTAAATCACAATATCACACTATCCCTGTGGTTTTGATTTTCAAGCTACACCAGGGGAAAGGATGAGACAGAGTCGATATCAGGGGCGTTTAATTCCATCATTCTCATCTGTCCTCTGATCCAAGTCACTGTCTGTGGCATCTGGTCAGGAACCTCCTCTCCTTTCATTGCCAGGCACACACACTCTGAACCTGCACATACCATCACTGGATGCAAGGAGGGCTCTGTCACTGATTTCTATGGGACACCTGGGTTGCTAGACCCTGGAGAACATCGCTGAGGCTTTCCAGGTCAGGGGTCTGCAGGACACGTTCAATGAAACCAAGTTCAAGCATGGTGGTATTCCGTGGTGTCTGGGTCACCCTCCTCTCTGAATATCCCAGCACCAAGAGGAGGTCATGGTGATGTGAACATACTGTAAAATGTTCTGGGACTGACCCCTCTCTGCTCTAGCAGACGAAAAAATAAAGCCACCTGCTTACACTTGAAGTTTGTAAAGCAGTTTGAGGCAACAATGTACTGCCTTTCGGTAACCCAGGCTTTTCAACCTCCACTAGTGACCAAGGAGCGGGAAAAGAGAATGTAAATAATGAGTACCCAGCCTTTGCAGCTCCTCAGTGCGCTCTTCAGAAAGGAAGAGGTTAGGGCCTCCCTGGTGGTGCAAGGGGTTAAGCACTGCACTATGAAACAATCCGCAGCCTCTGTAGCACCAGTTTAATCCCCGGCCAGCCAGGGAGCTACCCACATGGTGCAGCAGACCTCTCTTGTCTTGCCCGCTGCTCCCCTCAGCAGTGTATTTCAGTCAGTCTGCCTGTTCTGTTCCCCACTCTGTCTCTGGTGAATCCTCTCACCACCACCCCCCACCGCATCTCTGGCCTGTACCCCAACTCTTGTATGCATAAATAAATCTTTAAAAAAAAAAAAAGAAAGAAAGGAAGAGGTTAAACCCCAGCATTGCCTCTTTCTGGCCATAGACAGCATCAACTTATCTTTAGGTCAAAACAAGTTAAAATCAAAAGCTCCCTTGTCAAGGATAATTACCGTTCCTACTTATATAAACTAGATTCAAACTTGAGATGGTTGAAACCATTCTCAGAGTACACATCTGTTGGACTGCATTCTGAGTTCAAATCCTCACTTTGACTGTCTAATAAACTCTTTGACTATCATTGAGACTTTTATTCCAGTTAACAGTGGCCGTGGAGATCTTTTCTATCTTGACCTGCAGTGCAGGGATACTACACTGTGTGTTCACCCCCAAATGTCACATTATTCTGCGAGTTCTGATAAGAACATCTGGCAGGGGATAAGGAGTAAAGCCAACAAGTCCTAGCACCCATAAACATTCCAAAGATTTACTTTATGACCCTCAAGTAGATGAGTAACACACACAGGAAAAACAAGTCACATTTTTTGTAAAGATAGTGGCTCAAAGCTAGATTCATACTTTAACTTTCTCAATTAAAAAGATTTCCCTGTGTTCTCTAGCCCACCAAGGATTTCTCTATGAACAGATCCTGAAATATCAAGTTTGTCTTGGATATTTCTCTCACCAACAGTAAATCTATCATTTATTTATATGTACAAGACTTCATTTTTCCTTCCACTTCTCAAATAGATTGTCTAGCTTATGCGCAGCCCACAGGTGCTACTTTTAATTTCTCCCAAAAACCTCTAGGCAGTTGATGCTCTTCTTTAAATGGTCTCTAGTTTTATTTTTACCTCTTAACTGTCTGATTCACCTGGTATTTATTTTTGTGAAGGTGTGTGAAAAAAGCTACATCACCCCTTTTAAAGAGACAGAACTAGAGGACGTGTGATTTATCACCTACCCTGAGTGCATGGGGGCCACATGACCGGAAGGGGCTAGTGAGGAAGCCCAGAGAAGTGTTGGGGCCAAACACAACAGCTTGGAGAGGCCTCACAGATGACCAGGGTGTATATAAACTACAGATGTCTCAAGCAGGGAGGAAACAGAATCTTGGCTTCCTGGGAGCCTGGAAATCCCATGGGGTCTGTACCACCCTGGAGTCATTCACGGGCAATACAAGATCAGAGAGAGTCAGAGGCCATCAGAGGAAAGACTTTCCTGAGAGTCAGGGCCGAGCAGCACAGATAAGGAGGTACAACAGGCAGGCTGGCTCTGAGAGCACACTGTCCATCATCTGGCGCCAAGGGGAGCATGTGGGACTTGAGGGAGTTGGAGGAAATCTCTGTATTAGCTGAAGTTGGGGCAGGGGGAGTGAAAACACACCAGTAAAAGTGTTAACCAATGTTTGTGTTTTCTATTGCTGCTGTAGCAAATTATCACAAACTTAGTGACTTAAAACAACACAAATTCATTATCTTTTTGTTCTGTAGGTTAGAAAATCAACATAGCTCTCATTGGGCTAAAATCAAAATGCTGGGAGGGCCTATTTCCTTTTGGGGGTGTAGGTGCAGAGAGGAAATATCCCCAGCCCCTTCTGGATTCTTCTTGGACTGGTGGAGCAATCAAATTTACATCATGCAGATTAATAGGAGAAAAGAACAAATGTAATTACATGTGTATAGAGAATCAGTGCACACATGGATATAGATTGTAAAGAGAAGTAGGGCCAACTGAGGCCACATATCCTAAGCTAAGGGATGGGATAAGGTACCAGGGCTTCAAGGAAAGAGGAGGGGGACCCACATAATGAGGAGAGGGTGACTCAAGATGAAGACCAGATGCTCTATAATTAGGTGTTTGTGCTGTCATGTAAATAAGTTTCTCAGATAGAAAGATTATTTCTAACAAAAAACTCATTCTGGGTAATGCCCCCAATTTTCATTCTTCTAGGTATAAGTGAACCACTAAGGCCTTGATTGACCTCAACATAATCCACATGCCCCATGACATGTTTTAGGAAGCCTGTTCTGATCATCCTAGGGAGGCCCATCCTTCAGAAGTCTCTAGATGCAAATCCATTTCTTTACATTTTCCAGCTTGGAGAGGCTCTCACATTCCTGTGCTCATCCCTCACCCAACACCCCCAAAGCCAGCAGCACTGCACCCCTACAGCTGTCTCTCAGTGCTCACATCTCCCTCTGATCCTCTTCCGTCTCCCTCTTCCACTGTTAAGGACCCTTGTAATGCGATTGGACCCACCCAGAGAGCCCACGCTAATCTACCCGTCTCGAGGTGCTTAGTCACATCCACCAAGTCTCTGCTGCCACGGAATATCACATATTCCCAGGTTCTAGGCCAATGATGTCTTTGCTAGACAATTACTCTGCCTACCACACCCAGCAAATGAAGAACTGAAAAGACAAAAAAAAGAATTCTCAAACAATGATAGAAAATAGCTTCCTCTCCCTAGGGCTAGGGAAGAAATAGAAGAGGCTAAAAATATCAAAACTTAAAAACTCAGAAAATGTGCACCATGGGACCCAGAGCTGTGAGAAAGGGGTGCATCTCAGTGGGTACAGGGGCCTTCAAGGGGGGGTTGATGAACTGGTTCTGCAAGTGCTGGGAAACTGCAGGTCAGAATCAACCCCCCTCATCCCCCACACCCCTGTGAAGCCCTGGGCAGAAAACAGTGCCTACGAAGAAAGTAAACACACGGTTGCTTCCTCCGTTTCGCTACACGCTTGCCTTCCACTGTCGCTCATGGATTTCCACTCACATAAGGATAGGAGGTCTCCCATCTTAATAAATTCCATTTTTAAAAAGGAAGTACATAAAAATTTAATTCCATGATGAATAGTAGATAAGGAGAAAGGATTGCTCTGGTTATTGTTGCAGCAAAAGATACCTCGAAACAATGACATGAGGTAATGGCAGTTCCTTATTTTGCTCATGGATCTGGAATTGATGGGGCTCAGACAGGCAGCTGCTGCTCGGGGTGATCTCATAAGTCCTCGCAGCGCTCTCATTCACAGCTGGGTCTGGCTGGAGGCCGCAGCAATCCAGATGACTTGGGTTCCAGTGGGCCCCCCTCTCTTCCTTCCCCTCCCCTCCTCTCTTCCTAGCCTAGCCCGCCCTCCCTCACTCTCTCAGCCCGGTTCTCAAGTGAGTCTCCGCTTGGAGGTGTAAGACTTCTCACACTGTGGTTAAATCTCACTGAACCAGCGCCCCTCCGCCCCAGAACTGGCAAAAGCCACGTGACCTTCTACCCAGCCTTGTAAGGCACTCAGTCCCCCTTCCACTGCATTCTTGAGGCCCAGTGTTTAAGGGGAGGGCTTGTGGCTGGCTGGCAGGGGAGGTCAGCCTTACCTCGCCATGTTCTCAGGCTGGATGAGTCATCAAACAGCATCAGATGGGCGAGCAAGGGGAAAACAATCACTTTAATAACATTCACCTGCAGAATTTACATGGGTATCAATTCTAAAGAATAACGGAGCAGACCAGGATTATTTATCTTGCATTTTGGGTCTTAAGGTGTCAAAGACCAGTGGGGGACACGTCATGTGACAGACCAGGGGTACTACTGTTATAGGGCAGCCCCGATACAAAACGGGGTGCCTGACTGTGGGTCCTCACCCGCGCGCTTAAAAGGACTTATCAATGCTCTACTGCAGGCACACGCGAAAGGTTAATAAAAGGTTTATTTACAAGGGAAGGGGAAATGAGGAAATGTACAACTTAGGGAGAAAAGTGGGAGACAAAGTTTTAAATGCGTCCTACCCGATCCGCCAATCTGGAATCCCAAATGGCGCTCTGAGAGCTGGCCGCGAGCCAGGAGCCGTGAAGCCAGGAGGCAAGCAAGAAAGAGCAAGCCCCCCAAGGCCCACGTGTTTGGTTATTATACCAAACCTGGCTGCTTAACTCCACCCTCAGGTCCCAGCCACCCTCCCTTTGGTGGTGACGGGATTTGTCTTTCCCAATGACTTGATGGCTTTAGTCTGGAGTGCGGGTGGGGTCCACAAAGCCTATATGGGATTAGCTCAGGACATCCTTTCCCCCTAACACTACATTCTTCTAGGTCATAAAAAGGGGAGCAGTGTTTGCTTCTTTGACTAGGAAAAGGGCCAGAAGCATGATGAGTTCTTCTTTGATTTGGGGAAGGTGGAAGAACTTAGGCAAGGACAGAAGCTTCCCCTAGCCTTCAGGGCCCTCGCAGCAATCAACCCCAAACAATCTGCATTTGTTAAGTACCAGAATAGACACAGACCTTGAGAGACCAGCGTGACAAGAAGCCTACTCTGGGCATATTGGGCCTTTGGGGGAGACTGGCCCGCAGAGCCTTCCTGTCCGGAAAAAGTCTCTCCCAGACCTTAAAGGTCGTTCTCTCTTCTGCTTTATCTGACTTCTCACTGGCCAACTCTCTACATTCTGGGGAGCCAGGCCTGCCACAGCTCCAGCCTCTGTCCCTGCCTTTCCCTCTGTGGGTATGCCACCTTATCTGGCAATGGCATTCATTCTTCAAGATCCAGCTCCACGGTGCCATCCACCAAGACAGGGACCCCTCTGTGCCCTCTCCCTGCCAAGACCACACAGGCGGGGAGTCTCTTGCTCCTTGTCAGCAGCGACCAGGACCTGAGAGGACCGGGCACACAGGACACGAAAAGCCACTCAATCATCAGTCACCTTCATCAGAGACCTTGGAGATGTTGACTTTGCAGGTACAATGTTCACCTCAGTGACTCTGGTCACCTCTGCTTATCTCTGGGGGTGACTGGCCCTGGAACCGGCCGGTGGCCAAGCCTCAATGAAATGTGTGACCCTTGATGGCTGGCATCCGCACTGGTGTCTGGGACAGAGCCGGGCTTCCTGCCGCCCCTTGCAGTGCTGTTCATGGCGTCTGCACCTGCTATCCGCATCCACCTGGTTTCTCGTAGGTTCTTTTAATCTCTGATATTAATTGAGCCTGATTTGGCTGCATGACCGACAATGCATGAAATAAACCTCGGTCTCTCCCATATGCCTTGGTTCCCTCCTCCCTGTGCCACCCCCCAAAGAGGGCCCCCCAGTTCTTCCCATGAGAAATGCAGCAACTGTGTGGGAGGCAAGAGCTTGCCTCAGAAGGAAAAGCTTAAGAGCAGACGTGAGAGGTGCCAGTTTGATGTTCACCCAGCTTCAGGCTGCCACCCTACAGGTGCAGAGAGCACCCACACCTCAGCACACAAAGGAAGAACCTAGATGCTGCCCTGGGCAGACCAGTCACTGCAGGTTCTTTCAAGCCAGCAGAGTAAGGAAGACATCATGGTTCTGGTGGAGAAACAAGATTCATCTGTCACCAACCACCAGCTACCTCCACCCAAGACACCTCACATAGCTAGTTAACCCTGTCTCCCTGCACTGCCTGGTGTGGGCCACAGGAGTGCTGAGGGGTCTCAAGATGGGGGAACCAGTCAAATCCCAGGGGCACAGTCACACAACCTTGTTGTTAGATACCCTATTCCCTAGTCCTGCCCTCTACCCCCCCACTCCTTCCATTCCAGGAAAAGCCACACATCATATTCCACCACCACCACCCCCCCACTTCCCATCCATCCAGGGTCTGATCAGGGCTGAGGGATTTCACCCTCAACAAACTTAGTGTGTGAATTTGAGGAAAGAGTTGATGCTTCAAGGCCTCCTTGCTGCCCCTCCCCATGGTGCCAGGGCAGCAAGGAGGCCCCTGAGGCTGGAAAGTGCTGCCTCCTCCCCACACCGGGGCCAGGCAAGTCTTATTTCCACTGCTTGCCGTCCTTGCCCTGTCTTGCCCCGCCTGCTGCACTGAATGAATGGAATGTTTCTGTGTAAAATTGGGGTATGGTCCTGAGGGGACCAGGACATGGCTCCTCAATCTCAGGTGTGTTATGAATAATGTTCTAGTCCCTTCCATGGGTGCCCTTGCTGATTTATTCATTGAAATTGACTTGATGTCCAGCACCTGACTTGGGATGGACTGGCTAGAGGGGCAGATGCAGGTTCCATAGAAGGCAGTGGGGAGCTGCAGCTCATCATTGTCATTTCTTCAGTTGTTGAACCCTGTGCCTGGAGTGAAGGAATCCTCCCATAGGGGCCTGCAGGCCAGCAGGAGCAGGAACTTTAGCCAGGACTCCGTCTGCACATGTGCACAATGACAGTGCAGGGAGGGGCAGCTGTGGACAGGCTGGGTCAGGGAAGCCTCTCGTGGGGAGCAGTATTTAGGCTGAAGGCCTGAAGGACAAGAACACTCTTGCCCTGGGGAAGCATGGGGACAAATCCAGGCAGAGGACACAGAAGCAGCAGTCCTAAGGTGGGGAGGTTTCTGCAAGAGCCCCAGAAACAGCAAAGTTGGTCCGAGCAGGGAGTGGAGAGAACACAGAGGGTGGGATGGGGAAGCAGAGGGCCTGGCAGAGAGATTAGGGCCCTGTGGGCCAACGCAAGAGCTTGAGCTTTATTCCAGATAATTTTCAGAGATGCCATCACAAGCAGGGCTTATTTTACAAGGCTCCCTCTGGCTGCTTTATGGTATCAGCCGGGCCGGGGCAGAATAGGTAGCAGGAGGGAGGGAAGGAGGCTGGGACAGGCCTCAGGCCTGGGTAAGTGGGCTTCTCCATGGACACAGGAGAAAAGCTGATGTCCAGTCCATGCTGGGCTTGGGACTGACACAAAGTGTTGATGGGCGTGGAGGGAGGCATCAAGGCCCTCCTGAGTGTGCTCTCTGGGTACCCTCTTAGCACATGGTCTGGCCTGTCATCTCAAAATGCTTGGGGACCCTTATCTCAGACCATCACCACCACCCTCAGTCTAGCTCCTGACTGCCCATTCCTTTAACTGAGGATTATGGTCTTGTGGAGGGAGAGGAACATTTGTCTCCACCAAAATGATGAAACAAGATTAGTTTTCTAGACAATGGAGTGATGTCTCTTGGCTTCACCTTATTATCACTGGAGTTCTGTCAAAACAAAAACACTGACAACAAGTAAAAGCACTGAGTGCTTTTTCCAAACTGTAGCTACTGTTCAAACTGTAGTTACTGCTCTAAATGTAACAAATTGCTGGATGTCACTGCAGTGCCAGCAGGCACAGGCCAGCTTCTCTATCGATTCAGGCAGATGGATAAAGGAGAGCCCTGGAGGCCTTGGTGTGTTTTGTTTTGTTTTTTCAGGCTTTAATGCTCTTTCTATGTCAATTTTTGTAGGGCAAGCCTGCATGCTGGCCAGGCAGGGAGGCCTCGGGGCCAGGAGGCTGATCGGCCTCCCAACCCTCAGCGAATCTTTACTCTTTCTTTCTGGGCTCTCTCTGGCCTTCTCTTGTGGGCTCCCTCTAGTAGCTGTTCTACTGTAGCCGTCTGTCTCCAAGTGACGCCACCCTTATAGCTCTGCCTCCAGGCTCAGGTGTGCCCACTTATGCATGCCACACCATACTCCAGGTGTCCACAATCAGGCACCTGTGCCCCCCGCGCCCATGCTCCCAAGCGCCTCCTGCATTCAAGGCAACAGGTGATAGCTACAGAGGCTAGCAGTGTAAAAGCCTGACTATTTCACTTACCCTATAGTCATCCCACCTGACCCTGTGGATCAGACCATCTCCCAGATCCTGGGGGTGCAATGCTCAGCCAGGGACACCAGTGGAGGTGGTCAGATATGTGACTCAGACACCTGCTCACTGGTAAGCCATTTAATCTGGGGGAGTTTGTTGTCCTCTCAAGGTCAGGGCCAGCGAGACCCTTTGCAGCCCGTCACAAAACTGCCTGGGGACTGTCAGCGAGCAGTCTCTCCCTTGCCCTCTGTCTGCAGCTCAGGTGATCACCAGAAAATTCTAGAACCCAGCCAGATGGATGGAAGGTCCCATACGATGATCTAGTAGTCCTCCATTTTACAGATGGTAACACTGAGGCCCAAAGAAGTTCAATAACTTGGAGTTGAGGCTCAGGCAAGAAGCCGGGGCTCCTTGCCCACAGTCTGTGAGCGACTACAGGTCGAGGAGGCCATATCCAAGGTTGGCCCAGCGGCAGGAAACCACCAGCTCAGGAGCCACTCCATCACCCTCACCTTACCCCAGTCAGGGCAGCCACGGGCTTGCCCTCTTGCTCATCAACTCCAGGTGCCGCCTCCAGGGCGCATCTTGCCCACTGCCCCTTGGGCTGTGCTTGCTCCTCCAGGAAGTCCACCGCGGCCTCTCTCATTTCTGCAGTTAATCTAGAAAAGGCCAAGCTACCAGAGCTCCTTGGAGTCCCAGCGGCTGGGCAAGCGGTGCAGCCTCATGTCTTCCTTCTGGATGTGCTCGTAACAGGACTAGGGGAGAGAGGCCAGGCTGAGCCCAGCTGGCTTTTCTGCTCCCAGACACAGGCACAGGCTCTCAGGCCTCATGCCAGGATATGCCCACCTCCCAGGCCCGCCAGGGCTCCAACTCGGTCCTCAGCAAGGAAATGAGGCCTGTGCAACAGGATGCAGCCTAAAACACAGGGCCCTGGTGTCCCTATGACTGGGATGCACTATGGCCCCCCCGCCATGGTCAGAACCAAGGGCTCTGTAAGGACCCTCCCCATAGAGACACAGGAGAGCCTTATCTCCGTGATGGCGTCTGACAGGAGGAAGGGGTCTGTCCCTGTAGCCAGGGCATTCCTGCCTGGCCTACTGCCTCTGCCCCTCACCTCCAGGGCGGTGAGCAGGAAGTCATACAGGCCTCTCGCGTGGATGGGGTCCATCATGTCACGGATCAGGTGGATCTCAGCTCCCAGGTGCTGGATTCTGAAGAACAACCAGCCCACAGTAAGAAAAAGGGAGCCCACCAGGGATGGCACCAAGCAGCTGGGGGAGGAGCCCTGGCCTGGATGACGGGCAGCTGGGGTATGGTGCCCACATACCCTGGGGGAGACCATAGGGCCCTCTCCTCTCTGGACTTCAGCTTCCTCACATGTACAAAGAAAGCCAGTGTCCATAGGACCTGACGTTGGGGGGCGAAGTTGGGGCTCTCCCGCAGCCCACCCCGCAGCTCCCGGCTAAGCCTGGCAGCGCACCGAGCACGCGAGACCACGTAGATGAGCAGCGGCAGCAAGTCATCCATGGGCAGCTCGTGCTCCTGGCCCAGCACCCGCGACACGGTGCTCTTGATTTCCCCGCATGTCTTCTCCAGCACCTCCAGCTTCTCCTGGGGGTCCACTGTGGTCCTGACACAAGGTAGCTGGTTCCAGACCAAGGCCCCCAAGGAGTCCCAACCAGGGGCCCCCACACTTCTGCCTCCCGCCTTCCCCGTTCCCCAGGGCATGGACTCACATGATCTTCTGCAGACACTCTGTGGCTGACAGGAAGCACTTGTCTCTGACTAGAGAGTATCTCTGCATGGTGTGGGGAGCAGAATGGATAAGGCTATGGTCCCCCCAGTTCTTTCACCCCCTTCTCCCAGGGCCAGGGCTGGCCCTGAGCTACCCCTCCATCCATGCCCTATCACTGGCTCCAGCACAGTCTTGTCCAGAGACTTGAATGACCCCAGAGAAGTCACAGCTCACCCAGTGCCCATCGTGTGCCTCAGTTTGCTCAACAGTAAAGTGAGTCTCCAGAAGATTAGGGGTATAAAATAAAAAGGCAGATAATCATTTTCTGGCCAGTGGCCGCTGGGACCCTCCCAGTTCTGAGCACTTCTGCCAAAGGCTCTCGAACCCAAGGTTTGCCGAAACACAAGTTCTAGGGCCACTTCCTGAATTTCTGACTCAGTAGGTCTGAGGTAGAGCCAAGAATCTGCTTGTCTAACAGATGCCCAGGTGCTGATGCAGCTGGCCCGGCAGGCACTTTGAGAACCACTGGCCCAGGTGTACCACCCCCCTCCCTCTCCCAACAAGCCCAGGAGGTAATACTACAACTGCAGCAGGGAGGTCTTGCATGGATAAGGAAACTGAGGCACCCATGGTCACACAATCAGTAAAGGGAAGGAGTCTGGTCACTGTGATGCAGCTGACTCCCACCCACACGGGGAACCAGAACCATACTGGGAGCCGGGCCGCTCCTCCCTCGACCCGCTGCCTGCCTCAGCTTCTTTGCCACCTCCAACCAGCCTTGGGGACAGAGGGCTGCTTAGCAGATGCCTGAACAAACTCTGGGGGCCCAATTCAGGATCAGACTTCACCCTATCAGGGTCAGGCAACAGGCCCACCTTCTCACCTGATTGGTTGTCAATGTGAGGTCCTTGAGGGGCCACAGGTGCCTGAAATTAAAGGAGAAGGGAGGCTTTGCCAAGAGGAGGAGGCAGACTCTGAAGGCAAAGGGAAAATTCCTGGGCCACCAGGTCCCCCAGCAGGGCTGAGTGCAGGATCTGAGTCCGCAACAGCCTCCCATAGTGGGTGGGGTGTGGCCCAAGGCACCCTCCTAACACTGCTAGTGGTCAGGCCGCGGGGTGAGAGAGGAGGAGACTGCTCGTGAGCCTGCGCAGTCTGGTGAGCAAGACAGGCGCTGGGCACCGGGCAGCACACAGGGCAGCACCTCAGGGAAACAGTGGAGCAGGGAGGCTGGAGTGGAGCAAGCTGCGCCCAGGCAACAGGTGGAGCAGGGACGAGGGACACTTGGGAAGCAGTGGGTGACTAGCAGTGGGCTGGTGACTGTGATGGAAGAGGAAACAGGGTTGCCAGGGTTGGTGGGGAGGACCATCACTGTGAGGCGAGGAGGCTGGGGTGGGAGGAGAGTCCACACCCCCCATTGGGCAGGGATCACTCATAGTATTGATGGACCAGAAGGGCTGCGATAAAAGGACATTTTGGCAACTGAGGGTAGAAAGGAGGCTGCAACATGCTTCCTCAGCCTTCCCTTAAGGATCTCTGCCCCCTCCACACACTCTCTCAGCCCAAGAGCCAGAGCAGGTGGCCCTGCCCCCGCCCCAGTGGTAGATATGGAAGCAGAACTGGCCAATTTGGCCACACCACATCAGTGAGGAGGAGGCAGACTCAAGTGACTGCTGCCTATTTGCCACCATAAGGGGAGCCAGAAATAGGCCAACAGAGAAAGAGGGGAGTTGCTTTCCTTTGTCATGGGGTTGAGCACCTAGATCGCATCACACCTGAAATCCAGGCACTCACGGTCCCAGGGCTATATTTTGGGGTATATGAGCCAATTAACCACCACCACCGTGCCACCCCTGAAGACAAGTTGAGTTGAGTTTGTATCCCCTGCTACCCAAGAACCCAGCAAACACAGCCTGGGGCGGTGGGGAGGCTTACTTCTGCACATCCAGGAACTCAAGCAGCTTGGTGTCGGGGAACAGACTCAGGTTAGCGATGCCCTGGCTGTAGACACTGTCCTCTCTCTCATGAAGGAGCAAGTAGAGAGTGAAGAGCTCCGAGTAGAAACTGGGCAGCACAAGGGGCAGCACCAAGCCATGCACCTGCAGGTCCCTGGGTGAGAGCGGCCAGGACAGGTTGGGGGCAGCAGGCAGGGGAGCTCTCAAAGAGCCCAAAGAGCCCCTCAACCCACAACAAACCGTCCCAGCCTCCAGCCACCTGCTTCCCCTGGAAAGCCCTTCCTGAGCCTGTTCCTGGCCCTGTCACAGTCAATTGCAATCTGTGGCCACCTCAGTCTCTCACTGGACTTTGAGAACCCACATGGCAGGTAGAGCAGGATTTTGACTGAAAACAAAGCCAGGGCCCTGGGTGGACAAATAGCTTGCAGCAAAGCATTCAGGGGTCACTCCAGGCAAGTCCAGTTCTACCTCCTAGTTCTCTATACTTTCCAGGACTCCAGGGAGAAGTTCTCTGTAAAGTCTAACCCCATATCCCACTCCTTTTGCAACACAGTGATAGAACGGCCTCTGATCAGGAATCTAAAGGCGAAGTGTAAAGTTTCATCTCAGAGAATTGGGGGAGACAGATTTAATGACCCTCTTAATACTTCAGGTTCAGCTGCTGCCAGGACTCAGTTTCGCCAGCTATGTGCTGGGAGGATGAAGGTGCCTAGGGTAGCAGCTCACCCTCCATGCACCCGAGAGTTGGGGATGGGATAACACATTTAGAACAAACATGCCTTTGATGTGCTGTGGCAGTGCCCCCTCCCAGCGTGCCCAGGGAATAGAGGTCATGGGCCATTCACTCCTCCTACGGTCACCAAACAATGCTTGGTCAACAGCAGAAGCCCCAAACACTTCCCATAGAAGCACCAGTTTCCCCCAAGGGAGGCCACAGGATCAAGGTGTGAGATGTCAGTGCATGTGAGTCTGGTTGCACTAGCAGCAAGGAGCCCACCGATCCCATGGGGGCCTGGGGCGGTCACCTTGTCTCTGCATCTGCATCTTCCTCTGGCGCCAGGCCCTTGCGCTGTAAGGCAACATTGAGCATACTCCTGCAAACCAATGAGAGGAACAGCATGGAGCCCAACCCTCTCATCACCAAAGTCCAAGGCAGGGGACTCCACCTCCCAGACTGTGGCGCATGAGGCAACTGCCCGAACCTCAGCGGTTAGGAGGCCGAAGTATAGACGTCATCCCCAGGGTCCAGGCAACCCCGCAACAGAAGCAACTCGGGGGCCTTCCTGGTGGCACAAGGGATTAAGATGCCTCCTATGAAGCTATCCCCAGTCTTTGCAGCATGAGTTCGATCCCCGGCCGGCCAGGGAGCCACCCACATGGCGCAGCAGACCTCTCCTGTCTCGCCTGCTGCTCCCCTCAGCAGTGTATTTCAGTAGATCCGCCTGTTCTGTTCCCCGCTCTGTCTCTGGTGAATCCTCTCACCCCCCGCACCTCTGGTCTCTACCCCAGTTCTTACATGCATCAATAAATAAATCTTTAAAAAAAAAAAAAAAAGAAGCAACTCGGGTTGAAGGCCCTATCTGTAGTGTTTATGGGGTCATGGCTCAGCTGGGAGTGGAGATGGGGTCTGAGACAGGCTCAAGCTCAGCTTACAATGGGGTTAGCATTTCCTGAGGCTCAGGGCTCAGCCCGAGGCCTGGTTGGGGCTTGCGCTCTGGCTGTGGCCAGGCCTTGGATCATCTCCCCACCCTCTAGCGCCCTTGCTCACCAGCTGCATACTGACCAGTCCACCCTCTGGTTCTTTCTGGATCTAGCCCTGAGGTAGAAGCACCATTCCTGTTTAGGGTGCCAGGCAGAGCAGAGGCATGGAAGGGCAGAGCCCTATCTTCTGGGGTCACTGGGCAATGCCTGTCCCCACGTGCCACCAAGCTCACCTGTAGGCCACCCAGAGTTCCTGGGCATGCTGTTTCACCTCCTCCTGGGCTAGCCCCTGCATGTGCTTGTTGGCCCCAATGCCAGCATAAGTAGCCTGGAAGGTCAGCATCAGCGTCTGGAGCAACTTCCCGAGGGGATGCAGTGAGTTGTTCAGAGCCTGGGCCAGTGCAGACAACAAAGAGACACCCAGCATCAAGGGCATGCTGACAGGCTTCCCAAGGTTGCTCCCATTGCACAGATGGGAACACCAAGGCCCTGAGAAGGGACCCACAGGCCTGTTCCCTCTGGTCAGCACTAGGGGACAGTAAGATGGTCGGCTCCCCATAGGCCACCCTCCCCCAGGGCCCTCACCTTCCTGAGGCACTGCTGCAGGGCCTCAGGCTCCCGGTGCTGCAGCAGCTCCTCCAGGATGTCTTCCATTCTGCCTGCACTGTCCTCAGGGTGGGTCCTGGGGCAGCATGCACATGCGTCTCACCTACCCTGGGCCCAGGGCGACTCCAAGGAAGTCTTCCTCCCCGTCCCACTCTAAGCCCCCCAACACTGGCCCTCTGCATGCCCCCATGGGTGTGCACGCGCACACACACACACACGCCAGGACCTCACCTCTCACAGCACAGACACTCCTGGGACTTGCGCAGCTCCCTCTGGCTGGGCACATGGAGTCCCAGCAGGGCCTCCTGCAGATGCCCAGGGCAGCCGGCTCTCACAAATTCCCGGAAGGGGTTGTAGACGCCCTGCCAGCGGCTCTCCACGGGGAAGGAGCCCAGACCTAGCTGCCTGCGAGGGAGGCATTGGGAACAGGAAGTGGGGGTGCAGGGGTGGTGGGCAGGAACCCGTCCAGACTCTTGGGGAGGTGGGGATACCCAGAGTCAGGGCCTAGGAAGGGTGGATGGATAGATGTGGATGGGGGACGATCACCAGGGCTTCAATAGGGAAAGAAGAGGCAGAGAGGGGAAAAGAAAAGCAGCAGAAGACAAAGGACACGCTCCTGGAAAGGAGATAAAAAGATATGAAGAGCCGAGTCCAGAGAGTGGGGTCTTGGCCAAAGAGAGACCAGTGCCCAAGGCCCAGGAGTCCCCTGCCACAGGACCCAACCTCCCTCCCACCACACCTGGTTCCTGCCTGAGCTTGAGGCTCTGGCTACGTGTGTGTCCCTCCCATGTCACATTCAGGTTTTCCTATACCTGCACCCTATCCCCACTGGGTCATGCCCCCTAGGGTTTGCCACTGTTAGTGCCTGCTGCTGGGGAGAAGAAGCATGCAGGAAAAATGCATCAAGGACTCAACTCCACCCTCTCCCTGCACCTGAAATGCTTCTGGGAGCATGCCCCGAAAGAACCACCACCCACAGATTCCCTCATCAGTAAAAACCACATCTTCCTCAATAGACATAGCAAGAGTCTGCTGAGCTACGGTTTTCTAAGGAAGAAATTTGTCCCCGTGGGGTAGAAGTCTATCCCCACCATCCTCAAATACCCCATGATACTGACAGTGATTCCACATAGCAAGTTTCCTTTTTCACCTCGGCTGTCAGAGAACTCTGAGCCAGGCCAATGCTCAATCATTACCATTGTAGGACCTATCTGCGTCTCCTTTTCTTTTCATAAGCTCAAGTCACACTTCCATTTTCTATTTTGCTATTGTCTGCTCAGTTTGTTTTGTAAACTGTCCATACCATTCCCAGAAAAATAGCAAGATCCAAGCAAAGCCTACATGTAATATTTTTCTCCCGTTTTATTGAGTATAGAATTATTGCCACAACCCTTGATTAAAAGAATCTCTGACTTGAGGGGCTCATGCCCTGGGCTCTCTTAATTCTCCAAATGGGTAAGAGAGATACAGAAAAACCCCTCTGATGAGGCCTGAGTCTAGGGTAGGAACACAGATACACCCCCAGGCTGTCTTGAGAATGCAGGGTCAGAAGGTCAGGTTCTCACCTCTTTCTGGTGCTGCTTGGATCTGGTGGGAGAGCAGCCGTGTCCAGCACGCCCTGGATGTGCAGTCCTCTCCCTGACCCGCTGACAAAAGAGCCCTTCAGAGTAAAGCCGTTGGGGAAGGTGAACTTGCCCTGGAAGGCAGGAGAGGGAGACAGGGAAGTCTGTCTGCAGTCTGCCAGTTGTCCTTCCAACTAATCACAAGCCTCATACCTGTGCAGCCTGGTCAGAGGCCAGAGACTGATAGCTGGCCTTCCCACCAACTGCTGCATCTGTCCCACCCCAAGAGACTCATAATCCACCCCTGCAGCTATGCTGGCCACCCAGGGCTCATCTCTGATGTAGGAGATGGGGAGAGAGAAGGGACTCACAGGTCAGAGTGGGGAGAACCACCACATGGGGCTGGGGGTGGGTAAGTCCAGAGCTAGGCAGAGGCCTAGGAGGGGCAATTCCTTGTCACATGGGGTTTTCCCATTCATAGCACTCCTGGTTTCCACCATTAGATGCCACAGTGCTCTCCAGTTATTACAAAACCAAAACAGTCCCCACATTTCCAAAGGCCCCAGCAGGGACACAACTGCCTTCTGGGTTAGCTCGGCCAGGAATACACTGAAGGACAGTGACACTGTGGGCACCTACTCCAGGCACTGATGGTGATGATGGAAGGGGATTCCCAACTAGGGATCTGGTAGGGGGTCACCACCAGCACCCTCTGCTCTCAAAGCAACACACCTGTCCCCTCTTGAGTCTCCAGGGGAGGGTTGCTGTGCTCACCCACTAGAGGTGGTGAAGGTGGGAGAAGCCCGCCCCCACCTTTCCCATACACTGCCCACACCCTTAGCTCTGGGGCCAAGGGGAAGATAAGAGACTAACTAGTCCAGGCTTCAGCAGGGAGTGAGTGGGGTCTCAGTGACCCTTACCTTCCCCACAAGGGTCAGATCCCTGGTGAAGCTGCCTTCATACAAGGAGTCATCTTCAAAGAGGAGGATCCCTGGGCCCTAGTGAAGGAAGCCAGAAGAAAAGGAGTGGTGGGTGAAGAAGAGCCAGGATGGGAAGGAGATGTAGGGAAAGGGGTGGGCACTGACCCACAGGCAGAGGGTCCTGGACCCTTTCCCTCCTCCCAGGATGTGCTAGGTGTGTTGCCAGTCTTTGGTGCCCTGAGACCCAGCTCCTCCTGTCCAGCATCCCCTCTCAGGAACCACCCTGGGGAACTTTGTTTTCCTGTCTATGGCTTAGAAGTGCTGTCCTAGGGGACAGGACAGTGGCGCTAATGAGGCTCCCTTGCCATATTGACTGCCAGGAAGCTCAGAGTCAAATGGGACACAATTTGTGTTCTGAATCTATTGTTTGTAGCCATTTTCTTGCCTTCTCTGCCACCTTCAATCCTTTCCAGAACAAAGAAGAGCATCAACAAACAAGCAAGTCACAATAGCCTTGAGGCCAGAGCCCCACCGTGCGCCCAGCACCAGGCAGGGTGTCAGGAGGCAGAGGGCAAGTGCCACAGCTCAGAGACCTGGGTTGGGTCTCACGCAGCGACAGTATGACACTGGACAGGCTCCCTGACCAATCTGAGTCTCGTGTTTGTCATTTCCGCACTAGGAACAATAGCATCACCCACAGGTCCACTGGGAGGATCCCATGAGATTATGATGGGTGATGGAGCCCAGAGACAGGCATCGAGTTCCGGGTCTATGAGTGTCAGTTGCTGAGATTATTGGCATCATCATCACCACGCTTTTTGATCTTTCTGTTTCATCAAGTCTTTACATTAAGTAGTAACCAGAGTTGTCAATGGGGAAACTGAGGCCGGGAGAAGGGACTTGGCCAAAGCCAGGGTAGGTAGGTGACAGAAGCAGATTCCTGCCCAGGTTCTGGCTCCCTCCAGCATTTAGAAACCCAGCTTTGTGCCCCATATACCCCAGCAGGCCTCAGCTCAACTTCGGGGCCTCCAAAATAGGATGGGCTCCAGAATTTCAGTCTCAGTACAAGGAATGGGTAGCTCAAGACACACACAGGTCACCCCACTCACCATCATTTTGTCAGCCTGGAAGGTCCCCTGGTAGCAGACACCGGCCTGGGTGACCATGACCCCTGGACCATGGCGCTGGTCAGCCTGCCACATGCCAATATAGCGCTCACCCCTGGAGGAGGGGGGAGTGGCCAGAGTTGGATCAGAACTGTTCCCATGCACCTCTGTGTGCTCTGCTGGCATGGGGTGGAGGTTGGGGGGCAGATAAGAAGCAATGACATCGCCTGAATCCACTCAACTCAGACATAAGACCGCCAAGGGGAACGGAGTGTAGAAGAAGGGCCTCTGCCTTGGGGAGGACATTCTGCAGGCTTCCCAGGGAAAGACAGATGGGACATGCCATTATTGCACATGCAAAGCCAGGGAGGTAGCTGTGGACAACAGATATGTGAGGATGTTCAGGGGTCGAGAAGGTTGGAAGGGTGCACAGGTGGCAACGGGTGTGGGGCAGGCAGGCATCAGAGGCTTTGAATGCCAGGTGAAAGACCAGGGCTTTGCTCATGGCCCAGAGTCTAGAAGCTGTCATCCTCAGATAGGACAAGGCTGGGGGGCATAAACTTCTCTCCAGCAGCTCAGGGAAGGTGTCAAGGTCGAGGATCCCTCAGGCTGAGCTCAGCAACACCCCAGGGAATGGAGAGCAAGTGAGGGACTTTAGAGACTTGGGGGAAATGGACCCACTGACTACAAAGAGCCCGTGCCCTGAGACACTGTGGTCAGTGAGAGACCTCTCTGGCCCCCTATCCTGCTCAGGGGGTGGCTACGCACCACTCACCTGTCACTGTCCTCCTCAATGCCATAACCACTCCTCTGGCCTCTCTCCCAGTGGCCTGTGTACTTGAAGGGCTGAGGGCTTTGTGGGGCACTCTCGAGGACCCCAAATCCATGCCTCAGGCCCTCGTAGAAGTAGCCTTTGTACACCTCCTCAGTGCTGTACCTAGAGAAGGTCACCAATGACTGGTCCTGCTTCACAGGGCTCTGGGACATGCCCATCCCAGGAGCCCACCCCTGCCATCAGGCCGAGGGTCACTTACTCACAGATGCCATAGCCACACATGCTGCCTTCCCTCCAATGGCACTTATAACAGTCAAACTTGTCTTCAGAGTCCTGGGGCACCAGGCGGATGCCAAAGCTGCAGGAGGAAGGAAGTCAGCACTGAGGCCGCAGCAATGACCACCACACTCCCTCTAGGCCGCCCAGGAGAGTCCTGCCTCCAACGAGCTTTTTCAGGGGTGGAAACCACACCCCTGCCCACACACACTCCAGCATCAGCCCAGCCTTACCCGTGTTCCAGGCCCAAGCAGAAATCTCCCACGTGTTCCTGCCCATCTGGCCACTTCAGGGTTCCCCTGGAACACAGTCAAGGTCCATGGGCATCAGGCCCACCAGACCCATCCCTCAACCCACAAGATCTCAGAAGCCTGGACTCCCCTTGGGCTGGACTCTATGCCCCCACCCAGTCCTCATCTCTGAGATTTAAGACCCCACAAAGGCTCTCAGCCCTTCTGTTCTCCTGGCACAACTGCCCTAACAGCCTCACAGCCATACCCCATAGGAAGAACCCTAGAATCATCCAAGGACCCTTTTTCCCTTGACCAACAGGAAGCTCAGAGCTAAACTTTAAGCTTAAGCCAAATGCCAGTCAGTGGGGTTTCTACCATCCTTCCCTCTTCTGACACATCAGTGCTTTTTCTGTCTTTTTGTATATAAGTTTCCTCAAGCCCTTTCTGGAAAGAGGCAAACATGAATGGGTCTGCTTTACAGTACAACCTTGGAAGTCCCTTTTGCTTTCTGGACCTGTCTTCCCAGCTGCAACATAGGGGGATGTCACATGTTCTTTAAAAGCCTACCTACCTGTAGGGTCATGACTTGCTACTGAGGCCAGGCTCGCCCTATAATGTGCCCTGAGGCCTTGGTAAAATCATACTAGTCTCTGGGTCTCAGTTTTCGCACCTCTAAATCAAGTGATAATGCCACCCCAGAACATCCTTGTAAGGATCCATGAAGACAGAATGTCTGCAAACCATTTCCACCACTGCCAGGTAATGCTACATGGCTTTGAGGCTTACGCTTCTTCCCTCCTGACAGTGAATGGGCAACTAACTGCTGGCCCTGAGACCGGCAGCCTGACACCTGCCCCATGCCATCTAGTGTCACCAGCATCAAGACCATTTGGCACACACCTACTATGGGCCAGCTCCTGTCCAGGAGAACTTAAAAGAGACTCTGGGGGACAAATTGACCAACTGGCCACAGGGAGTAAGAGTCTGTGGTTTGTGCCCTTAGGTGATCAGGTCCACACGGGTCCTGTCTGCCCCTCAGGCTCCCACAAGTTCACTCACTTGCCATGGGGCCTGCCCCGGGACCACTCGCCCTCATAGGTGGCTTGGCACAGCCGGCCTTCTGCACGGAAGGTGTAGGCTACAGAGCGGCAGGTGGGGGGCTTGGGGGGATCCAGGACAGCCCCTAGCACTGGGAAGTCCTTCTTCCCACGCAGGGCCTGGCATACCGCCTGGGTCACCTTCCACTGCCAGACCACCTGTGGGGACAAGGGAAACAGTCACTGCTGCTGGAGGCAGCCCATTTAGGAAGCCTTCTGGGGCAACTCCAGGCACCCACCCCCTCCACGATTCACTCCCAGCATTGCTCGGTCACTTGGGGGAAGCTCCAACAGCTCCACGCTGCTCTCTAGGGCCCTCCCTCCAGGCCTGAGATCTTTGTCTGCAGCTTCAGGGCCTGCTCAGTGGGGCCAGACAAGACAACCAGACGGGGATCAACACAGGCCCCGAACCTGGCTTCACTGAGAGAAGCATCCCACTCTCTAAAGCATTCTGATGCTGTGACCCCAGGCTGATCCCTGGCTCTCTCACCACTATCCTGAGACCTGGCACACCCATGGAGACCTCCAGGCTTGCATAGTTGTGTCTTCCCGTCCCCTCCTGTCTATCACCTTTCCTCAGCCCTAACCCTGCCTCCCCAATTCGCCCCTCACCCACACTCACGCTGCCCTGAGGATCCTTGGCACAAAAGGAGAACTCTTCCTCTGGGGTAAGGAGGTGGAATGTGTTCCTAGACAGACAGAGGTGATGAGCAGGCCTCAGCTCTGTGCAGGAGGGGTTGGGGGTGGGGCAAGGCAGAGCCCTGGGTTCCGGCAAGTTTCATGGGGTGGAGAGAGGGAAAGCCAGGAGTGTCAGTGGAGGGGGTCACTTACCCATCCTGCCCAGGATCCACCCACACCAGCTTCAGGTCAAAGGTGTGGACATTGTGGCCCTGCAAGATGACAGGGCACAGGTGTCGTCCAGAGACCAGCACAGAGGCTCACCTACTCCTCAGTCCAGTCTGGCCTCCAAGCACCTGCCACTGGCACATTCTCATGTCCCCAGGCTGCTCTGGTGTCCCCACACCAGCACTGAGCTCCTCACATGCCCACCTCACATGCCACCTTAAGGGCAGATGCTCCATCTCCATTCCCACCCCAGGGCCTGGCCAGAAACCTGGGGTCAGCCTTCCCTCCACACACAAACACCCTGTTTCATCAAGGCCACCGGACTGGTCTTCTGAAAATGCACAGCTGGCCCCTGTCAGCTCGTGCTGGAAACCTCTCTAAGGCTCCTCCTGCCCAGAGGTTGCAGCCCTCACTGCTGAGTCCTCTCTACACGGCGCCATGGTCCCTCCACACTTGCACCTTCTCAAGCTCACCGCCAGCTCTCCTCAGTCTGAATCTTTGCCCATGCTGTTCCTTCTACCCTGAATGCCATACCTGCTCTGAGAACCATCCCTTCCTCCAGAAGTTTCTGGGCAGTGACCTCCTAGCTCTGTCTCTTTCTCACTTTTTTCAACCACACCCCACAACCCCTCTGTCACCCCAAGTCCTTCCCACCTGCAGCAGGACGAGGGCATCATTAAACAGCAGCACGCGTTCGGCCCGCAGCGGGGAGACAGTCACGGGTACCTCCTGGCTGTCTTGCAAGAGTCGGCGAGAAGAGGTATAGAGCACATCCTGGGGAGACCAAAAGGGAGAACCAAGGCTCGGCCACCCTGCCTCCTCGGGTCCCCTCCCCTCACACCCTGAGCCTCTCCTAGAGGCCTGCTCCAAGAAACTGGAGTGCCCCACAGCACCCCGGGTCAGTGATGGGCACAGCCTAAGGCCTGGAGAGCCATGCCTAACCACTCCCAGCAGGGCAGCACAACTTCTCCTGAAGCTTCATTTTGTCCTCCCACACCCCGCCTGAGCCATGGCTGAGCCCACCAACTCTCACCAGAATTCTCCAACTTCATCTCTTTGGCAATTCTTGGTCCTGTCCCCTGTTCTAGTTATCTCCTGGGCCCCAGTGGATAATGATTCCCAAATGACCAGGCCCTCTCAGGACACAGGGACTGCACCCCTGCAGGGGCAGTACCTGCCATGATGGGCGGTGACATGGAGTATAATTGTCAGGGGACACCCCAATTCTACTGACTACTCCTTCCTAGAGCCAGCAAATGGACAAGGATGGGTAGACAGGACCTCACAGAGGGGAAGCTGAGGTACAGGGAGGACAGCAAGCAGCACAAGCCACTCGGTAGGTCACTGCCTAACAGAGACTCCTTTACTAACCACCCTCAGGCCCCAAACTCACCCTCGGCCGGTTGCTCAGTGTGGACCAGAGCACCTGTGTGGCCACAGCCTGGTCCAGCGCCTGCCCCATGAAGGACTGTAGGTTCCCAAAGACGGTGGCTGCATGCACCACCAGCTCCCGGGCTGGGTGACACTGATGGGGAACAGAGCAGCTGGGGCAGGGGGCTTGTCGAAGCCTTCCCCCACCTTGACAGTTGCCCTAGCCTGGCCTGGCCCCTACAGGAACAAGGTCTGGGTCTAAGCCAAAGTTGTTCCTTTTCTGCCTGCCAGATCCTCCTCTGGGGAGAGGCGACATGCAGGTGCTTTCAGGAGAGTCAGGACACTCACTGACTCCCCCAAATGGGTCTCAGTGACATGGGTCCTCACCCCCAGTACATGATTCTACACTGTGGGTCTCTGCTGGCTCCACCAGGCGGGGCCGTGTGTCTCAGAACCCACTCCCCAGGGCAAAGACAGATTTTTTTAAAACACCCCAGAACAGGACCATGTGCCCTGAGACCCCCACCAGCCGCAGCAGGTCTGCCTCCTCTGGGCTGCACATGGCCAGGGCGTCGCACTCAGGGCCTTGAAAGGGGCACAAATTAGCGCCAGAGAGCACCAGTGGCCGCAGGGTCAGTGCCCAACATGCAAGACATGGCTTGGTCCTTCCCAAACCCAGGTTCCTGAACAAGGAGGGTCCCATCCCTCCCCTCCCTCAACTTCACACAGGCAACAGGCCTGGTGGGCGGTGCCAGCAGTCCCCTCCCCCACACGTCCCCTCTTCTGCTACCTACCTCCCCAATGGTGTCCCCAAGACTCAGCAGGAGGCACACATATTGCTGCACGTGATGGGTGAGGGGCTGGCGGAGGACCTGGACCAGCGAGGCGCCCACTGGGCCCTCTGAGCTCACGCCTGACAGTTGCTGCCGCAGTGCTTTCCGCTGGCTCTGCCAGTACTGGCTGAGTGTAGGGAAGACCACACACCATCTTCACTCTCTCTTCTTCTACTCCCACACCTCCAAGCCTCCCAGGTCCCGGACCAGTCCCAGATCCTAAACCCCTCTCCCATCAGACAAACACAGGGCCCGGGCAGCTCTATCAGAAATGCAGCAGCAGTATCTCAGACTTCGAAGGGACTCCAGATGACAACCACCCACCCACCCAGAGCAGGAGAGGCCCTCCTTCCCTGCTGTGACCCGGAGGCTATCTGGATTCTGCTCACTGCCACAGTCGGCGTCCCTCCCTCTCCTCCAGCGTGGCTCAGTGTGGAGTTGTCAGAGCCCTGAGCCTCAGGAGTCACACTGTGATACTCAGGGCTTCCCCAACCCTACCCTCCCAGCACCCCCATCTTCTCAAGCCCATGCAAGCCCATGCTCACCTCCTTCTCTTTGCTGCTTTCTGAAATGCCTGTGCCACCACACAGCTCGTGTAGGCCTCGATGTACCTGCAGGCAGCACCAGGACACCTTCAGGACAGCCCTGGCTCCTGACCCAAGTCCCTGCCCTCTCCACAGTTGCTCTTCCAGGGTGCCCAGATCCTACCCACGGAGTGACTACATCCCTGAGGGCCCAGCCAGTGGTCTGGTTGGAGGCACTGGTAACATCTAGTCTGATTAACCCGACAAGAAAATTTAACTCACAAAGTCTCCTTTCCCGGGAAGCCCCAAAGCTCAGGGTGTCTAAGTCCACACCAGGCTAGTGCCCAAGCCCACTGAGGGTGAGCCCAGGTGAGTCCCACCCCAGGCTACACCCAGACCTTTGCCTAAGCCCTGAGCCAGGTGGCCCTAGTGCCTGGTGGCACTGGCATCCAGGCTGAGCCCTGGCCCGACTGGCTGGCTTACTCCACGTGGACCTGCAGGATGTGGTCAGCATGGCGCAGCAGCAGCAGGGATTCCAGACCCACGCGGTCCGGGATACGCCGCCTCTCCTTCAGTGAGCGCAGGCTTTCCTTGATCTCCTTCCAGAGCTGCTGGGAGCTCCTGTGCAGCTGCTGCAAGAGCCGCAGACACTCTCTGCCCTGGGCGTCTGAGGGCTCTGGGGTTGGGGCAGGAATACAACCACACCGTGAGGGAGGTCAGAGCCACTCTACCTCCCAGTGAACATTCAGGGGCCCCAGGGGGTCACTGAAGGCCAGCAGCACCCCACAACCCTGGAGCTGTAGCCAGAGTCCCACTCACTGGGGCCCTTGGGATAGGATAGGAAGCTGATAGGCCCCCTTGAGCTCAGCAGGCAGCACCTTGGAGAGTAAATAGGGGCACATGTCCATCCACCTCCTTACTGGGGGACAGCACTGGTGACCTAGGGGCACCAAATACACACTTTCCCTGATTCTTGAAGGAGAAGCCCATAGTTCCTGTAGTGCCTTGACATTTACAGAGGCACATGCAGCCCTGAGAGGAAGGCACCTGCCCAAGGTCCCTGGGTCACAGCAATAAATTAGGCATCCTGTCATCCAGTTAGCTGCACCCTGGCTGAGAGCAAGATGAGAATTCAGGTCTGGGAGGGGTGGCATTTCATCCCTGTGCACAGGGGGTCTGGGCTAGGAGAGAGTCCACAGAAGGGGGTCAGTCAGCAACCTCAGGTGAGGGCCCAGTCCCTTAGAGAGGCAGAAACCAAGTGTCACACTCTCCTCTGAGGCGGAGAAAGCTGCGGCTCAGAGGGTGCAACAAGCTAGGACTCCTGTCCCTGGAATGGTTGCCGGGCCCCCCACTCCCACCCCACCACCACACCCTCAACCCCAGAGAACAGAGACTCACCAGCTGCGAGCAGGGGCTGGAGGACAAGGCTGTTGATGCAGGCAAGGGTGTTCGAGAAGAAATCCTCCAGCTGCAGCAGCTCTGCCTCCTCTCGGCTGCACATGGCCAGGGCGCCGTTCTCAGGGCCTTGAACAGGGCACAAATTAGAGCCAGAGAGCACCAGTGGCTGCAGAGTCAGGGCCCATTCTCTCAGGCTGTGTGCCCAGAGCAAGGGACCATCCACATCAGAATTAAACAATGAGCCCAGGTCATCTCAAAGGAGAGACCCTGGTCTGGCCACTGGCCCCTGCCCTGCTTTCCACCCGGGCCAGCTGAGAGGAGCTCAGAACTGCGAAGGGAAACATCTCTTATCCCAAAAGTCAGATGCTCCTTAAGCCCAGTCCTGGGTTGCTCCCTTCCCTGATTCAATACTGACCTTGGCTCCCAAGGGCTCAGAGTAAAGTCTAGTGGACCTCTGACCTTGCCCCTCTCCATCGAGTCTCTAGAAACAAAAGCATGCTGTCAGAGAAACCCAGTCTTGTTCTCCAGGTCACGGCCCAGGACACTGTGCCTCAGCAGGGTTGTATAAGGAAGGGGTGGTCTGCTGGAGTCATGAAGGATGGGCAAGAAAGGAGGCAGAGAAGACAAGGCAAGCAGGTGGGGGAGACACGAGCGCAAAGGCTCATGAGCATGAGGGCCCAGGCTCCATGAATGGCCCATCCAGAGACCCTAATAGCCAGCAGAGGAGCCAAGGAGGCCCTCAGAGCAAGTGAGTGGCGGGGCCCAAAGCCAGACTTGGGCAGGACTTGTTGACACATGCAGAGGAGAGAGTACTGCCCAGCAAGCGGGTGTGGGTGGGCACCCCAACCCAGCTGGCACTGCTGGATGGGTCCAACTCCAGACATGGGGCAGTGAGGGTGGGCAGGTGGGTTAGAGACTTTGGACTTCCTGCCATGGAGGGAGGGACCTCCCCACCACTCCCAGCAGGCAGGGTTCACCTGGGAATATGGCCTCCAACTTAGAGGCAAATCCATCCGCACCATCAGGCTACGGTTTCCATTCAGACACAGCCCTCCCCCAACAAGCCTGGTGTCCTCACCCCCAGAGGAAGTCTGCCGGGTGACCTGACCGGACATCTCAGGGCTGAGAGCTCAAGAGTCTTTTAGTCCAAGATCTTCAAACTCTGCCTCTCCCTGGCTTAGACTACGAAGGCTCTGGCGTTAGCTGACCTGGGTGGGGCAGGAGACAGCCCAGGCAACCAGTGATGGGCAAGCAATGCAAGCAGGCCCAAAAGAGTAAATAGGAAGGGGTCTCAGCCTCCCCTATCCCACCTCCAGGACACCATAAGTCATCCCAGGCCCCTGGAAGAGCCCATGACTGCCAGGGAACTAATCAACTCTGAGGCAGAGTGGGGCGGGTGCCTCAGAACTCTGGCCAAGGGCCGGGCTCAGGCATTCCTGCCCCACCTTTCCTGCTGCTGCTGCCGCTGCTGCTGCTTCAGGAGGGCGAGGCTCTTCGAGGAAGAGGCAGGAAGGGAAGTTGCTAGAGGCAGCCCCCTTCTTCTGCAAGCCCCTGTGCCAGCCCCAGTCCCCACTCCTATGCTGGCAGTCAAGTTGCTCCAGGTCAGCTCAGGCAAGGCCCAGCAAGGGGTCAGGGGCACAGCAAGCCTGGCCCTTTGTGTGTGTGTGTGTGTGTGTGTGTGTGTGTGTGTGTGTGTGTGTGTGTGTGTGTGTGTTGGGTATGTTGGGGGTGGTGACCTTCTCACCCTCAGCTGGCAGTCAGTTGGGGGTCTTAGCTGAGAGAGGGGACATTGACTAAAGGTAAAGGATGTAGCCAGGATGTGAGGTATGCACTAGGTGCCAGATCAGGGTGAGCCAGGAGAAAACCTGTGATAAATAACTTGCTGCTGGGGATTCATGAATGCCAGCACCCCCACATTCACATGAGGGCCAGGCAGCACACCTGCAACCAATGCTACGATCAGGCAGTGAGCTCTCTCCCTCTCCTCACCTCAGCCTTCCCCTTCATCACCCCCACAGGGCTGGCAGCTGCTCCCCCACTCTGGACCCATGGCCCAGGCTCCCATAGGCCTCCTCTGACCCTACCAGGCTGTTCAGTCCTGGCCATGCCCATTTTATCCACAGCCCAACTCCTCTCTGGACCTCAGTCACCCCCTCTATGAAAATGGGGGACCAACAAGACCAGAGCTTCAAACTATTTCAGTTTCCCCTAGAAAAGATAAATAGGTAGAAACAAATTGCTCTAGGTATGGAGACTCAGTCCTCTGAAATCAGCCTAGGGCTCCTCAGGATGAATCTTACAGTCCCCAGTTGGGATCTTTCTAGCTGTGGTACCCCGAAGGGATCTCTAACTCTACCTAGGAAATGGAGTTGCACTCCCTATAGTAAGGCCAGAAATTTAGCACAGCTGTAAGGTAGTGTGTAAGGGGAGGCTGCAGTTGAGGCTGGGGGTTTGGTCTGATGGCCCCAAGGGGACCTGCTTCCAGGTTAGGGAGTTTTGCGCTTCATTCTGGAAATGATAAGGAGAGAGAGTGAGGGCAGGGGCAGGCCAGACATGAGGATATATGAGTACATATGGGAGGGAGGAAGAAATGCTGAGCCTTAACAGGAGGGGACCCAGGTAGAAAACTCCCCACTCAAATTCCAGTCCCACCCTCAACACACAGCTCTCCCTATACCCACCCAGTGGGAGGGTGCACATGCTATACATAGGGAGAAACTGAGGCCTAGGAAGGAACACGAGGGCCCAGAGACACATCTGTAGAGCATGTAGAAGGCTCAGACCTAGGTCTCTGGCTCCCAGCCCCACCAGGCTCACCTGAACTGAGTGGTTCAGGGAGGCTAGGCAACTCACCTGAGGGCACACAGCAAGTTCCTGGCAGGGCCCAGCCTCCTACCTCCCCGGGCATCCTGAAAGCTTAGCATGGGGTGGGGCAAGAACAGACCTGGCCAGTCTTGGCGTGCCTAGGTGAGTCAGCTCCCTGTCACATTAGCAATCTAAGGAGCAGCCAGACCTGCTTTCTCCCCTGCGTTCCTAGCCCTGTCCACACTGGGTCTCTCCTGGGCAGGATCACTGAGGCCTCCACTGCCCTCTCAAAGACCTGGCCCTCAGGCCCCTGGGCCACACCCTGTCATGGCACCCACTCTGGTATTTCCTGGTCTGGACAGGCAAGGAAGTTCTGCTTGCTGTGGAGGTTTTTTCTGCACTGCCCTGGAAATCCACCAGCAAACCCAGGAAGCCCACCAGCAAGCCCAGCGGGAGACAGAGAGAAGGCTGCCCCGAGGAGTGGGTGGTGAACTGTCACTACTGACCAGTCTTCCCCGGGCTACTCCTCTCAGCTTCCTTCCTCTGCCCTGTTAAGGCTCCAAATTTCTTGTCCCAGAGGGCACCTCCCCCCCACTTTGGAGTTTCCATCCCTCTCTCTATCCAGGCACACAGTCTCTAGAGTTTCCCAAACATGGGATCCTGTCCCAGCCACCAGGCGTTTGTCTGTGCCCTTCTCACTGCAGGCTACGCCAGGTTTCACCTCCACCTGTCTCACCTCCACCTGTCAGTCTCTCCGGCTGGGTGAGACCCCAGGCTCTCGCTCCTCCGCCCAGGTCAAGCCCTTGAGCCCTGAGCTCGCGTCACGTAAGGCCCTGGGGGCAAAGGGACTGTCTATGCGCTGCCCCTAAACCCGACCCCCGGTGACCGCGGGGCAGGGAGGACGAAGCTGATCCCAGCTAGGACAGAGGGAGCCTTCGGGCAAACGCCTGGGCGTGAGCGCCGCGGAGACTGAAAGTCGAGGAGGGACAGCGACGCAGCAAGCCGGGGGCGGCGGCGAAAGTCCCACCTGCAGCGAGGAGAGCGGGGAGCAGAGAAGCCGGCCGACGGGCGCGAGACCTCCACCCGCCCTTACCTGTGCGGTGCAGGTGCCCAGCGCCGGGAAAGCAGCCGCGGCGGCAAGGGCGCAGCCCCCTCCCGCCTCGCCCCGCCCCGCCCCGCCCCTCGCCCCGCCCACATCTTCGCCCGCCCACATCTTCGCCCCGCCCACATCTTCGCCCCGCCCCCCCGCCCCGCCTCGGAGTGTGACTCGCGGGTGGGGGCGCCGAGGGGCTCGCCAGGGAAGAGGGGGGACGATGCGTCTGGCAGTCCCCTCGCGCGCGGTCTCTCCTGAGGTCCCCCTCTGGAGCCCTCCAGGGTCCAAAGGCGCTCGGCGCCCGGCTGGGGGTGGGGAAAGGAGGACGCTGAGTAGCCTGTACCCCAACTCCCCCCAGCCCCGACACCCACCAGCCTCCCCTGACAGGCGCACTCTCGCCAAGCTCACCTTGCTTCCCGACCTAGGGCTCCAAGGGGAGCCGGGCAGTGTCCGGCTTTCCCAGCCCCCCTCCCACACCGATTCTGCGCTGAGTGGGCCTGGGGTGCATGGAGTCACAGAGGCTGGCGCCAGCGGGCGCTGGGTGGGTTTGTGAAACTTGTAGCTGGTACTGGGTAAACAGAGGCCACAGGCTGCCCCTTGAGACAGGCAGGGCTAGCCGCCACTCCTGTGTGACCTTGTGGAAGCGCGAAAATCCCCCTACCCCCACTCCTGAATATGGCCCAGTGGAGCGTGAAGCCAGCAGTTGCCTGTGCCAAGGCCTTCGACCTTGGAAAGGGTTGCAGAGCCTAATCCCCACAAACCTCCTGGAAGGGGGAGGGACCTTAGTTCAAGCTTATACAAAGGAGACTGCTGTCTGGCACCCAGTCACCCTCTGGCCACCAGGCTGGTGCTCTATCACTTCCCTTGGCACACAGGAGTCTCTAAAAACCCACCATGCTCTGCCCCTACCCACTTCTGGCTCTCTTTAGACTGGCAGCAAGCACCATGCCTCCCAGCAGCCTCAGAAGTCTGGCTGAGCTCGGGCTTAAGGGGGGGTGGGGGTCAGTCTTCCCTCACCCACTGCCCACTTACCGATGACCTCAGAGGAATTGCCACAGGCATTGTTTTATTATCTGCCAAATGGGGTAAGACCTGTCCAGCGCCAGGTCAGGCCTCTGGGTCCCTGGTGGCACCTAAAGTCAATCTCCACTAAATCCACCTCCCCTTGGGCCCTGAAAAACAGCTAAGGGCCCTTGCTTAGTCCAGTACAGATGTGTATCCCTCCCACACCCTCTGCACACATGTATGATTCCTCAGGTCATGGGAATGTGTGTATGGGGGATAGGGGGTGCTGTATAATCACTTGTGCCACACAGACCCATCTATTATTGAGCCCACTGGCAGGGCCACATGTTGCACAACTCTGGTGCCAGCCCTGTACTAGAGCACGTGTGCATACCATGTGCACTTCTACGCGGACACAGACCCACAATGCTCCATGGAAAGCACACTGAGCCACACACCCAGACACACACAGCCAAATGCAGTGTGCATGTGTATTCCTGCATACACAAGTGCCCTGGGACACAAGGGCATGTCTATGTACACATAGCTCTCACACAGGCCCCACCCAGCCCCAGAGCTATTCTGGGCCTGGGCCGGGGGCCAACAAGGTCAGAGACTGCCAGCAACCAGCAGGCCCAGTCGCTGTGTCATAAGCCTGGGCTGCCCAGCCCCCATCCCCAGATCAAACTAAGTCCAAGATGCCCCGAATCCCATCTGGCTCTATGACTGAGGGGGATCCCTGCTCCCTACCCCTTGCTTCTACGGACCTTGAGTTTTGGAATTTCAGTCTTCAGGAGAGAACTGTCCACTGCGTCTCCTGACCACTGCCAACTAACTGTGTCTATCGCTCCCAACCCCGAGGCCCTGGAGGCTGGACTGGGTCCCTACAGGAAACCCACAGGAGCCAAATATAGTACACAGAGACAAACAAGGATCAGCAGGCCAGCGCTCAGGCCACCACAGGAAGGGGACACGGTCTTCCAGCCTGAGGGTCCAGAGCTGTCACCCCAGACCCGGGAGTGGGGTGCAGGGATATGTGGGGACCTCATAAAAAGTAGAAACAGTACTGAACAATAGGCAGAGCCCTGGTTAAGGGCTAAAGGCTGAGTTTGAGGTCCGAGCTCCCGTGACATTGGGCAGGGAACAAGCCCTCTCGGGGCCTCAATTTCTTATGAGTAAGTGGAAGAAGAAAAGCCCTCAAAGGTGGAAAAGGTTTCAGCTTTCAGGACGGTCCTTTCACCGGGGAGAGTTGCGAACAACGCAAATGTTCAGCAATAGGGTGTTGATTGAACAGGTGCTGTTGGGTTTTTACTGCATGCTATCACACTGCCTTTAACAATGACGGTAAGAATCATAATGAACAGCATTTACTAAGTGTGTGAAGCGGAATTATACTATAGCTACACCCATTTTACAGGTGAGGGGAGAAAGCTGAGCAAAGTAGCCCCCTGAGGCTCACAGCTATCAATATGCTCATTCCTCAGAAGTCTCAGTTTTAAGCTTTAGTAACTTCAGACATCATCAATATAATGTATAAAATTACAAATGACAAAAGGCACTGTTTGAAGGTTTATTTAAATTTTCTTGTGTTAATTGGACGTTGTACATTTTGAATCATCACTTTAATTTTTTCAGTCTACTTCTGCCATCTCCAGAAGGCAAAAAAGGAAATTTAAATAATTAAACTTTCCAGTAGTGTTTCTTAAAATTTATAACTTTACATTTCTGAAGTTATTAAAGCCTAAAATGGCTGTCAGACTTTCAGAACTTATTTTAATTTCTATTATCTTAAGTCAGTTTGACTTTAAACTTTGTGTGACAATATTTAACAGTGGGTTTGGAGGTTTGGGGGGTGGGGGGTGGATTCTAGGATGCTGGTGTTGGGTAAAAAGGAGTGTGATAAATAGCATATGGTGAGATCTTGACTGCATTCAAGGGCCTAGAGAGCAGTAGGATCCAGGAGGAAGCAGTGGCCATCTCTGGGGACAGTGGGGACACACATGATTGTATGCAGATTTCTTCACTGGGCTTGCCCTACTTGGATGGAAAGACAAACTTTACAGGAAACAATGACACCCTCCCCATTCTGAGCTGAGCTGTCCTATCAAGGACAACCAGCATGTACTCAGCATCCCATAATTGGAAAGACAAACTTTACAGGAAACAATGACACCCTCCTCATTCTGGGCTGAGCTGTCCTATCAAGGACAACCAGCATGTACTCAGCATCCCATAATTGTTATTTCCTATAATCCTCGCATCAGCCTTTCGATGAGAGGCTTGCCCTCTCCGTTCCGTAGATGAGCTGAGAGGAGTCAAGGTTTGTTTAAGGTCACTGTCAGGCTCAATTCAGGCAAGGCCTCTTGACCCCATGTTCCTAGAGTGACCTTCCTGACTGGTCGGTGTGACTTTCCCTAGTGTGACCCATGACAGGTGGCATGAGGAAGGGGGTGCAGGCAGAGAGCCACTGCAAGTGATTTGGGCTTTCATGGAATTCCTATTTATCTGAGAGGGGCAAGCCTGGGGTGGATAGTGCGACCCAGCCCCCCCAGCCTCCCAACTTTGCTCTCCACTGTCGAGGGTCTCCTAGATGGGTTCCTTGGGCTAGTCACCCTTTGCCAGTGGCTCTCCCATCTTCCTGACTGCTCTGTCACCTCCTAACCCTGCCGCAGCTAGCCTCAGTCCTCACCATTTGTGGCATCTCCAAGCAGGAGACCCACAAGGCTCTGAGTCTACCAGGTCTCTAGTTCTGAGCCAGAGCCCAAGGCCTAAAGCACCCAGCTGGCACAGGTCTCCTCTGGTGACCGTGGTGGTGAGGAATGCAGGGGTCCAACACCTGGGCTGCTTCTCCAGCGCTCAGCAGGCAGGCGTTTCAGTTTCATAATATTGGAAATAGGGGAGGGAGGGAGGGAGGGAAAGAAAGAGGGAGAAGGGCCTAGAAGCCTCTCCCATCCCAGGCTTCCTAATTCTTCTTGCAAAGTCCTCCCCAGGTCTCCACAGCTCCTCAGGCCTTCCCTCCCTCCCTCCATGCCTGGTTGGTCAAAGCGCACCCTGGGATCTGGACCAAAGTGCACATGGGCCACATTTAGTGTGAAGTAGGGCCATGATTCAGGCTAGGGCAGGGGCCGAGGGCCCACCAGTGTCTGTAAATGGCCCTCCAGCCCTTCCAGGAGGAATCCACCCTGTTCAGTGAGGCTGCTGATGCTGGCTCCTTCAGGAACTTTCCACAGTACCCACAGCTGTGGGCTATTACCACACTGTCTCTGCTCCCCATCCCCCCACCACAGCTCTGGTGTCCAGGGTGATCAGAGCTGCCTCTGGGCAGTAAGCCAGCCCAGGACATCCCTGAGTGCCCGTCACTATGGCAACCTGCCTGCCACCCTCCCCCACCTCCCCACCTGGTCCGTGTGGTTTTTCAAATTCAGACCTCCGAAACAGGAGGGTCTCCGAGGTCAGCAGAGCCCAGCCCCTCCCGGGGTCCCAGATGGAGAAACTGAGGCCCCAGAGGGGAGGAGGGGGTGAGACCTGTTGTTCAAGCACCTGACCCCAGTCCGCCCTCCCTCCCACGCGCCCCCACCGCCGAGTCCGTCTTGGGGGGGGGGGATGGAGGGGAGTCTGGAGTCTGGGCTCCCAGGAGGGGGCGGGCCGCCCGCCCGCAGCGATGCGCGGCGGCTGCACAGGAACCAGACACCGCCGATGAATAAATGATGCCCACCCACAGTCTGCGCCCAGATCTCTCCGCCGAGCGCCGGCTGGCCCGGGGGCCCGGCTGTCACATCGCTCCCCCGTGCAGCGGGCGCGCGCGAAGATGGCGGGGCCGCGGCGGGGCGCGGGGCCCCCGTGGGTGCTGGGCGGCGCGGCGCTGGGGGTGTGCCTCGCGGGGGTCGCCGGGCAGCTGGTGGAGGTGAGGCCGGGCGGCGCGCAAGGGTTGGGGTGGCTGTCGCCCTCCAGGGGGCGGGGGGGGCATCTTTCTGCCTGAAAGCTGGCTTTGCCCTTCTTGCTCTAGGAGACCTCGCTTAATAGGGTGACACAGCCCTGACCAAGTGCTTCCTGACCGTGGGGTGGACTCAGGCCCCAGGTTAGGACCCCTGGTGTGATGGAAGGGCACAGCCCCTGACATCCCTAACATTAACGTGATAGGGGAGAAGTGCCCAAATTTTTAGAGGTTCCCAATCTGAGGAACAGTCTTGCCAAGCCTGATGGGGGACACTCAGCCCCTATCCTGAATGTTTGGTCTAATGGAGGGGGGGCGGGGGTTATAGTCTGTGGTTCCAGTGACCTCTGGTCTGATGGGGGAGATCTAGTCCCCGGTCCTAGAGTCTGCTGGAGGAGAAAGTTGCTGCCTCCAGAAATTCCCCAGGACCCCTTGTTAGTAGGGGCGACATAGCTCTGGGGAGGAGGTGAGGGGGGCGTTCCAAGCTGGAGGATGCGGGCAGGAAGATCAGGATGCGCTTCACAGAGCAACTGTGTGCTGAGCTCATCTGGGTGTGGAGCATTAGGCTCTGGAGGGAGGTGCAGGTAGGGCAGGACCCAGGGACTCAGGTCTTTCTTGGTCCTGGTGAAAACCGGAGATAGCAAAGATTTCTGAGCAGGAGAGTGGTGATGAGTCCTAGTTTGGGAAGGGGAGAATAAACTGCAAAAGTGCACATTGGGAGAGGCGGAAGGAGCTGCTGAGATAGTTCAGAAAGCAGTGAGGAGCCTGGCCAGGGCCAGGAAGGGCAGGGAGGGGGCCCTGTGTAGGAGGGGCCATGTCCCTGCTCCCTCTATATCGCTCTTCCTGCTGAGCCAGGAAGGGGAAGCAAAGAGGAAGACCAGGCCCAGAATCCTGGAGCGTGAGGTCAGAGGGAGAAGGCCCAACAGGCAGGGCCAGAGAATAGGGGGCAGGGAGCAGCTGGAGCCTGGCAGGCAGGGGCAGACTTGAGAGAGCAGGGACACAGAAGCAGAAGAGATAGCAAGGTGGCTGGACTGGAGGACAGTGGCATACCCTGGAGGGGTCAGAGGGGCTTGGGACAGAGCCCTGCATTGAATGCTGGCCTGTCCCTGCTGCTGACCAGGAGGTGTGGTCAGAAAGCTGGGCTGGAGTCAGATGCCAGTTCCAGTGAGGGGAGTCAGGCTACTTAAGCTCCATGGAGTATACTTGGACCCCTCATCTGCTGCCCTGGGCCCTCAAGTTCAGGAACTGAGCCAGTTTGGGTGCATAAGAAGGCTGATGGTGGGTTGCTTCAGTTCTGAAGCAAGGACTACTTCCTCCAGCCTCCAGAAACACATCTCCTCCCAGACCATAGGGAAGACACTTGGGGTCCCTCGGCCTGCCATCTGCCTATAGTCTGAGCAGAGAACTGGTCAAGTCCTGGGAGTCCAGAGAAACACCAGAAAGAAAGGCAGGGATGGGGTCCTGAACTCCTCTCACCCTAACCCCTATAGGCAGGACCCTCCATCGGGCTATGAGGAGCTGATGGAGGCCAGGTTCTCCAAGCTTCAGAGTTCCCAGCAGTGCCCACAAGATGCTGGACTCTTACCTGTTGTTTTCCACCTAAGGCCCCTGTCAGGGTGAGAGCACAGGCTCACTTCCACCCAGAACACAGGTGGAACAAGAATGTGTCAAAAGTGAGCTCTCAGATGTCCAGCCTCAGAACCTGAGATCTTTACTGTGGGCCTGGAGTCTTCTGATCATACAACCCAACAAGGCCAACAGACTGAGACTTAGAATCAGGGAACCCGCTACTGTGCAGGCTCTGCCCCAATCTACAGACACGTGCCCCACCACACCAAATGTACCGCAACCACACATGTGCCCAACCACAGCTATATACCCTGAACCCACAGGTTCTTCGACCCTCATACATGTACCCAACCCTGAAAATGGATCCTGACTCAGGATGATGCCGAGAAGGGGTGTCTTGTCAATTTTACTGCTCAGGTTGGGTACAGAGAGAGCTTCCCAGAGACCTAGAACCATCCCACTCAAGCTACAGATGGAGAAACTGAGGCCCAGAGAAAAGAAGGCTCCTACCGCAGTTCACCCTAGTAAGAAGAAAAGTACAGGGAATCATGTACCAAGCCCTGGCACACAGGTCCTTTGCATTTCCCCGGACAGGTTGTTGGTCCTCTGAGTGTCGCATCACATGCCAGAGGGTGGTCATTAGATGAGCAAGTGCCTGGCATATGGTAGGCGCCCAATCCATGTCCATGGATAGGGGAGGGACTGGATGGGCGGGTGAGCTGAGCACTGCCTTTCCTTCCCAGAGAGCCAGAAGATACCCCTCATGTCTGTCCTTACCTGGGGAACCAGGGAAGAAGTACTGCAGATGGTCCTCTCTCCCTGAGCACCAGCTCCCATCCCACCTCTCGGCCAAACTGGGTGACAACCCCACAGGTCAACCCCATAGGTCAGGGGCCTGTCCCCTCAGTCTCCCAGGGCAGGATCACGTCTCCTAGACCCCTCATGCAGGACTGTGTCCCCTAGACCCCAGAGCAGGGTGGTGTCCCAATGGGAAAGTGGGAGGTGGCTGGCTGTGCCTGGCTCGCGCCAGTCACGCTTACATCTTTTGGCCTCCAGGTGTCGCTGCCACATTGCAGACAAATTATCTAGTGCTGTCTGGTGAGGACTCAGAGGAGGTGACTCTCATAGGGTGGGTGACTGTTGAGGCTACCTAGTGGGGGTCCTGGACAGGCAGCAGAGCTATGAGGCGCTGACTCCAGCTCCACACCCACCCTGCCCCGTGTGTACAGGAGAGCAAAGTCCCCCAGGGCAGCACAGCCTTGTCTTGTCTCTGGCCTTGGTCCTGAGACCTCGCCTGCATATGTGGGGCCCAGGACCAGAGCAGGAAGAAACCTCTGGGTTTCCTGGAGGAAACTTGAACCTGACTGGGACTGGTCATTTCTATTTGCCCCCTCATGCCTTGGTTTCCCCAAGCATCAACTCCAAGACCCTGGCTATGGGGTACTGGGGCTCCACTCTCCTCTTGTGACCTAAATCTGCAACTTCCCACGTCTAGAGCATTGGTTATAAATGTCTGAACCACTTGATTCCAGGAGATTCTGAAATACTTGGGCTGGGTCCCTGCTGGGACCTAGGTCCGTCTCTCGGTCCAGTCCAGCGCTTCGCCTCTGCTTGGCTCACTCCCCTGTCATCTGACCCACAGCCCAGCACGGCACCGCCCAAGCCCAAGCCACCCCCGCTGACCAAGGAGACCGTGGTATTCTGGGACATGCGCCTGTGGCACGTGGTGGGCATCTTCTCGCTCTTCGTGTTGTCCATCAGTGAGTAGCCGTTCCCCACCCTCCCCACCTCGCTGCAGTGGGAACACAGCACCCGCTGTCCCTTTGCCCCCCCAGCACCACCCCCAGGGGCTCAGGGCAGCAATTCCGGGCAGTGCAAGCAGGCCCGGCGCCTGCAGGAGGCCCACTGTGGTTTTTGGCACCTCCTGATTCACACAAAGTCCCTGTGGAGGCTGACAGGCCGCTGGTGACCTGAAGTATTCTGCCGACCAGCCACACAGCAATTATGGAAATTACAGGGGACTCCACTGAACCAGGATGAGGACATGTCATTTTTCCCTATCTCTGGCCTCCCGATGCTTTTCCTGCAGTTTGGCCAGCTTAAAGGGCCCACACCCAGGGGCCCCAGCAAGGCCACCCGTGGCCACAGCTCAGCCCAGAGGCTCCCCAGATGCCCAGCAGATGTGGCTCTCGGGCTGCAAACCCTGCCTTGTCAAATACCATTTTCTCAGAATGACTCACAGCCACCTCAATTAGAAGCAGGAGACCCTTCCTCTCCTGGGATTGGGAGTTGCTTGATGCACAGAAGTGGACTTGGCATGCACCCTTGGGCCCGCGTAGAGAGGGGATCCAGAGTGAAGGGAGGGGTCAGACCATGCGGGCTCCGGGGGAGGTCACAGAGGCCTAAAGCAGAGTCTGAGAGACATTCCTATGAGGCCAAGGTGTGTGTGGCGGGGTGGGGGAGGGCGGATAGGGGATACAGGCTGTGAAGGGAAAGAATACCCAGCCCCCCAGCCGCACCCCACAGAGGCTTCGTAGAGAAGGGGTCCTCAGCTGAAGATCCACAAGGCCTAGGGAGGATGGCCTAGGCCTTGTCAGGCAGGGGGATGGTATGGGTGAAGGAAGGAAAGTAGCCTCCACACAAGGTCCTCATGGCCCCTATAGGCCATTAACTATTGCACCCTGGGTGAGGGGGGAGGTGAAGGTGCTAAGGGGGCATTGACAGTTCTGTCCCAGGATAAGATCCCCTAGGATGCAGGGCCAATAATGAAGCATCCATCCAGGTGTGCGGGCTCTGAGGGAGAGAGTGACATCTGATTTGCATGTGCTGCTGCTTCTGGCACCAAAAGTGTCCTCTCTGCAGAAAAATATCCACACCCCTTCCACCATTCCTTTACGGCTGAGGTGGGAGCAGGATCTGCGCAAGAGGCTGCCTTTTGTGCCTAGGCAAGACCGAGAACCAGCCAGGCCTCAGTGGAGGTCCTCCAGCCAGACACTCAGGCTGCAGCCCTGGCCAAGGTATCCCCAGAGAGGGCAACAACCTCCAGCATCAAGAGGCAGGGGACAGGGGAGCTGCAGGGGTGAGGTCCAGTAAGCAACTATAGGACAGCCCGGGGAGAGGGCTCAGGGCACTGGGGGGTTTCCAGATGCACACTGGCCTCTCCCAGGCTCTGTTTGACCCCAGAAATTGGCAATACCTGGGGTCACACAAGAAAGTTGCAGTATCAGACCCAAAGAGGCACTTGGGCCTCAACCACAGACTGACTCCTACTCTTAACCCCACTTCTTAGAAAAGGGAAGGGGTGGTCTCAAGGGCCACTGAGCAGCAGGTCAACACCTGTCACCGTCCAATCAAGGTGCTGGACAGTAGGGATGGCACACCCTTGTCAATGGTGTCGGAGGAGCATCACCCCAGAACCTTGTCCATAGGGGCTAGAGTGCCTTGGGCGCCAACTTCACTCCAGGGACTTCTATCCTAAGCCACTGCGTAGTGCCTGGAACTTGATCTAAGACACTTGGTTTCTCTCTTTCTTTGAAAAGCTACCAGGCCAGGTCTAGAGTGAGGGGTGATAGGCAAACCCTGCTCTGGTTGCCAGTAGCTGACTCCTGCATGCCCTTTGAAGCCAGGGCCTCCCCGGGCCTGAACCCAACTTCTGTGGAGAGCCGGAGTGGGTATGTCCCAAGGAAGGGCCCGGTAGAGTGGCTGGAAGAGGTGGCCCAGGCCAGTAGGGTCACGTGGCCTCAGGCACACACACCAGGTGCAGGGAAGACTAGAACCCAGCTCTTTGATGAGAAAGGCCTTCTGCCTGCTCAGGTCTTCCCCTGCACAGCAGTGTGCAGCCCCCCAATGTGCTGGATGCTACTGGCTCCTCCACTTGGATTCAAGCATCCAGTCCTTTCCTTAGCGGCAAAGTCTTTGAGATCACCCATTTGTTCATTCCTCTCTTTCATTCTGTGAGCCTGAGTGAGGCTCAGCGGGGCTACAATATTTGCCTGAAAGAGTTGCACAGGATGACCTCAGAGGCCACCCCTGCTCAAGCTGGGAGCTGATCCATCTTTCTCAAAATAGTTCTGGCTTGTCCTGCCCTTCCCTCTTGCCCCCAGGAGTGTGCCAGGAAGTAACGTCTGGTCATCTGATTTATAATAGGAAACAGTGCCATCCCCTCCCCTGAGGTTGGGGCCCAGGTTGTCAGACCGTTTGGGCCTTAGAATAATAAACTCAGTCCCAGCCAGGTCCTGGAAGCCCTGCCCTGCTCTGCCCATCACTAGACAGGCCAGCTCCATGCCACAGCCCAGCTTGCGTGGGCACAGCTGCACTCCTCCGGAAAACCACTCCTGGAATAAGTGTCTGAGGTGAACACCCCAGGGCAGGGCCTGTGCCCTCTCATGGGCTCTCAGAGCCAGGAGGAGCTTCGATTTGTCCTCAGGGAAGGTGAGAAGGATGCAGACACATCCTGTTGTCTAAGGTCCTCTCCGGGGGCAGGGGAGCACCTCTGGAGGCCTGAATAGAAAGGACAGGACAGCCCCCAGAAACCATAGCTTGAGCCATAGCGCAGGCTCTTGTCCTGGCCTCCTGGAGCTCTCAACCTCAGCCCCGGGAATGTGGTCATTGAGAGGACCAGTGCAAGGTCAAACTATGAGACCCCCTTGTTCAAAAATAATGACTTCAAGACGGTGGGATCAGAGCATTGAACCAAGCACAAGGACCTTCTACGTGTGGGGCTCTGTGCTGCATGAACCCAGTCCTGCTCAGGACAGATTCTTGGCAATCCCAGGGCCCACAGGGCTTTGCCAAGATGAGGAACCTCCTGCCACAGTCTCTTGGGTGAAATATGTGGAAAAAGGGAGGCAGGCTAAAATGTGGGCACCATTCCTGGGTGTCTGAGGTCCAGCCCCAGTCAAGCCTGCTCTTCCTCCCTCCAGTTATCATTCTGTGCTGCATCTTTAACTGCCGTGTGCCACGGACCCGGAAAGAGATTGAAGCCCGGTACCTGCAGCGAAAGGCAGCCAAGATGTACACGGACAAACTAGAGACAGTGCCACCCCTCAATGAGCTCACAGAAATCCCCGGAGGTGAGTAGGCCCGGCCCCAAACCCAGCCCCCATTCACCCTGCTGATCTGGCGGGGGCCTGTGCCTCACCACCCAGAGTCACCCTAGCTCTCCCCAATACCCACGGTAGGCTCAGGGAGGGGACCCAGCCCTCTCCCTGGGGACCAGAGCATAGAAATCGGTCAGTGTGAGGAAGGAGAGGCTTGGAAGGAAGGAGGAAGAAAAGGGCTGGATATGGAGGCATCGTGTAAGCCCAAGAGCTTGTCTCATCTCTGTCGATGGGCTCTTTCCTCTACCCCTCAGAGGACAAGAAGAAGAAGAAGAAGGACAGCGTGGACACAGTGGCCATCAAGGTAGAGGAGGATGAGAAGAACGAGGCCAAGAAGAAGAAAGGAGAGAAGTGAGGAGAGCTTCCTGGAGGTGGCAGTGGGGACTGGCAGGCCCTGGGCTCTAGTCCTGGCCAGATTCCAGGCACCTTAGACTCCAGACTCATCCATGGACCACAGAAGCTGCAGAACAGCCTCTCCCTGCTCGGGGCGGGGGGTGGGGTGGGGAGGCCATGGCTGCATCTTCACAACCCATCAGGGGCAGCGGCAAGACTGCGCCAGTGTCCTGCCTCCCAGCCCAAGCTCGGTCCTTTCACCCATCCACGTGACCGCTCAACAAAGTTGGTCTTGAGCCACTGTCCCTCTGCATATCTAGAGCAGCTTCACACCCACCCAGACGTGTGTCTGTTCCACGCTTCTGCCAGGAAGGGCATTGGCCTTAAAAGAGCAATGGCATGTGGGGCCCCTTCTGGAAGGGGTTGGCTGAATTTGATGGCTGGACTAAGGCCACACCCAGATTGGCCACAAGGAGGGAGGGGTTACTGTGGGAAATGATGGCATCAGAAGGTTCTCAGACTCTGCTGGTCCTGGGGGCCAGAAGAACGTCCCAAACCTACAGGGGTTCTGGCCCAGGAAGATGAGCAGAGGTGGTCTCAGAAGAAGACTCAGCACAGCAGATCCCAAGCTCCAGGCAATGGGATGCACTTGTTTTATACCTTGGGATGAAGCTGAGGTTGCTGAGAAACCTAGAATAGGCCCCGGGGGCACAGGGCTGGAGGCTATCGGAGTGAGTTAGGGGTGCAGGAGGCTGAGATCAGTGGGCCAGAAGGAGAATAGGGGAAAGCTGGGTCCTGGGTCTCTTCTTGGGGATCCAGGAAGTATACAAAGCCAAAGGGAATCTCAGGTTGTTCTGGTGCCTCTTTCTACGGTCAGCTGAGGAGGGAGATGTCAGGGCCGTGGGGGACCATCACAGGCGGCAGCTCCCTCTCCTGTTCCTCTTGAAAAAAGCCCCCATGAAGCAGGCTGACCAGAAGGCCAAGGCCCAAACACCACCTGAGGACTTAGTCCTCGGGCAGGGGCTTCCAGAAAACACAGGCTAAGGCACTCAGACCTGGACCTGAAACTGGGGAGACAGCAGGGGAGGTTTCTGAGCCAAGGAGAGCACTAAAAAAGCTCTATCTACAGGGGCCTGCAGACACTTGGAAACAAAGCTGAGTGCCTCCTCAGACCCTGTGACCTGAGACCAGCCCTCAGAATGGGTCCCAGGACATCTGTGGAGGGTAATTGGCAGCTGTGATAGGTGGGCACAGACTGGGCTGAAATCCCCTCCCCTGACTTTCCTCCCAAGAGAATGAGGGGCAGCTACAGGGCAGGGCACCAGGACCAGATAGGAGGGGGCTGTTCTCCACTCCCTCCCCTCTCCCTGTGGCTTTCAGTAGGCCTCTGATGATCTGGGCCCAGCACTGGGGACACAGAGGACAACCTGGATCCTGACTAGGACCCAGATTATTATTGCCCAAGAAGAGAGCTCCAGGCTGACAGGGTAGGGGTGGGAGGAAGCACAAGGCTGAGAGCAGGACAGCAGTGGGAAGAGCTGGCTGACCTCTGTCCTCTGTGGTCAGTCTAGGGGCTTCTCACATAGGATTGTGTCAAAGGTCATCCTGCCCATACAGGAGAATTCCTCCTGTGTGGGCCAACAGCAAAAGCCTGGAGGGACAGGGGCCACTTGCAGTCATAGACAAATCACAGGCAAAACCTGGGTAAGTTAAGACCTGGGCATCACCTGCCCTGCCTATTGTCTCCCCCACCCTCTGACCTGGGGTCTCCGCTGGGCCTTTGGAGGGCATGGCTGCTGATGGTGGAGATAATGTCTGGTCCCGGTGGGCACCTGCCTCCATCTCCAGGCAGAGGGCAGAGCTAGAGAGTCCAAGTTCACGACTGCGCTTCAGGGCAACAGCCTGATTTTTAGTCACTGACCAGTGGTCAAGGGGAGCCTGTCTCCCACTAAAGTATCACAGAAAGAAAAAGCTCTCCTCCCCAGCCCAGACTGGGTTCACCCTCACCCAGCCTCGCCCTGGCCTCAGCCTGGGCAGTAAGTTCCAAGCTCTCCATCATCTGCCCGCAATATCATTGCTTCACACTCCAAATCAAACCTTTAGACAGGCAGATCCTGGGGGGCTGCACTTTTCAAAATAAACTTCCCTGTGTCCCCCATTCCACCCCATCTGGCTCATTTGAGCAGGCCCAGGTGGCAGGCAGGCGGTATGGGAAAAAGAAGCATTTAATTGAGCACCTAGTCTCTGCCCTGCCTGGTGGGGCCGTGGGAACTGCACCTGGAGGGCTCCAGGCGCAGCGAGTGGGGAGGGGCCCGGCAAGAGCAGACATACCCGAGGATGGCACGAGTATCACAGGGCAGCAAGGAGGCTGAGGGGCAGAGGGAGTGCCAGGAGCAGGACCCTGGACTGGGAGGGCAGGGTCTGCCCGCTGAGGCGGTCCCAGATCCAGTACTGGTAGGAGGAGATCTGCAGGAAGATGGGCGGGGCCTCGTCCTGGCTGCAGCCTGGGCCCCAGCTCATCATTCCCGCCAGGTGCCACGTGTTCTCCTCCGTGAAGCAGACCAAGGGTTCACCGCTTATCTCCTGCAGGGAGGGGTGGGGAAACAGAAGGGACAGGGAGGATAGATGTGGCCTGAGGGAGAAGTGACCCAGCTCAGAGACAAAAAAGGCACCTTACACCTGATCCCATGCCCGTCTCCGTGGCCCCAGGTGTCACCTGCCTGAGAGGTGCCCTTGAGGTGGAAACCCAGGAGACCTTCCTCAGAGGGCTTATCTCTTCTCCTCAGGCGAGTAGCCTCTTTAATACCCACCCTCCACCCATCCCGCCCTTCTTTCTCACGTCCAGCCTCCACCCCCACACTCCCTCTCCACGCAGCCCCCGCTCTCCCCCCCTTACTTCACCCTTCACCAGCCAGGCCCATCTGTTCCTCTCCATACCCTCCACACCCTCTCCACACCCTCTCCACACCCTCTCCACAGCCTCTCCACACCCTCTCCATACCCTCCATACCCTCTCCACACCCTCTCCACACCCTCTCCACACCCTCTCCATACCCTCTCCACACCCTCCACACCCTCTCCACACCCTCTCCATACCCTCCACACCCTCTCCACACCCTCTCCACACCCTCTCCATACCCTCTCCATACCCTCCACACCCTCTCCATACCCTCTCCACACCCTCTCCATACCCTCTCCACACCCTCTCCATACCCTCTCCATACCCTCCACACCCTCTCCATACCCTCTCCATACCCTCTCCATACCCTCCACACCCTCTCCACACCCTCTCCATACCCTCCACACCCTCTCCATACCCTCTCCACACCCTCTCCATACCCTCCACACCCTCTCCATACCCTCTCCACACCCTCTCCATACCCTCTCCACACCCTCTCCATACCCTCTCCATACCCTCCACACCCTCTCCATACCCTCTCCATACCCTCTCCACACCCTCCATACCCTCTCCATACCCTCTCCATACCCTCTCCACACCCTCTCCACACCCTCTCCATACCCTCCACACCCTCTCCACACCCTCCACACCCTCTCCACACCCTCTCCACACCCTCTCCACACCCTCCATACCCTCTCCACATCCTCCACACCCTCTCCATACCCTCTCCATACCCTCTCCATACCCTCCATACCCTCTCCATACCCTCTCCATACCCTCTCCATATCCTCTCCATACCCTTCATACCCTCTCCATACCCTCCACACCCTCTCCACACCCTCCACACCCTCTCCATATCCTCTCCATACCTCTCCATACCCTCCATACCCTTCATACCCTCTCCATATCCTCTCCATACCCTCTCCATATCCTCTCCATACCCTTCATACCCTCTCCATACCCTCCATACCCTTCATACCCTCTCCATACCCTCCATACCCTTCATACCCTCTCCATACCCTCTCCACACCCTCTCCATACCCTCTCCACACCCTCCACACCCTCTCCATACCCTCTCCACACCCTCTCCACACCCTCCATACCCTCTCCACACCCTCCACACCCTCTCCATACCCTCTCCATACCCTCTCCATACCCTCCATACCCTCTCCATACCCTCCATACCCTCCATACCCTCTCCATACCCTCTCCATACCCTCTCCATATCCTCTCCATACCCTTCATACCCTCTCCATACCCTCCATACCCTCTCCATACCCTCCATACCCTCTCCATACCCTCTCCATACCCTCTCCATACCCTCCATACCCTCTCCATACCCTCTCCATACCCTCCATACCCTCTCCATACCCTCCATACCCTCTCCATACCCTCCATACTCTCTCCATACCCTCTCCACACCCTCCATACCCTCTCCATACCCTCCATACCCTCTCCATACCCTCCATACCCTCTCCATACCCTCTCCATACCCTCCATACCCTCCATACTCTCTCCATACCCTCTCCACACCCTCCATACCCTCTCCATACCCTCTCCATACCCTCTCCATACCCTCCATACCCTCTCCATACCCTCCATACCCTTCATACCCTCTCCATATCCTCTCCATACCCTCTCCATATCCTCTCCATACCCTTCATACCCTCTCCATACCCTCCATACCCTTCATACCCTCTCCATATCCTCTCCATACCCTCTCCATACCCTCTCCATATCCTCTCCATACCCTTCATACCCTCTCCATACCCTCTCCATACCCTCCATACCCTCTCCATACCCTCTCCATACCCTCTCCATATCCTCTCCATACCCTTCATACCCTCTCCATACCCTCCATACCCTTCATACCCTCTCCATACCCTCCACACCCTCTCCATACCCTCCACACCCTCTCCATATCCTCTCCATACCCTCTCCATACCCTCCATACCCTTCATACCCTCTCCACATCCTCCACACCCTCTCCATACCCTCTCCATATCCTCTCCATACCCTTCATACCCTCTCCATACCCTCCACACCCTCTCCACACCCTCCACACCCTCTCCATATCCTCTCCATACCCTCTCCATACCCTCCATACCCTTCATACCCTCTCCATATCCTCTCCATACCCTCTCCATATCCTCTCCATACCCTTCATACCCTCTCCATACCCTCCATACCCTTCATACCCTCTCCATACCCTCCATACCCTTCATACCCTCTCCATACCCTCTCCACACCCTCTCCATACCCTCTCCACACCCTCCACACCCTCTCCATACCCTCTCCACACCCTCTCCACACCCTCCATACCCTCTCCACACCCTCCACACCCTCTCCATACCCTCTCCATACCCTCTCCATACCCTCCATACCCTCTCCATACCCTCCATACCCTCCATACCCTCTCCATACCCTCTCCATACCCTCTCCATATCCTCTCCATACCCTTCATACCCTCTCCATACCCTCCATACCCTCTCCATACCCTCCATACCCTCTCCATACCCTCTCCATACCCTCTCCATACCCTCCATACCCTCTCCATACCCTCTCCATACCCTCCATACCCTCTCCATACCCTCCATACCCTCTCCATACCCTCCATACTCTCTCCATACCCTCTCCACACCCTCCATACCCTCTCCATACCCTCCATACCCTCTCCATACCCTCCATACCCTCTCCATACCCTCTCCATACCCTCCATACCCTCCATACTCTCTCCATACCCTCTCCACACCCTCCATACCCTCTCCATACCCTCTCCATACCCTCTCCATACCCTCCATACCCTCTCCATACCCTCCATACCCTTCATACCCTCTCCATATCCTCTCCATACCCTCTCCATATCCTCTCCATACCCTTCATACCCTCTCCATACCCTCCATACCCTTCATACCCTCTCCATATCCTCTCCATACCCTCTCCATACCCTCTCCATATCCTCTCCATACCCTTCATACCCTCTCCATACCCTCTCCATACCCTCCATACCCTCTCCATACCCTCTCCATACCCTCTCCATATCCTCTCCATACCCTTCATACCCTCTCCATACCCTCCATACCCTTCATACCCTCTCCATACCCTCCATACCCTCTCCTTACCCTCTCCATACCCTCTCCATACCCTCCATACCCTCTCCATACCCTCTCCATACCCTCTCCATACCCTCCATACCCTCTCCATACCCTCCATACCCTCTCCATACCCTCTCCATACCCTCCATACCCTCCATACTCTCTCCATACCCTCTCCACACCCTCCATACCCTCTCCATACCCTCCATACCCTCTCCATACCCTCTCCATACCCTCTCCATACCCTGCCCACCACGTGGGGTCTCCCGGGAGTGTTTTGCAGACACAGTGCCCTGCTCTTCCCACCCCCATCTCCCCCTCCTGGCAGGTGCCCTTAGAAGTGAGTGGGCAAAGGGGAGATGCTTACATAGCAGAACTCCTCCCTGTCGCTGTCCTCCACACAGATCATCTGCGACGTGATGATCCGAATCAGAGAGGGGATTTTAGTGAACCTGTGGTAGAAGCTGTCGCACTCCTTGCTATTCAGGATGGTGACATCCTTTTCCTGAAGGGTCTGGAACTGGGGCCATGTGCCTGTGGGACAGAGGCCCCTGCTCAGGTGTGGTGGTTTCACTGCTGCCACCTGGTCTCCAGCCTCCCTTTACTCCTCTCCACTTCTCCGGCCTCCTCTGTTCTCCACCCCAGTCCACCTGCCATTCTAGCGGACACGGCCCAAGGCGCCTCGCCACAGAGACCGCAGAGCAGACCACCCGCCGTGGCCTTGCCGGGCCTGGCCTCTCCTCCCGCAGGGCCCATCGCTGTCTCAGCACTTTGCCACTCCTTCTATCCCAAATGCCTGCCAAGCCCCTCTAGGGTCCAAATCCAAGTCCCTCCCCACCCCCAACAAAGGCCTCTTCCTCCCATTTCGCAGGTTCCCCTTCATGGTGCCAGGCAGGGCTGACTCTCCTCCCCGCCTCCGCCTTACCCTTCCCCCTTTTTCAAGTGTGCCTCTGGGGGACAGGGCACTTCCCCAGACACCCACCAGGGCTGTTTTTAGGCAAGTTGAGTGAAGCTACAGGGAAGGGTCCCTCACCTGCGGGAAAGCAATGGGGGCTCTCTGGGGGGTACGGAAATTCCTGGGGCTCATAAGGAGATGGACCTTTGGGCCTGGGACAACATGCCCTTTGGGACTTGCTGCCCGATTGAGATGACAAGGGACTGAGGACCACTCGGGTGGACCCTGAGTGACTCCCAACCTCTGGGTGCAGGTTGCCCTTAGCACACCACGCGGGGTCTCCTGGGAGTGTTTTACAGACACCGAAGCCTGCTCTCCCCATCCCAGCCCTCTGCTCCTGGTCACAGAAGCCACGGGATTGTGCACAGTCAGAGCTATTTCTCTGTGCCCCTCTGCAGTCAAGGAAGACTGTTTACATGTCTGGGCCTGAGGGTTCAAGGGCAACTTGCATTCCCCAGGCCAGAATGGCCATGATGCCCTCACTGATGAGACCCTCCAGGGGAAGGAGACCTTGGAGATAAATGCTACCAGGAAGGTCCCAGGATAGTGGGCTCCCTGAGGAAGATGTCTCAGAAACAGCTGTCCTTGGAGGACCCCACCAGCAACCACGTCCTCTCCTGCACCACCAACCCTGGTCTCACCGTTAAACTTGGGGAGGCCCCAGCCCGTCACGGTGCAGCGGGACCCAGCCTTTGGCACACGGTCCAAGCCGGGCAGGCAGATGGGCCAGACGTAGCTGCTGTACTTGAGTTCCTCCTGAAGCTTGAGGAGGCCAATGTTGTGGAGCTGGCCAACCCAGGACCAGTAGCGCTGGGCCCGGTACCGCCTGTTCACAATGACCTGGCTCACCAGGACTTCTGAGCTAGTCTGTGCCATCTGGTCAATCCACGGGATCCCTACCCGCACTGAGTAGACAGTGTCGCGCCTGGGGGACCCAAAGGGGTAGTCTGCTGTCAGTTCCAGGCACCCACTCCAGCCACCACCCTGCCTCCTCTTCACTGCTGTGCTCCGTGCAGACAGACAGGTCGGCCCAGAACCCACTCTTCATAAGAGATATGAACAGGGCCCTGCACACGCATTGTGCGGTCCTCACAACGATCCTTCCTTTTAAGGAGGAGAAACTGAGGTTCAGAGTTACCAGCTCAAGGCTATGCAGCTAGGAAGTGCTGGAGCTGGGATGTGGACCCAATTTCCTCTGGCTCCAAACTCTGGACTCTGGATTCTGTCCAGCACCCCATGCAGGACCGTGGGAAGTAACAGAGGTTCCATGCAATAAGCCATGGCCTTCCCACCAGCCTCCTTTCCCAGCATGCCCCTGGAGACCCTATGTCAGCTCTTAGGCTTGGAGGATACCCTCCATGGGTCAGTCCTCACACCAGTGCAGATGTTACCCCCAGGTGCTCCCTAGCCCTGACACCGGCAGACACTCTCTGTTGGCCCCATGCCAAGCAGGCTCCCCTGGGAGCATATGGCTTCTTATTTGACTCCCCTAGAAACCTGAGAAGAGTGATTGGGCCCCTATCTGCCCCAGAGCCTGGGGCAGGCCTGGCTTCAAAGGAGAATCAAAGGTTTTTGGTTTAATGAAGGAAGGGACTACTAATGATGAGCAGAGGGTGTAGAACGAAAGAACTAGGGCTTTCTCTGGGGCTAGGAGAAAGGAGACATGGACAAAGGCTCCCAAGCCTCCAGTTCCTATTGAGGGAAAGACTGCACAGGTTGAGGGTCGGGCGAGGGCAGTAAGGGGTGGGAGATTAAAAGACTGACTCCTGGTAAGGAAGCTGCAGGACTCAACCCCCACCTGCTTGCAGTTAGATGAGGCTGGGGCTGCAACAGTGGGTTTCTGCAGAGAGGACTGGTTCCTGATGGCTCCCACCCATCTAGGCCCCAACTCACTGGATCAGGCAGTGGGCCACCGTCAGCACCCACTTGGAGGCAATGATGGTACCCGCACAGACGTGTGTGCCGTTGGCTCGCACACTGACCATCCAAGGCCACCGCCGGGCCATGGCCTCTGGGTACTTGAGGGTAAGGTCAGGTTCCTGGGAGAAGCCACAGGCTGAGGAAGATGATAAGAGCTCGGTGAAGGATGGGTCCCTCTAGCCACATCCATTCACCTCTCCTCCACCTCCCATCCCCACCCCTCAGCACGGTCCCCCAACTCTGCAGTCACTGACCCAAACCCAACCAGTCTCCTTTCTGCTGGCCACCATGTTACTATGCCATCCAGTGCAGACTGGGGTTTCCAGCCTCTCAAGGGCCTCTGCACTCCCCAGGTATCCCTCGCCCTTTTCCCACAGTCCAAGCTCCAGAGAATTCCCAGCGCATCCACGTAGTACCCTGCTGGGTCCTTCAGCTCTCGATGGAAAAACTTATCCTCTGACTCACTGCTGGAGGGTCAGTGGCTTCAGCCACTCTGAAAAAGTTTGAAAACACAAGATGCACATGTCCAACATCCCAGCAGCCCAGGTGTTTCCCAAATGTGAGCAGTGGGCTGTGAAATCAATGCATGTGTGCCCAGACCTGCATTCGTGAAGGCTGACACAGGCAAAGGAGGGTCAGCATGCACACCACAGTGCCGCCAGCTCCTGTTGGTGAGACTTGGCGGGGCAGTTAGATTGGGCACACTGTGTCCCAGGATAAGAAGTGTTTCTTATAGGGGTCTCAGTTAAACATGCTTGAAAGTTACTGTTCAATTGGGAACCCAAAGGAACACTCCCTGAAAGCTATGCTGGAGATCCCCAAAATTCTGGGCTAGAAGCCTGGGTCCGGGGCAGGCCCAGGCAGGGCCTAAACCTGTGGAGAGGCCACCTGAAGGGCCCCAGTTGAGGTCAGTGGGAACATGCAGCTCACCCCAGACTACTCCAACTTGCCTTGCCTCCTCTAGGTGCTCAGTAAACACTTGTGAAAGGAAGATTTCTTCTCCTTCCTCTTCCTCCCACCTACTTTGTCCACAAGGATCAAAGGTCCTTAAGACTTCTCTGGGCTCTCCTCCCCAGCCCGCCCCCAGTGGAATCCACCATACTCACAGGGAAATGGCTTGATCTGGTCTTGAGAAGCAGAGGACTGCGGCGGGTCGTTCAAGAGTTTCCCATCCAAGGCTCCTCTCTTAGGGGCCTGGGAGAGCTGAGGTTTATCCAAGGGACGGGGGGTATTGGGGGCACAGGGTTTGCCAGTATTAGCTGGAGCAGCCGTGGACAGCGCCAAGGGGCCTTGTGCCCCCTTTAGGGCATCTGTGTCTAAGCTACCTGCCGGAGGACACAGAAAAGATCAGAGGGGGACCGCTGAGGCCCCGAGTGGGGGACAGGGCAAAGGGCGGGGCTCACCAATGGGTCTTAGCAACAGCAGCAGCAGCAGCAGAACAGCGTGGGCCTGGAAAGGGGGAGACTTCCAAGGGCCCTGGGGTCCCCGCCTGCAGGCTCGGATCCTGCACCAGAGCTCCATGCTGAGGCAGCAGCAACTGCTCCGCGGCGCTCCTCTCACGACGGCGCCCCCTCTTGGCCGCCCCAGACGGCTTCTGGCGTGTGGTCAGTGAGGCCACGCCCATTCCGCCTTAGGCGGGCGCCCCCCAGTGGCCACTAGCGATGGTGCTCCCGGAGAGGGCGCCCCTAATGATGGTGTGCCTTCCTCCTCAGACAGGGTTCTGGTAGGAGGACCCAGCTAGCCCACCTGTTTGGGGCCACACCTCTGCCCTCCTTGCCCCCCTCCCTTGCTCATTCCCCTTGGCCGAGCAGCCCTGGAACCCCTCAGTCTAACCTCGGCCAGTTCCTGTACCTCCTCACTTCTGCAGCCCACAGCCCCTGATGGTTCATGCTTCCATCCCTCCCCTGGTGAGAGGAAGGCCCAATTTCTGGGGCAGGCATCCAGGATTTTCAAGCGCCCCCTCCCTTCCCTGCAGTCTGGTAACTGCAGTGGGGGTTCACACCAGAGCACTGAAATTAAGCAAATTGACATGTTTGCAATGATCGTTTTTAAAGATGACTTAATTGTAAGCAACTTCCCCAGACCACCACCACCACCACTTCTTCCATTTAACAAATCTTCCTTTACAGATTCATTTGCTTAGGAAAGATGGCACAGGTGAGGTTTCCATTCACAGAGAAAGAGTGATGGCGACCACCAGGCCCTCTGAAGGGAGCCAAGGCCAGTTTGTATGTTTGTATGTTGCATCTGACTGTTCAGTGACAGTTAATAACTGGGGGGCGGGGGGCAGGGGAAAGAGCCTATGAGAAACTTTGGTTCTTGGAAAAGTCTAACCTAATGAAAGAGATAGTTGAAGTTAAATCAAGCTAGAACATTCTAACCTTTGACAGGGCCTTGGGAGAGACACTCAGGCTGGCCATTTGGGGTGCCAACCTCTGAAGAGATAGTAAATCACACTGTACCCTTCAGAGGCCCAAAGTGCAAGGGTGGCTAGCTGCTTTGCACCTGAGGTGCACATGGTAGAGGGGTTAGGGCTCTGCCCTCTGACTAGTTTACTCAGCCTGTCCTTGAGGTCTCTGAGGCACTCGAGGTCACTCTGCCCTACAATAATCCTCCTGGTAGGGAGGAAGATCCATGGGTTTTGTAGAACCTTAGGGAGATTGGGAGAGCCCCACGCGTTCTGGAACAAGGCCCACAAGTGCACTTGTGGCCACTGAGTTTCCTAGGAAGAGGCCAGCTCTCACAGAAACTGTTGAAGGAAACTGTTGTCAAGACCCAGGGTAGGGCACAGGACCTGGCCTTGCTGGAGTGCTGCCAGACTAAGCGGAGACTGGGGCAGAGTCCAACCCCATAACCAGCAGAAGAGGACAGTGGAGCGAGAGGGGGAGCACAAGTGGGATGGTTAGGAAGGCCTCTTGGTCTGGGGGAGGTTCCAAAAGGCTCTGGCCGAAGTCAAGAAGAAAGATGATGACTTCAGTGATGCAGCGTTCAAAGGCATCTTCATTGAACTGAGAAAGCAGTGGCTCTGGGACCCTCCCCCAAGATCAATGTGCCCTGCTGGCCTGTGCTCCTCCTCCCAGTCTTCTCCTGAGGGCAGACAGCAGAGACCGACCACACTGGAAACACTGCTCACAAAAGCCACAGGGAGCCCAAGGAGACCAGCAGAATGTAGCCAGTGAGGAAGACTGGGCTCAGGAAGGCAGAGGTGGCCCTACTGGTGAACTTCATTTCCTTGACCTGCCTCTTGATCCACGGGGTGAAGTAGGAGGTGCTGGTGTAGATGCCTAGGAAGCGGCTTTTGGTGCAGCCAAAGCTCCAGCTCACCACCCCCATCTGAATCCAGGTCTTGTTCATTTGGCAGACAAGAGGGCTGCCAGAGTTATCCTGTGGAGGGGAAGAAGGAATGCATAAGGGAGGGAACAGGAAGGCCTCCCTGCAAGGCTTCCCGGCCAAATCCTTACCACAGCTGCCTTAGACCTGTGCTGTCCCCACCATGTGTCCTGCTCTGAGGACACAGAAGTTGTACAGGGGTGGGGTGGGAGGGAGGCCAAGCCCAGGACAACACTGGCCTCTGCTGACTCTCAGACCATAACTCTCAGGCCTCCTCTTCTGCTCCCCTTAAATCCTGGTGGACCTCCAAGCTGTTGCCCTTGACCCTCTTCAATCCTGCTTGCAGGGAGAGCTACTTGAAATGCACAGCAGACCCCACTTTTTGTGCAAAGCAGGTACATGTATGAGAATAATGTTTACAACAACAGACATTAAAGGGTAATCATTGTCATTCCTGCTAATGCCAGTTTCTTATGGTTTTCTAAAAATCTTTCTTTACCTTCTGTATTGTTGAAAGGTTTTATAAATCAGTAAAACAGCTCACTCACACACAATCTCAACCTCTGATGTGTATTTTTAAATATAGGGCCAATCAAGATTTACAGGACATAATCTAATGAAGAGACCATAAGACACTTAACAGGAAAGGATCTACACCTAAGAACATACTCTATTAAAGCATATCTACTTATTGTTCCAGATGAGGCAACATAAAACTACGAAAAAAAAGTCCATTCTCAGAATTTGGCATTCTGTAGCACAGAATAGATTCAGCCTTGCCGAAGAGAACCAAATAGGTGAGATTGTGATTGTAATTAAATGCTTGGGTGATCCTCAGAGCCCAAAGCCCAAGGGAGAGTGGGCGACAGAGCCCAGAAGTCAGCTTTGCCCCAAAAGCATTTGCCAAATTCAGTGAAATGCAGCTTTGGTCTTCACAGCCCAAAACCCAGGGCTTGGCCACCAAGTGGGGCCTAAGAGGAAACCTGGAAAAAGCTACACCTCCAAAGAGGACCACACCTTCTGGTGAGAAAAAACTGCAAACAGGACCCCTCAGCGTCCGCTTGACTTGAGCCAGAGCTAACATGTGAAGTGGTCCTGGGGTGGTCATACGCTCGGGTATCTGGCAGAAACAAATATGGACTTTGTCTGAGGGAAACCATTTTTGAGCCATAGTTCAGAAGGGCCCTACAGAAAACACCCTAGAAAACAAGTCCTCCCTCTTAATAAAATATCACCCTGCACACAGGGAAGAGACAGCATCAGCAAATGCCAGAGCACAGAAGCAGAGACTGTGGCTCGAGATTTGGGGACTAGCACAGGAAGCTTCGAGGTTTCTGGTAACATGTTATTTCATAGGCTGGGTGGTGGGGACATACATATTTTATATTCTTAATGCTCCATACATATTTTATATTCTTTTGTGTCAATTCAATAGAGTAAAAATAATTTAAAAATTATAAAATGTCCATTCTCCTTACATTCATCTCTAAAGTTCAAGCAATGTCAAATAAAACACCAGCGAGACTTTTCAGGACTTTGACAATCTGATTCTAAAGCTGATATGGAAGGATAGCAGTCCACGAATTCTGTGGCAGTTTCGAGAAAGAACAGACTGGTCAGGCTAGGGGGGAATCTGACCCACCAGAAGTTAAGAGAGAGCGAGGGATATTTCAGAGCTATAATTATAGAAAGAGTGGTAGTGGCGCAAAGAGAAAAACAGACCAGTGGCGCCGTGGAGAACCAAGGCCATGCTGCACGTGAGGAGACCTTCCTCAGTGTTGTGTCTGTGGGGAAGGAGGTCCCTGCAATAGATGGTGAGGGAAAGACAGAGAAAAACGAAGGTGTACGCTGCTATCACAACACTCCGCAGGATAAATGTCAAGAGTTAAGAAGGTAAAAGCTAATTAAAAACATGTAGTGTCTGGACTTTATGACTTAGGATGAAGCAGCTGTTTTAAAATAATACTCAAGATCGACAAATCTGAAGGGGCTTACTTGTAGCAAAACTGAGGCTCTCTGTTCAATGAAGGACACCGAATCTCACTGAAGACAGATGAAGAATTTTGACAAGGCCTTTGCCGTCTAAAACCAACTAGAGGGCCTCCCTGGTGGCACAAGCAGTTAAGACACAACCTATGAAGAAGTCCACAGCCACTGCAGCACGAGTTCAATCCCCAGCCAGCCAGGGAGCTACCCTCATGGCACGGCAGACCTCTCCTGTCTTGCCCGCTGCTCCCCTCAGCAGTGTACTTAGGTCAATCTGCCTGCTCTGTTTCCCACTCTGTCTCTGGTGAATCCTCTCACCCTCCACACCTCTGGTCTGTACCCCAGCTCTTGAATGCAAAAATAAATAAATCTTTAAAAAAATAATAAAATAAAACCAACTAGAGGTCAACACTTAGCACATCTAGGGGAATCCTGAAAATTAAGACAGAGAAAGACACTCGAGAGGCAGAACTCCCCAGTCCCCAGAAGCACAGGAGGAGGGAGATGGGTAGGCTTTGGTCAGGTTTAAAGCAAATCAATTTTTAAATCGAACCTTATAGTAAGACAGGCATGTAATAACTGAAAGCAACTAAAAATTATGGATGCTGCCCAAAATGATGTTTGGAGGAGGTAGAAAAACTTGATATAAGGTATGTGGGAGCAATGACCTGAAGAAATAAAATCAATGTGGATTCTCTAACAAATTGAGACTCCTCAATAAACAAATACAGGAGGGGATGTGTAGCATCGTCTTTATGCAAATTAAATGATCATATAGCAACAATACATCATCTTTAATGATGTCTATTAAACAGATTAGGGTAGGAGCCTTTTTGGGGGAAGATGATGGAGAGAAGTTAAGGCAGTGATAATCAAGCTAGTGATGACAGAGTGAGGACTCTTACCTGAGAAATATGATTAACTAGATCCCAGAGAAAAAAAGGAAAGAGAGATCATATACATGGGCATTCTCATACCACAGTGAAATAAAACCAGAATCCAATAACAAAGTGTGAAACAATCCATCAATGGGGGGAAAAATTAACTTTCAAAAATGCTAAAGTAAAAACAAATATCTATAATTAGAGTGCAGAAAAAATAAGTATCCCTGATCATACCCTTTTAATATTAAAGAAGATAAAATGAAAATAAATTTTTGTTATCGTCATTAATTATTTATTACTGCATATTCAGCTCAGGACACTGGAGAAGGAATTAATAAAGACAAAAAGGGGAAAATTCATGCATGAGAAAGCAGAAAATCACAGACTTGAAAAAAGAAGTCCACAGTTCGTTCTTTAAAAAACAACAAAAATAGATAAGCACCTTGTCCTACCAAGAAAAAAAGAAGAAAAGGAAAATGCAAAGATTTAATGGTATAAGTAGAAAAAGGACTAAGAACCACATGCAAGGAAAATATACTTTCTCAGAATCTGAAGAATGTTTATAACTTCCTTTTTGTGGATTTATATTCTGGATGAAATGACTAATTTCGAAGAAAATGCAAACCATCTAAGCCCAACAACCAAGGGAAATAAAACTTAAAATATTGCCCAAGATCAACCCCTTAAAGGAAAACAGGCCTAGCTAGTTTCACAGGCAACTTCTACCTAACGTTTAAGGAACAGATAAGTTACCTTACTCCGAATGAATGTTCCAGAATGTGGACCAATATTTTTCAAGTGAAATACAGTCTTTATTCTATAATCTGCTGCTGGTCTAGACAAGCATGTGATCTATGGAGCACAATCCACACCACCTCTGTGTTTGTTGTTTTCTGCCTGCAGTGTGCCCCTTTCCTGGGCAGTGTACCCATCCTGGGTAGAGTCCAAGACCCAGCACAGGGCGTCTGTTGGACAAATGCATAAATTAAACATGTTCTAAAAAAAGACAGTAAAAATCTGAAGCCAACAGATGAGTGAAACAAAAGCACACCATGACCAGGAAGGGATGGTCCTGGCACGCGGGAGAGATGGAACTGACTCTGCACAGAGTCAGGGCACAGGGAATCTTAGAAGCTGAAGAAGACATGTCTTATGACACTCGTTCCTGAAATGCCACACTGATACAGAAAGGAATGGCTCTTCCCGACATGACATGTTTCATGATGAGGTAGAAGTACTTCCATGAAGCTCAGCCCAAAAAAATCCACTGAAAAAGTGAAAATGAAAGAAGGTTCTGGTCGTGCTAAGGTAGAAGCTACAAGTCCACTGGTTTTGGTTTTTGTTTTTTAAAGATTTATTTATTTATTTATTTATTTATTTATTTACACAAGCACTGGGTACAGTCAGAAGCGCGGGAGGGTGAGAGAATTCACCAGAGCCAGAGGGGAGAGCAGAGCAGGCAGACTGACGAAGTACACTGCTGAGGGGAGCAGCGGGCGGCAGGAGAGGTCTGCGCGCCATGTGGGACCCTCGCCGGCGGCCAGGGATCGAACCGTTGCTGAAAGAGGCTGCAAGCAGCTTCGCAGCCCAGCGCTCAACCGCTGCACCATCAGGAGGCCCAAGTCCACTGTTTTTAATTCAAGTTTAAATATGTGGAAAATATAAGGTGACTGGCAGTAGAAGGAAACAGATATGACAACTTCTAAACTACTACAGAGGAAAAGTGGTGGGGCAAGAAATCAAACCAAAATGTAAGGCGGGGGAACAAAAAGAAACATTCTTCTTGGTAAATGGATTAAAGGACAGGCTCGCAGATGTGTTGGGGAAAAAAATAGTTTCCAGCTTAATGGTGTCTAGAAGAAACAAACCTAAAACAAAATGACACAGTGTCTGCTGGAAGACAGAGTAGTTGTTTTGGAATCTAGCTCCAGACACTGCAAAAGACGGAGAGAGAAGAAAGAGGCATACATGTTGAAAAGATGAAGGCAAATTTATCATTCCTAAAATTAAGTGAATCAACTAGATCCAGGAAAGTTGCTTATTGCAAAGTAAATACACACCAAAAACCAATAAAAAATACTAACACAAAATATAATGAAAGGGGCCTCCCCTGGTGGCCAGGCGGTTGAATGCCTCTCTGTGAAGCTGTCAGCGGCCTCTGCAGCGCCGGTTCAATCCCTGTCGGCCAGAGAGGGTCCCACATGGCGAACAGACCTCTCCTGTTGTGCCCGCTGCTCCCCTCAGCAGTGTATTTCAGTCAATCTTCCTGTTCTGTTCCCCGCTCTGTCTCTGGTGAATCCTCTCACCCTCCCGCACATCTGACCTATACCCCGGTTCTTGTATAAATGAATAATAAATCTTTTTTAAAAATACAATGAAAGAAAACATACTGCTTACAGTAATGACATAAAGCACTGAGGAATAAAATTAAACAGCAGCTTATACCAATTATGTGGAAAAAATGTCTGCTCTGGGGACCTAAAGAAATAGAGCAAAATAGTCTATTTCCCCCAAATTAATCTATCAATTTCCACCAAAATTGCCACATAGTTTTGTTTTTGGCATTATACTAAAATTGTTTGATTAGAATGAACATGGGAGACCAGCCAGGTAAATTATTTAAAAGTAACTGAATAAGGAAGAGGACCTGCCTTACCACATATAAAAAAAATTTACAAAACTACAATAATTTCAACAGAGTGGTGATGGCACAGGAATGAGACAGCAAGTGGCAGAAACAAACCAGAATAAGATGGGAATGCAGAAAATAAAAAAGAGGACATTTCTAATTCACTGCCAAAAAAAGCATAAGTATTCAATAAAAGAATTTTTATATAACTGGTTACATTTGGAGAAAAATATTTGGAAAAAATTAAATTTGATTCCCTTTCTCAACCTTACAAATGAATCAAAATTAAAGCATTTGAAGAAAACAATTAACAACATGTATGAGTAAATAATTTTATAATTTGGGGGTAGGGAAGGTACTTCTAAGCACAGCACAAAAACTACAAACACAAGGGAAATAATGATAAATGTGAACACATCAAAATTTTAAATAACTGGGGGAAAAAACCCATACCAAGGAAAGGTAAATGATGGACAAGCAGGTAAAATATTGTAAAGCTGTTTACAAAGGGTTAGAACTTCAGTTCCCAAAGTTTTGGGGGTGACTTTTACTTTGAGATAATTGCAGACTTACAGACAAGTTAAAAGTGTTGTGATTTTGGGGCCTCCCTAGTGGCGCAAGGAGTTAAGCACCGCACTATGAAGCAGTCCACAGCCTCTGCAGCACGAGTTCAATCCCCAGCCAGGGAGCTACCCATATGGCGCAGCAGACCTCTCCTGACTGGCCCGCTGCTCCCCTCAGCGGGGTATTTCAGTCAATATGCCTGTTCTGTTCCCCACTCTGTCTCTAGTGAATCCTCTCACCCCCACATCTCTGGCCTGTACCCCAGCTCTTGTATGTATAAATAAAAAAATCTATAAAAAAAAGTGTTGTAATTTTACCCAGATCCACCAATTATTAATATTTTACCATATTTGTTTTATATTCTCTCCATCAATATGTATGTGTACAGTTGACCTTTGAACAACAGTTTGAACTGTGCATGTGAAGTTTTTTCTATCAGAGGGCTCTGTACATACAAGATTCAACCAATCACAGATGTTGAAAAGATGAAGGCAAATTTATCATTCCTAAAATCAAGAGAATCAACTAGATCCAGGGAAGTTGCTTATTACAAAGTAAATACACACCAAAAACCAATAAAAAGTACATACAGGAATCCACATAGGAGCCCACGGAGATGGAGGGCTAACTATATGGGATTTGAGCATCCTTAAATTTTGGTATCTTTGGGGGACAGGGGAAAGGAGGGTCCTGAAACCAATCTCCTGAAGTTCCCAGGAGATAACAGTAGTTAGTTTTGGAGGCATCAAAACTTATACACACATTTTTGACTGTGTGTGGAGTCTTCACCCCAACTTCCATGTTGTTCAACAATTAAGTGTGTCTGTGTGTGTGTGTGTGTGTGTGTGTGTGTGTGCGTATAGTCCCCCTTAACCTTGGTTCCTTGTTTTCCATGGTTTCAGTTACCTGAGGTCAACTAAGGTCCCAAATCATTATGTATAATAAGATATTTTGAGGAGAGACCACATCACATAATTGTTATTTTGGTATATATGTTGTTACAATTGTTCTATTTTATTACTAGTTTTTGTTGTAAATCTTACTGTGCCTAATTTATAAATCAAATCTGTATCATAGGTTCATATGTATAGGGGAAAACAGAACATACAGGTCTTGGCCCTATACATGATTTCAGATATCCACTGGGAGTCTTGGAATAGATCCCTCAGGGATAAGAGGAGTTTCTGTACTATAATGAACCACTTGAAATTAAATTTCAAAACACACTATGCTCTTTTACTACTAATTACTATAGCATATAATATTCCAATTTTTTAGAAATCAATAGAAACAAGTCCTTTTAATAGAAAAATATGGGCAAAGGAGAGGGAAAAGTATAAATGGTACATTGAACTACTAGTGTTGTAACAGGGTGGTCCCCAGGAAAGGGGGAGGTTCCAGGTTCCCTGGCCCACCCAAGGAAGGGTGGAGCTGAGCAGGAAGAGGAGAAGCTGCAGAATAGACTGAGGAAGGAAGGAAGCAGGATGGAGCCAGGAGACCTGGAGGAGGCGCATGGAGCCTAGAGACACGTGAAGAAACTGCGCTTGTCTTTGGGTTGTGGACTGGGTGACACAGACGTGGGTGAGACCCATGGGGAGGTGACAATGGCAGCTTTTATCTTGATGTTGATTTTGCTCTTTTCCTTCTGGGCTTGTCTGGTTGTTTCTGACCCTTTTCTGTGGGTCCCCACAGGAAGATGCTTTAGACTTGTGGCAGGCTTTGGGGCCTTGTTCTGGGCCAATCCCATATGGATGGACTTTTACCCACGAGGGGACGGGTAACTTTGGGTGCTTCATTTAGAAACTAGACTCTTTGCCTTACCTGTATTGTTTCCTAGTTTTATTAAAGTTCCTTCCCATTAAAGTCTCCTATGTTTTGTGTTGGTGCGGCGGATGGCAGAACCCATTTAGAATAGGCAGGTTTGCGGGGCTTGGGCTACCCCTCTCCCTGTCCTATAACAGATTTGGCGTCCAACGTGATTTAGGACAGAGCTATCCGTGGTTAGTCAGCCCCATGGGGAAACTGGGCTTCCCTATGGCACTGGCTACCATAAGCGCAAATGTGATTTTTGGTTTCTCCAGTGTGTTTGTTTCATATGTCGATTTGCTGTTGAAAAACTGGCTTGGGCTTTATGAAGATCTGTGTGTAATTTGTTTGTAGTGACTTGCTAAGACATTTGATTTTGTGGAAATTGTTCTGCTCAACAGTTTTACTCAAAAGATTAGGCAGTACATTGGACCATGTGGCCAGATCAAAGATGGCCTCTGAGGCCACTTGGCATGCTCTTGTAAAATTCAGAGGTTCTTGTTGCTAGGACTTTGGAACTTTTTTTTTCTTTCTTTTTGTAATCTCTACTGTCTCATTAGCATTTCTAAAGGCAATAATGGTTCTTCAGTGGTATGTTGCTTTGTCTTTGGCTACTTCCTGCTCTCTGCCTGATGGATTTTGCAATCCAATTGTGGGGCAGTGGTGTTTAAATTAGCAAATGTATGCCTGGGTAGCCTTAAGCAGTAACTGGTAATTGCTGGTATCCTTGATGGATTCTTGGAGATAACTTGAATTTTTGCAAAGTCTGGATCAGAAAAATTAACAAGATTTTGTCTGAGTCTGAAAGGATTTGCTACTGTGAATTTTGTCTACACAATTTGTTTTGGGCATGTTTGCCATTTTGAATACTGGATTTGTTCAATTGCTGGTGTAAGACAAGATTCTAAGTTTCTGCTTCCTACTGAGGAAGGTCTGTTATGGAAAGCACTCTTTAGAGTGCATCATGTAACTATACCAGGTTTTCATACCTGTGTTGTTGTTGTCCCTCCCTATTGTGGGGGAGGTGTAATCTGTGCTTAGATGTTTAATCTGCTCTTTCAGCTTCTGTCCCAGAGTGGCTAACAGAAGTAAGGATATGACTCCTTTTAATTGAAAGTTAATTACTGATATTTTGATTTTGCTTTTACAGGTTCTATTCCAGGAAACCCAAGGAGTGCCTGCTTGGTGGCTAACAAGAGATGACTCCTTTTGCTTAAAAGTTAACTGTTACTTTTATTCTTTCAGTTGCTGTACAGAATACCCCAGGATTGACTTCTAACAAAAAGTCTTCAACACTGAAAACCCTAATGTGATAAACAAGGTCGTGTAACTCTTGTGATTAATAAAACTTTTCCTTCCTATTTCCAAAGTTTTAGGTTTGTAGGATGACAACCGGAAATTTTTCTGCCAGCAACACTCCACATTTTTTTTGGACTTTGACATTTTTTTTCTGAGCCTATGGAGTAAAACTGCAGTTACATAACATATTCTACGTGGCATAACTAAAAAAAAACTGTCTTTGTCTATACGTTGTATGTCTGTATGTCCTTGTGTCTAACTGTCTTGACCTCCAGTGATCGACAAATTGGTATACATGGTGCCCATAGATGTTGAAAAAAAAAAAAGTCTCCAGTTATGATAAAAACAAAAAGTTATGGTTTGATTGTCAACATTGTTCTACTGAACGAAGCCGGTGCCTTCATAGAGATTGAATATTGTTGTTTCTGTTAATTTTCTCATATTTATGGCAAAGCTTCCCAAAAATCTAAATTCAAATACAAATTTGGTAGCCTGTCATTTGACTGATGCAAGGAAATTTTGTGGAACCTCAGTAGAGCTCCTGAGACACTCCACGAAGTTTCTCCCTTTCCTCCTGGGAAGGCATTAGATGAATTTGTTCTATTTGGATTTTACCTAATGAAGTAAAACTGGAAGAGAAGCATTGTCACTTGGGAAAATGGTAAAACTTTGGTATGTACAAAATGTTAACAGTAGTTTTCTAAAATGTGTATGAAAAAACCTCTCAGTATCTGGTATGTATGTAAATTGTCAATGGTGATTGTCACCTTGTAATATTGTATAATTCAATTGTTTCACATCTACAGAAATTGTTTCTGGAAATATAGGGAAAAAAGGTCTCAACAGATTCCTATTGATGGAACTGTTGAGAGAAAAAAAAACTTTCCTACAAAGGACTGAATAGACCTGGAAATACACCTGACATTTACTAAGGTTTCTTTGACATACTAGAAATTTTTTTATGCATTCTGTCCTGAATCCACGAAGTTTTTGTTTTGTTTTGTTTTGTTTTGTTTTGAGTACCAGGATCTGCAGAAAGGTTGTAATTTTTTTTCCAGCAAAACTAACTTGTCACATTTTCTCTCCCCTTGATACCAACACAGCATACAAATAGTGGTAGTAATTTTGCTACTTATCTTAGAGTCTGTTTTTGCATAACTTACATAGGGATTTTGCCTGTTTTAAAAAAAAAATTGGACGTGAGTTTGATTGTGTGGCTTTGTGTGGAGTTCTTCCAAAAAGTTGAAAAAGAGCTGAACCAAGAAGAGGAGAACCTGTTTGCCTTGTTTGTAGGGTTCCAGAGACCTCCAAAGAAGGTGAGGAAGCTTGCCTCCATTGGCAGGACTGGACAACCCGGCCAACGAAAATGCCCTGGTACCCTCAAGAAGAGGAAAGCCCAGGTGGAGTCTGATGAGACCAACTTTGTACCTGAAGCCTGCATCGACCGGATGCCAACGGTTCGCTCTGATCCTATATGGAGTATTTCAACAAAGCCAGCTAGAAATTGCTCTTGGTTGTTTCTGCCCTGTGATTTTATGCAAAAATGGGAAAAATGGTTTAAAGGTAGATTTAATTTGCAAACTTTTGCTATCCTGTTAAACTTTGGGATCAAGGTTGAGAGAATTCGTTTTTGCATAAGTTGAACCATTTTAACACTTTTTCCCTGTGATTTTGATATATTTGCTATCTTGTTTTAGCCAATGCTCCAAATTTTTTTTTCTTTTGGCTTGGATAATGGATTATTTTTAAGTAATGAAACTGTCATACTGGACATTCATGGACAATGCTGCTGACTAATTGTTGCTTCTCTTACATACATTGTAACCCTGAAAAAAGACTGTCTCCTAAGATTACACCATGACATCTGTGCCACCATAGATATGGTGGAATAAAAATTAAAAGGGGGGATTGTAACAGGGTGGTCCCCAGGAAAGGGGGAGGTTCCAGGTTCCCTGGCCCACCCAAGGAAGGGTGGAGCTGAGCAGGAAGAGGAGAAGCTGCAGAATAGACTGAGGAAGGAAGGAAGCAGGATGGAGCCAGGAGACCTGGAGGAGGCGCATGGAGCCTAGAGACACGTGAAGAAACTGCACTTGTCTTTTGGTCGTGGACTGGGTGACACAGATGTGGGTGAGACCCGTGGGGAGGTGACAATGGCAGCTTTTATCTTGATGTTGATTTTGCTCTTTTCCTTCTGGGCTTGTCTGGTTGTTTCTGACCCTTTTCTGTGGGTCCCCACAGGAAGATGCTTTAGACTTGTGGCAGGCTTTGGGGCCTTGTTCTGGGCCAATCCCATATGGATGGACTTTTACCCACGAGGGGACGGGTAACTTTGGGTGCTTCATTTAGAAACTAGACTCTTGGCCTTACCTGTATTGTTTCCTAGTTTTATTAAAGTTCCTTCCCATTAAAGTCTCATATGTTTTGTGTTGGTGCGGCAGATGGCAGAACCCATTTAGAATAGGCAGGTTTGCGGGGCTTGGGCTGCCCCTCTCCCTGTCCTATAACAGTGTTAGGGGGAAAAGGATGTCCCAGGAACCCGTTTAATATCGGGGTTGCTCTATAACACTAGCATCTATATTTGAACTTCCCTTGTCCCTTCAAAATTTATTTAGAAGGTGAGTTCTTTCCCTGAGACTACATATAAACTTGGACAAAACCAGAATGTTTTGCTGACTGTGATTAATGTAATCATAATCACTACAATTACACTGTCACATAAACATCTCAGTTCAGAAATCAGAATATCTATTTCCATGCAGTAATCACAAGGCTAAATTTCATTTAAAAAAAAAAATATCCCCACTGCCATCTAGGGGTTTGGCACTGGAGGCCCGGGAAGGAGGAAGCCAGGTCTGTTTTCTCCCCACCCCTCCCTTTAGATCCCCCCTCCTACCCCATCCTGCTATGGCTTTATGCTGACTCTGCAAGGTTCAAGCAGGAGAGCGAGGAGGCAGGAATGCTGGCTTGTCTCGCCGGCACTTCCTGCTATCTAGGCCTGGGGAAGATGTACTGCAGTCTCTCCCCTGGAGAGGCACGCATCCTGCTAAAATTCCTTCTGGGAGACTCGAGGATACCCTCAGTCCATCCTGTTAGAAGGGCTGGGTGAGAGCACAGGAGAATCTCTCCGGAGAAATCTTCCTCACAAAATTACCTCCTGCTCCACCCTCCTTACCCTTCAGTACCAAGTGTAGTAGATTATCAGTCACACAATTCTCTTTGAATTCTGGTACCAAGTGTGAAAGGTCCATGCAGGGGGCCGGAATGCAGGAGCCAACCAGGAAGCCCACCTGGGGGGCAGGAATGCGGATACCTGCCTGGAGGATTCAGGCGGTGCGCCTCCCCCTTCCCCCCCACGAGTCTCTTCTCAGACAAAGAACCCCCTACCTGCCCCACGAACCTTTTCGCGCCCTACAAACATTTCCCGCCGAACGAGCCCACCTGACCTCTCCTCACCCTATAAAACTCTGCTTCCCCCTAACAACGTGCGCGACTCCACTGACCCCCGCCTTGGGTCTGTGAGGTCCGCCCGGGGCGCAATAAACTTTCCCTTCCCCCAAGGAAGCTTGGCCTGGCTGTTCTTTACCGCGCCGAACCTTTCAAAGTGTATTCTGATGACTTCCTTGAAACTTCCTATTAAATATTCCATTACACAAGTAAGTTATAAAATAGCTCAATTTCATGAAACCAAAACAAAAATTAAAGCTTTAGTGTGTCAAAAGTTAGGACAAAAAATAACACCTAATGCTGCTGATGTGGAAAATAAGGCCCTCGTCTACTGTTGGTATTAACACAAATGGGACCACATCTTTGAGGATGCTAATTTATTGATATCCACTAAAATTCTAAATAGGCATATAACGATCTTGTAATTATTCTTCTAAAAATGCAATCTAGAGAAATACCTGAACAAATGTGAAAAGATATATGAAAATGGTAAGAAAATACTGAAATGAGCTAAAATCTCTATCAATTGGAGAATGGTTAGATAAATTATGACATAGTCATATGAAAGAATCATTATCCAGCAGTTAAAGGGAATGGAATAAATTTATATTCACAAAGAAAGCATCCCAAATATATTTCAAGTGAAAATTTAAAAGATGGATAAAATTATAATTTTTTGTTAAAAGTCAAAACCAGAAAAAAACCTAAAATGGTTTAAATATGTATAGAAAGAAATGTTAGTGGTATAAATGAGACAACTTAGAGTGGAAGCTTCTAGGTAGCTTGATTATAGGAAAGTCTCATTTTCTAATTTTTTCATGTATGTATTACTTTTTTTATAAGAAAATGTGTACATTTACTTTCAGATCACAAAACATAGTATTTTAAAATAAGATAACAATGGAACCACAACAGTATAAATTTAAGAGATGAATCCAAAACTTAACTAAAAGATGATTTCATGGCTTTAAATAGTTCAAACACAAACCTGGAAAGAGTAAATCTTTTTTTTTTTCAAGAAGACTGAAAATTAAAACCAAATCACTCTGAAGGAAAGCAGAAGAAAGACTACTAGAAACAGAAAATAATGAAATAAACATTTAAAAAATTAACTACATTATAGGCCATCAAACATGTCTCAACATATACCATACAACTAGTGTTACTGTAGAACTAAGTTTGTGACTAACAGGAAATTGAGTTAGAAATCAATAATGAAAACAAACATGTATTTGGAAATGTGAAAAAAAATTCTAAATAATGGTAAATATGAAATAAAAATGAGATTATGTAAATATTTAAAACTAGACTGATAAAAATGATACAAATCAAAATGTGTGGCACTAGGCTAAAGCAATATTTAGAGAGAAATGTGTAGCCTTAAATACTTGTATCAGCACGGGGCCTCCCTGGTGGCGCAGGAGATTGAGCTCAGCATTGTGAAGCTGTCTGATGCCTCTGCAGTGCCAGTTCGATCCCAGCCGCTGGCGAGAAGCAGACCTCTCCTGTCTCACCTGCTGCTCCCCTCAGCAGTGTATTTCAGTCAGTCTGCCTGTTCTGCTCCCCACTCTGTCTCTGGTGAATCCTCTCATCCTCCCATGCACCCAGGGAGGAGGTACCCGTTCTTGTATAAATAAATCATAGGAAAAAAAAAAAAAAACCTTGCATTAAAAAAAAAAAAATTGTATCAGCAAAGAAAAAAAAGACAAAAAATAAAGTATTAGGTGTTCAACTCAAGAAGTTAGCCCCTAAATTTGATTTATGAGAGTCTGGCAAAATGGTGGCAGAGTGACAATGCTGGGCTCACCCCCTCCACATAATCACAACTAGATGACAGCAGAACAAAGCCAATAACCCCAACAGAAAAACAGGAAGCTACTGCACACAGCAGGAACAACCGTCATTGAAAGGGGTTGCAAAGCATTTGAGAAGATTCAGGCCCACTTATGACAAAAACTCTAAACTAAACGGGGATAGTAGAAACCTACCTCAGGGCCTCCCTGCGGCGCACTGTGAAGCTGTCCGCAGTCTCTGCTGTGCGGATTCAATCCTGGCCTGCTGGGGAGCTACCCACATGGCGCAGCAGACCTCTCCTGACTCGCCTGCTGCTCCCCTCAGCAGTGTATTTCAGTCAGTCTGCCTGTTCTGTTCCCCACTCTGTCTCTGGTGGATCCTCGCACCCCCCGCATCTCTGGCCTGTAACCCAGCTCTTGTATGCATAAATAAATAAATCTTAAAAAAAAAATCAAAAACTCCATTTATAATTGCCTCAAAGAGAATTAACCTAACTAAGGACCTATATCATGAGAACTATAAGACATTATTAAAGGACCTAGTGACATAAAGAGATGAAAGGGCACCCCATGCTTATGGAGGGGGAGAATCAATATAAACAAAATGATTCTCCTGCCTAAAATGATGTACACGTTTAACACAATCCCCATCAAGACACCAGCAATATTTTTCAAAGAAATTGGCCAAAATATATTGAAATTTCTATGAACCACAAATGACCTTGAATAGCAAAAGCAATCCTGACAATAAAAGAGAGAAACAAAGGCATCATGTTACCTGACTTCAAACTTTACCATAAAAACAACATGGTAATGGCACAAAAATAGATATATGAATCAATGGAACCAAATCAAATGCCCAGAAATAAATCCACATACATATCCGTTCCTAAACTATGATAAAGCCACAACCACCATACAACGGGGAAGGAACAGTCTCTTTATAATGAATAGTGTCAGGAAAACTGGAAGACCACACATAAGAGAATGGAGTTGAATCACTTTCCAGCTCTATAAACAAAAACAAATTCCAAATGGATTAAAGATTTAGACATAAGACCTGCAACAATAAAATATATAGAAGAAAACATTGGTAATATGTTCCAATAAAGATTTTTTTTAAAGATTTATTTATTTATACAAGAACCGGGGTATAGGCCAGATGCAAGGGAGGGTGAGAGGATTCACCAGAGACAGAGCCGGGCTGTGAAGCTGCCCGCAGCCTCTGCAGCACCGGTTCGGTTTAAAAAAAAAAAAAAAAAAAATCACAAGGCAATGCTATTTCTGTTTCTCACGCATCAGAATGGCAAACATTTTATAGTATGACAGTATCAAAGCTGGCAAAGACATGGAGCAACAGAATTCTCAAACACTACCATAAGAATATAGGTTAAAAGAACAACTTTGGGAAACAATTTGGCAAGTACTATTAAAGATGAAGGTATGTACAAGCCTAGGAGCCACAAGTGCCTAGCAGAACATACCCTGTCCAGAAATTCTGGAATGTGTAAACAGGGAAATGTGTGTAAGGATACTAGTAACAGCAGAGTATGGGATAAGAGAAAACTGGAAACTACCTCAATATTTACAAGCAAGAGGAGGGGTTAATCAGGTCGTATTCACAAAAGACTCTTGTAGATAGAGCTGTTAATGAATTACAGCTACATAATCAATATGGAAAAAATCTCAAAAACAAGGTTGAATAGAAGATGGGAGAGTCAGAAACATGCTTATAAAATGCTGTCATTTACGCAAAACTGGGTGCACCAGCAACCGACCCAGATCTGGGCATGTGACTAATGTTCAGAAGTATTCAAATGACCCAAAAGTATTGCCAGACTTACCGTCACCGTGGACAGGAACAAAATTTTACAGACTGGGAAACAGAAGAGCAGGGAAAGGCAAGTTTCCCAAGCTTTCCCGGTGCCATCCGAAAGGCACCAAAAGGCCCTCTGTCCTGTCCACATACTCCGTACCTGACATGAATCCAGGCCCCAGTAAGCAGTGGCGCACAGTACGTCCTGCCCGATGAACTTCTTTTGGTCCTTTAAGAAGAGGAACTGGTACTTTTTATTGCAGACTTCATTGTTTACAATCTTGACAGCCATCTCCTGAAGGCTTTGGGGGGCCTTTGTGGTGTCTGGAAAGAGACCGATCCTGCCTCGTCATCCCTGCAGTTCTTCGGCACGTCCCATCTTGGAGTTGTCTACATTAGCTAATGTGGGAGGTAGGGCCCCTTCCCGAGGTGGTCACTTGTAAAGGTTCAGCCCACAGGCTGCCTTTTGAAATAGCCCAAGAGCATTCAAAAGACTAAGCAGAAGTCTCCCCAGGAGCTGAAAGAGGACAAGGAAGATCACCCTAATAACTTGGGTCCATGAACTTGAAGGTCGTTCAGGCAAGTGGCAAGACCCTGAAATGGGCCACCCCCTGGAAGGCAAGTCCCCACAAGGCTCTTAGATTCTAGAACCCCAGGGTGGCCCCCAAGGTGTCAAATCTCCAGGAATCATTGGGGTCTCAAAGTTACAAGTGTCTATGATAAATGCCCAGTGCCTCAGTATCTCCTGAGATACTTGTGCCACCAGCATATAGAGAGCCTCATTAATAGCCAAGGATTAATTTCCTGCCATGCTGCACTGCAAGGGCTTGGCATTAGATTGAGCTTAACTTTGGGAACTGAGGTCCTTGCATGGCCCATGTCTTTTATACTAGGGCATTGTGTACATCTTGCTGTCAATGGCAGCCAAGACTTGTGCAGCACATGGAAGGGCATGTGGGTTGACAGAGGGAGGGAATGAGTGAAGGAACAAATGAATGAGCCGCTGGGGGCATTGTATTCAGAAGACACAGGTGTCTGGGGACCTCTGCCTGCTTTCACTCACCTCTAGTATTTACATGTCCCCACCCAATTACCCAGCACATGGTTCCAATAGATGGCTTGAGTTTCTGGTTGGGTAGGCAGACAGGCTGGATAAGAGGGGACCAGGAGATGTCGTCTTTGAGCTTCAAGAGGGCGATGTCCTGGGATATGAGGTTGCTGAAGTCCTCATGAATCACGATGCGACTAAGCTGGAGCTGAGTGACATTTTCTGAGAGGTTTTCGATCCCCGCATTTACAGAATACATTCGGGGGTCCTTGGATCTGCAGGACCATGGGTAGGAGGCACATCACCAACAATGAGACCATAATGGTTGGAGAGACACGGACTGACCATAGGATCATTCAGCCAGGCCCCTGGTCCCAGATCCCAGGATGTCCCAAGCCAGAAAGGAAAGTACCTGGGGCTCATGAGCCATCCCCACTGACCTCTGTAAGCAGTGTGCAGCCGTGAGGACCCACTGCAGGTGGATGAGGGTGCCGCTGCAAATGTACGCGCCCATGAATAGGATGCTCACCTGCCATGGCCACTTGCCTACCTCCTCCAGCTTCCCCTTAACCATCTTGCAGGCCAGGTTGGTCTGACCGCAGCCCCTGAACCAGGTCTCTAAGGAAAGAAGTAGAATGGGGCTGTCAGCCCCATGCACATGCTCAGGTAGCAAAGGGCAGGCTTCGGAGCCTGCACACAGCAGACCGCTGAAGCAGAGAAAGTCATCTTCCAGCCATCACAAGAGCAGCTGCCATGCACATGTGAGGAGGGGCTTTTCCCACTGCCCGAAAAAGGCAATCAGAGACACAAAGCCTGCGGGAGCCTCCTACTCTGCTCCCCAGGAAGGGGAGTCTCACAATGAGGAGAAAGAAGAAAGTCCCTGAGTTAGGAGACACATCCCTGCTCACAGATGCCATGCCAACATGTCTTCTGTCAAGCAGAAGAATGGGCAGTCGGCAGGTGACCCGAGCCAGGGCTGCCACCATAAGATTACATGTGATCGGTTAGGGTGGGACCCCAGAGATCTTCTGAAGCCCCAAACTTTTCACCCATAAGGAGTCTATTGAAACTGGTGTTGAAGCCTTGCTCCAGTTTGGTTTGGTTTCCTATTGTGAATGGGGCTATTGGTGGAGCCCACCTCTCAGATGGCGCCCGAGCAGTGCCTTATGTAGACTAAGTGATCACTCACACATCACAACATCCTCATCACAAGTCCTGGTTCTCCTAGATTATGCCTCCCAAACAAACTTATCTGTTCCATGGGTGTTGGTTTGTTCCCCAGTTTTCTAATGAGTTTACTCCCTCATGGTCACCCAGCAAAGTTAAACTGCCTGCACGCCATCTGGGTCCTCAGGTTTGGCGCACCATTAAGTCAGATACAGATGTGCCCATCAGGATATGGAGAAATGGAGATTCTTCGGACATGCCAGCTGACACCACACAAACAAACCCCTTCTGCCTTTCCCCATGTCCCTGAAGGCCTACCATCAACATAGAAAACATCTGTAAGCCTGGCAGAAGCAAATGGAGGGCCCTGAAGATCTCCTGACCCACATGCCATGGCAAACAGGTGCCCAGCCCTCAACAGTTCTCATAATAGAAGGTGGGGGTGGGGCAGGGCATCACTGCTGTTCGAGAATTCTAGAACATGAGATTTGCTTATTCAGGGTAACAGAGGAGTGAGTCTCTGACCTAGGGTTGGGGTTTCACCCAGCTGGGACACCAACGGGAGCCTGGGAATGAGACAGTGTGGTCATGGAGATGCCCCACTAGGGCCACACTGTGGTGCTGCCACCAGGCTCCCCCCTGTAATGGAGCTCCTGGTGCCTGAAGCTGTGACAACACCTGGGATCTGGCCTGTGACAGTGCCTCCTGGGTGCCACTTTTGGCCTTGATGGTGCCCCCCCATGCCCAACTCTGAGTCTGTGAGTGCCAGGTATATGGCCTGTGACAGTGCTGGGTGCCAGGCTTGTGAGGCTCCCCTTGTACAAGCTCCTTTATGAAGCCCTCGTGATTGACCCCCCCCTAAGAGGGGGTTGGCTACTTGCTCCCCCAAGTGATTAAGCTGGTACAATAAGATAACAGTGAGGAGCAGCCTCCCAGCCAGTGGGTGGCACTCATCACCAACTTGATGGTAGAAGGTGGAGCTTTCCAGATTCCACCCCCTGATGGCCTGAACAGGGGGTGATGGGAAATAGGAGCCGAGTTGGGATTTCAGCCCTTAAGCCTCTGGTGTATGGTAGGTGGAGAAGCTGCCTGCTTGCCACGTGCAGCTTTGGCTTGGACCTGGTCTCTTCTCAGAAGACACTACCTGTGGTAGGAGACAGCAACTTAACCACTGGTGAGACACCACCAACCAGTCATCACTTTTCCCCTAGGTTTGCCCGTTTCAGAACTAGCATTTTCCTTTTTCACACAGGTTCTGAATTTTCAAGAGACCACCTGTTCTGGCCTGAGGAGGCAGCTTCCTGAGAAGCAGCAGCTTGCCTGGGTCTTCGTGAATCATCAGAATAAATGACATCTTGGGAACTCTCCCCACTACTCCACGCAGATTCCTGTGCAAGGCCGCAGGCTTCTCCACGAGGTTGGCTCACCCCTGCCCCACCCCACTGCCAGGGTTGTGGAGAGCATGGGGTAGTGAGGAGCACACACTGCTGGAACTGAGTGGACAGGGGCCCCCAATGTGAAAACTGGAATCATGTGGTAAAGCAGACAATGTGCCTGCAGTTCCACTCCTGTTGGTGTGCACAGCAGCAAACAAGGGATTGTATTCAGGTGCACTGCTGGGCAGAGCCCCAGGGTGAAACCACCCAACTGCCGTCAAGGTGGGGCGGAGGCACAGGACTCAAAAGGAGACAGAGACACAGTGAATCTCAAAGACATCCTGTTGAGCAAAAGTCAGACACAAAAAGGTACATCCTGTTTGAAATTCAAAAACAAGCCAAACAAACTATTTTTAGGGCTACATGGCAGAAAATCAAGGAAACGCTCACCCCTACCATCAGATTTCATCAGGGGGAAAGAGAGAGGAGAAAGAAAATCCAGAGAAGAAAAACCCTGTCTATTCTTCTGCCTTTGCGGAAAATAATACCTTAAAGGAACAATCAATCAATAAAACAAAATAAACATCATCAACAAACAGAATAAAATTCTTTATCACCACCACTGTGAATACAGCAAAGTGACATGAAGCAGTTGAAAGTAAAAGGACAGGCAAAAATACATTAAGTATATGCATGCAAAAATAGAAATGGAAATGTTAATTTCTGAAAATGTGATTTGGGACAAAAAAAGAAAAAATTGTGTTGAAAAATAAAAATTACAATGAATATGGAACTCATAAAGTTCTGTTCACTGATAAAATAACATCAAACATAAAGCAAAATCAGCAGTATGTGAGAAATTGAAAAAAACTTCACTTGTAGTGAAAGGGTCTTCTCCAACTCTGTCTTTGAGGGGTGGAGTATCTATAAAAACCACACACTAGACTACTAATAAAACTACAATATCTTTCCTAAAAACTGAAATAGTTTGAATAACATTTTTTACCATGATGTAATGAGAAAAGGATTTAATAACAAAAGAGTAAATAAAATAAACCAAATGATTTGAAAACACTACACATACACTTTGTTGATGTATTTTGAGGAAAGAAAAACATTCTGCAAACAATTTAGAAAATACCAATCATTAGAACAATGCATTGAAAAAAACTTGTGTGTATTCAAGGCAGATCTGTAACCTTAAAAGTATGTATTAAAGGGCCTCCCCGGTGGCGTAGCGGTTGAGCGCTGGGCTGCGAAGCTGCCCGCAGCCTCTGCAGCGCCGGTTCAATTCCCGGCTGCCGGGCGAGGGTCCCATATGGCCCGCAGACCTCTCCTGCCGCCCGCCGCTCCCCTCAGCAGTGTACTTCGGTCCTTCTGCCTGTTCTGTTCCCCGCTCTGGGTCTGGTGAATTCTCTCACCCTCCCGCACTTCTGACTGTACCCAGTGCTTGTATAAATAAATAAATATATAAATCTTAAAAAAAAAAAAAGTACGTATTAAAGAGTAAAGAATGCAAATAATGAATTAAATGTTCAAATTAACAAACTATAAAAGATTCAAAATAAACTCAAGGAAAATCTATAGGAAATAAGCTAAAATTTTATAAAATCACAATTTTAAAACCTTTGTATTTAAAATTCTTCAATTTGTTTCCTTGACTGTCTTCCCTCAGCCCATCCTAGGGGGACCCTAGGAAAATGCCGAGAGTGCATCCTCCCTGCACCCCCCACCCCCAGCCTCAAGCCACAATGCTGGGAATTCAGAAACTGTCTGAAGTGGTTCCAGGTAAATAATATATGTTACGTCCAGGCAGCACACATGCAGTGATGTGAAATGATGAATAGGTTTAGGTACTGATAGAGACAGGTTTTCGAGGCATATAATTTTTTTACTGTATGTTATTAATAATATATATGAGACCCTCTTTATTTTTTTAAATCCAAGATATTTTATTTAAGGATATTAATGATTACTTCTGGGGAGAGGCTGGATATAATTTTGACTTAGTTTAGTAGATCACAAGAATATATTCAGATTGATGTAATTAGACAAAATGTTTTAAGACAAAATATGTAAAAGATGAACTTGTAATACTTTTGTAATCAAGTTTTTCTTTTTTAATGCCATTTAAAAAAATAGAAAGCTGACTGGAGCACACTATGTGGGTTCTTGCCACTACCAGTTTACACAGCATGTTTCAACTGCCCCCTCACTGCATTTACAGAGTACAGATTCCTCATCTACTTTAAAATGAGGAAAGCGAGGTGGCAGGTGCCCAGGCCTTTCCCTATGTGCCAGCAGTAGCGATCAGGCAAAAAGCATCAGCCCCCAATCTAGGGGGGCCTCCCAGCAAAATTAATTCCAGGAGGCCTTCCCCTTCCTTCCACCCAATACCCATAATCACCCAGAAATGAACAGAATCAGCTCACATTTGCACAAATTTAATCTCTGCTATTCTGGTCCCCAATTCCAGAATCCTAGACCATACTTTCCTCCTCATGTCCATCCAAATCCAGGCAGCCAGCACATTCCTCCCCACTGGAGAACCAAAACAGGCCCCAGTCTCCCAGGAGCCACTCTTTCCCCACCTTGACTCTTGTTGAACATAGACACATGCATGACTGTTGTCTAACCTTGATCTGGCGCCATTCAGCAGAGGCCAAGCAGAAAGAAGGGAGGGCGGAGATCAGGGGTCCCTCTGGGGCTGCAGCAGCCAGAACAGAATTAGGAACCAGGCAGAGGTGCGCAGACCTGAGGGAGCCCCACTGTTTATTTGAGTCTTGATCCACTTGCTATATTTCGTGATGCGGGAGTACACGCCTGGATTCTGTACCTTCTCGCAGGCCTTTTCCCAGGACAACACCCCAGCCAGAATCCATCTGCCATCAACTTCGCAAGCCAATGGGCCCCCAGAATCCCCCTGGGCAAAGAGAAAGAGAGATGATGGAGGCTCAAGGCCCAGCCAAGACCCAGGGGACCCAGAATGCCCACCCCTGTGTTCTGTTTGGATGGTTCTTTGAGGATTTCAGTACCTGGGGTCCTCCTTCAGGTCCTCAGCTGGGGATCCCATCCCAGATTATCAGCCAAAAAATCAAAGTCACAGGGGAAGGTAGATGCAAGCAAAACACTGCCTGGTGATGGTGCCAAAGAGGGACACCAAGCAAACCACTTCCCAAGGAGCTTCCCCTCCCCTCACCCTGAAGGAGAGCTGCCAGAATCTCCCAGAAACTCACAGAGCACAAGTTTTCTCCATAATTGGTGGCACAGACCATGTCCCCCAGGACAAGGGGGACAACGCGGGGCATGAGGGACTTCTTGCGGTAAATCCGGTCACACCTCTTGTTGTCCATGATAAAAACCTCGGCCTCCTGCAGCTCTAGGGTCAGCGTGGAGTTGGCTGTGGAGGAGCCCAGTGGAGTGAGAACTGATTCCTCACTCCAGTCAGCCCTGGCCTCTTCCCAGTGTGGTGTGACCTCCATCCTCGAGATTCTACCAAGACACGCCCCTTCACCTCCCTGCCCTCCTTCACTTGGCCCTTCCCTCTGCAGTGCAGACCACGTCTGATAAACCCCAGGGCCTCTCAGGCTGTTTCAGGAACCCATTTTCTGGGAAGTTTATGCTTATGAACCAAGTAGGCCACAATCAAAGTTTCAAATGCAACCACTTACAAATTGAAACCCCCAACCCCACCCTGCTTTTCTCCAGCCTCTGAGTTTTGTACTAGTTGTGGCCCTTCACTAGCAGATGAACACCTGCTCCTCCTTGGGCATTTTAGGCAGACCCTCTGCCCAGAGTTCATTCCCAAATTCCTCCTGGTTTAATCTTAAGATCACTGACAAAGTCTAGTCCTTGTCAGCCTGTACCGCTACATCCAGCCTCAGTTGAGTCCTGGCAAGTGGGACACGTATTCTCAATGCCAATGGCCTGGCAAGTGGCAGATGCTCAATTTATCAACTGAATGAATGAGTGAGTGAATCTGTGAACATGATTCTAAGCTGCTGTAAGAGGCAAATGATCGTGCCCAGCCCAGGCACTGCTAGGCCTGAATGAGCGCCCACAGCAAGCACAATGATATAAACCATGACAACAGTTCACAAGAGAAGTGACCCTGACACACCCAAAGAGGCAACAGCCACAAGTTCCCTGACAGGTACCATGAGGGGGTTCATCAGGCAAGACCCTGAAAAGAAAGGAATGCACCCTCTGTGTATTGAACCCCACCCCCATCCCACCCGACTCACCAGAAAAGCGCCGTTTAACCTGGCCCCAGCCAGTCACCCAGCACTGTATGCCAGTCTTCAGGATGTAGTTGGGCTCTGGGAGGCAGATGGGCTGCACGTACTTGCTGATGATGGCAGGAGTGTGAAGCAGGAGAAGGGCAATGTCACCCATGAAGAAGGTCTGGCCCCAGTACTTGGGGTGCATAATGATGTCCTTCACGGGGATCAAGAGGGCCTTGGTGGGGTCCTTGGGCTTCAGCTTGGAGGTGCCAAGCATTACTGAGTATTCTTTGTTGCTGCAGGAGACAGAGAGCCCCACCAGGCAAATGTCAGGTTCCCAGCAAGACTATGCTCCTACCTGGTGCGAGGACCTCGGCCCTAGCCACAGGCTGCCTGATTTGCTCTGCTAGCTTGGCTTTGCCTGCAAGCCCTCAGATAGGACTGTCTCATTCATAATTCACATTGGCTCAAACAGTGCAGGTGTGTAGGTGTTGATACACATGTGTGTTTTCATGTGTATGGGAGCCAAGGGGATATCCTGGATTTTCCTGTTTCCCTGCTTTTGAGACAGTCTTTGCTGCTCAGTCGCTGGCCCCTGTGAAACCTTGAGCATGACTGGACCTCCTTTCCCACTTACCCCACACTACCTCCCCCTCTCCCATGTTGTTTCACAGAGGAAATGAGGCTAGGCTGGGCCTGTTGCAGCCCTGGGTCCCTAGACCCTGGACATGTGGGCTAAACTCACCCTTGGATGCAGTGGGCAGCAGTCACCACCCAGCTGAGGTCAATGAGGGCCCCTCCGCACACGTGTTCATTTTCCATCTGGATGCTCACCTCCCAGGGCCAATGGCGGGTCATGTCCAAATCATCGGACCACCAGGGTCTGCCACACTCATCAGGATGGAGTGTGGCTGCAGAGACACAGTGGTCACACAGCAGAAGATAAGAAAGACTGAACAAGATGCTCCTTAGGGCCAATTTGCATGAGGCTATACACTCAGGGGGAGACTGAGGAGGAGAGAAGGGTGGGGACCTACCCAAAGGTACTGAGCTAGACAGAAAATGGCAGTGATAGAGATAAATGGCACCAAGACAAAGACAGAGAGCCATCACAGGGAGATTGAAAGATACTGAGGCACACAGGGAGCAATCAGTCAGGATATCAAAGTAGTGGAGAAGGAGCCCTAGGGCAAGAAATTCATGTTTGCATGTCTGGAATAAGGTCCCTGGGTCACACTCCTGAAAGATCATCGCACTTGCAAAGGCCGCTCTCTTCACACTGTGCACAGTCAAGAAAAGCTCCAGACTTCCAGGTCAGAAGTCTGCACACAGACCATTCAACAGAGAGTCCCCTGGTGTGGGGGGCCCACTGAGGACCCACTGAGGTCCCCCACTCAACAGCTTACACACTTGGTTTGCACATCGTTTCCACAGACAAGTTATACAAGTGTATGAACATGATACAGAAACTAAAAATAAGATATAAACCAATTTTTTTTTTTTTTTAAGGAATGCACCGTGATCATGTAGGGCTTGTCTCAGGACTGCAAGAGTGGTCTCGGCATGGAAGAGTTCTCAGGGTATTCTCCATATAACCTGCTCTTTTTCTCAAAAGAGGGAAAGAGAGTGTGCTTTTCTTAAGAGACACAGAAAAAGCAATTTGAAGATTCAACACAGACTTATGACTAAAGAAAAAACTCTAGGAATAGAAAGGAAATTCTTAATTTTATAAGTTACATGCCAAAACCTATAGCAAACATCATATAACATTTAAAAACCGATAAAAAGAATCTTCATGGCCAAAAGCCAGGCATAATGATACTTTGTGAGAAGGAGGTTAAGGGCTCTTCCAGGTCCTGGTACAGCTCTGCTCTCTAACACTGAGGTGAGTGCACAGGTATGTCCACTGTGTCATCATTTCTTGAGCTGGACACTTATAATTTATATACTTTTTATGTGTAGGTAATACTTTGATAAAACGACTTATCCTTAAAATCAATAACATTTCTCTACCCCAGCACAACCAACTAGAAAATATAGTTAAAATAAAATACATTTTTAGTAGCAAAAAATTATGAAGTACCCAAGAACTGACTTATCCAACACTATGGACATTTCTGCAATAATAAAGTTAAAACTCTAATAAGAGACTGATATTGCTCTCCTCCACCATCAGGTGATTGATTGCACTTAGCTGTTCTCACCATGTACTCTCACTTTAAGGACCAAGCGATTCCTGGCCAAGAAACAAAAGCAGAATCGTCCTGTTCTCCAGTGGATTCAAATGAAAACTGGTAATAAAATCAGATACAACTCCCAGGGAAAATACTGGAGAAAAACCAAGCTAGGTCTATAAGGAATCCCACATGAGACAGCACACATATTTATGCTGTACCAAGATCAGTAGCATCTTACTATTTTACATTGAAAACATCACTATTAACTGGACATGTTTTCTCTTTGTATGTCTCTGTACCTAGAAGATTGGTCAGTAATAAAAATTTGAGCTCTTTGGGGAAAGAAAAGAAGAAACACTGAAATTATTAGCAAAAATAGAGACATTCCTCGTTCTTAAGCAGAACAACTAAATATTTTAGATGCAATTTTTCCCAAAATTAACCTATAAAGTCACTTTCCATGTCAGGACTCTTGATAGTTCCTTTATAAAAACTTCATATAAACTTTGATAGTTTAGGAAACTTGATAGTTCCTTTAAAATTGAAATAGAAAAACGAAAGTCTACAAATAGCTCAGTCTTTGAAAAAGTAGAGCAAAGGAAGAACAGTTGTTCTAGCAGATATTAAGACACACAGCAAAGTCATGATAACAGAAACAATATGGCATTCACGAGGACAGACAATATGGCCAAGGGAACAGGGCTTGAGATGGTTCTATGGCATACAGGAATTCAGCGTATAAAGGAGCCACCATAATCAGTGGATAAAGGAAGTACTGTTGAGTAGATGGTGTTAGGAAACTGGCTCACCGTAAGAGAAATAAGAAAAACAAAACTGGATTCCTTTCTCATAGCACTTAAAGACCTAAATGTAAAAGATAAAACTGCTGAGCTAATGTTGGGGTATCATGATCCCACTTACATGAGGAATCTAAGATAGTTACACTCATAGACAGGAACAGAATGGTGGTTTCCAGGAACTGGAAGGAGGGGAAATAGGGAGTTGCATTTTATGGGTATATATTTTCAGTTATGCAAAATGAATATACTCTGGAAATCAACTGTACTGCATTGTACATGTAGTTAGTAATATGTTGTTGTATATTTAAAAATTTCTTAAAAGGGTAGGTGTCATGTTAATTGTTCTTGCCATGGTCGGGGTGGGGGGTGAGTGAAAAAATAAAACAATAGATATACTTATAAAAAAAATGTCGTGGTATCATTTAATAGAGTTAAAACTGAAAACTCTGCACTTCACTCAGCTGAACAATGTTGAGAGACACAAAATGCTAAGAAAAGGAAACAACCACCGGACCTGGCCACAGGTTCACATGACCAATAGGGGGTGATGGAGAATTCCCAGGAATGAGGGAACAGGACAAACAGAACCAGGCAGGACACCTCCTTTGCAGAAGGCCCACCCAAGCCTGATGTTCCAGCAGATAGCAACTGGCAGAGACAGACTCCCCCTGTCATGAAAAAGCCTGTGAAAACTGGTTGTAAAAAGGAGCTCCAAATATTTCTTCCTACACAGAACTATATCTCCCGTACTGAACTACATACCAGGTAGTTCAGTAAATCCACCTTTCTGTTCACTCTGTCTCTGGTGAGTTCTTTCAGCTCCGTACCTCTGGCCTCACCCTGATATTAGACCACCACAGTTAACAGCAGACCATGTGATGTATGGTGGGAAAGTGTTCCTTACACAAAACCTCAAAGCAAAAACCATACAGCATTAAATCAACTAGCCTGATTACATCAAAATCAAGGCTTTTTGAGCCCAGGAACAAAGCTAACAGACAGACTGGGAGGCAATATTTGCAGTATCTAAAATCAACACAAGGTTTTTGTTAGGACTATACAAGGAACTCTAGGAAATCAACAAGAAAAAAGAACAAGAGACAACATGCAGAGAATAAGGCGGGCGATTTACTAGAAGAGACAAGAGGCCAACAGCATATTGAGACAAACTCACTGATAATGAGGAAAATGTAAATTACATCAGGAAGTCATGCTTTTTCCACTAGACTGGCAAAAAAAAGCCAAAAGCTAGATCATGGCTTGGGTTGATAGAGCTGTTGCCATGTACACACTCCCACCAACTGCTCTTAGGACTGCTGAGAGCTGACCTGAAATATGGACACTAGATAAAGGCAGGGGACCGATGTAAGTTTTTGAAGTTGATAAGTGTGCTGTGATTACCTAAGACAATATTCTTAGAAAATACATACCAAGTACTCAGAGATACCACATTATCCTCAGCTGATGTCTGAAAACATTATGTGATTTTATATGAACATAAAAGATTATGTTCCTTCTACTATTTGCATTTTTGCAGCATGTTGTAAGTTTAAAATTATTTCCAAATAAAATGTTTGTCTTTAACGGGGCTGAATGAAAAGAGGAAAAAACAGGGATCTAGAGCATTTAACATTTACGTAAGCTAAAAATACATGCACACAAAACAACAATACGGAGTTTTACAACAAGAACACACACAAACAGAAAGACACACTGAACACACAAGACTGAGAGGAGGATGAAGACCGGGAAAAGAAGTAGACCGTGGATACGAGCAAGAAAAACTAACTTAATCAATCAACCAAACAATCTATACCAAATCGGGGTGGAATGTTGACAGGGCATGTGACAATGCAGCTCATGGACAAGCAGGAGGAACCCACCCTCTATCCCAAGACTAAAGAAAGAGCCAGAGAGACACACAAGAGTCAAGCTCTGCAGACACTGCCACAGGGCCCAGGAGACTCCATTTGCAACTAAGCAGTTTAGAGTTCAAAAGGACTGCGGAAAAGGGTCTGCATCAGCTTCCTGGATATGTCCCCCAAGGGGCTGCAGTTTGCACTGCATTCAAAAAGGTTCAGCATTTCCACTGAAGGTTCAGATACCCTCCTCTACACCTTTAGGTCTCTATGTCCTGGGAGCTGCAGGCTGTTCTTTAGAAAACAGGCTCCTTAGACTAAATTCCAGCTTCCTGCAAATACACTATCTATGTGGCCCTCTTCAGAACATACCCTCCGGGAACTGAGGATTTCCTGCAGGAGGGGCTCACCCTACCCACCTCGTTTGGTGTTGTCCTCTTTGTAACCTGGAGGGGAAAAGGAGGACAGAGGTGAAGTGACAGGCTGTGACAGGATGATACAAAAGAGGTGCATTTTTCATTAATTAGTTCATTCACTTATCAAATATTTCCTAATCTCCCATTCTGTTCCCAGCCTGGGACCTGAAACCAAATGGACAAAGGTGTTTTAGAAAGATACACCCAATATTTGCCCTTGAGAAACATGCTTTACAGGAGGGGAGACAAGAGTAAACAATCACCTGTATGAGATCAATGCAGGGACAAGGCCACAGGTGTCAGGAGAGGCCAGAAGAAAAGATGGACAGAGAAGTTTCTGGGGAAAGTGGTTATTGTGCCAGATCTTAAAGATGAGAAGGTAGAACAGAGATGAAAAGTGACAGTGACACTCCTTGCAGAAAAAACATCCTGGATTATACCTCCCTGGTGGTGCAAGGGTTTAAGCACCACACTTATGAAGCACAAATCACATGGCACAGCAGACCTCTCCTGTCTTGCCCGCTGCTCCCCTCAGCAGTGTATTTCAGTCAGTCTGCCTGTTCTGCTCCCCACTCTGTCTCGGGTGATCCTCTCACCCCCCACATCTCTAGCCTGTACCCCAGCTCTTGTATGCATAAACAAAACTTTAAAAAAAAAAATCATGGATATCAGACACTCCTGAGGATAAAGGACAAGGCTAGGGCAAGAAACGATGTGGGGAGGGGAGTCAGGGGTCAATCAGGAGGGACCACTAGCCAAGTCAAGAAGCCTGGGTGAAGCCCTCTGAGAGGAGGACGACAAAAGGGTGACAATCCAGGCTATCTTATGAAGGCAGCATGAACAATAAATAGGAACATGACAAGACTGAAGGCAATGAGATGCAAATGTAGGCTCTACAAAAGCCAACAAGAAAGAAAGGTCTGATGAGATGGGGGGATGTAGGACTTGGGGGAATGAGTGAACCTTTGGAGTATCCAGCAGTGCCAGGCACCTAAGAAGATGTGGGGGAGGGGCTGCCGCATATCGTATGAGAGGCCTGAGGATACTGTCAAGAAGGTAGTTCAGGTCTTAGTCTGATTTTGGAGACAAGTGGCTAATATCCACTGAGTTAGTAAACAAAGGTAAGCAAACCCATTGTATACTAAGATGAAGCCTCAGCTCTGAACTCTAAGGAGTTGAACTCTTTCTAGGTCTGTCAAGTGGAGATGTCCAGTAGGAGGCCACACATCAGACACATCATTTCAGGGGGCAGCATTACATCCATAGCAGCACTATTACATCCAGGGTAAGTTAGCTCACCAGGGAGCACTGAAGAGGGAAGCCAGACAGCACCTGAGAACACCAATACATCAGAATGAAGCGAGCAAGGGTAGTCTGGGAGGGCCACAGAAGAGGGGTCCCTGAGATAGAGGGGATTCAGGAGGCATCGCCTGAGAGAAGACAAGGGACTAGAGAAAATGAAGGAGACAGTAGTAGAAAGTCAGGGACAATAAGGGCAGAGACATGCCAGGAATAGGCTGAGGATTAAGTGAGAAGCACTAAAAGGAAGCATGAAGTGAAAACCGTTATTTTGAGAAACCTGGCAGTGTGTGGAAAGAGGGTGAAGAAACACAGTAAATAAAAAGGGAGAGGATAAAGATCTCTGAGAGACTGGGGGAGGGAGCACAGCCCAGGAAAGGCTCACAGTCCAGAGCACAAGTAAGTGGTCTGACCTGGAACAGAATGCCAGGTCGCTGATTCCTCTTTTCTGACTGAACCAGCTGCTAGGGAGGCACCCTGCGTTTGAATAAAAGGTCTGGAAAAGTGAATTCTGGAATATTTCCTTAGTGTATTGAGACCACGAACTAACCTAACCCAGAACGTATGCCTATGGGGTCTCCAGCAGTGCCAGGCGCCTAAGAAGATGTGGGGGAGGGGTTGCCACATAGAGTGTGGCAAGGATACTGTCAAGAAGGTGGTTCAGGTCTTAGTCACTTGGAGGTCCACACTGACAGAGGAAGGAAACAACTGATCCCCTAGGAGAAAATGCTAAGGGTTCACTGTACTAGTCCCAGGAGGTGGCAGGGCAGGTGGGCCCTGAGGGAGAAGCTGAGTGGGCAGTGGGAATCACTCTAGCAAGATCCTGCGAGGGGTTAAAGGTTGGTGAGCGGGTGGGGGGTGCGGTTACAGAGTCCCAGTCTGCTGTGATAACCCCGACCAGTGCGGCTCCAGGGATGGGGGGAGGGGGGGAGGGGGGAAGGGGCGGGAGGGCTCTGCCGGTTCCACCTCACCTGAGCTCCGTGGGGGCTGCAGCAGCAGAAGCAGCAAGAGGCAGTGACTTAGGCCCCAGAGCCTCGAGTCTCCAGGCCCATCGCTGAAACTGAACAGCATGGAGGTCATGAGGCCCGGGAGACGCCACCTAGCTGCTGCAGAAACAGCCCCCACAATCCCGCCACGGGATGGCTCCCTGATGGGTGAGGGCACTAGCACAAACTGCGCATCTCAGACGCCTGAGGGCGCCGCTAGTACCGGAAGCACTTCCGCATACGTGGGCGGGGGGACGTACAGTGCGTGATGACGTTGTGGACACATACCGGTGGCCTGGAGCCCTGCACACGCGTCTACATGTGTTGGCTTGTCTCCTTCACCCCAACCTAGTGCCTATTCCTTAAAGATGATCTTGGGGCTCTGTAGCTGTGATTGCCTCCAAGGTGGCAGGTCCTTGAAAGCACCCCCCACTGACATTGATGCCAGCACCTGGCCAGTGAAGGCACACGGGGATCTGGGCCAGTTATGAAACCTTGTGGCTCAGCCTCTGATCACACTGTTGGCCCCTTAAGATTGATGCATTGGAGAGGTACACAATTTATGTTGATTTGACAATCTAAAAAGATACAGAAAGCACAAGAACAGAACAGTAAGGCTAAAGAATCAGACGACTGAGAAAGTGACATTTGAGCTGGACCAAGATTTGAATGATGCATCATAGTTGGGTCCAAAGGAAGGAAAGCCTTTCTTCCTCTTCACAGACTACGAAGAGGAGTGTTGCAACTGGAAGAGAAAGTGGCTCGTGTCAGGCCTTGAACAGTCACAGGGAGCTTTTCCAGAAGGATGGGGTCTTTGGGGTTGAGGGGTGTAGCAGATATTGGGAGGTGGCCACAAAGATTCTTACTTCCCATGACTAGGATGGGGGACCACAGCCTGACATCTAAAGAGGTCCACTGGGTGAGTTTCCACCACTAGGAGGTGAGTAGAGGTGATGTGTGTCACTTCTATGCCACTGCAGTCAAGGGAAGTTGCCTTCCCTGCTTATGTTAATGCAGGCCAGCGGTTCTCAAAGTGCAGACTTCAGAGCAGCAGCAGCAGCCCTTGGAAACATACTCGATGTACATTCTCAGGCCCCATGCCAGACCTCCAGGATTAAAAACTCCAGGAGCAGAACCCATGGTCTGTATTTTAGCAAGTCCTCCACGGAATTCTGATACAGGTGAAGTATGAACTATAGGACTAAGTAGTGCCTCAAGATGGAGGTGTTACCGTGAGATTAGGATGTTATAGGAATAAGAAATTAGATTTATTTAACACATGAATATTGGGTGGTTTTTTTTAAACCCCTTAATAGATTTGATTTAAGCTTTCAGTCTCTCCATCCCAGCCTTCCCCAGGCAACACACAGAATAGACTTCCACTGAAACCATGGATATCTAGGAGCTGAAACATCGACCCCTGGAAAAGCAGGGGACAAAGGATTGATTGTGAGAGTTGATGAATAGCTAGGCAGAAAGACTGAGACACTTGACTCTAGAATTAGGGTAAGAACCAGTGCTGCATATAGTGAATCTCTCTGGTCTCCTCCCTGAGGAAATACAGAACCATGGTAACAACGTGAGGGTAAGCAGCAAGTACAAGCAGTGGAAGAGGAATATTCTCACACCCCAACTGCACTCTTGCTCCCAGTTCCACTCTCCTGGTCCTCTATTCTGAGCTCCAGAGACTGTTCAGTTAGGCTACAGAACTCCTTGCAAAGATTTGATGTACAGGGAGGGGGATGCCTTAAAACCATCCCCAGGAATCACATGTGAATGGGGGGGTGGGGAAGCCACCCCTCAAGGGCTTAACAAGAACCACAAGTAATTCCTTGGCTAAATAAGAAACTAGTTCTCTACGGAGTATTTATATGCAACTCCCAGACCCTCAAGATCCCAGAGATAAGGAACACACAAGCAATTCTCCGAACATTTATTTTGACATAATATTATTTCACGACATCTGAAATCTCTGCACTTCTTAACAATCTCAACACAACTTGGGGTGAGCCCGGATGTGGCCAATAGGGCACTAGGGAAGGGGGTTCCGACAAGGGGCTACCCCAGGAGGGCTAGTGTGGCAGAGGCTGGCTGCTCGCTGATGGATCCATACTGAGCACAGGGAACTTCTCCTGGTCCAAGACACCCGAGTCAGATGTGCAGGTCCCAGGCGTTACCCCTCAGCGGGGACATTCGAGGCCTCCTAACTCACTCTGAATAATCACCAAGCTGATCGGCTTGAGAGTCCTGAAACCACAACCAAGTCTAGTGCTGGTGATGTCTGTTCTTTGGTAGATGTACTCCAAGATGTCCATGAAGCATCATGCTCCCCCTGGAAGGCCGGCTGACCCCCTGGCTGGATGGTTGTACCCTCCTTCCTGACAGGTAGAGCACAGCCAAGGAGTAGGCATGACAAGGGCTGGCAACTGGAGTGCCAGGCAGGAATACTTTTCGGACTCCGATCTTGCTGCCACTCTACTGTATGGATCTTGTGGGGTCAGTGCATCCCAACCGGAATTTGAGGAAAGGGCATTGCAGTGTGGGAGGTCGGAGAAGAGGCTTAGGGGAAAACTCAGAAAGAGGAAGGCAGGAGGGCAGATCATCACAGGGTTGCCAGAATGCCAAGGGGCAACACCAGACACAGGCTTAAGATGAAGAAACCTGTTGAGTTCTGAGAGTAAGCCTGATTTAGACGACCAATGAGCCAGTCCTTGTAGAAACTAACTTCTGTGTAAACTGCAGGATATTCTCCACGACCACAGCCAATACCCCAGCTCACAATCCCCACCTGGATCCACGTCTTATTAAATTCACAGACCAGAGGCCCCCCAGAATCTCCCTGGAGAAAGAACAAGAAACAAACAGAATGGAAGATGACCAATATCAGAACAGGGTGGTTTCACTGCAAAGGACTAGGCAGCTGGGCACAAGTGGGGCTTTCCCAGGTACCCCTCGTTTCTACCTGCCCTCTAAAAATATGAGATTTGAGAGTTGAAAATGTTTAACAAAAAAAATAAGTGTACAAAAAACTGAACATAGCCCCCCAAAAAATACAGGCTCTGAGATAATAATAATGAATAAAATCCTTGCCCACGTATGTTGCTTATCACACAGGAGGGGTCAAAATGTGTGACGTGAATTATGGTATTTATTGTCTGAATCTCCCCTCTTCCCTGTCCCTCTCTAAGCAGCATTAGCTGCTCTCTATTGAAAGGTAGGATCAGGCCAGCTTGACCCAGCCTCAGCAGCTTGTCCCCCTGAATCACCTTAACTTGAACAAGGGGCAAATGGAGGGACTGGAAAATAATGCAGGTTCTACTGCCTGTAAATGAGGAAACATTGAGTGGCAACCAAAATATAAAGGTGGCAAAGGGTCCATGAACTGACCTGGCAAGTGTCCTTTCCTTGTTCACTGTAGCCACAGATAGCCCCTTTCTTGACTAAATCAGCATTGCTTTTCAACTTTCTCTTGAGCAGCTCATTACATTTCTCATGGCGAATAATACTTAGCTCAGCCTCCTGAAGAGTCAGGGGAGCTGCTTTTGCATTATCTGTAAAGACAATTTAGTAGTCAGCGGGTTTCCTTAGTGGGACAGGACAGGAGCCCCTGACATCCACTTTGGTCTCAATATAGTATTTTCACATAGATACACCCTCTTAGGGCTTAGGATATTATCCCCATTTGACAGTAGAGGAGGAAATGAGAGCAAAATTGACATGAGAAGATTAGGTAAAAATCAACATCAATACAGGTTAGGAAGAACTTATCAAGAAAAGAAGAGGTGAGGTCTTAAAAGCCTGAGAAATCAAAAGCAAGTGTCTGTCACTCTGAGTATCATTAGTAACGGTGACTAGTGTCTGTACTTCAGTAAAGTGTGTTTATTTTAGTGCAGGATCACAGACTCTTAGACAGGTAGTGCCCCAAAGGTACCAAATGTGGCTTTGCCCAAGGGATAGGAGGCCCTATAGTTTCACTAAGAGGAGTTCTCTGGCCTCCTCCCACCCAGCGAAAGCACTTTATCCATCAAGCAAGTACTTTTCGTTTGGGACAGTTCAGGCTAGCAAAGAGATCAACCCCCTCAGAGCTAAAATCCCCCCAGAGAAAACCCCAGATCTTTGTAATACCAACAGGTTACTCCCTACCAATATCTTCTCCACCCTCCTTCCTTACCTACTTGCTAGAAAATTGGCTTCCAGTCTCTTACTTTAGCTTAAGGTTAACCCCAGCACAACAGGCAGCCTTCTCCACGGTCTAAGTTTGCTGTAGTCTTGTTACACAGTCTCACCTGTTTCGTTTCGTTTTCCCCATCCAGTCACCCAGCACTCTTTATTATCTTGCACCAGGAAAGTCTTTTCAGGGAGGCACACAGGCTGGATGTGAGAGGAGTAATTCACAGGGAAGTCAAGGAAAGCAAGGGCAATGTCATTTTGGACTGTTGTCGAAGAACCAAAATACCGGTGGATCACGATGTCTCTGACCGGGACGACAAGTGCCATTCTGGAGGTACGCCACACATCTCCCAGCTTCACCGTGTATTCCATTTCGCTGCAGAGAGATCCTTGAGGGTCTAAACACCCCTTCCACATATTCTAGGTTCTTCCTACTTTGTTCCTATCTCCAATGCTAGACATCAGCCACCCCCTCCTTCCAAATCAAATCCCTTCCGCAGACTCCTGGCCACAGTGGTTCCCCAGCTGAGCAGCATTAACATCACCAGGAAACTTGCTGGAAATGCAGATTCTCAGGTCCCAGTACTGAACTACTGAATCAGAAACTGGGGGCTAGGGTTAGGCATTTTTTTTTAAGAAATTCTGCAAGCTCATTAAAGCTTGAGACCACTAACCTAGTTCTATAGTCCCCATAATTATTCCCCTGGCAAGTCTTTTCCCACATACTGTCACCCACCTGGCCTCTCCCCCTTCTTGCCACTTGGCTTGAAGGCTAATCGGCACAGCCTTAAAAGAAGTGGCTTTGAACTTGACTTTGGGTCTTGGCTCTCCAAGCTACCTAGAGCCCTAATTTCACCTACCTCTGACTACATACTGAAAAGCAGGGACTATAGTCCCTTTTTCAGATGATGAAAAGAAAGCCTAAAGAGGGGAACAGGACCATATCCAGCCCTGATCAGTAGCCCAAGCTGGGAGCCCTGAACACTCACCTAAATATGCAGTGGGCGGCGGTCAGCACCCACTGCTTGGCGATGAGGGAGCCTCCACATATGTGTTTGTTATTGACCTGCAGGCTCACCTGCCAGGGCCACTTCGTGTCTGTAGCTGGCCTTCCACCAACTATCCTCAAGTGCTTATGGCCACATCCTGGAGCAGGTCCATGAAGTGAAGGGACGGAAAGTAAAACCAGTGACACCACAACCACCACCAGATAATCCTCAGAAGTCTCAGAACCCTCAGAGCAAGACTATGTCTCCTCACATCCCCCAGGAATGGCCATGGCCTCTCAGATTTCAAGGGCAGGGTTGGGTCCACTCAGACACTTCCCTTTCCCGGGGAAAAATAGTGTTCCCCTGAAGAATGCTCCCCATTCTCCACCCCACCCCTGGCAGGGTTCCATTCCCCTCAGACCAGGCCATTTTCCTGTGGCAGGGCCTGACCCAGAAACATCACCTGAAATAAATGGCGGTGCTCCCACGGCCTTTGGTTCTGTAGCTGACGCCTGGGAGTCTTCTGTCACTAAGTCGGGGGACATGCCCGGGGATCCCAGAGTCCCTTGAGGTCGCGGAGTCCTGATATTTATCAGCCGGTCCTCGCGGCTGCCTTCTGAGGGGAGAGGAGAGGCTGAGGGCAGCGTGGAGCCCCCCGGTGCCCCCTCCTCAACCTTCCTGGCCTCACTGAACCAGGGCTGAAGGAGCAGGAGCCAGGCCAGCAGAAGGCCCAGAGAGCCGCCGCAAGAGCCTGAGGGCGCCATGGGCACCGCCGGCAGCCTCACCCCACCTCGCGCAGCGCCCCCTCGCGGCGGCTCCTGCCGCTGCCCAAGAGTTGGCGGGAAACAGCTCCCGAGGCGGGAACGCGTCCTTCCCGTCCCTGCGTCACCGGAAGACCCGGCCTGGGCGGGACTGGGGCGCCGAGTCGTGACTCAAATGAGTCTTCGGTCTTCCGAGCTCTGCGTGGGTTCGTAATTGAGGTGCCTCCCCAGCCAGCAGCATCCCCTCACCTCGGTCTCCGCCACCCCACCAGCGTTTGTTCACCCAGCTACACCCACAACTCTCGGCCAGACTTGCATTAGGCCTTTCCCAGCATCTCCCTCCCCATCATTTGTAATAAAAATTAAAACCCCTTAATATAACTGTTACACTTAACATTACTAACCACTGCATTACAGATGATAGCGGCTACCTTTTCTTAAATCAACATCCACATGAAAAAGCCATTAGCGAAATGCAAATTAAAAGCACAATGCAGTATCACTACACACCTAACGAAGACCTAAAATGTAGTGACAAGACCGAAGGCTGTATGGATGCGGAGATATTCCATCATTCATACATTGTGGTTAGAATGTAAAATACTCACTCTGGAAACCACATTGGCTGTTTCTTAGAAAACAAAATATTCAGGGCCTCCCTGGTGGCGCAGCGAGTTCAGCGCCACGCTGTGAAGCTGTCCACAGCCTCTGCAGTCGGTTGGATTCCAGGCCCGGTCAGGGAGAAACCCACATGGCGCGGCAGACCTCTCCTGCTTCCCCCGCTGCCCCCCTCAGCAGTGTATTTCGTCAGTCTGCCTGTTCTGTTCCCCGCTCTGTCTCTGGTGAATCCTCTCACCCTCCCACGCCTCTGACCTGTACCCCAGTTCTTGTATAAATAACTTAAAAAAAAAAAGAAAACAAAATATTCAATTACCACACAACCCAGTAATGGCATTCCTGAAAAATAAAGACATAAATGATACAGAAAAAGAAAAATGCAAATTAAAACCTCAGTAAGATACCACTTAGATTGATAACTCTTAGAACTGGTCAAATAAAAAGACCAGGTACTGGTAAGGATGTGGATCAACTGGAATTCTCTCTAATTGCTGGAAGGAGTGTAAAATAGTACAACTAATTTGGAAAACTCTTGGAAATGTCTAACAAAGTTAACATACATCTATTCTATGAGCCAGTAATTCCACCACTAAGTTTATTCCCAAAAGAAGCAAGAGCATGCAGACACAAAGAGTCTTGTACTATACTGTTTCTTAGCAGCTTTATTTATAATATTAATAGTATTTGTATACATATATTCATATCACCAAAGCCTATGACTATATTACCTTACACGATAAAAGGGACTTTGCAGATGTAATTAACGTTTAGGACCTCAAATGGGGATATAATCTTTGGTTAACTGGGTGAGGTCAATCTAATTACATAAATTCTTTAAAGTGGAGAATCAAGAAGTGATGTGACTATGAAAGAAGGGTCAGAGAGATTACCTTGGAGATGGAAGAAGGAACCACAAGTCAAGTTATGTAAGTCACCTGAGAAGCTGGAGAAAACAAGGAAACAGATTGTCCTCTGGGCTTTGAGAATCCCCCTTGCTGACACCTTGATATTAGCCCTCTAAGTCTAATTTTGGACTTCTAGGAAGCAAGCGGTTCAGTAAAAAATGCAAGTTGATGATTTACAGTTATGATCCCACTTGGGTAGCAACAAAAAGCTCATGCTATATGCATAGCTGTGTATCTACATGTCAGGATCTGATGATTGACCAATGCCTTAGAGTAGTTGCTGCCCTAGCGAAGATTCCTCTACTTTGTAACTACTCGTCTCTATTAGGTGCCCACATGTCTTTGAGAAGTGCCCAAATGTGGAGGGATTCACCATTATCACATCCAAAGCCAAAACTGTTGGGTCAGGAATAGCAGGTGCCAATCAGTAAGAATCAGGAAAGTTTACTACTAAGACTTCAGGAAGAAACAGCCTTCTCATTCTTCTCAAGAAATTTCCAAAGTAATAGTCCCCCACCCCCAGCCTCATGCCATCATCCTCCTGAGAGAGAATGGAAACAGATTGACGGGCTGGGCCAGTGCAGACCCCCCTGCAAGGCCACTGAAGCCAGACTGACACCACTGATCTGAGGGTGACAGAACAGAAAGCCCTGGGTGTACCCACTGGAACCACCTGATGCTGGATTGTCCAGGGATGGCTTCCACCAGCTCCCTTTGTGTTCAGTCCCTTGATATCATTGCTCTGTTCCTTACCACCGAGCAGCTCCTGATTGGCACAAGCATTCATTCCACCTCACCTTTTAGAGTCTCTGTATGACCTTCTAGTCCCCACCTCCACCTGCAGGCCCAGTCAGGGGACCATGCTTCCTGGGCCCTACCCCAGGGAGGCCAGCAAACATGATGGACACACCTCTTGGTGAGGCTCTTTTGAAAACCAAAACTCTCATTTTTTATGAGAGGAAGGAGGAGCATGGAGGGAAGAGGCATGAGAAGAATATCAGAAAAGGTGGGGAGAGGAAGCGGGGACAGAGGCAAGAGAGGGAGGGAAAGGGTGCAAGAAATGACAGGGCAAGGAGGGAAGCAAAAAGGAGGAGCTGGGAAGGGCGGAGAAAGAACAAGGAAAGGAGAAAGGAAGGAAGTGAGAGGAGAGGAGGGAGGAAAAGAGAGGGGCATGGAGAGAGAGAGAAGAAAGGAAGAGTGTGAGTTAGATATAGGCAGGAAGATACAAAATGCATCATTTGTGGAAGATGTAATTGCCTTCTAAAACCAATGCAATGAACCAACTGAAAAACTAATAGAACTACAAAGGAGTGAACTAAGAGGCCTGAGGGAAAAGATCAATATACAAAATCAATAACTTTCTTTCCAGCAGCATAAACAATTAAAAAATATAACCCCCCAAAAGATATTCCATTAGTGATAGCTATGGACATTTTTCAAAAATACCTAGGAACAGGTGCAAGGCCTTGCACCATCCACCCGGGGTTCCTCTGACCCTGACTTACCACTCTCCTCCTCACAGGGCTCCAGCCACACTGCCTCCTGGATGTACCTCACCAGCTCATGGCTCCTGACCTGTGCCCTGGCTATTCCTTCCACCCCCCAAAATATCCACCCAGCTCATTTCCTCACCTACTGGGGCTACACCAGGATCAGTAGACTTTTTCTGCAAAGGGCCAGACAGTAAATATCTTGAGCTTTGTGGGCCAGGAGTCAAAAGCAAGAGTATTATGTAGGTACCGACAGCAACAGAAACAAATTTCTCTAGAATTTTTATTGATGAATTTCAAAATATAAGAACTGATTGCTGCTGCTCGATATTTGGTGATACATGTCTACTAAAGAAAATGGAATTCTTTTAGGAGGGTAATTAATTGCAAGTTCTCTTCTGTAAAAAGCACTCTTAGCTAAAAGAAGTGCACCACATTTGGTCTACATGCAAATGTCACCTCCTGAGTGAGGCTCTCCCATGTCACCCTCTGAAAAATTATACCTCCCTCCATGCCCTCTCCACCCACTTTATTCTCATCTAATTTTCTCTGTAGTGCATCTCACAATCTGGCATGCTATCTGTTTTACTTATGTATGTATTAGCTGTCTTCCCCTTCCATAGGCAAACTTTATGTGGCTAGTTTTCTGTGTCTTTCCAGGAACTGGAATATACCTGGCACACAGTATACACTCAATAAACACCAGGTGAATGAATGAATGAATGAATGTAGTTGTAGTGAAGAGAGAATGCATTAATGCTATAAATGCTTACAGTGTTGCCTGGCACACACTAAGTGCCCTGTGAGTATTAACGTGTCTTATTGTTACTACTTTCAGGAAAGGCCCCAAGCATCTGGAGAGGGCAGGCCCCAGCACAGTACAAGCAATATTCCAGCCACCAGAGGCATTCACTGCCTGCCTGCCTCCTGCATCTCCTCTCCCCATTTCCAGCTCTCACTGTGGCTCCTGTGAGTTGTTCCTCCACTGGATCCCAAGTTCCCCAAAGGCTATCTTAGCCGTTGTCCCTCAGTTACAGTTGGGAATTCCGGAGCATCCCCTCTTCAGCACTGCCCCCCCACACACACACACAGAGTCCCCACTCACTACTAAAGATGATTTGAACCCCATTGTCGGGTTCCACTTGCCTCCACTCTGTACCACACCCCATCATTGCCTTAAGATTCTGCACTGTTCCCCTTCAACTAACTAAACCTCAGCTACTGACTCCTCTGGAAGCCATAACACATGGTGACACACAACGACACACCACCCTGACACCCTCCCCAGCCTCTGCATGTCTACAGGCCCCAATGCTCACCCTTTATTGATCACTGTCATTCAGCCAGGACACCAGAGTTGCTCCTAGTTCCCCCCCACCCCAAGATGCTTCCCCTACCTCTCCCACCCTGCCCCAGGAAACCCAGGGCCTGCCCCTGGCCCCACAGCACTGAAAGACCCCTTTTCCTGCCCTCTGAAAATGAGATGTTCCTGTGGTCCATCTACTCTCCCAGGCTGGTACTCTCCCCAGTCCCCACAAGAGCCCCATCATGCAGTGGAGGAAGTGAGAGGGAACAAGTTAAGCAGCTTGCCAGGTGCACACAAAGCAGAGTAAAGGGGGACCCTCCTCAGGGCTGAGGGGAAGGGGCCTTGGCACTACTAGCCTAGAGTACACACTCAGCAGACAAATAGATGGACAGACTTTTGGGTCAGCCAGCTACTGAGCTGGAACTAGAAAGCAGAGCTTCTCCCCTCTGCCCGACTTCTCCGCAGGGCCAGCCTTCAGGGGCTCACCCAGGAGCTCACTCCCGCCCCCTGGCGCTCCGCCAGCCGTCATCCCCGTGAGGTCAGCCACGGGCCCGCGATTTCGGGGAAATACCAGCTCCTTATTAAAAACAGGCGGCGGTCAGGCCCCCGCTGCCTTCCCAGTAGAAACGAGAGTGTTTGTTCCAAGAGGAACAAGAGTGGGCAGGGCCTAGCCGGGACGGGGCTGTGGGAGGCTTGGGCAGCAGTACCTGGTCTCCCAGAGGGGGTCAGGGCGACCTGAGTGGGGGTGAGGGAGGTGGGGTTATCCTGCAATTTTGGCAAGAACGGCCAGCAGGGTCGGGCGGGGTGGGGGGGTGGCTTTAGGGGGGCACGTGGAGGCTGAGCCGACCTGGGGAGAGTCGTGGTTTGTGACCCGGGAAGCAGCGGGAACAGGCCGGGCAATCTGCCCCCCTCAGGCACAGGAGTCAGGGGGCCTAAGGGAAAGCCGGCCGCGGGGGGCCAGCCCCCACCCGATCCCGGGCCTGGGTCTCAGAACTGCTGCCTGCCGCCTCCAGGAGCTCCGCCGCGGCCCGCCCTGCAGGGGACGCGCGAGGGCCGCCCCGCCGCCTCAGGCCCGGCCCTGCCAGGCAGCCCGGCATCTGGAGCGAGTTAGGCCTGGGAGGCCTGGCGGGCGGCGGCGTGAGCTCATCCCGGCCCGCCCCGCTGCGGTTTCCAGGCGCGGTGAAGGGAACAGAACACAGAAGCGCCGCGCCACGGGCCGGCCCGGGGAGCGCGGCGGGAGCGGCGACTCCTCCGGGATGTGGGTGTGAGGGGAGAGGCGCAGTGTGTGCCACTGGCGAGTCGCCCGGCGAGGGCTGAGCCCGGGCAGCCGGCCGCCAGCGTGTGTCGCTGTGTGTCACCGTGTCATGGCTTGTGAGAGTGTGTCGCCCTGAGGAAACAGTGCGTGTGATCGGTTGCACACATCCCGGGCCAGACGCCTCATTTTACGGAAATGAAGGCCAAGGGCAGAGGAAGGAGAGGGCCAGCTTTGTGGCTCCCGGCCCCTGAGCCTGTGTCCTCCCTACTGTGTGCAGAAGCTCAGAACCAGCCGGCTGTACCCCATGTGCTAGGGTCGATCCACAGCCCAAGGCCCCTCCCCCCATACACATATTCCCCCTGGTCACTGTCCCTAGTGTCTGGTGATACCCATAGTGCCATATCCCTACCCTGGCTTCTGGTCCTGGGAGCCCTGGAGCCTCTGACACCTTGTATACCCTGGACCGTAGCCTCATGGTCTCCAGCAGGGAGCTAGGGCCCTTAAGACACAGGGTTCAAGACATCAGGTACTCTCCTTCAGGAGCGAGGGAGAGACCTCGCCACACCAGGGCCGTGGCTGACAGGGACCCACGTGGACCACATGGAGAGACTCAGACACAACTGGATACAGACTCATACACAGAGACACACTGGCACGCATAAGGACATTCTCCAATTAGCGGGGCTCTGAACTGGGAGTCACCAGACAGGTTGCAAAGTAGTAGCAAAGCTGGGAGAGGCCTTTTAGTGAGATGCCACAGCTCCTGGCAGGAGGGCCTGCAGGTCACTGAACCCTGTGTCTTAAGGGCCCTAGCTCCCTGCTGGAGACCATGAGGCTACGGTCCAGGGTATACAAGGTGTCAGAGGCTCCAGGGCTCCCAGGACCAGAAGCCAGGGTAGGGATATGGCACTATGGGTATCACCAGACACTAGGGGAAGAGCTGGGACTAGAATGTGTACCTCTGAGCATCCAGAGCTCCCCCATCTGCCAACCTGGTCCTTGTCTTGAGCCCTTACCTCAGGAGCTACTGTCCCAGCTGGGTAGCTGCAGCCTCAGGTGTGCTGGAGAACTTAGGGAGGTGACTCTGGCCCACCAGCCTTCCTGGCCAAATTCCCAATATTGTCATGTCCTCCCAGCCTTCCCTTTACCCCCACATCCCAGCTGCGCCTCTGAGACAAGGACCGTGCATGCAGAATGGGGCACATGAGCCTAATCAGCCTACCTCACCAGCACCCAAGACGCAAGAGTCAGCAGTGCTGGACTTGCTAGGAGCTCTAGGACTCGACGTCCCCCCTGCGTTTCCACCTGTGAGAAAGAGGACACCCAGCCCCCATCGGCCTCCATAGGGAATGAGGGAATGTGGACTCAAAAGGGATGTGCATCTCCGGCAGCCACAGGGGCCCTCAGCTCCCAAGACACTAGGGCAAGCTGGGTGAGGGACTTTTTTAACTGGAATGACTTTGGTTTGCATAACCAGAGCTTCCAAATTACTTAGCAAAACATGTTTGCTTTTTAATTAACATGTGCTTGAAAAACAATGGTTTTAATTAAAGTGGGTGGGGGAAAGAAGGGACCGTGGGGGAGAATATTTCAAGGAGCTCCAAGTCTCAGACCAGACTTCTTAAAAATAAAGTGGGATCCTTGCCCCAAACCAGCAGAGACTGAGAGGACAGGATCCTTGGGGAGCCCCCAAACACCCTTGCCTGCCCGCACCCTCTCCAGCTCCCTTGCTGAGAATTTGCCCTTTTACTGACAGTTTAATTGCTCCTTTACCCACTATACCCTGGGCCCCCTGGGAAGGGGAGGTCTTTCAGAAGCAGTCTCAGGAGTGGATGAATGGGGGTTCATTCATAAGAGAAAGGGACCAGGGTGAGTGAAGACCTAGAATGTGGGCCTTGTTGGGAGAACATTAAGTTTACTAGGGAAACAGAGAAAGGAGGTGGGGGGAAGTGTACTATAAAATATTCAGATCCCCAGACTGGTGGACTGGAGGGTAGAACTGGTCCAGGGACCAGCTGCTGATATCCAAGCCCTAGGTGGGTGGGGTAGGGGAGTGGGGCTGTCTGTGAGCTGGGGCCAGGAACACAGATATGGAGGAGAGCACAGAGCCACAAGGGCAGAGTAAGGGAAGGGGCTGTGACTCTAGAAGCAGGAGTTGGCCTGGGCCTGGGGCCTCACTCTTCAGATGCTGATAGGCAAGGCAGCAAGTCTGATCTGTCCAGCAGGGGTCAGCATTGGCCCCACCATTGTGCGTGCAGGGGACACGCACCCTGTAGGTGCTGGGTAAATGTTCCAGGAGAGTGAAAATGAAGAGATGGATGATCACTCCAAATCAGTCACATTTTCTCCCCTTTCTGACCTTTTGGGGCCAACACTGGGGTGAAACTCGGGGTCAGAGACCAGAACTGGGGTGGGATAACATCCCAAGTCCCCACCCACGCAGATAAAGGGAGAGTAGAAAGGGCACCCCCAGGGGTCATATCAAGTGGCCCCAAACACCCAGCTCCTGGTAGCCCCTCCCAGGACCCTGTTTCTCATTAGGGGCCTTCTGGCCTCGCTGGCCTGCGCCCCCACATGAAACGTGCCTCCCTGTACTTAATTCATTACGCCGCCGGGCTGGGTGGGAGGCCCGCTGGCGGGGGTTATTTTTTCCCCTGAGCTCAGACATTCCTCGCTTTATTATTCTCCACATTTCAAAGCAGCTGTTGCCTCCCCCTACCACCCCCAGCTCAGAGTCCAGAAGGGGCCTCTCCAGGGCTCAGAACACCAGGGGCTTCCACACCTCTAGCACAGCACAGAAGGGAAACTGAGGCCCAGACATAAGTAGCATGGAGACCCAGAGGGAGCTGCAGAGACCTCCCCCAACCATCTACACCTGAACTTACCTCCTCTTAAGCCTGGATCCTCCTATGTGCTCCCCCTGCCTTCCTTGCCTCTATTTATTCCTTTCACACAGGTGGCCTCAGGAGCCCTCTCAACAACGCAAAGCCAGTCCTTGGCTTTCTCCCCTGGAGCAGGTGCTAGATCAGTTCTCAGGGTCCCTGCCCTACTTGAGGCCCTAATAAACTGAGCCCCCATTGGGTCAATGGCATTACAGAGAGCAAGGCCTGTCCTGGAATAATGGACCAACCTAGAAAATTGCAGCAGGGGTCAGACTACTGGACCACCAAGTGGCCAGGCAGGACAGGGGAGAATCAGTTCTAAGGACCCAGTGTCTGAAAGCTAAAGAGGTTTTGCCCTACATGCAGAGTTGCCTCAACAGAGAGTGAGCTCCCCATCACTGGGGGTGTCCAAGCAAGTAGCATCTCATCAGACTTGTCCTGGAAAAGAGATTGGCCCAGATATCCGAGGCCCCTTCCTTCCCAACTTTGAGGTCAGAGTCTGGATCTTAAAGGCACAATACCAACTCCAGACAAATGGAATTAGGGGTCTCTCCTCACTCATTCAGGGGTGGCAAGACAAGTCTGCAAGTATGGGCCAAGGCACTAGGACAGAAAACTTGTCTTGGGGACTTGGACCAAGTCCAGCACAAGAACTGGACCAAGGCCGGTGCAGGACCTGGCCAGGGCATTTTCTTCGCCAGTTCACTACATGTGCTGGCAGTAGACGTGTGATCATTGTACACGGACCCAAATTCAATCGACCTGACCCTGACCCTCCTCACAAGGTTTGGCATGGAAGGGCAGCCTGCAGGGGTCAGGACCTCCACCCAGGGGAACGACTCTGCCACAGGGGAAACTGAGGCAGAAACCCAGTGGGGAAGGCAACCTGGGGGTACTGCTGAGGACGGAGTTTGGGAGGTCATTCTTAATACTCTATGACCACCTTGCCCCTGCTGACCCTACAGTCTGGTATGGGGCTCGGTGGCTGGATCCTTGGGGGCCCAGGAGGGTAGAGTGGCTCTGTGATATAATTCTGAAACTTCTCCACATTCACAGCAAGCCTGGGAACCCAGAGATTGCCCACACCTATAGCTCCACACTCCAGAACTACCCTGGGAACCCCTCACTACAAGGGGCTAGATTGCACAGAGCCCGAGCTCCTGAGAGAAGGAGCAGCTCCTGGCTGACCCAGAGCTGTCTCTGCTTAGAAATGTGAGGTCTGGGTACATTATCCTCTTGGGGCCCTCCAGCCCTGGATCTGCTCACTCAGGCCAGGCCATGCAGAGCGAGGGAACCCCTGAAGTTTCTGGATGTGCCCAACTTCCCCTCTTGTCCCTTGCCCTGAGCACTATTTCCCTTCCGGGGCAGAAACCATTGAATGTTTGCTTCTTGCACAGCAGCCACCTTGCTGCCTGTAGGGACAAGAACTCCTGCCACTGACTTGCCACCTCCAGCTGCAAGCTCCAGAGGTGGGGACAGGTGTGGGCTTCCAGTGGTTAGAGGACACGCAGAATCTCAGACTCCAGGTACTCCAGTGAGGGGAGTTAAGACCTCTTCACCCATGTGCCCCCCACCCAAGCCCTGACCTCACCAGAGCCTGCTCTTCCCTGGGGCTTATCCACTCAGCCTCCGCCAAGTCCCCTCTCCCCACTCCATCCCAGCTGGCAGGGCCAGGCCTCTGTTAGTTACCACAGATGGAACATTCCCATCATGGAGCAGGATGAACCTAGAAAGTTGCCGGGCTGGGGTCAACCAGCTGGCCCACCAAGCAACCAGGTGTAGTAGGGAAGAAACAGTTCTAAGGACCCAGTTTCCAAGTGCTGAAGTGGCACCTAATAGTTATATGACAGGGGATGAAAGAATGAATGTGATCACTCAAATGAATCTGGGGCCTGGGAAGGACCTGCCCCCTTCAGGGGTCTGTATCTGAGAGCTTGGAGACATGTCAATTGTTACAAACTGTGAGATTTCCTTAAAACTTTAAAACTGGACTTGGAAGATGTTATTTTGGCAAGTAAAGATGTGGAAAACAACAGCCACCAGCTACCATCACCATTGTTTTGTAAACAAAAGAATATTCTCAAGGCAAAAAAAAAAAAAAAAAAAATGCAGGCCGGACTGGAGTTCAGAAGAAAGACAGACCCAGAAGATGCATAAACTGAGCTTCATGGAAAACACACATCATGCACTTTATTTTTCTATGAACATCATCATAGATTGGGCCCTAGGGCTTGGGGACTCCCAAGTGCTTCTGGCAGCCACCAGAGCAAGAACTCCTTGTGCAGCCTTCCTGGCTGGAACTGGTTCCCCTCCGCTTGCATACCCCTCGGGACATGGTGCTCACTATCCACCCCAGTTAGCTCAAAAACTAGGGCTATCATTCTCAGTGGTGTCTGTGTTGTTTCTAAACCTACCATGGGAGGAAGGAAAAGAGATCAGAGGGGGAGTAAGATGGAAGAAGTGCTGAGGGAAGACGGAGGCCTCCAGATTCAGGGCACAAGAATGGTGGGGGTAAAAGGTACTCAAGTTCAGCTGGAGCAAAGTATAAAACTCAGCAAGTTGGCCAAGACCCAAGACTCCCCAGTGGGCATATCCTCCCCACATCTCTGGAGTTCCAGAGTCTTCCAACTACCTCACCCAGTCCCCACGTCCCCATCAGAAGGGCTCTGAGGCATCCATGCTCACCAAGGCCTCAGTGGATTTGTGAGCTGCCGGAACCAGGAGAAGGAACAGACGGAAAGGAAATGGTGGAAGCTCAGGCGTCCCTAACCAGGCTGGGGAGGAGGGGCAGGCAGGGCCTCTTCCCTGTCTTGATCTACGAGGTCCTTACTCCCAGGGCCCTGGTGATTGTGACTGGAGGGAGCCGGTCGGGCGGTTGGCCCTGGGGAGACTCGTGTACACACACACGCTCCGCATTCCAGCTGTGCTAGGTCAGCATTTGGGCAAACCAGGATTGTGTGGCTTTGGGAGGGCGGGGAACAAATAACCCCCAAACTTGAGTGAGGGCAGGCCTGGGATTGATTGGAAGGAACATGGGAGAACCCCAGGGAGCCACTTTCTGACTGGGTCACTGGGTTCAAGGTCTGGGGTTTTCCTGCTCTCCTTGAGGTGACAAGGTCATGGCTCTGGGCCTAGCCCTGTGCCCAGGCACACTTGTCCTGCCCCCTCCCCTCCATCCTCCCTACCACCCAAGGCTTCCAGACCAACAGCAGAGCACTCCAGCCTGGCACCCCAGCACCTACTTACGCAACATGAGGGTTGCCTGGCGCACAGCTGCCAGATTTCCTTTGCCCCTTCCTCTTCCCCTCCCATTTGATCTCCACCTCCACGCCCAATTTCATACACTTTGTTGCTTAGGCCCTTTCACTACACTCCCTGGTTTCTCCCAAGCTCTTCAGCTTTCTGTCAGCTGCTCTGCCAAAGAGTGCTTTGAGCCCTTTGGTTCAGTCTCTCACACTTTCTGGGGCACAGAAACCTTATCTGGTAAGGGTTTCCTCCAACACTTGATTTCTTCAAGACCCTGCCTGACTTCATTCTACCTTGGCCTGAATTTCTGGCTTTCTGGAGCCCCACTGGGTGCCATTTGCTCCGTGTCTTAGTGGTGACTCTGGGATCCCTATGGATGGTGTCTGGAGGGCGTGACGGCCACCAGGATCCACAGGCAGCACATGGTGATATCAGAGCAGAAAGACCACTTATTCCAGAGTCCTGAGTCTGAACTCTGTCACTGGCCCCCAGCCCCCTGACTGCCCCACTGACCCCCTGATTTGGACCAAGACTGGAGAGGTGACTATTCCTGCCACCTTAGAGAGACCTCGGGACCAGGCCTCAGGCCAGATAAGGAAGTGAAGCCTGGAGAGACCCCCGAAAAGACCCCAACCTTCTAGAGTATGTGACCTGGTGCTTGAAGCATGGAGAGAAGCAGGCCCACAGGACAAGGCCCTTGCCCCCTCCCATCCCTTTCCACCGGCCACAGGGCTATGGGCTGGACCACCCTGCTCGAAGGGGGAGCTGGGACCAGTGTTTATGCAACTGTGGGGAGGCCGCAGCCTGGCTGGCAGTGCTGTCTGCCCAGCACCAGTGCTGACTCAGCAGAGCCCCTCAGCACGTACACATTCAGACGTACATGCAGACACAGACCCTCACACACACACACACGCACAGAGAAATAAACACACACGTGCATGTGCATAGACAGGCACACACATAACACACGCAGACACTCACAAACAAATACACAAGCACACAGGCACACCTGGGAACACAGGCACACCAATACACGAGGATACACACAAACACATTCTAACCCAGCTAAGGCAGGTGGGAGGACGCTGAATGAGGAGCACTCACACCCCCCTGTGGCTGAGAGTCACTCTCTAGGTCCTCCACGCATCAGCTCTGACACTCACATCCTCACCCAGCAACCTGAGCCTCCAAACAGCTCACACATGGTCAGCACAGTCACATATAACAGGTAAATGACACCAGAATAGCAACACGGCCATGGCTGCCACAAAGATGTACCCTAACAAGTGGGACCAAACCACCCCTGCCCGAGCTCATCATGTACTATAGCCAGGTTCTGTCCCCACTAGCCACCCCTATCCCACCCCTTCTTGATCTCCACAAGAGGGCTCGAGGAGGGGGTGCTGCAGAAAGTATTGGGATGATGTATGGGATGTCTCCTATTGCCAAGCTAAGTGGGCGGTAGCTCCCAGAAGCTAGGGGAGCCTACAAGAAGGGAGTATATCTGGGAGGCATGGGACACGGCAGGGGCATACTGGAAACTGGAAGAGGGGCAGGCATTCTTAAGAGAGCAGGACACCATGCATCCCCTAGGACATTTGTAAACTTGGAGGAAAAGGCATTTCTTGCCTGGAGATGAATGAGAACAGGTATGATTTCCACCTACAGGTCTCCAGTCTAGGGTGAACAACCCAAGAAGAAAATTCTGGAACCACCCATTCCCATATGGACCCTCGAGACTTTTGAAGGGGGAGCCTCGCAGTTCCAGGACCCGGCGTGCAGGAGTGAAGTGCCCAGGGCAGGCAGGAGCTAGGGACTGCGCAGATGGGTTATCAACCATATCTAGTGGCTCCCTGCCCTGCCTGGAGCCAAAGGGAGGTCCTGCTCTTCTCTGCAGAGCTACTCAGCCACCAGTTGACCAGGGAGGCTAGCCAGAGTCCAGCAAGGTCTCCCATGCACACGGAGACCCCCTCCCAGCCAAGGCCACTGCAGCAAGGCACGCATGCCTCCAGCCCCTGCCTGCCCCACCAGCCACGACCCCTCCCCACCTCCAATCAGCCCTGGGGCTGGAGTGAACTGTTCAGATCAGGAAAGAAAACAGAAAGTCTCAAAATCTGCCCAAAATTTTGCTGAGAGTATTTTCAAAACTGACCTGGAAATCTGATCACCTCTCACCATCTCGCCCGGGCCCCAGCTTGCATTGCTTCTCTTCTGGATCTCCTAACCGGTCTCCCTGCTTCAGCTTTGCCTCCCAGTCTGCTCCCCACATGGCAGCCAGAGTGATGCTGATAAAACGGCTCCCAGAGCACACACCAAAGTCCTTCCCACAGCCCACCAGCCCTCTGTCTCTCTAACTCATGTCCTGCCACCTCCCCGTCGAACTCTCTGCTCCCACCTCAGGGCCGCTGTGCCCTCTGCCAAAAAGTCTTCCCTCAGATGCCTGCTTGGCTCCATGGTGCAGATGATGAAGTGCCCCTACAAACGTCCCAGCCTGCCTGTGGGGCCTTGTCCCAAGCGGAGATAACGGTGTGAGTAGTCAGGTTTCTTCAGCCCTCGGTGGGACGACCCTACCTCCTGGAGGTCCCAGCAGGGCGGGCCCCCAGTGCCCACAGAGCTTTCTTTACCTCAAGTGCCCAGGGACACCCCTCCCTTGCCAGCTGCTCACCCATGCCCCCAGGAGACTACTCACATCCAGGCTCTGCTTCTGAGGAAGCCCAGTCCACGAGTGGTTCCTCAAAAAAGTGGAATCATACAGTAGTGTCTTTCTGTGTTGGTTTATTTTACTTGTATTGTCCTCAAAGCTCATTCATGCTATAAGATGCATTTGAATTTCCTTCCTCTTCAAAGCTGAGTAATATCCCACGCTATGGATGAGCCACATTTTACTTATCCATCCACTGATGGACACTTGGGTTGTTTTGCCCTTAGGCTGTTGTCAATAACGCAGTGGTAAACATGGTGTACAAATCTCCCTTCTAGTCCCTGCTTTCAATTCTTTGGGGTCTATATGCAGAAATGCAATTACTATGTCACAAGGTAATGAGGTTTTTAATTTTTTGAGGCCCCTCCATCCTGTTTTCCATAGCAGCCGCACCATTTTGCAGCAGTGTGCAAAGCTTCCAGTTTCTCTACATTCTCACCGACACTTGCTGTTTTCTGGTTTTGGCATAATAGCCATCCAAGTGGTGGAAATAGTATCGCATCATGATTTCTGTTTACATTTCCCTAATGACTGATGATGTGGAGCAGCTTTTCATGTGCTTATTGACCATCTGTCTACCTTCTTTGGAAAAATGTTTATTCAAATCCTCTGCCCATTTTTGAATTGGATTGTTTAATTTTTTGTTGTTGAGTTGTAGGAATGCTTTATATATTCTGCATATTAGCTCCTCGCCTTTAAATCTTTGCCTGACTATTATCTTCTCAGGTAATTACTGACCTCACTATTGAACATGTCAATCCCCTTCCCATTCTCTCTCTCTCTCTCTCCCTCTCTCTCTCTCTCTCTCTCACTCACACACACACACACACACACACACACACACACACACACACACACGGTTTGGTGATTTGTCAGGTTTGGGTGACAAGTCAAGGGCGGAGGCTTTCCCTGCTTTTGCTACTGCATGCTCCCAGTGCCTAGAACAAAGCCTGGCACACAGTAGGTGCTCAATAAATGCAGAGATAATGAAAGGAAGATGCATCAGACTCCTGCAGACAGGCTCACACCCCCTCGCATGTCCTCTCGCACACATGCTGACACACATCCACACACATGCTCCCACAGCTTCACCCTGACATGCTGGACGCAGACATCCCACGTGACAGTGAACTCCTTCCATCCCACCCTCACACACCTCACTGCACATGCACTCGCACCCACATGCGCCCTGATGGGCTCACAGGGCTCCCGGGTCTTCCTGGCCTACAGGCTGTCTCCTACCTGCGTGGCCACGCCCTCTCTGAGTCCCTGACCTCCTCCACATGCTCTATTTCTAGAGTCCCCAGTCCTCTGCGGGCCATTGCTCTTCCTCCCCATCAACCCTGTGTGGATCCCATCCTCCGGGAGGCCTCCCTTCACTCTCCCCACGGACTCCAAAGCAGGGAGGGCCTGGGCCCAGAGCCAGGCATGGGCAACGATGCAGCAGAGCATGTGCCTCTGTTCCCACCACTGCCATGGCCGCACCTGCTTCTCTGAGAAGCCCCGGCAGAGGAGCCACTGGTGGGCCCCGGACGCCACCCCAGGAAGGGCTCTATCTCTGGCCTAGAGTCACACCAGATGTAGAATGTCTCAGTTTCCCCAACCTCGTCACACAGAGATCTAAGATCCCTTTAGCTCCAACAGTCTGGGAACAAATTTCGCTCCTGCTCTGCCACCAAGTCTCACTGTGATTCAAGCAAGGCCCTTCTGTGCTCTGGGCCTCAGTTTCCCCACTGGTGACATGGGTGGTTCTGACCCAATGTCCTGTGGCTTCCTGATTGCTCACGGTGATGAGACACTTCAGACAGTGCTCCCAGGCTCCCAGTGGCATCCCTGTGGTAGGGCCCACAGCACAGCTGCCTTCTTCAGAAGGTAGAGGGGAGGGCGAGAGCTAGGGAGAGGCACCCAGTCCTCTTTAAGCTCAGCCCTGCTCCTACCCCAGTCCAGGTGGCCGGGCTCAGAGGGGTGGCACATCAGATGGCACAATTTTGATGGGGTGAACAAGGAGGCAGCCTTTCTAAATGACTCCCCTATCTTGTTTGGACTCACCGTATGTGGCCCGTAGACTTTACAGAGGTCATACAAAGGCCCACACAGAGGAAAGAAGGAGAGAAGGAGAGAGAGGGAAGGCAGGGAGGGGGAAAGGGAAGAAAGAGGAAGGCAGGACGGCAGGCGGGCAGGCAGGCAGGCAGGCCAGCCATTTATTTATTAGGCTGTGTGGTGGGGACAGAAGTACCATCAAAGGCAAGCCCAGCCTGATGGGACGGGAGATGACCACACACACAGAGGGCAGCAGGGTGGCGCAGAGAGACCTAGTGCAGGGATCTCAACGCGCTCCGCTCCCTCCTGCAGCTCCAGGCCACCGCCATCATGAATGGGAGATGAGCTGTCCCCAGCTTGGCTTCCCCCAGGCTCCCTGAGAGAGAAGGCAGGCACAGGTTAGCGTGGAGGGGGTGGGTGGGGCAGCAGGACGCCAACTGGGAACTGGAGTTGGTGGAGATGGGGAGGTGGCAACAGAGGATTTGGGTGACAGAGTCACTGCAGCAGGGGACAGGGCCAAGGTCAGCAGACACGGCCAAGGTGGCAGCGAGTCTGGAAAGTAGGGGTCTCACCTGAGGTGAAAGGCTTAGCTGGCCAGGAGGTGCTTCACGAATGCTGGAAAGAAGGGGAAAGAGGGTGGCAGGGGCTCAGGGCTGGGTAGCAAAGTACAGGTGCCTGGGGTCCCAGTACACCCCATAAGAACCCTGCCCTGACGAGCTACCTTCATAGTTGATACAGCCATTCGAGTCCTCTTGCCCGGCCATCAACTTCTCCACCTCGTCTTCTGTCAGTCTCTCACCTGGCAGGGATGGGAGGCTGGATCAGCACCATCCGCGGGTATGCGGGGTGGGGGAAATCACTGAACAGCTCTGCAGGTGGTTCTGCCTCCCCAGTATTCCCACACCCCACACCCCGTACCAGCACAGCCATCAGTGCTCATAAGGCAATGGTGAGACCCATTTCTGAGACCAGGAGAATCAGTGACAAGTCAGAATGGAGTGCCTGGCCTGGTACCACCTCGAGCCTGGACTCTGTCCATAACTGTGCCATCTTGGTATTCAAATCCAGTATTCACTGTCCTCTGTCCTCCATAGGCTGCTGGGAGTTCCTTCCACCAAGAGGAGGCCGGGCCTCCCACATCCCTGGAAGCAGTCCCCTGGGCAGGTCATTAGGCCAGAGGAAGGCCCACAGGGTGAAGTGGGGGACCTTAAGGGATCGTCGTGGAGGTGACCGAAAGATCCCACCACTGTTGCCCAGACAAGCCTGGCACTTCCTGCCTCTGCACCCTCCTGTGCAGTGAGCTGCTCTCTCTCTCTGGACTGCCCCTTGCAGTTCCCCTCCCAGCCACACCCACTCACAGGGCCTGAGACGAGCACATGGCTGAGCACACAAGAGGCACTTAATAACTGCTGCAGGAGGAAGTTTGTGAAGGGGGCACCTCTGCCAGCCAGGCACCGGATGGTAGGGGTAGGATTAGGAGGTGTGCACAGCCCCCTGGGGGTCAGGATGCCCAAGAGGCAGGCTCATGGCCCAGCCAGCCACTCAGATGCTGTGGCCCTGGACTTGACCTTGAGACAACAAACACCAGGGCTCAGCTGATCCTCCTGGATCCTCCTTCATGTCCCACCTTGTCTCCAGTGCCGTCCTTGTCCCCCTTCAGTTCTGTGAGCTGAACCGACACACTTTCTTTATTCTCTGCCTAAAATTCCAAATTCCCCACATTTCCGTCACCTGCCATGGAGGTACCTTGACAGTGTCACTCTCCATTTCACAGGCACGGGTGTGGTGGGTGACAGGGGTTCTCCCGGGAGCCCCGGGAGGGGGGGGGGGAGGAGGCGGCCCTCACCCAGCGTAGCCAGCACATGGCGGAGTTCGGCACCCATGACAGTGCCATTGCCCTCCTTGTCGAAGACCCGCAGCCCCTCCACGAAGTCCTCGTAGGAGCCCATGTCCTTGTTCTTGGTAATGTGCTGCAGCATGGGCAGGAACGTGTCGAAGTCCATCAGCTTGGTGTTGAGGTCTGTGGAAAAATGGCCCCAAATCCCGGGCTCTGAGGGGACAGGCCAATGGGCACACACTTCGTCTGTGCCTTAAAATGAGGTGCAAGCACCCTCACGGTTCCCAAAGCACGCCACGCCTGTCTGCCATTCACAGAGCACTCCACCGTCACAGGCCGCGAGCCGTCAACAGAGTCCTCTGCTGCTTTACGAGCACAGTTTGCTGCTATGGCACCGCAGTGGCCTCTGTCCAGCACTTCCATCCTGCTTTTGGGGAAGCGCCCTCCCCAGTGTCTGTCTTATAGGCTCCACTCTGCCACGGGTGATGGGTGGGGGCAGCTGGGCCAACTAGAGACTTTCCCTGGGACTTTAGAACCCATGCCCAGGGCTTGGATCTCACCCTTCCTTAGGGCAAAGCAGGCCACCCTCTCTGACCAATTTGGCAGGGAAAGCTGAACCTGACCCACAGAGAGGTGTGGGGAGGCAAGGAGGGCGTAGGGAGGCAGAGGCTGGATGCCCCTAGCCCAACCTCACACCAGCGACGGAAGCTAGCTTGCCTGGTGCCAGTCCCCCGTGTCCAGGAGGCCTGGGGCCAGATGGTACCATGTCACTGCTCACCGCCTGGTCGGCCTCAGCCTGAGACTGGCCTCCGTGTCCTCATCCAGGCCACAGGAGGGTGTCGGGAGAGCGCACATCGGGGAGGCTCCCATGGTGCCCCTCCAGAGAGGGCAGCATTCCTCCTACCCCCTCCGTCCCCTGCCCCTGGCCCCCACCCAGCGGCAGACTCACTAGCAGGGAGATCTCCATCTGAATGTACCAACCTTCCTGCTTGGGCTTCCCTAGGACACGGAGCACCTCAGCCTGCGTGGGGTTCTGGCCCAGTGCCCGCAGGACGTCCCCACACTGGCCGAACGCGATCTTCATCTCACACGTGGGCGTGCGGTCAAACAGCATGAAGGCCTCCTTGAACTCTGCGGGAGAGGGAGTACCTGGTGGACCCTCCGAGTCAACCCCCCCCGCCCAGACTGAGGGGTCAGGGCCCAACCCAGCAACCCCAGGTTTAAGGCAACTGCTTACCTTCAATCTGATCCGGTGTAAACTCGATCTGAAAAGAGACCCCAAAGATCTTGAATGCCTGGCTGAGAGGGTGGGCCAGTCCAAGCCTCAGCTGCTCAGCTGCCCCAAACCATCTCCTCTCTGCATCCCAGCTTCCACCACCCAGGAGGCCTCCGCACCATGGCACACACCCTGCAGCCTGCCTGTTCCCTGTTCTTGGCTGGCCACCGCCCCTGCTGCCCTGGCTTCCTGCCGAGGGCCCTGTGGAGCCCTCCTGGTCCTGCAGGCTTCCCACGTGCCCAGAGAGACCCGCAGTCCGTCTGCCCAGGTCCACCTCCAGCTCAAGATCCTCCCTGGAGGCACCTACCTTGTCCCTCCAACCTAGGGACAATTAGGGTTCAAATCCTAATTCCGCTCCACCCCCCTTGCTGATCAAAGGCTTGCTTTTCTCAGCTGTGAAGTGGGGCATTGAATCCTCCTTGCAAGTTGTTGGGAACCATTCACAATAAGTGCTCTCTAGAGTTGGCTCCTTGCCCCCCACCAACCCCAGGCCCCAGGCTTGTGTGCCACAGGCTCCTTGGTGAGGGCCCACCCACCTCAGGCGCGTGGTCTCACTGGCTCTGAGGTTGGCAGACTGGCCTGTGAGAGTCAGAGTAGTGAAGCTCCTCCTGCTCATTTTCCCTCCTGCTCCCTCTTGGGTTGGCCAGTGAAGGGCAGGAAGGCTTTGCCAGGAGCCCAGGAAACCTAATCTCAGTGGGCTTCCTGGTAGAGAGGGAACTCTGGGGGCCCAGGAGTGGCAACTAGTTCTTCCCAACACTGGGGTAAGCTAGAAATCCAGAAGGGACAACCGTGGCAGAGTGGCAGGTGTGGGATGGCCCTCTGCTCTGGGGTGCACCATGGAGGTTGGTGGGGCTCAGAGGGAGCAGCAGTGGGAGGTGCCCCTCCCCCTAGCTCCTTTCCCTCATGCGACCTTGACCTTGGGACCAGTGACTGTGGTGATAAAAATAGAGCTGGTATCGGGTGAGGAGGGGGACACTGGGTCCCAGGAGGCCTCGTGACCTCAGGTGGCCCTCATGAGACCTCATCGAACACTCAACAGCACTGCCCTGGCCCCCTCATGCTATAGTTGGGGGGCTGCCTGCATTCATGGACGGAGGTATAAACAGGGCCCTGTGAGTGACTGCTCAGCCTCCAGGGCTCTGTGAGGGGCAGATACATGTAAACACACGCAGGCACACATGGGTGTGAACATACACGTGTGAAAACCTAAGTAACACACTCTGCCTCCTGCAGATAAGCTCTCACCCACAAGAAGCCCTGGGGCCTTTCTCCTCCTGCCACCCGCCCACACGGGGCCTCCCATCTCACTCTTGTGGACACTTCTCTCCACTGGGCAGCAGACCTGGTGGGGTGGCAACATCCGCCTGGCCACATCTCGTGGAAAGAGTAAGGAGGCAGAGGGCATCAGGATGGGCAGCAACTTGCAAGGAGGGCTTAATGCCCCACTTCACAGATGAGAAAAGCAAGCCTCTGGTCAGCAAGGGGGGTGGAGCGGAATTAGGATTTGAACCCTAATTGTCCCTAGGTTGGAGGGACAAGGTAGGTGCCTCCAGGGAGGATCTTGAGCTGGAGGTGGACCTGGGCAGACGGACTGCGGGTCTCTCTGGGCACGTGGGAAGCCTGCAGGACCAGGAGGGCTCCACAGGGCCCTCGGCAGGAAGCCAGGGCAGCAGGGGCGGTGGGCCAGCCAAGAACAGGGAACAGGCAGGCCACAGAGTGCATGCCGCCATGCAGAGGCCGCAGGTTGGAGTCATGGCTCGTTCTCCAAGTTTAGACTCTAAGACAAACCCCCCAGCTGGGAAGGGCTCCTGGGACTGCTGATCACAGCTCCATGACCCACTTCCTGCAGACCTACCCAGACTGTGCCTCAATTCCCCAACCAAAATCTGAGGCCCTACCAGTCCTGGGGCTCAGGGACCTTGGCAGGGGTGAGTGTTACCCAGCCTGACCAGGGGCCTTGCTTCCCTTTGCTCCCCACCCCACCCATCCTGGGGGACTTGGCACAGACCTGGGACCCCACGGGCAAACAAGGAAGATCTCTGCCTGCCTGCAGGGTGGGGGGAACAGACGACTCTGGGATCCTCCGAGGATGTGACGTCCAGGGAGGAGGGCAAAGGAGAGTCACTGCCCAAAACCACCAAAAGACATCCCCTTCAGCAGCGCTGGGAAGCCCTCCCGCCTGATGTCTGACCACGAGCCCTCCTGCTGCAGCCCTCCTGGTGCCTGAAGCCTCTGCAATTGACTGAACTCTGCGCAGAAGCCTCCGGCTCTGGCTCAAGCACTTTCTAAAGGCTGGGTAGGCCCACTTCGGGATACACCTACCTGCTCTGTCCTTACTAAAATGCAGTTCCCACACTCACCTTGACCTTGGAGGCATCAAACTCGGGCTCCTTGGGGTCCTCAGGCGCTGGTGCAGGTGCAGGAGCAGATGCAGGCGCGGGAGCTGCAGCCGCCTTGGGGGCTGCCTTGGCCTCATCCTTCTTGGGATCTGGCTTTTTGGGGGCCATGGAGACTGTAAGCACTAGAAGGCTGTGGCGAGAAGGCAGCAGACAGCAGGGTAGGCGAGCTCTGGTGCTCGTGGCATTTATCCTGCCTGGACACCTCATGACCCCCACCCCCACAGTGCACAATAGGGACAAGGCCATAAAAGGACATTGGCTAGGCTCAGGTGCTATTTTGGGGTCTGGGGAGGGCATTGTTCAGGCTCAGGAATGGTGGGGGAGAGGGAGGGCTCTCCATTCCTCCCAGTCACCTGTTGGGGAGAGAAGGGGAGAAAGCAGGACAGAGGCCACTACTTGGCCACCCCTACATGGGCACCCTCACACTTACACCCCAGGGCCCTGCTGCTCCTCAGCACGGCGGTGAATTGAACAGGTGCAGAAGGTTGGATGAGTGTGTGTTGTCTCGGGGGCAGAAGGACAGAGATCCCCTGAGGGCACTCTTGAGTTAAACTTCCATTCGTGCATCCAATTCTGCTGTGTCTGTGTCTGTGGAAGGCCGGGGTCTGTGTGTATCTGTGTGTGCTGCCCGTGTGTCTGGGTGTACGTGTGGCGGGGGTTTGTGTGATGTGTGTGTGCTGTCTGACTCTCTCCATGTGCTGGAGTCATGTGCGTCTGCGTCTCTGCGGCACGGCCGTGCTATCTCCGCGTCGCCTCCGTGGGCCTGTCTGGATGTTTATATTATAACTGCACACATGTCTGTGTGTGTCTAGAGTGTGTCTGTGGGTGTCATTTCTGTTTGTGTCTGGGTGTTTATAGGCGTCTGTGTGTATGTCTGGCGATGGCTTGCCAGGAGCTGCAGTCCCAGTCATGGGTCAAGGGTCTCATGAAACTCCCCAAGTGGCAGCAGTAGGGGTGCTGCTCCCTCAAGGGCGGTCACCCAGCCCCGTTCAACAGCCCAACAGTCCCCACGGCCTCCTTCCTGAGCTCCTGCCTGGGTGTGCGCGTGCGTGGCGGGCGGGCCCAGCGTGTCTCCGTGCTCCGCCTGCGTGTCTGGGTGTTTCGGGGGCTGCTCTGTGCAGCCACGGTAGGAAGGTCCGCTGCGCGTGTGCTTCCTGCTGCGTCCCCAGCTCCGGGACTCACTTTCCCCACGCTCCTCGGAGCCTGCTCACCACCAGACCCTTGTGCTCGCCGAGCCAGCGCCCCAGTGCCCAGCGCCCTTGCCCCTCCTCTTGGCACATTCAGGGCTCGGCCCACTGCCTCCTCTTGCTGGAAGCTTTCAGATGCCGTCCCCACAGGCCCGTAATTTCCTCTGCTGACCCTTTTGGTGGGGACCCTGAGAGGGTCTCTTCTCTGAGGGACCTCAGCAGAGCAGGCAAGGCTTGCCCCCTGGTGCCCAGTTCGGGTGGCTCACCTGTAGTTTTTAACGCCAGGGTCCACCCCTCGCGCTCACCCTGAGAACCCAGTCCTGGCAGGTGGCAGTGACAGAGCGCAGCCTGGCCGGCCACCATTTCAGGAGGTGGGAAGGACAAGCGGCCGGGGCCCTTCCAGGCACAGAGCTCGGAGAGTGCGGACATCTTGCAAACACATTGGGCTCTGGTCCTTGCCCAGTGTCTGCGCTGGAGGGTGGAAGGAGGTGCTTCTTGTTATTTTTAAGAGCCTGGAGCCTTTGATAGAAACTTCAGAGACATTCCCCCCCCCCCAAATCCCAGGGGATTTCCTGGGTGTGGAGAGGGGAGGACTCACCCGGGCTCTACCTGGGTGCTCCCACAGTCTTCCTGGGCCAGGGCCCCTCTCATCCTGTCACTCAGCTACACGGTAAAGGGACAGCGGTCCAGGGTCAGACCCCCTCCTAGCTGGGACACAAGACATTCCTCCCCTCATCTGGAGGGCAGAACACCCCACATCTGGAAATCTGACAACATCCGGTGCTGGGGGGGAAGCTAGTTTTTCACTTTTCTTCCAGATGTTTGGCAATAGTATTGAGAAAGAAAGGGGTGGGGGAGGGTCCACAGAGAAGAACCAGAAATACCACAAGAGGAGAAGACAGCCAGCAGGGGACACACAGAGAGGCTTAGGGTGGCCTGAGGCCTAGGCCCACTGACCCACCCTCAGGACAACTGACTCTGGATGTCCCCCAGGGCTCCAACCACAAGGGCATAGCCAACAAGGTACCATCCAGTAAATTTTCACTCATCGTGAGGAAAACTGGGGCCTAGGACAGAGGACCAAGGCCTCCCATCACATTTCTTCTGTCCACACACAACTGCCATGCCTGGGAACCCACCCATATCAATTTGAACAGGGGTAGGTGAGTGACGTGGCCACCTGGACATGGTTCCTAGATCTGAGATAGGGGTAGGCAGGATCATGCAGCCAGCCAGAGCCACACCACACCACCTTTCCAGGCCTGGAACAGGGAGTCTTGGTCCCTTTCCCTGCGCACAGGGCAGATACAATACAGAGTGGGGATACGGTGCACAAAACTGTGTTCCACTCCCTCCCCAGGGCTCAGATGGAGGCTGGTCCTGGGCTGCTGGGACTGAGGGTGCCATGAGACCACTCTGAAACCTGCAAATAATTCCGGTCCCCATAGGTACTCTGTGGGGCTGAGCCCAAGCAGGGCTTCCCCCTGTGACTTCCAGCAGGATTGGTTGTATGAGGCCAGGAGCAAGGCAGGGATGGGTAGGTGGGCAGGCCATGATGGGAGGGAGGGGCAGACAATGGCAGCAAATACAGGCCACATACCATCGCTTGGCACTTATCTGTCTCTCCCAGAGGCCAACCTCAGTTCGATGCCCTATAGGAATAATTGCCCAGCAGATAATCACCTCTGTGTGTCTCCACAGAGACACGATCCCACCACCACACACTGGGTACAGACCCCACACAGGACCCTAGTTCCTGCCCAACTGCACAAATGAGGGAGCAAGGCCCCAAGAGGGGCAGGAGTTGCCCAGCAACTCTGGCTAAAGGTGGCACAAGGCAACCATGAGGGCCCCAGAAGGGCCTGGGGAGGTCTGGAGGGCAGGGGAAGGGGTCTGAATGCTACCCTTGTGAACCCCCCACACCCTCCCCAACTCTAATGCCCCAGCGGTGACCCAGCCCAATGCAGAATCACATGTGTCCCCTTCCAGAGCCCTTGCTAGGACAGCCACCTCATCTCCCCTTTCCATCAGTCGAGGGGATATGCTGGGAAGAGGTGGGTTCTGACTTCTAAAGGGCCCTTGGATAGAGGCAGAGAGTCCTTTTCACACTGGCCTCCTTCCAGGTTCTTCCCAGCCCCTTATGCTGTTGAACAGACTGTTTCTTTCCCCTGGTGCCCTTGTCTGGGACCCTGGCCACTGCTTGCTGCTTGTCAACCCTTGGCCTCAGTGAGATGTCACCTCCTCTGAGGAGTGTCCTGGGACTGCCCTAGACAGCTCCCTCTGCCCTGTCTCTTCCCATGACTCCCCATCCCTTCACAGCCTAAAATGAGCTGGTTTCTTTGTTATCTCATCTCACATGTGTATACCCCTCCCTGCACACACACCCTCACCAGCCTCCCATAACTGTCAGCTGGCATAGGAAGAACTTCTGTGCCTTCACAGCAATATATCCCAAGAGTCTAGAACAGATCCTGGTGCACAGTAGACACTCAATAAATATTGGCTGAGCGAATGTCCCAAACATCTCGATTTAGCTCTCACAGGGAGACTGGAACCCCTTGCCAAACTTCCTTCCGAGAGCGGTGAGGTTGGTGAGGGAGGGGCTGCTGACAGGGGTCCTGGTGACTGCAAGGGGCACCAGGGATAGAAATACAGCCACCAGATCCCCTAAGCCCACCGCAACCAGGTCTGCTCTTCACACCACTCCCCAGTCAGTGACTGAGATGCCTCTCAGCAGCTCAAAGAGGTAGGGGTTACCCCAAGGTAGAGGTAGTGATTTGACTGCGATGACCAGCCAGCAGGGGGCGCAGAAGGGATAGAAACCAGCCCTCAAATCCTGAACCCAAATCCCAGATTCCATACTTGAGACATGGAACCTAGACCCCTAGCCTCAGGTCTCAGAATCTGAACCCCAAACTTAGAACCTGAAACTCAGAGTCCAACATCAGAGCCCACTCTGGGGACCCAGACTTTAAAACCCAAGATACCAAACCAAGACCTTAAATGCAGACTCTAGACCCCAGATCCAGGTCCAGAACTCAAGACTCCAAACCCAGGCTCCAGGCAAAACCAAACCAGACCCTAGACCCAGGACCCAGGACTAGAGCTGCTGATTTTCCACGTGGCACCAGAACCAGCGCCTGCCTGCTGCCCTGGTAGACAAGGGAAGGGGGAGGGGCAAACGCTCGGCAAATAGCGGGGTGAGTACTTGGCAGAAGTTCCTGGTAGTGTTCAGAGGGACACGAGGAATGTCCCTCATCCTTTCAGAGCCAATTTGGGGAGCTCAAATATGGTTGCCACGTGGAGAGAATGGTAGGGGTTTAGGGGAGGGAGGAATGGGTAAGGCCTAGTCCCTTGGGTCCAGGAGCCAGAGGCAAGGAAGGAGAGTCAAACTCCCCATGTGCCCTTGTCCCCCAGGCCACAGGCTCCGCAGGCCGCCCTGGCCCGCCCCAGACCGCCCCTCCTGGCCCATGGCCTCTGGGCTGGGACACAGGCCCACACTTCCCGGAGGAGTCAAGAACGCGGCCTGGGCCAGACCCAGAGCCTTAGAAGTAGGTCAAATGTTGCCATGCAGCAGGTCCTGGGGACCCCATCCAGGCGTGAGTAGGCTCGTGGCCTGCAGCTCATCCACCAGGGCTCATGTGTGTCTCCACAGAGACACAATCCACCACACACTGGGTACAGACCCCACACAGGACCCTAGTTCCTGCCCAACTGCACAAATGAGGGAGCAAGGCCCCAAGAGGGGTAGGAGCTGCCCAGCAACTCTGGCTAAAGGTGGCACAAGGCAACCATGAGGGCCTGGAGAAACCGAGTTTCTGCATCATCCCACACCTCTAGAGCCTTGGGTGAAAGTCGGACTCCAAGGAGAACTTCCCAGCAGGGCTTCTCTGCCACCAACAGGATGTGGCCTGCTTCCCGGAGGCACAGCCCAGGTCTTGGAAGATGGGAAGGTGTGGTCAAGGGGGAGGCAGGAGACTCTTCTGCTTGTGACCCAGGCAGCTCCTGGCTTTTCTTGGCCTCAGTTTCTACATCTGCACAGAGGCCACGGGTGGGGCAGAGTGCTCCTGGGTTCAGAGGATAGTCACTGTCCCTGAGTCCCAGCCTGTCCTCGCCACCCCCACGCCACACACAGACAACTCTGTCCTCGGCAGGCCAAATACAACCCTCAGGCCCCTCCCTCTGCCCACTGTGCTGACGGGGACCAGATGCTCCAACCTTGTGGTTCTAGGGGTGGGGGTGGCAGGGCTCAGCGGGCTGGCAGGCAAGACCTGGGTTTGGCCCAGGGACCTATAATCAGCTCCTGCCCCTCTGATCCCAGCCCAGGACTGACGCTTGGGGCTGTGGTGTCCTGGCCGGCTGTGGCCACGGCCGCTATATTTGGGAGCCCAGTTGAACATGAGGGAGGGGTAGGCAGGCAGGAGCCTCTAGGAGCCAGTGCCTTATGGGGGACAGGCTAGAGGATATTGTTGACTAGACTTGGTCCATTACGAAAAAGGTGAATCTAGCCTTGACTTTGGGGTCGCAGTTTGAGGAAGACCAGGTCAGGTGCAGGCAGCATCAGCCATGTCCTCAATGGCTCGTCTAAGGAGGCACATTGGAAATGCATCTGGGAATACTGAAGCCCTTATTTAGTCAGGGCCCCGCATCCCGAGTACAAGAGAAAGAGGCAGAGGTTGTCGAGGGTGAACAAAAATGAAAAACAGCTCTGGAGGGGTGAGGGTTGGGATGAGGATCTGAGATGGGATGGATAGGAGGATGGGGTGCCAGTGTGCTGCCCAAGGGAATGGAGAAAGCCCAGGCCTTAGCCGGGGTCACAGGGAATGGAGTGAGATGCAGCCCCATCCCTGGTTCCCCAGCTCTGCCTGCTGCTCCAGCTTCCGGAGGGGCCCAGTCCCTCCCCCCAGCATGGCCTGCGGCCTCCCTGAACTACCCTGGACATTCCCCGCTGCTGGGCCAAACCCTGTACTCTCCCACCAGCAGTTTCCCAAAGAGCAAATATTTATTGTCCTTGGAAGAAAAAAAAAGAGTCCCCTTTTAGGATCGGGGTCTGGGAGCTACTATTGAGGCTTGCAGGGGCTCGGGTGGCGGCCTGAGATGACCAGAAACTCCACCTGGACAGGCTGAGGCAGGGAAAGGAGGCTACGACATGAGCTGGCCTCAGAGGAAGGAGCCGTGACCGGCCCGGCTGCAGGAGCCAGGGGGGCTCTCCCCGGGCCTTCCCAGTAGATCCAGGGGTGTACAGATACACTCGCCATGGCACGAGGCGTGAGCGTGTGTGTGACCGCGAAGGTGCGTGCCGTCTCTGTGTGTTCGCCTGTGCCACCACGGACACAACCTAGGAACACGTGTGTGATCATGTGGGCATTGATGGTCACGTGTGCTCATGAGTGTCACCCGAGACGCGGTGACCACACGTGTGTGTGAGCTTGCCAGGGTGCTCCTGGCTCTGTGTGTGTGTGTCCATCTGTGAGCCTGTTCATCTGCTGGCATGGGGCGGGGTGGGGGCATGTGGACACAACCTCTGTTGAATGGCCAATTCAGTCAAAAATGCAAGTAAATTTAGCAGGGGAAAAAAAAACCCGTCAGTCAGACGAGGAGTCTGAATCGGGCGGTTGTTTGACTGGATGGACCGACTGTCTCAGGCAAACAGTTCACGCTGGCTGGGAGGAGGAACCGGCTCCCCGGGGCCATGGTGGAGAAACTGGAGACGGGACCCCAAGTAAGAGACAGAGATGGAGACAGATTCAGAAACAGGGGAGAGGGGTTGAGCAGATGGGGCCGAGAGAAAGGGAGCCTTGGGGCAGGAGGCGGTTTCCTGGAGCCTACAACCGGTGCCCGCAGCCCGCCCACCCCAACCGAGGCTGAGAGTCAGGTACAAAGCGTATTCTCCCCACTCCCCACTCGCCCTCAAGTGGCCCCACCGGACACAGTATGGGCCCCAGGCCGGGATGCAGCAAGAGTGGACATAGTGGTGACCGAGGGACAGCGATAAGAATGAAGGTGGCACAGGGGCCAGGAAGGCAGTGGTAGAGGTGATGGCAGGAAGGTGGCAAGGAGGTGACAGTGGTGGTGACAGCAGACGCAGCAGTGTATGCGACGGCATGTGAATGTATGTACAAGCACGTGCAAAGGGCACATGTGTGTCCAGTAGTCTGTTCCCTGCAGACCCCACCTAACCGTGGTGGCCCCACCAGGCTCAGGACTGTCCCCACCCCACCCCAACCAGCACCAGCTGTTGCCTGGCCTCCAGTGGCCACACAGAAACCCTCTGTGGCCCAGGGTGTGGATGCTGCATTCAAAATGGCCCAAACCCCCAGCCAGGAATAGTTAGGGTCAGTTCCGGTACCTGCTTGTGTGGGTATTTATATATCTGCCCGCCCACCCACTGTGGTTATGTCTAAAACACACACACGCTCGCACACACACACACTGAGAGGACACCCCCGCGACCTTAACCCATCCCCACTGGGTGTATCTGTCTGGAGACACCCACTGTTTCCTGCACACTTGGTACTGGTCCTTTTCCACCAGCACAGCGTGAGTCCCTGGGTTCAGGGACTAAAATACGTATGTGCACATACACGCATACCCACACAGACACTTCCTTGGGAACCCCAACCCACAGGTGCTTCGACCAAGATCATACTCACTGCTTTGCACACACCCTTAAAGTCAAATTCTTATACCATATAGATGTCTTTGCACTAATGTTCATACACATGCACGCACTCCCGTGTACTCATATGCCCTTCGCACACATTTGCACATACATTCACATGCTGTCGCATACACAATCACCTAACACACCACACCTTCACACTCACAGGTATAGAGAGAGCTCTGGGTGGGATAAAGAGCCCTTGGGAAGGAGAGGGAGGCTGAAGGCAAGGGAAATCATTATCATCACAGGCCTGCCTGGCCAGATGTGAGCGTCTATGTTGAGTGCGTGTGCATGTGTGAGTGTGGACATGTGCGTCCAGGTGTTGGAACCTTCCCACTGCCTCCCCTCAGCCCTCTATTCTCTGTTCACAGAGGGGAAATAGAGGCTGGGGTAGAGCATCTGGGCCTGCCGAGGTCAGTGTCCCCAGGTCTGGGGTTTGCAAGCCTTAGCATCTGTGTTGTTCTTGGCAGACCAAGACCCGATAAGGACGGGGGTCAGAGCTCGGCTCTCGTGGGAAAGGACTCTCTGGAAGGTTCCCAACCCATTCCTTTCCCAGATCTTGAACCCCAGTGCAGGCAGAGGGAAGGCAAAATGCAAAGAGGAATGAGTGGGGACAAGCAAATCCCCATCAGACCAGCCTTGAGGGCTGGCAGAGACCAGGGCTGGCAGATTTGGAGATTCATAGAGTCCAGGAATGTGGAGTTACCCCTCAAACCAACCCTGGGAGCCCCAAGTAATGGATCTGGAGCAGAAAGAGAGGGTTGGGTAGTGCCAGGCATCCAACTTTCTGCAACACCTCAACTTGAGAATCTCTGCTTGAGGGGGGTCTTGGGAGGTGCTGAAGCCAGAGCTAGTGGAAGGGACTCTACATCTGAGTTCAGCTGGATGGAGAGGCTGTTTGGGGGTTGCAATGGTTGCAGTGTTAGGGGACACCAGAGCTTCATACTCCATCCAACGCAGATCAGGGTGCTGGTCTTGGACTCGGTTATCAGGTCCAGCAGGGGACCCAATTCTGATCCTGGCCCAGTCATTGACTCCGAGGGCTTCCTCCCCTGTGGAGACCTCATTGTTCACACCTGCATAATAAGGTGGGGTTTTGGATCGACTCAGCAGGCACACAGTCCTTTCATCAGTCAGTTTGGGGCATCCTTGGACCTGAATCTCCTCCTTCCCCCACTTGCACCAACCTTTGCCCCCTGCCCAGGTTTCAGTGCCTCACAGAGAGCTGAAGCTTGAAGCTTAGAGCTGAGTCAACATGGGAACAATGGCTGGAATTCTGCATGAATACAGGGCTATCCAAGGCTACAGATAAGCCTAAACTGGGAGGGACTGGGGGATTCCTATGCTCCCTGGAAGCCTTGCCTGATAACAAGCCCCCACCTGTCTGAATTGGGGCTCTACCCTCAAGAGGCTTCGTCCCAGGACATAAGCAGTAACCTCTCCAGGGAATATAGCAGGGGGTGCTATAGGGCTCCCAGACTCCTCTCCAGCCCATCCCCATCTAGCATGCTCGCAGCCCCCTGCCTGGCCTATAATCACAGTAGATGCAAGTTGGGGTCAGGAACCACAAAGAGAAAGCATTGATTGTGGTGTCCAGGAACAATCACCACCTCTGGTGCCCCTTTGCCTGACCTTGAGGTTCAGAGAGAAGACACGATGCTCTCCCCACCCCCATCATCCCACTGAGGACAGTGGCCACAGGGCCAGAGGGGCTGGTCTGGGTTGGAGGACTGGGGTGATCCTCCCAAGCATCAGAGTCCCATCTGCAAATTGGCCTCCAGATCTGCCAGGTTGACCCTTGGGCTGCTCCTCAATTTGCTGAGAATGTTCCATCAGAGGGGCTCAATCTCAAAAGGCTCCCTAGAGAAATTTCTGACAACATATGACAGGGATTTGTGTTGGGAGGGTCTCCAAAGGAGGGTCCTTTGGAGATTCTGGAGGAAACTGAGGCGCCAAAGAGAAGCGTCTTCCTCATAGTAGCTGAGAAACAAGATGCAGTGACAGGGGGGAGGGTGTTTGAAATCCAAAGCTCTGGAAGTGACTCCCCCTCTGTAGAGATGCAGGACAAGATGATTTTCTTTTCTTGGAGCACTCAGTAGGAACATAGAGGTGACCTAAACCCTGCCCTTAGGGGCTCACAGTCTCTTAGGATAGAGGTGAGAAATCAGGAGCCTGAGGTCTCTCTCGATTGGGGTACGTGGGTGGGTACAAATCCAAGAAGACCTCAGAGAGAAGGGGGCATATGAAGAGTATATAACAGGCCCCAAAATGAGAAGGGAAGGGCAAGTCTGAGAGCAAGAAGCAGAGGCAGAGGCTGAGGGTTCAGACAATGGAAACCCAGGGTGGTGGGATCAGACAGAGGTGGTTTGAGAAACGCGGGCCCTATTGACCTCATCCTCTGAGCCGCCAAGTCTCCAAGCCCAGCTCAGCACACAGTGACAGCACAAGTGTTTGAGGAATGAGTGAACTGGTCCAGGGGACCATCAAAAGACATTTGAGCAAAGAAGCAGTAAAGTCAAGGCTAACCTTCTAGAATCTTCCCTGGCTCTCTCTTCCCTCTCCTTTCTGATAGGTCTTCACTTCCTTGGTTCCCATCCACCCACTCCACCTTCCCCAGCCCTGTGCTCCTGAGTAGTCCTCTGTGATCCCACTTGCATCAGAAAATTGACGTAGAGCCCTGAATTGAAGGGGCAGGGTAACCACTCTCCCATCTGGGCCCCTGTTCTGCTCATTTGACTGGGAATGTCTTCTGTGGTTGGAGGGGGTGGGGCGTGGGGAGCAGAGTGCATTGCTGGTGGGCACTGGACACTGGGTGGCCTGGAGGTTAGCACACCTGTCCCTGCCTCTGCATCCAGCACACCTGCTCCCAAAGCAGAGAAGGAAAGGGATGCGGTGGGGTGGGAGTGGTTGGGTGCGGGGAGGTATAGGAAGCCTAAACTACCAGCCTCCCTGTCGAAGTCATGACTAAGTCCAGAGACTTTAGGACCTCTGTTTTCCATCTGGGAAACAGGGCTTGAGCTTTTCACTCACTCCAGTGGAGAAAGAGGGCCCCAGGGATGGAGCAGGGGCCCAAGGCAGGCCGGCGCTGGGGGTGTGGCTTTAGGAGGCACCCTGCCCTCCCTGGACCCAGCTGGCTGCAAGACCCCTCCTGTTTCAGGGAGGACTCTGAGCCACTCTGCTGTTATGCCCGGAGTCTCCTCCAAGGCAGCAACCCACCCGCCTCTTCCACAGCCAATGGAACCTCAGAGGGCCCTGGGTGTTGGGAAGGCATGAGCACTTGGTCTGGATGAGCTAGGTGACCTCTGGCACGCCATTGCCCCTCTCTGGATGTCGTTCTCCCACACACAGTTTTATAAACTTCCCCAAAGTATTTCCCCTTTTTGACCAGTTCAGCCAATGTCCACGGCGCTTCTGGGCCAGGCTCTGTGCCGGGTGCTGGATAGTTGGACAGACACAGCCCTGAGATGTACCAGCCTGAGATGTTCCCAATATCATCGCCAGCTCATTGCTTCACCCCAACTAGTATCCCTTACAGCATTCAGGATGAGAGGAAACTGAGGCTCAAAGAGGGGCCCCACCCATCCTCAAATGGCCCAGCATGTCAAGGACCACCCGCATAGAGGATCCCTCCAAGCCAAGCAGGACCAAGTGTCAAGACCCAGAGGTCCCCCACTCAAGGCCTCCCCAACACAGTCCTGAGCCAGGACCCAGTGTCTGAGCTAAATCCCTCTGCACTGCCTCCTCTTTCCTGGCCCCCTCGTCCCTTCAAACCGCAGGGCCCAGCCGGCCTCTGGAACGCGTGCCCAGGACCTCGGTGATATTTTGAGTTTAAGAAAACTTTGCAGTCGGCAGGAGCTCTTAAAGGTTATAAATAGCAGCAGTGGGAGCCCATGCCGGGAGAGGCGGAAACACGTGTCAAACACGCCTGGGAGGGGGGTATTCCGAGGCACAGACCCCCCCCTCCCCACTAGGGACCCACCAGGCTTCTGGGGATTTTACAACCACTGGAGCGGGAAGTCACACCCCACCCGGAAGGCGTCTGGGAAATGAGGCTTCGTTCTTGCCCCATAGCAGGGCAGCAGGCGGGGGGCTCTGCTGCAAAGGGGGCTGGACGGTAGGTCTTTCTCCTGCTGTCCTGCTCCCCACTGCCAGCCAGCTGCCCAGCATGGGAACCCCCAGGGAGCTGAGAGGGACTTTGGAGTGTGTGCACTCCAACTCCAGTCAGCGGCCAGCAGACCTGAAACCCAGGGTAAAGTAGGGATTACTCCAAGGTCACCCAGGAGCCGGGCAGAATTCAGACCCTCCCCACCCCCAGCCACAGTTCTCACCAAATGCTGCTGCTGCCTCCCTTACATTACAAGGGACCATGGGGCAGTATCTTAGTCTCCCAATAAAGCACAAGTGGAGGATTACAGATGCTGAGAAGGGCCCCTGAGATGAGTCATCCTAGTCCCCAGCCCTAGACATGAGCAGACCCCAGGGCCTCATCCCCAGCAATCCGGTGACTCCCCATGTTTCACTTCTGAGATCTCCCATGGAATAGATGTGAGTTCTAGAAAGGATGACTCTCCACCCCATAGAAATGCTCACCCATACCCAGCTTGCTGGGGTGCAGACTGTGGCAATCAAAGGCCAGATATGGGGACTCCACAAGAAGTCAGTTTTGGTTTGGGCCACTTTGGTCTCAGGCTTCCTGGAGGCCACACTGTTTGAGGACATGGTCTCAGTGAGGAGTATGGTCTGAAGGGACACAGTCATGAAGTTCCCCTCAATTTTCCCAACTGTTCCAAAATGTGCAAGAACCATTATTCCAAACAGGCGTGTCTGAGGCTGCTCCATGCCATTCCCAGTCCTACCTCACTCGTGCCTCACCTGCTGCCCACGGCCCCCAGCAGGTCTAGGGGCGGCAGCCAGGCCTGGTATCCAGGCACTCGGAGCCTCAAGGAGCCCCAAAGGGTTTATGGGGCTCCCAATGAATGGGCCTCTTGAGCTCTGAGGGGGCCGGGCCCGAGTAAACATGACTGGGTCTGAGCTGCCATTCTACCCCTGCCTCCTTCCCCAGGACCCAGGACCAAAATACGACTTCCTGTCCTCAGAGCTGAGGGCCAGACTTCCCCCTCGGAGCACCGGGCTGGGGCCCACAGGGTGAACATGGTGTGGTCTGCACAAGCAGCTCCTGAGGTTTGATGGGAGACAGGACCTCAGGTTTTCAGATTCATAGGTCGGCATCCAAGACGTGAGTGCTAAGGCACTTTTGGAGCCCCTGCAGCTGAGACCTGCCCTGATAATGACAGGTGAGGAAACCGAGACCATAAGCAATAAAGGAACAGGCTCAGAGCCCCAGACTCCTGCTTCCCTGGCCAGTGAGGATGAGAGCAGTGGAAAGAGCAGGACAGTGTGGGGGGCTCAAAGGAGGAAGAGGCTCCATGGTGCAGGGTTGGGGCAGTAGGGAGCTGAGAGGGGACACAGGAGTTCTTCACCCATTGGACACAGCTGCCCACAGACCAAGAAATCTGAAATCTAGTCACAGAATGATCTACATCGCCTGTACACTTGGGAGTAGCTCAGCGCCAAGGCCAGGATTCCATCAGTATTGTTTGTCATGATCTTCGGTGTCCCTGGCCAGCCCACTCTCCCCTCTAAGGGTCCTTTATCCCCACCTGGAGGACAGGTATTCTCAAGCTCCCTGTTCTCTTTTCTGTTTGAGAACTAGAAAGTACTTTGGACACCATAATGTGTGTTACCCTCCCTTGGCATCTAGGAGATGTGGGGAGGGGTCACCTCTGGAGATGGGGGCCCTAGAAATATGCCCCCACAGCTCCGGGGTGGTTTGGGGTCAGCTGCCTCACGTGCCGGGCACTGGGGGATACGGCTGGAATGTGCTGAACCGCAGCTGCCACGTGAATCATTACACCTCGTCAGACGGAGCCTGGGACTTCCAGACACAAACCAGCTCGGGCTGGGCTCGGGTGGAAGGGCCGCCTCCAAGCAGGGTCCTGGGCCCTGACGTGAAGTTCCAGGAGTGTGCGTGGCCTCCTCCTCCCTGTCTGCGCACATCTTCACCCTCGCTGTCCAGGTTCAGTCCTGGTTCTGCCATCGCTCATTCCACAGACCTCCACAGGGAGGCCATCCTTTCCACAGGCCCTGGCCTCTGTGACCTGGAATTGCATGAGCAGGTCCTGAGCCTCAGGGGCACTGGGAGGTAGCCAGAGAGGGCTTCCTGGCTGATTTCAGGTGGTAGGCGTGGAGTCAAGACAGGGCTGGGTAGGAAGAGAGTCCCCCCACATCTCTTCTGGTTGAGGGTCAGTGAGTATCCAGTGTTGAGAGGTCGGGTCTCAGGTCTCAGCTGTGGCCTGGGTATGAGGCTCCTGCCCCTCAGTCTCTATCTGAAATCTCTGGGTGCCCAAAACTTGTATGAAGTCGTTCAGAGGGGCTGTACTCACACTTCCTGGTGACCTAAAATTTCTGAGATGTAGAAAGGGCTAGAAGGGGCAGACAGGGACACAGGAATAGACAGAAGAAGAGTTATTTGGAGAGAGATTTGGGAAGGCAAGGAGAGCACCACTGACGTGTGTGCGCACATGCACACACACCTGAGGAGCTGAGCTGACCTGGGCACCTGGCAGACAGACCTATGGAGGCTGGGAGGCAAGGGGAGTTAGGGCCCAACCAGGGCACCCAGATACTAGTACTCTTGTACCTGACTTGCCTCCCTACCAGGGATCTGGGACAAAGTCCTAGGCTGGTGCAGAGCTTGGTAACAAATAATTAATTTCCTTTCCATGTGACATCTCTGACTCAGGCCTTTTCCTGTCCTGAACAGCAACATACTTGCTTAGGTCTGAACCAAAGAAGTTGCTCAGGGCTACCCATGGCCTCCGCAGGGTCAACCTGAGTCTGTTTTGTGGCTCCAGGCCCTTCTTGTAGGCTCCAGGTAAGTGGGGTCCAGAGGAGCCCTGGGACTTGAGCACAAATGGGAGGGACAAGGTGGTGGTAGGCCTTTGTGTGAGTGCGTGTGTACCTGTGCCATGGGTCTGACAAGGTATGTCTGCTTGGACACATTTGGGAATCTATTATGACTTCTGCAGGCGACCTGTGACCATGTGATCAGAAGGGACAGGAAGTCCACACCCCCCCAAGTGCCCTGGGAGCACTCCCTGCATGGGAGCACCCCCTGCTCCCCTAGCTTCCCTTCCTTTACCTTCCTGAGAGGTGAGAAAGCCAGGCTTCCTGCAGCGAGGGGAGTGGGCTGCCTGACCAGCTGTGTGTGGGAGCCTCCAGTGACTCAGCCGGGCAGGGGGTGTTTATGAGCAGCCGAAACGGCTGTAAAAGTGGCACCTCAGTTCACTTATGGCCTGGCCATCCCCTCCCCTACCGGCCCCTGGCCGTGAAAAGCTTCCGGAGGAGCCTGGAACCAGAGAGAGGTCTGGGAAACAGGCTTGGGCTTGGGAGGAGGCTCAGCCAGAGGTCAGGGTTCAGCCAGGGGTTAGAGGTCAAACTGGGATAAGGACTCAGCCTAGGGATAAAACTCAGTCTCGGGTCAGGGTGGAAATGGAGATTCCGGCAGATTTTATGGCTAGGATTAGGGAGACAAAATGGTGAGTTGCCCCCAGGCTGGGGCAGGAGATTTTCTGAAGGAGTGATTCCAAGTGGCAGAGAGCAGAACCTGTGTCTTTCCTGTTTATGTCTGGTACCCAGCCTGGCCTCAGGGCCTGTGTACTTTGGCCAGAGCCCTACTCAAGGTGGCATGGTGGCAGCAGAGGCCTGTCAGCCTAGGGCTGCTACATCAAGTCCAGCACCTGCTCCACTTCTGAGCTCCAATGACACTTTGGCTCCTCCCCTGGGCTCCAGGGATTAGAGAGGGAGACCCCACAGGGATTCACACCCACTCCCCACCCCCAACCAGGCCTTTCCAAGGCCATTGAAACTGACCTGAGACTGACCAGAAACTGACCCTGGGCCCTGGGGCTTGCCTGTCAAAAAGAGCAGGTTAGCTATGCCAGGCACTGGGGTGCCTGCTACCAGTTAATGTGTGACACCCCACCCCCATGGTGGTACTTTAACCAGAAGCCTGGGGGTGAGTTAGGGGGTCAGTGGCCCCACCCACAATGGTGGAATGTCCAACAGTGGACTCTGGAATGAGGGACATGAGTTATGGCTAAGGGAACACCCTAAGAGTCCCAGAGCCCATCAGGCCCTTCTGCACCCTATCCTCAAGCTGACCTTCCCAAACACAAATATTGTTTCCAATACTTGAGCTTTCTGATGTCAGGTCTAAGAGGGAGCTCCCTATTACCCCCCTAATTTTACATCTTAGTGCCCCTAATCGCTCCATGAATGTTTTCTTATTAGCAAGGGCTGGGGGTGGTCAGCAGTCATCCAACCTTAAAATTTAGAATCACTTAGAAACAGAGACATAAAACTGAGTGCATCAAAATGCAGCACTGAAGAGCTAAGACTGTTCTTTAGATGCCCACTCTGGGTACCTGGGCCTCTATCCCTGTTCCCAGTGAGCCCACCCCAGGGGTCAGCCCTCCCCCACCAAGTAAAGGAGGGGGGACACAGGGAGGCAGGGATGTCCTTTACCCGTTTGTGTGGGCCAAGCAGAGAAAGTTACAGAGGCAAAGGTAGGGAGCGAATATGGGTAGAAGGATAAGACCTGTTGGAGAGTGTCATCTTTGAAGGAAACTGCCTCAAACAGTACAGTCCTTAAACACTAGGACAAAGGGCACTTGAGGGCACGGGGACAGGGAGAAGGCTGTGCATGAAGACAGCCATAGGGACAACACTGGAGTTTGAGCCCAGAGGAGAATGGGTTTCCAGGAAGGTTGGCTCCGGCAGGGCTTGAGTGTGGAGACCCATTCACACTGAGAGCAGGAGTCATCCCCAAATTGTGAAGAGCTTGAGGGTGTTGAGTTCAATTTCTCAGGCTGAATTTGGGGAGTCCCCAGAGCCCATGGGTCTGGGTCTGGACACCCACTGAAACGGTTAAAAACTGCCCTAGGAATAAACTGGTCAACTCCCCATTTTACAGATGAGGCAACTGAGGCCGAGAGAGCAGGACAGTCCTCGTGCCCAGGACACACAATCGGTAAGTGTGAAGCAGGGACTCCACACAGCATCGCTGATTTTTCCCGTGGTCCCCGCAGTCACAGTAGCTTCCTCTGGGCCATCCTTAGAGCCCTCTGCCCCAGACACCCCCAGGCCCTCCTGCCCCTCAGCATCCCGTCCGCCTGGGTACAGAGAGATGGGGCAGGTTGGGGTCCTCGGCTGAGACTCCTCTTGGAGCTCCAGCGTCACCTCTCAGGCTGGAGCACGCAAGCCCGGCCCCCGCCCCCAAAGACTCCTCCCTCCAGGCCCCCCTGGCAAGATGAGGGTCCCCGGGGGGCAGAGGCCGCTAAGAGTGTTTGGGGGCCTAAAGGGGTGCGAGAGGAAAGCATCGCCCGAGGGTCGGGGGTCCCGGCGGAGTCCTGGGTCTCGCAGTGTGGATCGACCGGGTGGAGTCGGGGGCGGAGCCACGAGCGAGGCCCGGCTGGCGCCTGGAAGGGTCGAGACTCCGGGAGACCCGGGCCCCGGGAGCGGGGGAGAAGGGGGCTGGCAGGGGCGGGTCCAGGGCGCCGCAGCCCGGCCCGCTGGGGGAGCTACCGCGGCTGGGGGTCCGGGCGCGGGCGGCGCGGGGCGGGGCAGGAGGGCGGTGGCGAAGCGCGGCCCGGGGCTGGCGGCCGCGCAGCCTCCCGGGGACCCCCCGTCCAGCCCCGGGCCTGCCCCAGCGGGAGTCCCGCGGGCTGACAGCGCCGCGCCCAGGGCCCGCAGGCACCTCGGAGGGAGAGGGCCGGGTGACCCGGCGCGGGCTCGACGATCAGAAAAAATAGCGTCTGCGCCTCCGCGGAGAAGTGAACTCCGCCGCGCGGCGTCCCGGGCCCCGTTCCCGGGCCGCGCTGTCCGCGCTCCCGGCCCCGTCCTCTCCACACCCCCGTCCCGCCGCCGGGTGACCCCGCGGCGCCCCGAGAAATGCCTCCGGCAGGGGAGCGGCGGGCTCCGCTCGGGCCCTCCACACCCCCCGGTCGGTGACGCCGGGGGGCGGCGGGCGGGCGGCCGGGAGCGCGCGGGGGAGGGACGGGCGCCGGCCGGGGGAGGGGAGCGCGGACGCCCGGCGAGGGACGCGCGCGGCGGGCGGCGGCTCCGGGCGGCGGCGGGTGGGGGGCGCTGGAGTCCAGGCCGGCCAGGGGGATCCCGAGAGCTCCATGAAGCACCCCCGGGGCCGCGGACGGGGCGCTGTCCTGGGGAGACTGTCGGGGGATCCCCGACATCCATGGCTAGGCGGGGGCCGCGGCGGCGCGCTCGGAGTAAGTCGGGGCCGGGGCCGGCGCCGAGGGTCGGGGGAGCGGCGGGCGGGGGCGACCCCGCGCCCGCCCCGGGCGGGAGCCGGGGGGGCCGGGCGGTCTCGGTGTCAGTCGGCGGCGCCTCCCCGGAGCCCGGCGGAGCCGCCAGCCGCGCGCCGCTCTTCTCTCCGTGGCTTTTTTGGAAACTTGCAAATGTTTTCGTAGCGAGTGAAGGGGGAGGGGAGGGAGGGAGCGAGGGAGTGACCGAAATGGAGCTCGGGGCTGCTGCGAGAGCGGAGGCCAGGGCCGGGGGAACGAGAGACGGACTGACAGACCAGCAGACAGACAGGCGGACAGACCGCGCGTCCCGGCCCCAGGCGCGCTCGGGCCGCGCGGGCGCGGGCGGGGCTCGCCCCCAGGATGGGGAGGGGGTGTCGGCGGCGCCCGCCGCGGGCGAGGGTCCCCGAGGGGGCCGCGGCGCGGGGAGCTGCGGGCCGACCCCCGAAGGACCGCGTCGCTGCAGACTTGGGGCCGCTCACCCGGGCTGCGCGCCCCGGGCGGCTCGCAGCGCGCCCCCCGCCCGCTCCTCTCGGCTTCCGCGCCGGCCGCGGAGCTAAAAATAACCGCCGGGCTAGCCCCCCGCAGACCGCGACCCCAACCCCTCCCCCGACCCCTCCCCCATGGGCGTGGGGCGAAGCCGCAGCTCCCAATTCCCCAAAAGAAAAAAAAAAAAGAAAGAAAGAAAGAAAGAAAAGGCGGCGCGGGGGGGTGGGGTGGGGGCGGGCCGGGGGCGGGGGGCCCGGCCATATGGATGTGATTTCTCCGCTCCGAGGCAGACGGGCAGCTCCGCAGCGCTCGGCGCCCGCCCGCCGGCCCGGCCGCCCCCCCGCCCGCCCGCCCGCTCCCTCGCGCCCGCTCGCTCCTCGCCAGCCCTCGGCGCATGGGCCCCGCGCCGGGCCCCGGGGCCTCGGGTTGCCGGGCCGCCGGGGTCCCCTAGACCAGGGCGTGGGCGGGGCAGCCCGGCCTGACACAACTCTGCACCCCACCACCACCACCAGGGCCGGCGGCGGCGGCTGCCCCGAGGGACGGGGCCCTAGGCGGTGGCCATGGGGGCCGCCCGGATCGCGCCCGGCCTGGCGCTGCTGCTCTGCTGCCCGGTGCTCAGCTCCGCGTACGCGCTGGTAAGTGCCCCTGCTCCGCGGAGAGGCTGCGGGCTTACCGTGGGGTTCCCGTGTGGGGTTCAGGAGGCAGCCTCTCGGATTCCCCGAGTAATCCGAACTTTGCGGGGGGGTCCCCTGGGTGTGGGAATCCTCCGTGCCTGTTTCTCTGGAGTGTCTGGACTGATATTCTAGATGCTCCAGGTCTCTCCATTACTGAAGTCGGTGTTTGGGGTCTCAGGTCTGGAATTCTGTGGTTGGGGTTCTCCTGTCTTCTGCTTCTGTGAGCACCGCTGGTCCGTTTGTCTCCCTGGAAAATGACGGCGTGACCTAGCACAAAACTTTGCTCTGGTGGCCTCTCTTCTGCAAGTATTTCTTGCAATCTGGAACACAGGGCTATGGGTCTGAGGTCAGAATCACCCAGGCAGGGGGTAGCATTTAGAGGGCCACTTTACCTCTCAAGATTGCATGGGGTACACACACAGGAACTCAGCTTTACCTAGAGTGGAAACTGCCTAGAGAGGCAGGTGTGACGTGACCCGGAGGAGGAACGGTGGTCTCCTGGAGACTGACCGCAGACCACTGAGTCCAGCGAGTAAGGGGACCTCTGGGAGGATGGGGGGGGGCGCCCATCTGCACCTTCCTGAGAGTGGAAGCGGAGAGAGTACCAGAGGGAGAAGAGACAGGAAAATAAGGCCAGAACGAGGAGAAGGAGAGACAAAGGGGCATGAGCTGAGAGTTCTTCAGAGCAGAAGGAGTGGACAGGCCAAGTATAGCAAATAGAAATGCGGAGAGGATGACAGAGGCCAGGACGTGGGAAGGGACAGCACCTCCTCATCCTGGGCCGTGGTCTGGGGACCATTACCTGCAGTAAGTCAGCTCCCCCAGCAGCCCTGGCCCAGGGGAGCAGCCCATTGCTGAGGAGGCTGTCTGCCTGTGTGTCTGGCTTAAAGGGCCCTGCTGCTCCCAGGTGACAGCATCTGCCTTCTAGAGAGACTGTCAGGCAGCCCCCCTTGATGTGCTCTCCACTCAGGTAGACACCCGGTGAGAAAGCAGGAGCTCTGGGATTCCCATAGCTCGGCCTAACGCCTGTGAAACATTGGGCCATCCCTCTCTGCACACCTCAGTTTCTCCATCTGTAAAAAGACAGCAAGAAAGAGACCTTTGACTAAGAATCCTCCGATTTGAGGCTCTCGTTTCTTCTATGGGCCTCCACACCTCCATTCACCAGTGCTCGTGCCCTCTCTACTTTGGCTCCCCAAAGTCAGGCACACTGAGTTTCAGAGAGGCTCGGCACTCTGCAGAGGCACTTCAAACCCTGGTGAAGGGCAGGGTCTGGAGCTCACCCTCCCTGCAGGAAGGACACCTTTCCCGGGCCCTCTCCAGGGCAGGTGAGCAGAGCCGCTGTGCGGAGCCAGCCAGCGTGGCTCGTGTGTATGTCCTGTGCATGGGACTGTCAGGAATACAGAGTGGGGGCGAGTGCCCTTGGAGTGTGTCTGTGCATCAGGGCAGGGCTCTGTAGGACTCTGGACCTGGTGTTCTCTGGGCCTGCGTGAGTGTGATCTTACATGTGACTGAAGAAGCTGTCGGCACATGATTTTAGGAGTATGGTTGTGTGTATGTGTGAACACATGAACCCAAGTCTGTTGTTTTCTTATTTTTATTTAATAAATGTTTCTATAGTGTTTTCTACGTGCTAGATACTATTCTATGCATTTTATATATTGACTAATTTAGTCTTACCAACAAACCTCTGAGAAAGGTTCTGTTATTATCCTCATCTTCTAACTGAGCTAAGTCATACAACTTTTAAGAACATTATTTATTGCGTGCCAATCAAACACCTATCCTGTGCCTCTATGTGAGGCAGAGGGTAGAGGTACCCAGAGCCCCCCACTGATCTCAGGGGAACACATAGAGAATTTCCGGGACTTAATCCTGGCCCAACGCTGAGGGTCAGGCAGGAGGAGGAATGGCCAGGACCAGGTCTGCCCTGGGACTTTGGGGGGGCATCGACTAGATATTCAAGTCATGAGCACTGGACCCTCTCTGGCTTCAGGGCTAAAAGATACTGCCCAAGGGTAACCTAGTGCCCTGTGGGTCCCCTGGGCTCCACTACAGCCATGAGAAGCTGAGAGCCTGCTGGCTCCCTCCCAGCTCAGGGATTGCCACTCATTCCTACAAGCCCACCAACTGCAGCTGAAGCCCCTGTCACCAAACCTGGATGCTGCCTGTCCAGTGGATTCCAGGATCAAGCTCCCATCTCCAGGGAACTCACAGTTGGGAGGCCAGAAAGTGTCCCACCGGGAGGACGCTGACCAGACTTGGACATTTTATCTTTTACCTTACGGGGAAGAGTAGCTGTGAGGCCAGGGGTCAGGTGGAATAAAGTGTGGCAGAAGGGATGGGCCCAGATTGCTAGTGGGGCAAAGGGATCATCCTAACCTTGGGGATGCCTGATCCTAAGGACATCACCAGCATGTACATTAACTGCAGTGAAGTGGCTGAAGCTAAGCTTGGGGGGCCGGGGCTTTGAGTGTAGAAGTAACTGGCCTTGGAGTCAGTCTCAGGACAAATTATGGTGCTTTGGAGTATAGGGAGCCCTCCTAGCCTGCTCCAGGGGCAACTCGGCTCTTCTGAGCACTTTTAAAGACAGAAGGAACCAACATGTACTGAACGGTGGCTTTCCCCAGATCCTGAGCTAGAAACTGTCAGATGCTTTCTCATTCCAACAGTAACCAGCCCATTTTACAGGAAAGGACTCAGGTTCACAGGGTGAGTCTGTGCCAGAGGTGGGACTCAAACCCAAGTTTTCAGACTCCAGCACGGAGCTGCTTTCTCCAAAGCAGGATGAGGGCTCTTGCTGGCAGGAGATCCCCATGCTACATTCTGGGTTTTCTCTTTCTATTCCTTCTTTTTCCAAAAATATCCTGTTATTTTCCTTTTACTTTCTTATTTTTAATTTCAAAACTAATACTTGAATGTGTTCTTTCTCATACAAGTCAAATAAAATACAGATTAAACAGAAGTCATCCTTGATTTCTGCCAAACCCCTCCCCCCTTCTAGAGAAAACAATTTTTAACAATCTGGATGGGGGATATCCTCCCGAACCTTTTCTCTGTGTTTCCAAAAGGTATCTTTTTTGTGTATATATAAAGTAGATAATTTTGTTCTGTTGTTTTCTGATTGTTTTTTAAATAAATGGAATCAGTTTGTAGATAGAGCTCAGCCATATGCTGAGTCTTGAAGGTCTTCATGTCAGTAAATGTAAGTCAGTATTTTTTAATGCTGCATAGTATTCCAAAACGTGGGCATCGTTAAGCAGTTACTAGCAATGTACATTTAGATCGTTTCTGCATCATTTTCATTTGTGCATGTATGTGTGCATATAGTATTCCAGACTGTGGCAGGGAAGCTCCTTGAAATGCCCTCTTGTGTCCCCACGTGACCATTTCCCTGTAGGATATTTCTAGATTCTGTCATTCCTGGGTGTGAGAACACGCACATTTTTTATTTTAATAGGCACGGCCACATTGCCCTCTAAAATGCCTGTGTCGGTTAATACACCACCAGTAACTGGAAGGGTCTTTTCCCCACATCCTTTATCTCACAGGATAGTATGAATATTCTTTTCACCTTTGCAGCTCTAATAGGTGAAAAATGGTGTCTCTAGTCATTTTAATTTGCCAATTACCAGTGAGTTTTGGGATTTTACAATTGGTTTCCTGTCCATCTTCTAAGAGCTTGCTCAGAGCCATCACCCATCTTTCTGTGGGCTGTTTGTCTTTTTCGTATTGATTTGTTGGAGCTTTTTATATCACCTGCCCATAAACACTGTCCCAGCCCCCAGCACTGGAAACAGAGCAGGAGGAGGGGGGCTGAGCCCTCCCTAGAACTTGGGTTTTCTTCGGAATGTTTTAATGAGGCGTCAAGCAGCCTCCCCCAGATTCCTGTTGTGGGCCTTCTGGGGACACTCCCTGGTCCGGCCACCGCATCAGGAAGGCAGTGCTTTCAGAGAAAGAGTCCCCAGGAAAAAGAAGGAGTGGGTGGGGATTTTGCAGCCCCCTGAAATTGAGAAATACACTGTGATTGGGAGAGGAAACGAAGTTTTGCTCAGATTTTCAAAGACATTGGAAACCTCCACACTTAAGAACCCCAACTCTGGCGCCGGCTTCTTGCCTGAGATAAGACCTGGCAGATCCTGCTCTGTTGACCAGACTTTGCTTAGATTAAGCCATATCATCCCTCTGGGCCTTGGACCTCCAGCCCAGGTGAGGCAGCTTGTGAAGATCCACAGGGTCCTAGCAGCCAACTCCGCCATCCCAGGCTCCATCCCACCGCCAGCCCTGAGGCGTCCACGCTGGCCAAGATGAGAGGCAGGCGTCACAGTGCCTCCCCCCACCCCAACCCCTCCCAGTCCTGAACACAGGCAGCCTGTTCAGGAAGGCCTGGCCAGGGGGAGGAAAAATCAGCACTTGTCAGTGGTGGCGGGGCAGCAGTGTCCCCGGCAGGGAGCCCGTCTCAGCCTGCTTGGGCCAGCCGGACGGATGGAGGGCAGCGAGGGGCGGGGGGGAGCAGTCCCCAGCCAGCTGGCATGGGAGATAGTGAGGGGTGCCAGCACAGGTCCCAGTAATGGAGCCCGGAGAAGAGGTGCAGGAAGGCCAGGAGGTCATGAGGGGGTCTCCTTTTAGCCAAGGAGTTCGCTCCTGCCTTTTCTGGAGGTACAAACTCTCCTTGCTCCAAATACCAGGATGCGACTGTCTTCTGCCCAGCTCGAGCTGAGCACAAGCTGCCACTGGCAGCACCAGCTCTCTCTGATCACCTCTGCTTGTACCTTCGCCCCTAAATTACCTTTGAGGAAGCTGCCTTAGGTGTTCTGAAAGGGACCCCTGCTTGATGCAGTGACGCATACAATCCAGGACTCCGGAGAGCTGGGCTGGAGGCTGGCACTGCCGGAGTCATGTGGCTGGGTGCCTCCTCCTTTCCTGCCCTTCCTCGGTGTCAAGCAGCCCGTAGCTCCAGTGCCGGCCCTCTTCTTCCTAATTGTGACTCTCGGCCCCGTTGTCCCTGTTTATAAGCTGTGGTGAAGGTGAAGGCGATGTGGTTAAAGCTCCAGGGACAGTGATTGGTGCCAACAGAGGGCTCTCGTGGGGCAGGAGAGACTGGCCTCGTCCAGGGATACACGGGCAGATCTGCCTTCTGTTGAGGTGAGCGAGGAGGCTTCCCCCAGGCTGCCAGGCTGAATTCAGTCCGAGGGATGGATGAGATGCCCCAAAAAGGCATCCCGAGGCTAACCCCAGGCAGTGGGAGAAGCCCCTTTTGCAGAGGCAGAGGTGTCAGCAGCTGAAGAACGGTCCCTTGTGCGTCCTCCTTAGTTTTGCCTGGAGGAGAATTAGGCATGTCTGGGATCACAGACAGCAAATGTGTGGAATTTGGCAGTTAGGAGGGGAATTGAGAGGAGTGGCCCTCACTGGCCAGTGGCATGGAACGAGCTCCCTCCACCGCATCGCACCGTTGCGACCCTCGTACCTGCATCTCCGTCACCATCACCAACCATAGCGCTGCCACCTCGCTACTCTCACCTCTACCCCCACTGGGACCTCCACTGCCCTCTCTGGCCCCAATGCCAACCTCATTCAGGTCTCCCTGGGAGCTGAATTAGAAGAAGCTGCTTGCCCCTGTCGGGGGAGGAGCAGCAGCAGATGGCTTTTCTCTTCCTCCGGGTTTCTGGACTCAGGAAATGAGAAACACAACCGGGCCTCTTGACCACACACTACCCTGTCCCTGGGATAGCAGCTTCTGTGTTTGTAAATAACCAATTAGCTTCCAGCCCCCACCTGCACCTTGCCTTAGCCCCACAAGCCCCACCTCAACACCCCCTGTTCCCTAGCTCAGGAGGTCATCACCTCCTCCCCTGCGTGTTCACAACTGAACACCATATGCATGTGTGCACACAGGAAGCTGAGCTGGGGGGTTGGATGTGGGTCAGCCTGCTATGGTGGAGCACAACCTTTGCATTCAGAAAGCCTGACCTGTGGCACGGAAAGGCCGGATTGAAGGCAGAGAGACTGGAGGCAGGAAGATCCAGGTTGAACTGGGGCAGCAACAGTGAGAACAGGGCTCTGCGACAAAGCAGACCAGCCTAGGCCCAGTGGTTAAGGAGATGAGGGAGAGGAAAGCAGGCAAAGGGTGTGTGAAAATTCTGGAAACTGGGAGAATAAGGGCAACACAGAGGAGGAGGGCAGGTGGGGAGACAGGGAATTCCTTTACAGGTACTTTGAGTCTGAGGGTCCATGTAGCACCCAGGAGTGGCATCCAGGAAAAAGCAGGATGGGCGTCGTGGGATGGGGAAGAGCTTTCAGGTGTGAGGATGGGTAAGGTCAACCCCCAAAAGGTGAAATAAAATGCCCCCCACCCCAGGCTTTGCCCAGACCTGTGTCCTGTCTACCTGACCAGACCGCTCTCCTGCATACTGTCACACCCATTCTCTATTCCCACATCAGAGCAGGGGCAATGCCATTTGTCCTGGTGTGGGAGTCACATGGTGAAAGTTTCCGAGGGGACAAGCTTTGGGAGCTTTCCTACCTCCAACTACACCCCCATACTCACATATCTAGCCTCCTGGACTCACCAACAGTAGAGGTGGTTAAGTCAGCGGAAATCATGTCACCCTAACCCAAAAAGTGGGTGTTGCAGGGCACCTGGCACAGGGCTGGGTGGCCCCACCAGTGTTGGATATGGACCACTGACCCCCGGCCAAGGCCCAGCCCAGTGTGCCTGTCTTCATGCCTGAGATCCTAGATCATCAGACTCTCCGGATCTAAAATGATACAAATCTGAGTCCTCTACACCACTAGCTGGGGCAAGATTCAAACTGCAGAGGGAGAGAGGCTGATGGGGCAGAGAGGGAGAGATAGCGCAGGTCACCAGGCCTGGAGGAGAAACAGAGCTGCCATCCCAGCCCCTTTGCTCCCAGGGCAGAGGAGAGGCCCTTTTACTACCTCCACACCTAAACTTGGGAGGCCTCGCCATGATCTTAAATAATAGTGTAAGGGGGGCAAAATAGGAGTCACTGAAATAGCCTCCCGCCCCTAAGTGCCAGACACACCTCATCCAGCTGGCCCTCCTGTATTCCCTGCTCCCAGTCGTCCCTCGGGTCCTGTCTCTCATCAGTCCCTCACTATGGCGCCCTAGATTCAGTCACCTACCCAGATAATCTTTCCTACCACCTAGGATGGGGTCACCCATGCTGCCCAGCAGCAGGATGGGGGTAGGGCACCACCAGAGGGAGGAGCCATGATTTGGTGCTAATAACAGTAGCAACAATAGCCAACAGCTTTCCCTGGGTCTCACTCCTGCCCAGGCTTTTCATGCAGTGCCTTATTTAATCCTCACAACAGCCCTATTTTATCCTGATTTTATAGGTGGAAAACTGAAGCATAAGGGTTAAGCAACTTCCCCAAAGACAATAAAGCCAGTCAGTTTTCCACCAAACTCAAGAACTGGTGGCCGAATCTCCTCGGACAAGGAGAGGGTGCAGCCGGGGGTGGGGGTGTGGGGGGTGTCAATGGGCATTTCAGGCAGGGGTGTGCTTACGTGGAGCTGCCCTTCTCTCCTGGGGAAGTGTGTCCTTGAATCGGGCTTGAATGCCTCTTGTTGCAATGAGTTCTTCTGTGATGGGGTAACAGAGAAATGGGTCCTACAGTCCAGGGAGGCCAGAGGTGGGACCACCGTTCCTGTGGGTGAACGAAAGAATCTGGAGGCCGTGGGGTCCTGGTCACACATACCTTCCCCTCTCCTGGGCATCCCCAGACCTACTATGGGAGACCCCAAGAATGAGGGTATGCCTCTTCTTGGCCATGGACAGGGTGAAGCCAACAGCAGATTGGACTAACCCCTTGGGCCTCTGAGAATGTCATTCCTGGTCATCACCCAGCTAGCACCTCTGCCCTTTTGCCAGGCTGATAAATGGGCAGTTTTCAACCCGTGACTGCTGGTCTCTAGTCAAGAGCGTCAATGTGACCGTCAGCCACATTAGTGGGCTCATGTGTCTACTGGGAGGTCTGGTACGTCAGCCAGTCTTTGAAGAGTGGTAGAAGCTTCGGTGAATCACGCAGGAGTTCTCCGTCAGCTGAGAACAATATGCTGCATCATCTGTCTCGAGAGGGATGGAGGTGGGCAGAAGAGAGGGAATTGGGAAACGACAAGAAGATTGCAAAGGTGGTGCCAATAGTGCCCACAGGTGGCAATACTGGTGATGGCAGTGATGTTCCTTGTGTCAACTTTGATGATAATAGTGCTGACGGCGCTGATGAAAAAGCCCTGGAGGTGATGGTGGTGGTGATGGTAATGATGTTCCCCCAGTTGCGATGGGGGTGCCGGTGCTTATAGTGATGGTAGCAGTAGTTAGTGCACGTGGTGGTAATGGTGCTGTTGCTGGCAGTGATACTGGGGGCGATGGTGACCACAGCAGTAGTGATGGCTGGGCTGGTGTTGGTCAAGGCGGAGATGGTGGTGGTTATTGGTAGAGATACTAACTGCAAGAAAGGCAACTCAGTTGACTGCGTCCCTAAGGCGAGAGGCACAAACTCCAGGTCAGGCGTGGAGCAGGTCCAAGTTGTCCTTCTCAAACCCTCTCACCTCTGGCTACTTCTTCTGCCCCAGCCTGCTCTGCCTTGGCTGGAGAGGATGGAGGCACTGCGGAAGCAGTCCTTCCTGCGGGGTCCGTGGGCATTGGGGCCAATTTGGATTCCAGAGAAGCATGGACACCCACAGACAGTCACAGGGCATTGCACCCTCAGTTGTACACATGGACATTTACACAAGCATATGTATACATGCATGTTCATAAGCACCTCGGGCTCATATCCAAAATGTGCATGCAATTCCCACGTGCAAACGATGTGGAGACATGAGTGTGCGTGAGTGACACACTGACCCAACAGCATGTGTGCGGCCACTGAAGGGTGTGCCACCATTAACGCGCAGGCGCAGAGAGTCACGCGCCTCCACTAAGTGAAACCAGCAGAACTCAAGTCCAGCCTAACTGGAGACTCCTTGGCCCTGGAAACCCTTGCTGCTGCCACCAAGAGATGCGGTCAATTAATTTCTCCCTGCAGCCAGGCTCCCTAAGCCGCCTGGCAGGCCCGCCCCCACCCGCTGGTGCCCGTCCCTCCCCCTGACCCCCCTGCAGCCCCACCCCCAACCTCCTTCCTTCCCTGCCTCCTCCTGGTTCTCCCTGAAGCTTTACCCTGCGAAGCTCCACAAAGACTGATGTCCCGGCTTTGTCACGGGTGTTTGAGGAGATGCGGCTCTGCCTCTTGAGAGTCTAAGAAGACCCGGCTCTGTTATGTGGAGTCTGAAGGGACAGCCCTGCTCTAGGGCTCAGGGATCCCAGGGGACATGGGCCTGTCCCGGGATTCTGAGGAGATACATTGGGCACTTCTGGAAGCGGCTGGGCTTGGTCACACTGAGCTGTGATCCGGGCAGGATGCTGTCCTCATCCTCTGAATCCCTCTAGCCCTTAGGAGGCTGGAGGCTCAGACCCTCTCCTGTAGCCACCTGCACAGAGTGAGAACACACCCCCAGCCCCAGGATGCTGCTGTTCCCTTCCCTAAGATGATGCTCGTGAATCCCAGTAGGTGGTAGCCAGCGCCTTGGCAGACTGGAAAGAAGGAAAGGAAGAACATTCCAGCTAAGGGAATAGGAGTTGCAGAGACCTGACAGCATCATCAGGACACACAGGGTCTGCTCGGGTGGAGGGCACTTCTAGACAAGGAGTGGGACATGGGAGACTCCCACCCACAGCCTTCATGGGGGTGCCCTGCCCAAGCCAGACCTCCTGCCAGCAGTTTCTCCCCCTTACTCCCTTGGGACAACGAGGGTGGGAGGAGCTGAGGTGCTCACCATTCACTGGGAAGCATGGACTAGAGAGGGCGGGAGTGGAAATTGATGATTCCCAAGGTCCCAGGACACCAGGACACGAAGGAATCCAGGCCTGGTTTGTTTCTCCAAGCGCTCTGCACCTTCCCTCGCCACCCAGGTCCCCTGCAGACAGCCAGGGTCCTGTAAGGACCCATGCTGGGACATTCCAACCCTTTCCCCCTGCCCTTAGGGGAAGGACAGGAGACTGTCAGTGCCTCCGCCAGGGTGTCACTATTGAGCAGGCAGGAGACAGACAGACTTCCTCCCCCTTTTTACCCTTCTGGAAGGGCAGGTTCTATCCCTCAGAGGGCGGCTTCTCCTCTGTAAAATGGGAGCACCCATTTTAAGGCAGATTCCCCACATTCTAGAGTCAGACATTTTGGAAAGGTCCTGGGAGGCTGGCACGGGGTGGGGCACGGGGTGGGGCCTGCAAGTGCTCCTGGGAAGCCCTGCCTGCGGTCTGACCTTTGACTTGATAGGTGGACGCAGATGACGTCATGACCAAAGAGGAGCAGATCTTCCTGCTGCACCGAGCCCAGGCCCAATGCGAGAAGCGCCTCAAAGAAGTCCTCCAGAGGCCAGGTTGGGGCGGGGCCGGTGGCAGGCGGGAAGGCGGGTGGGCCAAACACAGAGGGTCTGTGGGGAAGGCCCGAAGAGGGTGGGGCCAGGGTGCTGAACCAAGTGTCGGCAAGAGAGGGCCCAGATAAAGGGGAGCAAGTCCAAAGCGAGGACTGCAAGTGGGGAGGGTCAGGTGACATTGAAATTAGCAGAATCCAACACCAGGCTGTACCTCCCCTCCCAGGGTGGGGGTCGGTGGTTTGAAGGCAGCTACAGTCGGAATCACCCACAACAAGTTTAGATTTCGTGAAGCAAACCAGGGTCAGGAGATTAGCCAGGGTGCTCACCTGATCTGACAGCTCCTGCCCCCACCTCAGGCTGGTTTCCTTGAGTCCTTTTCCTGGAAGCAGAGAGAGACCAGCCTCATTAGTATCAACCCAAACCTCTGAAGTCTGCTTTATCTCACGGGCCTGGAAGAGGCCCAGACCCTGACTGACAGGCCTACAATTGCAGCTTCCTCCCCTCAGCTGGCTCTTGGACTGTGGAGGGAGGACACTGAGGGACACAAGACATCCTCTGTAGCCCACGGACTTTGCTCACACTCAGGGTTCACGTGGTCTGTGCAGTCACAGCCCTGTCTACATTCTTGCCAGTAGGGATTCCCTGGTGCCCTGCCCCAATCTCATCAGGGCCTGCGGGTTACTCTGGTATGAAACCAGGCCATTTCTTAGCTGTGGAAGCCTGGATGTCCATCTGTGTTCATGATGAGACCCTCTCTTACGGCTCCACCCCATCCTGCTACCTAACCCAACTGACGCCCAAGGGTGCTGGCAGGAAAACAGGCCATTCCTTCCCAGACCAGGGTGTCTACACTCAGCTACCCAATGTTGCCACAAACCGTGACACAGGAGGGCCAGGGAGTCCTGGCTTAGGCTGTAGCTTAAAGGATGCAAGTCAGATAACGAGGAAGACTTTTCAGGGAGGAAGAAAGACCCTAAGCATCCTTCCAGTGGAGAGAAAGGCCAGGTCCCATCTCAGATGGAGAGCCTCCAGGCTTCCTTGTGCAATCTGTGAGCCCCTTACTGGAGTACTTGAAGGCAGGAGACAGGGTAGGTAGACTCGTTTGCCCACCCCTGACAGCTGCACACGCTTGCTCTTGTCTTCCACACCACGTCTTGACATGCATGGCAGTGCTGGGGCCTGGCTTCCTTTGCCCTGGTTACCTTCTCATTTGACATCACTACTGTCTACTTTTGCCATGCGCCCCCTGGTGGGGCCTTTGCTGCCTGTCTGGCTTTGGCTCTGACACTTGGGTCAGAAGATACCACCTCTGTCCTTGTCTTGCCTACATGTACTTCTCAACCCACTAGGTGACCCCACACGCATCTGGCGTTTGCTGCCATTTGAACCCCTTGCTGACAGTCCCCATCCAGTTCTAATGTACTTCCTTACCTGTCATCTCCACTCCCCCAAACAGCCTGGAGTATCAGCAGGGCAGGGGACAACCACATTGTGTGAAAGAGTCTGAAGCAGGAGTGTGCCCCGGTCTCCTGCTGCAGCGTGGCTGACAGCCATAACCGCCCTTGTTCCTCCAGCTGACATAATGGAATCAGACAAGGGATGGGCATCCGCGTCCACATCAGGGAAGCCCAGGAAAGAGAAGGCATCTGGGAAAATCTACCCTGAGTCTGAGGAGGACGAAGAGGTGCCCACAGGCAGTAGGCGCAGAGGTACGTCCATGCTCCCGTGAGTCCTAGACAGGCTGGGGCCCGCCAACCCCCACGGCTCTATCCCCATCTTGTGAGCTCATGCCCCTCGATGCCTGTGAACAGGAAAGCAGGGGAGGAGCTGGGAAGAGACCGAGCTGAGGGGACAGCACATGGAAGAGCGGGCAAGCCGAATGGACTCAGCCCCAGAAGATGTGGGCAGAGAATGCCCTGAACCACCTAGGGCTGTAGTCCTTCCATGGAGATGCCAGAGGGCCAGGGAGAGAGACAGAGGAGTATGACAGAGGCAGAGACTAGGAGGCAGGGAGAGACCCAAGAGACATAGAGACAGAGATCTAGGAGCCGGAGAGGTGGGTGCCAGGAGGCACAAACTAGAGGTCTGGGACACAGGCTACCGGGAGTATCTCGCTATCGCTGCGACAGAGTGAGGTGGGCCACGGAGAGAGAGCAGAAGATGGCCTAGGAGGGGTGGGGTCAGACAGGACGGGACAAGGTGGGGAGAGGATGGGAAGGGAGATGCGGGGTTTTGTTGTCCTTGTTGTCCCTCGGGGAGGTAAGGAGAGACAAATACAGAGCCCAGGCTGCAGCCACAGGGCCAGTTTGAACCGGCTGGGTGGGCAGCAGATTCCAGATGGGCCACATCTGGGAGGCTGTGGTCACCATGTGGCTCCCCAGGGACCAGAGGGAATTGAGGGCCTGGCCAGGCGGGGCTGGGAATATAGTGCCCAGGACAGAGAGCCTTTCACCAAGCTGGGGCGGGTCCAGCCATCAAGGCAACCTTCCAAGGTGGCTGGAGAGTCCTGTGGTTGGAGCCCTGCTGGGGGAAGAAGGGAGCTGGGGGTGGCGGCAGGGGATGGTGGGCTGTGGAAGAGCCAAAGGCTGAGGACCCTCCAAGGTCACTTAGTGTCTCTGCTTCGAGATACTGTCAGCGAGATGTGTCACCTGCCTCGAATCTCAAAATTAGCGCTTCTATTTGGGGGATATCTGTCCCCAAGAGCGGTAGCAGTTTATAGCAGGTGCTGTTGGAGGCACAGGCCAATATGTCAATCCCAAGGTCTTGGAGAAGAAACGGAAGTACAGAGAGAGTAGACACATGCATGAGGTCAGGAGCTCCGCAGGAGCCGAGCTGGCCCTGGAAACTAGACTAGCCCCCTGTCCATGATCCCAGCCCAAGAGTCACTTTGGGATCTATGCCCAGCTGGAGAGTCAGTCTGGGGAACTTGCCCTTCTCCGGGGACACCTGCAAGGTGGGTGCAAGAGCAGAGAGAAAAGAGATGTCTGGCCTGGGGCTGAGCACTTGAGACCAGGGCCCTGGGCTTTGTAACCTCAGCAAGTCACTCACCTCTGTTGGCCTCCACCAGCCAATCTGGAAAACAGCCGGCACCAGTACCTTCATACAGGGGCTATAGTGAACTCGGTGAAGGTGGGTGGGTACAGTGCACAGTAGGGAGTAGGAGCTCAATCCATTCTCTCTAGAATGTTCCTGGCCTGAGTTCTGCAGTCCTGGGGGTTACCTGTCCTTGAGGGAGCCAACAACCATAGGTCTTTTCTTCCCTCTGGGCCACTAACCGTGGACTTGACTGGTATTCCCCACCTTGCTTGTCTGTCTCTGTGGGTGTAGGGCGCCCCTGCCTGCCTGAGTGGGACCACATCCTGTGCTGGCCACTGGGGGTACCAGGTGAGGTGGTGGCTGTGCCCTGTCCTGACTACATTTATGACTTCAATCACAAAGGTAAGGTGGACTGGAGTAGGGTGTGTCCCGAGGGACACAGCTTTGGAGGCCAGAGCTTCAGTGACTCCAGTCCTTCCTGCCTGTCCTGATCCTGCCTTGAACCTGCAGGCCATGCCTACCGCCGCTGTGACCGCAATGGCAGCTGGGAGCTGGTGCCCGGGCACAACCGGACATGGGCGAACTACAGCGAGTGCGTCAAGTTCCTGACCAATGAGACTCGGGAACGGGTGCGAGCCTTTCTCTTCCCGAGCCTGACCCTGGGAAGGCCACACTGCCCCACTGGTGACCCCTACCTTGTTCTGAGTCCTTCAGAAACCTTAACCAGGCCTCTGACCCCTAATCTGATAGCCACACCCTGTCCCAGGGCCCTGACGGTGCCTCCCACCTTCACAGGAGGTGTTTGACCGCCTGGGCATGATCTATACCGTGGGCTACTCGGTGTCGCTGGCCTCCCTCACCGTGGCGGTGCTCATCCTGGCCTACTTCAGGTGGGCGGGCGAGGGGCCGGATGCGGGCTGTGGCCTGGGTGGGGCCGAAAGGGGGGCAGAGATGGGGACCTCCCTTCCCTTCCTCCTCCCCTCCCCTGCTGAGTGTCCGGGTCCACGCTCACAGCCCGACTTGTGCCCACCTTCTGAGCCTCCCCCTGCCCCCACCCACGGTGACGTCCGCCCGCAGGCGGCTGCACTGCACGCGCAACTACATCCACATGCACCTGTTCCTGTCCTTCATGCTTCGGGCTGTGAGCATCTTCGTCAAGGACGCGGTGCTCTACTCCGGCGCCACGCTCGATGAGGCTGAGCGCCTCACGGAGGAAGAGCTGCGGGCCATCGCCCAGGCGCCCCCGCCACCCTCTGCCACCGCCGGCTACGTGAGTGCCCCTCCCGTGCCTGGCCCCTTGCCACCACTGGCTTCGGGGGAGCTCCACACCGCTGTGCCCCCTCACCCTTAGCCTGGCCCGCACCCTCCATGCCTCCTGCTACCACTGCTTAAGGTGACCCACCCTCACCTCGCTGTGTTCCTTTCACCCCTCAGCCCTGCTTCCAGCTCCCACCCCGACTTCCTTCAACTCTTAGGTGTCAGCTCAGGACCCCTAATCCCCCCACCTCTTCACTTGTCCCCTGGCTCTGGCACCATCCCCCCAACACCCCTCAGCCTTGGATGGAAGGTCCTGACCAGAGCCTGCCCCTTTCTCCCTCGCTTGACTAGCGCCCTGTCCTGCCTCACCAGGGCCCACTCCTCCACCCCTCCCCAGCCCAGCCCTGCCCTCTGGCTAACACCTGATACTGACTGGTCTCCTAGGCGGGCTGCCGGGTGGCTGTGACCTTCTTCCTTTACTTCCTGGCCACCAACTACTACTGGATTCTGGTGGAGGGGCTGTACCTGCACAGCCTCATCTTCATGGCCTTCTTCTCAGAGAAGAAGTACCTGTGGGGCTTCACGATCTTCGGCTGGGGTACGCAGGCATGGTGCAGGCAAGGCGGGACCTTGGGTGGCAGGGTCAGAAGGTACCACAGAGGCAGGGTGCCCACACAGCATATCCTGTTCCAGATCTGCCCACCCTTTGTGACGCTGACCCCCTCCCAAGCTCAGGGACAGGGCTTGGCCAGGGTCAGGGTTCACCTGGTGTTGGCTAAGGCTGGGGCTGGGGCTTACCTGGAAACAGATTCACCTGGAGCTGAGGGTCAGCTCAGAGGAAGGAAGGGCGACCCTCAGGCCAAAATTCAGCTCAGGATCAGAATGGGATCTTGGGTCAGAGGTCAGCCTCGGACTGGAGTTGGAATGGGGACCCTCACGCCACCCTGAGCCCTTTCCCCACCAATTCCCTCTTTTCATGGAGCCATCTGTCTACACCACTCTCACCTTGCCCTTGCCTGCAGGGCCCAAGGCCCAGAGCAGCAGGCCCGGGCATCCCCTCTGCAGAATGGGTTGCCGGAGCTCTGTACTCTTCCCCCACAGGCTCTGGGATTGAGTTACCGATAATTGTCCATTATTGTTGGCTGCTCCAGAGCCTGGCTGGCCTCCGGGGCAACTAGCCAGGTTGCACAGGGCTAGGTTGGGTGGCTGGCGCCCTCCCTGCGCTCAGCACCCACTGGCCCTCAGAGCCACAGCCACAGCCTCCTTGCCCCTTGGCACACACTGTGACCTTGACCTCACCCATGACAAGCCCCAGAGTCTGGACCTGGTCCCAGGAACTGACTCAGGCTCTGGAGCTAAAGGGTGTCAGGGTGGGCTGGAAACATCAGATCAGGGAGCACAGAGAACTCTGTGGCACAAGAATGTCACAGCTGCTTCTCACCATAAACCCACCTCTCCCAAGGGTCACTGGGCCTAGAATGAAGTGTGAGGATGGGGAGGGTGAGACCTGGGGCTCCCCTCCTAGAGGCAAAGCTCACTCAGGTGCTAGGTGCCACCTGCACTGACTAGGACCAGGGCACACGGAGGCGCTTCCCTGTAGCTCTTGCGCACATGGAAGGCCATCCCTCACCTCATCTGGCCTCACTCACGGGGCTAGGACCTTTCCACCTGGGTGGGGGAAGTGGTGCGCTGGTACAGAAAATGCGAGTAATAGGCTCCCTCCCCATAGAGAATACCAAAGGGGGACTGGATTGGGCATGGAGAGTTTAGTGATACCTGATTTCACCACATGCCTGAGGGGTGTGTGTGGGTAAGAGATGTAGAACCAAGATAGGGGCAGAGGGCTGAGCTGAATCCTAAGGGCTGGACCTTAGGGGAGGCTATTGGCAACACGTGCCAGAGTGTGGTTCTGTCACCAAGCAGCCCCTGGGCCTAGGATACGGGGGATTAGAGGCAACAATTGGGTTAAGTTGGGGGTCACCAGGAATGGAGGGAATGGGAGCCATGAGGTGGGTTGAGGAAAGAGACATCATGGACAACTCTGACAGTTCCTCACACACTGTCCACCTCTGTGCCCACAGGTCTGCCTGCCATCTTCGTGGCTGTGTGGGTCAGTGTGAGAGCTACCCTGGCCAATACTGGGTAGGTCCTGGTGGAGAAGGGGGTTGAAGGTTTGGATACTAGCCAGAAACACCCCTGGGACCCTTTTCTTCTATGAAGCATAGGAGGGGACCTCCGATGCCCTGACTCTTGTGTTAAGCTGGGTATCCCCTCAGGGTCACAACAGACTACTTCAAAAGAGGCCTGCAAGGGTGACCTCAGAACAGGCCATGTCCAACACTTCCCTGTCCTATGTGCCAGCCGTTCATGTTAGAGCAGACCAGCTTGAGGGCCTCTTTGTGGGCAGGCCCGGGAGGGAACAGGAGGGGGTGGGGGCTAATGCCTCAAACTCCCCCAGGTGCTGGGACTTGAGCTCCGGGAACAAGAAGTGGATTATCCAGGTGCCCATCCTGGCCTCTATTGTGGTGAGCAGGGGTGGCCACTGGGCTGGGTGGGCATATAGACCTTGGGCCCTGGGGACCAACCCCTGACAGGGACCTATCAGAGTCACAGGGCCTGAGAACCAGCTGATCCCAACCCTGTTCAGACGGGGAAAAAAAGGGCCTGAGGAGCCACCAGGAGAGGCAATGGCAGAGCAGAACCTGGGCAGGGCTGTGGGGCCCAGAGTCCTTGCCCCCATCCAGCTAGGGTGCAGCCTGGAGATGCAGCCCTCCCTCACTCCACAGCTCAACTTCATCCTTTTCATCAACATCGTCCGGGTGCTCGCCACCAAGCTTCGGGAGACCAATGCAGGCCGATGTGACACACGACAGCAGTACCGGTGAGCCACACCCACCATGCCCTAGCTCCTCAGTAGGTCAGGGATCACCAGATCCCACCACCATGTACAAAAGGAAAGACCCAAGAGTGAGCCTGTCTCAGGGATAAAACCAGCTCTTCACCCCTGGCTGCTCTGCTCAGCTGGCCAGCTTGGGACTCTGGCCTGTCCAGCAGTGATGGGATCTCACCAGCTGCTGGAGGCCCTGGGAGCACCCCAGAGCCAACCTGGACCATTCGGTGCCTAGCCTTGAGCTGGAGTCTGCAAGGGAAGGACAAACCCGGACTTCTCAAAGAGCTGCTCTCAAGGAGTGTGAGGGACAGGTGGAGAAGGCAGCAGCTCAGCTGGAACCTGAGGAGTGGGCCATGGGGTCGTAAGATTAAGGCCCTAGAGGAGTGAGTGGGTGCCAGCAGAGGGACTAGGAGGTGCACAGGGCCCTGGGACAGGGTGACGATAAAGTTTGTCATCAACTCCAGGGCACCTCAGATCCAAGGGGCCCTATTAACATTTTCCTAGGACAAGTGTCCCCAACTGAAGCGGGTTGTGCTCTGCTGTCCTCCAAGCCTCAGGTCCCCTAGTGGCTTCTGGAGCCCGGGGCTGGAAGGGTGGGAGTGGCATAGTGCCTTTCGAGGGAGACATGGCTCAGCCCTGACCAGCCTGCCCTGCTGGTCCAGGAAGCTACTCAAATCCACGCTGGTGCTTATGCCGCTCTTTGGTGTCCACTACATCGTCTTCATGGCCACGCCGTACACTGAGGTCTCAGGGACACTCTGGCAAGTCCAGATGCACTACGAGATGCTCTTCAACTCCTTCCAGGTGCGCGCCCGGGTCAGGGCCTGGTGAGGGTGGGAGAGTGGGTGGGACATGCGGATGCTGCTCCCGCCCTTGCCAAACTCAGGCTCTGGGCCCTGACACTGTCGTCTCTCCACAGGGATTTTTTGTCGCCATCATATACTGCTTCTGCAATGGTGAGGTAAGGAGGTGGGGAGTGTTGGGGCAGAGCAGGGAGGACACAGAAGAGCTAGGGGGTTCCCCAAGTCCTGTCTCTCCATTCTTCTGCCTGGTTCTCCTTCATTCCTCAAGAACCTCCCTGAGGACATTTTGAAAGCAGAACTTTTTCCGGATGATTCAGGCTCTGGACGTGCTAGAATCTGTAGATTCTTCAATCTGTGGCATAGCCAAGTGTCTTGCCAGCCCCATAGCTGAATTCCCAGTAACCCAGATTGAAGAGCTCAGCCATCCTGGGGCCATTTGAGCCCTGTAGATTCTGTCTATAGCCAGGCACTCTGTTCTGACAGTGATGTGGTTTTACTTGGCCTTGGATTTTCTAGCAATATCCTCATGCCTCATTTTCCATTCAGTGCTGAGTGTTTCAGGGACTGGGATGTGGGTAGTGCTCGGGTGGGGAGGACACATGGCAAAAGGGTTGGGGCACACCTGAAGGCCTGCCTTCCTGCTGCCACCCCAGGTTCAGGCTGAGATCAAGAAATCCTGGAGCCGCTGGACTCTGGCATTGGACTTCAAGCGCAAGGCACGCAGCGGGAGCAGCAGCTACAGCTATGGTCCAATGGTGTCCCACACGAGTGTGACCAACGTGGGCCCCCGCACGGGACTCGGCCTGCCCCTCAGCCCCCGCCTGCTGCCTGCCACCACCACCAACGGTCACCCCCAGCTGCCTGGCCATGCCAAACCAGGGGCCCCAGTCCTCCAGACCACACCACCTGCCGTGGCTACACCCAAGGACGACGGGTTCCTCAATGGCTCTTGCTCAGGCCTGGACGAGGAGGCCTCCGGGCCAGAGCGGCCACCCACCCTGCTGCAGGAAGAGTGGGAGACTGTCATGTGACCAGGGACCCAAGAGTTGGACCTATAGACATGAGGGACCAAGAAATGTGTGGTTGGACAGTTGCCCACTCAATGCGCTGAGGCCAGGAGGACAAAAACAGGAAAAAAAAAAAAAAGAAAGAAAGAAAGAAAGGGAAAAGGAAGCAGTGTGTGGTCTGAACTGGGGACACATTCCATTCCAGCAGGGAAAGGGGCTGGGAGCCTTAGGGGAGTTTGTGGTTCTTGCCTCAGGATGGGGTGTCTGTGAACCACAGGCCAGTCCTTGGGGTGGGGCACAGTCCAGCAGAAAAGGCTGGGCGAGGCTATTTCCTCAGCCTAGAGAGGCTCAGATTTACAGGGTAGTGCAGGGACCCCGTGCACCCACTTGGGAGCTGGGCCCCAGCCTCTCCTTGCCGTCAGCTGCCATCTAGGCTGCGCACACTTATGCCCAGGCTCCATGAGGACCCAGGTTGCCTTTGGTCCAAACTCCTATAGGCCAACCCCCTCCACCTGCCGGTTCCCCAACCACAGTTGGCCAGCACTGGCAGAAAACCCCTCCGGTCTCTGGCCATGTGGCCCTACTGCAAGCCAGTGGCCCTACTGCAGCCCCTTTCTGGCCTGTGGAGGCTGGGGCCACTGGGAAAGCCCTCTGCACAGAACCCCCAGCCCCCACCCTGGACCTGACATGCTTCTAGCAACCAGACAGAGGATGCAGGGATAGTGATGGGCTGGGGTCTCTGCTTTGACTCAGGACCTATGGTCCTGGGGCCTGAGCCTAGAGGGCTGGCTGTGGTGGGGGGCTACAAGACAGCGCACAGCTGCTCATCTTGCTCGACACCCACCCACCACCTTGCTTGGCCCCTGCACCTCTGCTTTGGGCACTGCCCTCGGCCAGGTTCCTTGCCCAAACCTGACAACGTTCCTGCCTCTGGGCCTGCACACAAGCCAATGCCCCTGCCTGGCCCTACTCATCTCCAGCTCAAAGCATCTTGTTCTCCACAGCCTCAGTCTCTGGGAAGTGTTCCCCATCTCCAGCAGCACTCCCCTCATTGGTGAGCTAGGTGAGGGGTCAAGACCATAGCCAGGACCACACACTCACTTAGTGGGTGGGAGGTGAGAGCATATGCGGAGCAGCCTCAGGCCAGCCCTGCCTGCCCTTCTAGATGGGAGGCAAGGCAAACAAAGGTCCAAAAGCCTGGGGCACCCACAAAGTTCCTTGCAGAGTGACCTGCTTAGAATGAGGGGAAACGCCCAGTCCAGGACCTGATGGACGTTGAGCCAAGCTGAGCATCAAGGACTCCTATGAATGTTGGGAGCCACTGGAAGTTGTAGAGAGTAAGCAAACAAGGTCTAAGCAACATTTGAGTCCCTGCTCCAGTGTAGAGACCAGAGGAGGTTACACAGGGGTCAAGGGGGAGGTCTCCCTGTGGGAGGCAGGTGGTGAGGCAGGGAGATAGGGGTGGGAGGACTGTTGGCAGGAAGGACAGTGGATGAGACAATGGTTGGGGGAAGCAGCGCTAAGCAGGACAGACCCTTATTCCACTGCCAGGCTAACTGATGCCCATCTCCAGGGCTCAGAGCCACAGGACCCCCAGGCCCGGGGCCTTCAGGGAAACATTCTGCCCACCTCACAGGTGTCACTGATGCCCCTCGCTGCCTGGAGTCCCAGGCCCCATCTTCCAGATTCCTCCTCGGGTTTCTGAGGTGCAGAATGTAAGGCCCACTCACCCTGAAACATTCAGACTTGGGCGCCCTTGGGCAGGGCTGTCTTCCCCCTTGGACTGGGTGCCACCAGAAGAGGGGTGGCCTCTCCTCTCAGACTGGACTCCCATCAGGGCAGGGTCTAACCTCTGCCTCCACTCCAAGATAGGGTCATGTTCACCTTTCAGGCTGGGCATCCCCAGAAGAGGGATGGTCACCTCTCAGACTTGTTACCACCTTCACTTCAGAAGGACCTCCTAAGATAGAGCTTTGCTTCCCCTTTGGATTGAATGCCCCAGGACATGCTGGGTGCTCCCTACCTCAGGTTTGGAGTGTCCAGTCCAGGGCGAGACCTCCCAGATCCAACTATATGCCATCTCAGCTGGTCCTCTCTCAGGATATTTGCACCCAAGACAGATACCCTCCCTCTTGAGACTGGGTATCATTTCTCCCTCCAAACTACAGGTCCAGGAAAGACCTCTTCCATCAGTCTAGACTCTAGGCCGGGGCCAGGTCTCCCCATTCAGACTTGGAGCTCCTGGCCTCACATGGCTGTCTCCCCTACCCCACCCCCAACTCAGAGAGGCCCCTGAGCTATGCCTGGGCCATCCAGGTGTTGGCAGAGGAAGTGGGAGCCCTCAGCAGGCCTGGCAGGCAGTCAGGACCCTGTTTGCCTTGAGCAGGGGCTGGAGCCAGATGGTCACTTCTCCCTTCAAGACCTCACAGCCCAGCCAAGCCACAGGGAACACGTAAACACCAGCCGAGCAGGGAGGCGGGCAGGCAGGCAAGGAGGATACCAAGAGACCCCAACTCCTCAGCCTCCTTGACCGCCATGTATGGGCATCTCATGGGCTCCCTGGACTCCAAGTTGGGTCAATAAGGTAGCCAGGTACAACTCCCAGCTGTTTTGGACTTGTGGACAGGCCTGCTCTTTCCCACAGCCCAGGCTGGGAGAAGGAGCTCTGAAGACCTTAGAAGAAATGTTCAAGGGGTTCCTTGAAGACAGGCTTGGCCTCACAGGAGACTGAGTCCATAGCTCCCAGCTTAGAGCAGGGTCTAGGGATCAAGCACACTGGAGAGATGGCCCCACACACTCAGAGAGCCCTCACCTGTGGAGGGGCCAAAGAGAACATAGGGCAAGTTCTCTGGAAGCATAAAATGGACAGGACACTGCCCTGGCGTCTGAGAGGTCACAGCCCTACTCTGAGGCTATGTGAGGGGACAAGGAACTGTCTGCGGATCTATGAGGGCCCTGGCTCTGCCTTGGTCGTTGGAAGAGGTCTGGCTGTGGGGACCCAGTCAGAGGGATTTGGGGATGTGGGGCTTGCGGTGTATCTCCAGCATTCAGCCTGGGTTGGGTCCAGGAGATCCCTGATGCCTTCTCAGCCAACTCCTGGCTACTATGGGCAACTGAAGCAAGCAGTGACAGGCAGAGGAGCCATCTCCTGAGCGCAGAAGAGGAGACTCCAGAGACAAAGGGATCTGGGCCTTACTGGCTTCGTGTGCTGCGATCCAGGCAAGCAGCCTTCCCTCTCAGCCTCAGCTTCTCCTTGAAGTCAATTCTCCAGGGCGGGATGGGCTCAATACAGTACCCTGCTCCCCAGCGGGCCCTCAAACTGGGTTTTGGCTGCCTGAACAGAGTCCCTATCTTTCCCTTGGGCAGTCTTGGGGTCAGTACATCCTCCTCCTCCTAGTGATAGGTTCCCTCCTTCAGCATCACTGTCATGCAGAGAGTGGGGCCAACAGGTGGTGGGTGGGGACTCCTTTCATCCAAGGGCTGATGGCCAGCTACCCCAGCAAGACTTAGTAGGAAATGGGTCAGTCTGGGAGACCCAAGACTGAGTTTAGACCTACAACCACCACTTCTAGCATCACTTTCCCTCTGTGGTTAAAGGGAAGGGTGGTGGGGCCCCTTCATGTTCCTGCATTAATTATGCACCTATTGTTTAGGTCTCCCTCCTTGAGTCCTCAGGGTTGGTGGGGGTAGGGGGTGAATCTCAATCTCCCCAAAGGCTTCCTGATTAGAAGGCCCTGTGGTTTTCAATCAGTTCTCTTCAGACAGAACCACAGTGGGGTGAGGACATGGTCAAACAGCTCCTGCTTTTTCTTCCCAATTGTGAGGAGGGGGCAAGGCCAGATTGGGAGGAGGGGGTTCTGGAGAAGGGGAGGCTGGGCTTGTGGTACCCCAAGCTTCCCTCAGAGCCCAGAGTCTATGGCTCCAGTTAGACTCCTCCCAGGCCTGGTGCATGAGGCCCTTCACCTGCTCCTCTCCACTTTCCATGCTGTGCTCTGTCAGCCCAGGACAACCTGTCCCTCCTGGGGACTTGCTGCCCCAGCAGGCTTCCCAGTTCCAGCCTGTATGAGTCATGGACAGCCTTGGTGTGACCCTGCCCAGAGGCCATAGTATCAGGCCACCTGCCCCCAACAAGCTCACCTACATGGGTGAGAGAGCTGTGGTGTGGTGTGTATCTGCACGTGTATATTTGTGTCTGTTTATCTGTGGACATGTGTTTTCATATACGTGCCTAGCTGTATATGTGGTTTCATTTCTAAGTATACCTGTATCCATGGTTTGTGTGTATCCAGGTATGTTTGCATCTGTATATGTCTTTTGGTCTATTTGTGTGTGTAACTGTATGTATAACTGTGTGTGTGTGTGTGCGTACCAGTGTGTCTATTTGTATTTGTTTGTATGTCTGTGTCTATTTGTGTGTGTGTGTGTGTGTGTGTGTGTGTGTCTGTGTGGACCCGTGGTCTGAGAACGCCGCCTGTGGGTGGAATTTGGCCTGGAGATGTGTTTGGTTTGGCCCACACAGTATTTTCAACATCTTGAGCCAACATTTAAAAATCAGGATATTTCACATAAAAATTCAGCTTTCCAGCTTCTCTTAAAAATTCAGAAGCCCTGGCAGTCCTTGGTCTGTGTTCCCATGAGGCCAAGCTCCTCCAGAGCTGCACCGGGGCTACCTCATCCCTTCACCCGCCCGTCTCACCATTTGTTTCACCTACCAGTGCCTTAAGGAAGGCAGTTTGTGGCCCCAGAATGTGTGGTCACAACTGAGTGTAAGCCTGGCTGTCAGGGAGCGTGCGCATGAGTGTGTGTACGGACTGAGTGCATGAGTGCGAGGCATATTTGACTGGCGGTACATGTGGATGTTAGATGCCTGTGTGTGTGGAGGTTACATATGCAAGTACATACATGTGCACAAGTGTGCATGGGGGCTGCATGGCCACATTCGTGGCTCTGTGAGTGTGTGGGCCACCGTGGTCTGGCATGCCCTGCACAGGGGCCTCTTCCGGCCTGTGAGGGGGAATCAGATTCCCAGTCTCTGGCTGGGCTGCCTTGTGGGATTTATTTCTGTCTCAGTGCCGACCCGACCAGAGGCCTGAGTAATGGGAACATTTAAAGAAAACCAGTAAATAGAGAAGGAGCAGGCTGCTCAGGAAATAGCCTAACACCCCTGCCTGGTCCATGGCTGCCAGAGGCCCTGAGGCGAGGCCTGAGCTCAGGAAGGAAGCCCTAGGTCCTAGCACACATACCATCTCCACTCTATGCACTGCCCACTTCTGCCCATCCAGGCCCACTGGGTGGGGGAGCCCCCTACACTACCTTTAAGGCCCCTGCATTAACAATAGGTATCGTGGGAACTTGGCTCCAAGCAACATATGCTGAGGACAGACCCATGAGGCCTGGCCCAGGAGCTAAGGGGCGCTGACCCTCCAGGGAGGTCCCTTTCCCAGCCAGGCTATAGTGGGTATTCTATGCACACATGCTCACACACGTGCAGCCCCCCATGGGAGGGATCAGGCTTCCTGTGATCTGGTGGGGCTGGTGCTGCCCCAGGGAGGAGAAGGCACTCAAGACCCTCCACCTGGAGTCCACATACCCTGGAGTGCCTACACCTGGAACCTGAGGGAAGCCAGTGTGGGGTGCGAGAGGGGAGGCTGCTGAACCCAGACCTTCACTGCTCTGGAGTTGGAATTGAGGAAACCACACTCATGATCAACTCTGACATCAGTCAACAAATGACACAGGCCACACGGGAAGGCCAGGGTGCATCATCTGGTGAGTGATGTGCCTTACAGAAAACCTGTCCTGTTACCAGCAGGCCTGCTGACCCTTCAGGGGCCCCATCAGTATCTCCTGCTGCCCCCCAGTGGCTGTGTGAGTGAAGTGGGGGAAATAAAGGCCTTGGCTGCGCTGAGATTCTCACCCATGTGGCCACTCCGCTGAGGTCCCAGATCCCCTCACTATGCTCCGCTGTAATGCCCAGCCAGACAGTTCTGGGGCAAGTGAGGTCTTTCACATGGTCTGAGGGAAGGGGCTTGGCTCCCAGCACACATCTCGAGACCACGTGGAAGGTCAGTTCCAGGAGAGGAGTACGTCACTGAATTCACAGCTACACCATCGGCCCCTGGAGCAGTGCCCGGCACAAGGTGGGTACTCAGGAAACAGGATGAATGAGTGCCTGAATCCTTAGCTCCATAGGGGTGGGCAGCGCTGCGGCAGGCTCTGGATGCAGTTCAGAGCACAAGAGAGGCCACCTGAAGGTCAGTGGGCACCTCACACACTAGAGCCGAAAAGGTGGTGAGCAGCAGCATGGAACCCTGACAGGGGACTGCAGGAGGATGTCCAGCACTGGAAGCTGGACAGGCAGTCCAACAGACTAGACTGTGCAATCTGGCTTCCTTTGCACATTCAGCCTACAGCCTCTGGGCTGGGCAGTGGTTTTCCCCTATAACTTTAGGGGCTGTGCCTCTCTGACCCCAAGCACACCATTCTCCACTGTGGAACAGTCTGCACCAGCCCCAGTGTCCACCTGGCCTCTGGGGGCCTATCCTAGGAATGACTTCCTCCCAGTACCCCAGCCTGGGTCTCTGGGCTAGTAGGTCCTGGCCTCCTGGCCTCTGCTGGGAAGGGACATCTATGCTACTGTAGAACGTCTCAGTTTCCACAACTCTCTTGAGCTGACCAGGAGGCCAGAAGTCTTTGAGGATTTCAATCATGGGAGGACCAGTCAGGGCTGTCTCAGATAATAAAGGTGCAGTGGTGGGCATACTAGGGCTCCACAGAGCTGGGCACCGCCACTCAACTGCCCATCTCCTCAGCACTGGGACTGCTGGGGCCTGATAAACCCCACTTGTCCCTCCAACCCAAGCCAGGACTCCTTGCCACCAAACTACCCCCATCCAATCTTCCACCAGACTGTGGTCAAAAATCTTTTTTTTTTTAAATCACTTTAACATGTTTTACCAGTTTCTTCGCTCACATCTGAAAACATTTTCCAAACTTTATATTCTAAAATACATATTCTCTGAAGTTGAGATAGTACAGAGCAGAACTGAGGGCCACTTCCCAGTCTCCCCCAAGGGTCCCATCTTCCACAATAATAATCCAACACCACAACCAGGAATCGGGCATTGGCACAATGTGGGTATGTGCGTGTGTTCATTCCATTTGATCACGTGTGGATTCATGTAATCACCACTGCAATCAAGAGCTATTATACACCACAAAGATCTCCTTCAAGTTATCCCATTATGTATTTGCCCCGACCGTTCCTAACCATTGGCAACTACTAATCTATTTTCTATGATTTTGTCATTTCAAGAATGTTAAAGCTAGGGAATCATACAATACAGGACCTTTCAATGTTTTTTCACTCAGCTTAATGCCCCCGAGAGCCACCCAAGCCATTGTTTGTATCAAGTTAGTTCTGTTTTATTGCTGAGTACTAGGCCTTGATTTGGACGTACCAATTTAAACAGTCACCTGTTTTGTAAGTTGACTGGCCTTTTTCACCGATAAAAACATTTACTATTTTAAAAGGTTATACTAAGTGTAAAATGTTCACCAATGCCATTGTAGATCACATGCCAATGTGTCAGAGATGTACTACTGTAATTACTGACAACATACTTATTTCATCAATTTTCCTGTAATATTTTAATCCCAAACCAAAAGAAGGGAAAGACCTAGATCATCTCACTGGGTAACCTCCATTAAGATGAAGATCTGCACTTATTTTTTAAACCAATGTGTCCTGAACAACAAATTCAAATTATGTGGCATTCATTAAGCAATAGTGCATGCAGCATTGTTTATTTCTAGCTTTTGGTGATTATAAATAAAGCTGCTATGAACATTTGTGTACAGGCTTTTATGTAGAAAGTTTCTATTTCTCTGGAATCAACATCCAGGAGATTGGCTGCTGGGTTATATGGTAACCCAGTTTCTTAAGAAACTACCCAACTATTTTCAACAGTGACTGGACCATTTATATTCCCATCAACAATGGAAAGGCACACCTTGGAGATATTTAGGGTATGGCTCCAGACCACTGTGATAAAGTGAATACTGCAATAAAGTGAGCCACATGAACTTTTTGGCTTTCCAGTGCATGCAAGGGTTATGTCTACACTCTATCATACTCCATTAAATACACAACAGCTTATCTAAAAACACAATGTAATACCGTACCTGTGACAAAGACAGGAAGTGAGCGAGCACATGCTGTCTGGAAATGGTGCCTATGGACTTGATGGACACAGGATTGCCATAAACCTTCAATTTGTGAAAAACACCGTCTGCAGTGTCATAAAGCAAAGTGCAATGAAATGAGGTATGCCTCTACAAGTCAGCTTCCCCACACGCTTGTATTTGGTAGTAACACTTTATTTTAGCTGTCCCAATAGGTGTGTAATGACCTCACATCATAGCCTTAATTTCCTGCTGATATTGAACATCTTTCACCTGTTTGCCATTTACATCTCCTTTTCGCAGTGTCTCCGTGTCTTCTGTCCATTTTCTAATTGTATTTTGTCACCTGTTGAGGGTTCTCTATTCTAGACAAGGGGTTTGCAAGTATTTTCAGTCTATAGCTTGTTTTCCACTCTCTTAACAGGATCTTGTCAGAGCAGCAGTGTTTCATTTAGCTAAGTCAATTTTATCAATTTTTTTCTTTACATATTATGCTTTTGCTCTCATTTCTAAGAACTGCTCACAAAGCTCTAAGTCCTGAAGGTTTTCTCCTAAATAAGTTTTACATTTTAAATTTATGACTCAGGGCCTCCCTGGTGGCACAGGCAGTTGAGTGCCGCACTGTGACGCTGTCCACAGCCTCTACAGCACCAGTTTGATCCCGGCTGGCCGGTGAGAATCCCACATGGCGCCGCAGACCTCTCCTGTCTCTCCCACTGCTCCCCTCAGCAGTGTATTTCGTCAGTCTGCCTGTTCTGTTCCCCACTCTGTCTCTAGTGAATCCTCTCACCCTCCCATATATCTGACCCATACCCCGCTTCTTGTATAAATAAAATCTTAATAAATAAATTTATGACTCACTTTAATTTCTGTAGAAAGTCTGAAGTTAGGTTGGGGTTCTTTACTTCGTTTACAAATATCCAATTATGCAAGCACCCTTTGCTGAAGACTATCCCTCCTTCATTGAGTTCGTTTTGTACCTTTATCAAACATTAGTTGGCCAAACTTGCAGGGAGCCACCTCTGAGTCCTCTATTCACCTCCATTGAACTGCGGGCTCATCTTTCCATCCGATTACAGTAGCTGCAGAAGTGTTGAAATAGGTAGAGTCCTGTTTTATTCTTGTAGTTAAAAAACTTGCTGAAACGGGGCCTCCCTGGTGGCGCAAGGGGTAAAGACACAACCTATGAAGCAATCAGCAGCCACTGCAGCACAAGTTCAATCCCTGGCCGGCCAGGGAGCTAGCCACATGGCGCAGCAGACCTCTCCTGACTTGCCCGCTGCTCCCCTCAGCAGTGTATTTCAGTCAGTCTACCTGTTCTGCTCCCCACTCTGTCTCTGGTGAATCCTCTCACCCCCTACATCTCTGGCCTATACCCCAGTTCTTGTATGCATAAATAATTCTTAAAAAAAAAAAAAAAGGAAAAAAAAAACCTTGCTGAAACAACCCTATTTTTTTTCTTTCTAGACACAATTCAGAATAACTTTGCCTACCTCTAGATAAAGATCTCATTGGGACTTTGATAAGAACTAAATTACACTGCTGTATCAATTCGTCAATAAAACCATCCAGGCTTGGAGATTTCTCAGGGTTTTTTAAATTACAAATTCACTATCCTTAACAGCTACAGAGCTATGCAGATATTTATTTCATCTTGGGTGAGTTATGGTAGTTTATGCTTTTCAAGAAACTGGCCCATTTACCAATTTGTTGTGACTAGTTCTTTATAAAAGCCCCTTTCTGTCCTTTTGTCATCTGTGGGGTCTGTAGTGATAGCCTTATTTCAATCCTAACATTCCGAACTTGCATGTTTGTCAGTCTTGCCAGAGGTTAGTCAGTTTATCAACTTGCCCAAAGTTGACCAGTTTCTTTGCTCATTTCTTCCTGCATCCTATGTCAGCACTGCTTGCTGGCTGCCTTCCCAGTACGCATTCTACCTTCTTCCTTTATCTGGAACTTCAAATTCTATTATGGTGGCAACATGCCCAGTTTAAAATACCATTATTCGCCGAATATCTGCAGTCAGTTATGGCTGATAAGACGTGAAGGTGAGCCTGGTGGACTGGGCTTGAAGTCACGGTTTCTTCAGCTGGCTAGACAGAAGGGACTTGTGTCCCTGGTGCCTTGAGGAGTCACTGTACCACCTCAGACTTAAGCCAAGAACATAAACCCCTGCGTGTTTGTGAATGTAGCCAGAGGTAGTCCTGACTCCCACACTCCTCTCCCTGCCCCGACCCAGTCCCTCCTGCTGCCGTACATTCTCCAGTAGGTCTTTCAGAAAATATCAGTGTGCAGTAAACACAAAGTGTCACAAGCATGAAAATATCCATCTTGCCCTTATTTACAACTGAACAGACTGACATTTGTTTCCTAAGCACTTAGGAAAAATTAGTCTCCTAGTTATCTACTGCTGACAGAAATGAACTCATTCCCAGCATGCCCCCTCACCCACGTGTAGCTCTAAACTTGCTAATCTAGATCATTGTCGTGGCCATGTAAAAAATTCCACTTCACATTTATTGAGTAATTTGGGTAATGAATTTTCTCTCTTTATAAAAAAATTGTGTGTGAAATATAACATAAACACCATACAAGGTATATAAAATGCAAAGCTAGAGAATAAAATGAAACCCATCAATGGAGCCTCAACGGGCCCTTTCTCAGAGCCTGCGGCAAGCCTGGCTTTATCAGCCACGTGTGTCAGGGATCCTCAGATGCCGCCATAAGAACAGTGCATACTCCATTTCTTCCAAGACTTGCATCTTTAAGATCTAGCCATCGTCTTGCTTGTGGTGATAGCTCATTTCACTGCAAGAAACACAACTTACTATTGCATCTGTCACTGAGTGTGCGTGCTGTTATGAACGATGCTTCTGACAAGCATTCCTGTCCTGTCTCCTGATACACACATGCAGCATACAACCAGGACACTTGCAGGTCACCTGCTGCTCAGAGGAGAGGGGCGTATTCAACTTTTCTAGTTTCTTACCCTTTACTACTCTCACGCAGCAGGTGAGAGGTCAGCTCCACTGCAAACCAGAGCAGCTGATAACTGCGTCTGCAAGACTCCCTTGTCTGACACTATCCACCTACCTCAGCTTTCTGTGCTGAATGGAGCTTTTCCTTTTATTTATTAAAGCAATCTTTCTGCTTACTTTAGGTTTCTTTGTCACATGGCATTAGAATGAGTTTTTTTAAAAAGCAGCCTAGTTCATTAGTTGTAATTAATATTATGCACTGTTGCTATTCTTTCAGAGTTACCCTAGAAATGTCAGCCTGTCTGTAAACCAGTCCCAGTTGGAGTCTTTTCTCTCTTCCTGAGAGTTTCATAGGCTGTAATTTCAATCACCTCTGGCCGCTGGATTTACATACTATTGTTGTTATGTATTCAAAGTGGCTCACTGTCGTGGGGCACAGAGACTCAGGAGGCAACCAAGCTTCCCAGAGCCCACCGCCCCCAACGAATCTTTATGCTTCCTCTGGCCTATCCCTGGCATTCTTGCATGTTCTCCCCTCTGCAGTCATGCAGCTTGTCCTCTTATAATCGTCCCGTCTCTGAGCAATCCCTCCGTTTAAGCTCAGATCTCCAGTGTGCTCAGGTGTGCACACTGACACCTGCCCACGCACTCATGCTCCAGGTGTCCACAACTGCCCTGCGCCCATGCTCCCAAGTGCCTTCCGCTTAACTCGATCAAGGCTGCAAGTGATAGCCACAGAAGCTAGTGGCACTAAAGGCCTGATTAATTCACTTATCCTACACTCATATTTTACTTTTACTCCACAAGTACCTTTATCTTATAAGATCAATGCCTATTTAAATTTACTTTTTTCCTTCATTCCTTCTTATATCTCAGATCTTTCATCTGGGATCATGTCCCTTCAATCTAAAAACATCCTTCTCAATTTTTTTTTTAAAGGAGAAAAACAGCTTTTTTAAAAAACAGCTTTGAAATAACAACTCATGTCCCATACAATTCATCCATTTCAAGTGTACAATTCAATGGCTTTTTGTGTATTCACAATTTGTGTGATCACCACCACAACCAATTTCAGAGTATTTTCTTTATCCCCAAGTGGATTTTCCTTTGGTGAGTCTGCTGGTGACAAAATTCCTGGTTTTGTTTGTCAAAAAAACCTTGTACTTGCAAGATCTTTTCTCTGGGTATAGAATCAAGTTGACAATTTTCTTTCTTTCAAGGTAACGCTGATACCAGCAGGCATCATTCCACTTAATACTAATTGTGACTGAGTTCCTGACTTGGTCCCTGAAAGGGATCTTAATTTTAAGATCTTTTCTTGATCTTTTTGCTCTGCCAATTTATTACAGTGTGTTCAGATATGTCCAAAACATCTTAGATCTCCCTGCAAGAAGTAGGACCAGATGGGTTGGACCTCTAAGATCAGATCATAAAGGCCCTAAAGCTTCCTCCTGCTGCTTCTCTTATCACTCACTGTGGGGAATGCCGTCGCCAAGTCATGAGAACACTCAGGCAGGGCTCCTGGGGAGAAACGTGAGGCAAGGATGTGTGTGCTGTGCTTCTGTAAGCCTCCTTATGAGTGTTGCGTGGAAGCAGGCCAGGAAGTACATTCTCCACCCCCAGGGAAGTCTTCAGATGACTGCTGCCTTGGTGGACATCAAAACAACAACCTCACTCAAGGCCTCAGAACTGCCCAACTAACCATTCCTGAATTCTTGACCCACAGAAATGTTCAAGAAAATAATAAAGATTTGTTAATGTAAGCCACTGCGTTTTAGGGTAATTTGTAGGCAGCAGTGGATGATTAATACAGAGCATGACAATTTTTCAAGCAACCTTGCTTATTACTGAGCTGTGATAAACATGTAGAAAGTGCACAAATCATGTGTGTACATTCAATGAGTCCTCCAAGAGTATCAGCACCCAGCTGAGGGACAGTCCATCTGAATGAAGGTTTCTTTTACTGCCTTGCTTCAGATTTGCAGACCTTCTTGAATCTGTGGATTAGTGATTTTTAAGTCTTGAAAAGTTCTCGTTCATCTGAAAAAACTACCTCTGCCCTCTTTTTGCTTTTTTTCCCTCCTGGAATGCCAGTCACATTCTGTGTTGGATCTTCTCACATATCTTAGCCTCCTGTTCTATATTTGCTTCCCATTCACTAACTGAGTAGATTTCACAGATACAAGGTTTTAAATTGTTATGATTTGTTTTTTTTAATTTCCAGACCATCACTGGTTCTTTCGCAAATCTACTCCTATGTTCCAGGCTCTCTTTTAGTTTATAAATCATTTCTAAACATTTAAATTACTGACTCATAATTCTGATGTCTGAAGTGTTGTAAGGTTGATTCTATCATGTTCTTTTTGACTTTGCTCTGGCTGCTTTGCTGCCTAATGATATGTGATGAACTTCTTTCTTTATAAAGTGTTCATTTTTCTTGAACTTGAGGGGGGGGGGTGCCTTTAAGGACTGAGATTAATAAAGGTTCTTCCAAGTAGATGCTGCAGCTACTTGTATCAAGTGTCTCACATCATCACCATTCTGGGACCACTTTAAATTCTTGGCTTGGCTTTCTCCTGTGCAAACCCACATGAAGGCTGGCTCGGATCTCAAGGGAGATCTTTTTACACTCCGGTAGGTGACAAGGTTCATATTTCTTCTGTGATGCCAAGAGAGCAGATTTATTACTAGTTTACAGAGGTGCTGCCCTTTGGGGCCCCAGCTTTATGGAAGGTTCTCCTACTAGGCCCCATATTAGACATAGGCATTGGATTGTCTTAGCCCCGGGCACTGAGCACCAATGCCAATTTCACCTGGTTTGTCAAATACCCTCACAGCAAAAGTCAGGCGTAAGCATTCTGCTGCCTCTTACCTTTTTGTCTGAGTATTCCTTATTTTCTCGACAGCTCGCGGATGCATTTTAAAAATGATTTGTTGTCATTATTTATCTGACTAGTATTTTTAGTTGTTTGCAAAGGGAGGATCAGCTCAGGCAACTACTCTATCTAAATGCCAGAAAGAGAAGTGGTCAGCACTCCTTCCGCAAGGCCCTCCTTTCTCTTCTTTCTTCAAACTCCCTCAGCTCAGGGACTTCTATCAGCATGTCAAAGCTCTCATTCTCCTTTCTAGCCCTCCTTCTTTGTCTTTCTCTGTCACCTTTTTTCACTTCTTGAACTTCAATTCCAATGTACTAATCTTACCTTAATAAGCTTTCAATTTATTAATCCCTTCTTTGACTATAAATTATCATTAGTTCTTCTAGTGAGTTTCTTATTTTAATAAACATATTATATTTGTTTCCAAGATTTCTAATCAGTACTTTCTATATCTAATCCCTGTTCTTGAATTATGGGAAGTCCTGTTTTTTAATCTCTCTGGTGATAAAACAAATACTTCAGAGCCTGTTTCAGTGTCCTTGGGTGTCCATTCCCTCACTTTTGCGTTGTTGGCCATTCGTTAAGGCACCAGATAGTCTCACGTATTTTGTCATTTTATTAGAGTGCTCATCACATCTGTGGTAGTTTGATTTTTTTTTTTAGATTTATTTATTTATTTATACAAGCACTGGGTATAGTCAGAAGCGCGGGAGGGTGAGAGAATTCACCAGAGCCAGAGCGGGGAGCAGAGCAGGCAGAAGGACCGAAGTACACTGCTGAGGGGAGCAGCGGGCGGCAGGAGAGGTCTGCGCGCCATGTGGGGCCCTCGCCAGTGGCCGGGGATCGAACCGGTGCTGCAGAGGCTGCGGACAGCTTCGCAGCCCAGTGCTCAACTGCTGCGCCACCAGGGGAGGCCCTAGTTTTTGTTTTTCTCCCTTCCTGCAGGGCACTTTTTCCATTAGGACAGAGGGGGCTGTAGACTCAGGAGCTCTGGGTGCTCCCAAAATGAGGACATCCTTACTCTGGTCCTGAGTGCTGAGTAACAGTCTCGCTGCCAGTCACCAGGAGTCTGAGTCCTCACACGGTCACAGAGTAGTATCCTGCTTCCAAATGCAATCTTGGAGCTTGGGGGTGTGAGGAGTGGTTAGGATATTGTTTCCCCTTTTATTCCTTGGCAAGGAAGCCTGCTTCCAGCCTCTGGCTATGCAGGGAAAGCCTAACTCCAGTGCTGACAACTGCCTGACCCCTGTCCCTGGTGGGAATCAGAGTCCTGGCCTTGTCGCACTGCTCACGCAGCAGCCATCACTTAACCACTTTAGCCCTCATCACAGTGGCAAGTGTCCAGACATGAATTACCTTGTGGTAATTCTGCATAATTTTAACTTAAACATAAAGCATTTCTTTATTACATGACTGTGCGTACACCTCTGTAACCTGAGTTCTCATCCACCAAAGCTAAGCCCTGTATTTCCGGAACTTGTCATACTATGATGACTCAGCACAGGGGTAGGAAGCTCAAGGAGAAACCCTGGAGAAAACTCACAGGAACAGCCCTGGAGATGAAATTCTAGTTAGCCACTGGTACGTGGAGTCAGAGATGTGGCCAGTCACTCTGGAGAGTCAGCTCCATAGAGACGTTAATGGTCCTAAAGCCAGGACCTGGGGGAACCACAGTTGAAGACCACACCTGAAACTCAGTCTGTAAGACCCCAGTCTCCAGCAGAATGGGGCACCTGCCCCCACAGAAGGGCCCTGTATCAGGGAAGCCATAATCTAGCTCTGACTAGTGAAGTGGCAAGAGGGGCTGCCTGGGACGGGCAAGTGGGTAAGAACAGTGACAGAGGCTTCACATCTGGAGCAGCCCAGAGCTGATGTTTACCAGGGCACAGCTCACTCTCTTCATGAGCTGTCTCTTTCTCCTCTCTCACACTGTGTTGCGGTTCACAGAGGTCTAGGGTGGCAGCCTCTCCAGGCTGTCCCAAGGACTACCGCAAGGCCTAAGCCTGTCAAGGGCTTACAAGAACTCTCTCAAACTTTGTCTCTATCACCCAGCAGTTTGAGAAAATCATCACTAACTAAGGACGGGTCCAGAATCTGGTCCCAGAAGATCGGGCCTGGGTAGTTCCCACCTGTCCAAGTCTCACCACGCTCAGTCCAACACAGAGCTTACTTGTTTAAGCATCACCTTTGCAGCTACCCAGTTTGGAACACAAATCAACACCCCCCAAAGATCCAGGAAATATTTACTAGATTTCTGCCATACACAGTCTGCTTATCTCTATTTTGAGAATAAAAAACAGTTCAAGATACATACATATGTACAGACACAGCAAGCTCACAGGTTGCCGGTAGCTTTGCTCCCACTCTGGGTGGCGGGACCAGTCAGGAGACAAGGAGCTGATTCACCCCATGTGGGGTTCAGGCTAACAGGGCAGGGAGTCACTGCTTTGAAGCCAAACTGGAAGGGATGGCAAGCCCTGTCCCCATGTTCCAAGACCATCTCCCATAGGACAGGCTGATGGGGAGCGAGGTGGGGAGATGGACATGCCTCAGTCAGAGTCGCAGGTCTCTTGTTCGGTGGTGGCATTCACTGCAGAGGCCAGGCTGTCCTCCTGGCCTTTCAGCCTCTCACCTGGATGGGTGGCAGACAGGAGCAGGGTGAAGAGGGGTCCTGTGCTTGGGCTACCACCCAAAGGGCAGAGATCCAGCCTTTCCAGGCCCCATACTTACGGATCAACTCAGCAATGGCTCTCTGGGTTCGCTTTTCTAGCTTCTCTAGCTTCTTGGCCACATCTCTCTTGAGGTCCCTGCAGCAGAGAGGTATAAGGTGGCCTGAGGCTGAAAGCTGGCCTGGTTGGGCCTTGGAGCCCCGCCCCTCCAATATTAGGAACCATGCCCATGAGGACTACCCTAGGGAGAGGCCAGGATGCTGCCCCTCTCCCTTTCTCCATCCTCCACAACCCAGCAACAACCATCCCGCCCAGGTCCAGTGGGCCAGGGACAAGCACCACAGACTGACCCAACACGGGAATTCAGCCAAGGTGTGCAACGATAGATGGCTGCTAAGGGGCCCCCTCTTGGTCTAGTCCCTGGTCACTCTCAGGGCATGGCTAGTCCCACCCCACTGTGGATCCTGCTCCTCATCTGGCCACACGTTCACCCCCACCACCAGGAGCTTCCAGAAGCATTCATACTCCCTAATTCAAGTTTCCTAGGACATATACCCCCAGGCTTTTGTTTCATCAAGTGAGAACAGCTCAACTGATGCTGTACTTGACACAGAATTGCAGGCAAGATGGATCCAGCCTGTACCTCTGGCCCAAAGTGAAGTGGAATGCAAACCTCTCAGGCCATATAGCGCTCTCTCACCCTCTTCTCAGCCTAGTCACAGGGTGCCAGGGAAAGATGAATACCTCCCATTTCACAGAAGGATTAAGGCCAAAGAGGAAAAGGCTGGTCTATGGCAGAACTGGGACAGACCCTTCCCTTCCCACCATCTCACCTCCACCTGTGGCCCTGAAGGGGGACAGGTCCTTTCAGAAGGGACTTCCTGAGGAATTGGCAGCTCCCCACTCTGGCTGAACTCCTTCCCATGGGGGGCCCCTTTCTACCCTCCAGGTGTCATCTATATCACTTTCCTCTCATTTTCTATGTATGTCCTGCTCATGCTGATTTCAGACACTAATTATCTTATGTAACTAAATGTCTATACTGTCCACCTCCCCAGTGTCAGGGTGGCAAAGGGCCAGCCCAAGGCCTGTGCAGCCCTTTCGGTCTGCACTAGTGCTCCATGGGCAATACTCACCAATCAGGCTTGCGGGGCGCGAGGTTGGCCAGGTCCTGGGGAGGCAGGAGACATATGTCAGGGCCAGAGGGGCCCAGTCGCAAGGGAAGAGATGGGACACAGAGGTAGGAAAATAGGAGGAAAGGCAGGAAGAAGGATGGGATGAGGGGGAAACAGGGAGGTGGGAAGGGAATAAAGAAGGGAAGAGAAAAAGGGAGGGCAGAGGAGAGACGATAGGGAAGGAGGAAAGAACCCACAGAAGCAGGACGGGAGAAGGGGCGCACAGGCACTCACCACTTCTTCAATGACGGGCTCTGGCTTGGCAGCTTCCAGCTGTTCCTTCACCTTTTCTTCCACTAGAGGGTGCAAGACAACAATGGAGACCATTGCACGCGGCAGCCACAGGTGAAGGGAGGATGCAGGCAGGTCTGGAGGGACCCTGGGCTTTCTTGTCCCTCTTATCCCCGGGGCCCCCAACCAGTCTGAGATGAAGACCCTGCAAAGGCAGCTCTGGAGGAAGGACTTGGGTTTCCCAGGAAGAAGGCAATGCTGGGGGAGAGCCAGCAGGAGGCAGACAGCCAGAGACTTAGACCTCCAGTCAGGAAGCACGGATGCTACCTTCAGTCTCCCAGGTGTGAATGAGAGGGCTGCCTGGGCACAGCCAAAGCACATTCTTGTGAAGGGCCTTGAGAACTGGCTTATCCAACTCCCATGGCTCCTGAGGGGGGACATTCTCGGACCCTGGACTGGGCAGGGCACAGGTGGCTTTTCTTTTAATCCCAATCTCCAGGTGTGTGCCCCTAAAACTAGGGTGCTGATCACCTAGAGGAGGCCACCCTCAGGCACCTCCCATCTCCACACAGCTACTATTACAATGGGACCCCAGGGGCAGCAAATGCCAAAGCACTAACAACAAACCTAGGGTCTGTGAGCTTTCTCCAACCCCACCACAGTTGGCCCTTGTTCCCTCATGCCTCACCTCCCTCAGCCTCAAGCGCTGATCCTGGCAAGACATGGGACCAGCTCCCCATCCTTCTCGGCCCTGCCTTACTGCTCTGACTGTAATGGCGCCCAAACCACAAAGCAAATCACCCGGAAAGTGTAATTCTCAGGGGCAAAGAAGATGGAAAAGCAGGCTGGGGTATGGTTCCGTGGCTAACACTTTATTCTTTTATGAGCTAAATGTATTTATTCATATATTGCTCGTATAGTTAAAACTTGAGGGCAAAAAGAAAAAAAGCAGAAGCACAAGGGCCAGAAGTCTGTGTGATAAAACACCCTATCTCTGGTATGGACGGCTGTCTGTGGACAGGCCACAGCTAGTCAGAGGCTCCTGGCTGCTGCACTGCTCCTCACATCACGGTGAGCATGGACAGGAACCCTCACTCCACCGGCAAGAGCACCTCTCTCCCCCTTCTCTGCGTTCAGGCACTTCCAGGCTTCCACCCTGCTGGGCATCTGCCTGCCCACTGCTCTCTGAGCACTGGAATTTGAGTCTTTATTAGGGTCTTTCACGCTGATCTTCCAAAGGCACACAGGACCCATAGCTCTGTCCTGCTGCCCACTGGCCCTAAGGTCACTTCCACATCCAGCCCAGAGCAGTCTTTTGAAGAAATGTGGCCTTTTCCCTTGCAGGAAGTCCCTGGGAGACCTCCAAATCAGGGTGTAAACAGGGCAGACCAGGCATGGCAGACCCTGAGATGGTCCTGGAGGCCCAACTCCCAGCTCCAGCACTGTTAGTTATTCTCCGAGAGTGGGTGACACCTGCCAAGTAGAAGCAACTGGCAGTGCCCTCAGAGCAGAGGCAGAGAAACACAGCCCACCTACCTGCAACTGGTTTCGCCTGGGGCACCCTCCTTCTCTTCAGGTCCTCATCCTCTGGGACATAGTTTCTCAACCTAAGTTCCCTGTGGGAGCAGAGAGAACAAGCAGAAATGAAGTGGAGTGTGTGCCACACTGGCAGGTGAGACTGTGAAAACATCACATACTTCCTAATCTTCCTCTGATGTCTCTGGAGATGGCCAAGTGAAGAGGGAACAGAAGCATCATTGGGCCAGTCAACCTCTCCCCCACCTTCAGTCTCAGCCCCTGGCTGCCTCAGCACTGGCTGTTCTCCCAAGGTCCCACTTGCATTGTCAGTCCTTCTCCAGAGCAGACCAGGGATGCCCAGGGAGCATTCATTGGACACCTCTCCTGGGATACCTCCATTTGACAGTTAAGGAAACTCAGAATCAGACAGACTATTCTGTAAGGTCACACAGCAATGCCTGTAGCACCTGAGACCAAGCAAAATGCAATTCCAAGCCAGGGCGAGAACTCCTGGGCCAAGTTCCTCCTAAAGGAGAAAGCCAATGTGCCTCAAGCCTGCCTTCTTCTCAGCCTGCTATCTCTCCTGAGACCTGTCCAAGGTTTGCTGGCCCCTCAGAAGCCTGGGCCTCCAGGACAGAGAACATTTTCACAACAGGAAGTTTCCCACAGGCAGTCATCTACCAAACCCTCTGTGCCCGGCATAAGTGTTGCTGACTTCCTAGCCCCTGGGCAGACAAGCTTATTAACAGGTGAGTGGCAGGTGTCTGTGACCACACAGCGAACAAGTGGCAGCTGTCTTAACTTCCACATGTCCCCTGCCCCCAGCTCACATACCATCTCCTTCCCCACTGTCCAGGACTCTGAGCCCACAGCTCCCCCCAGTGCCCAGCATGGCCTGTGTGGAGAAAACCAACTGCAGAGGCCTAGGGTCTGCCTCCTGTAAGATATAGGGACACATACCCTGCCTGCCTCTCCCTAATGGCTTATTTCAGGCCTGCCAGTAATCAGCAGATCACGGAGCCACCGAGAGAGAAAGTGGGGTGTGATTTGGTGCACTGACTTTTGTTCACAAGAAGGTATAGGGAGAAAAGCAGAAGAGAAACAGGGTGTGGGATGAAAACTGCAAGGACTAGTGAGAAAAAAAAAATTATCACTCTCAGAAACAGACTCAGGATTCTGCGACAATCAGTAGGAGAGGAAAGTCTGTTGAAACTATACCCAGTACTCATAGTGACAAGTACCCACCACGTCAGCCCTTGCAGCTGCCCAGCTTTTAGAAGCAGAATGAGAGGACACAGCAGGGGACAGGGAGAGGCCAGAGCAGCATGAGGAGGAAAAAGCAGCATGGGCTGGGAACAGCACCCCCAGCAGCCCTGCTACCCACTGTCCCTTGGCCCCTCCCAGAGCTGAGCACTAGTCAGGCAGTCAAGAACACCCAAGTACATCACTGAGGAACTGTCCCACTTTGGGCCTCAGTTTCTACATCCATAAATAAGGAAGCTATTCTGGGGTGTGTCCAGCCCTGTGAAGCCAGGGTCATGTCCTCCCCTGAGCCTAAGAGGAGACTGCCCCTCACCAATGCCCAATTAACTCCCCCTCCCACCACAGTTCCCTCACCACCAAAGGGCAAGAGTCTTTGGGTGAGGTCATGGGGCACTGGGTTCTGCTCCCAGGCTTTGTCTTACCAACACCAGACCAACGATTATCCCATACTCCTCCACCCCCAAAACAACTTAAGAAACAAACAAACAAACAAAAAAACCCACAAAGACAAGAGATACAGTTTTAAAAATCTATTTTGTTGGCCATGAGGCAATGAGGTTTTGAGAGGCTGAAATCAGAGAGAATTGGGACCGATGAGCCTGACACCTTTTCTCCCTTAAAACATTTGTGTATTTTCAAGTAGGGCTTGTTGAAATCTCGTGGGGCTAAAGAGACACAAATTGAAAGCAGCCAAGGAGCAGGGTTCTGGTAAACCGCTGCCCTATGACTCCCATCCTCAGAGCAGGGAATGAACTGAGGTAAAACACAGCTTTGTATGGGCACAGGTGTTGACTGGCCTGCCCTATGGCAGAAGGGGCAACTGGTGAGAGGAAGCCTCTGTCTTCATCAATCCCAAAGGGTTGGTTAAGGCACTCCTATGTGAGCTGCCTGCCAGCAGTTGCAATGAATTCTCTCTGGAGGAGAATAAGCTATCCAAAAACTTCAAATTTTCTCCAGGACTTTTAATATACAATATCCAGGATTCAATTATAGTCATGAAAAAATACAGACAACAGAAATATACTTTACAGGAGATCCCTATATTATATGATCACAAATGAAATGTGAAATTACTGAACTTAAGAAAAGTTCAGGGAGCTAGACCACAAGGTGAACTTTAGCTAAGAATCTAAAAATGTAAGAATTAATCAAACAGAAATTCCATAACTGAAAATATAACCAAAATTAAGAACTCGGTAAATGGGTTCAACAGTAATTTAGATACAGTTAAAGGATTAGTGAATTGCAAGATAGATCAAAAAAAAAATCCAGAGAAAAAACAGTGGAAAATACAAAAAAGAGCCTAAGAATATGGAATATTCTTATGAAACATATGGAACACAGTGAAAAGATCTAACATTTGTACAGTCCCAGAAACAATATTTAAAGAGATGCCGGCTGAAAATGTTACAACATTGATGAAAAATGCCTGACCATAAAGAAACACTGTGAACTCCAAAGAAAAACATACCTAACCAAATCACTATCAAACTACTAAACAAACAAGACTCTCAAATTAGATAAACACATCCAACCTTCAAATGAGAAACTAAAACTGACAACTTACCAACTAAAACAATGGAAATTCTAAGACATATAGGATATAGTGAAGGTGCTGAAAGTAAATATAATGCCACGCCAGACTGATAAGCCTAGACAACATAGCCTTCAAAGACTTTTCCAGACAAAGACAAATCAGGAAAATAAGCCATCAGAGAATCTGCTCAAGAAAGACTAAAGGGAGTGCTTTAGAGAGAAGGGAGATTATCTCAGATAGAAGCCAGCGAACCCACTGCCTTCTAGGTCCTGACCTTTGCAACCAAAAGCCCGAGACCACCCACAGTCCCCATCACGTAGGCAGCCATTGTCTGAGTTGAGTCACGCCGTCTCCCCCACAGCAGCTACCTGCGTGCTTCCATTCTCATTCCCTCTGATCCAGAGCCCCCAGCGTCCCCAAAACAAGTCTAAACCCAGACCCGGCCTAATCCCTCAATGGTTCCTCCACTCTGCTTTCTAATCAAATGTCCCCTGGGTCACTGCCAGCCCTGTTTGTTACACACTTTCCTGCCTGTCAAGCTTCAAGAGCCAGTTCAATGAGGTGGAACTGTGGGCAGACTCTACCCCCCTTCCCCAAATGTCCCCCCCCACCCCAAGGTATAGCTGACTACTCTCCTATGCCCCCTCTTTGCCACTCTTCCCTCTATGCAGCAGCCAGTACCACCAAGCACGTGGCCACTTGATGACGATGTCCTGCAAGCCCTGCCCTGCAGGCTCCTAGAGACCCAGCTCCAGCACTAGCACCCAGCAGCTCCAGGAAGGGCTGGGCGTACACATGTCTCCAACTATCAACAACAGATAAAGGAATTCCAGGGAGGGGATTGGGAATGGAGCTTTATGGGAAGGCTGGTGCTCTCTGGGCCTTTTAATACTTGGGGGATGATAAAGGAAACAAGAAATTGTGCCCAGGGGATGCAGAGAGCAGGAATGTGGCTGGGTCAGCATAGCCAGCTCCTAAGTGACATCCATTGTTTTTTGTCAAAGCAACAGAGCGATGCCCAGGTTTACATGCTACAGTCTCCTTCTCAAACTGGGGAAACTTCCTTTCCCATTTTCTCTTCACCATTTTCTCCCTGAATATCTGGGAGAGACCTGTCAAGTGCCCGAGCAGGTTCAGTGACCACTCCCAGGTCTTCCTCCAGGCCAACTACAGGGACATCAGTCATGGACTAGCCAGGGAGATCCCCAAGAAATCACCCCTCATAGTGTTTTATACACCTTCCCTAATGTAACTAAGGGGAAGAGGGTGAAGAGAGTTGATGTTCTCTATAAAATATGAAGTCCAGAAACAGAGTTTTAGAATGTCAAAGTAAAAGAAAGTTTCCAGATTATCTGGTTTAATTCCTTCTAGCTCCTGGCCCACGAGACCCATTCATTCATGCTGTCAGTCTTAAATCTTTGGAAGATTAGCCTCTCTTCTCATCCCATACGTCTTGGGGCCACTCCATACTCACCCCTCTATTCTGGACCCCTGGATAGAGGCCAGAGTTGGACTATTTCACATGGCTTGCTCCCTGAGAACAAGGCCCTCCTGCCCTGGTTATTTGCCCATCCTTCCCATATAACCCCTCCCATGCCCCACCTCTCCAGCAACCTGAGAGAGAAAGTTGTGGTAAGGCTCTCCACATAGCAGCAGACGCTGAGGAAAGTGAAGTCCACCACAGGCTGCAAGACTCTTGTGGGCCAGCACTTCAGCACTGGCTGGAGATGCCTGTAGCTCTGCTCCAGACTACTTTCATTTTCAAATTTAGAGTACTGAGACACCAAGCCTCTTCCAGAAAACACACACACACACACACACACACACACACATCCCTAATAACTTTCTGTTTCCATTAGGTTCTGCACAGAAACCTACTCCCACATCCCAACATAAATAATAAACCATGACAGTGTGGTTAAAACACCTGGAAATTTTACTATAGGTCAAATACAAGATCAAGATGGATACACAGAAATATATGAGCTATGGAGGGATGTTTTTGTTTGGTGGCTACTTAGCATTTTAATATAGGACACCTGGTGGCTGGCTTAACAGTAAATGAAACTATTAAAGAACCCAGCAACTTCCTACTCATGGGTGGAGGATACTGTCCTCCAGCTGTCCCTCAGAGGGGCAACTGGCCTCACTCTGGGGATGGCAATATATAAGGCAGTAATATAAGGCAATAAAAGCTCCCCCTCTTCTATCCAGCCATCTCCACCTCCACCCCAGCAGCCCTCCCCAGGCTTCCTGTCCTCCTGACATACAGAGAAGATGCAGGTTGGCTGGAGGACAGGACACCAACTGCCCGTGTGCTGAACACGGCCACCTCACATGGACAGGGCTCCCAGAGGGTTTCAGGTAAATGGGGTGGGAGCTCCAGCACGCCCTATCCTTGATATCCTGTTCCACACCCCAAAGACAAAAATGAACAGGATAATACTTCCTTCCTTCTCAGCAGGAACACCAGCCACAACCTGCTTCCCAGGACAGTCCTTCAACTTAAGAGGTAGGTAGTTGCCAAAGCTTTCTAGATGTGGAAAACAGTCCAGAGCGACTCACGGATGTGCCCAAGATCTCTGAGAGAAAGTAGAGTCAGTCAGAATCCAAATTCTGGTCTTCAGATGGGCCCTTGTCCCAGCTCCCTGCGCTGGGCTCCTTGGGGACCAGCAGTCACAGTGGAAAAGTAAAGACTGCCTGCCAAGGTGACTGGGGTGGCAGAAGTGGGGTCCTGTCCAGAGTCACAGGTCTCTCAGGCAGTGCTCTCGGTTTCGCTTTTCTTGAAGAAAAAAATCATGCTGGGCCCTCCTGCATCCCCCCAACCCCAGAGTTTGCCTACAACACCATTTATGAAACTCCTCCCCACTCCTCTGAGCTCTGCCAGAGACAGAACCCTCCCTTAGTCCCCAAAATCACAGTGGATCGCAGATGTTAAAGGCAGGAGCTTTTGAAATAATGCAATCATGCCTTCACCTAAAACAGAGATCAGAAGAGCCAGAGTTGGCTGGGGGTGAAACCTACATGGGAACCCCACCAAGAGATTGAGAGCTCTGGTTGCACAAGTGTACCCAGCTGTGTCAGCCCCGAGAGTGCCAAGTACCCAGCCCCCAAGGGATGGTGCAGAAACAACCACAGTTGTTGAAGGCAAGGACCAGGGTCAAGCATTAGCTAAGCCAGGCCCTTGCCCAGGCGGCGCTGCCAGCACATTCCGGTCATGTGCTCTGCCTGACTCCTACCCAAGACTCTGTAGAACCCAACCCAAGTTCTCTACATTGACAGGCTGTGCTCTGCCCCCAACTCACCTGAAAATGCAGAGCAGCTGGGCACTTAAAGAATTAGAAACAGGGCCTCCCTAGTGGCACAAGAGGTTAAGCACTGCACTATGAGGCAATCAGCAGCCTCTGCAGCATGAGTTCGATCCCCGGCCGGGCAGGTGCCACTGCCACATGGTAAGGTAGACCTCTCCTCTCTGGCCCGCTGCTCCCCTCAGCAGTGTATTTCAGTCAATCTGCCTGTTCTGTTCCTCATTCTGTCTCTGGTGAATCCTCTCACCCCACCCCACCCCCATATCTCTGGCCTGTACCCCAGCTCCTATATGCATAAATAGATGAATCTTTGAGGAAAAAGAAAAAAAGAATTAGAAACAGTTGATAGAGCAAAAATCAAAGACTGAAAACAAAAATTGTGGTGTCCCCTAAGATACAGTAAGTAGTCACTGAGAATGAGATGGTCATATATGGTGTGTGGAAAGTGCTACCACACAGCAGGATATATACATAGATATTTCTATTTTCTAAATTCTCCACTACTAAAAAGAATCTAGCATTTTTGTACTTTGAGTATCAATTTAAATTTAAAAAGAAGAGAGATAACGGTTTATGGTGGCTGAGTTGAACCTCAAAGGACTGGCCACATGAGAACTGGACTGGCCATACTGGCCATCAGGGGCCCAGACAGTGGCCTCTCACCCTCCTGGGGCACACAGCCTTCCACAGACACCACTCGGGAGAGGCAGATGGTGGTTAACCCCATGAGGGTGCCCTGAGTACAAACTGCCTGGCCCTGCTGTAGGCCGCCAGACAGACCTCCTACTTTTACCACACAGCTGCCAGGCATCTCTGATCCCTCAGGCTCCAGCCAAGAGGGCCTGCGGGACAAAGGCCACAGCATCTGCCGACTGGGGAGACAGTACTAGAGGAAAGGCGACCGAGCAGAACCAAGTCTGGCCTGCTTTGGGAGCTTGCAGGCAGAGGACAGGACAACTGCTTCCCCATGTGTGACGTTATGGCACTGGGTGTGTTCAGCTGTTCTCCACCCAGGCTGCATGCCTGATAGGGAGAGGGGCAGGGGTATGGGGGGAAGTGGAGGGCCAAGAGGGTCACAATGCCAGTTCCACTCCCTCTCAGTTAGGAGATCTTAGACAAGTCACATCACTCGTGTTTCCTGTGGTTTCCTCACCTCCCAGTGACCACCAACCTACCCCCACACAGGAAGGACAATTTAGTGAGAAGAGCTAGGGAAGCACTAAAGATCATGACACACGAGGTAAGACTTTTTTCCATGAAGAAAGGACCTGGCTGTACACCAACCCACCCCTTGCATAGAAGGAAGGGCCCAGCCTGGTCACATGTGAGTTGGCTTCCCACACCACCTGTCTTGTTTGTTCTATATTCCTGCGCTATTCCTGAGTAGCAGGCTCAGGAAAAACAGGGTGGCCACAGGTCTCTGTGCTGCTGCCTCAGCATGAGTCATTGAGCCATGGGCCATCCACACTACCCACGGCTGGGGCAGCCCCAGGCCTGCAGCGAGGTGAGACAACTCAGGAAGTGTGGTCTGTTACCGCTAGAGTGGAGCAATGTTTGCCGAATCAAGCTGACGTCATGGATCTTAGGGCACACCCTGGTGCACAGGCACCATCTTTGGGCCCCAACTCACAGAGAAGAGAAGGCGTTGCATTTGTCAGCCTTCAAGGTTTGGGTGCCAGGCCAGTGTTGGGCTGGGCCTTAGCTGGGGTGGGGCCCCTCTCTACAGGGAGTTGGAGAACCTGTTCTCCATCCCAAAGAAGTAAAACTAGTGGCCCAGTTTCTTCAGCAGGAACTGACACCTATCCCAGGGGGGACCACTGTCTCTGAATGTGACTGCTTCAGTGGGTACAGACGCTGATCCAAAGCACAGGGGTTGGTGCTTGTGGGGCAGAGGGTGTGGGATTTGCTTGTTCAGGCACTCAACAAGACACGCTCCCCTGCCCCATGTCCAACAGGGTGTGCATCAGCTCCCCTCTCCTCCCACCTGGCAGGATGGCTAAGACTATCAGTCACAAACCCTACCCTAGACATGTCTCAACTACACATATCAGCCGACCTGCCATCAGGAGGAAGTGACTGTGGGCTTAAAAATAACAAAAGCAGCTGACATGATCATCTCTTTCCAGGGCCACCAGCTCACATCGTATCTAGGTGGTAAGCAGGGGTTGTGTTAGAGATGAGTCATGGACACCCCTGTAGAGTTAGCCACAAGGGAAGGTTGGCTGCGAGGCCAGATCCAACCCAGAGGAGCAGCAGGGGCACTTCTGGGGGGCAAGGACATGTCTTTCCTTCCCACAGAGCCTGGACTGAGCAGGCAGACCTGCTGTGGACTGACTATGCAGTGGGGATTTGTTGTATGGGGATGGGATAGAATTTACCCTGAAAAGGGTAGCAAACCAACTATAAACCAGAGACACACTACAGGGGTGGGGGGGGTATGGAGAGGAAGGACTAGGGTCAAAATAAGGGGGGGAGGGGTGCAACTGTATGGGGAATACAACCAAAATGAAAATGCATACATTGTACAAAAATGAAAAATGATGTAAGAATTGTATAAAATAAAATATTAATATAAAAAAAGAAAAGGGTAACAATTTTAAAAGGAAGTTTGATCTATAGACTTCACACATTTCCAATAAAAACCCCAGCAAACTTCTTTTTACACCTATTAGCAAGCCGATTCTAAAATTTTGTTTATTTATTTATTTTAAAGATTTATTTATTTATTTATACAAGCACTGGGTACAGTCAGAAGCGCGGGAGGGTGAGAGAATTCACCAGAGCCAGAGTGGGGAGCAGAGCAGGCAGACTGACGAAATACATTGCTGAGGGGAGCAGCAGGTGGCAGGAGAGGTCTGCGCGCCATGGGGGACCCTCGCCCAGGGGCCAGGGATCGAACCAGCGCTACAGAGGCTGCAGGCAGCTTCGCAACCCAGTGCTCAACCACTGCGCCACCGGGGAGGCCTGATGATTATAAAATTTTTTTTTAAAAAAGACAAAGGAACTAGACTAGGTAAGATTCTGAAAAGGGTCTCCTTGAGCAGATGGGCAGGAGCACAGATAGAGAGGAAGGCGGTTAGCTGTGCTGCATAGCTGGTCAGATCCTGGGACACCTGCTTGCAGTGCTGTTGGATACTCCCCCCATCCTCCACAGCAAACCCTGGCCTTACAGTATACCCATCCCATGAGACAATTGAATCTGCAATATGACGCCACTCATCTTATTTCCTAAAGAATTAGCTACTGTACCAAGTAAGGGAGGCTCCACAAAGGGGTTCCTAACCATTAATTTCTGGGTCACATATGCTTATTTCTACTCTCCACCCACCTCACTGTATTCCCAACTACTGACCTATTTGCAAAGTTAGCACAGGTCTTGTGTAAAAGTTAATTCTAACCCTTACAAGTATGTCTCAAATCCTTTGGCTATCTCAAGAGGGCCTCAAAGTGTCTTCCTCTGCCCAAAGCCTAAGCACCAGCACCAGGAAACAGTTACAGCAAGTTTTAGTTTTCTCCACCATCTTTCAGTTGAAGACACTCAGGTGAGGTTCACGGAGTCACTGTGGCTTGTCCAGAGTCAAAAAACTAATAACTGGCAGGACCTGACCTCAAACCTAGGAGCTACTTTCAAATCTTGAGTTCTCTCCATCTGCCTAGTTCCTACATTTTGGGTGGCTACTGTTGAACAAAGAACCACCTCAACATTTATTTCCCTAAGACCTGTCTGGGTTAAAAGAAAGCACATGATAAACTAGCTGACACCAATTAATGGAACTGGCCACAGGCCTGTGCAGGGGCTCCTAGTTCACCACTAAATCTTCTCCTCTGTTCCAGAGGCCTGATAAAGCCTGGGCTGGGTTTATGAGCAGAAGTTGGGGGGATATCTGTCCATGCCTCCCCAAGAAGCACTTAGTCCTTTCACGCAGCTGGTTCACACCTCTGGATCTCTGCTGTCCAAATCCTACCCTCTGGGGTCCCAAACTCAAGAGGCATGTTCTTCATGAGGCCTTATCCTGCAGCCCTCAGCTGAAGGCAGCGGGAGTGAGCACTGCACTCCTCTCAGGACACTTCAGTAGGGCTGATGCTTCCTACCTGGCACCTGGTCTCAACCTGGCCTGGCCTGGGCAGAAACAGGCTATTCTTACCTCCCAGAAGCTGAGGAAGCCAAGATGCTCACTGGTACCTGGCAAAGGAGACTGTGGCAGGGGTTGTAGCCTAGGGGCCCTCTAGAGTCTACTCCTAAGCTATAACCATCCTGCTGGGAGTACCTGGTCCAAACACGGAGTACAGATGAAGAGAAAGCCCCCCTGCCCTTCTTTCTGGGATGGACACAGACTGTTGCCAATGGATGCCTTCTGGTAAGCCCATGCCTAAGTCTTGGACTTACAGACTGGGTAAGTATACACAGGCCTGGCCCCTGGTACAGGGACCAAGGCTTTGCCCTGTCTCCTTGAATAACCCAGGCAAGTTCCTGGCCTGTAAAAAAATCAGGAAAGTCCACTTTTCCTGGGGTGCTATAAGTGTATAGTTCTTTCTAACAACCAGGGGAGTGACTGAGCATCAGGTCCTGTCAGATAGGGGATGCTTAAGGAAGTCCACCTGTCCAAATTCTCTAGAAGTACTGCTCCAGAAGTCAAGCTCCTGATTACCAGGCCAGGGAACCACACTTCACTACCTCAAAAGAGGCAAGATCAGGCCTCCCAGGTGGCACAAGGGGTTAAGCACCACACTATGAAGCAATCCGCAGCCTCTGCAGCACAAGTTTGATCTCAGGCCGGACAGGGAGAAGCCATATGACAAAGCAGACCTCTCCCGTCTCGCCTGCTGCTCCCCTTAGCAGTGTATTTCAGTCAGTCTGCCTATTCTATTCTCCGCTCTGTCTCTGGTAAATCCTCTCACCCCCCACATCTTTGGCCTGTACCCCAGCTCTTGTATGCATAATCTTTTTTTTTTTTTTTTTTTAAAGAAAAAGGCAAGATCAGAGAAAAGCAGAACAAAATGAGCTGAAGGAGAACTCAATTCGGTATCTAGTGTGCCAGGTCCCTGGGCTGCTTTGAGGAAAGAAGCAGAAGCCCTGACTGTGCCCAGCTCAGCAGGCTCAGTAAGGGCCTTCAGGAGGGTCATGTGCTCTACCACAAATGACCCGTTAAAACCTAGCCAGTGAGCAGGGTCTCTCCTACCCAGAGCTCACCCACAGGAACTAGGAACTGTGCACCCCCTTTGCTTTCTTTTACACACTGCTTTCATTATGAAACGGGTACAGAGAAAAATTCAGAGAGTAACACCACACATATATTCATCTTCCCCACAGTCAACAAAAGCAACATTTTGCCGTATCTGAGACAAGATTGTCCCTCCTCTTTTTTTTTCTATTATAGAAATCACCTACTGTAACTGGTTAAAGTTTTTCTCTATTTCTGTTTCCTCCCAGCTTCCCCAGCAGCACTTTGAGGCCATGAGCTGGTGTTATTCCTGTGAGTGTGCTTACACTTCCACCACCTCACTTCACAGCCCTGACAACTTCCACACACTTGGTGATTTGTTAACAGCCCGCTCCCTCTAGAGAATATCAGCTCCACGCAGGGAAGGGCTGGATTTTGTCCACTGTTACCTCCCTGGGACCTAGACTGGTGCCCACTACAAATCAGGCAACCAACCATGTCAGTATTTGTTGCCTGAACAACACATGCGCATATCACTCTGTGTGCTGCTCATGTCTCACTTCAGAAGCCTGCTTCTTCTTCCACTCAACCCCATCTGAGATTCAATCACATGGTCACATTCCAAGTTCTCTACTGTGTAACCCAGCCACCCGCCTGATAACCAGTGACCCTTCTCTTTTCTCATCAAGGAGAAGGCGGGTCAGAGAAAGCACCTCCCGGCAAGCAGAGACAGTTCAGAAATTGGGACAAAGCTCTAGCCAGTCAATGACTGCGAGTCTTAAGAACAAACCAGAAGAAAACCAAAGAGCCCCTCCGCAATTACCACAGAATGGGAGAAACTGTACAGGTACCCAAGTTACTCAAAGCGAGGGTCACTCCAGAAAGGAGCAACCACCTGATCTTCATCTCTCTGTCACCAATGATGAAGCCCTCCTGGGTTGTTGGGGGCAGAGGCAGCGGAGGTGGTGAAAGGGGAGGAAGGGGCCTAAGGCCCAACAAGAAAGCACAGAGCTCAGTGTTAGGGTGGCAAAGGTTCCAGCACCAGCATTTAGCATCACCAGATTCTCAGTACAGAGCTATTACCATCTCTGAGCACACAGAAGTGGCAAGGATCCTGAGGAACTGCTTTGAGCATGGTGTACATGCGCTTTGTAAACTGTCGAGTCACATGCTCACACATATCCACACGCCCATGTGGACTTGAAAAAGCCCGGTCCTGTATGAAATGGGCTCCTAAATACGAAGACAAAGATGCATCTGGAGAGGGTTCCACCACACTGGTGAAGGGAAATGAACTGTGACATCAGGAAGGCCTGCTCCCATGCTCCCACCCAGCTTCCTCCAGGGACAGCCCTCCCCTCCTACTGCCTACCTTCTAGGTATCAAGATCTGCTCCCCCAAGTGAAAAGGACTCTGCACAGGCCACGTGCCTGAAGACACTGCTCAGGGAGAGGACATCACGATCCCCTGCTACACAGACATTAGAAGAAAACACTAATGGCCTGATCCTAAGCAGAGCTCTCCAGCCACCTCGTGACCCCAGCCCAGGGCTGGGTATGGGCAGAGGGCACAAGAGCCCTGAACTGCAGGCCCAGAAGTGCTAGTCAGACACGAAGGCTCCTCTGACTACCTGGGACCAACTGCCAGCTCCACCCTTCCCCATACCTGGTTCTGCAGACAATTTCTTGGGCATTTTTTATGCAAAGCAGCATCTGAAGCATTGTAGAAGTTCCTGTCCTGGAGACTAGGGAGGGGGGAGAGTGAGCCTGCAACCACAGGGAAGTGGTGGTAAATGAGGCAACTGAAGCTGACGAACAGGTGACAGGATTTGGTAAAGTAAAACAAAAACTCTACATGAACTGCTGAGCGGGGTGGGAACACAAAGAGAAAGTGGAATCCTCTGAGCTGAGCTTGCTGTGAAGACATGTCAAAAACAGAGAGGAGATGAGAAGGAATTCCAGCATGTTCAGGAAGTGCTGAGTGGCCAGGGGTGGGTCAGGGGAACCAGAGGAGGCTGGAACAGAGCAGCTGACCCAGGCAGAGCTTGGCACACCCAGTGAGAAGTCTGGACCTGATCTGGCAGGCGCTGTAGAACCACGTCACACAGGGTGTTTGATGAAATGATGGGAAGGTTCGGAAGAAAATACTAATGGCTGGGTGACAGCCGGTCAGTGGAGGAGAAGGCACAGGGCTCCAATGAGGGAGAAGGGTGAGGATGTCAGGTCTGAACAGAGGCCCATGGTGGAGAGGAAGCAATTTGGTAGCAACTGGGAAGCAGAGTTGGGAAGACGTGGAAACCAGCAGGTGTGGAGGAGCATGCCTGGCAGAGGGGTGTCCAGCAATTACCTGTGCTTCTCCCCTTCTTCCTCCCCTTCTCTGAGCTGCTTGGTCTTTGGCTCCCCATCTTCTTTGTCCTGCAGAGGAAGAAAGAAAAGCACCTGCTCAGATGAACAGTCCTACTCCCAGTCACAGCACAGGTAGCTGACAAAGCACAGGCAATCACAGAAGCCAGCCACCCTGTTAGCACCACGTGGCATGCCAGCTCCAAGCAGGATGCATGCCTGCTGCAACTGACAGCAGCAGGGCTGGAGCCTCACTCCTGACCACTCAATTCCCCTGGCAGCATTAAAAAATCCGTTGGCCCCAGGGTGGGCCTCAAGGAACACTAGCAGGAGGAGATGGAAGATTTTAGATAGTAAAAAATTATTTTAGTCGGGGCCACAGAGGGCCCACACAGGCAGGCCACTAGCTACTTTCATGGGTCTAGATGAAGCCACACACCTAGCTGGGAGAGACTGTCAGGAGCAGCGGCCACCAGCTCAGGCCTCCCGATTCCCCCTTCAGACCAGGGGCCTCTCCAGATGTTCCTGTTTGGTCTCCTTTAGGAGCAGAACTCACACTAGGACTAAGCTTATAAACAAGATTCACTCTTGCCATGTATTCAGAGAGACAGAGGGAAGGGGAACTAGTTGTAAGTTTCCATGTGAAATTTTTCTATTAAGTCTGGTTCTTTTGTCTTCCACATGCCACCCGCCCTCCCCACCCCACCCCCATGCCCCAATATCCTTTAAGTCTAGAGGAATCATGTTCATCTTGTCTGCTGGGTGCACCAGGGACCACAACAGGGCACCACCACGCTGCTTCCACCTGCAGCAGAAAATGCCTTCCTGAGCTTTCCCCCTTTCTACCTGGTTACTGCCCTGGAGATAGATAAGCAAGGTATGCACACATGTGTGCACTCAAATGAGTCACCACACACTTGGTGTATGGGGGAGAGACTCCAGGGTCTCCCTGCACACCAGGGCCAGCCCACCAGAAGGTGTCAATGTGCACTTCATCACGGCCAGCGACCTGCCTTTCACTCTCACTGGAACATTGTTCTGAGGAGACATCTGTAAGCCCAGGCAAGCTGTAGTGATAGATAGAATAAGCTGGAGCTGACATACACACTATAAGTAAAAAAATTACTTGACCATCTCCTAGAAGCTTGTTTTTGCCACAGATATCTGCCTCCCTGAGAATGGCTTTTGCTTTATGCGTCGCTTCCTGCCGATGTTCACCATGGAGACCCTGAGAACAGCCAGACCCCCATTCCTTGGCCGCACACTTATGGGGGAGGCCACCAAAGCTGGGAGGAGGCCTGGTTCTGAAAAAGTCTTTTACAATGTGAACAGATTAATTTCCCTTTCGTTCCCTCATCCTAGGGCAGTTCGGTCTCATGGGGATGAGGCAGCAGGAAAAAGTGACAGCAGCTACATGAAGTCAACATGATTCTGTCAGGTGGGTGGGAGACTTCTACAGAAGTGGGGAGTTGCTGGATGGGGAGACTGGATATGAAGGCCCATCCTGGAGGAGAGCATAGCTTGAGCAGAGGTGGGGTATGGTCTGAGAACATGCAGGTGATTGAAGCAGCAGTCAGGGTGAAGATGATGCCATGCTGTCAAGGCAGATGGACCCATCATAAGGGTTCTGGCAACGGGAGCCAGACGACTTGCTAGGCAGGAAGACTCTGGGGTAGAGAGACATTCATCTGGTGATGACCAAAGAGGGAAGAGATGGCAGAGTACAAACTTCCAAATAAGAAACAAGTTAGAGGTCTCCACGTGGCCCCCAGGGCTGCTGGGGTGTGGTGGGACCTTCCACAGGGGCCCAACTGACACAAGCACCCCTCCCAGACTAAATACTAGCTGATTAAGCAAACCAGAAGCTGAGCATTCAGACCTAAAGCTCCTTCCCAACTGCCAGACTCCCTGGTGGCCAGGGGAAGGGAGTGCAGGACGCCTCTCATGGTGAGTAAGGACAGAGGTAGAAGAACAGCTTTCTCCAAGGCAGGTTGATGGCAGCCCCACAGAAAGCTGCTTTCCAAGTTGGGGTGATTAACCTGAGCCAGCTGGTAGAAGACGGTAGGGACTTCAGGAATAGCCTTTGGGAGGCAGCCTTTGCAAATATCATGCCTTCCCAGTCCTTGAGCAAGGACAAACTCTACAGCCATTACTGCCACCACCCACCCAAGTCCCAGAGACATTCAAGTGCCTCCACAAAGGCCAAGCTATTCATTAACAAGTGAGAAAACACCCCACCATATAAATGACATTTAAAAAACTACCCAGAAGCCTGGCGGGGTCAGGGGGTTGCGCAGCTTCAGCTCTGCAGACAGTATGAGGTTATGAATGACCCCAGCCTGGGATGCTATGCAAAGAGCAGGGACACAAACAGACCATGTCAGTAGAGGAGCAGGGTGCCAAAGCATATTCCATTCTTCCTGCTAAATTCAGCAGGATTATGAGCATTCTTGAGAAAGAAAATACCTTTTGGGCAATCTGGCCTAGGTCACAAGGCATGCCCTCATTGCCTCGACGGTGGCAGGATGTGCAGACCAACCTCATGACCCACCCCAGCAAGAGGACAGACTCAGGGCCTCCCCTGGTGACACAGCAGTTGAGCGCTGGGCTGCAAAGCTGCCCGCAGCCTCTGCAGCGCCAGTTCAATCCCCGGCCACCGGCGAGGGTCCCACATGGCGCGCAGACCTCTCCTGCCACCCACTGCTCCCCTCAGCAGTGTGTTTCGTCAGTCTGCCTGTTCTGTTCCCTGCTCTGGCTCTGGTGAATTCTCTCACCCTCCCGCGCTTCTGACCTGTACCCAGTGCTTGTATAAATAAATAAATAAATCTTTAAAAAAAAAAAAGAGGACAGACTCAAGGGCTGGGGGAGGCCATTGCCTATCAGGTCCTTGATTCAACCAACAAGGACCCCTGAGAAATGACTGTCAGGGAAAGGAAAAGGATTTGCCAAGGTCACAGAGCCTGTCAGTGGTCGCTGCAGGTCTGAATCAAGGTCCCCCTGCCAGTTTCCCGTCAGGATATGAGATAGTATATCAAGGGTGGCACTTAGTTTCTAAAAACAGCTGATCCTCATTCCCTCTCCAGTGCGCCCCACCCTGCAGATCTGGATGTGTCCACAGATCAGACCTGACACAGCAGCAGTATCTGGGTGTCAGCCCCATGAACACCCAGCAAGAGTGCAGATGCACAGCATCCCCAGGGAATCTAGAGACACCTCACCTACCCCAGACCCTTAAATCCTGCTCACTGCCTAACCCCTCCCTACACACACCCTTCCCAAATCTCCCCACCACTTCCCAAATAGCTATTCGCCATTACTTCCCCTCTCCTATGCCACCCTGTAGGTTCCCACCAACACCCAGCCTGAAGCCATATTCCCCTTCGCCCCAGCCTGCCAGAGCCCTCTACTCTGGAGAAGTCAACTGCCTGCTGTGCTCTGTCCTTCCTCAGGGGCAGCTGTGCTGGGGCAGGAGTACACGCCGCTCCCTCTCCGCTGCCTGGGCTCTCCTTTCCAGCAGAGTGAGGGAGGCAGGCAAGGGTGAAGAGACATTCCAACTTCTGATCTAGGTTCCTCCCACCATTACAGTACACTGAAGCAGTTGGGAACCCAATAGGAGGAAATGGTGGGGGGGGGGAGCAGCACAGAAACTCTTCCCAACGCCAGGTAAATATGCCTCATTAGCTCTGAGTATGCCTCGCATAATGGAAATGATCCTTCTGTTCAATGATCAAGAGAGAACAATACCCCAAATCCTAGGTGAAACTGGCCCCAATTTGAGCCTTTCCAATTCAGTTTTGGGCTCAGGGTGGAGAAAACTGAAAGACAGGGGGCACAGAGACCTGGGGAAGGCAGGGAGGGGAGCAGGAAGGGACTGAATGTAAAGGCAAACCTGGCAGGTTTCACAACTTCACCCTGTTGCTGTCCTCAGAGCCAGATCAGCCTAGTGGTGGGGTGGAGGGACTTCCTGTGAGCTGCACTCCAAGGGCACTTAAGGGGTAGGGCAGTCACCCGCAGCCTGACTCACCCTGAAGATACAGTGATAAGGCCTGGGCTAAATGCCACCATTCCGGGCTGCAGAAACTGCCCAGTCCTTGACTGCCCAGAGACTGGGGGAGGGTTTGGGAGAGGGCATGCTGATTCTTCTGGGCTGACAGCAATCCCTCAATCTGGGCCCCAGGCATTCAATTTGCTGCTAGGACTATCTGACCCATGTGCCCACTCTGTCTGCTCAGCAGGCGGCAAGTTCCTTGAGGGTAGATGCTTGTCTTACCTGCCTGTCCTGGCTGGACACGACTTACAGCAGGCACAGCACAGAGAGCCATGTGGGCTCGGGCTAGAACACAACCGGCAATCAGGCTCAATTTTGTCCTGCTATGTGACCGTGGGCAAGATATTCAAAATGTCTAGCCTCAGTTTCCTCATGTTTGAAAACAAAGACAATCATACCAACATCATGGCACTATTACAAGAATGAAATGACAAGGGAGGAAAGAGAAGAGCCTGCAGTTGGACGGGACAAGGGAGCAGACCCTGAAGGACAGGAAGAGGTGAGCTAGGGCAGTGAAGTCACAGGCCCAGACTGCTTGCATCTGCTGAGGACATGATAAGCTTTCACTTTCATCGTTCACATCCAGTGTTCTCTGCAATCCCGAGAGCAGACAGCAGCATTGTAATATCTGCTAATATCTGCTTCACAAGACATCAGACGTGTCAGACAATCTGTGGAGGACCCAGATCTGATTCCCTGTTCAGTGCTTCACCAAGATTTAGATTCAGGGTTGGGAAGGGGAGGGGGTGGGGGGAGGGTCCTAATATCTAAAAACCTTAGGTTAACCAAAAGTTGTAAGTTTTCCATGGGCACAGACATTCCTTCAAGGCGCGCGTGTGTGTGTGTGTGTGTGTGTGTGTGTGTGTGTGTGTGAGAGAGAGAAAGAGAGAGAGAGAGAGACAGAGAGACAGAGAGACAGAGAGACAGAGAGAGAGAACAAAGTGCCAGGGGCCAGAGGCCGGGAGAACAATAAGCAAGCCCTCTAGAGATAAGGACTGTAGATAAGAGCCGGAACTAGGGCAGTGACAGGGAGACAGAACAAGGGGGTGCCTTCTGAATGCTGTGGGGCACAGGGAGGAGCCAGAGACAACTGAGGTTCTGACTGTGACTCACTAGGAAGAATGAAGGCGCCTTTGACGACAAAGGTGGCAGCACTTAGGGGACAAAGAGAAGAGGATGGTGGTTTCCAAACAGAGGGACTGAGGCCTGATGCCTAGGGTCTGATGAAGGCCAGCTGATGCAGACAAAGGCCAAAGATCCAGTGTCTATCAAGGTATCCTCAGCAGGGGAAAAGAGGGTCCACTTCCCAGCAGAGGCCAGATTGGTCCCACCATGGATAACCCATCTCCAGGCTGAGACAACAACATACCAGGCTCATCACATGGCCCTGCATGTGGCATAGGTACGTGGGGAAGTAGCACCAAGCCAAGTCTGGCCCTATTCTTGCCACAAATGCACTTGGGAAGGCAGCCACGATCAAAGGAGGAAGAAGAAGATCCCTCCAGCAGGTAAGCAGACACCTAGCCTCACAGAACAGGGTGGGGACTCAGGATTCCAGAGGTCAGTGACCAGACACACACAGGCCACATGTGAAAAAAGTGCATTTTCGGAGGATTCTTCAGATTCTCAAGGGGGCAGTGACCCAGAAGAGGAAAAGGAAGGTGTGAACAATAGGATGGGGAAAGGGGAAGTACTGCGGGTGACATGTGAGGCGTCTGAGAGGTTCTCCAAAGGAAGTACTACCTGTCCTGAATCTTAAAGGCTGCGTGGGAGCAGGGGGTAGAAAGGGGGAGGGCAGCAGAGGGAGCAAGAGCACAGGGAGTGTGCCCAAGCTTCAGAGGGCAACCCCACCCCCACCCCCGCCCAGTGCTTCCAAGGACAGAAGTCCTTGGAAAGTCATGCTGAGAGCAGGGTGATGTCCATTTCCTTCACAGGCAGCCAGTCTAGAACAGCCATGGAATGCTCCAGACTCCCACCAGTCCCTCCCTCCCCTGAGGAGGCACTGCAGCTTGGAGGAAATCCTGGGCAGCAGGACTAGATGGACAGACAGCAGGTAAATCCTGACTCCACGGTTGATCAGCAGTGGGAACACAGGCAACCTGCAGGGCCTCTGAGGCTCTGCTTCCTCCCCTGTTAAAGCGGGGCAGGTGCCACTTCGGCAGGGCATCCAAGGATTAAACAAGCTAACTTGGGTCCACAGTCTGGAGTAGATGGCAGGGTCACCTACCACAGGAAATAGCCTGCTGGCATCCTGGGGTGTTCTGAGTCCTGCTGTCCATCAGTGACGGCCCTGACTTGAACCCTGGCTCTTGCTGCTTCCTCCTGGGAAACCAGATGGTCCCTCTGTTCTCAAGCCCCCAACCCTGTCCTGATCCCCCTCCCAAGAAACCAAGAAAGTAGTTAGCCAGTTGAGTTCTGAGAAGCACAACACATTGAACAGGTACCCAGGACCCAGGCGCAGATCCAGACCTGGACATGGAAGGCTCAATACTGTTAACAAGCAGCAGAGACACATCTACATCTGGTATCTCTTCTGTGCAGGGAGGCATTAGCCTTTTCTGATAGTACTTCCTTATTCTTGTGAAGTTTCTGTAGATGACAAACTTAATTTTTAAAATGACGCTCAAATTAAAAATTCCCTCAGGGATGAATGACAAGAGGCCTGAAGCTGGAAAAACAGGTACCACATCTGTGGGGCATCCCCAGAAAAACCTGCATTCTGGACCCACCACAAAACTCCAAGGCAGCTATAAGAGCTGGGGGGCAGGGGAGGTCTCAGCATTTTCTTCTGGCTGTGCAGGTCGAAGGTTACACCCACTTTTAAGCACAAGGGTGGTTCTTCCCAGGCAGGTCCTCTAATGATAACTCAAATTTTGACTGTCAGTGTCTTCCCTCCTAGACTGGAAGCTCAGAGAGGCCTGTCCATCATTGTCCCCCAGCAGCTGGCACCTAACAGCAGGTGCGACCAACTGTGAATAAATGAATAACAGGGAGACAGGAAACAATCTTTCAAGGTTGGTACCGCTTCTCCTTTTCAGATGAGAAAAATGGAGGTCAGTGCAATGAAGTAACCCACCCAGAATCACACAGCTCAGGGATGCCAGACCCACAGGGTAGGAGGCGCCTAAACCGAGGCCACTTCCCTGTAAACTCAGTCTTTTACTCTGGTCCTGTTCCAGTGCCCACCCCAAATACACGGATGGTGGCTGACATTTCTCCCTGGTGTCATTTCAGACAGACATGACCAATCATCAGGAGACCCAGATATGACCGTTTCTGGGTCAGGAGCTCAAATTCCGGAAAAGAGATAAAAGATCGGCACACACAGAGGTGTTTTTAAAGCTGTTTCTCATAATAGGAAGAACTGGAACTTTGACGAGAGTCAAACCGTGGCACAGTCAGATCCCAGATAGTCACTGAAACAGCACCGTCGGCGAGAACACAATAGGGCCCCACACACAACCAGTGCGGCACTGCACGTACCATGGCCAAAGCCTTCACAGGCTCACACCACCACTGTGGGAAGTAGGTTTTCCATTTCCTTTAACTGTGTTGTCAAACTGATTTGATAACAAAATGATTTTAAGGTAAATGGGGCCAGAAGAACCCAGCTGCCCGTGGCGCACTGTCCTGACCATACTCTCACTGGAAACGGGCTCCCCTGGCCTTCACCTGGCTCGACGGGAAAGTAGGAAACTGTGACTGACCCTCAGACCTCCTATAGCCCAGCCAAGGCCTAGTGCCATTCCAAAGCTTAAAATGAAAACAAAAGCCCCAGTTTTGCTGGGGGTGAGGAGGGCAGACAGGTCTGTACACACAAGCGTCCCTCTGCAACACGGACCGGGCCAGGAGCCAAACCAGCGGATGCACTGGAAGCCCACTATGCTCCAGTCAGACAGACATTTTCCCCATTCGGGGCGAAAACTTCGGGTAAGAAACTATTTGACGGTGAAGAGACAAGGTTACCCTACACCACCATTTCCCTTTTTATTTTTGCTTTCTCCACAAAGCAGAACTCACAGCCACTAGGACTTCACCAAGCTAAGCTCACAGCTGGAACAAGAGCCAGCGATTTCCAAAGGCAAATAATCAGGTCCATGAAGCTTGGAAGCCCTCTGCCCTGGTAAAAGAAACCCCTTTTGACAGTAGGGGGATGGCTCGGAACCCCCTTTTCATCATTTTCATCATAATCAGGGTCATCAGGCTCGGGTACCCAAGTTGCCAGTTGTGGGGAATGAAATAGTCACCCAGAATCTGGGCCTGAGGACATGCAGCTGCTGTCTGGCCCTCTCCAGAGCCATCAGGCTATAAAGCAAATAGGCTTCCCCTCTGCACATGAACTCTGGCTGGTGGGTGGTATTTTGAGACTGCAAACAGGAGGAAGGAGGGGGCTTATCGTGTGTTCACCATCCTTGGATCTGATGGAACAGCAAGCAAGGGCCTGAAAGCTTCGGTGAGCCACCCCTGAAAATGACACCCTTCTACCTTCCACATACCCTGGGCACATGTGTCTACTGACACCAATGCTGGGCTCCCAAAACAGGTCCCTGGCAGCCACCAACAGGACCGCATCAGGGCTCCTGTTATCCACATCACACGGCTGGGTTATTTAAAGTTTGAGACTAACTAAACACGCAGCTCTTTTCCCTGTGGAGAACCCCAGTCCAGGCCTGAACAAGAGATTTTTGGAAACTTTATTATCTTAAGAGACTTCACACATGGTGAAATTCATCTTGCTGGTAGTACTACAGCCTTCAGTCCTTTAAATTAACTCCTAGAGGGCCTCCCCGGTGGCGCAGCGGTTGAGCGCTGGGTTGCGAAGCTGCCCGCAGCCTCGGCAGCGCCGGTTCGATCCCCGGCTGCTCCCCGGCCACCGGAGGAGGGTCCCACATGGCGCGCAGACCTCTCCTGCCGCCCGCTGCTCCCCTCAGCAGTGTACTTCGGTCCTTCTGCCTGCTCTGCTCCCCGCTCTGGCTCTGGTGAATTCTCTCACCCTCCCGCGCTTCTGACTGTACCCAGTGCTTGTATAAATAAATAAATAAATAAATCTTTTAAAAAATAAATAAATAAATAAATAAATAAATTAACTCCTAGAATCTTCTCAAAAGGCAAGTCTGCTTTGCCCTGAGGAAAATCTCACCTGAGCCAACTCCCAAATCCATGTACCTGTCCACTTGCTTCATTTCTTCATTTAAATATTTACTGAGTGACTCTGAGTCTTGTCTTCTAGCACACAAAAAGGTGACTAAGACATGAGTGCTGCTCCAGGGAGGTGAAGGGCAGGTGGGAGGGGAGGCAGACAGACAAATGGACAGTTACCACACAATGTGTCCACAGTGAGTTCTGTGAGTTCCCTGGAATACCAGAATGTGGAGGGCCAGGTGACTAACAGCTGGGAAGACGAAACGTGAGTTCACCAGGGAAAGCAGAGGACCAGCAGGCTGCCCAGAGAGGGAAGAGAGAGCATTCATGCAGAGCAGGCAGGGCAGGGAGTGCTGGAGAAACTGGAAGGTACAGGTGTACTGAGTTGAACCCAGGGTCCCTGGACAGGGCAGAGACTCCGAAGGTGCACTGGGGCAGCGGAAATGAGGAACCAGCTTGGGGAGCCTGTCCAGTGGGCCACAGATTATCCCACAAAATTTGAGAGCTGGATGCAGCAAAAGGTGGAGGACAGGGAAGGAGCTGGTAACAATGTGATTAGAATGTTATTTATAAAGCACATTCAGAAAGGACCAGAAAGAAAAGGAAAAGGGTCAGTAGTTGACGCAAGAAAAAAACAGGTCAGATATGGGTCAAGAGAGACACCTTCTTATGCCCAGGATGGCAGATGGCAGCTGTCTGAGTCTGTCTGGAGGGAGAGTCCTCCAGCTGCACCGTGCCATGCAGTGCTGCAGGCCCACCATGTCACTCTCCTGCACTCAGGGCCCCTGGCGCCATGATTACCCTGGGGTCAGGAATCATTATCCTATCTAAAAGATATGGTTCAATTTTTGCACACAACACTAATGATAAAGGACTGATCACAAAAATCTACAAAGAGCTGATGAGACTCAAGAAAAACAAAGAAAATAATTCAGTCAAAAAATGGGCAGAAGAGCTAAAAAGAAACTTCTCTGAAGAGGAAATGCAAATGGCCAACAGGCATATGAAAAAATGTTCAACATCACTTGTAATCAGGGAAATGCAAATCAAAACTACCATGAGATACCATCTTACACCAGTGAGAATGGCACATATTAAAAAAACTAGCAACAGCAAATGTTGATGAGGATGTGGAGAAAAAGGAACTCTCCTGCACTGTTGGTGGGAGTGCAAACTGGTCCAACCACTGTGGAGAGCTGTGTGGAGATTTCTGGACCTACTAAACATAGAGCTTCCATATTGTTAGGGGGAAAGGATGTCCTAAAGCTAATTCCATACAGGCTTTGTGGACTCCACCCCGACCCCAGGCCAAAGCCAAAGACACTGGGAACTCCAAATCCCATCACCACCAAAGGGAAGGTAGCTGGGACCTGAGGGTGGGGTTAAGCAGCCAGGTTGATATAAAAGGCAGACACGTGGGCTTTGGGGGAGAGCCCCATTTTGGCTCTCCGCCAGCTCGCAGCATCCGGCCAGCTCTGAGAGTGACTTTGGGTTTCCAGGTCTTCGGATCAGGTAGGATGCATTAAAGACTTTATTTCCCTATTTTCTCCCTGAGTTGTACATTTTCCTTATTTCCTTTTCCCTTGTAAATAAACCTTTTATTAACCTTTTGCGTGTGCCTGTAGTGGAGTATTCATAAGTCCCTTTTAAGCGCGCGGGTGAGGACCCACAACCAGGAACCCGTTCAATATCGGGGCTGCTCTATAACAATATGATCCAGCAATTCCACTCCTAGGTATTTACCCAAAGGACACAGAAACATCAATTCCAAAGAGCACCTGCACCCCTATGTTTATAGCAGCACTGTTTACAATAGCTAAGCTTTGGAAACAGCCCAAATGCCCAAAAATAGATGACTGGATCAAGAAGATGTGGTACATATACACCATGGAACATTACTCAGCAATCAAAAAAGATAAACACATGCAATTTGCAGCAACATGGATGGCGCTGGAAGGGATCATGCTCAGCGAAATAAGCCAGAAAGAAAAAGAAAAATGCCGGATGGTCTCACTCATAGCAGCAATGTAGAAAACTTAAATAAGGGACCAGGAAAATGAATAACTATAAGAAAGAAAATATCAAAATCAACAAACAACTATGAACCAGAGACACTCTATGGGGTGTAGGGGGTGAGGAAAGGAGGGACTGGGGTCAAAATAAGGGGGTTGTAATTGCATGGGGAATATAAAAATAAAATTTTAATTAAAAAATAATATAGATAATAAATAAATATAAAATAAAAGATAAGGTTCAGAAGAAGTTGGGAACTTACTCAATGGCTCAGAGTTAATAAAAGATCAGTCAGCATTTAAACTGAGGTTTTCCACTTCCTGCACAAAGCCAGGGAAGTGTGACCATGTCCATCCTTAGACCAAATAAGAAAAGTTAGGGATGCAAAGGCCTCAGATATCATCTGGTACAGGATGAACTAGATCCCTTGGCCCAAGGAATGTGTTATAAATAGAACTTAACAAATCAAGTTCTTCCAGAATAAGACCTGGGAATCTGAATGTTCCAAGAGCCTGCCCATTCCCAGGTCATGATTCTACCACAAGGCCCAGCTGAGGAGCCTCTTAGACCCATCCTTTCCATTACAGAGGCAACCTGGCGGGGAAGTGATCTGCATGAGGCTGCAGCAAGCAGCCTATGGGACTACTGTGGTCACCGGATAGGCTCCAGACACAGAGCCCAGGATGAGAAGAAACACAGATAAATCACCCATACAACACACAAGCCTGGAGGGTCACCAGAGATCCAGGTAAAGTGTGCAGCAAGAGGAGGGCAGAAGCAAGGGTTAGCCCTTAGATCTCTTGACTTGTAGTGGCTGGTCAGTCTACTTAATCACACAGCCTGGACCCATGCAGAAAGGTGAACTCCCAAGAACTTGAGTTCCCAAATCATTCCATGGACTTGACAGCATCTGGTGCCTCCCTGTCTTGAAAGACTCCCCCTTGAGTCTTGCGGCAGGAAGAGCCAGCCATTCTACAGAAACTGAACGTGCCGCACACTCAGCTTCCCAGCCTGGGGGAACAGGCAGCAGCCCAGACTTCTCTCTGGCCGCAGCTGCACAAGACTGAGCTTGGGACTGCCTGCGTCTAGTACTTGAAGGCAGTAGTGATTTCCTCAAAAAGGCATTTTTCCTGTGAAATATGGGACCTGTCTTGGAGGTATGCAGCCTGAAAGACAAATAAGCCAAGCAGCTAGTATAGATTTTGAGTGCTTGCAACTAAGTACTCTGGCTCCATAGGACCACCTATATCAATAACCTAGTAACAGAGCACAGCACATTGTCATTTCATTCAATATCACTTCATTTTAACTTTGATAAGAAAAAAAAAAACAATCCAATGCTTGACAAAACAATGCTAGGCAAGGACCTGCTTTGGCTAAATGTCCTTTCCCTTAAAGTCACAATTTCTAAGAACCTACAGAGAACTCAAAGAGAGGAATTACTGTGTGCAGCACTTTAAGGGCTCAAAGTTTCTTAGGTTCCACAACTCAGCTATCTACAGGGGGACCCACTTTGGGACCTGCTGGGATGCCCATTTTACAAATGGAGAAGCTGGGCTCAGGATGTAAAGTATTCTGTAAACCTGGTCCCAGCACCCTGCACACAAAGTCCCTCACAAATGTCAATCACACATGTAAGCAAGTCAAGATGCTTAGCCGCCTGGGGTCCACTGCCCCATCCCTCCATCCCAACATGAAGACAGGGGCAGACATGAAATGTACAAGGTCACAACGTTGGCACCCGAGTTGGAAGAGCAAACTCTTTATAAGTCAATTCCCAAGCAAATGAGAGGTTTACAGAGCAACAACGCGTGCCGAAGTTCCTCGGAGACTAGAAGCTATTTTAACCTCTGATCAGCTGCTTCTCGCAGTGTCACAATTCGAGCAGAAGTAAAGGTAAGACAGTTGTCTCCTTTCTGGTGTGATCTACAAGTGATAAAATCCTAATTAAAACCAAATTTAAACTACAAGTCAGAACTGGCACATTTATTTGCAGGGGGAGGGCCTCCCCGGTGGCGCAGCGGTTGAGCGCTGGGTTGCGAAGCTGCCCGCGGCCTCTGCGGCGCCGGTTCGATCCCCGGCTGCTCCCCGGCCACCAGAGGAGGGTCCCACATGGCGTGCAGACCTCTCCTGCCGCCCGCTGCTCCCCTCAGCAGTGTACTTCGGTCCTTCTGCCTGCTCTGCTCCCCGCTCTGGCTCTGGTGAATTCTCGCACCCTCCCGCGCTTCTGACTGTACCCAGTGCATGTATAAACAAAAACAAACAAACAAACCAGCAAACAAATAAATAAAAGCATGCCTCTATTAAAAAAAAAAAAAAAAAAAATTACTATTTGCAGGGGGAAATATTGCTTCGACAACTTTAATCCTCACCTACACATATTTCCTTTGGAAACAAAGTGTATTTTTTTTAAACCATATGCTCAGCTGAAAGAGGACTGTGAAGGCAGAACCATAGCAAGAAGCAACCCCTGATGCTAACAAGACTTGTGCTGTGGGACCTCTCAGAGCCACACTTTCCTCTACTGCAGAGGGGTGTTAAATGAGGGACCACTTGGATGTGAATGTGCGGCACTGTGGTTGACACAGAGTAAGTCCTAGAACTGCAGGCACCATCACGGTAATGATATTGGAGCCCACAGTCTCTCCTGGCCCCTCAAAGAGAGATCCACAAAATTCCACTGGCAAGTGCTACCCATTTCCCCCATCTCACTGCCAAAATGGGTCTCAGAACAACAAAGTCCTGTGAGCATGCCTCTTCCCTCAGCTCACCCAGATCAGCCACCAGTGTCATCAGAGGAAGATCCAGTCTACGCCCTTGAGCTGACCACGGTTAGAAGGCAGACCCTATAGGCAAGCGGAAAACATGAGTCCAACTCAAAAAGAGCTAGCTACAGTGTGCAGAGATTTGGTGGGTCCCCAAATTCAAACCACTCCTAGGCCGCCTGCTCAGCTCCTGCCTCCTCCTCTTCTTATCCCATGCCTTCAGGGTCACCCCTCCATGCCCCCTCCACTCAATCCCTCAAGAGATTTCTCATCTCCTCCAGCAGGCCATGCTCTACCTTGAGAATTATGCAGCCTGGGACAGAGTGTCCAAATGGGAACTGACCCATAAGCCAATGAATGAGCTAAATCAGGGTAAGGGTATTCACACTGGGCTCAGAAGTCCCCTCCTTCCATGCAGCCTAATGTGTGCAAGGGTCAGCCCCACCCCCCAACCCTGCAGCAAACCCTCCCTCTGTGATGTTCACAGGTGTGAGCCATCCCCCCAGCCTACAGGAGCACCCACAGACCCACCCCCCCCCCCGCTCTACAGCAGCACCCACAGACCGCATGAGAACTGCTGGCACGCGAGACAGTTGACCCACTGGGCCAGGCCCAGATGCTCCTTGCTTGGGGTAAGAGCAGGTCTTGTTGACTCTGTTCCCCAAGTCATTCAGAGAGCCTGCACAAACTGTGAGTGGCTGCCAGGGCTCAGTAACTTACTTCTGCCCAAAAAGCTTAGCACTCACTCTCACTCCCTAAAGAGACACAACCCATCTGAGTCATGAACTCCCAGAGCAGGATAGGAAAGTTCTGCTTTCACCAGCTGACTTCCTCCTTCTTTTCCCAGGTATAAAACACATAAGTGTGCTTTCTTTAGGATTCAAATTACCCTGCAAGAAATCCAGTAGTACTCTGGTTCCCTGCCCTGAACACAATGTGTATGTGTGTGTGGCGGGGGTGGGTGTGCTGCCCTTGTAAGGACAAATATTTTCTGCTCCAGCCGCTCACATTTTCTCTAGACAGAGCAGCTCTTTAGAGTCCAGAATCAAAATAGCCCTGGAGTGTGGATTTTACTCCCTACAGGGTGTCGTTACCACAGCAACTGTTTTTCCTCTTGGAATTCTTTCAAGTGTACGAGTTGTTGCTTCCCTCCAAAACAAAACCGAGAAGCCAGGGCACCCAGGATTAAGGAAAGGGCCTTGGAGGGAGGAGGTCCACACATGACCGAGTTACATCAAGCTCTGCTATGGGGTTTCCCAGATCTCTGCCATAGTTTAGAAATGACCAGTCCCACACTCCCAGCTGCTCTGTGTGTGTGTCTGGGGGGATGGGGTTCAGGGTGTGGGTATGGGGGGAGTATACTTGTGGGACGGTGGGGGGATGTATTCTGGAAGGTATATGAGATGTGGGTAGGCATGGGTTGGGGTATGGTGTGGTGGGTTATGAGGAGTATGGGGTATGGAGTGGTGGGTTATGAGGAGTGCTGTTTGGGGTGTGTGGGAAAGGGCTAGGGAAGTGTATGGAGGTATAGGATGCACTGTCTATAGAGAAGTAGGTTGTGTGTGTATATGCACTTGAGGGGAATTGGGGGTAGATGGGGGAATCTGGGGAAAGTATGTAAGTGTGGGCTGAGGGGAGATATTCCTCAGTATCCTGTGAGGAAACACAGGATCCATCTTTCCCTGAAACAAGAATACAGATTGCATTTCAATTCTTTATTACAGTTCTTAGTACCACAGATCAACCAAATCCTGGTTCAAATGTCTGCAGGAATCAATTTAAAATACAGCCCAAGTTTCAAACAACAGACCTAGAAACAGTTTTCTGAAGCAATTTATGTCAGCATGATAACAGTGTCAATGGCAGGACTAGACAATTTTATGGGCCTGACTCATAAGTCTCTGCCCTCCCTGGGAATCCACAGTAAGTTCTCCAGTTCGCAAAGTCTAATAGCTCATTGCCACAGGACACAGCATACCCTGCACAGTTTCCTGGGGTACCCAGGAAAGAGCTGAATGCTCTGCTAAAATAAGTTTCGTCCCACCCATCAAGAAGCTGCCTGCCTATTGAGGGGCTGGCATGAAGTGGAACTTAGCAAAAACATTGAGGTCTATTACTATGAAAACCATGATTATTGTCAAGATATTATGGGAGGTTAGCAGCATTATCAAGGATACTGCATGCCAACCATTCATAAGGAAATGGCCAAATAATAAATAGTGCTAAGTCACTGATATCTATATTGCAGGAGGAGGGAATTGTGACCCCCACTTCAGAGCATACAAAAATAAACAAATTCTGATGGCTGGGGATTTAAACACAAAAGGAAATACAATAAAACTTCTAGACTATAACACAAGAGATTATCATCACCTATGAGGATATGATAATTTCCTTAACCAACAAAAAGTATTTACTAGAAAAAAATGGATAAACTGGACTATGTTAAAATTAAGAGTCTATGCACTAAAGAATGTAATTAATACTTTCATAAGTCAAGGTCTAGAAGGAAAGAAGAGGTAGTCACTATATATATATACAGAACAGTGGACTCACCCAGTATTGCAATAAAGAATTCCATGAAATCAATATGGAAAAGTCAGGCATCCAATATAAAAGGAGAGGGAAAATTAACTTCACATAAACATACGAAAAGATACTCAATGTCAACAGTTAGGAAGAAAATGCAAATTTAAACCTCAAAGGGGTACCAGCATGGCTAACCTCAAAAGGTCTAATCATACAGAGTGTTGAAGAGGAATTCTCCTACACTGTTGATGAGTGTATAAAATGGTGGTCATGATGGAAAACTGTTTCTACATATACCAGGATGAACTCTCCAGAGATATCCAGCAGATATATATGCACATATGTTCACCAAGACATACAAAACTGGGACTATCAATTCAATCCAGAATAGCTCCAGTCTGATAATCTGGAGAGGAATGGATAAATCCATGGAATTATCCACAGCTTAATGAATTAATGCGGGCCCCTCGTGGTGCAAGGGGTTAACTCTCAGCACTATGAAGCTGTCTGCAGCCACTGTAGCACCAAGTCAATCCCCAGCCAGGAAGCTAACTCACAAGGCGCAGCAGACCTCTCCTATCTTGCCTGCTGTTCCCCTCAACAGTGTATTTCAGTCATTCCACCTGTTGTTTCCCACTCTGTCTCTGGTGAATCCTCTCACCCCCACCAGCACCCTCTCACACCTCTGGCCTACACCTCAGCTCTTGTATGCATAAATAATACATCTTAAAAAAAATGAGTTAATGCTACACACAACAGCTCACAAACATAATAATGAATGAAAGAAGCCAGATACAAGATTATGTATTATGTGGCTCCATTTATATAAGGGTCAAAGTTAGAATAGCCAACCTGTGGCAGCAGGAGTCCTGAGTGATTTATGCTAGGGCTGCAAGCACGTGGGTGGAAGCAGCAGTGGATTCTGGGATGCTACCATGCTCTTGATTTGAGTGACAGATGACAAGGCTGCGTTCACCCAATGAAAGTTATTGATGGGGCTTCCATGGTGGCGCAAGGGTTAAGATGCAACCTATGAAGCGATCCGCAGCCACTGCAGCACAAGTTCAATTCCTGGCCGGCCAGGGAGAAACCCACATGGCGGGGTGGGACAGACCTCTCCTGTCTCGCCCGCTGCTCCCCTCAGCAGTGTACTTCAGTCTATCTGCCTGTTTCGTTCCCTGCTCTGTCTCTGGTGAATCCTCTCACCCCCTACATCTCTGGCCTGTACCCCAATTCTTGTATAAAAATAAATCTTAAAAAAAATTTATTGAGCTGATCTGTGTATTTTTCTCTGTGTATAGAATACTTGAGTTATAAAGTTTAAAAAAAAGAAAAAAACAAGTCTGTTTAGAAACCCAAAAAAAAAAAAATCTAAATAGAAGACTAATTCTATTTAGAGGATTGTGAGAAACAAGTCGTCCAAAGAAAGAAATATTCAAGGGCCCCCAAGCCCACCCAGAAGACAGCCATTTGGACACTAGAAGGGAAGTAACTACTATACCCTCTAGTGCCTTCCAGGTTCTAGGAGATGGCAAACAACTGAGGAATTCACCATCAAGGTCACACAAATTCTTCTGTTGCAAAATCAACACAAAGATTAAAAACCAGCTTGAATTTCAAGATTCCTTTGCTTTCCAATTCCCTGTCCCTCCCGTAGGAGAGGCCTTACAAATACCTGGTTCCACCCTGTAATGCCACAGAATCACCCAAAGGGGTAACTGAAGCCAGAACTGTGTCAGTGATGGAGAAGAAAGAGGAACCATCTCTTGTTGCCTCCTGTTTAGAGCTCCTTATGCTACATGAGGCTGCCTCTACTACCATAGGTGAGATAAACAGTGAAGGATCCAGAACAGGCATGGGTCTGCCTTGGGAAGGCGTGACTTCCAAGGGAAACTTGGAAAGATGCTCATCCCTCATCCAGGTTGGTAGTTTCTTCCCAGGATATCAGATCAAGCTGACTTCCTCCTTTTCACTGCCAAACCCCTCCCTGCACAGCTCCCAGGGGTAGGAGGAACCAATTCCACACCACAGGGAGAGCATCAGTGACCTCAGTCATGAAGTGGTGGGCTCCCTGGTGCCCATTTCCAGGGTCAAATTGTTAGGGGGAAATGATGTCCTGAGATAATCCCATGCAGGCTTTGTGGACCCCACCCCCACTCCAGACTAAAGCCATCAAGACATTGAGAAAGACAAATTCCATCACCACCAAGGGGAAGGTGGCTGGGACCTGAGGGTGGAGTTGGGCAGCCAGGTTGGATATAAAAACCAGACACGTGGGCCTTGGGGTCTCTCGCTATCGCTCGCCTCCTGGCTTCACGGCTCCTGGCTCGTGGCCAGCTCTCAGAGCGCCATTTTGGGATTCCTGATCGGCGGATCGGGTAGGACTCATTTAAAACTTTGTCTCCCACTTTTCTCCCAGAGCTGTACATTTCCTCATTTCCCCTTCCCTTGTAAATAAACCTTTTATTAACCTTTCACGTGTGCCTGCAGTAGAGCATTGATAAGTCCTTTTAAGCGCGCAGGTGAGGACCCACAGTCAGGCACCCCGTTTTGTATTGGGGTTGTTCTACAACAGTTTGGCGCCCAACGTGGTTTCCAAGTTACACCCACCAAGGGATAAGCCCCTATGAGACTGTGAATGGTCCCTTGCCCTCTGCATCTCAGTTGTGACAGCTTGCTAATCAGGGGTTCTCACCAGGGATAAAACAAAGAGTATAGCGGAAAGAATAAATGTGCATTGCACACTTCTCTTTTCTCAACTCCCTCTGCACTCAGTCACACTTCATCATCATGCCGGAAGGCAGGGCTTACTGTGACTGAAGAAGCATAAGCGCTGGGACATGAAGGAGTTTATCTATCTTCTGGTACCAGAGTTTTGGCACAGCAGCCAACTACCTCCACCTTGCTGTAAAGCAAGGTGGCAGAAGCAATCTGTCTAGGCAACCCCTGGTACAGGGAACTCAGAGAGAAACCACCAGCCTGACTCAGAGACTGCATTCAGATCACCAGCCAGTAGCCCGCAGAGGCAGAGGCAAGGGGGCAGGAAGCCACCAGCCCAAAGAGTAAAGGCACAAGGCATTGCCTCAGCCTGGAACTACCTCTCCTGAGAAGATAGTGGGTCACATGGTTGAGTCAAGAAAAAGAATTGGAAAGGAAGGGCAATTCACTGGAAGGCTGTGGCTACCATGCTTCTCTCTAACTCGGCTGGCCCTTGGGCACCTTCCCCTCCCACACATACTTCTCTCAAACAGCTGAATCAACTTTACCTTATCCTGACCAAACCCATACTTGGCTTCACTCAGCCCCAATGCCCACCCCAGGTTTCCACTGCTGAATCCTTCCAAATCCCCTCCTCACACACACACGGACAAGCCTCACAGCACAAATTTATCTCCTGATCCTGTCTGTACTGCCCAAACTGTGTCCCTGGAGGACCTCATCTAGCCCCAGGACTTCAAATCCTACCCAACAAGCATCCACGCAGTCCAGAGACTGTCTGACAGTCTCTCCACTTAGATGGCTTATAGTCATCTTAGAACTATGTGACCAAAACCAGGCTCCCGATTTCCCCCTCAAAACCACTCTCCCCTGGATTGGTCATCTCCAGAACAGGCGCAGCCACCTCCACCCAGCTGGCCCATCCCCACAGTTCATCTGTCAGGACATAACCCTGTCAGTCTGTCGAGCACCACTGCCTCATACCTGAGTTACCGCACAGCAGCCAACTACCTCCACACAGTCAGGGCAGGGCACGGCAGTGAGGCTTCCGATGGCTCCTTAAAATGATGGCATCCTTAAAATGAGGTCCAGCTTCAGTAGCACCTGCCTCCCAGGCCCCCTACTTTCATCCCCACCCTGACCTCCAGCCCTTTACTACTCTCTGACCACAGGGATTTCTCCTGCCCCTCAAGTAAATCAAAGGTAATTCTCCACTCAGCTTGAAATGCTCTTCCCTAAGATCTTAGCACTCACACCCCCCCCCAAAAAAGATTCACAGCCTAGAGCAGTTTGGAAGCACCTCCCCCACCCCACAAGTTCCTGACATTAGCTTCCCTATCTATGTGGATACTGTCTACCCTCCTCCCACCAAAGTCCCTTAAGGAAGGGAGGCAGTCTTGTTCACAGCTGGATGCCCATAGCCTAGCACACAGCTGGTGCTCAATCAATACCTGTCTGGCAGCTGGATGCAGAGTTCCTGCAGCAAGGAAGGGCAGCTGAGGCTCCAGGGGAAGGAGGCGCTCTCTTCCAGTGATGGAATGTCAAGGGAGTGATAAGAGATTTCTAGGAAAATGAATCATCTGGAAAACTAAAAATGCATGGACTTCTAGGGTCTACACCAAGACAGGAAAACTGGGGGGAGGGGGAGAGCTGAGGACAAATTAGAAACTACCTCCTCAAGTGATCCTGGTGTGCAGGTAGGTCTGAGAGCCTCTGATTGATCCAACATAGACAAGTCAAGGACCTCAGAAGGGATTTCTCAACCCAAAGTTTCAGCGCTGGCTCAACCACAGGTGTCTGTGTCAGGAGCCCAAATCTCCCACCACAGACTTTTCCCTCCCACTGGCTCTGAGAGAAGAGCTCAGTCGTTAGGAAGTCTGGGGACTACCCACCCCAGAGCTACAGCTCTGAAGATCTGTTTTCTCATTAACTTAACACTTTGCGCTAAGAATGAATTCCACTTTCAAAGAATTAGGGCTAGGTGGAATAAAGCCCGGAGGACCACAAGGACATCTTCTTAGCTTCCGTCGGAAACAAGGCCAGCTTCATCCACTGCCACCCAGGAGAGAGGGCTGGAGGACCACCCCAGTGTCCCTACTTCCAAGAGGGCAAGTGAGAAAGCACAGACATCATGTTTATAAAAGGCGAGTGTGTGAGACCTTTAGCTTGACACTTCAGACTTTCTCACTCCCACTGATGCGGTCAGAAGGGTAGCGAGGCCCAGAGTTTTAAAAATCTGCTCTGGGTCCTGTTATGAATGGAGCTAAGATTTAAACCAGATCCATCTGACACCAAAGCGCATGCTTTCCATAGGCCACGCAGCAACCACCAGGCAGTCTGATGGCAATTTCTGTGGGTGCCAGGAAGGAGACCCCTTCGTGGGGGCTACTTGTTCCCAAATACCTGCAGTGAGGGATGGAGAGGGCTACAGCACCTGGGCTTACAGGGTCATCTAGGGTCAGCAATATCCCAAGGCCACAACAGGAGGTTCCTTCTGGCCTGGGGATCCTGGTCTATTAAACAGGGAAAAACCAACACCCTCCTCAGAGAGTTCCTTCAGGGATGGAAGAAGTTGTGAGGTTCCCACCACAAACTGCCATATAAATGTTGTGGCTGTCAACCTGCAAAAAGCTGTCAACACAGGCCTCCTGTTACCTCAACCGACTAAGCAACCAGGCTGTTGGCCTTGAGGATGTGGCCATATGGGGTTAGGCCCCTGAGGGATAGGCAGGCCATGGACAAGAAGTCTGATTCCTCACCCAGCACACTCCCCACTCCACCGCCCTCTCCCTATCCTTTTCTGTCCCATCCCCAACACTTGCTAGCTCCTCCCTCCAGCACCCTCTTCCATTCTCACCCCACATTGGTCAGGGGTCCACCGTGTGGCACCCAAGTCAGAAAGTTCCAATGTGCTTATCTGTACCTTGGCAATGCTCCCACTCTGCACACCATGTGTTTCTTGAGTGTGCAGATCACAACTACACTCTGAATCATCATCTCCAGAAGAGACATCTGCTGAAGACACCCTTGTCTTTGAAGAACAACAACTTCAAAGCCTTGGCCCCAACTCGAGGCTCCCCAAGGTTGATCTGAGGGTCATCTGGTTTTCCACCTACCCTCTCCTTAGCTCTCAAGAAATGGGAGTTGAGGAGCCTGACACTGTCCTGCTGGATAACTATAGAGGGATGCCACAGAGCATCACCTACACAGCCTTGAACAGTTCATCTACACACCAGTAAATGGGGCTTCGGGATGAGCATCAAGAAATGAACTACACTTAAGTGTAGTTCAAAATGATATAGAAAATTATTACCAGGGCCTCCCCAGTGGCGCAGCAGGTTGAGCACAGTGCTGTGAAGCTGTCCGCAGCCTCTGCAGTGCAGGTTCGATCCCAGCCGGCTGGCGAGAATCCCACATGGCGCAGCAGACCTCTCCTGCCTCACCCGCTGCTCCCCTCCTGTCATCTCCCTCCTCTCATCATCTGCCTGTTCTGCTCTCTGCTCTGTCTCTGGTGAAACCTCTCACCCTCCCACGCCTCTGGCCTGTACCCCAGCTCTTGTATAAAAATAAATAAATAAATCTTTAAAAAAAGAAAAGAAAAGAAAATTATGACCAGCTGCCTTCCCGAAACCCTGGCTCTTGCAGAACTTGGCCACCAGAGCACCCAGCAGTACTTTCAGACTTCACCCCTGCCCCAATCTCTGCCAAGCAGTTGCTTGCTGTGAAACCCTCTGGTGCATCCACTACTGTCCCCTCTGAGTCCCTGAATGAACTGCTCCCCTGGAAGAACCCTTTCCAGACCTCAATACTCCCTTCCCAGTCTTACGTCATGGCTCTGCTCAAGCACCACTCTGCCTTCCCACAAAGTCTCCCCACCCAGGCTATTTTCCCAGGAAATGAACCCCAGTGGTACAACCTAATAGCACACGTAATTTTCCCACCTGTCAACCTGGGCCAGCAGACTTGCTGAATGCAGCTTCAGGCACTGCTGCACCCTATATAAAATCCCCTCCCAAGGGGGTCTCTAATGGGTTGGAATCCTGGAGTCCCTTATTCTCCATGACCCTGGTGACTCAAGCACCTCCGAAGGCCTTACTCCTTCACAAATCAGTTGCATGGGGTGGGCTAACAAGGAAGTCCTCTGTAAAACTGACAAGCTGCCTAACTACAACTGAGCTTTATTGCTAAATAATGTGCAGAAACCTTACGACCCCAGTCTCATCTCTGTCACCATCTCAAGACTGTTCTTCCATAATACCACTCAACTATGAGTCTACAGTCTGGTGTGTGTGTGTGGGTGGGGGAAGATAAAAATATAAGGGAAGTCAACCCCACACCTAAAACCGAGATGCCCCCATACAGTGGACACAATAAAGGGTCTACCACGAGGTGCCAAGGGACCAGCAAAGAGCCATCCCTAAGGGGCAAAGAGGCACTCTCCTTTGACAGGGGCAGGCTGAGAAAATGCTGCACCCTGGAATCTACCCTGTAGGAGGACTGACCCAAAAGCGGGGAGCTACTTCCTCCCAGAGGGAGGAGACTCCTTGCTTCCTGTTGGCAGTGCACAGGCTATGCTTCCTCCTGGTCCCACTACTTACAGGTCCCACAAGGAGCAAACAACCATGGGCTGGAAAATTAATTCAATTTTAGAACTGTAATAGAAATGTCACTTAAGAACTGGAGATTAAATATGATATTAAAAGCACAAGTCGGGCCTTGATGGTGGTGCAGGGGTTAAAGTCTCATCAAACTATTGCCAGCTATCAAACTATTGCCAGCCACCATGACATAAGTTCAATCCCCAGGCAGGGAGCTAACCCACATGGCACAGCAGACCTCTCCTGTCTCACCTGCTGCTCCCCTCAGCGCACTGTATTTCAGTAGATCTGCCTATTCTGCTCCCCACTCTGTCTCTGGTGAATCCTCTCACACACACCCCGTCCCCACACCTCTGGCCTACCCCTCAGTTCTTGTGTGCATAAAAAAATAAATTTTTAAAAGTAAATAAAAAATAGAGACACAGGTGAAAAAAATAGATAACCTGGACGTCATCAAAAGTTAGAAACTTATATGTATCAAAGGACAAAGGACACCATGAAAATGGTAAAGAAGTATTTGCAAATCCCATATCTGATAACAATTTAATATTGAAAAGAGTTGAAGAATTACAACAGAAAGACAACCTGATTTAAAAATAAGCACTGGACATGAATAGTTATTTCTTTAAAGAACTAATATGCATGGCAAATAAATACATGAAAAGATATTCAGTAGCACTTCTAATCACTAGAGAAATACAAGTCAAAAACCACAATGACATAACACCTCACAACTTCTAAGATAGTCATCACTTTTTTTTTTTTTTTTTTTTAAGGAAAATGGTGTTGGAAAGGCTATAAAGAAATTAGAACTCTAATACAATTCTCTGTGGCACAACTTGAGGATTCCTCAAAAAGTTAAACACAGAATCACTGTGTTGCCCATCAATTCCACTCCTTACATATAAATTCAAAAGAAATGAAAACAGGGACTCCAACAGATTCTTATACTCCAATAAGTAGATCAGTAGCAGCATTAGTCAAAAGAGCAAAAGGTGGGGCCTCCCTGGTGGTGCAAAGGGTTAAGCACCACACTATGAAGCAATCCTCAGCCTCTGCAGGACGAGTTCGATCCCCACATGGCACAGCAGACCTCTCCTGTCTCACCCGCTGCTCCCCTCCGCAGTGTATTTCAGTAGATCTGCCTGTTCTGCTCCCTACTCTGTCTCTGGTAAATCCTCTTACCGCCCCACCCCACCTCCGCATCTCTGGCCTGTACTCCAGCTCTTGTATGCATAAATAAATAAATCTTAAAAAAAAAAAATAGAGCAAAAGGTGTCCATCAACATATGAATGAATAAACCAAATGTAGTAGGAACATATATATAATGGGTATCATTCAGCCTTAAGTATCATTCAGCCTTAAAAAGTGAAATTCTGATACATGCTACAATATGAACCTTTAAAATTTATGCTTTGCTAAGACAAACTGAACACTTACATGAGGTACACCAGAAGGCAAACTCATGGAGGCTAAGCAGATTAGAGGTTACAAGGGGATGGGTAAGAAACGACTAGGGACCTACTGCTTCAAGGATGCAGAGTTTCTATCTGGGGTGATGAAAAGTTTTGGAAATAGTGGTGACAGCTACACAACAATGTCAATATACCTAATGCCACTGGAAAATGGTAAAGATAGTTTACCATAATAAAATAAATGTAAACAAAAGAACTGAGTCAATACAGCTACATGCGTGGACATGAACGGGAAGGAGGGCCAGAACCAAGACACAGAGGGGATGAAGAGACAGACCTGTGGGCAATGTGGACTTGGGGCCGATACTCTTTTCCCACTGTTATTTTCTTGAGCAGGTAAACCAAAAAAAATGAAAAGATATCAGCAAGTATGCAGTGAGGTTTCTCAATCCATGCCCACCCTGCATCTGGGCAACCTGTCCAAGTCATAAGAGACTCTCTACCCCTAACCCCAACACTCACCTAGGCTACCTAGTTATGTGACCTTGGGTAAAACACCTCACATTTATTGCCTCAATGTGTCCATCTATTTTAACCTTCCTCCTTCCTTCTTAGGAGTGTCATGGAGACCAGATAAGATAAACCAGGCAGGAGGTATCATTAAGCATGGAAAACACTGTTGTCTCCCATACAGAAACTAAATCAATAGAGCTACAGAGACTAAGGGAGCACCATGTACTCCTGGCTTCTTTCCCTTTCTCAACAGCACCATCTCCATCTAACACTACATATATTTTGTTTTTGTTTTTTTTTTTTTAAACACTTACTTTATTTATGTATGTATATAAGAACTGGGGTGTAGGCCAGAGATGCAGGAGGGTGAGAAGATTCACCAGAGAGAGAATGGGGAACAGAACAGGCAGACTGACTGAAATACACTACTGAGGGGAGCAGCAGGTGAGACAGGAGAGGTCTGCTGTGCCATGTGGGTTAGCTCCCTGGCTGGGGATCGAACTCATATCATCGTGGCTCGTGATAGCTTGATAGCGCTGAGAAGTTAACCCCTGCACCACCAGGGAGGCTCACTACATGTATTTTGCTTCGCTGTCTTCCCAGCTTAAATGAAAGCCACTTGGGGCAGAAACTTCTGTCTGCTTTGCTCACTACTCTACCCTCAGTGCCTGAATGACAGGCATACAGTAGATGCTCAGTATACTCTACTGAAGGAATTGCCAGTTTCAATAACCCATTCTGACAAAGTCAAATAACACTTGGCTAATTACCCGTCGCTGATCCACCATTAACAGCACTACCTGGAAAATGAAGAGTGAAAATATTCTAACTTCCCCTTTCCAAGTACTCAATACTTAAAAGAGAGTTGCAAATTAGGAGCTCCTGGAAGGGCATACCAGGAAAGGGAAAAAGCTTCCACAGAATCAAGAATGTGACCTCACAATAACTTGTTTCTTAAAAAGAATGCAAGGAAACTTTGAAGGCCAGAAAGCTCTCAATTCCAAGACAGAAGCCATGTGATTTCCAAATGCACAGTTTTCAGAAATGTATTCACAGCCAAAAGTGTTCTGAAACCAAAATTGTAGGGATTAAACCCAATTAAAGTAGCAATCAGTATCCAACAAATTGGCTAACCTAGGTGAAACAAATCCCTAGAAACACAATGTACCTAAACTGACTCATGAAGAAATAAAAAATCTGAACAAACCTATAAATGACAAGGAAACTAAACAAGTAATCAAAAACTTCCCAACAAAGACAATCCCAGGGTCAGATGCCTTCACTGGTTAATTCTATAAAACATTTAAAGAAGAATTAACAACAATCCTTTTCAACTTCTTCCCAAAAAACTGAAAAGGAGGGTCTCCCTGGTGGTGCAAGGGGTTAAGTCTCAGCACTATAAAGCTATCACCAGCCACTCAGCACAAGTTCCATCCCTGGCCAGGAAGCTAACCCACATGGCGCAGCAGACTTCTGTCAACCTGCCTGTTCTGCTGCCCACTCTGTCTCTGGTGAATCCTCTCACCCCCCTGCACTTCTGGTTACACCCTAGCTCTTGTATGCATAAATAAATTGAAAAAAAAGTTGAAAAGGAGGGAATACTTGCTAACTTGCTAACTGTTCTATGACATCTGCATTACCCTAGTACCAAGTGAAAGACACAGCAAAAAAAAAAAAAAACCCAAACCCAAACCAATATCTCTTATGAATATTTATACAAAAATCCTTAACAAAATACTATCTAAATAAATTCTGCAACACATTAAATTCTGCACACTAAATTCTGCAACACATTAAAAGGTTTAAACACCAGGGCCTCCCCGGTGGCGCAGCGGTTGAGCACTGGGTTGCGAAGCTGCCCACAGCCTCTGCAGTGCCGGTTCGATCCCCGGCTGCTCCCCGGCCACCTTCGGAAGAGGGTCCCACATGGCGCGCAGACCTCTCCTGCCGCCCGCTGCTCCCCTCAGCAGTGTATTTCGTCAGTCTGCCTGTTCTGTTCCCCGCTCTGGCTCTGGTGAAATCTCTCACCCTCCCGTGCTTCTGACTGTACCCAGTGCTTATATAAATAAATAAATAAATAAATAAATAAATAAATAAATAAATAAATAAATAAATAAATAAAATCTTTAAAAAAAAAAAAAGGTTTAAACACCAGGTCACAATGGAGTTTATTTCTGGTATGCAAGGATGGTTCAACGTACAGAAATCAATCAATACATACTACAATAGAATGAAGGAGGGGGGGAAACATGATCATTTCAATAGATGAAGAAAAAGCATGTGACAAAAGTTAACTCTTCTCCATGATGAAAACATACAAACTAAGAAGAGAAGGAAACTTCCTCACATGATAAAGGTCATATATGAAAAACCCATAGTGGAGATCACACTTAATGGTGAAAACCTGAAAGCTTTTCCCCTCAGATCAGGAGCAAAACAAGGAGACCTCCTTTCACCACTTCTATTCAACATGGTACTGAAAGTTCTAGCTAGAGTAATTAGGCAAGAGAAGAAATAAAATGCATTCAAACCAGAATGGAAGAAGTAAATTTGTGACTATTTGCTAATGGGGTTTTGTCTATCCAAAGTCCCAAAAAGTCAACCAAAAAAACTGTTGAAACTAATTAACAATTTCAGTAAAGTTACAGGATACAAAATCAACATACAGAAATCAGTTCCAGTCCTTTACACTAATGAAGCATCTGAAACAGAAATAAAGTTGCCCCATTCACAATAGCATCAAAAACAATAAAACACCTAGGAAAAAATTTAACTAAGTACAAGAGCTCTACAATGAAAACTGTAAGAATATGCTGAAAGAAATAAAAAAAGACACAAATGGACAGATCTCTTGTAATCATAGATTACAAGAATGAATGGGCCTCCCTGGTGGCGCAGGGATGAAACACAGCGCTATCAAGCTATCGCCAGCCACTGCAGCACAAGTTCAATCCCCTGCTAGGGAGCTAACCCACATAGCACAGCAGACCTCTCCTGTCTCGCCTGCTACTCCCCTCAGCAGTGTATTTCAGTCAGTCTGCCTGTTCTGTTCCCTACTCTGTCTATGGTGAATCCTCTCACCCCCCAAACCTCTGGCTTACACCCCAGTTCTTGTATGCATAAATAAATAAATCTTTAAAAAATAAAAGAATGAATATTATTAAAGTGTCCATATCAAATTTTAAGAAACAATAATACAGAGAGATACTGTGTACCCTATATCTAATTCCCCTCAGGGGGAGCATAGTTCAGAACTCTATAGAATAGCTCAGCTTGAACACTAATGTTAAAACATTCAAAGTACAGACATTTCCATCACCACAAGGGTAGAGGAAAATAACTATCAGGCATATTTTCAGTCCATGGAGAGAATCCCTCTTTAAAGGCAGGTTTTCCTGATGGCCTAGGGCATTCTCCCCATGGCAATGGGTCCTGAGGATAGTATCTTATCCTTTGTATTCTAACTGCAAACCCAGTTCTAATAATCTGGGTCCTAAATCCAAGCCAACAGTGCAGGTTGACTATCAACTGTTTGAAAAGCTGATGCTTGAGCCATATCATGCAGTTTGTGGGATAACTGTCTCAGGGGCCAACGGATTGCCAACAGAAGCAGAAGCCAATGTGGCTAGCTCAATTACTTCCTCTTTCACTTTCCCACAGATGGTCACTGAGAAGGAAAACAGGGGTCAGGCTGAGAAGCCTAAATTTTTAAATTTTTTAAATTTGGAAAGTGGAGTTCCTGTTTTCTATTCCCTGAAGACCTGGATATTTAATATCCTTTGCATTTTGTAGAGAAAGTCTACAGAAAGAGGACAGAGTTTTTTCATCCATTCCAACAATAGCAGAACCAACAACCTCTGCCCTCTGTAGTCTCTAGGGCTCTGTCATACAGAATATCCTGTTAGATCTCAAAATAACCCAGTGAGAATGAATATTAAATGGCTGTTAACTTCCACTGGAGGCATGAAGAAACCGGGGCTTACAGAGATGAAGCAATTTGGCCTAAGTCCCACAGCCCCAGGAGGCAAAGCCCGGGTTTACACACAGTTAGTGAACTTGAGAGTTCTCCTTCCACTTCAATTATTGTGGGTAGCGAACAGCAGAAATGGAATTAGACTACTTTGATGTCAAACAACAGAAGGAAAAAAATGTTTCCAAGTTTGGCAATTAATAGGACTAGACAGCCCATCCAGAGACGCAGCCTAGGAAACTAAGCGTCCAAATGGATCTTCCCTTTTGAATTTTTGTGCTCAGTAATTCCTGCTGCGCACCCAGTACAGAGTCGCATGCTGTCCAGCTCCAGGCACGCTGATGGACAGGGAGGGTCGGCCAGATTCAAGGGATTTCACCAGGGGCGGAAGACAAGATGGGTCACAGTGAAATGGCAGTTTCGGCGTTCAGACGCGAACAAATCAAGCCTAAACCAAGAAGTATCTGAAACCGTAAGTGGCTCTGGGGTCCCACAGGTGCACTTACAACCTAACAGAGCCAAAACGCCTGCGACGCGCTGACCACTACGCCACCCAAGCGGCGCATGCGCGAAGCCTGCAGCTGCGCTAGAAAATTCCCACGCCTGCTAGTACCAAACCAGGGGCGGACGCCGAGGATCCACGCAAGAGCCAGCTGATGCGCATGCGCGCCCTCAGCGGACGCCTGTCAGCAGTCCTCTGCTCTCTCGTCCAAGTTCTAAACCCGAAAGCGGGCTAATTTAGCCATGGCCCTCACCCCGCATTCCTCACCTTGCGCCCGGTCTTCTCACGAAGGGCCTTCAGGCGTTCTTTTCGCCTCAAAGCTTCTTCTTCCAGCCGGCCCACGCCGGCCGCAGTAGCCGCCATCTTGCCCGCGGGCCCCCTCCTCTCTGGGCCTGCAACGCGCAGGCCCAAGGAGGGCAAGAACTTTTTGCAGCCAATCCCAGGGCAAGAATGAGAGAGTGAACGTCCTGAAAACCAATCAATGCTGAGCTGCTGTAGGAGACCCCCCCCCCCCGCCATCTTCCTCCTCGGTCTATCGGTGGAGGAGAGTAGGGAGGGTTGGCAAAGGAAAACGCTGTAAGACTCGATTAATCCAAAGCCAATTAGAGAGAAAGCAACAAGTGCAATCAGACCTAAGAGAAGGAGGATAGATCTCGTCGATCGTTCTGGTTTTCCCTAAGAGCTAAGCACAGCTAACTCCATACTGGCCACTTGGAATGCCCTGACATATCCCTGCCTTCCCACTTGTTCTGCTTCTTCATGAATCAGATAACTTTTAAGAAGCCTTCCCTGGCTCTCCACTTCGACCTTAGCCTAAAAAAATCTGCCTCTCCCTGTTCAGCTATCACTGGCTCTCTGGATGCACTTGTCTGAGTGCCCCCAGGCCCTTCTGTGTCCACTCTTAGCTCAGACAAATCCTGCACAATATGGGACTTGGCTGGATGGCCATTTCCTTCCGTATTCATGGATGGTCCATTCCAATCCCCGACTCCCCCTTAAGAGGCAAAATACCTACAGTCAAACTACCTAAACTGCAGAAATGACCCCAACCTGAGCCTAATGGGCCCCAAGGAACCCCCTCAGGTTGGTTCCTGAGAAAGAAGCTGAGAGTTGGTTTGGCCTCTACAGCAGCAGATGGCCATGAAGTGCACCGTTCCCTGGCAGGAGCTGACAGGGTCTGATTTCCTACTTAATCAGTATGCCCTGATAAGCAAAGGCCTACTTTGGCTGAAGTCAAGGTCTTCTGACAGTGTGTCCAGGCCCACAAAGTCACCCCCATTCTGTCTGGAAAGAAGGGGCCATACCTTCCCCACCCCATCCTACACATACCATGACTTGCAAGGCTGTTGCCTCCTTGGAGTCTCAATTCCTAGCATCCCTCCTGCCCCAACTCCCTTCAGAGGCTTCTTTGCCACAGTCCCTGGTTGAGCGCACACACCCTCCAAATAACACACTTGACCTCACTAGCCTGGGTCTTCTTTTGTTGTCCTCTCCCGGGTATCTGGTGGGGTGAGCTGCCAGGGCCTGATACATGGGTAGTACCTGGTTCTCAGGTAAGTCAGCTCAGAAGCAGGATGGTCAGGGCAGAAATAAAGGACGGGGGTGGGGGGGTGTTGGTGGGGTGACGGCAATGGGGGGGCTACATAAGAAGCCAAAGGACAGAGTCTGCCTTCTCTTGGCCACCCAAGGCCTAGGGGACTCAGGATTGATGGTGCCTGTCTAGTTCCCACAAACTTTCCCCCAGCCCCAACAAAGGGCCTGAACTCTCCACAACACAAGGAGGCCTCCCTTACCTCCCAGGTTAACTGAGGGGAGGGGAAAGGAGGAAAGGGACCTAGGAGTATTGGTGACAATAACCCAGCAAGCAGCAGCCAGGCCTCATTCCTGTCCCTGGCTGGCCAGGTGCTCTTCATTTGGCCCATCTGGGCCTCAGTTTCTCTTTCTGTAAAGCAGGCAAGCGGCACCCTCTTAAACTTTTTGAGGGTTAAGGAAAACAACAGATGTGAAGCAAATGCAGGGCCCTGGTCTCTATCAGAGTATCTAGGAAGGTTTCCTGGAAGAGGGGACCCCACAGGGAATGCTAAACTTCCCAGGGAGGTATTTCAGGCTTGTTTTGTCTTGTGCTCTGACCCTCCCACCCCATCCTGCTTCATAAACAGTAGGGAAAAAAGTGGAACTCTTGTTTTCCCTATAAAGCTCATGTTACAGTACCTAGCACGAGGTAAGCTCTACAAGTGGTCATCGTGGTGGCTGTTACCATTCATTACTTGCTGGACACTGGCCATCGGCATGAGGCCCACCGCAGCCCCGTCCCCACTTTTCTTGAGTCTTCCCTTGCATGAACGGTGGTGATTCCAGCCACAACGGGTGCGTCCCCCCAAAATCTACAATCAGGACAAGTCAGGAATCCTAGACCCCGACCCTAGTCCTGGAGGCTGATTGGTCCTTTCCCGAGGAAGCGGTTGGGGCACAGACTGCGGGGGGCGGGGTTGAGGGGCGCCCTCCCGGGCCATGCTGACCTCAGGCTCCTCCTTCTGCCGGGTTCCCCGCCCTTTGCACAGTTCGGGGAGAGGCGGGGCGGCAGTGGCGGCTGCTAAGTGCAGGAAGCCGGGCGGCGGCCGGCCGGGAGGAGGAGCATGCAGACGGGTGGCTCAGCGCGGCGGGGGCCAGTGCTACTTCCCCCAGTAGTACCGCGCCGCTCCGCCCCGGAGTGACGCCCTCTGCCCATGGGCCTGGCCGGGGGCAACCGGCGGGCGGCGCGGAGGAGGCGGCCGCGGCAGGTGGCGCGCAGCAGGGCCGGAGCCGGGCCGGGCCATGGCCGCCTCGGAGCGGCTCTACGAGTTGTGGCTGCTCTACTACGCGCAGGTGAGCCCGCCCCCCCCGCACTCGCAATGCCCCTAGCTCCGCGCGCCCCGCTCCTGCTGCACCTGCGCCCGGCGCCACACTGGCCGCTTAGATGCACGCGCGGCTTGGGGGTTGGGGGGCGGACAAGCTTGGGCTCCGCATATATGTGCACCCCGGGCACCTATACCTGGGGAACGATCCATGTAGGCACACACCTCACAAGACCCTTTCTGGTAGAGACCGCGCAGTCTCAGTCATGGGGGAGGAAAGGGACCTAGACCAAGACCTGGCCCTAGTGCCTGGCCAGGCATTTCCCCTTTTCACCTCTGGGGAAACTGAGGCCACAGCGGGGGGTGAGGGGGCGGAGGCAAGGGAGGAAAGCTTAGTTTTCATTTGGGGTTATCTTTCCAGTGGGTGCGGCCTGTCCGGTGGTCCAGGCAGACAGGTCTGAGTGGTCTGGGGGTTTAGATTGGGTGCAGGAGTTTGGGAACATCCCTACTCCATACCGACTTGAGTCTATGCAGATAAGGGGGGGGGGCGGTGACCCGGGGTCCTGCTGTAAGAAAAAGTTTGCCTTGAATACCTAAGATGGGGTGAGGGGAGTGACCTAAGGGATGCTCCAAAGGGATGGAGTGAGGTCCTTTCTTCCTGAGCTCCCTGTCCCATCTCAGAAACCACGTCAAGGGGTCAGTGAAGAGCTGACTCTTCATTGAGAACTGAGAACTCTTCACTTGGTCCCTTGGTGTCGAACTTGGTGTCCTCCAAACTCTGTCTCACACGCATAGGCCCCTACTTTCCCTCTGTGCCCACAGCAGGGAGGGACCCCAGGATAATGCCCCCTCCCCTTAACCCAGACCAGCCTCCCTCCTGCACCTGCCTGGCGTCATGCTCCTGGCTCAGGTGTACCCTGGGCACAATGGACTATTGTTTGCCCCTGATCGTCACTGGGGGGAAGTTCAAGCTCAGATCATCTGGCCCTCTGTGAAGAGGCTGGCCAACTGTCTCCCGGACTGCAGGTCAGGTTGGGAGCCCCAGGGACCTGCAGTCTGGGCCATAATGGTGACAGCTTCTTGAATTGGCTTAGGTGGTGAGAGGTCCAGGCCCCTGGACCTCTTTGATATTATCTAGCATGTGATCTCTCTGCTTCCCTATCTGTAAATGTGGCAGAGCACTGGCCTCACAGGTGGACTGAACTCTGCAAGGGGGGAGCCCTCTGATCCAGGTCAGAGGAGGCTCTGCTTCCCTGGCCCTTTTTGGTTCCTCACCCCAGCTTCTTGCTTCCATCTCCAAGGGCTGGTCCTTATGAAAAAGGAAAAGACTAAGGAGACCTTCTGCTGGCCCTTCTGTATCTCATTGCCACTGTGACTGTGGACAGGTCTTGGTCTTCAATTTCTTCACCTGTGACCAGATAAAAGAGGGGCTGGGCCCAGGTGATGAGTGAGGAATGTTGGTAGTGGGTCTTCAGGCTGGGTGGCATGCTGCTGGGGTTGGTACAGTCTCCCAGTACTGTGCCTCCAGCATGGTTGCCTCCTGCTACCCCTTCTAACTGAGCTCTGCAAATGTGGAGACCCCTGTTCCCTCAAGAGGTGCTGAACACTCATCTGTGCTGTGGTCCCTTGGCCCCCCGCCCTCCAGCTCCTCACCTCACAGGGCAGTTATGAGGCACAGACTGACTGCCTTGGAAGCCTGGGCAAACAGGGGGCAGCCTGGGGCCAGGCAAACAAATCCAGGATGTGAGAGCCAGGCGGGGCCAGGCTGCTTGGGAGAGGAAGCTCCGGCTAGCCTCCCAGCACTGCCTTCCTGCCTTCTTGCTCCTGCTCCTGCTCCCAGAACGGAACATGGTCCCCACCCCTTGGTGCTGGGCTCCCAGGGAGGGGTGACAGTGCTACCTTGAACCCTGCTGGAGACCTATGGTGTGTGTGTGCTTAGGGTAGGGGTAAGGTAAAATAAGGAGATGAACTGATAGAGTGTGCTAAGAGACCCCTGAGTTGGCCAGCCACCCAGCCAGAAAGTACCCCATCCCTTGTGCCCCTCCCTTCAGCCACGGGAGCTGACATCAGCTGGCAAACCTGTTTCCCCAGTTGTAGATCTAGGCCCGCCCTGGGGAGCACCCCACTTTCTGCCCTTCCTTCCCCCTCACAGACCCCAGGTTCAGACCCACCCACCTCCTACTTCACTGGGCCCTGCTCAGCTGGGGGCCACCATGAGGGAGGGGCTATGGGCTGCTACTGAAGTAGGAATCAGAGTACCCCTGTCCGTGGCTCAGTCTGAGCTTGTCAGGGTCCTGGTGGGAAAACCTGCCCGGAGTCACTGGACAGGTTCAAGGCAGTGTCTGGCAGAAGGCTGCCCTAGCCCCCATCCGGTGTTCCTCTAGTAAGGAAAGGGCCAGTCCTGTGGGCAGGAAGCCTGGGGGGGGGGGGTCTGCTCCATGGGATGGCACACCCTGTGTCCTCTTCGTGGAGCCTTCTCCCTCACATTTGAGAAGACCTTCCCCTGTCCTGCCAGGCCAAGATGGACCTCAGCCCAGCATGTCCCCACCTTAACCCTCTTGTGCTTGCCCTCCGCTGTCCCCTCAGCACCTGACGTTTAGTAGGTGCTACTTGGGAGTGAGCTGAGCAGCTAGGTGGAAGACAGTGGTCCCACATCAGTAACCCATCAGGAAAGGTGGCAGGGGAGACTAAATTCAGGGAAGGCTGAGGGTAGAGCCTTCCCCGCCCCCCCCCCATGCAGGAGCAGCGGGACAAGCTTGTGGCTGCAGGAAATGCCAGAGGCAAGTTGTCAGGAGCGAGGAGGAGGGAAGAGGGAGCTGTCCAGGGGACTGGTCCCACCAGGGCTTCCCCAGGGAGGGTGTAAGAAGGGGATGAGAGGATGGGGGCACTGGGGACGTCACCCCGCAGGCTGGCGGTTGGACAACTTATACAGTTACGCAAGTAAGTAGCCCCTTTTCATGCTGCTGCACTGATGTTGCTGCACAGCCCCCCGTGAACGGGAATGTTGGAGGGCATGGAGCTGAGGGGCACTTGGGCCTGGACATTTGGGAACATGTCCAGGCTGAACTCTCCACTTATGCCATTGAGGACTCAGAGGGCTGCAGAGAGGTCAGTCCAGAGCCGGAGTTGACCTTGCCCTGCCTATGGTGTCTCATCTCTGAGGAACCCTGTTGCCTGGTGGAAAACTGATCAGGCCCTCTAGGACCTCAGCTGAGTCATTCCTTCCTCTGCCTCAGTTTACCCTCTTGAAATGTGAGAAAGGAAGGTGGACTCACCCCCTGGGTGCTTGATGCCCCCCCTCATACCTTAGAAGGCAGAGTTTCCTCCTCCCTGCCTTCATTGCCAAGGGGACTGAGGGGGAGAGACTAAGGTGATGGGGAGAGTAGCACAGGCCCCAAGTGTGGGGGAGGGGCTGGCAATTCCTGGAGTTGTTATGGCAACTGGGGTACTGATGTGGAAGTGTGGGGTCCCCATGGAAACAGGGTCGGTTACTATGGGGACCCTGGAAGGAGATCCCAGTTTCCATAGTGATAGGCTAGGAGAAGGTTAAACCCTGGGGTTGTTATGGAGACCAGCAGGTCTATACCTCTCAAGACCCTCTTCCCAGGTGAGGGGGGAGATGTGCCACCTGCCCCTGGCAAAGTCCCTAACTTCCTGCTTCCTCCCTTGGCCTGATGTCCTTCAAGTCTGACCTCCTGTGTAGCCAGAAACCACCTTTGGTTTAACATGGCCTCCCCCTCCTGATGCTGACTGGGAGATCTGCAGGCCTGCTGGAGGCCATCTTGTCAGACCCCACTCACCCTGTCCCACTTCTGCTTGCCCATCTCGGGAAATAGGGTGCTCACAGCCACCTAAGCAGCTCTGCTGGGAGCTTCATCGACACTGGAGCTTTGGTCTTCTCTCTCTGCCCTGCTCCTCCATCCGGCCTGGCCCCGCCAAGATACTCCCACCAGGAACATCTGGCTGGAGAGCAGCCTGTGAGACCTTGGCTCTGCCAGTGAGCCAAAGTCTGTGGCTCATCTGCCACTCACAGAGGTGGGCAGGGAGAAGATGATGGTGCCTTAGAAAGCCAGGGGCTTGGGAAGGCAGAACCCCTGAATCTGGGGGTGGGGCACCCACTTTCCTCACCACATGCTGATGGGTGTGGCTAGAGAGCCGTTGCCCATTATGCAAAGAGATATTTTAGAAAAGCAATTGAAGCAAAAGAGATTAATGTTAAGTAACAAGCTACTAAGCATGAGAACCGGATCTGTCCACATGCCCTCAGTCACTGATTCAGTTTGGCAACCCCAGGCTCCCAAGAACCAGACCCGGGTGGGTACTGGAAAGGTGCTGGCTCCAACGGGCAACATTGAGGCAGAGGAAACAGTGGAGAGCAAATCGCGTGCAGGCCTATGTGGGTGAGGACAGCAAGTGATGTGCCTGGGCTGAGGTCTCTTGGGGGTGGGGCGCCATGACCTTAGATGAGGTGGGCCCCACCCACACAGGGCTTCAGGCTTGGGGGAGGCTGTGGACATGCCCAAAAACTTGTAATTGGCTGGCTGTCTCATAGGACAGTAGCAGTAACCGATGTCTACTGGAGACACACTGGATGCCAGGGGCTGTTTAAGGAATCTTTGTGTATTGCCCGTTGTATACCCGGAGTGGGTAGAAATTAGGCAAGAACTGGATGGGAGATGAGTCCACAAGCAGGACTAAGGCAGCACATTGCTAGGCAGCTCAGGGGTCCTGTCCTCCTGGCCAACAGTCCCACCCTCCCATTCACACCATAGCCTCCTGCCCTCAGCCCTCCCCCAGCCCTCCTCCCGGGAGCTCAGTGTTAGTAAATGGCAATTCCACCCCTCCCCCCAGGGTCTATTTGGTCCTAAACAACCCTTGGGACCCTCCCACCTCCAGTACTGAGTGCACTCGAGACTGGTCAAGCATAGATCTGGTCCAAGCGTAGATCGGGGACCCTTACAGGGGTGACTATGAGATCCTCTCCTCCCAGGGACACTGACCTCCTCCATACCCATAGCCACTGGGCCTGGCACCATGCACCACTAACCCATCGGTCCTAGGGCCCTGGGGAGGAGTGGCTGCTCCTGACCTACCTTCAGGGGAGGGGCAGAGTTGGGACCCCGCCCAGTCGGGTTGCAGTGGGGACTGGACTGGCCACGCCCATTGTTCCTGCTCAGAACTGGAAAGGGAAGGATTCCTGAGTAGTAGAGAGTCCAAGCACCATAGACAGCTCTTCCCGGCTCTGGACCCTTCTGAGTGCTGCAGTGCCACCATGCTCGCAGACCCCTGCCCTGATCCCTGCAGGGACCCCAGTAACCCCTACCCCTGTAACCTCAAGCCACTGGACCCCAGATCAGAGCCTCCTAGGGAGAAGTGAGGCCCACAGAGGTAGGACAAGCAACTAATCTGACCCCACCCAGTGCTGTGTTTTAGAGATCTCTCCTGCCCCCTTCAGAACTCACCAGGTTATCTTGATTGCTTCAGCCCGGAACACAGCCAAGCCTGAATCTGCTGAAAGTTTGTTGGACTAGACAGACAGTGGTTGTGGTTCTAGAACAGAAAACAGGAATGGACAGAGTTTGAGGAGCCTGCCCAGGGCTGATGCAAATGTTGGCCACAAGGATGGTAGAGGACTCCTGCTTAAGTACCAGCAACCCAAGTCACACCCGGCAGTGGGGCCTGGGGTGGGCAGAACCTGGCCAGAAGAGTGTGAACCACAGATTGGGAGGGACAGAGAGGCCCGTGGAGCAGGCTTTGGCCGGAATAGGGGCCTGCAATGACAGGCTCAGCAGCTGAGCCTTATTTTCAGATTGGGGTGGGTCTAGGAACAGAATGGTCAAATTTGGGTTTTCAGGTGCTCAGCAGAGGTGCGGTGGACAAAAAGGAGCCACATTTTGGGTGAGAGGTGACCAGTTTGATGGTAGGCGGGATCTGTGGGGTCAAATGTTCAGCTTAGGCTAGCAATCAGGAGTGGTCCTGGCCAGAGCTGTGGCCTGGTTTCCATCATCTTCCAAAATACAGATGAAACTGTGATAGTGATGTGACACCCCCCATGGAAATCCCCCATTTCCCCATCTGCAATGGCAGAGTTCAAAAGGAGTTGTCTAAGTCGGGGCCTCCCTGGTGGCTTAGGGATCAAGTCTCAGCACTATCACTGCTATGGCCTGGGTTTGATCCCCAGCCAGGGAGCTGACCCACATGGCACAGCAGACCTCTCCTGTCTTGCCTGCTGCTCCCCACAGCAGTGTATTTCAGTAGATCCGCCTGTTCTGCTCCCCAGTCTGGAGCTGGTGATTCCTCTCACCCCCCTGCACCTCTGGCCTACACCCCAGTTCTTCTATGCAAAAAAAAAAAAAAAAAAGTAGTCTGAGAGTCTCAACCTGCTCTGGTGTTTTAGGGATGGACATGCAGGTTGGTGGAGAGCAGAGGTAGATGAGCAGGGAGGCTACCAGTAGCAGAAGGTAAAGAGGTCGCAAAAGGTCACTGACAGTCAAAAAGTCACAGACACTGCATCTTGATGACCTCTGCCCCTCTCTGAGTAGCCTGGGTCTCAGATTGATGTCAAAATGCACAAGGAAGGAAGGCGCCAATGACAGGGTGGGAGACTGCTCTGCTAGGTTTCTTGAGGACCTGGCCCCGTTTACTGAGGCTTCTGAGTGGCCAGAATTAGCCATCCATCCAAAGGTAGCTCTAGAGGTCCTTGAGTTGAGGTGCTTGGCAGCTAGGGAGCAGCCTCAGTTTGCTGGGTGCTGTCTTTCCTTTGACCCTTCATCCTCTAGTCTAGTCCCTGCCCTAGCCCTGTGCCCCTGGGAAAGAAGTTACTTTCTGGGAACAACTGGTTGGGGTAGAAGTTTCAGATTGGGCCAGCATGGAGGGAGGGAGGAAGGAATGGAAAGAGGAGCTCGGGCCCAGGCCAGGCCTACTCCTAGGAAGGGCTGAGAAGTTGGAGCAAATCAGGGCTTAGGCCAGGACTCAGCAGGGCCAGGTGCAAGGACACAGTGGATAAACCAGTGAGTTCTCCACATTGTCGCCTGGGCCTGAGGACCTTGGACCCAGGTCAGGGAGCTGTAGGTACCTTAGATAAGAGGCACTATGACTATAGGATTCTAAACCTGCCCTGACTCCAGGCCCCCTGACCTCATGCCTTTAAAACAAGTTTTTGGTCCACAAACCAAACCCAGAGCAGTATGACCCTCTTCCTCTGTGTTCCTGACCCCACACCAGCACTAGGCCAGGTCCCTCCAAGCTTCTTTTGCTGGGCCCTGGGTGCCCCTGGCCGCACCCCCCACCAACATCCCTGCGGTCTGCCGGGAGGAAGCGGTCCCCCTCCCCCACTGTGACTCTGCGCTTCCTGCCCAGGCTGGGCCGGGAGGGGACATTTCCCGTTCACACCAAAGTTTCCCTGGCGGCGCCCAGACTGGGGCTCAGCCACTGCCCCTCTTGCCCATGGAACCAGCTCTGGGGCCAGGGGTCCAGGTAACTGGCCAGGGTGGGTGAGGTTCCCAGGGTGAGATAAGACATTCTGCCTGTACCTGTGGGGGTGTGTGCATGTGCATGGGTCTGCTTGCACATGTGTCCTAGGATCTACAGTCAGGGAAGGTTTCCTGGAGGTGGTAACTACTGAGCTAGGAAAAGGTAGCAGGCCAGAACCCAGACCAACGCTTTGGGAGTAGGTGGGAGATCTTCAGCCCCTGCACCTGTATGGGCCACAGCCACACCCCAGAGTGTATACTTAAGCCCCTCCCCTGCCTCTGTCAGGCCCTACCAGCATCCCCAAGGATTAGGGAGGTGAGGGCAGAGGGTGGCAGTCTGAAGAAAGCAGAGGGGAGGTCCTGGAAGAAGGGTTAATATGTACAGCAATTCTCTGATTCTGACCTTTCAACCTCCTGCCCTCCCTCCTCCACCTTTCCTTCACACCCTTTCTCCACCCCCACTGCTCTGCCCCCGCCCTGTCTATCCCATGTTCAACTCCATTCACATGCCACCTCTGGCTGCATCGTTCTGCCCCCTGTTCCCTGAACGCCTTTGCCTGCAGAAGGACCTGGGCTACCTGCAGCAGTGGCTGAAGGCTTTTGTGGGTGCTTTCGAGAAGAGCATCTCACTATCCTCTCTGGAGCCACGCAGGTGAGGCTAGAGCTGCATGGAGGGCAAGGGTAGGACAGGGAGGCTGAGGGGTCCTTGGTGCCCCAGTGACACCCCTCCCTGTAGGCCAGAGGAGGCCGGGGCAGAGGTACCACTGCTGCCGCTGGACGCGCTGCATGTGTTGGCCGAGCAGCTGGTCGAGGGGGACCTGCAGCAAGCCCTGCTGCTGCTGAAGCTCTTCATCGTCCTCTGCAGGTGGGTTACTTGGTCCTCTCCGGGGGAGGCACAGAACTGTGGGCCTGGCATATTCCCATCATCTCTTTCCTCATTCGCTCCCCAGGAACCCGGAGAATGTAGAGGCAGGCTGGGGCCAAGTGCTGGGGCCCCGAGTGTTGGCACTGCTGACCCGGTTGGTAGCCAAGGTGAGGTGGGCTCTACCCTGGGGGGAGGAGGGCAGGAGGCAGGCAGTAGCCCCGCTAACCTCCATCCACTCTTTCCCCATGCCCGTAGCTAAAAGGACCCCCACCACCGCCGGAGGGCAGTGGGCCTCAACTGGAAAACATCGCCCTGCATGCCCTGCTCCTCTGTGAGGGCCTCTTTGACCCCTACCAGACCTGGCGGCGCCAGCACAGCGGGTAAGAGCCAGACCCCCAACCCAGAGGACCCAGAGGAGGCTGGAGAAAGGAGGTGTCGAAGGGGTGGCTGCTGTAGTAAAGACATGGAGGGGGGAGAGGGCATCTTTGCAGGCTGGCAAAGTGATGACCAGGAGGAATGAGTGCTTGGCCTCACCCTGGCCCCTGTCCACCTTCCACCCCCACCCCCAGGGAAGTCATCAGCTCCAAGGAGAAGAACAAGTACAAGTTCCCTCCTGCGGCTTTGCCTTCTGAATTCAACGACTTCTTTCAAGGTCAGGCCCCACCCCTGCCCCAGTTGGCCCCACCTGTCCTCACCCCCAAACCTGAGCCCCTTCCCATGAACAGAACAGAGCCCCCTTATAGTGATGGCTGCACAGGGGGCTGGGAGAACCATAGGAATTTGAGTGCCCACCTCCCAAGGTATTAAGAGTTCAGAGGCAGAGAGGAGAGATAGGGCATGCCTGGGCAAAATGAGGAATTTCTTTTCTGAGCTGGAGTGAAGGCCTCCCATCAGGTGGGGGTGGTCAGTTTCCTTCCTCTTTCCATCTCATCTCCTGGATCCTCCCAGCCACCATACCAAGTCCTGATCTGGACCATCTTAACACCCCTAGTCAAATCCCTTTGTCCCTGTAACCTCTACCCAGTCTCTACCCTTCCTCAGGACAGTGTCTAGACTGTTGTCTCCACGTGCTGCTCCCTCACTCAGAGAAGCTCACCCCCGGATGTCTCTGGCCATTGCCTAGTGACCGTCTTCTCCTAGCTACTCTCTCTCCTCTCACTGGATAGAGTAGCCAGTGTTTAGATGGGCTGAGCAATAGCTCCCAGAGGGGAGAACCCAGGAGCCCCCCCGCCTCCCTTCTCCTGCAGCCTGAGTACTTCTCACAACATACACTGGATTCTGTTCCCTCAGTGGTGACCTGACCCCTTTGGGGTCAAGTCCTGCTCCTCCCGCAGCCTTCCTTTCCAGCTACACTGGTTCTCTGCTCGCCAGCCATGTCCCTGGCTTCTCATTCCTAAAATGCACGGAGTTTTCCTAATTCTGGGCCTTTGCCCATACTGTTGCCACTCCCTTCATGACCCACTCCCTTTCTCAGGTCTCACCTCAAAAGACCCGGAGGCCTCCCACCCACTCCCACCTCAATCAAGTTAGCCCTGCGGCTCTTGCTCCCCTGCCCCCCACCACACCTCCCACCCATGTGACCCAGGGCTGGTCCTTTCTGCTCTCTGGGTTTCATCCGTGACCTGGCATCCTGTCCAGTTTGCCGAAGCAAGGCCAGGCGGGCCTCCCACACATGAAGCTGTGAAAGCCCCTAGAAGTCCCAAGTAGGGGCACTGGGAGGGATGGGGGCATTTACGGTAGATACAGAGCAGGTCACAGGAAGCTCCAACTGTCACTGGGTGGAGGAACCAGGAGATTTGCATCTGAGAAGCTAACCTAGGGTTGCCATGTGGAGGCAGATGAGAGGGGGCATGTATTCATCCTGGAGTCTCCACTTTAGGGCTTAAGGATTTGGGTGCTAGACTCCTGGAGAAGGGCCATGTTCCTTTCAAGCTTCCCAAAGAAGTGCTGTCCCCACAGACATGTTAGAGAGTTAGGACTTTTTTAGGCTCCTCAGGGCAGAAATCGTCTTCTTAGATGGGCCTCACAGCCCAGTTTCTTGGCCCAGCCCCCCAGCCCCTCCTCAGAGCACCCACCTCTGTATAGTCTTTGTAGCACCAAAGCCCTGCGGCCTTGGTGACATTGTCCTGCCCTGCTCACTCCCCCTACTCAGAGAGCCTACAGGATGCAGATCGCTTGCCTCCGGTGCTGCTGCTGCGACTCATCCACCTCTTTGGTGCCATCCTTGCAGGAGGGAAGGTAGGCAGGGAGGAGCTGTGGGCAGCTGTCTAGGGGTCTCTGCTGGGTGAGCCCCATGCCCACTGAGTGTCTCTGCCCACACCTGCAGGAGAACGGACAGATGGCTGTGAGCACTGGTTCTGTGCAGGGCCTGCTGGCTGTAGTTCGGGACTGGGGGCGACGGCCAGCCCAGGACCCTCGCCTAGTGCTGCTGGCACTAGAGGGACTGGTGGGTGCAGTCCATGTTCTGCACACCAGCCGCACACCCCACCGCGGACCAGAGCTGCGCACCCTGCTCGAGGGCTACTTCCGAGTTCTTAATGCTGACTGGCCAGCGGGGCCAAGCCCAGGCCCTGAAGAGGCCCTCGTCACTCTACGGGTCAGCATGCTCGGTGGGTATGGGCTTCCAGACTCTTGGAGAGGTGGCACCAGGAGGGGAAGGCTCAAGTGATGATAGAAAAGTGGGTGGCATGGGGAAGGTTTAAGACTGACCAAAGGTGCTGCTGGGAGGGCATTAGGGCATAACCTGACCCTTGACCCTTCCACAGATGCCATCCCCATGATGCTGGCCTGTGAGGACCGGCCAGTGCTGCAGGCCACCTTCCTCAGCAACAATTGCTTTGAACACCTGATCCGTCTCATCCAGAATAGCAAGGTGAGCAGGGCCCAGGCTGAGCTGAAAGGGCCTAGATCCCAGAGGCTGAGACCCATGCACATGTGGGTGCTAAGCTGCTGCCGAGCAAACTTGGGCTAGAACCAACTTGGGGTTTCTGACTGGTGGGATGACCTGAAGGTCATTGGGAGGGCCTGGGACATGGACAAGGACAGAGCCTGGGGCATAGGATGACTCTGAATCCCATAGGAAGGTGTTTTGGAAAAATGGGGGCTGCCCATGCCCATTCATTGTCTGCCTTTTCTCTAGCTCCAGGTACAGGGGTAGGATGAGGGGACCACTGTTGTTAGATGCAGTGCCTACTCCTGCCCAATTCCCACCCCCTACCCACAAACTCTGTTCCTCTGAGCAGGGCCTGGGCAGCCGGATCCTCTGCTATTCCCTAGAGCCTGGTAGGGCACTGGCCTGGGTCCCAGGGCACCTCCCTCCCTCTGAGGCAGAGCCCTGACATGCTGCTCTAGGCCCTGCTCTAATCCTGCCCCTCTCCATCTTCCTCTTTTCTCTCCTGCTTCCTTCACCCTTGCCCTTCCCCTCCCCCACAGCTGTATCTGCAGGCCCGGGCGCCCCCTGAGGGGGACAGTGACCTGGCTACCCGGTTACTGACTGAGCCCGATGTCCAGAAGGTACCACCCTGGGGCTGACCAGCTCAGGCACTCACCTCCCTGGGCACCCACCCCCTGAGGCTCCTCACTGACCCTTTCCTGCACTAAGCAGGGGAATAAGGAGATACGAATGTGTAAGGCCTGGTGTGGCCTGGCATTGGGGGGTGGGTCTCCCATGCTGTCTCACCCTCTGTCCCACGTCCCATCCTAGGGAATGGGACAGGAGTGGTCTGTGCCCTGTCTTGTGTTCTACTGGGAGCTGGGATTTAGCTGTGCCAGGCTGGAAGGAACCTTCGAAACTCAACTACCCACCCCTGTTTCACAGAGGAGAAACAAAAGCCCAGATGCCTCAGAATTTGGCTGTAGTCACTCGCAGAAAGACATGTCCCCCACAGGGGACCACTGCTTTCCATGGGTCCTTGCACCTGCCCTAAGCAGGTCACTGCAGTCCCCATGCTCTCGTGTTGACCTCCCTGCCTCGGCCTTGTGTGAGGCTGTGTGAGGCTGCAGGCTGTCAGTTGGAGGCCTTCCAGGTGGCGCACCTCTGGTTGCTCGCCCCCTGGACCCCAGCTGCAGAGCACCACCCTGGTTTTGTCTTCGTGAGGCAGCCCCATGTTTTGGCCGTTTTCTAGAGCCTGTCTGGCTGTTCATCTATAAAGCTAGCGAGGGAAGGTGGCTACGCCTTATATTTACAAATGAGAGAGGCAGAAGAGGCCTGAGGTCAGTCAAGAGTTAGGCAGAGCAGGCACCAGGAGCTCCCTGGGGCCAAAATATGGCCCGGCACCTGCTGATATGCTCTCTAACTGCTCCTGAACCCCCACCTCCTCATGGTAGGGTAGGTCAGGGAGAGGGAGCAGCATGCTCTTGGCTGTCTGGTTCAGCCAGGGCAGCTTCAGTGTCTCCACCTGGACCAGGTGGCAAGAGGCAGGGTAGGTCTCAAAGGTCTCGAAGGTTCTTCTGGTTCTAATACCCTGTGATTGATCTTTCCTAAATTCCCCAACCTCCTGTTAATCATCATGGGTGATGGGACACTCGCTGGCCTCCCTGCACGTGTGTGTCTAGCATGGGTGGGGATGGGTGGGTGTGGAGGTCCATCCACCAGACAATGCGCGGCGGGATAGGGGCTCAGCAAGAGGGTCTACTGTTGATGTGCCCTGGTGAGGCCCTTCCCAGCCTTGATTTCTTCCTTGGCTCTCTGTCAGAGTGGGTCTTGCCAAGCTGCTCAAGAGGGCCCTAGAGTCGGGGTGAGGGCCATAGTAGTTTGGGCAAGGAGTAGAAGACATGGTGTGCAGACAGGGTTGCCACACTCCCAGGGCCCCATGCCTTGGGGTGCCAGCTGCTGGCTTTGTACCCTTTAACTCAAGGGGCTGCCAGTTGTGACACCCTAGCATCTGCCCCTCCTGACAGCCCCTCTCCATCCCAAGGTACTGGACCAGGACTCAGATGCCATTGCAGTCCACGTTGTCAGGGTGCTGACATGCATCATGAGTGACTCCCCCTCAGCCAAGGTGAGGACACTCCCCCTCAGCCAAGGTGAGGACACTTGCTCTCCAATGATAGTAGGGGATGGGGAAGGAGTTAAATTGATCACACAGGGCCTCCCTGGTGGCGCAGCAGGTTGAGCGCTGTGAAGCTGTCCGAAGCCTCTGCAGCACTGGTTCGATTCCCAGCCGGACAGGGAGATTCCCACATGGCGCAGCAGACCTCTCCTCTCTCACCTGCTGCTCCCCTCAGCAGTGTGCTTCGGTCCATCTGCCTGTTCTGCTCACTGCTCTGTCTCTGGTGAATTCTCTCACCCTCCCGTGCCTCTGGCCTGTACCCCAGTTCTTGTATAAATAAATAAATCTTTAAAAAAAATAAATTGATCACACAGCCCCAGAGTTGGCCTGGTTGGTGGCTATTAGAGCAAGTCAGCTGGGGATATGATTGTCCTGCTCTCTAGGGTAAAGATTAGCCCACTGGGCTGCCATGGTCCTTGGTCAGTGCTGAGAGCTGGATCAGTGCTGATGGGGGATGAATACTTGTGGGCTCCCCACCATTTGCAGCATTTGGAGGTGGCTCCACACCCTGCCTCCCTCTGCAGCCACCCACCCTGCTAATATTGATCCAGAGAGCCAGGCAAGGGAGCCCTGAAAATTGATGCCTCCTTCAAGGTTTCCATGGGGTACAGGTTTGCACTGGGGCCCATGTACACACTTACCCTTCTCACCCAACCCCACGTAGGAGGTGTTTAAGGAACGCATTGGCTACCCTCAGCTGCATGAGGTTCTGCAGAGCCACGGTCCCCCCACCCATCGGCTGCTGGAAGAACTGCTTAACATGGTGAGGACAGGGGCTTGGGTCCCCAGGACAGCCAAGACTAAGTCAGGGCTACCATGGGAGGTGAGCTGGGGGCCTGTGTTGACTGTGGCCAGTACATAACATAGTGTGACCTATGGCCTGACCACATGTGGCAGTGTCACTGGGATGAGGATTCTGGGCTGAAGGGGCCCAGAAAGGGCTGCACATTAGCAAGTTAAGGATCAGGTTGGGAACATGCAGTTGGGGCTTAGGCCAACCCAGACTGGGAGCCAGGGGTCAGTGGTGCTGAGGGACTGTTGGTAGGAGTGACAGCCCTCCACACCACTCTGACTTTCCTGAGCCTCGAACACACCTGTAAGCAGGAGAGGTTGGCGCGTGTTGCCTTCCCATGCTATAGGCAAGGAAACTGAAATTGAAAAAGAAAGCCCCACGGTTGGCAGGCTGGCTTGTTCCACACCAGTTGCCCAGGAACTATCACATTCTCTCCACCCGCAGGCTGTGGAGGGCGACCATAGCACATGGCCACCACCAGCAATCCACAATGAGCAGCCGGTGCTGGTACTGATGCAGTGGCTGCCCACCCTGCCCACTGCTGAGCTGCGGCTCTTCCTCGCAAGACGCCTCTGGGGGCTCTGTGACAGCTGCTCTGCCAGTCGTGCCACCTGTGTGCAGGCAGGCCTGGTGGGCTGCCTGTTGGAGACTCTCAGTGCAGGGGTAGCCCTGGGGGCCCGCTGCCAAGAGCAGCTTTTGGCGCTGTTACAAGCCCTGGGTCGTGTGTCACTAAGGCCCCTGGAGCTGCGTCGCCTGCTGCGCCCCCCGCCGGGGCTGGACTCAGGGCTGGATGGACCAGAGTCTGGGAATGCCCGACACGCGGGTGCCATCATTCGGGTATTATCAGGCATGGCCCGGCACCAGGGCCCTGCGCGAGCCCTGCGCTACTTCGACCTGACACCTAGCATGGCGGGTATTATGGTACCTCCTGTGCAGCGGTGGCCCGGACCTGGCTTCACCTTCCATGCCTGGCTCTGTCTGCACCCCACTGCTCCAACACCTGCCATGGCTCCTAGCCGGCCTCTCCAGAGAAAGCAGTTGTACAGGTAGGTGACTTCCAGGGACCAGGGCACAGTGCCAGGGTGAACAGAATAAGTAGGCATAACTGACTTGGCCTGCCCCCAGCTTCTTCAACAGCAGCGGCTCAGGGTTTGAGGCCTTCTTCACGGCAGCTGGGACCCTGGTAGTGGCCGTGTGTACCCGGAAGGAGTACTTCACCATGAGCTTGCCTGACGTGCCCTTTGCCGACTCTGTCTGGGTGAGCATCCATCCTCATGGCCTGGGGTGGGTAGAGGGAGCGCCAAGTCCCAACCCTCACCTGATGCGGCTTCTCTTCTAGCACCGTGTGGCCATTGTCCATGTGCGCCGGCCCTTCAGCCAGAACCTTGTCCATGTCTACAAAGATGATCATCTAGTCAAGACAGCTCCCCTACGCTTCCCCTCCCTCTGTGAGGTGTGCTAAGCAGGGTTGGGGGAGGACTTGAGTGGTTGGAGGGATTTGGACAGGGTGGGGCCTGGACCCTCTGTGTTCCCCACTCCCCAGACAGGCCTCGGACTTCAGCCTCTGGGGTCTGTGCAGGCCTGGGGGTCACTGTGAGGAAGTGGATGCAGGTGGAACCCCAGGCTTTGCTGTGGCCTTAACATCCCCCAACCCTGGCCCCGCAGCCTTTCTCCTCCTGCTGTATCGGCTCTGCTGGGCACCGTACAACGACCACCACCACGGGGCTGCCTGCGCCATCAGCCCCCGCTGCCCTGGCTCACACTCATCCCTCCCTCACCCGCTCCCAGTCCGTCCCAGCCACCACAGGGCTCGGCTGGGGGTCTGGGCTGGTGGCCCCCCTGCAGGAGGGCAGCATCAGCTCCACCCTTGCAGGCACTCAGGACACTCGGTGGGGCAGCCCCACGTCCCTGGAGGGAAAGCTGGGGGCCGTGGCCATCTTCCATGAAGCCCTGCAGACGCCAGCCCTGCACGTCCTGTACACCCTAGGTATGCACTGTTATCCACCCTGCCTGCTCCAGCCCCTCCCCATTGCCCAAGACCCAAGAGGTTGGGTCTTACAAAATGCCCAGGATAGAAGCTAGGGGCCCAGGGAAGAGAACGTGTCCCTACAGCCTGTCCTCTGAGCAGAGAAGAGCAGGCACTGGATAGGGTTTAGCCAAAGGCTCAGCCAGGTCTGAAGCCCCCTACCCATGCCCTAGGGCCCAACGAGACAGCACCCTTCAAGCCTGAGGGGGAACTACATGAACTTGGCACAAAGCTCCTCCTCCATTACTCACCTCAGGTATGTGTGGGGTGGGTAAGGGGGGAAGTAGTTGACTCAGCCCTACTAACTCCCCCTGACTTCTACACTCTATGTGTTGCTCCCTCCATCTGACCCTTGTTGCCTGCTCACCCCCTGCCCCCAGGCCTGTAAGAACAACATCTGCCTGGACCTGTCCCCTGGCCATGGGCTGGATGGCCGTCTGACGGGCCACAGGGTGGAGACCTGGGATGTGAAGGTGTGTGTGCTGGGGACAGCATGTGCAGCACCATGACCATGGGCAGGGTGGGCTGGGCAGTGGCACTGTGCTCTGGGAGGACTTTTCCTCTGAAGAGAGGAAAACTTTCAGGTTCCCAGACTGGTAGATCTGCTAGGGTGGGTCCCAGGAAATGGCTGGGACCTGCTCTCTCACAGCTGTCCCCCCAATCCCCAGGATGTGGTGAATTGTGTGGGAGGCATGGGTGCCCTGCTGCCCCTGCTGGAGCAAGTGGCGGCACGGCCGCAAGAGGCTGAGGCAGGCCCAGCCGAAACACATGACCTTGTGGGGCCCGAACTCACCTCTAGCCATAACACTCAGGGCCTGATTCTCCCACTGGGCAAGTCCTCAGGTAAGAATCCCTGACTCCTGGGTTGGCATGCTGGGGGCAGGAGTGTCTGAGGGTCCTGTGACCACTGGCAGGCCCTTAACACCATCTGTTCCTTTCCTGGCGGCCAGCAGAGGAGCGAATGGAAAGGAATGCAGTGGCTGCCTTTCTGCTGATGGTGCGGAACTTCCTGCAGGGCCACACTGTCAACCAGGAGAGCCTGCTACAATGCCAGGGGCCTGCCATCATCGGGGCCCTCCTGCGCAAGGTGGGACCTGGTGGAGCTGGCGGGGAGCGGGCTGTCCTGAACAAGGGGATTGGGTGGGGAGGCCATGAAAGGGGGACATGATGCCCTGTTAGTGAGGAAGAGCCTCCTGGCAGAGATGGCATTTGAGTGGCGTCTTGAAAGTCTGGATGAGGTTTGGCTGAGAGGGTCTGGGAGAAATGCCAGCAGAGCTTGGAGCAGGAGTCCTGCATGGTGGGAGCCTGCGCTTCAGAGATAGCTGGAGATCACTGAAGGTTTTTGAGCAGGCAGGATGTTTGTTCATGTGCCTGTGAAGAGCAGGGTGGAATCTGGGTGTCTTGACAGCAGACAGGCAGGGTCTGTCAGCTTACCCAGCTCCTTGTCCCACTCCAGGTCCCCAGCTGGACGATGGACATGAATGTGCTCATGTCTGCCCAGCTGCTGATGGAGCAGGTGGCAGCTGAAGGCAACGGGCCCCTCCTCTATCTACTGTATCAGCATTTGCTTTTCAACTTTCATCTCTGGACGCTCAGCGACTTTGCTGTACGCCTTGGTAGGTATGGGGACTTGGTGAGGGGAAGGTGGAGTGAAGGTCTGAGAAGTTACAACTCCACTGTGGGTGATCTATATGTCTTGGGCCATTTGGGGTGTCTGGCGGTTATGGCCCTGTCCTGGAGGATGGGACGGGGCCTCAGCTCAGCCCAGCGGCCTGAGCCCTCTGCTGATGCCCACTCAGGTCACATCCAGTACATGTCAAGCATAGTCCGTGAGCATAGACAGAAGCTGCGGAAGAAGTATGGAGTTCAGTTCATCCTGGATGCCCTGCGCATCCACTACAGGTGAGGCTGGTGGGAGGGCAGATGGGCCAGGGGGCTAACACAGTGGCCTCTGGCCTTGGGGACAGGGCGGTTCAGTTCCCCAGCTCACTTGCCCACTCTCCCTCTTCTCTACCCTCTGTGCCCCTGCCTTCTGGTCCTGGGTGGGTGTGCTTGCTGGGATTGGCCCAGCCCGCAGCGGGAGCGCCCTCTAGCGGCTGACGACCTGCGCACTGTGCAGACTTCGCTCCTGGGTCTGGCCCGGGAGTTCCTGGTCCGGAGCTCCTCTGTTGATGACATGCAGGTCGTGCTGAGCTTTTTGGTCGCAGCGGGTGATGATAGCCAGGTAGGCTGAAGGTTGGCAAGAATGGGGCTTGGGTGAGGGGTGGTGTGTGGACCACGTGTTGAGGGGACCCAGCCCAGTGACTTTGTATCCTCAGGTGGTGGGGGCCCTGGACCTACTGCTGGCACTACTGCAGTCCTCTCCAGCACAGGAGTCTTTAGCTGTCTTCCTACTCGAGCCAGGGAACCTTGAGGTGCTGTTGGCACTGCTGGTGCGGCCAAGGTCACTGCCCCTGCTGCCTGACCGAGTCTGCAAGGTATACCCAGCCCACCCCCAACCCTGGCTTTCCATTCACTGCGGCCCCTGCCTGAGGTCCAAAGAGGTGAACAGGACTAGGGCTAGTAGATAAAGCTAGCTTTACAGGCCACTCTGAGAGCCACGTACCTGTGCAGTGACTTCCCTTTCTTCAGGGACTCCTTTCCCATGATGACACCTCCTCTCTCTGCACCCCAACACACAGATCCTATGCAAGCTGCAGCAGAACGAGCGCTTACCTGAGCGGAGCCGCCAGCGGCTCCGACTGGGAGAGTGTGGCCTTCAGGGGCTTGTCACCTGCCTGCCCGAGGGGACTGTTTCCCCCCAGCTCTGCCAGGGCCTCTGCAAGCTGTTCCTGGGGGCAGGTACAATCTGGTTGGGGCTGAGAGGAAGACCAAGTGGAGGGGTGACAATGATGCAGGAAACAGGGCAGGTGGCAATAGGGAAGGTGTTGGTAAAGGGGCCAGCATGAGCCAGCAGCGGGAGCACAGCCCCTACTGGGGTCAGTGCCTCAAGTCCCCTCTGGCCATTCTTCCAGATTACCTCAACCTCTCAGATCTGTTGGCTGTGGTGCAGCTGTCCCTGCAGGCTGACCTCAGTGTCCGGCTGGACATTTGTCGCTTGGTAAGTGTGTATGTATGGTCCGGGGGCTTCTACCCCCTTTGCCTGCCTGTGATGAGGGGTCTGCAAAAGCCCAAGAAGGAGGGTGCAGGGCAAGCGGTCCAGTGTATCTCTTACTTTCTGTGTCTACTTCACAGCTCTTCCACCTCATCTACAGACAACCAGACGTAGTGCAGCTGCTGGCCCAACAAGCCGGCTGGCAGGATGTGCTAACCCGGCTGTATGTCCTGGAGGCTGCCACAGCTGACAGCCCCCTGCCTCTGACCCCAGAAGTGTCCACTTCCCCAGAGTCAGCCTTAACCAAGCCACCCACTGAGTCACCTGAGTCTTCCGAAGTTTTCCTGCCCTCAGAGGCGACCTGCCCTGACCCTGATGCCTTGTACCACGCTCTTTCCCCCTTTTGTTCACCTTTTGACCTGGGCCTGGAACGGGCCAGTGTGGGCTCAGGCAATACTACTGGTGGCAGCAGTGGGACCCTTACTCCAGCCAGCTATCCCGGAACACCTTCCCCACTCGATGGACCCCGGCCCTTCCCTGCTGCCCCTGGCCACCACAGCTCCAGTCTCTCCAATGTGCTGGAGGATGGCAACCTCCCAGAGCCCACCGTCAGTGGAGATAACACCTCTAATACCAGCAACCCTCAGGTGAGGCTTACCACCAGCCAGGGGTTAGTGCTGGAACCCAGTGCAAGTGGCATAGTCTTTCCAAGATGTGTCCCCATTGTGTATCAGGCCTGCGGCTGCCAGGTAAACCTAGTGCCACCCTCTGTAGCTCTGTCTGCAGTTACCTTCCCAGTGGGATCCCAGGACAGGGCGAGTCAGATGGAGAGAAAGGGGTACCAGCCACATTTCAGAAAGGTAGAGGTTTTCCAGGGCCTATGGGTGGAATAGCTCTAAGCCCTGCCTTGTGCTTCTGGGTTTGGAGATTCTATGGCATTTTTCTAGAAAGTTTCAGAGTTCTTAAGGCTTGTGAGGACTGTGGGATAACTTTGTGAACTGCCTCATCTTCTCTAAGGAGTCAATGAGAACCCAGGATTCTTCCTGGACTCCAGGCAGCCAGGCCGACTTGTAGGCTGAACCCCTTGTAGTGGGTAGGCAGGGGGTTCCAAACATAGATGGCATGGGGGTCAGCCCCCCACCCCAGCCCACACCTCACGCTGCCCACCTGTGCCCATAGCAAACCTCTGAGGAGGAGCTGTGCAACCTACTCACCTACGTGCTATTCTCGGTGACATGGCGGGGTGTGGCAGACAGTGACGAGGCTGCCTGGAGGGAGCGTGGCCAGGTCTTCTCGGTGCTCACCCAGCTGGGGGCCTCAGCCACACTCGTGCGTCCCCCAGACTGCATCAAGCGCAGGTAAGGGGGTAACTCAGGATGTTGGGGCCTCCTGGAAGACTATGGATAAGGAGGTGATAGAGAGCTGAGTTCCTCGCCCACCCCCCAGCCTCCTGGAAATGATGCTGGAGTCAGCCCTGACGGACATCAAAGAGGGGCCCCCTGGGGTCCTGGTCAACCCTACCCAGCAGGCACTTTGGCTTCTGCGCCTGCTGCAGGACTTCCTGTGTGCTGAGGGCCATGGTAATCAGGAGCTGTGGAGTGAAAAGGTAAGACAGCTCAGAGGGTAAGCCGTGTAGGCGTGTGTGTTCACATGAGCTGGCAGCATCGGGTCTGGGAGGTGAATGAACACACATGCAGTCATGGGTACATTAACATTGGTGCCTGAGTGTGGGCTTTGTATACACAAACTCCTCCTGGGCCCCTAGCCCAAACCTTATCTAGCTCCCTCCCCATGGACTCCTTCCCTCCTCTGGTGACACTACCTCTATTATGGTGTGTGTGGCAGCTCTTTGAAGGTGTGTGCAGCCTGCTTGATCGCCTGGAAGCCTGGCCACACCTGGCCAATGGCACGGCGGACCTCCGGGAGATGGCACAGATTGGCCTGCGCCTGGTGCTTGGCTACATCCAGCTGGAAGACCCACAGGTGAGCATGGGGTGAAGAGCAGAAGGGGGTGGCAAGTGTAGGGAGCAGTGGGGGTGGCCAGGCACCACCCACACTTGCCTTTTTGCTCACAGCTGCATGCACAGGCCTACGTGAAGCTGCACGCGCTGCTGCAGACCGCAGTGCCCATGCGCCGCGAGGAGGCCTGCTATGTGCTCTCTAAGCTAGAAGCTGTGCTATCCCGGGCGCTGAACGCCACCCACTCCGAGATGACCACCAAGGGCGCAGGGCCCCCAGCTCTGACTGCTGCCGCCACGGAACGCTACTCTTGGCTGGTGCCACTTGTGCGCACGTTGCTGGATCGTGCCTACAAGCCACTGGGGCTGCAGTGGGGGCTGCCTTCCCTGCCACCAACCAACGGCAGCCCCACCTTCTTTGAGGACTTCCAGGCCTTTTGTGCCACGCCAGAATGGCGCCATTTCATCGACAAGCAGGTGCCTGGAGGTGGGGGCACAGGGAGAGAAGCTGGGTCAGGAGGCCGGGGCCAGTGTTGAGTACTGGTCGCTCTCCACTCCTTGCCATCCTCCAGGTGCAGCCTGCCATGTCGCAGTTTGAAATGGACACCTATGCTAAGAGCCATGACCTCATGTCAGGTTTCTGGAATGCCTGCTACGACACGCTCATGAGCAGAGGGCAGCGGCGCCAGCGGGAGCGGGCATATAGCCGTCGGGCCTTCCAGGTGTGTGGCCTGGGGAACAGCTGATGGGACAGGGTGAAGAAACTGGAACAGAACAGGAAGCAGTCAGTGAGACTCATGGCCTTGTCCTCCTTCACCCCTAGGAGCTGGTGTTGGAACCTGCGCAGCGGCGAGCTCGCATGGAAGGGCTACGCTTCACAGGAGCCCTGAAGCAGCAGGCTGCACAGCACTCCACCGCCATGCTGCACTGGGGGGCGCTGTGGCGTCAGCTCTCCAGCCCTTGTGGGGCCTGGGCCCTGAGGTGGGCAGGGCTTGGGCTGGTTGGTGTAGGGTAGGCAGGTCTTGAGAGAGGGTCTGGAGCTCTAATCTGTGTTTGAGTGACACCTGGGAGGAATGGGGTGGTTTACCCCCCAACCATGACCACGCTGGGGACATACCTGCAGGGACCCGCCCACCCCTCACTGGAAACTGTCCAGTGCGGAGACGTACTCTCGCATGCGACTGAAGCTGGTGCCCAACCATCACTTCAATCCTCACCTGGAAGCCAGTGCCCAGCGTGACAACCTGGGTGAGAAGGAGTGCTGAGCTGGGTCCACCCACCTCACATCCCTGTCCTGCCTAGCTCTGGCTGAGCACCCTTTGGTCTCTTGTAGGTGAGGCCCCTCTGACACCCACCGAGGACACCTCGCTGCCTTTAGCAGTGACCAAAGAGGCCAAAGTCAGCACTTTGCCCGGGGAGCTGCAGGAAGACCAGCTGGGGGAGGACGAGCTGGCTGCGCTGGAGAGCGCGTGAGTGGGACTAGGAGAGAGCTGGCTGCGGGGCGGGCGAAGGTCTGCTCCAGTGTGGGCATGCCTGCCATGGGATTGGTTCTTGGTTCCTGAGCCCATTCCCTCCTTGGCTGCAGGGCTAACGCCCTAAAGGGACTGTTCAGAATCAGCTGTGGGGTTGGAGGAAGCTTTCAAACAGGACTGATGTTGCTTTATCATGGCTAGGCACCCCAGAGCAGGACTATGAAACACAAACCAGAGCAGCATGGGCCCAAGGCAGGCGCTGCGGGTAGGCGTTGGTGGACTGACAGAACTGACAAGACAGTCAGAGATACAGGTTGGGGGTGTGGCTGGGGGCCAGTGAGCGCCAGACCCTGGGCAGCTCCTTCCTGTCCTCCATGAGGTATAAGATAGTGACTTGCTGGCACTTGGTGGTCCTTGGGCTTGTTGGGAAGGGGGTCCCGGAACCCAGAGCCTGAGGCGGGTACTGGTGTCTAGGATGGAGGCGGCAGAGTTGGACGAACAGCATGAGAAGCTGGTGCTGACAGCTGAGTGCCAACTAGTCACGGTGGTGGCTGTGGTCCCAGGGACGCTGGAGGTCACCACACAGCATGTGTACTTCTACGATGGTAGCACCGAGCGTGTGGAAACAGAGGAGGGTATGTTCCAATGTCATGATGGCAGAGCATGGCGGGGGTCTGGTGGGGCCAGGCCAATTGACTCCTGGACCTGCTGTCCTTCCCCACAGGTATCGGCCATGACTTCCGGCGCCCGCTGGCCCAGCTGCGTGAAGTCCACCTTCGGCGTTTCAACCTGCGCCGTTCAGCACTTGAGCTCTTCTTCATTGATCAGGCGAACTACTTCCTCAACTTCCCGCCCAAAGTGGGCGGGTCCACAGCGTCATCTCCTTGCCAGGCCCCCAAGACCCCACCACGCCCCATCCCACCCCACACCCAGGTACGGAACCAGGTATACTCGTTGCTCCTGCGCCTGCGACCCCCTAGCCAAGGCTACCTAAGCAGCCGCTCCCCCCAGGAGATGCTACGTGCCTCTGGCCTCACTCAGGTAAGAACTCGGGGGTGTATGGTGATGGGGGCTGAGACTGGGACCCTGAGGGAAGACCGCTGGACAGCCCAGTTGGCTCACTTCTTTCTTGCGCCTGTTCCCCAGAAATGGGTGCAGCGTGAGATATCCAACTTCGAGTACTTGATGCAACTCAATACCATTGCGGGGCGGACCTACAACGACTTGTCTCAATATCCTGTGGTGAGGGCCTGCTGCACACCCCATCCCTGCCCCTCTGGGCTGCCAGCCCTGGTTCACCCAAGTGCAGGCACTGATGGTGGGCCAGACCCTGAGCTTGGAGCTGGGTGGGTGCTGCCTCTTCCCTGCCCACCTCCCACAGCCAGCCTCCCCTTTTAGTCTCTGTTCTCCCAGAGGGAATCCTGCTCCAGGACAGTCCGTCCTGGTCCTGTATGGCCCCCCCAAGTGGTACATCCCCATCTTCTGAGGGTGAGGGCAGGGCAGGGTGGGCAGCTAGGTCATCGGGGCCTTCATACACCCCCTGCCCGGGTGGGCGGCCAGTTCCCCTGGGTCCTACAGGACTACGTGTCCCCAACCCTGGACCTCAGCAACCCCGCCGTCTTCCGGGACCTGTCCAAGCCCATCGGTGTGGTGAACCCCAAGCATGCCCAGCTCGTGAGGGAGAAGTGAGCACATGGGTGGGCTGGACTTGGGGGTTGGGATGGGCAAGGGGAGGGTTTCCGTTGATTCCGCTAATCGTGGCTCCAGGTATGAGAGCTTTGAGGACCCGGCTGGCACGATTGACAAGTTCCACTATGGCACCCACTATTCCAATGCAGCGGGCGTGATGCACTACCTCATCCGCATGGAACCCTTCACCTCCTTGCACGTCCAGCTGCAGAGTGGCCGGTGGGGCCCAGTGGGTGATGGGTGGGTGGAGGGGCAGAGGAGGGGAAGAGGCAGGTCCTCCAGGCATCTTCAGCCCTCTGGCTCCCTTCTTTCCCCCAGCCACGCCTTCTCCCTCCATGTCCCCCGTCTCCCGACCTCACTTTGGCCCATATCCTCCCCCAGCTTTGACTGTTCTGACCGGCAGTTCCACTCCGTGGCGGCAGCTTGGCAGGCCCGCCTGGAAAGCCCTGCTGATGTGAAGGAGCTCATCCCAGAGTTCTTCTACTTCCCTGACTTTCTGGAGAACCAGAATGGTAGGAGCTGCGGGGGGTGAGGGGGAAGTGAAGAGAACAGACTGGCCAGGGGATAACCAGGGAGCAGGTGAAGTGGCACAGCAAGACAGCTGATCCAGTCCTCTGTGCCAGGCTTTGACCTTGGCTGCCTCCAGCTGACCAATGAGAAGGTGGGCGACGTGGTGCTACCCCCCTGGGCCAGCTCTCCTGAGGACTTCATCCAGCAGCACCGCCAGGCTCTGGTGAGGAGCACACAGATGGGGCCGAGAGTCAGGGTGGGGCTGGGCTCACCCTAGACTGACTGCCCCCCCACCCCAGGAGTCAGAGTACGTGTCCGCCCACCTGCACGAGTGGATCGACCTCATCTTTGGCTACAAGCAGCGGGGGCCAGCGGCAGAGGAGGCCCTCAATGTCTTCTATTACTGCACCTATGAAGGTGGGCAGTGATCTGCACTCAAGGCTGGGGGGCGGGGGAGAGGCGGGGCTGGGGCACAGACAAGGAGTGCTGCATGCAGAGGGCACAGAGGGAATATTGATTGTTCTGCTTGCCTACCCAGGGGCAGTGGACCTGGACCATGTGGTGGATGAGCGAGAACGGAAGGCTCTGGAGGGCATTATCAGCAACTTTGGGCAGACTCCCTGTCAGCTGCTGAAGGTAAAGGCAGCTTGGAAGACACTGGTCAGGGATGCCCATGTCATGGTGCTGACCAGCCACTTGCCCACAGGAGCCACATCCAGCTCGGCTGTCCGCTGAGGAAGCAGCCCAGCGCCTTGCACGTCTGGACACTAACTCACCTAGCATCTTCCAGCACCTGGACAAGCTCAAGGCCTTCTTCGCAGAGGTGAGAGGAGGCAGGTCCTCACCTTCTAACTCCATGAAATCCATGAAATGGATTAGCCCTACCCCAACTTCTTGGGGTAGATGGAAAGCCTAAGTCAAGGTCACTGATACTAAGACATCTTGGAAAGTAAACATGAGAGGAATATGGGAGCAGCTCGAGGAGTCAGGGTGAACCCAGGACAAGGGGTACTCACCTAGTCAATCTGAAAGTCCTCACTTTCCTGTCTGCATCCCAGAATGGTTCTAGGCCTGACTTTTTTAGATGCCTCTCCTACTCCAAGGGGACTTGGAGTAATAGAATGGGAGGAGTAATGTTGAGACAAGCTTGAGATTCGGAAGGATCTTTCTTGTTCATCCTGGCTTTTCATTTTCTGAGAGGGTCTCTTGAAAGCCCACTGGGCTCTCATGCTTGTTTTCTGGAGGAACCTCTGCCTTTATGACGCCTGGCTGTGACCCCTGGGGTGAGGGCGAAGGGAGGAGTGGGGCCTCAGAGAGCAGGTAGTGTACAGTGTGCGCCCCGCTGGCTGCTCTGGTACAGCTAGCCCTGCGTTCTGCCCTGCAGGTTGTCAGTGATGGTGTGCCCCTGGTGCTGGCCCTGGTTCCCCACCGGCAGCCCCACTCCTTCATCACCCAGAGCTCCCCAGACCTGTTGGTAAGTGCACTGGGCACTGACCTCCACTCCCTCTCTGCTCTGCACCAAATCCACCTCTGTCCCCTCTCGCCCACAGGTGACCGTGAGTGGCAGTGGGCTGCTGGGTACCCACAGCTGGTTGCCCTATGACCGCAACATAAGCAACTACTTCAGCTTCAGCAAAGACTCCAGCTTGGGCAACCCCAAGTAGGACAGAGGGCTGTGGTGGCGGTGGGCTATAAATACCCTGCACCCTGACTTGTCTCCCCATCCAGTCAGAATTTGGGCCATATGTAAGGTCTGGCCAAGGTCTCTGAAGGCTGGGGCCTTCTACGTCACCTGGCCTTACCTGCCATCCCTTTCATGGGCCAGGATGCAGCGACTACTGAGTGGCCCCTGGATTCCTGACGGTGGCGTGAATGGGCGAGCCCTGGCAGTGGCCCCTGATGGAAAGCTGCTGTTTAGTGGTGGCCATTGGGATAGCAGCCTGCGAGTGACTGCCCTACCCCGGGGCAAATTGTTGAACCAGCTTCACCACCACCTTGGTATGAGTGCCTTGGAGTTGTAGGTGGTGCATGTGGGGGCGGGTTGCAAGGCCGGTGGGGGTGGAGGCGCGGTGACCACTCTGTTCTACCTGCACCCACCCCTCCCCACACAGATGTAGTGACCTGCCTTGCACTGGACACCTGTGGCATCTACCTCATCTCAGGCTCCCGGGACACCACATGCATGGTGTGGCGGCTCCTGCAACAGGTTCACTATTTGGGGGCCCCATAGTCCTGATTTATAACCTGTCTGCCCCTCAGCAGGCCTCCAGCCTGCTGTTCTGTCTTCCCCTTCCCTCCACTGCCACGAATAAATTTGGGGTGCCTCACTTTGATGAGCATTAGCCTTCTCACTAGGATCAGTCCTGAACCAGCCCTGGCTTTCCACAGGGTGGTCTCTCCATAGGACTGGCATCAAAGCCTGTGCAGGTCCTCTATGGACATGAGGCTGCAGTGAGCTGTGTGGCCATCAGCACAGAACTTGACATGGCTGTCTCTGGATCTGAGGTATGTGTATGCCTGTGCTCTGGGGAGGCTGAGTTTGCTGGGTGCTGCCCTTGGAGCCCAGGCACCCCTGCCTACCACCCTAAGCTGCCTTCCCACAGGACGGAACTGTGATCATCCACACTGTACGCCGTGGCCAGTTTGTAGCAGCACTACGGCCCCCAGGGGCTGCTTTGCCCGGACCAGTATCGCACCTGGCGCTGGGGTCTGAGGGCCAGATTGTGGTACAGAGCTCGGCAAGGGAACGTCTAGGGGCTCAGGTATAAGAAAAGGGCACCCACCCAAGACAGGGGTGATTGGGATTCTGTTCTTGCTGACACCGCTACTTCTTCCAGGTCACCTATTCCTTGCACCTGTACTCGGTGAATGGGAGGCTGAGGGCTTCACTTCCTCTGGTAGAGCAGCCCACAGCCCTGGCAGTGACTGAGGACTTTGTTCTATTGGGTACTGCCCAGTGTGCCCTGCACATCCTCCACCTGAACAAGTGAGCCCCACTGTTTATGGGTTCATGGCCCCTCAGGATGGTGGTATTTGCTAGAGGAGACTAGGAGGCAGACCCATACCCCCTTTAGGAATGTGTGTGAGCACATTCTTCAAGGGCTATCACCTATCACCTGGCCCCAATGGGCGGCCCTGACTTGGGACTTCCGTAACCACAGTTGTGGGAGATTACCTTCTGTATCGGGGTTTTAATTTAGTCATCCTTAAAAGGAGGACAGAGAGGGTATATGGGAGAATGAAGCAGCACAGGTCAGCTGGAGGCAAAGCTCCCCTGAGGTTGCCGTTTGCATACATCCCCTGCCATCCCCCTTCCCTCCCTCCAGACTGCTTCCGGCTGCGCCGCCTCTGCCCATGAAGGTGCCCATTCGCAGCGTGGCTGTAACCAAGGAGCACAGCCACGTGCTCGTGGGCCTGGAGGACGGCAAGCTGATCGTGGTGGGCGCGGGGCAGCCCTCTGAGGTGAGGACCGGGGCAGGGCGGGCTTCCAACGGGGCGGGGAGCATCGGCCCTGGCTGATCCTACCCCATTTCTGCTTCCACCAGGTGCGAAGCAGCCAGTTCGCACGGAAGCTGTGGCGGTCCTCGCGGCGCATTTCCCAGGTGTCCTCCGGGGAGACGGAGTACAAGCCGGGATAGGCGCGCCGAGGGCCTGCCCGGTTCCGCAGCTCGGCTCCGCCTCGCCCCGCCCGGCCCCGCCCAGGAGCGGCGAGGACACAGACCATTGGCCCGCACGCAGGGGGTGGGCGGCGCCCCGCCCCCGCCCAGCTCAGGGATTGGCGGGCGGGGTCACTCCAGGAAGTCCCGCCCCTCGCCGGCAGAGGGGCTCCCCGGAGCTCTCACACAGGTCTCGGGGCCCGCACAGCACTTTTTGCACAGTCTGGTTGGGGAGGCCTAAGCCCCCAATTACCCGGTCCTGGCAGAGCACGGGCCGGGCTGTGGCCTTAATGCCTAAAGGCGTTCCCCCTCCCATCGCGTTTCGCAATAAACTTTTGTTTTGTAGCTGTTCCGCCTCCAAGTTTACCTGCCTCTCAGCCTGCCCCTGGCCACCCACCGATCCAGGGCCTTGTTCTGCAGGTGCATGAAGCCTTCAAGGCGACCCATCCCCTCTGCGTGGCTTCAGCTTCCCCAGCTTCACCACCCTTGTCTGTTAGGGCCCTGCTCACTGTTTCTTCCTTTGGTCCTGGTGAAGCACTGCCACCCGCACTCCCCAGGGACTCCGCGCTGTCGTCTTGGCCTGCTCAAGTGGTTCAGAGATACTAGTCCCGCCAGGCTGTGTGGATCCCAGGAATTGTGTGGAAAGGGAACTGCCACAGGTCAGGAGTGTGTTGTGGATAGAAATCTAGGCTTCCCAGACAAAGAGAGTTTTCAGTTCCCATCCTCAAGTGTTCTCCGCCGTGGTGCCAGTGGCTTGTTTGAAATGAGTGTGGGAAGCCAGTACACTGTGGGTATGTGGGGTGTTGCTGATTTTGTGGGCCTGGAGGTGGGTAGGGCAGACACAAGGCCAATCTCACAGCTTGGTATGGGTCAGGCACACACAGGGTCTGGCTCATCTACCAACCACAGTTCTGGAAGGGTCCCTCATATCATGACAGAAATGTACACACCCCATAAGTGGCAAGGGCCACTGCAGCTTTTGTCCAGACCTACTTTCAGACTTTGTCAAACAGAAAGGCCCATGGCCTGGCTCAAGAAAGTTGATTGGAGTCCCTGAGGTGGACCAGGCCTGCGTGTAATAGATGTTGAGTTGGAGGGCTCCCCCAGGTCTCTTCTCCATCCCTTTTGCAGGCAAGATCCTTTCTAAGACCATACCTGGACTTCTCTTGCTTAGTCCTCAGGAAATAGGTCCCTGCAGGATCAGTCCTGGAGGTCCTGATGGTTCTGAGCCTGAGTGGTCCTGTCCTTAATGTATCTGGCCTCTAAGCTCTCAACTGAATTTCAGATGAGAAAGGTCCAGGGGCCCTCTGTGCCCATAACCCCTCTACCCTTGCTGACCCCACAAAGGTATCCTCCCATCCAGCCTGTGAGCAGGTGTGGGTTAGACACTGACCCTCAAGGCAAGAATAGGAGCAGTCACTCTAGGAGTCCAGCTGAGAGGCTTAGGTGTTAGGTTTCTGGGATCATGCTGGGAAGACTAGGGAGATGCCTACTAGTCAGTAAGTTAGTGGCTGAGATAGGGGTGAGAGCTTTCTGGTTCTCCCCTGCCATCCCTGGGCTTAGACCAGGAGTTTGCCAAGATCTTTGAAACAGGGTGCTTTCCAATGGGCCCATTTCCATCCTGAGTTCCACCCAAGCTCCTCCAGTTTTGGCCGGCTGGGACCAGCTGTATCACCCCCTCCCATCTGACATAGGGGGAAACTTACCCAGATAGGTGATTGGGAATGGAGGGGTACCCAGCCCTGTAAAGAATCAGGATGAAGTGAACCAGGAGAGGGTGACAGACTACCCCAAGGGAATCCCAGTGTTAGGCTTGAAGACTTCCCTAATGTCCCTACATGCTGCCACTTCTTAACTGAGGTCTCCCAAATCCCTGGCTTGGTGCTACCCATGATACTCTCTCTTCCCCCTTCTCTAAGAGATGGCGCTCCAGGAGCACTGCCAGTCAACAGAAGCATGCTTTCACAACTCTAGGCATGCATGGGGAAGGCATAGTCCATGTGGGTAAAAACATTATGATCCAGATCTTTGGCACTAGGTAGAATGGGAGACACTTGTGTGGGGAGGTCACATCCAGTTATAGGCTCTGGAGTCACTGTGCCCTACCCAACTGGACAACTACCTCAAGGCAGAAGGGAGCAGCAGCATTTACTTCTAATCTGGTCTATTTTGCAAAGATTTACAAGGTCTCTGTGCACAGAAGCACCCCTGGGGACCAACATGAATCAATGTGCTCCCACAGTCCAGTTTAGTGCCATACTAGACAAAGGAAATGCAGCAAGTCAGAAAGGGAGAGACCAAGGAAGACTTCCCAGAGAAGATGCCAGGTAGTCTGTCAGATGGAGATGGCATAACTGGAAGGACAGAACTCAGGAAGCCTGGGAGAAGGATGGGTGTCTAAGAGTAGCAAGCAAAGGGGAAGCTGCGAGAGATGAGGTTGGGGAAAACAGGCCAGTCAACTCCTGACACCATGGTACAAGCTCTTCACTCCATGTAGTAGGGACTATGGTTTAAAAAAATTTTTTTTTAAGATTTTATTTATTTATACAAGAGCTGGGGTACAGGTCAGAGGTGCGGGGGGTGAGAGAATTCACCAGAGACAGAGAGGGGAACAGAACAGGCAGATGGACCGAAGACACAGCTGAAAGGGAGCAGCAGGCCAGGCAGAAGAGGTCTGCTGCACCATGTGGGTTTCTCCCTGGCCGGCCAGGAATTGAACTCACGCTGCAGAGACTGCGGACAGCTTCACAGCGCAGCACTCAACCCGCTGTGCCACCAGGAAGGCGCTTTAAACATTTTTTGACAGCAAAGTTTAAGTGAAGGGTGCCCAGGAACCCTAGCTTTGATTCCTTGTCCCTGATCCTGTCTGTCCTTTCAGATAGGACGAGAAGGCAGGACAGGGAAGGGGTGTGGATAGGAGCAGGGGAGACCTGGCTCCCAATACCTTCTCCCCATTCCCCTGAGCCTCCAGGGCCCCAGGCAGTATCATCCCTGTCTACTCAGGACCTTCAGATTATGACTGACACGCTGCCTACTGCGCTAAGGAGGCAACTATCATCCCTGTCTACTGTGCCCTCCCAGTCAGCGTGGTTCTTGGTTTGTCCACTCAGTTGGGCTTTAAGTGGTAGGTGGTCTGGGTAGTGCCCCACGGTACCTTCCTTCCCATCTCAATTCCCAGCCAGCTCCCTCTCTGTTTCAGTGGATGTTGGAACAGGTTAGCAAGTGCTTCTGGCTTTCACGAGCAGGGAGAGCTGCTGGCCAAAGCTTGGACTGCAGAGCTGGGGCCTTGAGACAGACCAGATGCATGGGGATAGCAGGGTCTTCCTGCCTGATCCAAGCAGTCTGGGCCCTGTGCCCCCAGCCAGGGTGGGTCCCTCCGAACTAAAGTTTTTCGGACCTAGCACTACGCTTCCACCCAGCTGCCTGACCGCATGTCTCCCACCCAGGGCCACATCCTGAGCAGGACTGCCGACTACCTTCACCTCCCTCAACAGCAGCAGGAGGAAGTGGCTACAGGCTCAGCCTAGTAGCCCTGGTAGCCTGCCAGTCCTTGTCAGGCGTGGCTGACACCTCCAGGAGCTATGCCACTTCCTCCTGCTGCTGTTGAGGGAGGTGAAGGTAGTCGGCAGTCCTGCTCAGGATGTGGCCCTGGGTGGGAGACATGCGGTCAGGCAGCTGGGTGGAAGCGTAGTGCTAGGTCCGAAAAACTTTAGTTCGGAGGGACCCACCCTGGCTGGGGGCACAGGGCCCAGACTGCTTGGATCAGGCAGGAAGACCCTGCTATCCCCATGCATCTGGTCTGTCTCAAGGCCCCAGCTCTGCAGTCCAAGCTTTGGCCAGCAGCTCTCCCTGCTCGTGAAAGCCAGAAGGACTTGCTAACCTGTTCCAACATCCACTGAAACAGAGAGGGAGCTGGCTGGGAATTGAGATGGGAAGGAAGGTACCGTAGGGCACTGCCTAGATCACCTACCACAATGGGGCTTATGTCTGGCACAATGGGCCAGGTGTCAGACTACACCCTGCTGGGTTGTCTAAGAGGGCAGCGGGGCCATCCTTAGAGTGCTGGAGGGCACCGTGGAGCCATGGACCTTGAAGATGTGGTCCTAGTCCTGGGCCCACCAAATGAGGGGTGCTTTGTGATGCTTCACAGCCTGGCCTCTCGGAACCTACTTGGGTGCTCCCCATCACCCCCATCTCATATGCCTTCCCTTACCTGGGCTTCCTGGCTGGCACTGGTGGTCTCAGCCTGTTCAGCTTGTGCCCACATTAGATCCAACCATCACTCACCTCCCCTCACCCTGCCTTCCTGCAGGATAAACAACAGGCTATCGAGGAATCTGGCAGTGAGTCCTCCCCTCTGGTTCCCACCCTACCTCCCCTCAGCCTCGCCTGCTTTTTCTGTTTTCTCTCATATTAAAGGCAACTTTGGATTTTTGTGCTGGCTTTATCTAGCTCCTTGGGTTTCAGAGACAGTTGGGTGACTAAGAGGCAGAGGCTCAGAAAAAGGATGGGGTAGGTCTCTGATATGGGAGGAACACCTGAGCTGGCAGGCAGCACACTCTCAGGTAAGATGTGTGAGCTTTGCAGGCACACTGGGGCTTATGTCCTGCATCTGCCAGTCATGGAATATCCTGTTAGGAAGCTATGTAACTTTCCTGAACTTTAGCTTTCTTAATAGGAAAACAAACAGAATAGCACATTCTTGAGATCCCCCACCCCTAAGGCTCTCAGGTTCATCTGAGGGGTCCAGGGTTTTTCCCGACTTGTGACCAACATCAAGAGTGACTTGGGACCAGCATTAAGAGCGGTTGGTGCCTACCCCTCTAGGCAAGTGGCAAGAGGCAGACTGGCCCTGAGGTCACTCTAGATGAGGAAAGGCCTCTCCTTACAAGGCCCACACTCCAGACTCAGGAGAAGTCCCAAACATGCTTTCACAGCTACTTATCTGATTTCTACACAAGCCAAGAGCAGGCAGGTCATCCCACCCACCTGAGGGGCAGAGTTCAGGGCAGGGCATCTGTGGCCAAACCACCTGTACGCCATGCCCAAGCCCACTCTGAAGAGAGAAGCAGGCAGGTTTCACCAAGGAAGGACAGAAAAATGGCTACTATTCTGCCCCTCAGCAGAAATAGAGTCACTCAGATGTGGTTTCCAGGCCTGGCCAAGGGGTGCTCAGTATAAATTCTGTCCTCTTGCTGAAGTGAGATCTGACTGGGAATGGCTGCTGTGAATACTAAACTCATCAGATTGCTATTCTTCAAGAAAGGCTTCACTAGGGCTGTCTAATCCTGTAAATCTGTCTTAAGGAAGGGCAGGTCTATAGCCACCTTCATCCTGAGATGACCCAAGGAAGAAAGGTGGGAAAGCTCGGCATTGGGACTGCTAGAATCAGACCAGTGTGCGGGAGAGTGCATACCTGCTTCAGCAGTTAGTCATGGGGCTGAGAAGGACTGGATGGGCAATGAGGGTCAAGTCCTTTGTTGAACAGCAAGAACAGGCTCTGGACTAGCTGGTACCCCTTGTCAGCACTGAGGGAATTTGAGCCCGAAGGTGTGGAGGGAGAAGTGGAAGAGGACTCTTCCACTTTTTGAAGGAAAAACAAAAAAACTGAATTCTCTTCAAAGTTGTCTGCCAACACCCTGTAAGGAAGGCTGCCTAAAATTTCCTTGGAAAATCTGAAACTGGAGCCCAGAGTCAAAACAATGAGTTTGACTTGTCTGCAAGCAGCAGTGCACATGGTTGCATCCCTGCACTGTAATTACACCCACCAAGAGAAACACTCCCTTCTAATGTGCTTAAAACACACTAAACATTCTCCATCATACAACTTGAAAATATAAGGGGCAGGCCTCCCCCGTGGCACAGCGGTTGAGCGCTGGGTTGTGAAGCTGCCTGCAGCCTCTGCAGCGCCAGTTCAATCCCTGGCCGCCGGGAGAGGGTCTCACATGGCACGCAGACTTCTCCTGCCGCCCACTGCTCCCCTCAGCAGTGTACTTCGTCAGTCTGCCTGTTCTGCATCCGGCTCTGGCTCTGGTGAATTCTCTCACCCTCCCACACTTCTGACTATACCCAATGCTTGTATAAATAAATATTTTTTTTTGTTTGATTGTTTCTTCAACATTATTGCAAGCTTTGTTTTTTTTTTTAATTTTATTTTTATATTCCCCATACAATTGCAACCCCCTTATTTTGACCCCAATCCCTCCTTTCCCGCCCCCCACTCCCCATAGAGTGTCTCTGGTTCATAGTTGTTTGTTGATTTTGATTTTTACTTTCTTATAGTTATTCTTTTTCCTGGTCCCTTATTTAAGTTTTCTAGATTCCTACTATGAGTAAATCTTTAAAAGGAAAAAAAAAAAAAGAAAATATAAGGGGCTCAAAAATTTAAGAACGTCAAGTAACTAGTTCATCCATGAGCTAATGTGCTTTAAACAGTTTATCATGCGGAAAAACTTTGGATACATTGTTAAATAGCACATCTAATGATTATGATCATACTTTAAAATACTGTTTTTCTCCTCTTTGAATAATCCCTTTTTTTTTAAAGATTTATTTATTTATTTATACAAGCACTGGGTACAGTCAGAAGCGCGGGAGGGCAAGAGAATTCACCAGAGCCAGAGCGGGGAGCAGAACAGGCAGAAGGACCGAAGTACACTGCTGAGGGGAGCAGCGGGCGGCAGGAGAGGTCTGCGCACCATGTGGGACCCTCCTCCAGTGGCCGGGGAGCAGCCGGGGATCGAACCGGTGCTGCAGAGGCTGCGGGCAGCTTCGCAACCCAGCGCTCAACCGCTGCGCCACCTGGGAGGCCCTGAATAATCCCTTTAATACAAGCAGGTAGGTCATCCCATCCACTGGAGAGGCCCTTGTGAGATGAGCTACTGAGCCCTTGTGAACCTTAGCTCCCTGATCCGGACAGTGGCAATTCTTGTGTCTCAGGATTGTGAGGATTAAATGAGCCCAACCTATGTTCTAAATGCCCGGCACAAGGCTCAGCAGGCAATGTGCACTAACTGCTGTCCACCCTGTCCAAGCATTGGCAGGATATACCCTCTTCTCCAAGGGCATTGATGCAGACAGCAAAGAACCTTGGTGAGGAACACAGGGACCAGTCTCCCAGCAAAGATGGGCCCTAGACTGGCCTGAAGCCTTTGATTCTCCTTAGTACCCAGATATCTGGTTCATCAATGTGTGTGGGGGAGTGGAGGTGGGGGGGCATGGGGCTCCACTGAGCCCTGCATCCTCCAGATGGTCACTCTTATCACAACCTATACACCATACCCCATCCCTCCCTCTAGAGTCCCAGCTCAGTGTCAAGGGATATGGTGAGAGGCCAGGGAATCAAACATCAACCAGACTGGTGGGCTCAGGAAACTAAAGTGTCTGGAGGGAAGAGGGTCAGTCAATGCCTTTCCCTAGCCAGGAGACATAAAGGGGAAGCCTTCTGCCATTCTCTTGAACGACCTACAAACTAAAGTACCAAAGTCCAGTGCAAACGAGGTCTCAGGTCCACTTCCTTTGCTCTGGAACGAACGTGCAAGTCGACCTCACCCCCGAGCACAATCCCAATATCCCAAGCCTGCAAATGTATTCCTAAACCACCATGGCACAGGTGGGGAACAAAATCTGTGATAAATTCCACTCTCCAGGATTAATTTTGGACTTCACACAACTATGGCTACCATCTCTCCTATCTCTCTCTCTCTCTGACAACATCACTATATACAAAACTTAACTTTTAAAGAACAAACATACCAAGTTCTTTAATTGATTTTATTTTTTACATAAAAAGTTCAGTAAAAATTGAATAAAGTAAAGTGATTTTAAGCAGTAAATCAATCTTATCAACATAGCACAAGGCTGGCCAAAACCACAAGGCAGCCTGCTTTGGAGTATTTACATGATAACAAATTAAACCTTGCAGGAGAACTTAAACAGTCCTTACAAAGTCTTCCTGTGATCCTAGCACGAAGAGGCTAAAAGCAAAACAGAAAACAAACAAAAACCGAGAAAAAAACAAAACAAATTATTTTCAATATATTCACATATACATTAAAATATAATACAGATCGTCAGGGTAAGGGGTCTTGGGTAGGGATGCGCATGGTCTGTGCGCTGACAGCACCGCCAAAGAGGAGACCCAGGTTTGAGAGTGGGGTCAGGCCTGGCCAGGTTTTAGCAGGAAAAGTCTTTCCTAAGCCCTTGCCTCTGATGGCCTCTAAACACACCCCAACATCTCACAACCAGGGATCGCTTATTGTATATGAAGCTAATTTTTGTGGCTTTCAGTTGAAATCTGTAGGTTTCCCCAGGGTGTTATGTCATCAGTAGCACAACCCTGACAGTGGGGTGGGGGCAGAGAAGGCCAACAGGATTTCTTCTCCCCAGAGTCTGTCCTACCTAATCACCCGTCCTCCCACCCTGGCCCAATAAGTCACTCTAGTTCAGTGTCCTCTTTGGGTTTGTAAACAGCCCCAAACTTCTGCATATACTTCTTAATATACTCCTTGGTTTTGTGTTTCACATTCTCATTGCACTCCAGGTCCTCAGGATTCTTACAATACTTCAGCTCCTTATTCATAACGCCGTGAGTCAGCTGTTCAGGGCACAGGAAGAGAGATCACAGTCACCATTCAGAGTAGAAATGATATGAGGGAGGAAGATTGGCCTGCTGCCTCAGGGTCCTTCCCACCAAGACTGGGAGTTGAACACGGGTGGTAGGTTAGGGAAGGCTGGTGCTGGGATCACCAGAAAAGGAAACCTGGTGCTAGCAGTTTCTTAGAGATCTACTATCCTCAAATAGGGTGCCACCTTCTCTTCCTAAACCTTCCTTTCCTCTCCCTAAGTTCCCAACAAAGGCATGTGACAAGGAAAACCACATTCTATAATGAAAAGGGCCTTAAAAGAGACACAGTTTGCCTAAAACATTGTCATATCACAAACATGGGGGTGTACCTTGCGAGCTAGGTGTTTGAAGTCTTCAGTTGTGGTTATTCTTCCCACTTTACAGTCAGGTTTCCGGTAAGGGTTCAGGCACTGGACAATGAACTGGGACATCTGTAGGTAGGGTAATGAGAACATACTACTCAACTAACTGCCCAGAGTTGTGCAACAGTCCTTAGTTGTACTAAGGAAATTATTAGGAGATACAGCAAGTAGAGCCAGTCAATCCTTCCTGGTTCCTTACTCCAGCCGATTGATTTGGACAGAAGAATGTTAATATCCTGGTGGAATTTAAGAGAAAAGGATCCTAGGTCAGCCCTTAGAAAGAGCTCCCCTGGGTGAAATGAGCAAGGCTGACATGGAGCAGTAGATGAAGGGATCCAGAACAGAACTTCACTGCTGAATCTCATGGAAGCATGAGTATCAGCTAACAAATTGCATGTCCTAGGCACAAAGAGATTGTAGCTAAATTCTCTGGTCTCTGAAGGCAGGACAGAGAGGGCATTTCTGTGTTACTAGGATCAGCAACCCAAGGACACAGGCATTTTGTTGTTGAAGGTAACTTAGATTCTGTAAGTATCCATTTGATTCATACTACAGCAACATGAAATAGCTGGACGCAGGGTATGACAGCTGTTGAGAATAGATCCAGAACAACTTTCAGTGTCCTCCTGAACTGTTTCTACAGTATCTATCCTACCCAGTGGATCTCAAAAGAAACCTCAGGCATAGGATCTCTGAAGTATTTGTGGTATCAAGCCCAGGAGGCAAAGGGAGCGAGGTTAGTAATAGCTACACTGTCAGGTAACAACCTGAACAGGTTCCACCTATCCCTGAAATTCAGTGAACTTCCAGACTTTCAAAAGGTAAGGTTATAACACTGGACAAGCAGTAAATAAACAGTTGCTGGTTGGCGAACTGAAACATCAATAATTTTACAAGGACAGCAGAGATGACAAAGTTTGATCCCTACATAAGGCTTCTACCAAAAGGTTTTCTGTGGTTCCCTAGCCTCCATCCATATTTTTCTTCAATCCAGTTCCCCATATACAGCCACGTATTTCATTATACCCAACTCAAAAATCTTGCAATGGTTCCCTGTAAATCTCAGGCACACAGGCCCTATCTCTCACATACCCTGTGCCAAAGCCATGGACTACTTAAAATTCCCTGTAAGGGACAATGCTTTCTTTTGCCTCTGTATATTCTGCCTGAATATACATGCTTCTGTATATTCTCCTAATGTAGGGAACCTCGAACAGTAGATGGAGATACTGACCTCCCGGTCAATTCCTACACCTAATTCAGGAGCACTTCCTGACAGATTATCACGAGATACTCTTATATTTATTTATTTACTTATTTATCATTATTTTTAAAAATATTTTATTTATTTTTTGTGTAGAAGAGTTGGGCTGTAGACCAGAAGTGTGGGGAGTGAGAGGATTCACCAGAAACAGAGTGGGGAGCAGAGCAGGTAGATTTACTGAAATACACTGTTAAGGAGAGCAGCAGGTGAGACAGGAGAGGTCTGCCGTGCCATATGTGGGTTAGCTCCCTGACCCAGGATCAAAATCAGGACTTCGCAGTGCCCACTGCAGTGATAGCACTGAGACTTTACCTCTAGGCCACTAGGGAGGACCTATTTAAGATCTATTTCCAGGCCTCCCTGGTGGCACAGGGGTTAAAGTCTCAGTGCTATCAAGCTATTGCTAGCCACTGTTGCATGAGTTTGATCCCCAGCCAGGGAGCTAACCCACATGGAACAGCAGACCTCTCCTGTCTCACCCAGTGCTCCCCTCAGCAGTGTTTATTTCAGTAGAGTCACCTGTTCTGCTCCCCACTTTGTCTCTAGTGAATCCTCTCACCCCCTGCACCTCTGGCCTACACCCCAGAGGTGTATGCATTTATTTATATGCATAAATAAATAAAAAATAAATCTTTAATATGTGCCATTCTCACTGGTGTAAGATGGTATCTCATGGTAGTTTTGATTTGCATTTCCCTGATTACAAGTGATGTTGAACATTTTTTCATATGCCTGTTGGCCATTTGCATTTCCTCTTCAGAGAAGTTTCTTTTTAGCTCTTTTGCCCATTTTTTGACAGGATTATTTTCTTTGTTGTTGTTGAGTCTTATCAGCTCTTTGCAGATTTTTGTGATCAGTCCTTTATCATTAGTGTTGTGTGCAAAAATGTTCTCCCAGTGAGAATGGCACATATTAAAAGAACTAGCAACTACAAATGTTGGTGAGGATGTGGAGAAAAAGGAACTCTCCTGCACTGCTGGTGGGAGTGCAAACTGGTCCAACCACTATGGAAAGCTGTGTGGAGATTTCTGGACCTACTAAACATAGAGCTTCCATATGATCCAGCAATTCCACTCCTAGGTATTTACCCAAAGGACACAGAAACATCAATTCCAAAGAGCACCTGCACCCCTGTGTTTATAGCAGCACTTTTACAATAGCTAAGCTTTGGAAACAACCCAAATACCCAAAAATAGATGACTGGATCAAGAAGATGTGGTACATATACACCATGGAATATTACTCAGCATTCAAAAAAGATAAACACATGCAATTTGCAGCAACATGGATGGCGCTGGAAGGGATCATGCTCAGCGAAATAAGCCAGAAAGAAAAAGAAAAATACCGGATGGTCTCACTCATAGCAGGAATCTAGAAAACTTAAATAAGGGACCAGGAAAATGAGTAACTATAAGAAAGTGAAAATCAAAATCAACAAACAACTATGAACCAGAGACACTCTATGGGGGGTGGGGGGCGAGGAGGGGAAGGATTGGAGTCAAAATAAGGGAGTTGCAGTTGTATGGGGAATATAAAAATAAAATTTATTTTAAAAAATAAATAAATCTTAAAAAAATAATAAAATAAAGGCCTATTTCCTCCAACAGAGTAAAAGCCCCTTCAATAAAAGATCACTGGAGTTTAGAATTTGGTTGTCATGAGGCAAACAAGGAGGGTAGTATCCTGATAGCAGGAATAACCCCCACACCCTCTCCAGTAGCATAAGGAGGATCTGTATTCTCCCAAACCTTTGAGGCCTAGGCACCTCCCAAATGAGATATCACAGAAAGAGAACTGGACATTAAGACAGAAGGTCTGAGTTCAAGTCTTCTGTCAAGAACTTGTTTTCTTTGAATCTTATGAGTTATTCCATCTATATTTGTGGAAAAACAATACCTATCTTGTACTATAGGTCAGAGCTGTTGTAGTGACATAATGAGGTAATGATATGAAAGTGCTTACCCCAATCGTAAAATGATAGCAATTTGCCATCACATAACAAGAACACAGTCAAATCACAGAGGCAAAGGAATACCCCAGTGCAGGGCAGTCTAACATTTCAAACAGGCACACTTTGGAAAAGGATGGACACTATCACTATTTGCAGATGACATGATAAAGAGAGAGAAAAGAATTCCATATTCATGGATGGGGAGGATTAATATAATTAAAGTGGCCATTTTAAACTAGAACAATATACTGATTCAATGCAATCCCTGTCAAATTCCTGATATTTTAAAAAGTAGAGCCAAAAATATTAAAATTTATCTAGAACAAAAGACCCCAAATAATTCAAAAATCCAGAAAAAAAAAGAAGAAAAATGGAGGCATCACATTACCAGACTTCAAACTACATTACAAGTGGACAATTAAAATAGCATGGTACTGAAATAAAAATACACTTGGATCAATGGAATAGAATCAAGAGGCCAGAAATACACTCATAGACATACTGACACTTAATATATGACAAAGAAACTATGACCATACAATAGAGAGAGAACAATTTCTTCAACAAATGGTGTTGGGAGAACCAGACAGCCAAATGCATAAGAATGAAACTGGATCATTCTCTAAATCCATACACGAAAATCATTCACAATGTATTTAAGTTTTGGATGTGAGACCTGAAACCATAAAACACACAGAAGAAAATACAAGTGATATCTTATGATGTAAGAGTTAGAGATGTCCTTGGGGAACCCAACTCCAAAGGCAAAGAGAAATGAAACCAAAAATAAAAATATACAAACAGGACTACATCAAATTAAAAAGGTTCTGCACAGAGAAAGAAAACAAAACAAAAAGCAGCCTACTGGTTGGGAGACATTTACACATCAGACATCTGAAAAGGAGTTAATACACAAGGCACACAAATAACTCACAGAACTCAAAAAAATTTTTAATGGACACCTCCCCCACCCCGCATATGAACAGATGATCTGAACAGACACTCTCCAAAGAGGACACACAGATGGCCAACAAGCACATGAAAAGATGCTCATTTTCACCTATTATTAGGGAAATGCAAATCAAAACTACAATGAGATATTACCTCACACCTATAAGAATGGCTTACACTAAAAACACTAGTAACAAGTATTGGTGATGGCACAGAGAAGAAGGAACCCTCTGCTGGTGAGAATGCAAATAGGTGCGACCATTTTGCAAAACAGTATGGAGTTTCCTCAAAAAACTAAAATACAAACCACCACAGGATTCAGCAATCCCATTTCTTTCTTTCTTTTTTTTTTTAAAGGGGCATGTATTTTTATTTATTTGTTTTTTTTTGTTTGTTTGTTTGTTTGTTTGTACATGCACTGGGTACAGTCAGAAGCGTGGGAGGGTGAGAGAATTTACCAGAGCCAGAGCGGGGAGCAGAGCAGGCAGAAGGACCGAAGTACACTGCTGAGGGAGCAGCGGGCGGCAGGAGAGGTCTGCGCGCCATGTGGGACCCTCCTCCTGTGGCCGGGGAGCAGCCGGGGATCTAACCTGCGGTGCAGAGGCCGTGGGCAGCTTCGCAACCCAGCGCTCAACCACTGCACCACTGGGGAGGCCCAGCAATCCCATTTCTGAGTATCGTATCTATCCAAAGAATATGAAATTATCCCAAAGAGTTATATGCACCCCAATGTTTACCAGCATTATTTTTTAAATAATTATTTAAAAAAAAAAAAGAATTGTCATAAATGAGAAAGAACAGGACTCAGGTTTCAGTTCATAGAGCTCATTGTCCACATCTACCAAGTCTTACCTCTTTTCTGAATACTTCTTTGCTCTTCTTAGCCAGTTCACTGGAGGTGTCTGCTTCAGCTGTCTTAGGCTTTTTTGAAGTCTAGAAATGGAAAACATTAACAGTGCTGGTATGAGAGATCAGGTCTTTCCCCCAGTTGGGATACCTGACTCTTGATATTAGGATCCCACATGGGCACAACTTGGAGTCCATTTAGCTGCTATTACACTCTCAGTTCATGTTTCAAAAAAGTTCATAAAATGTCCAAAAAAGGCAAATTGTAGTCATCGATCAACATTGTCTATTAGACTTTAATGTGTATGGGAATCATTAGGGATGGTGTTTAACTTCAGATTCTAATCCAGGCTAGGATTAGTGACTGAAATTCTCCATTTCTAACAGGTGATGCCAGGTGCTGCTAGGAAGTGGTAGATTTAACTATTACAAAGCTCTTGTAGAAGCCCCCAATCCCATGGTCAACCCCACAGAGTTTGCCTTCCACACCCCACAGAGCTTTCTAAAAGGTAAGTCTGAGCATGTCATTGCGCGAACCACTTCAATGATTTCCCATCATCTACACAGAGAACTGAGGTCCAATTCCTAAACATGGCACATAAGGCTGCCCATTTACTTCACCTCTATTTCATAGTTGCTACTTTGTGCTTGATTATTTTAGAAATCTAGATTTTCCAAACGAAGGTGTTTGTATAATAAAGGATGATTCCCTGGTCGACAATTTCAACTTTCTACTTACCCTGAATTTTCTCTGAAGGACTAACTTAGCATACACAAGACTGAAAGACCGAATCATGACTGAAAAGTAAGGTACAAAAGACAAGATCTCCAATATGCTTATGAACTTGGTCTCAAGAGTTCACAACTAACTTTCTGCACCAGAGATCTTGTCATAAGCCCTTCTAATTGCTATGGAAGTCTGAAAAGTGGGAGTTGGGTCTTGATCTAGGTGTAGGCCAGAGGTGCAGGGGGGTGAGAGGATTCACCAAATACAAGAGTGTGGGGGCGCCTCCCCAGTGGTGCAGCAGGTTGAGAACAGTGCTGTGAAGCTGTCCACAGGCTCTGCAGCACGGGTTTGATTCCCGGCTGGCCAGGGAGATTCCCACATGGCGTGGCAAACCTCACATGTCACACCTGCTGCTCCCCTCAGCAGTGCTTTTGGTCTGTCTGCCTGTTCTGCTCCCCACTCTGTCTCTGGTGAATCTTCTCACCCTCCTGTCCCTCTGGCCTGTACCCCAGCTATTTATAAATAAAAAAATATATCTTTAAAATAAATAAATAACCTGAAATAAAGACCCATACAAATGCTCTATTCTATTTAAAAAAAAAAAAAAAAAGACAGCATGGGGAGCAGAACAGGAAGATTTACTGAAATACACTGCTAAGGGGAGTAGTGGGCGAGACAGGAGAGGTCTGTTGCAACATATGTGGGTTCGACATATGTGGCCAGGGATCGAACTCGAGGCAATGATAGTGCTGAGAGACTTAATTCTTAGGCCTCCACGGAGGTCCCCTATTCAGTTTAACTTCTTTCCAGACCTATCAATCCCAAAATGGCAGGATATTAAACCAAGCCATTTAAGTAAGACTTCAGAGGCCAAACACATTGAAAGCTATCAAAAAGACTGCAGTAGCTCTACACGGAAGGAATTAAGTTATATTAAAGGAAGTGATAAAAGTAAAAATAGTACAACTCTATTTGTATGTTTAAAACAAAAAGATCACCATCTGTATGTGTTTCCAGAAAGGTCTAGAAGAACAAACACCAAGGCAAAAGTTTCTCAACCTTGGTACTACTGACATTTGGGGTCAGTTCTTTGTTTTGGGTAGGCCTGTACTATATGCATTATGAGGCATTTAGTGGCTTCCCTGGTCTCTGCCCACTAGAAGCCAGTAGCAACCCCTCAGTTCTAACAATCAAAAATGTCTAAATATTACCAAATGTGTCCTGAGGAGCAAAATGACTCCTGGTTGAAAAACTTTGTGCTAAAATATTACAGTATTTAATTCCAATGAGAAAAGTATGATAAAAAGAGAACAGCTGAATAAAGATTAAGGACTTTAAAAATTTTTTGTTCTACATACCATAACTTTTTATTATTTGGATGTCATAGACCCCAAAGCACTAATTACACATGTAATTATCCAGAATAACAAGGGAAAAAAAAAATCCCAAGACCAAGTGTCCACTTATCCTAAAAAATGACAAGTTTATGTTGATTTAACTTAAATGCTTTTGTGTCCTAAATGATAAGAAACACATGTATAAGCTACATTCACCTTCATAGGGTTTTCATCGTATGTTGGAGTTCCCAAGTCCATCTCAGCTTCATGCTCAAGATTGGCATCATCTCCTGGACTTTCCCACGTAGGAGGATCCCACTGAGTCTGCCTAGATGAAGAAAAAAACAGCCATGCTGTCATACCAGAAAACAGCAATCTCTGGCACAGGTATTTGTTCCTGTATATATACAAAAAATACAATATGCAACAGACATAGACTAAGTCAGGTCCATGAGACGCAGAGAGTCTTTGATATTTTCCCATTGGCAATGGTTCTATCCTAGAGACATACCCCCTCATTATTTAACCCGTTACATATCTATAGTCAATGATGTGGCAAGATCTGTTGGATATTGAAGAGAACAGTAAAACCAAACATCCTATCTATTTCTCACCTGGTTTTTAATGTCCTTAAAATCAGATTCAGAAAAACCTAAAATGTACATGGGGTACCCGTGCCTGCTTATACCAGCCTTCTCTTCTCTATAGGTGATCAATTAGTGGTTATACCTAACACATAATTGAAGCATGAGCATAATAAAATAAATACAAAGCACTCTTCGCAATCCTTAACCATGTCAGAAAATTATTCTTTGCTTTAAGAGCCTTCTTGTTTATAGTTGTGCCCCTTTGGTTTAATGACCAATAACATGAAAAAGATGTACAGGTTAAAAACTTATGCTCTCTGGGCCTCCCTGGTGGCGCAGCGGTTGAGCGCTGGGTTGCGAAGCTGCCCGCAGACTGCAGCGCTGGTTCGATCCCCGGCTGCTCCCTGGCCACTGGAGAAGGGTCCCACATGGCGCGCAGACCTCTCCAGCCGCCCGCTGCTCCCCTCAGCAGTGTACTTCGGTCCTTCTGCCTGCTCTGCTCCCCGCTCTGGCTCTGGTGAATTCTCTCACCCTCCCGTGCTTCTGACTGTACCCAGTGCTTGTATAAATAAATAAATCTTAAAAAAACAAAACAAAACAAAAAAAACAACTTATGCTCTCTGATAAAAATATTCTTTTTCTTTTTTTTTCTTTTTCTTTTTTTTGTGGGACCCTCGCCATTGGCCGGGGAACGAACTGGCGCTGCAGAGGCTGCACTCAACCGCTGCGCCACCAGGGGAGGACCTCTGCTAAAAATAATCTTAACTGACACAAAAAGAAGAGATCAGTCATGTTAACTCATTTTATGTTTATAGCTGTTTTGAAAATAATAGGTAAATATTTTCTCTCCCTAGACATGTGAGGTAACAAGAAAATTCATGTTCAGGAAGTCTGAAGTCAACAGTCACAGGGAATGTGATAAAGGGAGAATCACTGAAAATGTCAAAAGCCTCAGAGAGGCTAGCAATATATCTGGGATATCAATCCTGTCGTCTGCTTTCCTACCACTATCTGTAGTCAGCAACATTAAAGACACTTGGTGTAAACCAGTTTTGTGGATGATTATGAAAAAAGGTTTACCTCTGATCAATGGAACTAATTTAAAAAGTGGGTTACAGATTTCTACTATAATCAAAAACTATTACAAGCAGTATGGGTTTTATTATGGAAAGTGAACAAAGAAGGAACTATAATGTTCTTAGGGTGCTAAAGAAAATCTAGGGGGGGGAAACATGGGAAAGGCACACATATAAATAAGAAACACAACCTTCTTTATTTTGGATAAGTGGCAGTTTTGTGGGTTGTTTTTTTTTTTAATTTTCTGTGGTGATACTTATAAGCTTGCCATGGGATTAGGAAAAACTTTCTAGTTAAATTTGCAGACCCTGGTTTTAAAAATTACTATATTTTCAGTCAGCAACATGACAGTTTATTTTTTAAAATAGTTAAATCTATTTATTTTCTTATATTATTATTCATTTTTGTACAATATTTGATTTCTCCTCTCAGGTGTAGATCCAGTAGTTCTCCCACAACCATAGTACCCTGTTCTCTTCCCTCCCCTGTTTTGACACCAACCTCACCCCTGTCCCTGCTGTATTCCTCAGATCTATTGTCAGCTTGCAAGTTTACGACAGGTTGTTTTATAAAGGTATTTTTATGGGAGTAAGGAAGGTCTTTCTCAACAGAAAGCACAAAAGGAAAGGATTTGATTGTATAAAATTTTAAACTTCTTGGGGCCTCCCTGGTGGTGCAAGGGGTTAAGCACCACACTATGAAGCAATCTGCAGCCACTGCAGCACGAGTTCGATCCCCAGCCGGCCAGGGAGCAACTCACATGGCACAGCAGACCTCTCCTGACTCACCTGCTGCTCCCCTCAGCAGTGTACTTCGGTCAATCTGCCTGTTCTGTTGCCCACTCTGTCTCTGGTGAATCCTCTCACCCCCCACCCCGCCCCCCGCATCTCTGGCTTGTACCCTAGCTCTTGTATGCATAAATAAATATAATTTCTAAAAAAAAATTTTTAAACTTCTTTATGTCACAAGACATTACAAACAAACAAGTATTTTCAATACCCTTGATATAGAGTTCTAACAATGCTGACAAGAAAATGGGAAGATGGGGCCTCCCTGGTGGCCTAGGGGTTAAGTCACAGTGCTATCACTGCGATGGTCCACTGCGAAGGCCTGAGTTTCAATCCCCAGCCAGGGAGCTGACCCACCTATGGTGTAGCAGACCTCCCTTGTCTCACCCACTGCTCCCCTTAGCAGCATATTTCAGTAAACCTGCCTGTTCTGCCCCCAGTTCTTCTATGCAAAAATAAATAAAATCCTTTTTTTAAAAATGGAAGATGGGCCTCCCTGGTGGCGCAAGGGGTTAAGATGCAACCTGTGAAGCTATCTGCAGCCTCTGCATCATGAGTTCAATCCCAGGCCGGCCAGGGAGCAACACACATGGTGCAGCAGACCTCTCCTGATTCGCCCATTGCTCCCCTCAGCAGTGTGCTTCGGTCAGTCTGCCTGTTCTGTTCCCTGTTATCTCTGGTGAATCCTCTCACCCTCCACACCTCTGGCCTGTATCCCAGCTCTTGTACACATAAATAAATAAATCTTTAAAAATAAATAAATAAATAAATAATGGAAGATGACTAAAATAAGCAATTCGTAGATGATACAAATGGTCAATAATCTAAAGGTGTTTCATGTCAACAATAAAAGAACTAGAAATGAAACTAGAGATGGAACTTACCAGAGTAAAAGAATCTATAAGAAGAAAAAGGCACTTTTGTGTACACTATTTTGTGAGATTCTAAATTGGTTCAAATCTTTTATTTTTTTATTTTTTTTTTTTTTTATAGAGGCATGTTTTTTTATTTATTTATTTATTTGTTCGTTTGTTTCGTTTATACATGCACTGGGTACAGTCAGAAGCGCGGGAGGGTGAGAGAATTCGCCAGAGCAGGGAGCAGAGCAGGCAGAAGGACCGAAGTACACTGCTGAGGGGAGCAGCGGGTGGCAGGAGAGGTCTGCGCACCATGTGGGACCCTCCTCTGGTGGCCGGGGAGCAGCCGGGAATCGAACCGGCGCTGCAGAGGCTGCGGGCAGCCTCGCAACCCAGCGCTCAACCGCTGCGCCACCGGGGAGGCCCTGGTTCAAATCTTTTAATGGCATGCTGACAGTATTTATCAATTTAAAATGTGTATCTGGGCCTCCGCGGTGGTGCAGCGGTTGAGCGCTGGGTTGCGAAGCTGCCCTCAGCCTCTGCAGCGCCGGTTCGATCCCCAGCTGCTCCCTGGCCACTGGAGGAGGGTCCCACATGGCGTGCAGACCTCTCCAGCCGCCTGCTGCTCCCCTCACCAGTGTACTTCCGTCCATCTGCCTGCTCTGCTCCCCGCTCTGGCTCTGGTGAATTCTCTCACCCTCCCAAGCTTCTGACTGTACCCAGTGCTTGTATAAATAAATAAATAAACCCTTTAAAAATAAATAAATAAATAAATAAAGTAGAATCTGTATCTATTATAAAGATTATTTATTTATTTACACAAGAACCAGGGTACAGGCCAGATGCGCGGGACGGTGAGAGGATTCACCAGAGACAGAGCGGGGAACAGAACAGGCAGACTGAATGAAATACACTGCTGAGGGGAGCAGCGGGGGAGACAGGAGAAGTCTGCCACACCATGTGGAACCCTCACCGGCTGGCTGGGATTGTACCAGCTGCAGACAGCTTCACAGCGCTGCGCTAAAACGCCTGCGCCACCAGGGAAGGCCCAAAATGTGTATCTATTTTGACCAATAATTGCATTTCTAAGAAGCTACCTGAAGAAGGTAGTATGGTCAAAATATGCCCAAGGTTAGATTTCATATCAAATAGTGGAAATCCATCACTCAAGTGTGAATTGAATAAAATTTGGTACATCTATACAGGAGTATAAGAGTTGGTAAACTTTTTTCTATAAAGGTTCAGAAAGAAAATACTTCTCACCCTGTGGGTCACAAGGTCTCTGTCACAACTATTTCTCTCTGCCATTTGAATGTGAAAACATTCCTAGAAATTCCTAAATAAATGAATTGCAGTTATCTTCCAAAAAAAGCCTTATTTGCAAAAAACAACTATCCTAACAAGCAGTTTGCTGACCCTGGCAATAATGTGTAAATAAACATTAAAAATGATGCAGTTCTACATTAATTTATAGGGAAAGTTCTACAGGTCGGTAAATAAAGAAGACTACAAAACATGCACCCTAACAATTCACACAAGATTATATACTGATGAGTGCACATGTGCATGCAGGCACACAAACATATAAAGATATCTGTCTGAAAGATATATATTTTAAAATTCAAGAAAAAGAGAAATTGGGATTTTTTTTTTTTTTTGTGGGACCCTCGCCGGTGGCCAGGGAACGAACCGGTGCTACAGAGGCTGCGGGCAGCCTCTCAGCCCAGCACTCAACTGCTGCGCCACCAGGGGAGGCCCGATAAATTGGAATTATTTTATATGGCAGGAGTCAACATTAACTATGGCCCAAGGGCCAAATCTGGCCCACTGTCTGCTTTTGTAAATAGAGTCTATGTTTATGAATTGTCTATGACTACTTCACAGCAAAGGCAGTGATGTGTAATTGTGACAGAGATTGTTTGGCTGAAAAAAATGAAAATATTTATTTTTTGGCCTTTTACAGAAAACGGTTGATATCTATATATAGATATCAGGTTCCTGATATCTATAATGATAGATGAAGTCTATCATTTATTTCAACTCCTTAGTTTTCTCCAAAAGTGTTAGATGAAAAATACATCAAAACATAACTTAAAAGGACCAATATCTCTAAGGTATTAAAGATAGTGTTAAATATGTAATTCTAGAAATCCAGCAGCCCTTAAGCACAGTGGACAGTCAATAACAAGTCTGTATAATTGTAAAACTCCCCTTATGGTGGCAACTTCTTTAACCAACTGAAGCTGATTTGGGAATGTCCACACAGCCCCTCTTACCTTGTTATCACATGATAGTAGTAAATCTTCCCTTCTGGATCTCGGGCTGTCTTCCAGTTGGGAGGTAAGACAATGGTTTTTGGTTTGGGAGGGGAGGGAGGTGGCAGATCCAGAAGATTATTTGTCACAACCATTTCAGGCTAGAGAAGAAACACACACACATACAAACTCTTGATCAGTGACATCTCTTAATCTAGCTGAAAATGAAAAATATTCCACTTAAGCAATATGTAAAAATATACATCTACCTCTTTTTTTTTTTTAACCTCTTCTCTTGACTTTTTTTTTCCCCCTCTCTTCTTTTTTAAAGAAGAAAAGAAAGATATAATCTGGGAAATGATCAGGCACAGTATATATGAAGAAGTCTGGGAATCAGTCAGAAAACTGATGATTGATCCCAAGTTCACCATTCAAGACATCATACTAAAAAATATCCAGCAGTTAATTATCCAGAGCAATATTTTTTAGCCTTTTGGGGGGAAAAAAAAAGGCAATGCTAAATGGCAATATAGTGACATTAGGATACTAATTCAGTTCAATGGACTTTGGATATATCTCTATCTTAAAAAAAAAAAATCTGAAAAGCAGAAAGGACAGAATGTTAACATTTATCTATTACAGATTTTTCTGTATGTTTGAAACCTCATATCTCTATTTTTCAAAAACTCACATTTTAGAAAAACTTTAAAACCTTATAACCACTGTTAAGAACTGAATTGTATTTCCCCAAAATTCATATACTGAAGTCCTAAAACCCCAATGTAACTCTATTTGGAGACAGGTCCTTTAAAGAAATAACTAAGGTTAAAGTGAGGTCGGTAGGGTGGTGTCCCAGCACAATAGGACAAGTGTCCTTCTAAGAAGGAGACATGAGGGACCATGCACATAGAAAAGGTTATGTGAAAACAGTGAGAAAGCAGTCATCTGCCAGTCAAGGAAAGTTGGCTCAGGAAACACCAAACTTGCCAACACCTTGATCTTAAGACTTCCAGCCTCCAGAACTGTAAGATAACAAATTTCTATTTTTAAACCACTAAGTCAGTGGTTTTGTTACAACAGCTCCAGTAGACTAACAATACAATCACTATAAAAATGTATATACCCTTATTGTCTATTTTATGTAAGTCAACTAAAAAATAATTTTACCAGCTTTAGCTTTGAGCAGTTAAAGTGGAACTTGAGATCCCCAGCTCATATAAATGAGGAGAATTTTAAATAAACATAAGTCTCTGAGCACCACTGCTTTGGGTATGTTCCACTTAACCCCTACTTCAAGTAGATGCCCCCTGATGGGCCCTGATTAAATCCCTCCATTTCATAGCCCTCTATCTAGTTCTGAATTTCTTTCTTTCTTTCTTTTTTTTTTGGTGGGACCCTTGCCGGCGGCCGGGGAATGAACCGGCGCTGCAGAGACTGCAGGCAGCCTCGCAGCCCAGCGCTCAACTGCTGCGCCACCAGGGGAGGCCCTATCTAGTCCTGAATTTCTGTGTCACTTAAGAGTAGTCTAAATCATTGGCTACTAAATAATTCCCCCACTTGGGAATGATTCTTTTCTTTCTCAAACACTTAACATTTAGGGCACTAAATCCTGACTACTTTTAGTATTACTCATTGTGAGCTTCAATTCTCTTATTGGAATGTCAGATTTTAAAGAAGAATGGAATCTTATTCGTATTTGTATTCAAAATGTCAAGAAGAGTCCAATTTATAGACCTCAAATACCTGCTGTAAATATACATTGCCTAATTTCCCGGTTGTTTAAAGTGCAGTCTTTTTACTTAGTTACTGCCACTATCTATCTTACTGGTCTAAAGTCATCATCACGTGCTGGATTGCTGGATTCCTGACAATACAGGAATTGCCAGTATTCTAAATTGCTAATTTGACTGTGTTTTTCTCCTCTTTAACTGATTTTAATGCCAACCTCCTATTTCCAACTGCATCCAAACAACACTCTATCAAGAATTCCCCCATAGGGGCCTCCCTGGTGGTGCAAGGGGTTAAGCACAGCACTGTGAAAGTATCCACAGCTCTGCAGTATGAGTTCGATTCCCAGCCAGCCAGGGAGCTACCCACATGGCGCAGCAGACCTCTCCTGTCTTGCCCACTGCTCCCCTCAGTAGTGTATTTCAGTCAATCTGCCTGTTCTGTTCCCCACTCTGTCTCTAATGAATCCTCTCAAACCCCGCACCTCTGGCCTGTACCTGTATGCATAACTAAATAACTCTTAAAAGACTTACCCCATATCCTACATACGTTGGAGAATACCGAAAGTTTCTCTTGATACATATACTGTACAACATGCATAATGAAGTATAGCATTTAATTCTATACCCCTAGTCCATGGTATCAAATATAGTATCATATTCTAGGACTCCATAAACAGTAAGTTAGAAAACAATTACTTTAGAAATTCATAGCAAAAATATAAAGATACAAGTCCGTCAGTTTCAATGCAAATAAAAGAATCACAGAAGCAAAATATACAACTATTAACATAGCTGTAAATTCCACAATATTTTTTTTAAAAAATTGACAAAACAATTGAATAGTACTCCCTCAGGGTATCTATACATTTGAGTGAAACTGGTGACTAAGAAAAATTAAAACAACACTGAAAAATAAAAATCCAAAACCAAACTGGAAAAAAAATTAATCTTCTAAACTTAAGGCAGGCAATCCATGAGTTTTATCAAATGAAATATTTCTTACTGGCTGTAAGGGCTGAGGCTGCCCTGGTGCAACTATTGTAGTCACAGCTGCAGTTGGTTGTACCACCACTCCTTGTGGATGAGCTGTGAAAATCTGTTGTCCCTGGATGTACTGAAGACTTGGCTGGGCATAACTCTAAAGATAAAATGAAAAGATTCACAGTTTACACTTTTCTAGCTCTAATAAAGCAGTCATTGACTTGTAAATTGGCATAATCTTACTGGAAGATACATCTATTTAAAAATTTTTTTTTTTTACTTTTAGTATGAATATTCGAGTACAACTGTGTAAAACAATCTTTTGTTTCAAATACAAGTTTTTTTTTTTTTTAAGGATAGGTTTTGTAATTTTTTTTTTTAAGATTCATTTATTTATATAAGAACTGAGGTACAGTCAGAGGCACAGGAGGGTGAGAAAATTCACCAGAGACAGAGCATGGAGCAGAACAGGCAGACAGACCGAAGACACTGCTGAGGGGAACAGCAGGAGAGGCAGGAGAGGTCTGCCCCATTACGTGGGTTTCTCCCTGGCAGGCCGGGAATCAAACCCACACTCCAGAAGCTGTGGACAGCTTCTCAGCATGGTGCTCAACCCACTGCACCACTGGGGAGGTCCCACAAATACAAATTTCTTTTTTGAATAACTCCTAATCATTTACTTACTTGGTCAAAAGAAAACAGGTAACATTTTTTGGGGAAAGGGGAAGGGTTCATGAAAGCTATCAAATTGTTTGGCTTCCAATGAGACTGGAAAAATCAACTGAAGTGTTGTTCTTAGGATATCTACTACTTTTATCTGAGTCTTTTTATTATTAACTCCTAATTACTAACAAGTTGTTTTAACCAAAAAAGGTCAAAGGTAATGATTCTAAAGATAGTAAACAACTAAAGATAGACCTCTCCTGCCACCCGCTTTTCCCCTCAGCAGTGTACTTGTCACTCTGCCTGTTCTGCTCCCCACTCTGGCTCTGGTGAATTCTCTCACCCTCCCGCGCTTCTCTGACTGTACACAGTGCTTGTATAAATAAATAAATCTTAAAAAAAAAAAAAGTTCTTAAAAAAGTAAGAACTATCTTTAGTTCTTACTAAAGATAGTAAGAACATGATTACACTAAAGATAGTAAGAACATGATCGAATTTTAAACTAGTTTATTAACTTTTGCTAACATAATTCTTTTCAAGAGAGACTCAGGATACTTCAGTGTACTTGAAATTATTACCATACACTAATTTATACAAGAAAGATTTTTTACATGTTATTTCATTAAGTTCTGACTACCACTAGAGATGGGTTACTTCCCTCATCTGGAGTTACAAAAGAAATAAATATCATGATCAAACCTACAATGGAATTATTTCTCATTAATATAAAAATTGCTTTAAAAAAAAAAAAAAAAAAAGAGCTAACAAGAAGCCCTGAAAAACAATCTTACTGTTTTAAGAGGTAATGCTATCAAGGAGCTACGCAGTAGATAGGTATCCTGTATTTAAGGGCAGATTTTGATCTTATGGACTGAAATTCTACCTAGTACAATGATTCATAAGCACTATGACAGTCAAAATGCAAAATATAATAATGCCAAACAATACCAGCAAAGATCTAAAAAGTCTGAAAAGGCCAATGTAGCCATCTGAGAGATTTCTAGATGAGTTATTACTGAAGGGACACAGACAAAAGGAGAAGAGGAAGAATACAATACTTGATTCAGCATAGTGGAAGAGCGAACAACACAGATCATATTCATTGTCAATACAGAATAATCAAAATAGTACCACAAAATCTGAGAGAAAAATGTATACATTAGAACTGCATTCATCTCTGGGCATTTGGGACCAACATGAGAAATCTGTGCAACATCAAATACTCTGTAGAAACAAGTATTATCTCTCTACCTTTTTTTTTTTTTAAAGATTTATTTATTTATACAAGCACTGGGTACAGTCAGAAGGGCGGGAGGGTGAGAGAATTCACCAGAGACAGAGTGGAGAGCAGAACAGGCAGAGTGACGAAGTACACTGCTGAGGGGAGCAGCGGGCGGCAGGAAAGGTCTGCGTGCCATGTGGGACCCTTGCCAGTGGCTGGGGATCGAACTGGCACTGCAGAGGCTAAGGGCAGCTTCGCAACCCAGCGCTCAACCGCTGCGCCACTGGGGAGGCCCTTATCTCTCTACTTAATCTTGTCCCAAATCCTATAATCTGGTTAAATCGAAAACTTTATTACACTAATGTTATCTATTCCCCAGGTAAAAATGAATCAAGAGACCAGCACAAAATAAGATATTAGCAACAAAGATCAAATAGTATTTAATAAAAAATTAGAGTATACTCTAAAAAGGGAAGTATAAATAATTCTTAAAATACTTCTTTAACTTTGATAAAGTAAACCATGGAACAAAATATAACTAACTGGGCTCTATTCTATGATCACCAATTTATTTGGAAATGAGTGTCCAAGAGCCCTGACACACAGAAGGAAGCAGTCTTCGAAAATGGATACAATAAGCAAGTTATTATGCATGTGGTGATGAGGGTGGTGGAAGAGATTAGGAGGGGGCTAAAGCGTCTGTGCTGGTAATCCTGATTTTAAGCAGAAATAGTTTCTGGGAGGCTGAAGAAGAGAGTAAACTTGGGCCTCCCATCTGGGGCAGCAGGTTGAGCGCTATGCTGTGAGGCTGTCCGCAGCCTCTGCAGCGTGGGTTCGATTCCCCGCCAGCCAGGGAGATACTACACATGGCGCGGCAAACCTCTCCTGTCTCACCTGCTGCTCCCCTCAACAGTGTTTTTGGTCCTTCTGCCTGTTCTGCTCCCCACTCTGTCTCTGGTGAATTCTCTCACCCTCTCTTGCCTCTGGTCTGTACCCCAGTTCTTGTATAAATAAATAAATCTTTAAAAAAAAAGAGTAAAGTGATAAATTGTAACTCTCTGAATCCACAATGCTCAGCACTAGATACTGTTTTACAGGTGAAATTTGGTCTCAAACAAAACAGGCCTCAAGGTCTCCTCCGGGAGGTCAGATCTTTGGGCCAACACCAGATAGATGATCTTCATTCTCTGTATCTAACAGCTGGTTATGTTACTACTCTCTCAGTGTTAAAGCAATTGTAATTAAACCTTTAAGGCATATGGTACATTAAATCTATCATTATTAATATTCATCATGTTATATAAACCTCAACTACTCTGAGGCATTCTGCTCATAATATAGATGAGAAAAACTACAACTGAAGAATATGGGTGCCAGTCTCCAGAACATATAGTAAATGATGGACTAGGACTCAAGTCCAACATCATCTCTGATCAAATTATCTCATAGAAAAGGGGAGGATAGTCTGAACCATCCTAGTTCATTTACCTACTACTCTAGTACACACAAAGTGGACAGCGGGGGGGGGGGGGGGAGGGTTATCAACAAATAACTCATCGGTAGGAACAGACTAGAAAACTGGATGTAAGTAAAAATGTGACACTTAAGTCTTAGGACTTAGAAATCTTTTGCCACTGGGATGGAAATCATCTTGAACTTGTGCCTATATATTTTTTTTCCAATAAAACTCATACATTGGGCCTCCCTGGTGGTGAAAGGGGTTAAGTCTCAGCACTATGAAGCAATCTGCAGCCACTGCAGCATGAGTTCAATTCCCAGTCAGGGAGCTAACCTACATGGCACAGCAGACCTCTCCTGTCTTGCCCACTGCTCCACTCAGCAGTGCATTCCAGTGGGTTTGCCTGTTCTGCTCGCCACTCTGTCTTTGATGAATCCTCTCACCCTCCTGCACCTCTGGCCTACACCCCAGCTCTTGTATGCATAAATAAATAAATCTTTAAAAAAACCAAAAGGACAATCATATGACTAGAGAGCTGTTGTTTAGACTCTACTACCCAGATTAAAACACACACATAGGGAATAAGAAGGGGAAGAAGCAGACCATTTTTCTTGTATCTGTGATACACATTTTCAGGGAAAAACAAAACTAATGGCTTGGTTCAGTAAGAATATGGCAAGACACAGCAGACATTACCTAAGAAATTTGTTTAAGATCCTTAACACATTCTATAGGAGGTAGAATTTAACATACACAAAAAAAATTTTAAAAAGCATATATTAAAATAAAAATACATATATTAAAATAAAATATCTGATGACAATGTCCATTTTCTTATCAGCCTTACTTATTAGCAATATAACATTTGTTTAAAGCCAAACATGACAAGGAAAAAAAACACACACACAAAAATAATTATAATGTTCAGTGTAGTACTATTTGTAAGAAAAATAACTTTCAATTTAACTGATTACCTGAGGAAAATGACCTCATAAGCAAATCGGATATTAGTCACTAAGATGTACATGTTTATACACACAAATAAAAACACAGTAACTCAGAAAAATGTCTAAGAATCATGGTAAGTAGGAAAACATGGAATAAAACCCTTCAAGTTTTCAATATTACAAATTCATAAGATAGATAAGCATGTGATTCGGGAGATCAAAAACATGAAAGCAGTTAACAGAGTTAAGGTTTTGAGAGTTAAAATAGGACACTTTGTCAAGGCCATGTGAATAAAATTTTGAATCACCTTCATCACAAAAATACTAATAAAAAATTATTCATCAATACTATAAGTAATGTGGACAGGTGACATCCTTGCGAGACTCTACCATCCACAATAATTCACCTTTAATGAGTGATGAAGACTAATGGGAGAGATACAGGAATACAGTGAGGATATTTTGAAATGTAGATTCAGTATATTTTTAGTCTTTAAATTTAACATTACTATTTATTACCATAGTAATATCCCAAGGGTCAATGTATCACACTCAATCTGACAAACTTTGTGATAAATGTAGGGTATAAAAACACAATATAAAAGCTGGGTCTACAGTAAGAAAAGGGCAAGTCATCTCTGAACTCAATTACCATGATAAAAGGTTCTCCTGATTGGGACATAGAAAAATGAACTGTATATGATTTATTGCCTATAAGCAAAAAGGAAAAGAGTAATCCAAAAATCAGTCCCTCTCAGTTAAAAAAAAAAAAGGCCAGTCATCGACCATGTAAGTAACTGGAAAGTGACTCTCAATCTCATGTTTAATCTTCAGATAACTATGATTCTGGCTAATAGTTTGATTATAATTTCATAAAGGACTCTTGTTTGAGAAATATCTGGCTAAGCTGCTTCTTAATTCCTGACCCACAGAAACTGAGATGTAAATGTAATTGTCAGATGTAAATTGACAATTTTTGGAGGAATTTGTTATACAATAATAGATAACTAGTGTATGTGGAAATTGATCAATATATAAAAGTGAACCATGGCAGGAATTCCCCCTTCCATCAGATTTAACATTCCATAAACAGAATGTAAGACAGACAAAAAAGTTTCAAAATTACCTGTACAATCGGTGGAGTTGTCTGTGAATAGGGTGATGTCACACCATAGACAGTTGGACATGTCTGTCCTTGATAATATATGGTTGCTTGAGACTGTGCAGGAGAATACTGCTGCTGTACACTGACAGACTGTTGGTTTGAATCCCAAACTCCATAATTCTGTCCCTGGACCGGGCCTGGGGCCGGCACTGGTAAGACAGCAACACTGGAGTCCTGATGTACTACACCATCACTTTGGGCCACGTACTGTGAACTGGAAACTTCCACAGGGGTTGTTACGTGTGGTACCACTGGCACAGGTGGAGGTGCAGCAAGGGGTTCTGTAGAATGTCCCACCATGGGTTGAGCATGATCATAAGGAGCAGGAGAACACACAGGGTCCATACTGGGTGTGGGCAGGAGCACCTTCCCAGCATTAGGGTTGCTGGGATCCACATAGGCCTGCATGGGATAACCTGGTGGGTAACCAGCAAAGGGGTGGTGGGGGGCATTGTAGCCAAGAGAGTCATAGGGCAGTGGAGATGTCATTCCCAGGTTCTGCATCTGTTGCTGCTGTTTCTGAGCCTCCCGTTGAGCTACCTCTTGCTCAAATAACTTCCGACGCTCCTCTGTAGAGAGTTTATTGCGATCTTTAATTCGTACTTTCTTTTTAGAAGTTGGTGTATCATATCTACAAAGGAAACAGTAAGAGGACCACAAAGAGTTTTCCCCCAAATCATAGACATAATCAAATAACTAATAAACGTTATGCCACTGATTAATAAGCCATAAACCACATCAAATCCAATTTGGCAGTAGATAAAAATCATACTCAAAGTATTTAAAGTGTCTTGCAGATAGAAGAATCCCAAGGAATTAAATACTTAAGATAAAAAGAGTAATTCCATACTAATTCTCAGATTGTAGAACTTCAAACTGAAGATACTTATATATCCCTACACAGATTCTTCTTTACAGTTGAGGACAGTTCTATAACTACAAAATCTAAAATTAAAACAAAATCCCAAATATACGAATAAAAGTTACAAAATCTGATGTATGTTATAAATGTTTGTAGTCAGGCAACTATCACTGATAGATAAGTGAAAGATAAGCATGTACATATAAAAATATGGGGAGTTATAATCACATACTCTTCTCTTTGGAACAGCATATATATCTTACTGCTAAGTCTAACACCCTATGACAGTTTTGACATATATCCCAAATAGATCTATAAGTTTCTTATCTATCAGTGATAGATAAGAACATGGATGAATTTCATGTGCAATATATTAAGTGAAATACTTAATGTGTACGTATATGTGTGTGTAGTGTATGATATATATATATGACATTCTAGAAGAGACAAAAATCAAGGGTCAGAGAGCAGGGACTACGGATAGAAAGGGACTGTCTACTAAGAGACATAGAGAATTTTTTTGAGGTGATGGAAGTGTTTTATCTCATGGGTGTGATGGTGGTTACATAATTGTACATTTGACCAAAGTTATCAAAATATACATATTTGATGTATTTGTATATACATCAAAATATTGTAATTATCTAATCTGATTAGCTAAAGCGGATTTAAAAACTGATGGTGAGCAATGTAAACAAAAATAGTTAATAAGACTTTTTAATATTATGAACTCCACAAAAGAACCCTTTTAAAGGAAGGTCTAAGAGAAAAAGGAAAAGAAATTAGTAAATGTAAATAGCTAAAATTATTACCTTGTGTTCCCATTAAAAAATTAACAACTAATAGGAGGTACAAAAAGGAATGATACTACTAGACAAAGATAGCATACAAATTGGGGAGGCTGAATAAGGTTAATTTTAGTGTCTTAAATTCAGAATGGTTAGACTGTATTGACTGAAACAACCAGTTATAGAAATGCCACAAAGGATTAAACTGCATTATTAAAAGAGATACAAAAGCAGTTACCTTACAGGAAAATTTATGTCCTGAAACACTTTTATTACAACAGAAAAACGGTGAAAATTAATGAGCTAAGAATCCCAAATTCAAATTGAGAAATTTAAAAAGATAAAATAAATCTTAAAAAGCAGAAGGAATAAAAACACAAGTAGAAAACATTAACAAAATAAAAAATGCTATCATACTATGATTTGTATTGGAAGTATTATTAGCAAAATAACAGTAAGGCATGAGGATTAAAAAGCAAAACCAAAACAAATTCATACGACACGTACTGCTGACAGATAAAAAAGGGCAAAACTCCCTGAACTATTCAAAGTTAGTAAGAGATTCGTATATCATTAAACATGAGATTAATACAGTAAAGTCAACTGCAAATCTAAATACCAGCAATAAATTAAAATTTTACAAGAAATTAAGGTCCTTAGAAATAAATGCACCAAAAGATATCCAAGTCTTTCTGGAGAAAATTATAAACAGAGAGGTTAAAGAAAATCTTTCTTTATTAAATAAATATAAAAGAAAACCTAACTAGACAGAAAAATGCTCAAATACACAATTTGAATATGGGAATGCAAATATTCAAAACTGTAACGATGTCAAGACCCACAGAATCATCTTTGGTGGGGAAGGGTAGTAGGGGAACTTGAGTCGATAGAAGGGAGGGGAGAAACTGGAAACACAGATTCCAAGGAAGAACACAAGTCTGAGAAAAGAACAAGACATACCAGAAAATCAAGTAGTGCCCTGTCTTACTTGCTATCAACATTTAATTAATATAAGCGACAGTCATTGCCAGTCCAGAAACAGATCTTCCCATAATATATGAAAACCAACTGAAGAGAGGTCACACTACAGAGCAATGGAGAAAGGATAGGTTTCAAGTAAATGGTGCTAAGATAATTGGTTTATTCACTGAGAAAAAAATGAAACCAGATCCCTAGCTTTGTAACATAGAGGAAAAATTAATATCAGATGGTTAAGAATTTTTAAAAATTTAAATTCTTTTTCTTTAAGGAAAAAAAGAGACTAGCATTACAATCTCAAAGACAGTGAAGAATTTCTTAAAACACAGCGAGCACTCATCAAAGGAAGCACAGAAAATATGATACATTCAAACACACTATAATTAATAAATTCTGTACATCAAAAGGCACAGAAAGAGTTGAAACACAAGCCAGAAACTGGGGGGAAAAAATTTGCAAAAATTATCACCAAAACACATATTTAGAATGTATATTAAGAATTCCTTAAACTCAAAAAGACAATAAATGAATAATAAATAAAATGACACCTCACAGAAGAGAATAAAATAATCCCCAAAATATAACAAGATGTTCAATCTATTTGGTAACTAGGGGAATGCAAATTAAAACCTTGTTGAGTTACTATTATATACTCAGTACCAAATTTATAAAATTATGACATTATATGAATACTGTATCTCATATCTTTTTATAAGTAAATTTAATTTAAAAAGAACTTCTCTGGAATAAATGCTTTCTAGTACTTACAATGACTATTTGGCCAGTTTTTCTACCAGTATGACAAAGAAAGCCCCTGACACAGATCAATGAGCATTCTCACTGGTATGACACGATTCATATGAAGAGTTATCTCTACCAGCCCCACTCCCCATTAAAGAACAAATTTCATTTTACCCAAATAGCATTTAAATGTTATCAAGTAGAAACTATTTAAGTACCAAAAATCTGTTAGTCTTCACAACTATTATTATTGTCAAAAGAGACAGAGACACACAAGGTGGAGGGCAGGGAAAGGAGGGAATGGGGTCAAAATAAGAGGGTTGCAATTGTATGGGGAATATAAAAATAAAAAAAAATTTTAGAATATTCACTTAAAATAAATAAATAAATAGTAAAAAAAAAAAAAAAAACCAGAGAGAGAGAGAGACTGTCTCAATATTTCAGTATCGTTTTATACTCACTCACCAAGAGAAGATATTTACTCCAAAAGCTTTGTGCTCAAACTCAGAAGTATGTCTTGGGTACTTTCAGACTTGCTCAGAAAAGAGTAACTCAACACAGGGCACTTACCTGTCATCAGGTCTTTTTGTTCCCCGCTCATAGGCAGAAGAGGGTGGTGAGAGGGAGCCCCTTCGTTTCCTTTTCTCTTTATTTTGAGTTTGTTTGTCTGGGTCTCTCTCTCTTGACCTGTTAGGAGTCTTTGGAGCAGCTGTTTGATCTCTGAAGCCAATAGCATCCCTTCCTCGTTCAGTTACTGAGGGAAAAGCATTTTTTAAATTTTACTTAGGACACTTTCCTCCATGCTGACAGTACATCAACTGTGTAATAAAAATTCTATCCAACAAATGAATCTATGAACTCCTCTCTCATCTACCCTGAATGTAGATGAGACACAAGTCTTGTATGTCTGTGAACTCTACTTTCTAAAAATCTCTTCCATGAATGTCCTTTCTTACTCCCTGGCCCACCCACCCTGCCAAAACCTCAGTCCAAGCATCCAATATTTCTAACAAGTTCTGTGGAACACATGCATGCAAAATATTCCCGTTCCCTTTGGCAAAGCAGTCTGCTTGTCAGTTTAGAATGTAAAAGCCTTCTACAATCCCTGAAACCCTGCATATTTACAATTTATAGACAATCAGCCTGGCATGATAAGCATGAAAACCTTAGTAGGAAAAGTTTAATTAAAAAAAAAAAAAGCCAGTAGACAACTTTTTACGAACTACATTTCAAAAGGAAAATATTTCAGAGACAGGCAATAACAGGTAATTAACCCAGAAAATTATGAAAGTCAGAGAGCTACATCTTTTAAAAAATTTAATGTCCTACTGAAAGATGGTATTACTAATCTTCTTCATTAGTCTCTACCTAGAATGGTCTTGACTCAATTCCATTGCTACAGCTCCCAAAAACTGTCCTAGTACTACTTTTCAATGACCATGCCTTCTAGTTTCTCATTTCCTTAAAAAATCTAAATTCAACCACTAAATTTCAGCATAAATTCACTGGCATTAATTTCTACTGTTTGTATGTTAGAAATACTGCTACCTGATTAACCAGACTATTCTCTTCTTGAGGGAAGAATTTCTTGTATTTTTTTTTTAAAGATTTATTTATTTATGCATGTAAGAATTGGGGTGCAGGCCAGAGGTGTGGGGGTGAGAGGATTCACAAGGGACAGAGTGGGGAATAGAACAGGCAGATTGACTGAAAATGCACTGCTGAGGGGAGCAGCAGGCAAGTCAGGAGAGGTCTGCTGCACCATGTGGGCAGCTCCCTGGCTGGGGATCGAACACTTGTGGCTGCAAATAGCTCCATAGGCTGCATCCTAACCCCTTGTGCCACCAGGGAGGGCCCTCTTACATCTTTAAAATAAATATCCCTTAGCCAAAGCAGATTTTCAATAAACATTAACTGGTTTTTCATTTTCTCATCTCAGAAAAATATGCAATCAGTTGTTTCCTCCCTAGTAATAGGGTTATTAGGCTTACACAAGCCATTCTTCCAGTTCTTTTTAGTTGGCCAAAAGCTCCATTTATTGGCAGAACAGTTACTAATATATATAGCCATTTATGAGCATTTTTTAGTGAGAAGCTAAATGAACTCATCTACATCACATGCTAGGAGAAAATGCCATATAAGGAAAACAACTGTTTCAGCTCACAAGGTGTTAGTACAACCACCTTCTGTGTAGTACTATTATCTTCATTTCATCTGAACCCACTCACGATTACTCTCAAACCAGGTTCCTTGCCCTGGTGTTAATTTCCTTAAAATGTGGTTATTTCTCCACTATATCCTGGCAAAGAACAGGAAACCACACCAACACTTCATATTCTGACTGTGCCTTAGAATATGTGAGGCAGAGGGCCTTCCTGGTGGCGCAGCGGTTGAGCGCTGGGTTGCGAAGCTGCCCGCAGCCTCTGCAGCACCGGTTCGATCCCCGGCTGCTCCCCGGCCACCGGAAGAGGGTCTCGCATGGCACGCAGACCTCTCCTGCCGCCCGCTGCTCCCCTCAGCAGTGTCTTCAGTCCTTCTGCCTGTTCTGCTCCCCACTCTGGCTCTGGTGAATTCTCTCACCCTCCCAAGCTTCTGACTGTACCCAGTGCTTGTATAAATAAATAAATATTAAAAAAAAAAAAAAAAAAGAGTATGTGAGGCAGAGAAGCCATCCTATTTTATTCAGGCTGATTTTCTCCCATTATAAAATGAAGGTAAAGCAAGATTATATACTTCCCAAATTATTTCAGCATTCTTTTTAATTTTAATTTTGAAAGGTATAAGAAGTTTTTAAACTGCTTAACATTTAGAAACCAGGCTTGAATTACAAACATTATTTTATTCTAAAAGCTTGAGGCTAAGGGGCGTGGGGGAGACCCATATATATGAGAGCGGGACTGAAGTTGGCACACAAAGGCTGCTTCCTGAAAAGATAATAAGCATCTATTATAGACCATGCCTCACACCTCTTAGAGGATTACACCAGACTAGGTATTTGTAAAATACTAGGAGAAAATGCTTGCACATGTTTAAGATTTGCCTATCTTGCTAATGATTTCAGTGGGCCCCAAGAAGTTAGCCTTTGATGACTGCCTCTGTAAGGGTACCATTGGTTTTACAATCAGTACTGCCCAACTCTGCCTTCTTTCTTATGCAAAGAATTTTTTTTGTAGCCATAAGTAGGATGTATGACTACAAAGATATTAAACCAGTAAAATTAAAAATATCCAAAAGATAAAACTATGATGCAAAGGATACCTCACAGGTTTTTAACAAATAGGTTTTAAGATTATAAAAAACTATTCATGCCATGAATAATCAAAAAGACCAAAACCACACTGATAACACCGGCTCCCTTACTCTATTTATATAGTAGGTCAGTGCTGGAGGGGCTGAAGAAGCCAACAGCCACCATCATTGCTTTATCTCTAAAGCAGCATGCTGGAAACATAAGGGATAGAACTCAGAAACCAAACTATAATAGCCACCCTATTATTTTTAATAGTGAATCTTTTTTCTAAAAAAGATTTATTTTATTTATTTATGTATATAAGAGCTGAGGTGGTGGCCAGAAGCATGGGGGGTGTGGAGGAATGAGGATTCACCAGAGACAGGGTGGGGAGCAAAGCAAGCAGATTTACTGAAATACACTGCTGAGGGGAGCAGTGGGACATGCTGTGCCATGTGGGTCAACTCCTAGGCTGGGGATCAAACTTGTGCTACAAGTGGCTGCTGACAGCGTCATAGTGTTGAGACTTAATCCCCTGCACCACCAGGGAGGCCCAATAGTGAATGTTAACCTCAGATTCCTTGAGGAAAGTTTTGAACTTTCTTCAGAAAAATGAAAGCACTCCAGGAATTTTACATATAAACATCTACAGATAAAAAATTTTACAAGACTAGGGCCTCCCTGGTGGCGCAGCGGTTGAACGCTAGGTTGCAAAGCTGCCCGCCGGCCTCTGCGGCGCCAGTATGATCCCCGGCTGCTCCCCAGCCACTGGAGGAGGGTCCCGCATGGCGCGCAGACCTCTCCTGCCGCCCGCTGCTCCCCTCAGCAGTGTACTTCGGTCCTTCTGCCTGCTCTGCTCCCCGCTCTGGCTCTGGTGAATTCTCTCACCCTCCCGCGCTTCTGACTGTACCTAGTGCTTGTATAAACAAACACCCAAACAAACAAATAAATAAATAAATAAAAATAAAACATGCCTCTATAAAAAAAATTTTTTTTACAAGACTTCTAAGAATACAGATTTTAGAATGTCAGCTGTAGAGGAACAAATGATATAAAGAAAATCTACTAAAAGCCATGACTTCTAAGAAAGCAATCCCAGTAGTAGAAGGGACATCTCCCTTGGCAAACCACATAGCTAAAGTTCTCAGGTACCCCTGTGCATTTCCAAAAGAATATCTGTAAAAGTTATGTACACAGAATATTTCTGAATACCTACTTGTGTTCTCCTTTTCAGTTTGACTTTTCTTTGGAATTCGATATACCTCCTGCAAAAAATAAACCAAAAGGGTTATTAGTGTGGAAGAGAAGTGATGGCTGCTTTGAAGATGACTGGTTTCACAGGGCAATAAAGAAATAGAAAGGAAATACTGGTATTTAATTAGTCTCCAAAATTTCACTGACACTCTGCTTTAAATAAGGATATATTCTGGTCCCTTAAAACTACAGACATGATATATATAAACCATATGACATCTATATTTAACACTTCTACCACGCTCATATGATATTAGTGAAATAGTAGACGACTAAGTTAACTGAGGCATATTTCTGGGTGAAATATGATTACTGACAATTTTAATTTCCATATGCCTTCTGCATATAAACTGAAGTCAACTAGAGTTCCTTTACTGAGCATATTAAGAACAAGTAGAGTATCTCACATATACCACACCTACTTAAGAGAAGAAAAGGTTAGTAGTAATACTGCTATATAAATAACACTTCAGAAAAATTTCATGTATAAAGAAATTCCATGCTATTCCTATTTCCCTATAAATGAAAAGCCTACTTGGCTAATGGCTAAACGCAATACCTATTTTCATATTGTTGCTATTTTAAAAAGGAAAGATAAACTTTAGATCACTACTGCTCTTGAAATAGCAATGTTAATATGCGACAAAACTTCACAAGAAATGTAAGCTATGTCTCTAAGCCTCAAGGTACCTTTACTTGCAGTGTGAATATAACACCTACAACCTGTTTTGTTTCCCAACAATCCCCCACTGTTCTAATCCATCAAGCTCTTGGGCATGATACTTCCTATCTAGTCACCTTGTTAATTAGGGGGAAATGGCAAACCCAAACATCCTCAATAGTACATCACATGATACTGTTATAGAGCAACCCCGATATTAAACGGGTTCCTGGCTGTGGGTCCTCACCCGCGCGCTTTAAAGGGACTTATGAATACTCCACTACAGACACACGCAAAAGGGTTAATAAAAGGTTTATTTACAAGAGAAAAAGAAATAAGGAAAATGTACAACTCAGGGAGAAAATAGGGAAATAAAGTCTTTAATGCGTCCTACCCGATCCGACGACCTGGAAACCCAAAGTCACTCTCCGAGCTGGCCGGACGCTGGCCGAGAGCCCAAAAATGGAGAGCACCCCAAAGCCCACGTGTCTGCCTTTTGTATCCACCTGGCTGCTTAACCCCACCCTCAGGTCCCAGCCACCTTCCCTTGGGTGGTGATGGGATTTGGAGTTCCCAGTGTCTTTGGCTTTGACCTGGGGTGGGGGTGGAGTCCACAAAGCCTATATGGAATTTGCTTTGGGACATCCTTTTCCCCCTAACAATACCCTCCCTTCAAAGAAATCTTGCAATACTAACCATACCTGTATGACCCAGTAATCCCATTTTTTAGGACTTGTACTCCCAGAAAATCAAACTCGTTCCACATAATTGTCGGTTCTAGCAATATTTATAAAAAACTATTCTGTGTGTCAGGCATCATGTTAAGCATTTCACACACATTACTTACTTTAGCTTCAAAACTATACTATGAAGTACTATTATCACCATTTTACAAATGGGAAAACTAAAAACTTAGCAACTTTCCCTAGGTTATGACAATATTAGATGATGTGATTTCAGAACACTTATCTTTTGTGCTAGATGACACAGGATATGGCTAACAGCATCACTTAAAGGAGTATGATAGTTTGGTGATTTACGAACAAATATAAGTAGGTAGCATCCTCCAGCCCTCCTAGCCTTTCTTTCTATGTAGGAATTCCACCAGAGCTGTGATTCTCAAAACTGGCTGCACAATTAGATATTTCCAGGGAAAATTTTATAGAAATACCGCCCTAGGCAAACTGAATCTAATACTACAGGTGTGTGTCCCAGGCATCTATTTTTTTAGATGCTCCCAGGTCATTTTTATACCCAGAGAAGTTGTTCTCTTAACAACCCTGACTCACGCCTTTCAAAGGAGAATTTGCGAGAAAGAGCTAAGCAAGTAATCCTGACCTCAGCTCAGAGTCACCTGGGCTCTTTCTCCTCTTGGGATGCTTTTGCTTATAGAGAGGATATATTCCAGTCTGCTCCACTGAGGAAGGCCTGGAGTTTGTCTAATTTTCAGTATATGTAGCTGTGGGTAATATTGAATCAGCAATAAAGACACGAAGAAAAGGCTGGCATTCTTAGCTTTGATTCCTCTGTTCGTTTCTCAGAAAGGTTACCAAATTTGGAAAAAATAATGCTGCTTATCAATTGGCACCTATCCAGACTGGGGAAAATTAGGTATTCTGATATCATGCTCATTTGCAAAGGATGCTTAGAACAAATATTGAGAGCTGTCTGTGTCAGCTAAGGATTACACTATTTTGACCTATTTAGTTTCTTTTGCTAAGGTGTTGGTATTATAAGTATTCATTATCAATATTCAGAGTAATTTACTACATAGTTGGAATGGGTCCTCAAGTTGGGGACCCCTTCTGTGATGACAGTTAATGAACCAGAGAAAATGCTTCTCATAAATATTAATTCCACTCTAAAAGTTTACAAAAACTATTAGGTAGAATGGTATTTTGATATTCACCAAATGGACTATTATTACTAAGTAGTGTTCAATTGCTATTGACTATTATGTACCTAGCACTATGTTCTATCAACATACACTGAACCATTCAAGAATTACTAATTTGATCCTTTTCTTCAGATAGCCAAAGCTGCATAGATAATTTAAGCTGGAAATTTAGGACAGTGAGGACCTGAAAGTATAATTGAATTTTTCCAAAGCTCCACAATAAAGAAAGGCAAGAAAGAGTAGCTATGTGAGGATTACTTTAACATTTTAGGTCATTCTAGTGAATAAGTCAGAACCTATGTAGAAAATGTGTATGAGTTGACTCCATTCACATTTTTATGTAAGATCACTTTATGTTTTAAAAACTATTCAGGAGGGCCTCCCTGGCGGCGCAGCGGTTGAGCGCTGGGTTGCGAAGCTGCCCGCAGCCTCTGTAGTGCCGGTTCGATTCCCAGCCACCGGGCGAGGGTCCCACATGGTGTGCAGACCTCTCCTGCTGCCCACTGCTCCCCTCAGCAGTATATTTCATCAGTCTGCCTGTTCTGTTCCCTGCTCTGGCTCTGGTGAATTCTCTCACCCTCCCGCGCTTCTGACTTTACCCAGTGCTTGTATGAATAAATAAATAAATCTTAAAAAAAAAAAAAAAACCTATTCAGGAGACCTGCATATTATTAAAACAAAACAAAACATAACACTGAACTGTGAATCAGGTGAACTGGGTTCTGAGACTAACACTGTCCTCAAAGGGGCTAAAAAAGAATCTGGTTCCCCATTACACCTAATGTACTTATCATCCTATTTTATTTCTTTGGTATCTAGAGATTGCTCTTAACTTTTTAAAAATACTCATACACATTTAAGCTATGTAGGGCTAAGACTGTCTTATTTTCTGCTGTATATTTAACACAAAGAATAGTACCTGGCACACACTCAATACTTAGTTATCTGTGAAATGGGTCAAGAATTTCATTTCTTGACACATTTCTAATTTGTAGAAATCAACCACACTGTGCCACTGTAAACTCAAAGTACTATACATACACCAGGCTTTTTATCACTAACCCTATACATACCAACATAGTGTTTCATTCCTGGTTAAAAATGTTGTTTATAGGTCTTATGCATTACCACAAGCATTATGTATTTCATCAAAGTCATACAAGTAAGTGTGCCTCTGAAGAATTTTAGACTCTGTTCAGTGCTTACAGACTTCGTTAATCACTCCTCTTCAGTCAGAGGCTCAAAAGCAACCTTCAAATACTGAATCACTGATAAACTCATGAGGTACCAATGCACCCAATATCCCTCTATAAAAGTGTATAATCATATGTGGTCATGTTTTTAATTTGTGGATAAAAGAAAACATGAATTCTATGATGGCTATTTGCAGAAATCTATGATGGCTATTTGTGGAAATCTTGGTTATTTGTGGAAATCAAGTACTTGGATAGCAAGTGTGCTAAAAGCACATAGTAAGCACCTCCTATATTTTAGACACTGGAAATATAGTCCCTATTGCCAATGAGTACATAGACTAACAATAATAAAGGTTGACATTTTTTATTGTGTGTCACTGTATCTTAACTGTAATCTCATATACTCTTCCACCATTAAGAGAGGTACTAGTACTATGTCAATGTTCTTACAAAGCAGGCTCAAAGAAGCAATTGTCCCCAGGTCACAGTGACACAATGAGTTTGATGTTGGACCTAGGATCCAATTCTAGATATGTCTCAGTCCAACACACACTCTTAAGCACTACCACTATTACCTTATAAGCACCCAAGAGAAAGTGAACATATACATATTATCTTATGATATATAAAATGATGGGAGAAATTTAACAGTGATACTAAAACTGGTTTTGACCTTATGAGAAAGGATTTGTAAAAACACCCTACTAGCAGTAGACACTTGAGTTGTCTTGAAGAATGATTACGAGTTGGACATACATAAAGTAGAAAGTATAAACATGGTAAGTTGAACACTCATTCATTCCAACTCCACCCTGAAATCTTATAAAATGACAATCATTATCCAATTTTTATAATAGTGACACTTTGGCTGAGGAAGACAATAACCCATTAGACAAGGATAGATGCTAATGTTAAGTGAGAAGAGATGTTTATGTGAGAATACATTTTTAACAGTTAATGTTTCCACTTATTTAAGCAATTTTATACTTGTGAAAATTAAAATAGGTGTGTGTGTGTATATATATATATATATATATATATATATATATATATATGTATGTGTGTATTATATTTAGTTAGATGTGAGAAGTTTTTCTAAGGTAATTTAATAAATCCAAAAAAGATTGGAGGAAGACTGGTGGGGGGGACCTACCACCTTCCCAGGATTTTCAGTCATTTATGAGGTTTTAAGGTTAGGGTAAATACACCAAAAAATTATCTGAATTTATTTAAAAATGAAAATTTAGGGGCCTCCCAGGTGGCACAAGGGTTAAGACGCAGCCTATGAAGCTATCCACAGCCACTGCAGCATGAGTTCGATTCCCAGGCAGCCAGGGAGCAAACCACATGGCACAGCAGACCTCTCCTGACTCGCCTGCTACTCCCCTCAGCGGTGTACTTTGCTCAATCTGCCTGTTCTATTCCCCACTCTGTCTCTGGTGAATCCTCCCCCCCAAACACCCCTACCCCACACACACACCTCTGGCCTGTGCCTCAGCTCTTGTATGCATAAATAAATCTTATTAAAAAAATGAAAATTTATAGACAATCTAGAGAAACAAAATAATGAAAAAATTTAAGCTCATATAGTTCTCGCTGAAATCATACAACTAATAGACAAATCACCTTGGCAAATACATGGTTAAATTAGTTCTGCCAGTCACCCAGGCTGAAGACATTAGGGCATGTACTTTTGTGTAGTATCAGATTGTTAGAAAACCTGATTCACAAGTTTAGATTCACAAGTTTATACAGTAGTGCAGAGGTCAGTAAACTGTACCAAATTTGACCTGCAGCCTGATTCCTTAAGTACCCCCGCCCCTTCAACTTCAATTAAGAATGCTGTTTTACCATTTTTTTGAAAAGATTTATTTATTTATGCACACAATAACTGGGGTATAAGCCAGAGGTGTGGGGCGTGAGAGGATTCACCAGAGGTGTGAGAAGTGAGAGGTTTCTGGGGAGCAGAACAGGCAGATCTACTGAAATACACTGCTGAGGGGAGCAGTGGCCGAGTCAAGAGAGGTCTGCTGCGCCATGTGGGTAGCTCCTTGCCAGGGGATCAGCTGCAGACTACTTCATAGGTTGTGTCTTAACCCCTTGCACCACCAGGTGGCCCCCCTTTTACATTTTTAAAGGGAAGAGAACAAGGGAGAGAAGAGAGGAAAGAGGGTAGGAGGACATCAAAACTTCAGTCATATTTTAAATTTATTTTAATATTTACTACCTGGCCTTTAATAAAAACTGCTAATCATGAATCTTGAGAATAATAAAACATCTCTGGATAATATATATAACCCATCATAGAACTTTATTCACAATTCTATATAAATTAGTATAGAGTAAAAGTCCATTTGTTCAATCAACAACAAAATTTTAAGAATGAATATACATATTCATATGTATATCTCAACGTCTATGGCATTGTATCACCCCAAGGCCCAGCAATTATAAAAAAAAAAAAAAAAGAGGGCAAATACTGATTTACAATCTAGCACCTTTTCCCTCAGCATAAATTCTATGAAAAACTTTCAGTGGTAATGGTTCTATACCATTAAGCTTCCCTTAAAAGAGGGATAATTGTTTAACTCCTATCATTAGATCCCTGTAAAGTTTTAGGTCTTTGATCTTATCTCATAAATTACATTATAAATAGTGTGGGGGGGGGGCCTCGAGGGGAGAGAATCTCCCTTAGGTCAGAGAGGTCTTGGGATCTAATCACACACAAAACAAAACCTTGGAAAATAATATACATGTCTGGAAGTTTCATAAAATCACACATGAGAGGGTCAGAGGAAGGGATATAGAGAATAATTTATTCTTTTAAATACTTGTAGAGACAATTGGGTTCCCAAAAAATGAAAGGTAATAAGACCTAATTTCAGTTTTCAGTCACTCAGAAAAATGAGCAAAAGATGGATGCAATCTTAAAATAAAAATAAAATAATAAATACAAATGTAAAGTTACTCAATTTAACTTATGAGAAATGCAAATTAAAACTACAATAATATTCCATTTTTGTCTACCAGCCTGACCAACATAAAGTTAGAAAATACTCATACTGACCAGGGTGTACTGAAACAGGCACTCTCATGTACACTGCCAATGAGAGTTAAATGGTATAACTATGAGGAGTAACTTGCTAGTATTTATCAAAACTACAAATAACAGACTATGATTCAGATATACTACCTCTAATAATGTATTCAACATGTATATTATTATTTTTCTTTTTTTTGCTGTGACTTAGATAAAAGTTACTAGCTGCTAAGTCAATAGTCACCTAAAAGGGACTGCTTGATACGATTAACAGAAGACTGATTATAGCACATCTACATAATAGAATACTATACAATGCTGCCATCTTTATTAAAAATAAAATGTATACATAATATGCACAAATCCCTGGAAGGCTATACAAGAAACTAGTTGTACTGGTTGCCCCAATACATAACATGGAACAGAGTGAGGAGGGAAGTTTCACTGTATGCTTGAATTTCATATTACGTGCAGTAATGGCCTGTATTAAAACCTCAAAGAAAAAGTAAAAAAAAAGGCAACACGTCTCAGAAGAAGTCCGAGACCCAGTGCCAAAACACTTTACGTGTTATGATGGTAGTTGTGGTAAAGAACACCACCTAGGGTCTATTGAAGTCTTAGGCAAAGGTTTAAGGAACCTATCAACTCCCAAGGCAACTCTAAATTCTGCTCTTCTGCAAGTGCCTACCTCAAAAACCCTACTTAATTCACTGTCATTCAGTTTAAACTTGTTCCTTTATCTCCTTTTTCTAGTCTAACCCATTTTGATTCAATTCAAAGAATTTGCCTTAGCTAAGTAATAAAGCACAACAGAATAGGTGAAACGAGTTCTTGCTTACAAGGCTACTCTAGCTCTGTAGTAAATGTACAGTAAACAAGTATTTTCATGCTGGTAGGTAATCACTGAAGAATAACTGGACGTCTTGATGATTAAATGCTTCTCCAATTTCAGATTTGTTTTCTAGGCAAATTAACTCCAAATCTAAGATTTTACCTTATATGCTTTTAAAATTTACTCCCTCTAATTTTTCTAATTAAAACTTAAAAATCACCACAACCCAGTGAAAAAGGAACCCTCAAACTGCTGGTAGGAATGTAAACTGACCCAGCCACTATGGAAAGCTGTGTAGAGATTCCTCAAAACACCATAAATGGACTACCATATGACCCAATGAGTCCACTCCCAGGAATCTACCCAAAGGACACAAAAGCACTAATTAAAAAGGAAATCTGCACTTCTATGTTTACTGCAGCACTATTTACAATAGCTAAGATATGGAAACAACCCCAATGCCCCAAAACAGATGAATGGATCAAGAAGTTGTGATGTATATATACACAATGGAATACTATTCAGTGATCAAAAAAGATAAACCCATTTGCAGCAACATGGAGCTGGAAGGAACTATGCTAAGTGAAACAAGTCAGGGGAAAAAGATAAATATTGGATGGTTTCACGTATATGTGGAATATAGAAAACCCAAAGTGTCAGGAAAAATAAAAGACAAAACTGGGCCTCCCTGGTGGCACAACGGGTTAGGACACAGCCTGTGAAGCTGTCTATAGCCTCTGCAACGTGAGTTCGATCCCCAGCCAGCCAGGGAGCAACCCACAAGGTGCAGCAGACCTCTCCAGATTCGCCCGCTGCTCCCCTCAGCAGTGTACTTCAGTTGATCTGCCTGTTCAGTTCCCCACTCTGTCTCTGGTGAATCTTCTCACCCCCTGCATCTCTGGCCTGTACCCCGCTCTTGTACACATAAATAAAGACATCTTAAAAAAAAAAAAAAAGACAAAACTTTCAAGTAGCCATAGGCCTGAGGCATAGAGCAGAGGAGGGGGAGGTAAGAGCATGGGTACTGTGGTGATGGGGTAACTTACAGGGAATACATTGGAGGGGAGAAATCAAATACTATCCAAAAATTAACAAAAATGTAAGAAAATAGATAATTTAAAAAAAATCACAATCCTTCAGTGACTTCATTGAATCACATGTTGTACTAGTCAACCCAAAGCTGTAGTAAGAGTAGGAGCCCTCCTTCTGTATAAATTCAGTCAAAAAACTCTTTTATTGACCACTGTTCATTCCTTTCCCAACTCATATCCCTATTTGAGAAGCAGCTTATATTTATGGAGTTCAATCGTGGACCACAGGTTGAAAGTCTTTGTAGCATTCAGGAACAAAACACTAAAATAGTAATTTCTATGGTTTCAGAATGAATCTGAACTTACAATAGTTTCTAAATCAGAAGTGGACTAAGAAAAATCTGAAAAGGATTCAACAAAGACACATAATTTCATGGATTATTTAGCAAAGATGTAGAAATCACTACTTGTTGCACAAGAAAAAGGAGCGAAAAGAACAGTGTTTAAATCAGAAGACCTGAGCTAATGTTCAGCTCACTTAAAAGCTAAGTCACAACCTAATGGGCCTGTTTCCATTTTACATCTGATAAAAATACCATCACTTACTTCAAAGGGTTGTAAAAATTACACGACACCCATTCAAATAGTTTCTGGCCACCTATCAAATAAAACATACACACTACAGATTGAAGCAGCTGTGTGTACCATGGAAAAGACAGACCCCTCTTCACTTCTTCATTCAAACACTTATGTGTGCCATACTACATACCAGGCTCTCAAAGTAACCTCAGCGCCTCAAGAAACAGTTTCAGTCTTCACACAATGTACAATTATAAAATGTTACCTACTATAGTTGGAAAGGGTATTATGAACACACATAGAAAGAGAAGGCTAGTCTGACTTGGAGGAAGAGGAATAGCTTTCCTGGGGAAAGAAATTTAAATGAAAAGAGACACTTGAACAACAACAACAAAAATATTTTCAGTAATTACCAAAATGTGTGTTTATGTATCTATGAACATCAGCAGCACAGTCCACTAGTGGGTCAAAATGGTTTGAGGTGAGACTGCACATGTAAATGAGAGCCAAACTATACTGTGGCATGCACACCACCGTAAGAGAAGTGAATTTGGGCCTCCCCTGGTGGCGCAGTGATTGAGCGCTGGGCTGCAAAGCTGCCCGCAGCGTTTGGAGCGCTGGTTCGATCCCCAGCCAGCCGCCAGGGAGGGTCCCACATGGCGCGACAGACCTCTCCTGCCGCGCCCGCTGCTCCCCTCAGCAGTGTATTTTGTCAGTCTGCCTGTTCTGTTCCCCACTCTGGCTCTGGTGAATTCTCTCACCTTCCCGCGCTTCTGACTATACCCAGTGCTTGTATAAATAAATAAATAAATCTTTTTTTAAAAAAGAAAAAAAGTTAATTTAATTTTAACGGTGTAATGGGAGCCATTTAAAAGTTTTAAATAGGACAATGATATGAACAGATTTATTATTTCTGAAAGATCAGTCTGGTTACTGAACAAGCACAGATTTTAAGGGGCACTCAGTAGTCATTTGGTATTAAGAGGTAACTTCTTATAACCATTATTAAAAGATACCATAATAAAAGTTACTCTTACTACAAAGGTTAAGAAATGGTTCCTGCCCTTAAAGATCTCATGGTCCAATGAGGGAAAATAAGCATCTAAGCAAGTTACTTTAGTAATCTATTAACATTACTATGATTGTATATAAGTAGAGAAAAGGACAAAGTATCTTAAGGGATCAACTACAACTTTATTTATTTTTTTTTTTTAATAGAGGCATGTTTTTTATTTATTTATTTGTTTGTTTCTTTGTTTATACATGCACTGGGTACAGTCAGAAGCGCGGGAGGGTGAGAGAATTCACCAGAGCCAGAGCAGGGAGCAGAGCAGGCAGAAGAACCAAAGTACACTGCTGAGGGGAGCAGCGGGCGGCAGGAGAGGTCTGCGCGCCATGTGGGACCCTCCTCTGGTGGCCGGGGAGCAGCCGGGGATCGAACCGGTGCCGCAGAGGTCGCCAGCAGCTTCGCAACCCAGCGCTCAACCGCTGCGCCACCGGGGAGGCCCTCAACTACAACTTTAAATAAAGGAACTTTTAAAAAAAATCAAAGAAAGGGTATCTCAAGGAAAGAGAACAGCATGAATAATACATGGGACAATGAACAATACACATAACTTGTGTTGTGACTCATGCACTCATTGTGTAAGAGAAATTTGGGGGCAAGAAGGTTAGACAGACGGAAGCATTTCCTAAAACATGCAGTTAAGAATTTGTTCTTTGAGTAACAGGAGTCTCTATGATGCTATTAGAGATTCCCATTGATTACATCTGTTTTCCAAAATACTGAATGTGTGTGTTTATGTATCTATGAACATCAGCAGCACAGTCCACTGGTGGGTCAAAATGGTTTTAGGTGAGACTGCATATGTAAATGAGAGCCAAAGTATACCATGGCATGCAAACCCCTTAAGAAAAGTGAATTTAATTTTAACAGTGTAAAGACAGGGAGCAAGGGGCCTCCCTGGTGGCGCAGGGGTTAATGACATAGGTTGGCAGCCACTACAGCGTAAGTTTGATCCCTGGCCAGGGAACTAACCCACAAGGCACAGCAGACCTCTCCTGGCTTGCCAGCTGCTCCCTTCAACAGCCTATTTCAGTAGATCCACCCGTTCTACTCCCCACTCTAATCCTCTCACCTCCCCCACCTCCAGTTCTTGCATACATAAATAAACAAATCTTTAAAAGATAGGGAGAACAAAAACAGGAAGCTGTTGCAACAGTCAAAGCAAGAAATGAGGAGCCTGTAATTAAAATGGCAAAGAGAAAATAATGTGACCCATTTAACACACAGGATATAAGAAACATCAGTATCCCAAGAAATAAACCATTTTAAGGTAGGAAGAGAAATAGTGAGATGCATAGAAGGAAACTCAAAAGATTCAGAAGAGGAAGTGGTATCAGATTAACATAACACAAGAGAAATGGCAAAACTCAAGTGCATTCTATGCATAAATGCGTTCATTCATAAACATGCAAAACTATACATATAAATGTATTTCTTTTTTTACAGTTTGCTGACAGGTTCTACAAGCAGTGCTCCAGTAGCAATGACTTTGTCTGGAATCCAGATCTTGGTTTCTAAAATATATTTTCCCACAGCAAGGAATCAGAGCTTCTTGGAGAAATGGATGATTCCTAGGCTGGGTAAGGGAAAGTACAAGGGGAGTCTGGAACAACACATTGTACCAGGTTAGAAAATATATAAAGATATGTCAAAATCACACAGAAGGCACCTTCAAGAGTTTCCTACTGGCCATAAAAGGGTTTCAGTGCCAAGTTAAAAATGAATTAATTAAAATTTATTGAATAAAACAATCCATTATGTCTAAATGGTACAAATCAATGAATAAAGAACTAATTGGGAGAGCAGGGAAAGCTCTTACTTACAAAAGAATGCCAAACAATAACCACAGAAGTAAAAGGAATGATGGAGCAGAAAATCACTATTTGGCAACAATCATAGATGTGATTCAGGCAAATCACTGGATGTTGATACTAATGGACAACTGATGAAAAACATTAATATTTACTTATTTGCAAAGGTGTTCTTGGTGATATTTTTTAAGTATAAAGGGAAAAACAGCAACTTTACATTGGAGAAACCTAGTAGACAATCACTTTAACTAAGTGATCAAAGATGATAAATGCCAGTATTGGAACAAATCAACACCATGTGAAGAAAAACTACTGTAATATTCCTAACCAAAAAAGTATAACCTGAATCCAAACAAAAAGCAAGCTTCAGATAAGCCCAAATGAGGAATATTCTTCAAAAACTCAAAAATGTGTCTTCTTTATAAAAGAGAAAGAAAGAAGAACTATTTGAGATTACAACATTACAACTCAGTATAATGTTTGAACTCAGAGTCTAGATCAGAAAAAAAAATTTTTGTTGTTACTCTAGAGGCCACCATATGCACAACTGGCAAAATGTGAATGAAGTCTGATTAGTGGTGTGTTACTGTAATTTGCTGGTTTTGATGAGTATGTTGGAGTCATATAGAAGAATTTTTGTGAAAAACACTGAAATGAGAGGGTATCATATCTGTAATTTACTCTTAAAACATTAAAAACTTAAGAGAAAAAAAAGGCAAATCTGGTAAAATAACACGGAAGACCGAAGAATTTAGAAAAAGTTTAGCTTTTTTCCCTACATTTACAACTAGAATACATATTACATGTATAATATTCTTGCTGTTTTATATATCTGAAATTATATCAGAATTAAAAGATAAGAATATTAAGTAAAATCAATATATTTTTATTATAGTTATAGACTAAGTTATACTATGTACTTTAAAAGTTTAGGTTTTCAACTAACTTGATCACAGTCTTGAGGAATGAACAATATCCCAGAAAGGTCTTTTCTAGCCCAGTAAGCCCATACTGCATAACCTTTCTCCCTTCTCAGACAGTTTTACATCAAATCACTTAAAGTAACTTTGCCTAGGCAGAGTCAAGACTTACAAAAATCAACTTCATTGGCGACAGTAACATGATCATTATATAATGTCTTTAGGAAAACAATTGAAAGTTTATTAAGAATAAAGTCTCAGGCCACTACCTGTCACCGTGCACAAAAATCAACTCAAAATGGATAAAAGACCTGGACATAAGACCTGCAACCATAAAATACATAGAAGAAAATATAGGTAAAACACTATAAGGCATACATCGCAATAACATCTTTAAAGACTCATCACCCAAAGCAAAGAAAGTCAAGGAAAAGATAAACACCTGGAATCACATCAAACTGAAAAGCTTCTGCACAGCAAAAGAGACATTAACCAAAACAGAGACACCCCAATGATTGGGAAAAAATCACTGCACTCCAGTCAACTGATAAGGGACTGATCACAATGATATACAAAAAACTCACACACTCAACAAAAACAAAATAAACAATCCAGTCAAGAAATGGGCAGAAGAACTTAAAACACATTTCTCCAAAGAGGAAATGGAAATGGCCAACAGGCATATGAAAAAAAGTTCAATATCCCTTATCATCAGCGAAATGCAAATCAAAACCACATTGAGATACCACCTCACACCAGTGAGAATGGCACACATCAAAAAAACAGGCAACAATAAATGTTGGAGAGGATGTGGTGAAAAAGGAACTCTCCTGCACTACTGGTGGGAGTGCAAACTGGTCCAACCACTATGGAAGCTGTCTGGAGGTTCCTCAGTCTACTAAAGATGGAGCGACTATACAACCCGGCAATTCCACTCCTAGGGATCTACCCAAAGAACACAAAAACATTGAATCAAAAGACCACCTATACCCCTATGTATATTGCAGCACTATTTACGATAGGTAAAACCTGGAAACAACCCAAATGCCCAAAAACAGATGACTGGATCAAGAAGATGTGGCATATATACACAATGGAATATTATTCAGCAATCCAAAAAGATAAACTCATGCCATTCGCAGCGACGTGGATGGAACTAGAAGGAATTATGCTCAGTGAAATAAGCCAGAAGGAAAAATAAAAATATCGGATGGTTTCACTTATAGCAGGAATATAGGGAAACCAAATAAGACGTCAGTGTAAAAAAATAATAACAGCACAAAACACAACAAAGCAAAAACGGACGATTATAAATCAGAGACAGACTGCAGGGGAGGAGGAGGAAGAGGGACCAGAGAGAGGGAGGGAGAAGCACAGGGGACTGAGGTGATGGTGCACAGGTGCATTGGTGAAGGAAACTCTATTGGGACTACACCTGAGGGGGTGGGGGAAAGCAAATACTGTTTAAAAATGAACAATGATGTAAAAAATAAAAAAAATAATATAAAAAAAATTTTTAAGTGAAAATGCACCTATTTTACTAAAAAAAAAAAAAAGAATAAAGTGTCAGGGCCTCCTTGGTGGCGCAAGGGGTTATGATGCAAACTATGAGGCAATCCACAGGCACTGCAACATGAGTTCAATCCCCGACCAGGGAGCTACCCACATGGCACAGCAGATCTCTCCTGACTCATCACTGGTCCCCTCAGCGGTGTATTTCAGTGATTCTGCCTGTTCTGGTACCCACTCTGTCTCTGGTGAATCCTGTCACCCTCCCCACACCTCTGGCCTGTACCTCAGTTCTTGCATGCATAAATAAATCTTTGGGGAAAAAAAAAAGAATCAAGTGTCAGACTGACCTCATTTAAAATCAGAATGTTTAGAGTAGCAAGATTCTGCACTTTATCATTTAGATTAGGTACTGGCAAACATATTCCATAAAGGACAAGACAGCAAATGTATTAGGTTTAGATGGTCATTCAGACTCTGAAACAATTACTTAATTCTACCACTTCACTGTATGCAGCCTTGACAATATGTAAGCAACAAGTATGGCTGTGTTCCCAAAAATACCTTTTATTTACAAAACAACAATGGGGCAGATTTGGCCAACCTCTGATTTAATGAAGTATTTACAAATGATAACAAAATGAAGAACTACTAGTAAGTTTAGAATATATAGTAAAAGGTTGCCTTTTATGAAGTGAGACATTTAAAAAATTTTCTTTTCAATGTAGCAGCATCTAAAACAGCATTCTTTGGGGGTAATTCTAAATTTTAAAGGAAAAGGTAGTGATATTACCCTTATGAATATAGAATGATCTCTACTAAGAGTTTTTAAATTACATAAATCCAGGACACATAATTTCATTTTGATATGCTGCTTAGCAGATTTCACATACAATATTAGTTACAGACCAAAATCCTAAGAGAGATTCAAAACTTCGTAGCTGAATAACTATATTTTATTTAATAGTCTGTAGAGTTTAATGGTTAACTCTAAGAATATAACATTTGTTGAATTAAAGATAGTATCTTGAGAGAAAGATGAAAAAGAGTAAGAACGGTTATTAAGAAGAGTCCAATTTATCACGTCTGACATTTTCCCTAAATCTTCTAATCCAGGTGCCTAGACTTTGTTATAGAGATGTCGTATAACTTAAGTGTTCACAAGAGAAGCTCTGGAATCACTAGCCACTACAATCTCTTGGGTTGTCTGAAACTGTCAAATTCACAGGAACCTTACCTCTTTCTCATGATCCAAATGAAAGATTTTCCAGTCAAGTTATATTTAATAACAACTTATAACCAGCTGTTTTATCATGTGAAGTCAAGGCTATATTTTCAGCATGGGGGTGATGTACACCAATTTCTTTTGCAAACAGAAACATATGCACATGTCCCTGCTGAAAATGTAGCCCAGTAAATTTGCATGTGTAAGTGAATACATGTTCATGTGTAGCAATGTTCTACTTGAAGTTTCTAGTTGAGATCTATTTTAAGAGTCAAATGTGTACGCCTTGAAGAATCAAGGCAATGGTCCTGTGTATAGAGGTATAGAAAAAGTAGCTCACTTAATCTTTTCTCGCCAGGAGTCGGGATTTTCCCAGAACGACATCCATTGTCGTCAATGGACGCACCAAAATAACGCCGGCACCAGTGAGTTAACCACCTCTGTCCTCTTTTCACCTATTATATTTTTCATGCATCATCCAACTTCCCAACCATCTTCCTGTTTCTTCACAGAATGCACTCTAGGTTCTTGTTTTTCTTCAGCACGAAGTTGAAAATGGAGTTGAGAAAAGGAGACACATGGTCAGCTGGTGATGTTAACAAGCTCCTTGCTGCCCTGAGAAGCTAGATGGAAATGGTTCAAGTTACAAGGGGGATCATCATCAGATCTGGGAGGACAAAGAGTAATTCATGAAGCTTCATTCCCTTCCCTCCCACCCTCTTTCATAAACTGATGATCCCTATTAGTCTGCCTTCAGTGCAAAATCAAGGAATTAAGGAATCTGAAGCAACTTCGTTCAGTTCTTCAGTCCATCCAGTGTGTAGGAAGGCCCAGTGGAACACACATCCAGCAATGTTACAGTGGCCCCAGAAGGTCAGGGAAGCTTGGAGTGGCTAACATATCCACAATCTTAAGTCAATACTTTTTAGTATGATCTTGAAATTAACATCAGCAACTAACACAGTACTTGGCAAAAGGTATAACAAAGGTTGGCTGAGAAAGACATTTTCTTTTCTGCCAAAGTCTACTTGAACTCTGTAGGTGGAAGTCAGACAGAAGTAGTTAACTCTTTCAATGCCGGGATAATATGGAAATATTGTAATCACATCAAGTCAATGTGTTTCTCTAAAATTGGCTCAAATTATGGGTTCCTGGTTTCAGATTTCTGGTTAGAAGTTAAAGTTGTTTTTTTTTTAAAGGACAACCATGGTTGGCGTTTTGAAATTAGATTCAAGTAAATGCTAATTAGAATGACAGATGAATTACGAACCCCATCCCAAATATGTAACAAAACATCACAATTCAGTAAAGACATTTATTAGCAACGCAATTTTGATGGATAATGATTCCAGAGCAAATTAAAGCTTGAAGAAGGAAGATTTTATTTAATGGCTTCCTTGATGCTAACAATCAGGATAAGTCCAAAGTACGCAGGTTAAGAAGAATATATTTTAAGTACAAGTAAAATTTTAAACATCAAGTCAACTGTTTCAATCTTTCACATAGGAGTGGGGAGCATAACAAGAGGGGGAAGAAAGAATTTTGTAGAACTCAAAAATGTGTGTCTAGAGTTTGAGTTTAAGTTACCAGTTCTATCTAATTGGGTTAAGGATATCCCAGAGAGTAACTCATAACATTACAATAACAACCTACCAAACCGAGAAATAAAATTATTTTTCTCAGATTTTAAAACAGGTTTTTAAGAAATTATAAATATGTCACATTTTTAAAAATTATGTCAACCAAAGACTTCACAGACAAAAAAGAACTACTGATTCTACAACCGCACTCTAAAATTATGTCTGGAAGGCCTTTTCAATGTCCATCTGTGTACTTGTCTCCATTTCCACCTACCTTACAAAGCCAGACACAGTACAGGCTCTACTAGTAGTCTCCAAACACAAAAGGGACTTCTTATTGAGATTCCTGTGCCCTCACAAAGTAGGCCTTAATTAAAGGTCCACTCAAGTGACTATCCAGCGTCTCTTTAATTAATTGTAATTCTGATTCCTGCAGTTCATATGTTGGTCATAAGCAGATTTATTATAAGTCCTTCTATATTTATAAAAAGGTTAGATTTCAAAAGGCTTAATCAGCAATGAAAGAGTAGCAAGAGTAAGCTGAAATGGATAAATAAGAGCTGAAACCACACCATACTTAAAGAAGGGTCTCAACCAGCAAACTAAGAGTCCTGAAAATAAGCACAAAGCACAACCAACCAAATACTCATTTTGCTCAAATGTAAAGCCAGTTCCAAGTCAGTCAAATGGGCAGAATCTAATGGGGTGGGCTTTGCAGTTTTATTGGGGATAGAGAGGACTCAGATGTTCGCCCTGCTGCAAATAAGTCTTTATTGCTGGCTTATTTGGTTATTTCAACTCTGGCAGAAGAGGACCAGAAAAAACAGAAACTAGGAAGTAACCTGTTCCCACAGGGTCCTCAAGACCTGGATCCCAGATCCAGACCATTTACAATCAAAATGTACCACATCTCTCCTAGGCTCATCCTGCTATTCACTTCGGTGTTTATCCAAGACCCAGACTGAGTTTTCTAGTTTCCTGTACATTTTTGCAACATTCTTTAACAAGAGATTATGTATGTATTGGCTAGTATAAGGTTTCCAGACCTATTTTCCTCTTGAGAACATATTTTGTCCAAAGAAATAGGCACTTAAACTCAGGTCTATTTCAGAAGCAACAGTGGAACTGAACACAACTACTCCATATAAAATTGTTTTACTGGAATAGAAATTTATGACCAATCATTTTTGATTGGTCATAAAGCAGTTGCTATATTACCTTGGATTTCTAAATTAATTATTTTAATTAATTTCTAGCTAATCCAATAAATTTCCAATTGATTTAAACCTTTTTTTCTTAAGTAGAATCTTATGAGATTTGAAATTTAGGGTTTTAAATTTAAATTTTCAACTTAAAATTTCAAATTTTCAAACACATATACTACAAACATGTATGCAGTAACACACTTGTTAATCAAAGGATTTTTCTTTTTGTTTTTAAATGTGAAGAGCACTTGAATAATTGAATTCATTGTTGTGATACACTTTTCTAAATGAGGAAAAAAGGGGACACTTATGTACTAGTTTGGCTGATTTATCTCTTGCCAAGGTTTAAAAGATGTTTGAGACATTTACAATTAGCTGACAATAAGAGAGAGAGCATTCCACTTTCAAAAATACATAAAACTAGAAAGCAGATAATCGGCTTTGGTTTGCAGACCTCTAAACCTGAATGATTAATTCCAGTTAAAATGAACAAAAGTATTTTCTTACCTTTAAGTCTTTCCAACTGTCCAGGAGCTTGGTGGCCAAATCACTTATATCTACTGTTTTATCTGGCTGCTCCTGGCTCCTCTCACTCTCCACATCAGATACACCCTCCTCTTCATCTTGGGATGGTGTTTCCTCAGCAATCGGTTCTTCTAATTTTGTGCCATTGGTCTCTTTTGGCTCTATTTCAGTGTCAGCTTCTGGTTCGGATGTAGGTAGCTTACTGGCCTCCACGGCAATTTCATTATCAACTTTAGATTCAGGTAACTGTTGTGTGAGTAGCTGTTGTGACTGTAATTCATCCTCTTCTTCTACAGGAACGTTTTCTAACTGGTCAAGGTCCTCTTTGCCATCCTTGCCTTCTAGCTCACTGGTAGCATCTGATATCGCACTGTCCATGCTATTTTCACTTATAATTTTAAGTCTGCGAAACACGAGCTTCTTCGGGGTATCTGTGTCAGCTTCTGTGCTCAGCTTGGTAGAAGGATCAGGTGTGTTAAGTGGTGTATGAGCACGTGATGTATTTTCACTAGAATAGCCATCTCCTTCACTCAACTGAGGGACAGCAGTCTTAGTCTGAGACCAACGTTGAATAATTGGAAGTACTTTGCTTTCCTCCAACATATTTTTGGTAGGAATGGGTAAGTGTTCCAGAGTCTTTATAATCTGATTACACACACACACACAAAAAAAAAAAACACATCAATTAACTTTTCAAACCTGGATATGGGGCTCAGATCATTTCCGCAGGAGCAAAGGGTTATTTTTTTACTACTTTAAATTATTAAATTACACTAAATGCCTATTTTTACAGAAGGATTTAAGTGTCATAACATTATTTTCCTTCAGAAAGAAAAGAAAACTATTTTAATAAGACTGACCAACAAGTAGGTATACTACTAGACCGTATCTGGGCTCTAGTCCTAAAGAGTTTCCCAAGTAACAATAATATAGGCTTCAGAACCATGAAACAATATATAATACACATTTAAAAAAATGTAGACAGCATTTACCTCTTTAGTTTTTGATAGCTGGCTAGCAAAGAGACTCTCTTCATTCAGAGATAACCACCACCACCCCACCCTGAAATCCAAGAATTTCTTCAAAAGTACTTCTAATTGTAGTTCTACAGAAACCCCATCCTAGGAAGGATGTTTATTAAAAAATGTATTATTAAAGGACTTTGGGATTATATTAAAACTGAAAAGAATGACAAACCAAGTTAAAAAATACCATTTATCTCATGGAAAGGTATAAACTTCACACCACCACTAACAAGCTGCCAATGAACACTTACTTAGATCTTTCAAAACAAGAGTTTACTCCTCAAAATGTTATTACTAATATCATCCAGACTTCAGCTCTTCACTAACTTTTTGAAACTCCAGAATTTAAGTTCACGTTTTCCTGTTTTTTAATACTATAGTTTTAGCAACAAACTGGATCTTAATTATACTAATAGTGTATCTTGTTTTTCCTGTTTCGATTTATGCAGTATGAACCTTAAAAAGATGCTACAGGGAAAACAGTGGCGCAAACTCACCACTAGCAAAGTATAGGTAAAGGTTATAGTTACAGGGATTATACTGGGCTGATAACATTAGTTAATACCAGTGGTAAATACAAGGCTAAATTTGCAATCACAAACTAGTATTATCACACATTCTCCACCTAAGCAATCAATACAGTGGTTTTAAGAAACAAGAAAGTTAAATGCGAACTGACCTCTTCCTGAAGTTTCTGGTTACTTTCCCGGCCATCACCTAGCTCTGCCATCCAGATCCACAATAAAGACAGCCCATGACGTTCCAGAAAGGACTTCAGGCAAGATTGTGAATGTGTATTCTTCATTGCAGGAGAGGAAGCAGGATGTAGTGTATTGGGAGAGGGAGACAGAGAATTAAAGAGGCTCATAGAAAGAACTAAAGATGTTCATTTATATCCACCAAAAAAAACTTAGAAACTCTGTTTTGATTGACTCAACTAGAACTGAACAGTTAATAATGCTCAAAAGTAAGAGATCATCTTTCTTGATACCTAAAATGCATCCAACCTGTACTATATTAAAGTAGAAAATCATATAAATACTAATGTCATTTATAATAAAATTCAATTCTGAAGGACAAAGAAATTTTATTGACCATTTTTACTGAAAAGGCTAAAACTATAAATATGGCATTTAAATAATTTTCTTTTCCTTTCTAGATGCTATTCAAAAGGTTTTTTTCTCTTAGATATTTTAAAAAGCATCCATTTTTATAATCCAACTTCTCGTGGCACACTTTAAATAAAGCATTGAGTAAGATTACTGTTAAAATCTTATGCTTTAAGAGCCTCCCCTGGTGGCGCAGGTGGTTGAGAGCCGTGCTGTGAAGCTGTCCACAGCCTCTCCAGCACCGGTTCAATCCCGGCCGGCCAGAGAGGGTCCCACCTAACACAGCAGACCTCTCCTGTCTCGCCCGCTGCTCCCCTTAGCAGTGTATTTTGTCATTCTGCCTGTTCTGTTACCCGCTCTGTCTCTGGTGAATCCTCTCACCCTCCCGCCTATCTGGCCTGTACCCCGGTTCCTGTATAAAATAAAAATAAATCTTTTTTAAAAAAAAATCCTATGCTGGGCCTCCTCGGTGGCGCAGTGGTTGAGTGCTGGGTTGCGAAGCTGCCAGCAGCCTCTGCAGCGCCGGTTCGACCCCAGCTGCTCCCCAGCCACTGGAGGAGGGTCCCACATGGCGTGCAGACTTCTTCTGCCACCTGCTGCTCCCCTCAGCAGTGTATTTAGGTCCTTCTGCCTGCTCTGCTCCCTGCTCAGGCTCTGGTGAATTCTCTCACTCTCCTGCACTTCTGACTGTATCCAGTGCTTGTATGAATAAATAAACAAAAATCTTTTTAAAAAAAAAAAAAAATCCTATGCTTTGAGATCCTGCAGTAATGGTCATAGCAAACTAATAATCAAGGAGAAAAAAAAAAAAACCAAACCATATCAATTATCATGAATTGTTACACACAAAAAAATGTCTTTTAACTAGTGAAAGCAAACAAGGTCACCACTAGATTACATGATGCTAAACTCTTAAGCCATTTTTTTAAGAGAATGAGCTTTCAAAGTCATGTAGAACTCATATATCCATTTAAAAAATAAGAGTAGCTCTTCTCATGAGAACTGTAACTTCACCATTCTAGATTTTAGATTAAATATGCCACCTCAAATTCAGAAAAAAAGAGCAAATTAATATAAAAGTGTTCACCTGTATGAGCTCAAGACAAGTAAGTTTCTGCTCCAAAGTTTCAATTCTAACCATTAGTCGGGATAAGCTGAGCACCTGATTTTTATCAGAGAGACCTTCTCCATTCTCCATCAGAGCTTCTAGCTCTCCGTCCACCTACCAGAGCAAAGAAAAATATCTGATTATAAGGCAACAACAACAAAAAGCCCACTAATTTAAGAACGAAACAACCTGAAAAGATGCTCAATTTCATTAGCAGCAAGGAAAAGGCAATTAAGACCACAGTGAAATGTCATGTTGGGTCCACAAAATTAGAGAAAAAAAAATTAAGTCTAATGATGATCAAATTCAAGCAAAGATGTGGATCAAAAGAAACTTTCATAAACTATTGGTGAAAGTATAAACTGGCACAATCATTTTGAACAGCATTTTATTTACTCATCAAATATTTACCAAGTACTTACTATGTCAAGTATAATTCTAGGTAGTGAAGACAATGCAATAAATGAAAACAAAATAATCTGTTCTTATGGGAGATAAGCAGCAAATTAGATTGAGAAGTACTTCAGAAAAAATGAGTAATTTGAAAAGTATTTGTTCCCCCCTTTGCCTAGCAACTGCACACTAAAAATAACACCTACCCCCCTAAAAAAAACCCTGCACATGTATACAGTACAATTGTAAGAATGCTCATTTCATAACAGCAAAAAACCGCCAACAACCCAAAATGAGTGTGGCCAGTTTGAATAAACTGATATATTCACACAGAGGAATATTATACCTCAGTGAAAGGAATCAAGTGCAGCCAAATGAAACAGAATCCATCAATCTTACAAAGGTACGTGAAAAAAGCAAGTTCCAAACTAAACGCTGTATAAATTAATTTTGAAGTTCCTCAAAAACAGTTTTTTACAGATCTATATCTGAGGAAATAAATTTTAAAAAGGCAAGAGAGGAAAGACACAAAATTCAAAATAGTGTTAAGCTCTAAGGGCTATGTAAGAAGAAGAGTAGAAGCACTGACAAGGGTTTACTTAAAATTATGCTTTGTAATGTACAATATTCTTTGGATGGTTCAAAAACTACATTTAAATGATGAGAAACCAAAACAAAACTACCAAAGATTTTATTGTAGCACTTAGAAAAGATACAAGAAAAGTAACAATGAAGTTTTAACTATAAATGCTGATGTTAAAGAACCTAAGAAGAAAGGTAGTGGTCAGAATGAGAGTGCCCAGAAGTGAATTCACAGAAGTGGGTTAGAAACAGCTAAGATAAAGACAAGAAAGAGCCGGTTTAGTAGAAGGTAAAGTTTGAAAAGAGGAAAGGAGAAATATATGATGGTGTGTGCTCAGCCTGGAATGGGTAAGATATGGAGAAGAACTGTGAAAAATACTATCAAAAGGAAGGCTGTTTTATATTGGAAGATCTCAGAGGTAAAATAAAAGTATCTGTATTTGATGTAATTAAGCTACTAAGCTCTATTACTAAAACCTGAGTAAGGGAGTACCATGATCAAAACATAATTTGAGAATAATTAGCACCACCACTAACAGAATAAAATCTATACAAGATAAATAATGAAGAAGAGATAAAAATACAGTATTAAATCATCTTGGTACAAACTTGTGCTGCAGTGGCTGCAGATAGCTTGACAGTGCTGCGTCTTAACCTCTTGCATCACCAGGGAGGCCCTAAGCAGCATTTTCAGTACCTTTTTTGAGAAAATATAGTATACATATAGAATGGTACATAATTTGTAAATAAAAAGGTTTAATTAAAGAAACATGTAGCGGGCCTCCCTGGTGGCACAGGGGTTAAGATACAACCTATGAAGCTGTCCACAGACACTGTAGCATGAGTTTGATCCCCGGCCCGGGAGCTACCCACATGGCGCAGCAGACCTCTTCTCACTCACCTGCTACTCAATCTGCCTGTTCTGTTCCCCACTCTGTCTCTGGTGAATCCTCTCAGTGCCCCATACCTCTGGCCTGTACCCCAGTTCTTGTATGCATAAATAAATCTTAAAAAAAAAAGTGACCTCCCTTCTTGATTGAGATATATACACATATATATGTATATATATATATATATATACAGTGAATGCTGAAATATGGATGAAACACTTACTGAATCCTTTTTACGAGATCGTTCCTTCTTCATTTTCCCTCCTGCTGCTCTGATGCTGACTCTGTTCTCTCCTCCCAGGTAACCTCGACAATTAGCTGACCCACAGAAACATTTCTGAGCTTCTTTCCTATTCAAGGAACATAAAGAAAAATGTCAGTTATGGGGTACTAAAACATATTAAAAACAGACAATATCATGAATATACACAAGAGGTCAAATTCAGCCTAAAGGAAAAAAAAAAAAAAACAATTATTTTGAGACTCTAATAAACCTGATACTGTCTAATGGAAATGCCTGATAATCACCCTTAAAAATATTCATTCTTTTTCCAATCTTCATTTATCAGTTAGACAAACCTAGCCTAGAAGTTAATGAGTAATTTCTCTACTTTATAAGACTACCTGTTAATGTATGAAAATAAGAAATCATAAACATATCTGGGCTAAGAACAAAATCACTTAGATAATTCAACAATTATTACTTATATATTTAACTGGCACATACAACAAAATGTATTACTGTAAGCAGATTACATAGACGATAAATGCATTATTAATTCAGGAGATTTAAAGGAAATGTGATTATTCAAAATTATCACAAGGATGAGACACTAATAACAAGTATAGTAATAAATAAATGTAACCACAGAGTCAAGGAAAAGTGATGGAAAGAACAAAGGCTTAAGTCATCAGACCTGGGTAAAATCTGTCATTTATTTACTGTGACCAGAGCTAAGGAAAACATGAAGGATTATTCAAAAAGTAAACCAATAGGGGGCCTCCCCGGTGGCACAGTGGTTGAGCGCTGGGTTGCGAAGCTACCCGCGGCCTCCATGGCGCCGGTTCGATCCCCGGTTGCTCCCCGGCCACTGGAGGAGGGTCCCACATGGGGCGCAGACCTCTCCTGCCGCCCACTGCTCCCCTCAGCAGTGTACTTCGGTCCTTCTGCCTGCTCTGCTCCCCGCTCTGGCTCTGGTGAATTCTCTCACCCTCCCGCGCTTCTGACTGTACCCAGTGCATGTATAAACAAACAAACAAACAAACAAATAAATAAATAAAATAAAACATGCGTCTATATAAAAAAAAAACCAACAAAAAGTAAACCAATAAATTTAGCATATGACAGTAGCAAGTGGAGGCACAAAAATAAATTATTCAAGAAAGAACAGCGAATCACAAAATGCACTTTATTTCCAGTTTCTTTTCATTCAAAGAATACAACATGAATACAAGAGAAGACTATAAGGAGCTCTACACAGAACCTGCTCTGCACCCATCTCCTAAATACCTATCAAGAAACGCAGATAGTTAGAATGGGGTTAACCATTTGACAGTTGTTCTGGATTATAATCAGATAATCAACTTTTGATATGGAAGAATCTCAGCACTCACTAAGTTCTCAGACATGAAGCATGAAAACATGTGAAGGGGTATCTCTCAACAAGTTGTACTGCCAGAATATCAGTAACTGACAAGACTATGGACAGAGTAGAAGAATTCAATTCCTGTTATGTGGTCACACTGAAAGTATTAAAATACCCAGAAATCCCTGTATCTCTATGCTTTTTAGTATAAACACCTGAAGCCACCAATTCAGATAGGAATAATCTAACAAAATTTTTACACTTTTAGACTTTACATTTCCACTATTTTAACTATATTGGTTTCTTTTTTTTTTTTTAAAGATTTATTTATTTATACAAGCACTGGGTACAGTCAGAGGCATGGGAGAGTGAGAGAATTCACCAGAGCCAGAGGGGAGAGCAGAGCAGGCAGACTGACGAAGTACACGGCTGAGGGGAGCAGCAGGCAGCAGGAGAGGTCTGCGCGCCATGTGGGACTCTCGCCGAGCGGCCGGGGATCGAACCGGTGCTGCAGAGGCTGCGGGCAGCTTCGCAACCCAGCACTCAACCGCTGTGCCACCGGGGAGGGCCCTATATTGGTTTCTTGATAAGGAATCATCTTGTGCAATAAATAATAAACTCTGGTCCTGGTACCCAGAGAAGACGAAAGCACCATTTTATAATATTTTAGGATGTATCTCTAGAGGGTAAGGACTCATTTTTAAAAACATAGCCACAACACCATTATCATTTTAAGAAATTAGTAATTCCTTAACAATATCAAATATTTAAAATTTCCCTTTTATCTCAAGTACCTTTCAACCAATTAATTTCAAATACGGCAAAAACACTGCAACTATCTTCTCTTCATATTAAGGTTCACCCCTCTATCTTCTACTTGCTATTTAAAAAGCCAAGTTATCTGCTGTACACTTTCCCAAAGCCTCCCTGTAGTGTCATTTATTTGCTCCTCACCTAGGCAGACCCAAAATACACAAAAATAATATATACATATTATTTTTATATATTTATAAATTTATATATAATTATAAATCATATTTATATAGTACATATAAATTATATATTATATGTAAATATATCATTAAAAGATAATTGATGTAATGTAAATGCAATTTATATATAATACACATATTTGTATATATGTATGTATTTGGCAAGACTAATGTATTCTTTCATCAGTTATCTTTTTATAATGTTGGTAGCCACTGATGACCACCACCTAGACCCATTAATTCATCAGGTGTTGCAAAATGGTGATATTATTACCACTTCACTTAGGAGTTGAAATAAACTCTACAAAAATGAATTTCCTCTCATCAACTTAACCTGAAGTAGAATTTATTTGGGAAAAGCAAGGTAAATGCCTGATGTTTCCCTTTTTTAATTTTTCAATCAATTTTCAAAATCATGAATTGGTTCTCATTAAGCATAACCAATGCAGCTTAACTGTTAATGTATCATAAGGCTCATGAATTCTACATACAGTGGTTTCAAACTTTATATAAAGTGATTTTGATGCTTACGGGTTACTAAGCACTCTCCCCACTTTCGGTAAGTGACAGTCATTAAAGCTAACTGAGTTACTTTGACATGACCCTCTTATATAATTTGTGTTTTTTGTATGACAGGATAATCTAGGATCATCATGTTTAATTCCTGTCTCAAACTTGAAATAAGACATTTCTCCAAGGAACCTAGTTCCTTTTTGTGGAGAATGGTTTTATAAAACCACGATATAGATGCAAGAAGCACTCATTGCTATTGTATCTGTTATTATTTTTGGTAGACAGAAGTGGGTGACGAGTTATTTTTCAGAGTACAACATGGTATAGATGAGACATAATTAGTCATGAGTTGATAACTGATAAGATGATGGATACCCCAGGATTTTACTATAGTATTTTTTCTTTTTTTTTTTTTTTTTTTTTTTATAGAGGCATGCTTTATTTATTTGTTTGCTGGTTTGTTTGTTTGTTTTTTGTTTATACATGCACTGGGTACAGTCAGAAGCGCGGGAGGGTGAGAGAATTCACCAGAGCCAGAGCGGGGAGCAGAGCAGGCAGAAGGACCGAAGTACACTGCTGAGGGGAGCAGCGGGCGGCAGGAGGGGTCTGCGCGCCATGTGGGACCCTCCTCCGGTGGCCGGGGAGCAGCCAGGGATCGAACCGGCGCCGCAGAGGCCGCGGGCAGCTTCGCAACCCAGCGCTCAACCGCTGCGCCACCGGGGAGGCCCCAATATAGTATTTTTTCTTAATACACATACAGAGTTGACATACCTAAAACAAAAAGTTTTAAAATACACTGGAAACATAAAAAAGAAATTCAGAAGAAAATTATGTTGTTTCTCTACAATATTTCTTAATAGCCAGAAGTGTCATACTAAGGGAGAAACACATGAAACTTACACAGAACAATATAGATGAGAGCTGATATACATTTAACTTCTTAGTAATACACATCAAAAAATTTTAATCTATATCTGAACAGTCTATTTCTCCCCTAAAAGCAGAAAAAAAAAAAAAAAATACAAACACCACTTACCCATATCTTTGAAACTGATAGTCAAATGTTAACTCTGAGCCCGAAGGAACCAGTTTGGTGGTAAAGAACCCAACCCTCAGCTGTCCATTCACAGTCCACTGAGATGGTGAAAAGAAAAGAAACAGTAACGAATCTTTTTTTTTTTTTTAAACCATCATTTGCCTTCATTATGCATGCTCCTCTCTAGACAACAGAAGTTTTCCAACTAGCAAACAGTCAACTCTTTTCCTTAAATAAACTAACATATTGTTACTCTTCTTTAATATACTGCCAGGCTGAATATCATCTATAATTTGTCTCTAATAAAAAAAACTTTGTACTTTACCTCAATACAAAATTTCTACCAGTAAAGATTCACTCATACTAAAAATAGACAAACAGGGAATTCCTGGTGTCATTGAGAATCACAGGCAACTTTATATTATGTCAAAAGGAACTACTGTTCTAAAATAAGACAGAACATGGAGCCAGGAAAACAATGTTGCCAAAAGCTAAATTTCATGAATTAGTGGTCATATGACTAAGAATATGAATAAGAAGGATAGCATCAGAATGATACATGAAACTTAAGAATTAAAATGAGGGCAGATACATAGAGGATAGATCTTACAGTTCCAAAATATTTAAGATATGACTCAATTGCAAAGCTCCTGTCAGATCACCTAAACATGTTACTGGAGGGAAAAAAACAGTGAAGGAACAAAGTACAATCGGAAGGTAACAGCTAGACATGTGGTCAACAGCTATAGGCAAAACTAGAGTCAAAACTTAGGTTAAATAATTACAGCCATTCTATATGGCTCAGGTCTTAGAAGAGTCACATCAAGAGTCACATCGAAGATCCATTAGAGTATACAAGTGAAACAGCAGAAATTATCGAGGAGTCAGAAGCACTATTTCAATATAAGAGGGAACCCTTAATAGATAATTTTTCTAGGGACTGGGTTCATAGTTTTCTTAACCTAAGAAAGAACAACTGTTCTAATGTATACTTTTTTTTTTTAATCTAAGCTCAAAAACACAAATTAGAAGGCAGAGGGTAATTATTTCAAAATGTCATACCAAATTCAATTAAGAGATTTTTCAAGTATCAACTATGTGTAAAGCACAAGAACATAAAGATAAGCAATACCCAAAGCGTGCCCTTGTTGGAGTGTAGTGTACAACAACACATTCAATCCCTTTCATGTGTGGCCATTATATATATATCTATGTTACAAAAATAGTGACATTTAGCATGTGGGGTAAGAGCTGACAAAAATCTGAACAGCACACACTGAACTTCATCAAATTAAAATTTAGTTTTGTGTTTTGAAATTATATCTAAAAATTATGAGCAAAGAGAGATGATAATTAAATGCAAAGGGAACGCCTAGATTGAGTCCTAAACCAAAAAAACAACAGATGGCAAAATCCAAATAAGATCTATTAATCACTATTAATAAATATATTAATAGTATTTCCTGGATTGGATAACTAACTGCATTATGTATGGTTAAGTACAATGTGAACATTGGAGAAGGTTTATGAAGAATGGCATATGGAAACTCTGTATGATTTCTGCACTATTATTTTATAAACCTAAATCTATTTCAAAATAAAATATTTAACAACATAGTAGAATAGGGAAAATGTTGTTAAAATGATCAAAAAATAAAATCCATGGGTACCTTTCATATAGAATTGAAAATTAATGGTCAGAGTAGCAAACCTGAACAAGTATCTTAAACTCTAAATCTACCTCGACTTACTTTCTGAGTCTCACAGTTTGGCTCACAACTGTGATTCATGAAACGAGAGCAATTTCCTTTCTGAGTGGCATCTATTATCTAGGGAAAAGAACAAATTAAGAGTTAAGAATGCAACTTTAAAAATACAAGCATTTTTCAAAGGAAAGACATTAAGGCAAATTTTAAGACTGCATCCCTTTACCCTCCCATCCCTGAACACTCTCATATTACTTTACACATGAAAGTGACAAATATCCAACTGCTTTCTCTAACTACAACCATGTTACCTGAAGGCAAAATCATCTCCATATCTATCAATGTCCTTCCCACTTACTTCAATATATTTCTTACATCCTATTCTAATTCAACCTTACTGCATATGTATAAAACTTCATTTTATAGTCCATGCCTGACAGTGAAGTAGCTCTAAAACCTGAGTCTGTATCTGAATCCCCTGGAGAACTTGTTAAAAATTCTTGGTAGGCCCACCCCAATTAGATCCACCACGTTGTGGGTGAAGGGAGACAACATATATCCCTAGAATGTACTTTTTCAGACAGAATGTAGAAGCAGATAGAAAAATCCAGCTAAATTTCATTAAGCCAGGCCTTAGAGGTACTCCTCACTAAGAAAAGTTACTTTTCATAAAAGCATGTTATTTGTTTCAACATATAATGGTTATTACTTTTAAATGTTTTAATTAATAATTTTTAATTTTAAAATTTCCCAGCTTTTTTATATATCATTAATATATATCATAAATATATATCATATTTATATGATAAATATAGACAACAAAAGTCATCGGGGAGAGTATTCAATAAATTTGAAGAGCTACAATATGAAGCATGTATGCATACATTTACATATATATGTAAACAGCACCCTCTACCAAGCTTTTTGTAAACAAAGACACAAATGAGACAGTGTTCTATCCCTAACTTTTATCACTTAACGTATTTTAGAGGTCATTCCTTATCAACGACCCTTACAAACTTAACAATTTCCAGATCTGTTTCAAAGCAAACACATTCTTGTACCCCTTATGTTTATTGCTGCACTCTTCACAACAGGTTAAGATAAGGAAACAACCCAAATGCCCAAAAATAGGTGACTGGATCAAGAAGATGTGGTACATATACACAATGGAATACTATTCAGCAATCAAAAAAGATAAACTCATGCCATTTGCAACGAAACGGATGGAGCTAGAAGGGATCATGCTTGGTGAAATAAACCAGAAGGAAAAAGTAAAATATCAAATGGTTTCACGTGTAGGAGGAATATAGGGGAACCAAAGGATCAGGGGGAAAAAAAATTAATAAACAACAGAACTAGCAGGCAACCATAAATCAGAGACATTTTGCAAGGGAAGGGGAGGGAAAGGGATCACAACAGGGGAGAGAAGAGCACAAGGGACTATGGTGATGGCTCATAGGTGAACTGGTGGTGGGGGGTACGGGGACTACACAATGATGTAAAAGATATAAATAAATAAATAATTATACATATTAAAAAAAAAACCTCAACAACAACAAAAGCAAACATATTCATGCTGCTCACCTCATCATTCTTCAGAGCCATGAAATAATAATGAATGTTTTTGTTTCGTGCATACTCCTTTACCCGGGCTTTGAACTCTTTATGATCAAGTACCTCTCCACAATATTCTAGGACAAATGTGTTCCTGGCAAAACAAAAAAGAAAACAATGGCACTTCCTGCCTAACAACTGTGGGGAAAATCACATATATCCATGCAAAAGTAATAAATTTAAAGAAATAATACAAAGTGGATTCATTTGACATTACACAAGATGTAATTAAAATATACATAAAATAGCTAGCATCTAACCAAGGTTAACTGTCTCCTTCCTAATTTGAAGAATTTTGATACTATTTAGTTTTTATGACTTATACATACTACTAAAAATGCATATATTTGCCTGACTGGATATTATATCATACTTTCAATTTGGTTTACATTATGAAAACAGTGATTTATAGCTGAAAAAACAGCTCTGAAGAAATTTGGAGGCATTAAAAAATTAGAGGTTTTGTTCTAAGAAAAAAAAGGCAACTTAAATATAGTAATTCTAATAACTTTACACTCAACGGTTTCTAATGACAGTAAAGGTAAAATATACTTTTTCTCTTATCGCAGTCTCAGTGAGCTTTCTCCAGCATTATCAATAATTATGATTAATCTCTCTTCTTTCAGTTACCTTCCAACCTTTATTGTTCTTTCCTTGGTTATTTAACTATTTCTTCTTTATTGACGATATATTCAATCTCTCCCCCATCCTTTTACCCTATAAAAGCTCATTTTCACCCAGGACTTCAACTATTATCTCCATGTAGACAAACAATTCATTATATTTCTCCCCAGATTCAGGCCTGAAACGACCTGCCTGGCAAGATGGTCTTATCCCCTCAAAATAAACATGCCCTAACTCTAACCAAAGAAATTTTTAAAATGTAAAAATATAAATAATTTGTCTTTGTTTACAACACAATGTACATATTAAAAGAAGAAATTACCTGACCAATTGAAAAAATTAAAACCTTCTTACTCCAGAAAATAAACCAGTTGAAAATGAATGAGAAAAGCACTATGCTTAATAAAAAAAAAAAAACAACAAACCTCAAAAACAAGATTAGAGAAATTTATAGTGGATATACACACAATTGTGCAGCAATCTATAAACACATTTAAGTCTTATGATTACTCATAAGACAATCCTAAAAAAAAAATCAAATACTATCTTTTATAAACAACCCTTAAATTTTTCTTTATAACCCCAGAAGTCTCTTGTTTTGTAAGAAATGTATCAGAATGACCACAAATCTGAGGTGTTAGGATCTGTTCCCTCCATAAAGAAAAAAGAAAAACTACCATCACAGCCTTGACTTGTAGATTAAATGTGATAATGACTACAAAACAGACCTTACACAAGATCTGAAACCTTAAAGGTAAAACAAACAAACAATCAAAAGACCATTTCTTTCTGTAATGAAAAATAAATCTTCTTTCTTGAACTTCATGTTTTTTTTTTCAATGATTTATTTTATGTATTTATGCATACAAGAGCTGGGGTGTAGGTCAAAGGTACAGGGGGTAAGAGGATTCACCAGAGACAGAGTGGGGAGCAGAACAGGCAGACTGACTGAAATACACTGCTGAGGGGAAGAGTGGGCGAGGCAGGAGAGGTCTGCTGCACCATGTGGCCAGAGACTGAACTTGTGCTGCAGCAGCTGTGAATAGCTTCATAGTGCTAAGAGACTTAACCCCCTGCGACACCAGGGAGGCCTGATACTTTATTCTTTTATACTAAAATATGTAATTCTGATGACACCGCTCTCAAATGACCTCTTTATTTTAAAAAGAGCTCTTAAATACTAGAACTTTTCCAACCAGTAAATAATTCAAACTAGAGACTTCATGCCATGAGGGAATCTGAAGGATACATCAATATCCATGGATCTATGTAACAGTCTAGGCTCATAAAACAGCTGAGATGAAAGGTCTCAAATTTTCAGTGTTTTAAGAAATGTAAGAAAAACTGCTAGACCCTCCAACTGCCTAATCTCCAAAAAACTAAACAAGTCAATACAAAAACATATCATGCAGTCTTTAAAATTGCCTAGAGGGGCCTCCCTGGTAGCACAAGGGGTTAAGGTGCAGCATTATGAAGCTATCTGCAGCCACTCGATCCCCAGACGGCCAAGGAGCTACCCATATGGCGCAGCAGACCTCTCCTGTCTTGCCTGATGCTCCTCTCAGCACTGTATCTCAGTCAGTCTGCCTGTTCTATTCCCCACTCTGGTGAATCCTCTCACCCCCCGCACCTCTAGCCTGTACCCCAGTTCTTGTATGTATAAATATTTTTTTTTAAATAATTATTTTTAAAAAACAGTAACTTACGAAGGAAGATCTTTGGCAGCTCTCAAGCCCCAGCCTTTCTTTTCTGTGAGTATGACTTCCACATCAGCATGTTGTTTTCTCTGAAACCGCCTATTAGAACAATAATCCCCATTTGGACACCGAGAAGAACTGAAATGAGAAATGGTGACATTCTTTAAAGCAGCAAAAAGAAAAAAGTCTCACTTTCAGTAGAAAGTGCTATGTAACTATGTACAACCATATCTTTATGGCATAATCAGCATATGTGTGGTAAACCTCCAAGTGAGCCCTCCTCAATAGTTCTTCCGATCATGAAGGCATTCTTTAGAATGGGGTATCTACATTGTTAAAGAGATGATGCCCACAATACAACCTGGTTATCTAGTCATCACAAGACAGAAAGGTCTGTCTTCCATTTCCTGGGTGTCTAGTATACATTTCCAGGCTACATATAAACTTGCAATATTTCAACAACTTTGCAGAGCTAATAGCTAATTTATTTTCTATCAGTACACCTTCTCTTAGAGTATACTTGAAATCATTAATTTGACCTTTTGAGTGTAGTTAACTACTTGATCTACATTGAAAAGAAATAAAAGTCATCATTAAACATATTCCTGTTCAGAGTAAACAAAATATAAGTGACAAGATTCCTTCTCCATGGATCCAAGAATAAAAATTAAAATTCAAACATTCATCAAATTCTTAATATTCCAAAGCTGGCAGAAACACACACAAATGCTTTTAATATAGTATAAAACTACAATAGAAATCACCAACCATTTCCCATATATTATTATTCATTGCCAAATTAGTAGAAAATAGTATTTTTGCAGATTCTCAAAGGATAAAGGATTCACTTTAGAAGGAGGCAGTAAAGGAAATTTTCAAGACGGAGCAGAATTAAAGAATCTCTAATACTGGGCCTCCCCGGTGGCGCAGCGGTTGAGCGCTGGGTTGCGAAGCTGCCCGCGGCCTCTGCGGCGCTGGTTCCATCCCCGGCTGCTCCCCGGCCCCCTGAGGAGGGTCCCACATGGCGCGCGCGCAGACCTCTCCTGCCGCCCGCTGCTCCCCTCAGCAGTGTACTTCGTCAGTCTGCCTGCTCTGCTCTCCCCTCTGGCTCTGGTGAATTCTCTCACCCTCCCGTGCTTCTGACTGTACCCAGTGCTTGTATAAACAAAACAAACAAACAAATAAATAAATAAAACATGCCTCTATAAAAAAAAAAAATCTTAAAAAAAAAAAAGAATCTCTAATACAGACAGGATAAGGATCGATAAGGAAAATGAGATACGATAATCCCTACCTATGTGCAGAAATAGGAAACAAGGCCCACTTGATAGAAGGAGTGAGAAACAGCAAAAAGATAACTGGTAAGAAAGATGCATTGCTTAGGGGATAGAAAGACAGGTTGTTGGTCTATATTAAGGGCACTGAATACCAAGCTAAATTTGAGAATCTAATACTGAAAACTACTATATGAAGTGTGGGAATAACATGGAAAAGTTCTGTACTTCATAGCTGTTTAGAAAAGTTAGCACAAAAAGCCAGAAGAATGCAGAGTAGGGCAACAATGTCAGATTAGGAGAATAATGCTAACTCAATGTTTCTTCTTACATGAGTACCATGATCTCAACTTTTCAGTTTAGACAAAAGAATAGCAGGAATACCTTTTCTCTTTTTTCTTTTTTGAGGTGGTTTTACTTTTGCAACACTATAGCATGAACAAAACCAAAAACTGAGCTTTAACAGAAAGCACTTCATTAATACTAAAAATAACTGTTATACATCACCTTAATATTCTTTCCATATTAAGAATAAGGATACAATTTTTCATCAATGAGATAGATTAAAAAAATCGTCACAGTTTTAAATGCAAAGATACTTCTTTAAAAATATGGAAACAAGGGCCTCCCCTGGTGGCGCAGCGGTTGAGCGCTGGGCTGCAAAGCTGCCCGCAGCCTCTGCAGCACCGGTTCGATCCCCAGCCGCTGGCGAGGGTCCCACATGGCGTGCAGACCTCTCCTGCCGCGCCCGCTGCTCCCCTCAGCAGTGTACTTCTGCCTGTTCTGCTCCCTGCTCTGGCTCTGGTGAATTCTCTCACCCTCCTGCGCTTCTGACTGTACCCAGTGCTTGTATGTATAAATAGATAAATAAATATTTTAAAAAATTTAAAAAAAATATGGAAACAAGTGTTTATTAATAGAAGATCAGTAATTACAGATTAACTATGAATAGTATACATAATGCAACCAAGGGAAAGATTTAGGTAGTCTGTATATGTAGCTCTATACAGGTTTCCAAAAGATATTTAATTAAGTGTGTATGGGAAAAAAAGCTCAAAAAAGTACATATAGTTAGGATTCATTTTTTTTGTTTGTTTGTTTGTTTGTTTATACATGCACTGGGTACAGTCAGAAGCGCGGGAGGGTGAGAGAATTCACCAGAGCCAGAGCGGGGAGCAGAGCAGGCAGAAGCACCGAAGTACACTGCTGAGGGGAGCAGCGGGCGGTGGGAGAGGTCTGCGCCATGTGGGACCCTCCTCCTGTGGCCGGGGAGCAGCCGGGGATCGAACCGGCGCCGCAGAGGCCGCGGGCAGCTTCGCAACCCAGCGCTCAACTGCTGCGCCACCGGGGAGGCCCAGGATTCATTTTTACATATGAAAGAGGAAATATCTACCTATGTTGCCATAAGCATATAGGCATAAAAATTATCTAGAAAGACAATACATAGAGGAAATGATGGTTGGGAGAGAAAATGGCATTTTTTAAACTTTAGGATTTTGTCTCATTTTATAGTAAAACATAAATAACAGTGATTTACTTTCTCAGGACACAAACTTACAAGAGATAAAAGGAGACTGAATAAAAATTAACATTACCATGCCAGCATTAGTAACAGGGATACTTTATATAAATAACACTTACAATGTGCCCAAAAGGTAGTGCTTTTAATGTGTACTTTAATCTAATAGACAATGCAAAGAAAATGTTTCCTTATAGCAACTCTTGTCCTAAGGCTGTCTGCCTGTGTCTACACAGGCATCTCTTTGTATTTATTTATTTATATATTTCTTACATCATTTTTCACTTTTGCACAATGTATGCATTTTCATTTTGGTTATATTCCCCATACAATTACACCCCCCCCCCCTTATTTTGACCTCAATCCCTCCTTTCCCCACCCCCCACCCCCGTAGTGTGTCTCTGGTTTACAGTTGCTTGTTGATTTTGATTTTTTTATTATTATAGTTATTCTTTTTCTACACAGGCATCTCTTTTAACAAACCTTTCCCTTTCAAAAGCAGCATCAACTGCATAAGCCACTCTTTATCTGCATGTGATCTATGCAGGTGCCTCCTTTTCCTTTCTCTTACCTAATAAAAATTTTTTTTCCTAAAAAAAAAAAATTGTCTCCTTATAAACACTATTATACATTGGAAATTTTATTGCTTTTATATAACACTACACAACAGATAGGAGAAAGGTTAAATTCTATTCCCCATTAATAATTATTTTTAATATTTAAGGAGATTTAATTAGATGACTGAGAGAAAGCAGAGCATTCTAATTTACTTACCATTCAATCATGAGGAGACGATTAAGACAATCTTCTCCACATGCTATTTCACCTTGAGCTCTTTCATCTTTAGAAAGAGGTGTACACTCACATTGCATTCTCTTAATATCTCGATGGGATTTGTTCTTCTTTCTAATGGGTAAATTTTTATAACTGATTAAATAAATATCCTTAAAACAATACAATATATGCAATCAAAAGTGTACCAAATCTCACTAGTTTCACATTTAATGATTGTTAAGTCAATGATTCAAAAGAAAGAAAATATCTAATCACTAGCATTTTTGAGATGGAAATCACTAAGAATTGTATTGCAGAAAACAGTAAGAGTCCCCTGGCAAAAGGGAAAATAGAGTAAGTTCCAGTTTTTCATTTTGGATTCAGCCCTTATTTCCAAGTCCAGGTGAGCTAAGCCTTGAATTCTAAGCAATTTCAAATAATAGTCATCTTTGGCTCAGGAGAAAAACAGGAAAACTTGTGAATGTCAAATAGTGATGCAGTCAATTTAAGTTTAGAAAATCAGTCCTTGCAGATGAAGAAATGACAGCTGAGATACAAGTCTGAGGGAAAAGGGTGTTAAGAAAAGTTTTCAACTAGTTTAATGCAATCAAATCTTTTACCAAATCCTTCCGTAATATCACATTTGTACAAATCTAATTGCTTAAAAAAAAATGGAGTGATTAAGAAAAAAAGAATGAAGTGTAAAGATTCCAGGAATAAACTTTCTCAGACAAGCTGATTTGGAGGAAGAAGGGAAATTGTTTAAAAATGACTGGGTTCATAAAGACTTATGCCAGAATCTGCAAAGCATAAATGATCATTTGCTGGCTTTTTTGTTGACCCTTGTCAAAAAGAAAAAAAATATATATCAAGGAAGGTCAAACAAGATCTTAAGTTTAGGGAACTTCAACTATCAGTGAAGAACACAGGTGCACTAAGTAGCTGGCTGTCTTATCTCTTAACTTTCATCTTCAATGTATATTTTGTATTACCAATACAGTTTTCTAAAGTACCTAAAGAGTATCATAAGCATTTCCACTAAATATGAAGAATGAGTCACCAGATCAATTAAAGCTATAACTTACTAATGAGCATATGAATGTTTACCCTGAAGAATAATTACTAAAAATAAACAAAAGGTCTATTTACAAGTACTTAAAGAGCTGTAATTTTGAAGAATCAGTTGTAGATTTATTTTGTATTGCTCCAGAAGGCCAGATTATGGGTACAGAGTTTTTTAAGGAAAGCCTTCATTAGAAAAAAATTTTCATAATTTTTTTCATACTACTTTATAATAATGCGTCTTCTTGTAAATCCCAAGATATAACACGGCATTTAAAAAAAAAAAAAATATATATATATAAAAATGCTTCCCACTACAAGAAGACATTCCAGTGCCTCTACCAACTAATCCATCTGTATCAGTCTCATCACTGAATAAAACCCAGACAGTTGGGTTGGTTAGTTTAATCTCTATTCTTTATAAAGACTATATAAATTGCATCTGTCAACTCATATAATTCTGAAGAGTACTAACTTAAAATATTTAATATTTTGAATTTAAACCTAAATCAAAACTAGAAGTAAATGAACAAAGTTATAGAGGATCTCTACAACATAAAAAATAAAGGTGCTTTTTTCCTAATAGGGAAAACCTTCTGATGGGACCTAAGTATAAAATGATTTAAAAATCTTTTAATGCTTCAGTGGACAATGGCTAGGTTGATTCTAAATTATGGGAAAAAATAATTCTCCCACAGGCGAATTATTCCTTCCCAAAGGAGGAAGTAAGCAGTTGGAAGAGCACAGATTTAAAAAAAAATACATATCCAAAATATATTAATATTGGGAAAATGAGAAGATTATCAAGGAGGGGTGAAAGAAAACAAACTGAGAAATTCTGCTCTAAAGCAATGTTTTCATTAGTCCTACTCTCATTTTATCTTGTTTCATGTTAGGGATCGGTGGTAAGCCATTTGCCATTTATTTCTAAAATATTCATAATGTCACTGTCAAATAAAACCTATTAGCAGTAAACTAAAAAGTCCAACAAAACCAACAATATTCTAATCCAGATCTGGTTTTTATAAAATACCTGGATATATTTCAGTCTGAACATTTTTTGAAAAGGAAAAAAACAACATGACTACCTTTTTCTTCTCTAAGAGCAGATTATCTTCCTGGGGTTTTATTTCCCTTTTTAATCACAATGTAAAGGGAATTAATTATTGGCTGGCCTAAAATATACTTTTAGAACCAAAGAAGTACTAAGACATACAAACAAATAAGACATGTCTTCACTGGGGGGGGAGGAGGGAGGAACAGGGTTTGGGGGAGAAGGGAATTGCAGAAGGGACTCCATGCCATCAAAATCTAAATAAGTAAAAACACTTTTCAGAGTCTTTCAAGTTACATTTTATCACATAACTATATTTCATGATTGAATTCATATACAAACTATTGAAGAGCTAGTGTTTTTTAAATAAAAAGAGGTTAAAATTTATCAGACAAGAATTAATTAGGCATACCTTTCTGTTAAATAAACATTTTCTTCAATCAGATCAAAGTAACAAGGCATCTTCCCTTGTTTGGCATATTCCTTCCATCGCTGTGGGTCCCTGAAGTCCTCCATGACACAGGATGGTCCAACCAGTGCTGAGCCTGCAGACACTGTTGTCTCTCCCTGTTCTACCTCCACTCTAACTTTCTTTCTGTCCTGAAGCTCACCATCACTTTCAGAATCACTCTCCAATTCCTGCCTCCTTTTTTTAGGAGGACCTCTATCTTTCATATCAATTTTTTCTAAATTTTTAGAAATATCTTTCTTTTCATTCACCATTAAAGTGTCCTTAATGGAATTGCTGCTTATTTCAGGTGCTTGCACTGACCCCTTGTCCTTCTGAAAAGATAGAAAAAATTTATTGGATTGGCTTGAAAAGTGAGATCCACCACGCTGATCCCAATTCTCCTCCTCTTCACGGTCATCTGTTAAGGAATCTGGTACTTGCCCTTGAATTCGATCATATACAACCCCAGTTCCGGGAGGTCTACCTGCTGATCTTGGATCCCAGTACCCATTGCCTTGCCAGTAATTACATGTCCCACTATATTGTTCTGCGCTTTGCTGATACTTGGGTCCACCACAGGTTCCATAGCTGCTGTCAGGCTGCTGATATGTGGTAGTAGGCTTTTCTTGTTGAGAGAAGTCCCATGCTAGGTTTCTGAGCTCCTCTGATTCATGGAAGCCATCTAATCGGGAAATCTCACAAGAGGAAGAAAAACTCAACTCTGTCTTACCCAGTCTGCTATCTGGCCTATTAGGGAAAGTGGTCTGTTGCCGTGACTTATTTGGGGCATCTTCAAAATCATCAGAAGAATAAAGTGGCAGTTCTTCTTGTTGCCTTGAAGCTATTTTGGTTTTCACTGTGTCCTCAGAATCTGGATGACCGAGAGGGTTACATTTCACATCTGTGTGACTTGTACTGTCAACCCCATCACTCTGAGGGTGAATAATTTCAGGCAGGTGGTTATCTATTTGTTTTCTGCAGGACTGTGTAAAAGAAATTTCTGGATTCTTCTCTGCTCCTTTATGAAGAAAGAACTTCTCAGTTTGGGAACAGCTTTTACTAGCTATACTCTCAAACTTTTCTTCATATGAATGTCTCCTTGAGTCCAATCTCTCATCTTCCCAGTGGTCAGAATAGTGTCTATAACTTTGACTGCTCCGTGAAGAACAAGGACTTGTTTCTTCCATGGGCATAGTAGAATTCTTTGGCACAACCACAACAGACTGAAGACGGTTTCTTGGAATACTGCTATCATCAGAATCTGTATCCTCTGAATCACTGTCATCACTTGAACTTTCAGAAGAACCAGAATAATCTTCATGGACAGTAGACACAATCTCCGAGGCATGACCACTACTGTCACATTTTAAGGTGTAAGTTATACCATCACTGTCTTCCATGGTTAAATTCAAATCACAAGAAGAAAATACAACTTCTGAGTCATCAGAAGTATGTGCATGTCCTTTTCCTCCTCCTTCATCTAAAGAGATTTCTGGCCTTCCTCTTCTATCAGGCAACATGGAATTTCCTTCTTCGTGAGCCTCTTGTACACATTTCCCAGATAATCCATTATTATGTCTGTTTTCCCAAGAGGCAATACCCCTTGCTGAATCAGGAAGATCACTACCTATTATTGTTTCTTTGTCTGCATGCTTTATAAACTCTGTGCTTTTATTTTTAAGCACAGCATCCAAAACTGGAGATGTGTTTTCTCCACACTGCAAGAGAGTTAAACTGTCCACTTTGATTGCTGGTGGATGACTCTGAAGAGATGAAGCAATACCTGAACTACCGATAGGTTGGTATAAACCATCAAAATGATTAACAGAAGCTGAGCTAGTGCTACCAACACTCTGTTTATATTCTTCACAAATAAATTTTGAGTGCTGATCTGTGAGATTTCTATTATCACATATAACTGGTTTTGATTTCAAATGCTTATTCATAAAGCTGTTTGAAGAAACTTTCGCTGCTGAAGGCTCAATGTTTTCAGCTTCGGAATGACACAAAGAAGGGTTGTTGTCATTTGAAGTATAGTATATTTCTGAATCTTTGGCTTTAGAGCAAGAAATTCTCATATCAACTGCATCTTTAACTACTGTTTTGGAATAACCTATAGCCACGACTGGCAAAGACGTGAGTTTATCTTGGTGTGGTGACACTGGAGGTTCTGTTTCTCTAAATGGGCTTTCTGACTTACTATGCTGCATACAAGCATCATCCGAGTCTTTTTCTTTACACCTATTAATATTCTGAAATCCATTTGATGAAAGCATGTGTGCTTTGACCAAAGGGGATAACTCCAATTCAGTCACACTATCATCTGAAGACATCAAAACAGTGTCAGTTTTAGAAGTGCAAAATGTTGCCAAATCAGATTCTGCCCCAGGAGAGCCATTTATATTTAATTCTATGGGACAATAATTTCTTAACTGATCATTCTTCACTTTAGACAAAGAGTCTAATTCCTTAATACTATCATGGCTATCATGTCCTATAAATGCAGACTTAAAAACAGGCGATTCATCTAGCTTTTTAAAAGTAGGTGAATCATTTAATCGATTTGATGGAGATGGAGATCCAGTCTTTTCTCTTTCAGGAATTTTATTAATCATTCTTAATTCACTACCTTTTGAACAAGGAGTCTGTAAACTAAAAGAATGAGACTGTTTTAGTTCCTCATTTAATTCTGTACAACAGAAAGAATTTTTAAATTTATCAGACTTGGGTAGAGGTTTTGAAGGGGCAGATTTATAATGGGAAGCACTGTTATCGTGCTTGGAATATGATGACCCCCGTCTGAAACCCAGTTCATTAGAAGGAGAACAACATCTTTTCATTGCTTCATGTTCTGAAGTCCTTTTGGATTCTCTTTCTAATTTTGAAGAATACTTTCCTCTTTTCTCTGTCTCTAAGTAAGAGGACTCATTTTTGCAGTCCCGATCAGATTTAGAATAGGATGTTGATGTCCTTAAGTCTCTGTGAGAGGAGGAATAAGATGAGGTACGTCTTGAGTATGTCTTCTTATACTCATCTTCTGAGTCAGAACTCTCTCGTGCCCTGTTATCTGTGTATGGCCGAGAATAGCGGGTCCTCTCTCGATAAGGGGAACTCCTATGATAGCGACGATCAGAATCATAATAATGGGATCGTTCTGAACGGGAATAGGATAAACTAGTTCTAGAGCCTCTGTCAGATCTAGAACGAGATCTGCTTCGCCTTCGCTCTCTCTCTGATCTACATCGAGAGGATATATACCGAGTATCTCTTTCAAGTTTTGAATAGCTAAAATATTTATCTTCTCTCTCTGTTTTAGATCGTGAAGATTTCCCTAAATCCTCACTTTTTAAAGGTGCTAAGCTCTTTTTTGAGTCTCTTTCCTTTTCAATGCTTGCTGAAACTTTCAAATCATGTGATCTTTGACTTGAAGAAGTCCGTACAGAATCTTCATCAGATTCTGAACCAAGGAAGGTGCCTTCAGACTGTGAGGATTTCTTCTTTGAACCCATTTTTTTACAGCCCAAACTACTCTTAGAACTATCTGGCATTTCTTCTTCTTTCCCAATGTGGGAATCTTCTTTTTGTAAGGGAACATCTGCTTGTTCATTCAAATTTTGAGTTAAGTGTTCTTCTGAACTATTAGATACAGCATCCTGCTTAGTGTCCACTTCTGAGGATTCTGGTACAACTGTAACTGGTGGTTCCTTTGGGGCTCTAACTGCTACATCTACTGGTGCTGTCATCAGAACTGTTATTGATGTGTGTGGCAAGGCCACTGGCTCTGTTACTGGTGCTGGTGGTGAGGATGCTATGGCTTGGGGAGGTGGAGGTGGTGGAGGTGGTGATGACGGTGGTGAGTCTGTAGTTGTCGATTCTGCTATCATTGCTGGTAATGGTAATATGGGAGGAGGTGGAGATGCCACTACTGTGGCAGTAGTCAACAGTGGCCTGGATGTAACATGAAGCAGATGTTTCTTAAAATGAATTTTGCCCAATTCTACTCTTGTTTTTGGTGGGGAAGAGTCTTCTGTAGTAGATAAGGTATCTCCAACGTCCATTTTAATTTTAGGGGTCATGTCTACTTGAAGAGGTACAGCTGGGGAGTTTGAAGTATCATTTTGCTTTTCATTGCCAAGTGCAGTCAGAAACCTGTTTGGCAAAGTTTTCTTTGTAAGACTGAAGCTGAATGATACCTTCTGTCGTCCCTGTTCCTCCAAATTAACTTTTGTCTTGGTGCCTTTGGGCAAAAACCGACTAGAAGCAACACCTTTGAACATTGGTCCTTTGATGAAACCTGTTTTCTGGACATTTTCAATCTTTGCCTATAAGTGAACAAAACAAGTAGTTACTACTACAATAAAATTATTTGCAAATGGCTAGCATTAGAGTTTAAAACTTCAGGAAAATGAAAAGTCCTTTTTAATAAAAAAGTGTGAATTTTACTAAGCTAGATAAGCATTTTTGAACATACTGAAAAGTATAGAGAAAGTATAACAAAACTCTACCTACCTACCTACCCCCAATTTCAACAATTACCTACATGTTCCATTCTTGCTGACTCTTACATAAAGATTTTTATCCAGTTTTATAACTATTTTCCAGGCAGAGTTTTAACAAGACTTAAAAAAAAAAAAACCCAAAACAAAATGATGTATCAATATGCTACATAAAAGATGTGAACAGAGCAATACCTAACATCTCAGTAATGAAAAGTTTCTATCTGAAAAGAAAAATCAGAAAATCATCATAATCAGTGGTCTCTCCTGGCATCACATAGAACTGCTTAGGTGTTTGGTAAAAATAAAAATCCGTGACAAAACTGCAGGGAATACTAATAGATCTAAGGTAAGGCAATAAAACTTGGTTTGGTTTTGCTTTTTGAAAACAAGTAATTGAGACAATTTTGATGGATTTCCCAGCTTTGATTAAGGCAAAGAACAATCTCCCATTTCACTCATCTGATAGATGGGGTAACCAATAAAGACCAGACTGTTCTGCCTTCCTAGAAATCACTCTGTCCTGGCATGCTACCTCAGTCTCTGCCTGGGCCTAACAAACTGAGACCACACTAAGAGTCTGATCCTACTGTATCAGTAACAACTACAAAGTACACATCTAAGAAAACTTCTCCTGCTAGCATTTGCCAAACCACCAAAGGAAATGGTGGATTTTAGAAGCAGAAGGCTAGGTTATAACCTAGGTTACAGATAGAACATCAGAAAAATTTAGAATAACAAGCTCAAACCTAAATTTTAAAAGATGTTACTCCTGCCATCTGCAACATTTTTCTAACTTATGTTCTTTAATCTGGCTATGTAAAAGAGTAACTTTCTACTTTAATATGGCAAAATCTGATATCTCTTCTCAAAACTATACAGTTACCAAATAGGAAAGTTAAGAGTTTTCACATTCGTTATTAGAGCAGTGGTCTTCAAATAACTTGAGAAATAGAATCTACTTTCCAATTAAATCTTACATGGAAGCTCAATGCCAAAGAACGAGTTAAAAAAAAAAAAGTTGTTTTCAGAGCTGTCAGCTTCCTTTATCTTGCCTAAAAGTTTGTAGGGCTCCAAAGTTAGAAACCATCTACTTGAGATATACAACATCTCTGACTGGAATGTATTCCAATAGACACAAAGACAAAATTAAACAAAAACTTTTACTTCACATTCAAAATGTTACCTAAATTTTGAATGTTTTTAATCCCATAACTAAATTATACTTACTTCATTTTCTTCTTCTCTATTGCCATCCAGCAAAGAAAACATGCAAAAGAATAAAAAGAAATTATAAATACTTAAAACCTATTCAAATTAAAGTTGGATTTTTAAAAATTAAACGTTAGGAACCAACAACCTATAGGAACATTCTATATGGTCTGTCCATTCAGTCAGTCTCAATTATATTCAGTATAACAAATATTAAAGAAAGTACCATGCACTGTGCTAGATGCTAGAAATAAGAGGTGAATAAAGCAGACTCCTTGCCCTTAAGAAGTTTATAGTTTCCTGTAAATGCAAAGTATAATTTTATTACAAAAATAATTCTAACATAATAGTTAATACAAAGATAGAAATATACACAGTGTAACACCAAAGAAAAAGGTAAGAATGCAAAGAATCCTTCCTAAAGGAGTAGATAAAATAAAAATCTGAAGACTCTAAGAACAAAATGGTGATTACCAAAATGGGAAGGAAAGGGGGGGAAAAGGGGTGGAAAACTAGGTAAGAGGTCAAATGTGTGGTGGAAAATAGAAACTAGACTTTTGGAGGCAATCAGAGTGTAATATATAAAAAACATCAAATTTAAATGTTGTACAACTGGAAACTTATATAATGTCATTAAACCAATGTTCAATAAAAATGTACCTCAAAAAAAGATAAATTTTTGAAAAATATATATATGTAGGAGATCCCAGGCAGAGAGAGATCCCAGACAATAGTACAGAGATTAAAATATTTAACAATATGTAGAAGGAAACTACAAACTGTTCGATATTACCTAAGTATAAAAGTGCAAGGCAGAAAGAAGTTGGTAGTTAGGTGAAGCAACAGACAAGGGCCAGGTTCAGTGGCCTAGCTTGACGAGCAGAAACATTTTATTTTATGGATTAGTGGCTCTCAATCATTTTGGGTTCAACAGTACCTTTGCTGATTGCAAGATATATACTCTGCTCCACATCACTGAACTTGAGCTCAGAGAGTCACATGATGTTCTAACAAAGGTAACAAGAGTGTCCTGACTCTAAAGAATAAAAAGCCAGAGTGTGGCATACACCAGTGCAATGTAGCCTACTGGGGAAAGGGAAGTTTCACAAGGGCTTTAGTCTATGATGATCAGATTTGTATTTTAAGCAATCACTCTGCAGGCTATCTGTCAAGACCAATCTCTGAAGACCAAAATACAATAATGCTTTAAATATCCCCTAAAAGAAATATACATGTTGATCTATTTCAATGATTTCAAACAAATCTCAACAAATTTAAAGAGATCAAAACTGTTCCAACCATCTTCTCTGACCACAATGATATGAGGCTAGAAATGAACTACAAGAAAAAAGGGAAAACCACAAATACATGGCCATTAAACAACATGCTACTGAACTGGTTGGCCACTAAAGAAATTTAAGGGAAAACCAAAATATCTGGAAACAAATGAGAATGACAATACTACATACCAGAATCTTTGGGATGCAGAAAAAGCAGTACTAAGAGGGAAGTTGATAGCAACAAAGGATAATCTCACCAAACAAGAAAAAGGCTCAAATAAACAACCTAACCTTTGAGCTCAAAGAACCAGAAAAAGAATAAAACCCAAAGTCAGTAAAAGGAGGGAAAGAATAAAAACCAAAGTGGAACTATATGAAATAAAAAACCAAATCAACAATGAAAAAAGTTTTATAAAAATAACCAAAATTGACAAACCTTCAGTCAGACTCATTAGAAAAGATTGAAATAAATCAAATCAGAAATTAAAGAAAAGATCGCTTCTCGGCCTTTTGGCTAAGATCAAGTGTAGAAATTAAAGAAAAGCCATTACAATGGCTATCACAGAAATACAAAAGACCAAGAGACTAATACGAACATCTGTATAGAAACAAACTGGACAATCTAGAGGAAATGGAAAATTCCTTGAATAGTACAACCTCACAACTTTGAGTCATGAGGAAATAAAATCTGAATAGACCTATGACAAGTAAAGAAATTAAAAGGGTAATCAAAAATCTCCAACACAAAAGTCCAGATGGCTTCACTGATGAATTCTACCAAATATTCAAAGGAGATTTAATATCCACCCTTAGAAACTTAAAAGGAGAGAATACTTACTTCCTCACTTCTTTTATGAAGGCAGCACATGCACACACAAACACACACAAGTCAATTTCTGACGAAAACAGACACAAAAATCCTTAACAACATTAGCAAACTTAATACAACACTACATTAAAAAGATCATACACCATGTGATCAAGTGAGGGTTATTCCAGGAATGCAAGGACACCTCAACATACACAAGTCCATCAATGTGATTATCAAATCATCAAAATGAAGACAAAAAGCATAAGACCGGGCCTTCCCGGTGGCGCAGCGGGTTGAGCACAGTGCTGTGAAGCTGTCCGCAGCCTCTGCAGTGCCGGTTCGATTCCTGGCCAGCCAGGGAGACTCCCACATGGCACGGCAGACCTCTCCTGTCTCGCCCGCTGCTCCCCTCAGCAGTGCTTTCGGTCCGTCTGCCTGTTCTGCTCCCAGCCCTGCCTCTGGTGAATCCTCTCACCCTCCCGTGACTCTGGACTGTACCCCACCTCTTGTATATTAAAAAAAAAAAAAAAAAAAGGCGCATATACTCATCTCAATAAATGCAGAAAAAGCATTTGATAAAATTTAGCATCCATTTAGGATAAAAACTCTCTTTAAAACAGGTACAGAAAGAAGATACCTAAAAAAAATAAAGGTCATATAAGACAAACCCATAGCCAACATCATACTCAATGGGGAAAAACTAAAGGATTTTCCTCTAAAATCAGAAACAAGGATAACTAATATCATCACTATTATTTAACATAGTATTAGAAGCCTTGATCAGAGCAATTAAGCAAGAAAAATAGGAAGTAGCCAGATTATAAGGGAAAAGCTGTCACTTTATACAAGTGATATATTGTACACAGAAAACCCTAAAGATGCCACTGTATTAGAAATAATAAATAAATACAATAAAGTTGCAGGCTACAAGATCAATACACAAAAACCTGGTACATTTCTATACCCAAACAGAAAGATAAATGAGGAAAACAATACTATTCATGATCACAGTAAAAAGTATAAAATACCCAGAATAGACTTAACCAAGGAAGTGAAGTTCCTGTACACTGAAAATGATAATACAACACTGAAAGAAACTGAAAATGCAAAGATATGAAAACATGTTTCATGCTCATGTATAGGAACAATCAATAATGTCAAAAGAGCCAATCTATATAAAGCAATATACAGATTTAATTCAGTCCTTATTAAGATCCCAGTGGCACTGTTCTCAGAAATAAAACAAAAAATCCTTACATTTGTATGGTATCACAAAAGACCTCACATAGCCAAAACAGAACAAAAATGAAGGTATCATGCTCCCTGACTTCAACCTACACTACAGAGCCACAGTAATCAAACAGTATGGTATCAGGTATACAGATCAATGGAATAGAACTGAGTGCCCAGAAATAAAACCACACATACATAGGCAACTAATTTATGACAAAGGACCCAAGAGCATACAATGGGGAAAGGAAAACCTTTTCGATAAATGGTACAGGAAAAATTGGACAGCCACAAACAAGAGAATGCAATTAGACCACTATCTTATAGCATATACTAAAATGAACGCAAATGGATTAAAGACTTGAATAGTCAAGACCTGAAATCAGAAAGCACAAGAAAACAGATAAAAAACTTTGACATTGGTGTTAATATTAAATGCTCCTGAAATGAATTTTATTCTTTCATGTTCACAAGCAATTTTGCTATTAAAAATATTAAAAATTTAAAATATTATATTAAAAATATAAAAACTATTAAAAATATCTATGGCTAGGGGAGGAAGGATTAAGGTCAAAATAAGCAGGGTGGGAATTGTATGGGGAATATAACCAAGATGACAATGTGTACATTATGCAAAAATGAAAATAATGTAAAATATATATAAAATTTAAAAATATGAATACAAAAAAAATTCTATGGCTATATTTTGCTTCAGTAACAATGACTATAGCAACTCAGAATGTTTCTGGCATACCAATATCAAACTAAAATCAAAAGACATTAAAAAAAACAAAATTCAGGCCTCCCTGGTGGTGCAAGGGGTTAAGCACCGCACTATGAAGCAATCCGCAGCCTCTGCAGCACGAGTTAGATCCCCGGCTGGACAGGGAGAAACCCACATAGAGAGGCAGACCTCTCCTCTCTCACCCGTTGCTCCCCTCAGCAGTGTATTTCAGTCAATCTGCTTGTTCTGTTCCCCACTCTGTCTCTGGTGGATCCTCTCACCCCCACATCTCTGGCCTGTGCCCCAGCTCTTATATGCATAAATAAATAAATCTTTTAAAAAAATTCAATTTCCTTTAAGAACAAAACCCTAAATGCAATAAAAATAGTCATGTACTCTCTGGATTTGTGGAAAAGTTTAAGCATTTTCCAAACAACAGAAAATTAATGTCTGAGGTATAACAACCTAAGTCAACTAACATAATGGAGATGAAAATGCATACATTGTACAAAAATGAAAAATGATGTTAAAAATACACAAATCCTGAAACATTCTCACAAGCAAAGTCAGTGATAATGTAGGATCAGTGTGTATTACAATGCACTGCCTATGCCACTCCTCATTATTTCATACATGGAAAATGGTATTAAAATAAAATGCAAGGGTGATTCATGTGATCAAAAGACTGGAAATAGTCCATACATCAACAGTGTAGCCACATAATTCTGATACATCTACACAATAGTATGCACATTAAAGTAATGAAGAGCTCTGTATACTGCTCTGGAATAATTCCAGAAGATAACTGTTAGGTGAAAAAGGCAAGAAACCGAACAGTATGGTTAGTATGCTTATATTTTCAAAATGGAAGGCTCAACCCAACTGGTGTAAGGTGGTATCTCATTATGGTTATGATTTGCATTTCCCTGATTATAAGTGATATTGAACATTTTTTCATATACCTGTTGGCCATTTATACCAATATATTTCAGAAAAAGAAAACCTCATACTAATCTTTCCAACTTGTATTTAAGAGTTATTTATTTTGGGCCTTCCCGGTGGTGCAGCGGTTGAACGCGGGGTTGCGACGCTGCCCACAGCTTCTACAATGCCGGTTCGATCCCTGGCCACCGGGGCAAGGGTCCGACATGATGCGCAGACCTCTCCTGCTGCGCCCGCTGCTCCCCTCAGCAGTGTACTTTGTCAGTCGGCCTGCTCTGCTCTGCTCTGCTCTGCTCTACACTCTGGCTCTGGTGAATTCTCTCACCCTCCCGTGCTTCTGATTGTACCCAGTGCTTATATAAATAAATAAAATCAAAATTTAAAAAAAGATTTAAAAAAAAGTTATTTTGAAACTTCTATCTCTTCTTTTATGCTGAAAATCTCAGTTCTGAATGGCATTAATGGAATAATTCATTTGCTGTATTTATGAGTTTCATCGATAATACTAATTATTGGGCCTCCCTGAGGGCGCAAGGGTTTAAGCACTGCACTATGAAGCAATCCGCAGCCTCTGTAGCTGGAGTTTGATCCCCAGCAGGCCAGGGAGAAACCCACACGGCGCAGCAGCTCTCTCCTGACTAGCCTGCTGCTCCCCTCAGTACTTCGGTCCATCTGCCTGTTCTGCTCCCCACTCTGTCTCTGGGAATCCTCTCACCCCCTGCATCTCTGGCCTATACCCCAGCTCTTGTATGCATAAATAAATCCTTAAAAAAAAAATACCTTTATAAAAGGACTACTGAATACAGTTTAAGATTTTTATTTATTTTGTTGCAAGGTTATATTCCAATACGGGAATGTGCAGTCAAAATTGTTTAGTTTTCCTTATGTGTTCATGCCAATTACCGGTTTGGTCAAATCTTTTTCATTAACATAACATTGCATTATAATAGTTACAAATTTCAGGTGTTCATTGCTCAGCATCAATTTGTGTATATACTATATGAACGCTGATGCACAACTTTTATAGTTTGAATTTCTAGAAATCACCTTTTGGAGGGCAAGTTTATGGAGAAAAGGGAAAGAAGGAAAGAGACACCTGTACAGACCAGCAATCTTAAAAGACAAGAGCTGCATTTTTGAAAGGCATAAGGTTAAGAAAAGAAGCACAAGCAGGCAAAAGAGCAATAGAAATCACTTTTTAACTTATAAAAGGGCAACATTTTTTCCATATTTTTTATTTATATATATTTTACATCATTGTTCACTTTTAAACAATATCTGTTTCCCCCCCTCAGGTGTAGTCCCCATAGAATTTCCTTCAATTCACCCTTGCACCATCACCACAGTCCCCTGTGCTCCTTCCTAACCTCCCTCCAATCCCTCTCCCTTGACTCTATGAAGTTACTACAATAAAGGAACATTCAATCTTGTTCTCCTTTGACCATTACCTCCCTTTCAAAGGCTATGATATCTATTTGTTCCCCTCTTACTGAGCCCTTCTGGAGGCCATGTTTTAATGTGAAATCCTGGGTTTTGTTTACCTTGGTCTGTTGGGCAGATTCCCAAAAATACACTAGAATCATTTCTTCTTTGGCACTAAAAGTTGGTGCCAGGAGAGACTGAAAGGCTGGTAGAATAAGAGGAAATTTGTTCCTTCCTGTTGGTTATATACGTATGTTGGTCCATCAATGCAACTTCACACTGCTGATGATTCCATTGCTGTTTGATTTCTACAAAATCCAGACCAGTTTGATTCTGATTCCTCACAGACACCAGCACCAGTTGTTCACTAACTCTATTCAGAGGTCTCAGAGCTCCAGAGGGCTTTATTTCAAAAATCTAGGTACTGGAAACCACACATTTTCTCTTTTTTCTCACAGGCCTAGGGTTGGTAGTTACTTCCTGCCTTCCTGTATTATGTCTATGTCCACTTTTCATTTTTTCAGTTCTCTAAAAACCCTTTTAACCAACTCCTGATATTAAATTGTTTTTCTGACAAAGAAAAGCAAGCTATAAGTTTCAAGTTCCTTTCTAAAAAGTCTATAATGAAAAAGAACATAAAACATAATTTATTATTCCAACATAACTCTAATGCCAACTTGGGGTACAGTGAGCTTCTTACCAAACCACTTAAAAAAGCTTGAAATTGGGATAGACCATATATATGAATTTTCATTAGTATATTGTAGCAAGTGTATGTAATTTTCTATAAAGAGCAGAAAATAAATATTCCAGGCTTTACAGGTCCTGTAGTCTTTGCCATAACTACTCAACTCTGACATCTGACATTTTTGTGTAAAAATAGCCATAGACAATAAGTAAATTAATGAGTATGGCTGTGTTCCAACAACACATTATTTATGGATAGAGAAATTTCAATTTTGTATCATAACGTTATAATTCTTCTGATACTTTTACCATTTGAAAAATATAAAGATATTATAAAAACAGATAGACAGGATTTGGCCCACTGGCCAATTTGCCAATACCTTATAGGCTCTTACAAAATCAAAGTTTCATTGATGGGCTCCAAAAACAATTAGTTTAGCAAATCTAGTCTCAAACTATAATATAACTAACATGAAGCTTCACTAAAACAGAACAATGTTATCCCCTCAAACATTCTTTTAATGAGGGCCTCCCCTGGTGGCGCAGCGGTTGAGCACTGGGCTGCGAAGCTGCCCACAGCCTCTGCAGCGCTGGTTAGATCCCTGGCCGCCCGGCGAGGGTCCCACATGGTGCAACAGACCTCTCCTGCCGTGCCTGCTGCTCCCCTCAGCAGTGTATTTCATCACTCTGCCTGTTCTGTTCCCCGCTCTGGCTCTGGTGTGTTCTCTCACCCTCCCGCGCTTCTGACTGTACTCAGTGCTTGTATAAATAAATAAATAAATATTTTAAAAAATTTCTTTTAATGAAATACAAGAGAAAATGTACTAACAGAAATTTCAAAGCATGATCTAGGTTCAATTCGAATTTTTAACTAACCTTGTACACATCTCCCTCCACATTACAATAAATAAGCACTTGAGAAATGCCCATTTTGGAGTCGGAATCACTGAGTCCGGGCTCTAATGTTAGGGTAAGGCAGAAAGGCCCCATTTCCCGAACTATTCAAGTAGGAAAAATATCAACACATACAAGAAAGACACATACAAGTTTCTTATTTCAAAGTAACCATAATAGTATCCTTTCCTGTTAATCAACACTATTCTGATTCCCTTGTATAAGCAATGAGGAATCAGGTCTCTGGCGTCCTAGGCTCCCACAGATAGTTATTATTGGCTATTTGTGGTTTCTGTTCATCTATCCAAAAACTACTCAAGTCCTAGCAGTATCCTTGAGCTAGGACTGCCTTCACCACCTGGACACAGCATGCACTCATAATAAAAGTAGTTCAAGCAGCAATACGGTACAAGAATACAGCATGGTGTGATAAAGGCATAAAATAAACAATACTATTCCCAACAAAAGGCAAGTTATCTACTTATATACCTTTCCTGATTTTCCTTGATATAGGGAATGAAAACTAGGCTTGAGTTTCCTATGGGAGTAAAAAAAGTTCCTAGCATCTCATTTCCACCTAAGATTTCAGACTATTGAAAGCAATTGGCAGAGGGCCTCCCTGGTGGCACAAGGGGTTAATTAAGCACAGCACTGTGAAGCTATCTGCAGCCCCTGCAGCATGAGTTGGATCCCAGGCTGGCCAGGGAGCTACCCACATGGCGCAGCAGACCTCTCCTGACTTGCCCGCTGCTCCCCTCAGCAGTGTATTTCAGTCAGTCTGTTCTGTTCCCCACTCTGTCTCTAGTGAATCCTCTCACCACCAGCACCTCCGGCCTGTACCCTACTTCTTATATGCATAAATAAATAAATGTTAAAAATAAAAAGTAAAGCAATTGGCAGAAGGTAGATGTGGGTGGTCCACATTTGCTGAAATGTTTAAGGCCTCTAATCCTTACAAAGTCAGAGAAGAACCAATTCAATTAGGGAATCCCCTGCACCCTACAGCAGTTTCCCCTTATCCAGTTTTACTTTCCCTGGTTTCAGTTACCCACAGTCAACCACAGTAAAAACAAAAAAATTACATGCAATAAAATATTTTGAGAGACTACATTCACTTTTTATTATAGTATATTGTCATAATTGTTCTTTTCTCATTAGTTACTGCTGTTAATCTCTTATTGTGCCTAAATTGTAAATTAGGCTTTATCACAGGTGCAAAGTATACACTGGGTTCAGTACCACCCATGCTTTCAAGGCATCTGCTGGTAATCTTGGAACATATCCTTTAGGAAAAGGGGAGACTACTATTAGCACCTCAAGATTAATCCAGTTGTAAAACAACTCAGAATACAGAAATCCAGTTGATTATGAATGGCAGCTACTCTAAATGTTATTTTTTAATATCATTTTTTAAAAAAGTTAGTCTGACAAATTGGTAACAAAAGAGAGCATTAGACTCAGATATGGCACCGCCTCTGAACTAGCTAGTGAGTATAGCCTGAACTTCCTTGACCCTTTTTCCTTTGTGATTTGTACAGGGATAGGCATTATCTTCTCACATACATGATACATGGTAATGTATAAATTAAGGGGGAGAAGGGAATTGGACGTTACAGGAGAGAGGAATCATTAGGTAATATAATAAGGCCTCTGCCCAAACACTAAGCACCTTATATCAATATACTGCTCAGCAATTTAGAACTGGGTAGCAAATGTAGAGACTCTAACTGGAAGAAGATATATGGACAATCTTCCCTCTGTAACCTCCCCTTTAGTGTAGCCTAGAGCATCCCGCACCCACATTACTCACTGTACTTACTTCTGTATCCTTATCACAAGGTAGGCATTCAACAAATGTTAGCTGAATAAATTAAAAGTCACAAGTTCAATCTCAGCTAGTTTTTCTAAACATCGTTTCAATGACTCAATTGTGATTTTAAAACGTTTAAATATAACTTTAGAATTGTTTCATATAGTTTAAAGCTTAGAAAACTGAAAATAAAAATTTTGTGTGCTATATATAAAAAAGCATCTGCTGTCCTGGAGAACAATAAAAGCCTCAATTTTTAGTGTACCAAGTTTTCTACCACTTTTCACTGTCACAGCTTTATGGTATAATCCAAAAACACACCTTGATTTATCACTGCATCTACAGTTGCCTTACTTTCTTTTGGCCCCTAGTATTCATAAGGAGATAAATCAACTATTGATCTAAAGGAATTGAGTAGAAAGACAACAAAACCAGAGTAAAGAACAGGGCATAGTTTACGATATCCACAAGTATAAAACACACAAGTATAAAACAACTAAATACAGGGCCTCCCCGTGGCGCAGCGGTTGAGCACTGGGTTGCGAAGCTGCCCGCTGCCTCTGCAGCGCCGGTTCGATCCCCGGCTGCTCCCTGGCCACCAGAGGAGGGTCCCGCATGGCGCGCAGACCTCTCCTGCCGCCCGCTGCTCCCCTCAGCAGTGAACTTCTGTCCTTCTGCCTGCTCTGCTCCCCGCTCTGACTCTGGTGAATTCTCTCACCCTCCCGCACTTCTGACTGTACCCAGTGCTTGTATAAATCAATTAATCAATCAACCTTGTATAAATAAATAATCTTTAAAAAAAAATAAAAATAAAAAAAAATAAAACAACTAAATACACAAGTATACACAAGTATAAAATACACAAGTATAAAACAACTAAAAAGACTGGGAGAAAGGAACTGTTCTAGCATGAAACAAGCTATTAACCCACCTAAAGCAGCACTCATTTTCTCCCTCAAGCACCATCATGAGATTTCCAATATTCATCAGCTCATCTCCACCAAGACCAGCAGAAGCAGCATTTAAAAAGTGCTCTGAACACCAATCCCTTTTATTGGCTCAGCACATACCTCTCAATTCCGTGACCTCTGTTAACAGTTATCTAAGAATGTCTTACAACAGACATTTGTAATTTTTAATGCTGCTATTCACATGATCAGGAAATTAAAGTTAGTTATCAAGAATCAGATCAATTCAACCACTGACTAAGCAGTACTAGTGTATATCCCCAGCTACTAATTACTGGACTTCTTTATTTAAAAGATTAAGTCCCTATAACATATTCTCCATAGTCACTGGATTTTATAGTACATGGGCCTACAAAGTCCCTCAGATCCTAGCAACAGAACCAAACAAGTATAAATCTTTTTTTTTTAAAGATTTATTTATTTATGCATACAAGAGCTGGGGTACAGACCAGAGGTGAAGGGGGGTGAGAGGATTCACCAGAGATAGAGTGGGGAACAGAACAGGCAGATTCACTGAAATACACTGCTGAGGGGAGCAGCAGGCGAGACAGGAGAGGTCTGCTGCGCCATGTGGCTCCCTGGCCCGCTGGGAATCGAACTCATGCTGCAGAGGCTGCAGTTTGCTTCATAGTGCGGTGCTTAACTCCTTGCGCCACCAGGGAGGCCCAAGCAAGTATAAATCTTGCAAGAGTTATGAATGGTAAGACAGACAACTTTCAACAAAATGTCAGCATTTTTTGATGTTTTGTATTAGTAAATATCCTAAGTATCTTAAAAGATGGAGAATTATAAAAATATTTACATGAAAATAAAATACTTAGGCAATGGGTACATTTCACGAAAGCTATAGCTAACAAGACTTGCAGCAAGCAAACGTACAACTCAAAAAAATGTCCTACCTCAGCCAGGATCCAGTTCCTATCCCAATTTTACATATTCTGACACTATCATTATCTTCTCTAATAAGAAAGAGAGGTGGAGAAATATGAGCACCAAGTATTTCTTGATAGTCTCATTGTCTCTAATAATGCACATGAGCAATACTATACTATAATAGGAGAAATACTTGCTTTATATTCAACTACCACTGTGTTTCAACGTGTTGATATTCTATGAATTATATGCCAATGAAAAGCTTTATTTTTCAACGACATAATAAATGTAAATTTAAAAGGTATACCTATTACAGTTACTGTGTAGAAAAATTCAGGGGCACATTTTCACTTATTTCTAACAAAATATTTTAGTTTACTTCAACAAAATTCATGTCTTTACTATAGATCATTCTTAGCTAAATTTTCAACACAGAAGCCCTACCGTAAAATGTGTTGCTTATTATGTTTTAGAGTTGGCATAGCTATTTCAGTCTAGAATGGATAAATTAGTAGAAGTTTTATTTTTAGCCAGGCAATTTTAAAAAGTCTGTGTGTGAGCTCAAGATCAGAATAAATGGATTTCCATACAAAGGGCTTTTGCAGTAATCTATATAATTTATGAAAAAAGCTAGCTTTACATTCATGCAAAATTTGTTTTAAAAAATTTAACCTCACATCACCTGCCTACTAAAGTATGCAATTAATAACTAGTTATCAAATGTCAGCTAAAAGTCTCAAAATAGATGTTGGTCCATGAGTCTCCAAAGAGTTAACCATGAACAAAAATTCGTGATGAATATATATACAGCTGTCCTCCAACAGAGGCTCTAAAGGTACTGAGCAGGAAGTGGGCAGCAGGAAGACCTACAGTCAGAAACCACCACTTGCTCTAGGTTCTTAGAAGTCCACAGCAGTGCTTCAGTAAGCAGAACTCCCAGCAGCCAGTTAGTATGATGACACTCCTATTAACACTCATGCCAAGGATACTTTCACTTGGGAGATGCTAGCATCTGACAGAAAAAGCATCCTAAAATAAAAAATATAACAATTCAGACCAATTTTAAACCTCCAACTAAATGACCAATATATTTGCTCAGTTTGAGAAGACATCATTGTAATAAACATTAGCATGATTTTTTAAAAAGACACTAAATATAAAGTATATTATAATGAATTTCAAAGCTAAGGAATTAAATGCTTATTAGCATACAATAACCAAAACTTACACAAGGTAACTACATTCATTTAAATCCATGAAAACAGGGCCTCCCTGGTGGCGCAAGGGGTTCAGATGCAACCTATGAAGCTCTCCGCAGCCTCTACAGCATGAGTTCGATCCCCAGCCACTCTCCAGCCTAGCCAGGGAGCTACCCACTGGCACAGCAGACCTCTCCCTACTTGCCCACTGCTCCCCTCAGCAGTGTACTACCATCAATCTGCCTGTTCTGTTCCCCACTCTGTCTCTGGTGAATCCTCTCACCCCCCACACCTCTGGCCTGTATCCCAGCTCTTGTGTGCATAAATAAATATTTAAAAAAAAATAAGACTAACATATACGATGATTAAATGTGATGTGTAATCCCAGACTGGGGAAAAAAAAAAAAAAAAAAGGATACTATTGGGACAACTGGCAAAATTTAATAGGAACCATAAATCAGTAACAGTACCACTATAAATGTTAGATTGTCTAAATCTGATTATTGTACATTGGGCTTTAAACTTATGAGAATGCTTATTCTTAGCTAAAACTATGAAATATTTAGGGGGAAGGGCCATGATGTCTGCAATTTAGTCTCAAATGGTTTAGTCAAAAATAAATATATATAAATTTTTAGATTTTTTTTATAGAAAAATAAAGTGTGGCAAAATTTCAATTACTGGCCAATCTAAATGAAAAGTATATGGGAATTACACTATCAACCATAGCTGTATACTGATAGTTTTAACTGCATTATACTATTATTGCAAGTTTGAAAATTTTTTCAAAATAAGTGCGCCTCCCCTTCATCCCAATGGAACTTTCTTGGAAAGAAAAAAAAAATCTAAGCCTGATTTTTGGTGATTCTAGACACAAATGGTTAATTTCTAATATGAACTGTCTCTCAGGGCCTTACAATAACAGCTCCTAGTACCATACAAAAGTAGGTACTCCACTCTAGAAGAATGAACAGAAATGATGAAGCTGGACAACTTTTGATTCTCTAATGCAGGTTAGCCATCTTCTGCCATCTACTTTATGACTATTCTGCATAGTCTTTGCAAAAACTGACAATGTTCATGAAACAATATGGATATATCAGAATTAAAAAAAAATTACAAGTATTTATTAAATAGTAAATCAAAATACATTTCAGTTTTTAAAGAGGTAATAAGTTAAGAAGAATCTGTTACAGTGAAAAATAGCAGAAAAGACTTTAAGGAAACTAGGAAAGTAAGACTGATAACCTTACACGTATATAGTATGTTTGGCAGTTTGAACATTTCTTAGGAAAACAGAACTGTATCAACAGTTGCTTGATATCTTTCTAAAGACATGATGTTTCAGTAGAAGAATGTTCACCCTGAAATCTAGAAAAGCCAAGAGCAAAAAGGAACATGAACACTGTAGAGGTATATTCTATCCTAAGTACTGATAGTTCATCAGGCTTTCCACATACACCAGGAAACCTGTAAGTAATAGTTCGGCTTCCTATGTATCTCAGTAGCTCAAAAAGGGTACAATGGCCTATAGAACCTTACCTCTCTCACCACAAAGCTGCTTCTCTCATAAAATAACAAAAAATTTCGCTCATTTACTGGCTGCTGAAGATACTGAAGGTTCAGATCATATGTGGAATCTGGTGACATTATACATTCTCTCAGTTGGCTTCCTATGGCATCTCTATCCCCACTGCAACAAAGGCAAATTATGAGAATTTGATTTATCTCCATGGCTTTGTACTTTACTTGAAAATGGTGAAATATTTTCTCCTAGTTAAGTTTTACTTGTTGCCAAATTCACCATACTTTCCACATCATGGCACCTGCATCTTTCCATTCAATACTAAAGAGCTACCAGTGTCCTAATTCTTAAATCCTCATAAATCTCTGACAGAAAGTATTATGATTCCCCACTTTATAAGGACGAGTCATTATGAAACATGCCCAGATATATAGTTATTGTATTAAGTAAAAGAGGTGAGATTATAAACCAGGAGCTATGGCTCCAGAACCCAGAGATTTAGTTTTTCCTGCCTTGGGTATTTTGGTAGTCAGTGCAACCTGTAAGTTTTCTCAGCCTAGTATTTTAAAAAATATATAAAATACATGATTAACAAAGAATATTAATTACATTGGAAATTTAAAAACCCTAATGTGTGACATAACAACAGATATGCTTCTTAATGCAATGAACTTATTTTGGTATATATAATAAATTTTAAAATATTTGTAATTTGTACTAGTAGTAAAATCACAAGTACTGTTAAAAGTATGGTGGTTTGCTGTTTACATTAGTAATTAAAAGAAATGCTAACTTCTAGTGAGAGGTTTATGGATGCCATTCATGTGAAGACCTCTACACTGTGCATTATAACAATGCTTTTAACCCTGCAGTCTAACAGGACCTATCCTGGGTCCTTCTTCCTTTCTACAGTAGGTCCTAAACTCATGACTATAAAATATACATTTCCCCGGGACTCCTGACTTGAATATTAATTTAACCTGAATGTCTAACAGGTATGTTAAACTTACCATATCAAAAATCAAACTCCTGATTCATTTCCTGAACTTGCTCTTCTTATAATCATTCATAATTACCTTACTTGATGGTAACACCATCTTCCCAACAGCTCAGACTAAAAGCCTTAGAATCATCATTGACTCCTCTCTCCCATGCTACAAATCATAGTGGTTTGATATTCAAAATATATCCAACTATTTCTCACCATCTCCCATTACCTCCTGGGTACAAGTAACATACATATCTCTCCTAGATAAGCAGCTTCATTTCTCCCAGCTTCAGTTGTTACCATGTACAAATTGAATGATCCTTTTAAAGCTGAAAGCAGACAATGTCATTCCTCTGTTGAAAACTCTGGGGAAAAGTCCTTATAAGTACCTCTACAACGTCCTATGAATCTACACCCACCCAGAGCCAATTTACTATTACTCTTTTTTGTTCATTTCATTTTTTAGCCATCCTGGGCAGAATTCATTAGGTCTGTCTCAGTGCCTTGTAGCTAACTCCATATTCCTTCTACTTGAAATGTTTTACCCCGACATAGTAACATGGCTGATTTTCTCCCCTTTAAGTCCTTGTTAAAATACCATTCAAAAAAAGCTTACCCATTCACCTCATTTTAAATTGCAACATCTTCCCCAGTAATTCTTACCTAGCCCATTTTCCAAAGCATTCTATATAATTTATCATCACCCCTCACTAGGAGGGGTGTCCACAAGGACAAAATTTTGTTTTGTATACCACTCTCCCCAAGTGTGTCTATGTTTGGCACCAAATTGACATGCATATTTTCAAAGAACAACACTTCTATCACTGTAAAGTACTTGCCTGTCTCTCTCATTAGAAGAGTTCCTTGAAGGCTCTGACAGGATCTAATTTGCAGTGTCCTCAACACCTGGCCCTGGGCTTGTTCATAGTAGACACCTAATACACAGATACTCAGGTGATTACAGCCATTTTCACCTAAAACACAATCCTGTATGTCACAAAAAGTCAGGTCTTACAGCTGTGTCTGTTTTAAAGAGTACAAGACAAATACAGAACATCAGGTTCCAGCTGTTACTTCAAACTGAGTTAACATGTGGAGCCTCAACATCTTCATGTATCTAAGAACCACTTCAAACTGATGTCTAAAAAGGGTACATGGTCATTCTTTCTCCCAGACATGTCACCCCCACTCAAGCCCACCTACTCTTTTCATGCTTGACTTAAAATTGACCCCTTAAGCTTTCCCTGATGACCCCAACTAGAATCACTTAGACTTGCCCCTCTGTGCCAAGTGCTTTCCATACATTATTCTCATTCAAGTTTCCCCAAAATACTATGAGGTTGCTACTATTCTACTATTCGTATACCTATTTTAAAGATGAAAGAAAACCTAAGCACAGAGAGATGAAGTCATCTGTCCAAGGTTCACCTAGTGTTTGAATCAAGGTCTGTCCGGCTTTGAAATCCAATTTCTTTAACCCTACACTATACTGAATTTTCTGTCCAGTAATACAAACACTATTTAATATATTTCACCACAGAAAGTTCACTGTCTCTTGACTTCTCTAGGATTCAGTTTTTGCATCTGTAAAAAAGGTGATACTATTCAACATTCCTACTAAGATTCCTTTCAGTTAAGTAGTATGACAAAAAACATTTTTTAATTCTTTATATACTCCATGCAGACAGACAGACAGACAGACACACACACACACACACACACACACACAAACACAGAGGGAAATGTGAGAAATCCAAAGCATTGAAGACAGGAAAGCAGTGAAAATAAAAACTCTAAGACCTTGTATAAACAATAAAATATCCTTGATTCCTCCCCCATTTTGTCCATTGAAAGATGCATTTGTGTCCATTTTTCCACACAGTATGAAAATTATGTTTTCCTCCCAAGAAGAGTAAGAAACTACCAGCTAAAAGAAACTGAAAGAAGGCAATTAGCCTCTTTAGGACCTAACATATATTGTACAGGGCAACTGTTCAATAAGTATTTATTGGATCACCATGCACGGTATTTTTTTGAGATTTTCCAAGTCCCAAACCCAAAGCTCCTATCATGAGCTTTTTTAGCTGGATGACAGTGTAGTAAATCAAAGTAAACTAATTAAGGGAATGTTAACCTATAAGTAAGAACTCAAGGAAATATAAAGCTTCGTTGAGACAACATACTATTGCAACTAAGAGTTGGTTTTATTTTAGCAAGATTGAATGATTATTTCTCTTTTTGTGCAGAGATAACCATCAACACACCAAGAGAATCCTTCTGTGTTGCAACTGAACCCAAGAACTATCGAGTAAGATCCAGGCATTTCTGGACCTAGGTGAATAGATTTGGCAAAGTGTTCAAAAATAAATAAAGCCATAGCAGAGCTAAAGTAAAAATGTGTCATAAGAGCAAATCTCCTGCAATCACTCTAGTCATAAAAGTGACAGCTTCATTTGAAATCCTTATCAACGGTTTAGTTTGAAAAGAGTCCTGTATTCGTAGGTCCAGACTTCAACACCAGCAAACGCAGTTTAAGAATAGCTTTTTAAGACAATAGTCTTGTGAGAGCACAGGGAAAAGTGAATCCAGACTCTGGAGTGGAAGCTCTCGTGAGGCATTAGATACAGTAGCAGATACAGCCCTCAACAGAAACGTAAAACAGTCCTGGGCTGAAAAAATATTATTGGGCAAAACTGTATTTCGGCTTTCTACAGTCTCTTTAGAGAATGCTCAAACGATTCTTGATTTTTAACTGTCTTCACAAGTAGAAAGTCATCCACTTAGGGTAAGAGGTTCCTGTTTACCAAAGTAGAAAGTCCGAAAGTGTGCAAATCTCATAATCTGGAAGAGAATGTATGTCCTTCCGAAGGCTTTCATTTTCGAACGGAAAAACAAACCCGGTGTCACCTCAACATCGCGGCCACACAAATCTCGCCACCATTACAAAACCCGAGTGCCAAAGGTGCATGATATTTAGTCGGAAACACTCCGAGGCCGGTTCGAGTTGCAGGAGGAAAAAAATCAACCCCGAGAGTGCAGCGCGGGCCCCTCCGCGGCCCGGAGCCGAGCGTTGTGCGCTAGGCCCTTCCGGTTCGAGCTGCCGTCGCCGGGAGGCCGGGCTGCGGGCCGGGCTTCCACCCGAGCCCGAGGATTCGCGGCCTACCCCCGCCGGCGCCCTCTCACCGGGTCCGGCACCGTGGTTCTTCAGAGTCGGCGCCTTCCCTTACAGCGGGGCCCGAGCCGGCCGCGGGCTGCCCGTGGAGACCTCTGAGCCCGGGGCTGGCGGGGTCGGTGGGGACGCTGCGGCGGCCGCGGCCGCGGAGGCCCTGGGCGCCCCTCCCCCACCGGCCCGGCCCAACCGCCGCTGCGACGCGAGCAGCGGCGCCAACGCCGGGCCCAACCGCCGGCCCGCGGCGGCCCAGGCAAGACGGCCCGAGGCGGCGGCGCGGGCCTGCTCCCCACGCCGCCAGCGCGAGTCCACCGCGGGCCCGTTACTCCTCGCGCCGCCACCCGTCAGGACGCGCCGCCCTCGGCTCCAGCTGAGGCGGCCGACGGTAGAGGGAGGCCGCGGAGCTGATACTTACTCAGGGGTCGGGTGCTCCGGGTCGTAGAAATCCCCCATTTTCGGAGGCGGCTGCGGCGGCAGCTGCTTCATCGGAAGCGGCTGAGGGCGGCGACGCGAGCCCCCTCCCCGCGGCTGGGCGACGCGAGGGAGGGGACAGAGGGGTGGGGAGGAGGCCGCAGGTCCGACCGCGGCGGCGGCGGCTGGAGCGGCCCGCGTCGCTTGCTCGCTCGCTCCCTCCCTCTCTCCCTCCCTCCCTCCCTCCCTCCGGCGCCCGCCCGCCCGCCGCTCTCACCCCCACACACTCACACAGGGAGCGCCGCGCACCCCGCCCGCCCCTCGGCCGCACAGGCCCGGCCCCTTAAAGAGACACGCACGGGCCGCGGTCAGTCGCCGCTGTGCGCGCCCGAAATTGCGGGCCCACCCCGGGCGCGGGCGGGCGGGGCTCGGGGGAAGTCAGCCGGCCCGGCCGGACCCCGGCGGCGGCTTCCCGGAACAATAAGCCCGGGGCCCGAGCGAAGTTGGCCCGCCCCGGACCTGGAGGGGCGGTGCCGCGACCCCTCCCTCCGGCCGGCCCGAGGCTGAGGCTTCGCTGGGCCCGCCTCGGGGTGGGTGCGGGCAACTCGGGGGGAAAGCCCGAGCCCGCTGGGCGCTAGCCTGCGGGCCCGCCGCCCCGAGCACTGTCCTCGCGTGGTCTCGCAGTCCGCAGTGGCGCCGGCGCCGAGAGCCCCTTCCCCGGGCCTGGGGCTCTAAGGTAACGCGGCCGCCTGCTTCTCACCCAGTTGGTGCTTTTCTCCTTTATTTCTCTCTCTCTCTGCTCCCCTTGCCTCTTCGGCTCGCCCCCTCAGCAGGTCTCGAGCCCGAGCTCGGCAGGGGATTCCCAGGACCCCTCCTCGCTCCCGCCTCCGGCAGGGTCTTCCGCCTGCGGCTGCCACGTCCGGGCGGCAACCCTTGGCCTCCACCTCGGAGCCATCCTCTGCCCCCACCCCAAAATCTGGAAGGCTGCAGAACCCGTCTTCGGCGTGGTTCTTGGGGCTTTGAGGGACGCTTCCTCTTAAAAAAGAACATCTCACTTTGCTGCAAAAGCGCCTAGTGAGATTAGATAGGATAACTTGGAAAGACCACGGGTTTTATCGTTGAAAGGAGAAACAAGAATGCATAGAGCCGTTAAGCCTCAGGACGTTGAAGAATTGATAGCAGTCGATCGTTTTGAAATTGGGAGTTCATAGAATCAGTTCTTTTGTGGGTTTTGTTTTTAACTATAATTTCGAATCGGGTGAAGTATGTGTTTTGGACTTAATGTTTGTGTACACCCTACACCCTATTCCTGTTGAAATAGTAAAGCCCTAAGGTAATGGTTTTAGGAAATGGGTCTTTTTGGTGGGCGCCTTTTGTACTTAGGTCGGGAGGGTGGACCCCTCATGATTGGGATTAGTGTCCTTATTAAAGAAACCCCACAGAGCTCTCTCCTCTCAACCTAGTGGTGAGGATACAAGAATAGGCAGTCTGCAGCCCCTAAGAGGGCCCTCACCAGAACTCAACCATGCTGGCATCCTTTTTTTTTTTTTTAAAGATTTATTTATTTAAGCATACAAGAGCTGTGGTGCAGGCCAGAGAGGCGGTGGTTGAGAGGATTCACCAGGGACAGAGCGGGGAGCAGAACAGGTAGACTGACTGAAATACACTGCTGAGGGGAGCAGCCGGTGAATCAGGAGAGTTCTGCTCCATAGGGGTCACCTCCCTGGCCGGGGATCAAACTCGTGCTGCAGTGGCTGCGGACAGGACAGTTCCACAGTTCTGCGTCTTAAACCCTTGCACCACCAGGAAGGTCCCATACTGGCATCCTTAGCTCAGACTTTCAGCCTCCAGAACTGTGAGAAATACAGTTCTGTTGCTTATAACCACCAGTCTTTGTTATTTTGTTTAGCAGCCCCAACCCACTGGGACAGTACTTGCCATAATGACCGAAATATGATCCAAAAGAGTAGCCATCCCTTACTAGCTCTTTATATCGTGTGTGTGTGTGTGTGTGTGTGTGTGTGTGTGTGTATACCTGTATGTATGCTGGCAATGATTATGAGTGATTTATCATCATTGTTTCTCACTTGGAGATTATTTTTAGCATTTTTTTTTTTCCTCATGCCTTTAGACCTAGCATTCAGGTCAAAGTCCATCTGACTCCAAGGTTTTAGTCTCTAGGGCCACTTCTTAACAGACTGTGAATGTTACCTAAATTCTCTGTGGTTTTTCTCATGAGAATATATAAATTTGGACAGGTCCATCCTAGCATTAGAATAGAAACATGTCTGTAAGCCTTTATATAGAGGTTTTTAACGATGGTTTGCTGCTTAGTTTTAATAGATTCACACATTATTCTGTTATAACCGAAACTAATTCCTTTCCAGTGATTAAAAATATGATAAAGATGGTTTTCAAAATAAAGTGTATCATTCTGCAAATGAACTATTGGGATCTGGTGGTTTAAATGTATTATTTGCTGCTCTGTAGCATAGAAATATATACTACCAACATGTCAGTATTTGGGCAATATGAAATAGGATAATATCTGAGAAACTAGTACATGTAAACAATAGCCATGCAACAAAAATTAGCTACCTTATCAATGTATGTAGGTACCTGAAGTTATACAGAATTGAATATTTACATTTTATCAGTATACAAAAGAAAGGGCATGGAGCCAAGTAGAGAAGTCTTTAGTAAAGTTTAACTGTTTCACACACAAATCTGCCACTCTTTCTCCTGGAATTACTTAAGGGGGGAAAAAAGTGTAATTACAATCAATTTTTATTAACGATTAATCTATTTCTCAGCACAAGGTAAGAAGACAATATGACTTACATTGAACTCTACCTTCCATAATTCCTATTAACATATTTGTATCAAGTCAACACCTTCCTTTTTGTTATTATATTCCGTAGTTGTCTTTTATGTTCCATACTACTTTGTTAATTTTCATTAGATAATATGTTTTTAACTCTTATAAATCCATTATAGGCAAAAGCATAATTGTCTCATATTTTTTAGTATCTATCGCTGTATGTACCAAATGTTTGTTTGTTTGTTTTTTTAAGATTTTTATTTATTTATTTATTTTGTTTGTTTAATTTATTTATACAAGCACTGGGTACAGTCAGAAGCACGGGAGGATGAGAGAATTCACCAGAGCCAGAGCGGGGAGCAGAGCAGGCAGAAGGACCAAAGTACACTGCTGAGGGGAGCAGCGGGCGGCAGGAGAGGTCTGCGCGCCATGCAGGACCCTCCTCCGGTGGCCGGGGAGCAGCCGGGGATTGAACCGGTGCTGCAGAGGCTGCGGGCAGCTTCGCAACCCAGCACTCAACCGCTGCGCCACCGGGGAGGCCCTGTACCAAATGTTTAATGGTAATTACTTATGCTGCTTTTTTGAAAACCTTAATTTTTTTTTGAAAACCTTAATTTTTAGTCTTTCTCTTTTAGAAACTCTTAAAGTGTGTACATTGAATTTTTCTGTTGTTAATAGATTGTGTAGTGGTTAACAAGCTGCTGACATCCAGGCAAGTACTTTTTTCTGTAAAAGTCACCTTTGTAAGCTACTATGAGTCAACCATGAGCTTGAAAGTTCTGACTAAAAAGAACCATGCACCTTAGGGAAGATATGGCTTATATGCACAATGGAATACTACTTAGTTATTAAAGATAAAAAAAACTCTTGCCACCTGTGACAACATAGATGGAACTGGAAGGGATTATGTTTTTTGGGGTTTTTTTAAAGATTTATTTATTTATTTATACAAGCACTGGGTACAGTCAGAAGCGCGGGAGGGTGAGAGAATTCACCAGAGCCAGAGCAGGGAGCAGAGCAGGCAGAAGGACCGAAGTACACTGCTGAGGGGAGCAGCGGGCGGCAGGAGAAGTCTGTGCGCCATGTGGGACCCTCCTCCGGTGGCTGGGGAGCAGCCGGGGATCGAACCGGCGCTGACAAGGTTGCAGGCAGCTTCGCAACCCAGCACTCAACCGCTGCGCCACCGGGAGGCCCTGGAAGGGATTATGTTAAGCATAATAAATCAGAAAGAGGGGCCTCCCCCGTGGCGCAGCGGTTGAGCGCTGGGTTGCGAAGCTGCCCGCAGCCTCTGCAGAGCAGGTTCGATCCCCGGCTGCTCCCCGGCCACCAGAGGAGGGTCCCACATGGCGCGCAGACCTCTCCTGCCGCCCGCTGCTCCCCTCAGCAGTGTACTTCGGTCCTTCTGCCTGCTCTGCTCCCCGCTCTGGCTCTGGTGAATTCTCTCACCCTCCCACGCTTCTGACTGTACCCAGTGCATGTATAAACAAAACAAAAACAAACAAACAAATAAATAAATAAAATAAAACATGCCTCTATTAAAAAAAAAATTAAAAAAAAAAAAAGTTTAGAAAGAGATTTCACTCTTGAGTAGAATATAAAGAAACAAAACAAATGAATAGACAAAACAAACCCTAAAAATCTGACTGCAGAATTAAGGCTGAAGTAGGGGAGCAAATTGAGGAGGAGGCCCATTGGTCTTTGCGGAGGATTATTTATGCTTTAGTGGTAAACATGGTGTAATAACATACATATGAATACTTATGAACCTATATCCCTAAATCATATATAGCGTTGTAAGTCAATGTTACCTCAATAAAGAATAATACAATTTTGGAATTACTCAGTCTTAGTGTAACTCTCCCACATATACAGGAAGTATACATGTTATTATTAAACTTCTTTTTGTTTTAAAAATAATAATACAACTCTTAAAAAATAAGTCAAGCCCTAATTTTTTTTAAAAAAAGAGCCACACACTTTAATCCTTAAGTATATAGCAATATTGTTATTAGATATTTTTTTTCAAATTGTGTTAATATGGTCTCTACAAGATTATGAAGCAAATTATGAAGATTATGAAGATCGGGAATGTGGTTATAGGGTTTGTTATGTTCTATTTTGTTTAGATCTTGCAGAAAACTCATATCAGGAGCTTATTATATCTTTCACTCCCAGCTTTGTCTGTCTCAGCAGAGAATGAAACTGTTCAGGACTATCTCAGTTTTGCTAATGAATAAACCAAAGATCCCAAGGTTAAGGTACCTATTTAGGGTAACATGACTAAGGAGTGATAGAGCCAGAATTTGAACCAGGTTATCTGATCTAAGACTTTTTCAGACAAAGAAATCTAAAGTTTATCACCAACAGAAAATACTCCCTGATACTAGCAGGGATGATGAGCAAAGAAATTGGTAAATAAATAGTTAAAACGAAAAAACATTAACCACATAAAGTAATATATAATTTGTGTAGTTAATAAAGTAAAGCAAATAGAGCTAATATCCTGGACAACAAAGTCATGAATTGGAAGTGGGATAGGCAGAGTGATAGATAATAAGAGTTAAAATTTTCCAAGGTCCTTCCAAGGCAAAGAGGATAAAAGTATTGATTAACTTTAAGCTTTACTCTTTGAAGTGTATCTAGAGTGACTCCTAAAAGAGTATATAATTTCCAAATTAACAGTAATAAAATAGAATGGACAAATACAAAAGAAGTTATGAAGATAGGGGAAAATTTTTTTTAAAGATTTATTTATTTATGCATATAAGAACTGGGGTACAGGCCAGAGATGGGGGGGGTGAGAGAATTCACAGAGACAGAGTGGGGAACAGAAAGGCAGATTGACCAAAGTACACTGCTGAGGGGAGCAGCGGGCAAGTCAGGAGAGGTCTGCTGCACCATGTGGGTTGCTCCCTGGACGGCCAGGGATCGAACTCGTGCTGCAGAGGCTTCCAATTGCTTCATAGTGCGGTGCTTAACCCCTTGCACCAGCAGGGAGGCCCAATAGGGGAAAAATTTTTTAAAATAAATCAATAACTACATGGTAAATATAAAAGGAAATTTAGTGATGACAGTAAATATAATGAAACAAGCTCTCCAAAAATAAAAAAGAATATAAAATGACAGGAAAATAAAATCCAGCCATATGCTGTGTTTTTTTTTTAATATTTATGTTTTTATGCATACAAGAACTGGGGTACAGGCCAGAGGTGTCGGGGGTGAGAGGACTCACCAGAAACAGGGTGGGGAACAGAACAGGCAGATTGGCTGAAACAAACTTCTGAGGGGAGCAGCGGGCCAGTCAGAAGTCTGCTCTGCCATGTGGGTAGCGCCCTGGCTGGGGTTGTGGACAGCTTCATAGGTTTTGTCTTAACCCCTTGTGCCACCAGGGAGGCCCCATATGCTGTTTTGAGACAATCTTTAAAGCTAGAATACTGAAAGATATGAAAGGATGGGAAATAATGTCAGGCTAATATAGGTAGGGCTATATTAACATCAGACAAATAAGTGAAGGTTACTAAATGATGACAAAAAGTACAGGACCCTAGGACTCTGGAATACTAAGCATGTATGTATTTACACATCCTTAAAATACAACAACAACAATAAAAAATTTGACAGAATTACAAAGGAAAATGGATGTATTTACTATAGTATTAGAGATTTTAACACAACTCAAAATGATTAATTTTGCAGACTGGAATCAGATGATAAGCAGCATAATTAAGATTGAACTAATGGACATATATAAAGTTTTACTCAGCAACTAGGGTATTTACAGCCTCTACCACATGTGAGAAGTTTATGAAAACTAACCACCATATAAGCCCATGTAATTCTCACAATATTTAAAATAATGCTATAAGGGCCACGTTCTTTGACTGCTGTACAATTAAGTTAGAAATCACTAACTTGAAAAGAACACATTTGAAAATTTAAAAACACATTTGTAAATAACTCACTGGTCAAAAATAGTCATAATTAAAATCACATAATTGGAACTAAAGAATAATGAAATAACTAAGTAGTAAAATTGTAGAATGTAGGCAAAATAGTGATTGGAGGAAATTCAGAAATGTAAGTGCTGGCAGACAACCTCTTCTGTCTCACCTGCTGCTTCTCTCAGCAGTGTATTTCAATAAGTCCCCCTTTTGTGTTCTCTAAAAAAAAAAACATAAATGCTTATATTACATAAAAGGCTGAAAATTACTAATTTACATGTCAAGGTTAACTAAAGTAGAAGTAAAGAAATAACAAAGTACGAAATAAAAAAGAAATAAAAAATACACAATGGGAAAAAATAGTACAAAGCCAAAACTTGGTTCTTCAAAGTTTACTGATCAACTTCTGGAAGAGAGGAGAAAAAATAGAAGGTACAAACACCTAATGAAAAGAGGGGCAAGACTATGGAAACTGCAGAGATTATAAAATTAACCAAAAAGTGAACACTCTTATGCCAATAAATTTGAAAATTTAGGTCAATTTAGGTAACTTGTTAAGAAGGTACAAATTAGAGAACCTATTTGAACCTAGAACCGTTAAAGATGGAATTAATAGTCAATTTTCCTCAAAAAGAAAGAAAGGGGGCCTCCCCGGTGGTGCAGCGGGTTGAGCGCAGCGCTGTGAAGCTGTCCGCAGCCTCTGCAGCGCCTGTTCAATTCCTGGCCAGCCAGGGAGATTCCCACATGGCGCCGCAGACCTCTCCTGTCTTTCCCGCTGCTCCCCTCAGTAGAGCATTTTGGTCCTTCTGCCTGTTCTGCTCCCTGCTCTGTCTCTGCTCCATGGTACCTGTAAATATGTTACTTTACATGGCAAAGGGGACTTTAATGTGATTGAATTACAGGCTTTAGGGTGGGAAGATTATCTAGGATTATCTGGGCCAAATCTAATCACATGTCCTTATAAACGAAGGAGGAGGTATACAGGTTGCTCAGAGAGCTGCAAAAAGACAAGGACTCAATCTGCCTGTTGACTTTGAAGAAGAGGGACCATGAGCCTAGGAATATGGCAGCTCCTACAAAATAGAAATCACCCTCAATTATTTCACATCCAACATGAAAATCGGGACCCTGTTTTACAACCTCAAGGAAGTAAATTTTGCCAACAGCCCTATGTTTGTATATATTTAGAGATCTGTTAAGAAATTAGGAGAGGGCCTCCCCAGTGACGCAGCGGTTGAGCGCTGGATTGCGAAGGTGCCCGCAGCCTCTGCAGCGACGGTTCGATCCCCGGCTGCTCCCCGGCCACCGGAGGAGGGTCCCACATGGTGCACAGACCTCTCCTGTCGCCCGCTGCTCCCCTCTGCAGTGTACTTTGGTCCTTCTGCCTGCTCTGCTCCCGCTCTGGCTCTGGTGAATTCTCTCACCCACCCGCGCTTCTGACTGTACCCAGTGCATGTATAAATAAATAAATCTTTAAAAAAAAAAAAAGAAAGAAATTAGGAGAAAAATAGTTAAAACCATATCTACTGACTTACAGGAATGTCGATTGAGAAAAGGTCTCAGGTAATACATATGTGAAATCTAAAGCCAGACGTGTACATAGTAATATAAGTGTGTAACTATAGCTGGACAATTTGAAAGGTGCAAAAAGATACACACTAATTTGTTATTTTTTTTTTTTATAGAGGCATTTTTTTTTATTTGTTTGTTTATACATGCACTGGGTACAGTCAGAAGCGCGGGAGGGTGAGAGAATCCACCAGAGCCAGAGCGGGGAGCAGAGCAGGCAGAAGGATCGAAGTACACTGCTGAGGGGAGCAGCGGGCGGCAGGAGAGGTCTGCGCGCCATGTGGGACCCTCCTCCGGTGGCCGGGGAGCAGCCGGGGATCTAACCTGCGGTGCAGAGGCCGTGGGCAGCTTCGCAACCCAGCGCTCAACTGCTGCGCCACCGGGGAGGCCCTAATTTGTTAATATTGCTGGTGGTTTGAACGTGGCGAATGAGAGAAAAGAATGATTCTACATTTTTCACATGAGCAATTGGAAACTTACAGAGGTAGCAGGAGAAATAAGGGATAAATAATTCTGCTTTGAGTATATTAGGTCAGAAGACTGCTAAGCATTCAAGTGGAAATAGCAAGTAAACAGTACAAAACATTGGTCAGGATTTTAAAGGAATGCTCATGAAAAGTTACAAACTTTGGCATCCTCACTGATATTTAAAGCTATAGCACTGCATGAGATTGCCTGGGGAGAAAATATAATTAGAGTAAAGCTCATAAAAGGATAGGACCCAGGATTGAGCATTCAGGAACACTAGTATTAGGTCATAAAGAATGATAAGCCAGCAAAGGGACAAAGGTAAGATTGAAACAGGAGACTGTGGTCTCATAGAAGCTGTGAAAAGGAAGCTTTTTACATAAATGAGCAAATTCAGAAGTATTAAAAAGTAGCTGAAAGCGGGGAGCATATTACTTATCAATTGCTACATAATAAAAAAAACGGCTTAAAACGAAAACAATCATAGTGCTCACAAGTTTTTTCAGTCTGGTCAGGACTCATGGGGATGCCTTCCTCCACATGGCATCAGCAGGGCCAGCTCTGCTGAGAGCTAAGGGATCCACTTCCAAATGACTCACTACTGATGCTGGAAAGTTGGTGCAGGCTGCTGACAAGTAGCTCAGCGTTGACTTAGGGCCGTGATCCTTAATCTTCCTATTGGGCTTCTCTATGTCTCATGGGCTTTCTCAACATATGGTGGCTATTTAACAGCCGCTAAAGAAAGAGGGGCAAATAGAAGCTGTGCTGACTTCCATGACCTAACCTTAGAAGACATAGGCATTATTTTTATTAGTGGAAGTAAATTATGTTAGATGAAGCAATTTTGAGGCCCACCCAAGTTCAAAGGAAGTAACATGTGTCCACCTTTTAATTAGGGGAAGTGGCAAGGTTCTGTAAAAGTACATGGGATGAGAAATATCATTTGGGGAAAATATTTATACAATCCTGGTCAGATATAACAGCAAAAAATAAAAGTCTAGAGATGGCTGCAAAGATGGCTACCAAATTGTATTGACAGTGTATTAGAAATTTTGCAAAGAGTATATAAGATATTTAATGTAGTATCTCAAAAGTGAATTCTATGTAATATATATTTCATAACTGAAGGGGAAAAACATGTATGAAATGAGGCATAGATTAAGCTGAAAATATATGGCTCAAAAAATCTTCAAAATTTATCAAAATGCATATATCTTCAGATTCAAAAAGCTGAACAAATCCTAAACAGGGTGGACACAAATCAACTCCAAGGTACGTCGTACTTACTGAAAATTAAAAACAAAGAAAAAAACTATAGAGGATTTTATTGGGGGCAATGATACAGATGTTCTTATCAGAAACCATGCAGGTAAGAAGTGGCACATTTTCTAAGTTCTGAAAGAAATGAAATGCCTAACCCCAAATTCTACATCTGATGAAATTACCCTTCAGGAGTGAAGGACAACTACAAGAAATCTGGAAAAATCAGAACTTTGTCATCAAAGCCTACTAAAAATATTGCTAAAGGATGTTCTTGAAATATTAAAGGAAATGCTCTTAAAAGATGGAAACTTAGAATATAAGTGAGAATGAAAGCACAATAGGAAAATCAAAAATATAAATACAATAGACTTCCCTCTTTTGAGTTTTCTAAATTATGTTTGGCTCGATGCAAAAAAGAAAGCATTGTATGATACGGTCCTCAGTGTATGTAGAGAACATGTTTAAGAGAATTATAAGTAAGGCAGGATAAAGGGACTTAAAGAGAGGTAACATTTCTATACTTTGAACTGTTAGACCAGAGGACTGTGATAATGTATTCCTATAAGTGATAATCTCATAAACACTACAGATTAATCAAATTGGAATTCTAAAAAAATATTCAGTTAACTCACAGGAAGACAAAAGGAAAATGGAGAAAACAGGAAATCAAAAAGTAAAACCACACACTTAATCCTTGAAATCAAAAAGTAAAATCACAGACAAGCTTTGATAATAATTTTGGCAAAATTAGAGCACTCAAACTGATTTCAGGGCTTGTAAACCTAAGTAATCAGGATGTTATGATACTGGTCAAAGGATAGACACAGATAAATGCAACAGATTACAGTCAAAAACTAGAACCACTTATAGATGTTCTGTTGTTTTATTGGTTGTTGTTGACTCAATTGGTTATCAATTCCTGCCAAATTTGTCAGTGCCATACCAATCAAAATCCCAGCAAGCTTTTTTGAAAACGTTGACTTATTCTAAGATTCACATGGAAACTGAAAGAACTAGAACAATCAAAACTACTCTGAAAAAGAGCAAAGTAGATATTATCCAATCATGAAGTCATTATAAAACCACAGTAATTTCTTTTTGACATAAAATAGGCAAATATATCAAAGGAAGATAATAGAGTCCAAAAATAAACCACACATATCGACAACTGCATAAATGCAATTTAGTGGAGAGAGGATATCCTTTTCAACAAGTGATGCTTCAGCAATTGGACATCCATGTGCAAGAAATGCATGAGTGAATAAATCCGGATCCATCTCTCACACTACAAAAACTAACTCTAAATGAATCATAGACCTAAATGTCAAGGCTAAAATTATATAACTTATAAAAGAAAACAGAAGAAAACTTTTGTGGCCTTGAGTTAGTTAATAAAAGCACAATCCCCCCCCAAAAAAAAAGGACCTCTTAAAAACTTAAAGCTTCTGCTCTTCAAATGAAAAGACAAGGCACAAACTAGGAGAAAATCTTTACAAAGCATATATCTGATAAAGCACTCTAATCCAGAATATGTAAAGAAACTTTCAAAAATCAACAATAAGAAAACAATAGTTTTTAAAATGAGTAAATTATCTGATCCATCACCTCATCAAAGAGATATACAGGGCCTCCCCGGTGGCGCAGCGGTTGAGCGCTGGGTTGCGAAGCTGCCCGCGGCCTCTGCGGCGCCGGTTCAATCCCCGGCTGCTCCCCGGCCACCGGAGGAGGGTCCCACATGGCGTGCAGACTTCTCCTGCCGCCCGCTGCTCCCCTCAGCAGTGTACTTCGGTCCTTCTGCCTGCTCTGCTCCCCGCTCTGGCTCTGGTGAATTCTCTCACCCTCCCGCGCTTCTGACTGTACCCAGTGCATGTATAAACAAAACAAACAAACCAGCAAACAAATAAATAAAGCATGCCTCTATAAAAAAATAAAAAAATAAAAAAAAAAAAAGAGATATACAGATAACCAATAAGAACATGACAAGATGCTAAATATCATTAGTGATCGAGGACATGCAAATTAGAAATTAATATGCCATAAAGTATTGACAAGGATGTGTTGTGCTTTCTTCTTAGTGTTAGGAGGTGCAAGATGCAAGGATGTCCCCAACTACTGGACCCTTAAATTTTTTACTGATATGGTGGGCCCTGAACTTTGGAGGATTTATTTGTCAGCTACAGTAACTGATAAGAGTACAGAGGCGAGAATCCCACATGGCGAAGCAGACCTCTCCTGTCTTGCCTGCTGCTCTCCTCAGCAGTGTATTTTGTCAGTCTGCCTGTTCTGTTCCCCGCTCTGTCTCTGGTGAATCCTCTCACCCTCCCTTGAATCTGGCCTGTACCCTGGTTATTGTATAAATAAATAAATATTTTTTTAAATTGCTATTATTTTTATATTCCCCGCACTGTCAGATGCCTTGGATCTATTATGCCAAATTTCTGCAAATAAAAGATTTGTGTAAAATAGCAAGGATAAGATTATTGCCAGTTAGGGTACAAAAATGGTGTTGTTTTAACTATTGGTTCGCCTAATATTTACAAACGGTTTTTAAAACCCTATTATAATATGCACAGCTTCTCTAAGTTTAGTTCATACCATTTAACTCTAGCATAACCCAGTAATTTTGTGTCATTTTATCCCTTTGATACTATTATTTTTTTTCCTCTCCAAACAGTAGTCACTATTTATATCTCAGAAAGGAAACTCCTAGATACATTAGAAGAGAGTAATTTCCTATGCTTTTCTTGAATTGAGTTGATGGTTTGTATCTAGAGCTGGTGTTCAGATCTTACTGAAAAAGGCTAATTTTGAGCTATACAAATGCTACCTTTTTCTAATGTTACATCTAACCCAAGACCATTTTATCTCCACCATGAGAAACCTAAGCAAGTTAAAATTAATCCCTTATTTAGAATAATAAAGTAGGTGTCTGCTTCTCTCTATGAACATCCTTTATATTTTTTTGTTTGCCAGTTACAGCACCTGACAAAACTTTTTCAGAAAAATGTTTTCTCAACAGCACTTTACTGAATGTTTCCATATGCCAAACACTATGGGTAGAAACAGACGCTATGGAGATAAGTGAAATAATCCCTGCCTTTGGGAAGCTCTCAAACTAACTAGAGAAGTACTCTCAACAGTTCAGGGGCAATACTATGCTGAAAGTACTGTAAAGATAGAACAGAATGCTAAGGGAAAGTGACTCTGCCTGGGGAATTGAGAAAGAACATGACACATAAACTGAGTGTCAAATAATGTGCAGTTATTTGTCTGATGAAAAAAGGAGGCAGATAAGAGGAAGGCATTTCCAGGCAGTGAACATTAGCCCCACTGGTGAGTTTATTACAAACTTTGAGGAACATACCAGAAACCAAGAGTGTTATTTTCCTTTCTTACAGAGAACCAGTGCAGTAGTCAGACAGCATTATGTGATATGTCATAAGCACCTAGATATTGGACTGGAGCAGCAGCTAGACCAGGCAGGGGTCGAGATGAAACATTGCTTGAAGTCATTCTTTTTTTTTTTAAGTATTTATTTATGCATACAAGAACTGGGGCACAGGCCAGAGGTGTGAGGAGTGAGAGGATTCACCAAAGACAGAGTGGGGAACAGAACAGGCGGATATACTGAAATACACTGCTGAGCGGAGAAGCGGGCGAGGCAGGAGAGGTCTGCTGTGCCATGTGGGTAGCTCCCTGGCTGGGTAGCTTCTTGTGCTGCAGTGATTGCGGACAGCTTCACAGGTTGCGTCTTAATCCCTTGTGGCACCAGGGAGGCCCCTGCCTGAAGTAATTTTTTTTTTAATTTTTATTTTTATTTATACAAGAACCAGGGTACAGGCCAGATGCATGGGAGGGTGAGAGGATTCACCAGAGACAGAGCGGGGAACAGAACAGGCAGACTGACAAAATACACTGCTGTGGGGAGCAGCGGGCGAGAGGAGAGGTCTGCTTCGCCATGTGGGATTCTCGCCGGCCGGCCGGGATCAAACCCACACTGCAGAGTCTGCAGACAGCGTCACAGCACTGTGCTCAACCGCCTCTGCCACCAGGGAGAACCCCCTGAAGTCATTCTTAAGCACATGCTTATGTGAGAATGAATATTTGAGTCACCTGCCAAGTCTGTACTATGGTATAAAGTCACAAACATCAGGAAAGAATCTCCTACTCCCTCGGAATACATTTTCACAGCTTTTTTTAAAACTTAGTTCTTTACAAATCCATGGAGAATGAGGAATATAATGACAATTTCCAATTGGGCTTCAAGTGAGGGCTTTTTTCTCTAAGGACACAACAACCGTTAGTGTGAGTCTTCATGGCTGAACCCTAGCAAAGTAATTTCCAGAAGTTGAAAACATGATTCATACAAATATAGAATGATTATGTGTCTAAAATTTATTAACTTGTTAATAAGGGAACCAGTAAAGGTAAAGCTGGTTCAAAGAACATGTTGAACTGAGTATTCACAGGCATTTATAAGAGAGTATTAGAAAAAAGGCAATGTTAGAACTAAAATGTTAGATTACATATATAATAAAACTGGTTCATGTCCAACAGGGCAATCAAACTACAATATTGATAGCAAAGAACAAAGTCAAACAAAGGCAGATTCTCTTAGGCTAAGCAATTAAAGAACTCTTGGATGAAACTACCTCCTTCCTCAATCTGCACCTTCATGTTTCCTCGACCATTTTAGTCTTTTCTCCAGCCCCTAACAGCATCCATCTGTCCCAGTTTGCCATTATAAATTTAGCAGCATAACTTTATTAGTCCCTCTACACATTCTACACCCTTTTATCTCAGACCATAGTCCACCATCTCCCATCAACCAAAGACCCTATGGTTCATTGTTAGAGGTGAGGTAAGGTACTGCTTATCCTTCAAGGGTAAATGCAGTTGGCACTTCCTCTTCAGAATCAGCGCTGAAATTTTAAATTACCCTTGATATTCTTCTGCATTACTTAACCACCAATCTTTCTTGGCTTGTGTGAAAATTTGACTTGTTGGGATTTCACTATTTTATTTACTTGGAACCTCTCTGGAGAAAGCCTGATTAAAAATTAACTATTAAGGTATCTGGTCCTGTTTAATTGGATTTGAGTTTGAGTGCAACTGTGCAAAAGCTTTCCAATGAAATGTGCATTTTTTGTTGCATGATCCTGTTTTAAAACTTGCCCAAGGGGACATTATGTACAGTTGGGAAATTTGTGGTGTGTTGCGACTTAAAATGACTAAATTCAGCTTTGAATGAATTTTGGATGGGGAAAAAATCACAAAACCCTGGAGATTGGACCACAAAAAGAAAGGATGACAGACATTAACTTCGGCAGTTGACTTGTGTTACTATCATTACAATACTTAAAAATTGTGCTATGGAAAATTAAACGTTGACTTTAGGTAATTAAGATAACCTCAAGGGAACAAAACTTCAAAGATCTTGGCTTCTTGTATAATTATTGGTAGTATTACAGGCTGGTTTTCGGATGAAGTCAGAGAACAGGGATGTAGAATCTAGCATCTATGTAACTGGAGTGACACTTTGCTTGACCCTAGAATATAGAGGTGACATTTTCCCCAACTAGGATTGTCATCTAACTTACATGTGGTGTGGAAATAAATGAAGACCAATCAAATGAGAATAGGCAAAGGCATTTTATTCAGAACTTGCTACATTGGGAATTAGCCATCATCATTTGCATTCTGGCAATGTCTCAAAGACAGGCAAAGGAGTGAGAAAACTCTGTAGTGAAAAAAGGGAAGGCTTTAGATTCGCCCTTACTGGAGGCTTCTGACTGTTAGTTGGGATAACTAGAAGCACACATCCTGTGTGACTGGTTAAGGGTAAATATTTGGCTTTCTCTGCTTTCTTTTATGTTGGAAAAGGCGGTAAAAATTAGGGAAGCTGCTAGTTATTGAGTCCTGGATGTTTAAGGCAATATTTAGATGGGTATGTGTTTGGTTTCCGGAACTGGTTGCTAAAGATAGCAAAGACTGACTTGTAGGTAGTAAGCTTGTTTCCTGGGCTAGTTACTATAGATAATGAGTTGTTTTCCTAGACTGGTGACTGTGGATTATGGGTCAGAGATCATTATGTGGATGGTCTGGTCATTGTCCATTTGAATATTCAATTTCTTAGTTTTAAAACAATGTTTCAATGCAAGGTGTTTTTATTTTTTTTCTTTTTTCCACAGTTGTGCCCTTTTTCACTATCACCTGCTGTTGGATACCATCAAGCAATTAAATCAAATATAATCAGCTTTGCCCCTCTCTTTGTCAGATATATCAACCAAAAGCTATTTGATGAGACTGGATCCAAAACCATCATGATCTGTCTCCTTTGTAGCATCTAAGATTCTACTTCAATCAAATTTCCTAGACTTTCTTGGTATAATCAACTCTTAGATCTGTTACCAGCACTCATCCAGGTCCTTTGAATAAGAATCTCTTGCATATCTGTGGACCAGTTCATTTGCATCCCTATGTTTATCTACAATGTACAGGTCTGTAAAATAGCTCAAAGACAAAGAAAGGTCAGAGGCCCCTTAGAATGTCATTACCAGAAGCAATCCACTAGATATCACCTGTTCTTCACTGAATCCACTCATTAATCTTCTGAGCCATCTCAAAATTTTTCACAATTTTCCCTTCACTGTGGGCAAACCACACTGAATACCTTTCTTCTATAAATCTTTATGAGCTATATTTTCTTTAAAAATAAAGCCTAAGCAACTGGAAAAACAGCAACCCAAGAAAAGTCCCCCAGTGAGCTGTTCCTGGATTTTACCCAGAAAAACTTTTGACCTCATAATTTTTACCAGTTGGATGTGTTTAAAAAATTCAAATTTAGAGATCTAATTGACTTTATTAAATGATTCCATGAATTGGAATTATATAGGTCCACAAGGGTTGACACAAAATGGAGGGTGTTTATAGACAGAAAGAGGGTAGGACAAAGGAACCATGGAGACAAGAAAGCCTCTTTTAACAAGTGGTGTTGGGAGGGCCTCCCTGGTGGTGCAGGAGGTTAAGCACAGCACTGTGAAGCAATCCACAGCCTCTGCAGCATGAGTTCTATCCCAAGCAGGCCAGGGAGCTACCCACATGGTGCAGCAGACCTCTTCTGTCTTGCCCATTGCCCCCCTCAGCAGTGTATTTCAGTCAGCCTGCCTGTTCTTTTCCCTACTCTGTCTCTGGTGAATCCCCTCACTCCCTGTACCTTATCCTTTTATGCATAAGTAAATCTTTTTTTTTTTTTTAAATTTGAATTGATTTTTATTTATTTATACAAGCACTGGGTACAGTCAGAAGCGCGGGAGGGCAAGAGAATTCCCTAGAGCCAGAGCGGGGAGCAGAGCAGGCAGAAGGACCGAAGTACACTGCTGAGGGGAGCAGCGGGCGGCAGGGGAGGTCTGCGCGCCATGTGGGACCCTCCTCCGGTGGCCGGGGAGCAGCTGGAAATCGAACCGGTGCTGCAGGAGCTGCGGGCAGCTTCGCAACCCAGCGCTCAACCACTGCACCACCGGGGAGGCCCCATAAGTAAATCTTTTTTAAAAAATGGTGTTGGAAAACATGGATAACCTCATTGATAAAAATGAAACTGGATCCATACTCAACTTCATATACAAAAATTAATTCAAAATGGGTTAGAAGAGGGCCTCCCCGGTAGCGCAGCGGTTGAGCGCTGGGTTGTGAAGCTGCCCACGGCCTCTGCGGCGCCGGTTCGATCCCCGGCTGCTCCCCGGCCACCGGACGAGGGTCCCACATGGCGCGCAGACCTCTCCTGCCGCCCGCTGCTCCCCTCAGCAGTGTACTTCGGTCCTTCTGCCTGCTCTGCTCCCCGCTCTGGCTCTAGGGAATTCTCTTGCCCTCCCGCGCTTCTGACTGTACCCAGTGCATGTATAAACAAACAAATAAACAAAATAAACAAACAAATAAAAATACATGCCTCTTTAATTAAAAAAAAAAACGGGTTAGAAGATTTAGACAGGAAAAACTGAAACCATAAAGTACTTAAAAGAAGATAGAGGATACACCACAAGACATCTTCAAAGATGTGTTTGGGGATGCAACCCAAATGGAAACAAAAGCAAAAAATGAACAATTAGGACTACATCAAACTGCTAGTGGATGGCTGAGGATTGCCCACACTGTTAAGAGGTGCTGTTTCACAACCATCGCAGGCCAGGTAGGTTCATTGTCAATACTTACAAGCTATTTAGTTATCAGAACACAAAATCATATCCGCCCCTCTTCCCTACATGCAAAATTCTGTCTATTTTCTGCTGGTATTTGCTGGTAATACATTCCCACAAATGGGGTGTCTTTCCCTTTATTATTGGAAAATTGGGTTGGTAGAAATGCCTTTCATCTGCCCATAAATAGTTTTTTTTCTTTAAGTTTTTTTTTAAGATTTATTTATTTATAGAAGAACTGAGGTACATGCCAGAGGCACAGGAGGATGAGAGAATTCACCAGAGCCAAAGCGTGGAACAGAACAGGCAGACTGACGAAATACACTGCTAAGGGGAGCAGCGGGTGCCAGGAGGAGAGGTCTGTGCGCCATGTGGGACCCTCGCCGGTGGCCAGCCGGGATCGAACCGGGGATCGAACGGCGCTGTAGAGGCTGTGGACAGCTTCGCAGCCCAGCGCTCAACTGCTGCACCACCAGAGAGAGACTGGGAGCCCCGTCTGCATCAAGACCATTCATTTATTCCAAAGTTGGAAAACTCTTGTCCCATTTCTTCCTCTTGAAATGAAAGAACAATCTGCCCCCTATGGACTTCATCTCTCAAATTGAATACCCCTATTTTCGGGGATTATTCCTTGTTTGAGATTTTTTTGTTTCCAGAGCCCCTTGTAAAGATGGTCATTCTCCCCTAAGGAGCGCATACACTTAAAATTCACTGTTTTCAGGGCCTCCCCTGGTGGCGCAGTGGTTGAGCACTGGGCTGCGAAGCTGCCCACAGCCTCTGCAGTGCCGGTTCAATCCCCGGCCCCCGGCGAGGGTCCCACATGGGGCGTAGACCTCTCCTGCCGCACCTGCTGCTCCCCTCAGCAGTGTATTTCCTTGGTCTGCCTGTTCTGTTCCCGCTCTGGCTCTGGTGAATTCTCTCACCCTCCAGTGCTTCTGACTGTACCCAGTGCTTGTATAAATAAATAAATCTTAAAAAAAAAAATTCATTGCTTTCAGCCCCAAAATGAAGTTCCAGGTGACCTGGCCAACATAGTAAGTAGTGGGACTTCTACTTCCCTGCCCCAAGACACTTGACCTCCTGTAACACTGCCCAGGATGGCACTTGGTGTATTTTTAGCAGCTTCTTTTATTAAGTCAACCTTTTGGATTGATCTTAAAAAGCCATCACAGGATTAAGTGGAGAGAGAGAATGCCAGTGTGAATGCTATCTTTTCAAATGCAAGACCCATTTTAGGGAGTAGAAAGGGAGCCTTACAGTGTGTGTGTGTGTGTGTGTGTGTGTGTGTGTGTGTGTGTGTGTGTGTGTGTGTGTGTGTAAACTATCAGACACTATTCTGGGCACATTCATATGTTAACAGTATTATAATTACTATTACTGTAATGTCAGTTTCAGTTGGTAGAGGCTCTGCTGTGCACTAGACATTAACTCCTCCATTTTATAGAATCCCAGGGTTATTGTTTTACACATGAGGAGAGACTTGGGAAATTAGGCAACTTGCCCAAGAATCCCACACCAGTAAGATAGTGAGATCCAATTTAAACTCAAATGTGTAGGCCCAAAATCTGTGTTCTAACCCTGAATCATATTGCCTCAAAAAAAAAAAGCAGTCCACCAATCAACAACAGTCAAGTCCACAGAAAAACCATGGGACAGCTGATGGTAGGGCAGGTTAACTGGAACCTCCATGCAGTGCCAGTGGAAATAGCAGCAAGTGTCTGAACCCTTAAGTTTTAAGATTGAGGAAGACCAGGAAGACTATCCAGAGCTCTTTGTTCTACCTCAGAACTTTAGAAAGAAACCTTGGTTCAATATTGGTTCAACTTAATCTTTCTCATTATACTTTTATATTATTTAAAAATTACATAATTTTATTGAAACACCTTTAAATATTTTATGGTATTTCATCGACAATCCCAATAACTTAAATAGCAACAGTTTTTCCTCTTTGGTTCCATTCACATGCATGAATTTGTATTTATACTGGAAGTCCCAGGAAATAGTGGAGAACATGCCTCAGAGTTGTCCCACTTGAGGGAAAGACAGGAAGTTGGGGTACTGATTCATTGGCTTATTAGTTGAGAGTTGCTCTTGAAGGTGTTAACTCCTGGACATTTGAACCCACCATGCAGCAGTGAGTACCTATGGTTGAGAAAGCCTTCAGGTAGAAAGGTGCAATGCTTTCATGGGAAGCCATTTGCAGGAATGGCAAGTATAAGGGACTATATATAGGTCAAGGCATGATAGCATCCACCACAAAAGGTGACATTCAGCAAATATTTGAAGTAAGGAAATGAACCATATAGACATCTGGGGGAAGAATATTTCAGGCAGAGGTGAGAGCCAGCATAAAGGCCCGAAAGCAGGAATTGCCTAGAGTGTTTGAAAAACAGAAAGGAAGCCCATGTTGCTAGAGCAGAGTGAGCAAGGAGAGAGAATGGAGGATATGAGAGTAAAGTCACAGGAAGCAAGATCATGTAGGGCCTTGTGAACTGTTTATAAGGACTTGGATTTTACTCTGAGAGAAATAGGAACCATTAAAATTTGAGAAATGCAATGTGATCTAACATATTTCAAAAGAATCCAACAGACTGTTGTTCTGGAAACAGAGATAAGAAAGCAATGAGGGAAGTAAGGACACAGAGTAATATCCAGGTGAGAGACTACAGTGGTTCAGATCAGGGTAGGGGGTAGCAGAAGCAGTCAGATTTTTAATATAATAGGAAGGTAAAGTCTTTCTTGACAGATTTGATACGAGATGTGATAGTTGAGGAGTAAAGTACCAAATCAAGGATTTTAGCCTGAGCAACTGGGCTGGAACTTATTTAGGGGGAACAATTAGGCATTTAGTTTTAAACTTGTTGATTTGTAGATATCTTAATAGACATTCAAGTGGAGATGCCAAATTAGCAGTTGGCACTACAGGTTTGGGGTTGAGAACAGTCTAGGCTAGATAAATGAAATTGAGAGTTGGCATATAGATAATGTTTAAAGTCACAGCTGGATGAGATCACCAAGAAAGTAATCCTTATTGTCTCCTCTAGATTTAAGATCAAATGTATATTGTATCTTCTCATCCTATCTACCATGTCTATAATCCATACTTTTAATTTTCTGTCTCTTTATCCTGCCATGCTGCATGCCAGGCAATTTCCTCATATCCAGATTATTCCCTCTTTCACAGTTTCTAGTCTGTCATTTTAACTTTTAGAACTACATGTTTTTATTCATAGAAATTCTATTTTAATAGCTTTTATCCTATTTTAGTTCCTACTTTTGTCTTCATTTAAACATTTACATATATTATATAATATTTACCCAGTTATTTCTCTGCAGTTCTTATAAAGTTGATCCTGCTTTCACTGTCTCCACCACAATAGGTTGTTTACTTGCTTGTTGTGTTTAATACTTGGAGCTCGTGTTTACTGGAGCTTAGTGGGAATGTTGTGTGACTAGATAAAGGGCATGTAAAAGTAGATTTTATTTGATTCTACTAAGTGATTCAGTTGTGGGCTATTTCTTATGCTAATTTCTCAGCCTTGTGGTTCCTGGATCACACAGTGTACATTTGAATCCCAAACCTGTGCACTGTTACAAATTCTCACAGGACCAGATCCCCCTGTCCCTGGGGGACATGCCAGTGGGGTAATGTTTTCTAACTCACCTCTTCATCAAGGAGGAAGCCTTCAGGGTGCCAGTTTTATGTATGGGGTCCCATTTTTAACTTCCTAGAGGGCATGAGCCTGTTATTTCTTGTACTTAATGTGGACATTAACTCTCAAGAGCAACAATCTACTCACATACTTTCTTACCTTCCCTAGCAGCCATAGCCAATTCACATGCTGGTATTTAGTTCTCCAACTCCTGGAAGTTCTCTTCTCTTCCTGAAAATTTAGCTTTGCATTTCAAAGAATGTTATACTTTGACCAGGATCTCTGTAGCAGTAGTATTTTCAGGTTATCTCATCTGTCATATCAGTGGAATTAGATGTGCTTTCTGGGGTGATTTTGATAGCCAGATTAGCTTAGCCAGAACTGTTTTCCAAAAGAGGCCTATTAGAGTGGACATGGTGCCCCCTAGCTCCCTGTCATGTTGGAAGCATCTGCTCCTGTGAGAGTTAATGTGGAGGGTGATCTCCAAGCACCATCCTTTTGACTTATTCCTTGTGACTCTGCTCACGCTGATGATTGCTTGTTTCAGTGTGTTCCAGAACTGACCAGGAAGGCCTATGTGATGATGAATGAGCTAGAGTCAAATGTGACCAACTGCCATGACAGAGGTTCAGTGTCCCCTGGCCAGCAGGTCCCAGAACTGCCTGTCCAAGAACCCTATGGAGGGAAATCTAGCAGAGCCATGCCAATCTAGCAATGATAGGGAATGGAGGAAACAGGGGTTGGTAATACTACAAACAGCTTCTTCCTATGGTCCCAACAAGAAAATGCACCTCATTTACTATGCCCTCTTTCCCAAAACACCCTAAAGATCTGGGAACCCCCAAAAAATCCTGGTAAGGGCAGGGGCAGCAAGAAAGTAAGGAATCAGAACTCTTTGCCTAAGGCTCCCACTAGTTGGGAGGGTGAGCAGAGCCTGAGAAGACCTACCTGGTTTGGCCACAATCAAAGGAAACTTGAAGACTGACAAACAGGGCTGTGTGCACAACATTAGTGCACACAGTCCCCATGTGTCATCTTAAGGAATGAAATCAGGGCAATTTAAAGCTGCTCTGGAAAATCTTGGCATACTAGGAGTCTTTGAAAGTTGTTTTGAGACCATCATATCAATTAGCGAAAGAGAAAGGAGCTGGAGAGGAGAGAGTGCAGAGACCTCAAGGAAAGCATTTTTGCTTTTTCTGTTCAATGAAGCACTTCTTCATTTGTTCAGTGATGGGCAGAAGAACAGAATCATAGGGTCTTTGATTGGATGCATGCAATCCAGTTCAAACTTCGATGCAGTACATGTTCTGTAACCTCTTTGTCAATCAGCCTCCCACTATGGGCTCTCACGGCTAACATCATGGTAGGACCCCTCTTATTTTAAGCCTATTCTTAATTTGAGATAAATATCTGTTCCACCTTGACCTAATCCTCCCCTGGTTACTGAGGAGGAGGGCCTTCTCTTGCCTTCACCAGCTCAAGAACATAGAGATGCCATGAGAAAACTTATGGTCTGAGGGAGCTGTGACCACCAAGTTTCCCCAGACCCCTCTCACCCCCAGGATGTCCACCAGGAAAGGAAACAGTTTGCCAGTGGGACAAAAGCCTACTAGGAAGAGCCTGGCTGAGCGACTTTTTCACTTTCTTACTAGAGACTCCTCAGTTATGACCCAACCTGTACATACAGGAAATAAAATAAAATTCTTAGATAAGCACTAAAGTCCAAACTAGAAAGTTATTTTATCCTGCCCCTGCATATAAGACAATGAATTGAAACTGAAATGCTCTGTAAAGATGCCTTCAAGGATGTTCTTCCTGGCAGACAGGCCATTGTGTGTTCTCTTGGCTGGGCCCCAGCCTTGGGGCAGAGTTGCTGGAGCTCTGGGCAGGTGGTTTAGCAGGCAGGTATTGCTGGGAGTTTTGTCCTTCAAGGCACTGGCGATAAATCCCTATTTTCTATGTGCCTGCTGGAGGCCCATCATGGTTTTCAAGTAATTGTGCTGGACATAGGAAAGGGGAGAAAACAGTGATTGAGTAAAGGGCACAAACTTAAAAAGGACTGAGAAATCACACCACACCTGTTCAGTCCATCATTTTTCCTGCAAATATCACAGTTTGGGCACAGGATTCTCTCTTGACTAGTCCCAATTTGATGAGGAATAATGTTCCATTCAATTCTTTCATTCTTTCACCCTAAACAAAGTGTGTAAAAGTATTTTAAAATGTTATGGCAAGCTTACTTGAAAGGAGGGATACATATTCCAAGGGTCCACTCAGTCAGGGCTTTCATTTTTTTTTTTTTCAAAGGAATTTAATTTTTTTTTTTTTAGAGAGACATGTTTTATTTATTTATTTATTTGTTTGTTTGTTTTGTTTATACATGCACTGGGTACAGTCAGAAGCACAGGAGGGTGAGAGAATTCACCAGAGCCAGAGCGGGGAGCAGAGCAGGCAGAAGGACCGAAGTACACTGCTGAGGGGAGCAGCGGGCGGCAGGAGAGGTCTGCGCGCCACGTGGGACCCTCGTCCGGTGGCCGGGGAGCAGCTGGGGATCGAACTGGCGCCGCAGAGACCACGGGCAGCTTCGCAACCCAGCGCTCAACCACTGCGCCACCGGGGAGGCCCCAGGGCTTTCTAATTATGACACAGACTCTAGAAACCAGGAAAGGAAAGACTAATAAACTTGCCTTCATAAAAATCAATAAGATAATTAGCAAAAAAGGGCCACCCTGGTGGCACAAGGGTTAAAGTCTCAGCTCTATCAAGCTGTCACCAGCCACTGCAACCTGAGTTCTATCCCCAGCCAAGGAGCTGACCCACATGATGCAGCAGACCTCTCCTGTCTCTCCCGCTGCTCCCCTCAACAGTGTATTTCAATGGATCTGCCTGTTCTGCTCCCCACTCTATCTCTAGTGAATTCTCTTACTCCTGGCACCTCTGGCCTACACCCCAGTTCTTCTATGCATAAATAAATAAATCTTAAAAAAAAAAAAAGAAAATTACCAAAAAAAAGGAAAAATATTTGCAATTCATAGAGTTAATTTCCCCAATATATAAAAAGTTTCTACACATTAATAAGAAAATACCTATTACCAATAGAAAAACAGGTAAAAAATACGAGGAATTTACGGGAAATAAAGTCTTTAAGCACATGAAAAGAAACTTGACTTTAGTAAGAGAAATGCAAATTAAAGTTACACTAAGAGACCATTTTTCACCTTTCAGATTAAAAATAAAAACAGGGCCTCCCCAGTGGCGCAGCCAGTTGAGCGCCGTGCTATGAAGCTTTCCGCAGCGTCCCCAGCGCCAGTTCGATTCCCCACAGGCCAGGGAGATACCCACATGTCAGGGCACACCTCTCCTGCCTCGCCCACTGCTCCCCTCAGCAGTGTCTTTGGTCCGTCTGCCTGTTCTGCTCCCCGCTCTGTCTCTGGTGAATTCTTTCACCCTCCCAGTCTTCTGACCTGTACCCCAGTTCTTGTATAAATGAATAAATAAATCTAAAAAAAATAAATAAATAAATATAAAAATGTCGGGCCTCCCCTGGTGGCACAGGCGGTTGATTGCAGTACTGTGAAGCTGTCCGCAGCCTCTGCAGTGAGGGTTCGATCCCAGCCAGCCGGCGAGGGTCCCACATGGAGCCACAGACCTCTCGTCTCACCCGCTGCTCCCCTCAGCAGTGTATTTCATCAGTCTGCCTGTTCTGTTCCCTGCTCTGTCTCTGGTGAATCCTCTCACCCTCCCACGCATCTGGCCTGTAGCCCAGTTCTTGTAGGCATGAATAAATAAATATTTAAATAAATAAATAAATAAAATTAAAAAGTGGAATTATACATGTGGGTGAGACTGTAGGGGAACAATCCCACATATGCTGCTGTGGGGTCTAGCTCTAGTCAGGCAATTTGGCACCATCCAAAATTGCAAATATCCTTCTGACCAAGAAATTAATTTCTACAAACTAGCCTTTCATGTATATTCACCTGTGTGAATTTGCATTCACACAAATTATCAAGTTATCACAGAAATATTTATAATAGTAAAAAAATGGAACCTCCTAAATATCCCTCAGTTTATCCCTTGAATAAATTTTGATACACTCTCCAGCTATTGTGCAACTGTAAAACAGAACATAGAAGCACCTGTGAGTTGAGATGGAACAATCTACAGGGTGTACTTTTAAGTGGGAAAAGCAAGATATAGGGGGAACTCTAGAAACAAGTGACGGGTACCCTGCCAGAGGGGGTTGGGTCCTGGTATTTGTACTTTCAAGTTGTGTTTAAACAGAATGTATCACCTGTAAAATGTACAAAAATGTAAATAAATGTAAATAAATACCACAAAAATGCTTTCAAAAGATTGAGCTCACTTGGAGAGTCCCTCCATGTGTAGATGCTATCTGCTGTGTAAGAATTATCTTTGAACTCAGAGACGCGCACAGCACACAGGTCTTCTGTGTTCTGGCTCCATGCTGGGCCTCTGCAGAGTGGAAACTCTCTACTCCAGCTCACAGCCAACTCCATATCTAGCTTTGCCTTAGCTGCATGTGGTCCTCTGTACCCTGTCACCATTGGAGAGGTCCCCCGTGATGGACAGTGTCCTCAGGAGATCCCCAGACTCTGTCCTGGGTTGTGAATCACACAAGGGTCAACTTAGCATCTGGCCATGGTCTGTGGGACCCCTGTTGGTTCTAGCCTAGTGCCAGGACCTTGGAGTTGGCAGAAGATAACCACTAACTTTTAGTCTCTCCAGACACAGTCTTCCTTCACCTCTCTGTAGTGGGGAGTGTGATCCTGGGTGTCCCAATAATGAGGTCCCTAAAGCCTTGCCTTCTTAGAGACATGAACCCCTTTATTACCTTCTGTTCTGTCTTTACTTTGGCATTGTAGAAGGAGACGGAATCAGGGCCCTCAGGAAGCATGTTCTGCTGTAGTTGGCTGAACTTGTCCTGGTCATCTTCTCCCTAGGAGAGGCCCAACTCAGCACAGTCCCTTCAGTTTGGCAGTGTTGGGATGCAGCAGGTGGGGCCTATAGGGCATCAGGGCAGCCACTGGCTGGGTTCATGAATCTCCACCCGGAGCAGCCAAACTGCCCAGCTGTGCTTGCCACTGTCATCACAGCATCCTTTAACTGCCATCTGGGCAGGATGAGCCACCCCAGAAAGGTGGTAGCAGCAAGTGGTGTTTTCTTTGTCCCCATTCTTGATAGCTAGAGACCTGTACCTGCCCACCTGCCCAGGCCAGCCACAGGAGAGGCTGCAAGCAGTCCAGACACTGCTCATTTGTGGGGAGAACACAAGGGGCATTGCCAACTGCTCCATGCTTATCCACTGTCCTCATTCCTGCCCTTGTGCCACTCACCAGAGACACGATCCTGCTAACAGGCACCATGCCTGGCCGGATGCTGCCACCTGGCTTCAGTGCCACCTGTACATCCTCAGGGATGAAGAAGGATTCATTGTACCAGATGTCAAATTCTGCAGAGAGGCAGGGGGATGGTACTATGAGGTGTGGGGGAGTCTTTGAGGAAGCAGGTCAAGGCACTGTGTGCCTGTCACAGTGTCATGCTCTGTTCACTTCCTGTCCCCATCTCCTCCCACCCTAAGAGTCCTGGAAGACACACATTTGAAGCCCCTGCCTGGCCCCTGCCTCTGCAGAAAGAGGCTCTGAAGTCACATCTAGAACCCAGGCTATGACTCTGCCCTATGCCTCCCAGGATCTGAGATTGCTAGTCAGCCTTCCCAAATGGCATACCTGTGAGCAGGCGGTGGCGACACTGATCCACCAGGTGCTGACAGTACTGGATTTCAGCCCTGAGGTCTCGCAGGTCTTGGTACTCAGCTCGGTACTGCTTCTTGAGATCTTTGAGCTTCAGGATCAGCAGGAATTCCTCCTCATCAATGATCATCAGCCCCTTGTTCTCATACTCACCTGCAGGGTGACGGAGAGATCAGGGAATGTAGTGTTCACCTGGGTGCGGGGAAGAAGACATTCCGGAGAGAGTGCTGGGAAAGCACACAGACCAGAGACCATAGGACGGACTTGGGCTTGGCATGGCGCTGTGCAAAGTACAAGAAGACAGCCTGCCAATATATATCTTATGGAGAAAGGGAACTCAGGTCAGAGAGTCCATACTGGAGTTTTTAGGACAAACAGGAGGGGGGACAGAGGAGAGGATAGAGAGGGTCCATGCTCCATGCTTATTTTGATCTTAAACCTCATCAGCTAAAGACATTCAGTAAGCACCTCTATTATGACATTTCCTTTTTTTGTAAGTTATGTCCATGAACTGCCATCACTGGCTAGTACCACCAGTCACTTGGTCAAGGTTCCTTATCCATAACAATGGATGTAAATTCACATTTCAAATTGTCTTCTTGAAGATTTCAACAGTTGCCAGCTACCTTCTTGTTAGACAATCAGAGATCTGTATCATGCTGTGGGACTGTCAGAGGGCTCCAGGAGGGCAGGAGTCAGCTGTGCTGTTAGCTATCTCCTCCGGTCATGATCTCTCTGCACAGACTTTTTAAGGTCTTTCAGTTTCATGGTCTCCACCAGCACCCCACCACAATCAGACCTGTTTCTCCTCGGATATCAGCATATCAGGAGGAGGCCCGGCATCTAAGCCTGGGATTACACAGCAACGGGGGATTCACAGGCAGAAGCTGGGTGACAGAGGAGGACTCTGTGGCTTTCCAGGGCTGACTAGAGCCAAATGATAACCCAGGGAAGAGAGCTGTACCTCAGCATCCTTGGGCGGTCCCCACTCATCTCAGTCCTTCTGCACCAGGGGTACTCCATTTGGAGCAAGAGGACCCATATACCACTGTCCCCTAGTCTCTTCCCATTACATTTACCTTGTTTCTCCCGAAGTGACTTCTGGAAATTTAGTGCCTCCTTGGTCACATCCATTTCCCGCTTGATGGCATTGATTCGCTGTGTAGTCTCACTGGCCCTTTTCCTCCTCTCATTCAAGATGGATTTGTTTTCTTTGAAAATGCGGTTGATCTCACTACCTCGCTCATTCTTAAAGTCCTCAAAGGCCACAGGCTTGGAGGGTGGGGTGCTGGGCCTGAAGACAGGGGAGCAGGAGAAAATGGAGCAGCTGTTCTTGAGTCACCAGGCATTTCATCTTTGCTCCCTGGGGCCTCTGTGGATAGGAGGTGACCTTCCTAGGTACCACCACCCCAGACAGGAGCTAAGCCCGTGTAGGAATTACACCTTCATTTCTGTTTCACTCCGCCCACAAAGGCACATGGCCATTATGGAAAGCAAGGAAAAGTTTAAAAATCAGGAAAACAACACAAAAGAAACCACTCAGTACCTGTTGACAACCACACAGTGGTGTATCTCCTTCGACACTTTGATAGATTTTTAAATGTTTGAGGTCAAGCAGTATAATTTTTTTCACAAAAGTGAAAAAGGTTTATACTAATTCAGTTTTATACTATTTCATGCTACTAAAAACTCTTTACCAACACTAGTGAATGGGGTGCAAGATGAAGTGTTGAGGCAGGGAGAAGTGGGCTGTGTGCAACTACTTTGAAATGCATCCAAAACCTAGATAAAGGGAGGGAGAGAATGATGGACACATGATGAAACAAGTACAGTAACATGTTAACTATAGAATCAAGAATATTCCCTGCACAATTTTATCAACTTCTCTGAATGTTTAAAAATGTTTTTGGCGGGGGCGAAGGATGCATCATGCACATCCCTGTATATTCCAGGGGCAGAAAGAATTCATAGTGTCTCTCTAGAATGTGGCTTTTGAAGGTGTTTCCCCCCCAAATTTTTTTCTGCTTTTTAAATTCATGATGCAGTGAACATCTTTTTGTTTATTTTTTAATTTTTTAAAGATTTATTTATGCATATAAGAACTGATGTGCAGGCCAGAGGTGTGGAGGTGAGAGTATTCGCCAGAGAAAGAGTGGGGTACAGAACAGGCATACCAACTGAAACACACTGCTGAGGGGAGCAGCGGGCGAGACAGGAGAGATCTGCTGCACCATGTGGGTCACCTCCCTGGGTAGGGATCAAATTCATGTGGATTGCTTCATAGTGTTTGTGGAACCAAGCTTAGCCAAGGTTTTGCCATTTTGTATATCCTCCACCTTGATATGTTAGTCCTTGTACAGCCGCATTCCGGAGATAGTTTCAATAGTCACAACCCTCACTCCACTTGGTGACGAAAAAGCAGACCACCCCAGCCGCCAATGAGGGCAGTCCTATCCATAAATGGGACAGCATCACTAACCGTCCAATCAGTTTGAAACTATAACCGTGCGCACCAAAATGCCTTTGTAGTAGCCAATGAGTAATTGCCAGCTTCTTTCAAAATTCGCGCCGCTCATGACCCTATAATAGACCCCTGCTTCCTCTGTTCGGGGCTCTCGCTATCTGCCACTGCGTTGGTAGGTGTCCGGACTCGAGCCCGTAATAAACTCCCTTTTGCTGTCTTTGGATTCTTGGAGGCTATGCTTGCCGAGTCTGCTGATCTTGGGCACAACAGTGCTGACTCTTAACCCCTTGTGCCACCAGGGAGCCCCTGAACATCTTTTTATATAAATCTTGGTCTATATAATTATTTCCTCAGAATAGAGTCCTAACAACTCAATTACTGGGGCCTCCCTGGTGGTGCAGTGGGTAAGTCTCAGCACTATAAAGCTGTCACCAACCACTACAGCACGAGTTCGATCCCCAGCCAGGGAGCTAACCTACATGGCAGAGCAGACCTCTCCTGTCTCGCCCACTGCTCCCCTCAGCATTGTATTTCATTCAATCTGCCTGTTCTGCTCCCCACTCTGTCTCTGATGAATCTTCTCACACACCCCCATACCTCTGGCCTACACCCCAGCTCTTTTGTGCATAATTAAATCTCTTTTTTTTTTTAAGATTTTATTTATTTATTTGTTTATGCAGGCACTGGGTAAAGTCAGAAGTGCGGGAGGGTGAGATAATTCGCCAGAGCGGGAAACAGAACAGGCAGACTGACAATACACTGCTGAGGGGAGCAGTGGGCGGCAGGAGAGATCTGCGCACCATGTGGGACCCTCGCCCCATGGCCGGGATCGAACTGGCGCTGCAGAAGCTGCAGGCAGCTTCACAGCCCAGCACTCAACCACTGCGCCACCGGGGAGGCCCCAATAATTAAATCTTTAATAAAAACCGAAACTCAATTACTGACTCTCCAGAGAGAAGAGCTAGTTGCTGGGGAAAGGGGTGTTCCACCTAGAGAATCCTGCACCTTTAAATTGAATTAGTTTTTTTAAAAAATATATAAATGTAATGATTTAGGGGCCTCCCTGGCCCTAAAGGGGTTAAGTGTCAGCACTATAAAGCAATCCACATCCAATACAGCATGAATCGATCCCTGCCCAGGGAGGTGACCCACATGGCGCAGCAGATCTCTCCTGTCTTGCCCACTGCTCCCCTCAGCAGTGTGTTTCAGTAGATCCGCTTGTTCTGCTCCCAACTCTGTCTCTGGTGAATCCTCTCATCCCCGCACCTCTGCCTACACCCCAGCTCTTGTATGCATAAATAAATGAATCTTTAAAACAAAAAAATGTAATGATTTAAATAATTGTTATCTGCAAGATCAAAATGAATCCATGTGTAATTGTATTGTCTTACATGACTCCTGAGGTGGGGCCATTTGGCATGTGTGAAAGCCATCATGATTCTGTTTGGGCTGTGCCCCTAGTCTTTGCCCATCATCCCAAATTTCATTTCTCTCCTATTTGCAGTCACTCATTACATGCTGAGGATCACACTCTGACTTGGGTTGATCTGGTAGAAGAGCTAACATTAAATGGTCACCTGGGTGGGCGTAATTCCTCCTTTGGGGAATCTGAGGGCAGCGGCTCAGTGCTGGAAGTCTCCCTGTCCCGCAGAAGCATGTCTTTGACATCTCCATCTTTGGAGGGTAAAGTCAGCTGGGTCTTAGAGATGGTCACATCCAAGTCCTTGCCACTCACAGGGCTGCTGGCACCTTCTTTTCTTGTTGAGGAGCTGGAAGAAAGCAAGGAGACCTTAGAGCTCAGTCATGGCTAGGAGATGTCTCAGGTGCTGTGAGGAGTGTCCTTTCCTAGCCCTAATGTACCAGAAGCCCCATCCCACTCAGATCCTATCTTGATCACATACCCAGGTCAGAAAGGAAAGTGCACAGCCTAAAGCCCTGTGGTAGGGAGGAAAAGGAGAGCATTTTTTCTCTCTCCTATCAGAACAGGGAGCCCTCCCTTTAGCAGTCTCAGCAGGAGACTCCTGGGAAGAATGGGTAGTCTCCAGGTTTAGAAAACATGTGGACCTCTAAGCTGGGCTTCAAGGCTTTCAGGAAAACCATAGCTGCTGAGATATTTGTCAGTAGGCTACTACCTGGGAAGGAGTGGCAGAGCCCCTCTCAGGTGGGTCTGTCTGGTAATGGTAAAGCTGGTTTGGCTGCTGCTTGACCAGTCCATGTCCTGCTCTCCCTGCCTACGTCAGGGCCCACAGCAGTTGTCAGGAAAGCAGCCAGCCTCCCTCTCTGAATGATGGCACCAAAGGGTCCTCCCTTCCAGAGGCACATCTGAGCAGGAGGATTCCCACAGCTCTTTCCACTTTTTCCTCCTTTCTTCTTGCAAGCCTCAACTCATCTACTATTGCATTGATTACCCAGAGGCAGCACAGAGAGGGCTAGGGCATGACTGCCCTTCCTGAAGAGGCAGAGGAGGCCAGGGGCAACTGTTCAGCATGTGACAGTCTTCTATAATCAGCTTTGACCTGTGTTTTTACCAGTGATAACAGTACAGTAACAACAGATAACGTCCACGGATAGGGTCTGCATTTCCTTGCTCATCCTCACAACAACCTCAATGACTTTGAAGCTATTATTACCATTTTAGGGATTAGGAAGGGGAGGCACAGATAGGCCTTCATACCTCACACAAGGGAACCCCTGGGGTGAAAGAAGTTTAGAGGTGAGTCCAAGTGTCACCTCCAGGGCCTGTGCTCTTCACTGCTACACACAACTCCCAAGGAGGGCAGCTCATAAAGTGAACCCTGACACTCTTCCCACTTTGCATACACAAACAGGTCTTGCCTAAAAAGTGATGAGACGTGACGGGACCCAGCCTGAGCCCCACAGATGTTGCTAGTATTGGCAGTAGTGATGTCCACTGTGACTACTCAGTAGCTATGGCACCAGGGGGACAGCTTGTGTCCTTTCACCAGCCAAGAAAAGCCAGGTGCTAAGCAGGTAGAGCAGCCACAGTTCACTCACCTGAGCTGGTCTTTAGGCGTCCTTTTGGACTTTGATTTCTTCCCAGGTTTGGAAGAGAAAGGGACGGCCCCAAGTCCAAAGCCTTGTCCATCAGGCTCTCCCACTAGGTGCCCGTCAGCATCCATGAGCCCTGCCTGGATAGAGGCCAGACACAGGGCTGTGGGTTAGATTAAGGGTTTGAGTCCCCAAGAGTATAGGGTCAAAGGCTTAGACGGACATGTTCATCCAACACACTGGGCTATATCTGCTGCTGCTGTCAGCTTCAGGCTATCCCCGACAGAACTGTCTCTGATCACCTTATCAAATGTCTGTTTTCCCATGTCAACTCCTCACACTGGTTCGGTGTCTCATTCCCTGAAGATATTAAGGCCTAATATCTTTATTAGGCCTAACTAATTGGACTAACTCCAGGAATCGTTTCCTATTAGCTCTGTCTTTAACTTATGAAGACCATCTTGAATTCATATGAGTCACCCCATGTTCATCTTGGTGTTAACTTTATCTGTTGTAATGCTAGATCTGCTTTAATGCAGGACACTGTTACCTCTGGAAAGGTCTGGGGATGGAAAAATTTCAATCAAAAACTGTCAACAGAAGGCGACTGTGCTTACCTTCTGGACAGCAGAAATTGCTGCAAAGTCATTCCTGTCTATGAGGGTGTACTTCCTGCGTAAAGTGGATTCTATTTCCCGTTCCTGGTGGCTTGGGAGAGAGAATGAGAGAACACCTTTCACCTGGAGCCATGAACCCACCAAGGCAAGAACCAAGTGGGCCTCCCCTGGTGGCGCAGCGGTTGAGTGCTGGGTTGCGAGGCTGCCCGCAGCCTCTGCAGCGCCAGTTCGATCCCCGGCCACCGGTGAGGGTCCCACCCCCCCAAAAAAAAAAAAAAAGAACCAAGCACTGGAATTAGAAGTCATTTGGGCATGGCCCCTTGTGATTGAGCTATGCCCTCATCATGAACCGGGTCAGACAAAACAAGCTCATTCCATGTCCACCACTCCACTTTGCGCCCACTGTCCAGCCCAGGACTCCACAATATACACACCACTGTCCAGCCCCAAAGCCAAAGAATCTGCAGGGGCCACCCTTATGTGCCAAGTACATCCGCCCCAAGATGACCTTTAACAAGGACTATAAACCTGCCATGGATCACGATTCCCTGTCTAGGTTCTGTCTCTAACAGCCCCTTCAAAATCATTGAACCAGCTTCTGTGAAAACAGCGTGAGTCACTTAGGCTATGTCTGTACCCAAGTAAATCTCAAATGCCTCCGAAGAGGGAGATGGGGCCAGGGAGTATTCACCACGCCCTGCATCAGCCACATGCAGGGCTGGCACTCCATAGACTCCTGTCCAATTAGTGAACTCAGGAAACATCCACCAGGGATCACCTCCTCCTCGAGTAGCCATTAATTGGAGGGCTGTCCTCCCTGCTTCCCCCAGGGAAAGGACAGGGCAGGAGGATCTGAGAGCTCAGGGGAAGAGACTGTCAGGGACTACAGAGCCTGAGCATGCTCCAAGGACACATCTGGCCCCTCAGATGAGAGCCAGGGCAGTGCGCTTGAGGAGGATGTCCAAGCCATTGACAGTGAAATGACAGCCTGATATTGGAGTGAGGAGGGTCCATTACCTCAAAACCACTCGGAACTGGTTAAACACCTCCTGGATCTGTCTGAGGTTGATAATCTGGAGGGAAGAAAACAAGGGAGAGGTTAAACCTTAGACACCCTGGGACTGAGCCTGTGTCTATGTTAGCTGAGAAACCAGAATCCCTTGGCTCATCCCTTGGACCATCTGTCTTGAGAATGGGACATCTGCAAACCGCTTCTCCTCAAGAACAGAGCAAGCCCTCAAGAACAGAGAAATGGCTGATCAATAATTTTAAAACTAAGTACTTACTTGGGCCATAAAAACAATCACCTTTCCTTAGTGAAGATCTGTATAAAATTGAAATAACTCTAGTGCTTGAAAATACTAAGAAAAACATTTTAATAAAACATATTGTCCTTGGCTCTTTTCTGATTCCCAAAGTTTCCATTGTGAACCTTTCTGTGTGGGTACAGACTCAGACACATCTATGGTTGGAGGAAGGTCATCAGCCTCCTTGGCTCTAGGTCTGTCTGGGGCTACCCCTGCTGGGAAGACCAGAAGAACCCACCCCTTAGTTGTCCCAGGCCTGCCTCTTGCAGCTGCCCACAGTAACATGCCAAGGGATCCACCATGTAGCTCCCAGATGAGGGGTTGATGGCCTGTGCTATAAAAACAGAATCTATCTTTTCCCCTGAGAGGCCTTCCCTGTGTCTCCTTCTTGCCCATCATCGCTTAAAGGCTTCACTTTGCCTGGCACAGCTAAGCACCTGAGATGAGCTCAATTATAATCCCAGCTTAGATTCCCACCCCACTGAATAAGTGAGGCCATCACAGTACCTGAGGTTAAGTACTTTAGGTCACTAGCAAAGAGACAGCTGAGCTGAGATTCAAACCAAGAAGCCTAACTCCAGGGCCTTTCTTTATGTTCCCAGTGATGGACCACCTCCTGTGTGATCAAGGCTGTTCAAGGCAGTTGACTATTCCGTGGGTACCCACAGTCTTGTAATCCTAAATATGGAAGCTGAAGCCTGGTGGGCTGAAGGGCCCCTGAGGCCAGGGATTTGGCACTCCTCACCCTATGCCCACTGTACCCACTGAGTATGAAATTCTGAGGCCTGCATAGCACAAGTTGAGGCAAGCCTAAGACAGGGTGCCCAGGCCTGCTGGCCATGGTGGTCCCAAGAAGGGGGTCCTTACATCAATCTCATCCAGTGTGCCGTCCAAGTACCTCCGCACCTGGGAGTTGATCTCTGCAATCTGAATCTCATCCAGGGGGTCATAGTTCACAAGGGTTCGGTTGGCCTTGAAGGAAAATGAAGAACATGTCAACAGGTTCCAAGCACCTGATCCCAAATAGGGACAACAGGGGTCATTCTGAGAACCAAGTGGGGAGGTTGGGCACAGGCCTTGGCTGGCTGCCCACACTGGCTCCATTCCCTATACTATCAGGTCCTGGAGAAGAGGGCCTGACTCACTAGGTGCTTAAGTTGTTAAGGGATCACTGGATGAGGGAGTAAGGAAAGGCTGCTCAGCATGGGTCCTGCTACTCCAAGCAAAGGGATTCTGCTGGCTGAGACTTGGCAGCCTATAGTATGAGGGCCACAGAAAGGGGTTGCCTCTGCCTGGAGGCCCCTCTGGATAATAAACATCATTCTAGATGGCCACCAGACTATGTAGATGGCCTCCCCTGACCTTATGCTACCCTGCTACCCCCATCCCCATCTCCTCTGACCTTGACCCATCATACTCTTTGCTCCTGTATCCCTACCTACCAGACCTTTAAGCCCCCTTCCCCTGGTTCCCCTGACTCTGCCTGCCTTAGTTCTCTGACTTTCTGACAATCCTGCCTACATCCTCCTGCTCTCCCAATGCCCCTGCCCACAGGCATCCCTGGCCCCCAGCTCCTCTGGCCCCTTCCCCAGTCTCTGATTTCCCAGTCTCTCTGCCTACTTGGCCCCCCTTTATCCTAGTCCCTCTGCCCACCTGGTACCCTGACTCCAGCCCCTCAAGCACTCCAGACATCCCTTCCCCCCATCTCTAGCCCCTTACCAGGCTGTCATGAATGGCTAGCTCCTGCTTGAGTAGTGCCAGCTCCTTCTCCAGATTCTTGACCATTCGCTGTCAGTGAAATATAGTTGGGTGGGGAGGGGTCAGAGAGGCCACCCTGCCTCTGTCAGATCAAGTCCCAATTCCCATTCCTTATGGCCAGATATCCTGGTCCTTCCTGGTAATCTATGGACTGTGATCTCAGTATCTGATGATACCTGACCTCTGGTGACTTTTCCCCAACTGGGGTGAATTTAGGGTTTAAGGAGGAATCCCCTGACCTTTCCCTCTTAAAGCTGAGGAGGAGACTGATACCACAGTGAGCACAGGCACCCAGAGGGCCACCTTAAATCCCAACTCCCAGGAGCTCTAGGTATTTCCCATTGTTCCAGTACAGCCCACAGCTCCAGGATGCTTTCCAGGAACTGTGTACCTTTTACACTCATCCTCCCCAACCACAAAATGTATCACCATTCCCCACTGACAATCACGTATGTCACCTCCTATTTTCAGCTGCTACAAACAAAGCTGTAAGAACATTTTATTTATATCTTTGAACTGAAACCTTATAAGCTTCCGTAGGATAACACAGAGATCTGTGAGGCTTTGTGTGACCTGCCTCATCACCTCTTACTTTTCTACTCCTCTCTTCCACCTCACACTCCCACCAAAATGACATCCTCTCACCTCGGCATTGCATGTCTAATCTGCCCCAGGAAATTCTTCTCTCAGGTAGTTCCATGGCTAGTTCCACTCCCTTAGTGCTTTTAATTTTAAGCGTTGCTCAAAAGCTTTCTAAATTAAGCACACATCAATCACCCCATGTAAAACTTCAGCCCTCTCCCCAACCCACCCCAGTCTTTTAAAAAAAATCTTTATTTTTATCTTTTTTGATTGCTGAGTAATATTCCACTGTGTATATGTACCACAGCTTCTTGATCCAGTCATCTATTTTTGGGCATTTGGGTTGTTCCATAGCTTAGCTATTGTAAATAGTGCTGCTATAAACATAGGGGTGCAGGTGCTCTTTGGAATTAATGATTCTGTGTCCTTTTGGGTAAATACCTAGGAGTGGAATTGCTGGATCATATGGAAGCTCCATCTTTAGCAGGTTGAGGAATCTCCACAGAGCTTTCCACAGTGGTTGGACCAGTTTCCACTCCTACCAGCAGTGCAGGAGAGTTCCTTTTTCTCCACATCTTCCCAACATTTGTTGTTGCTAGTTTTTTTTTAATATGTGCCATCCTCTCTGGTGTAAGATGGTATCTCATTGTAGTTAGTTTTGATTTGCATTTCCCTGACTACAAGTGATGTTAAACATTTTTATAGCACATGTCACCAATATACTCTAGACCAGTGATGTCTAATAAAACTTTCTGTAATGTTTGAAACATTCTATCTGTGCCTCAGGTCAAATATAGTTATTGAATACCTGAAATGTGACCAGTACGACCAAGAGAGTGAATTTTAAATTTTATTTAATTTTAACTGGGTAAATTTACTGTGAGTAGTGGTTACTGTCAGTGAAGCTCCAGAACTTACCTATTTCCTCTTTTTTATAATTTTTATTCAAGAAAAATTGTATGTACTTATGACATGATGTTTTGATATACTGATGTATAGTGTAATGATTACCAGAGTCATGCTCATCAACATTCCCTCCTCCTCACCTAGATGCTACTTTTTCTATGTGGTGGTAAGAGTATCTGAGAGCTATTGTTAGCAAATTTCTAATATACAATACCAAGTTATTAACAGTAACTATAACATACAACCATGCTATACATCAGAGCTTCATACTTACTCATCTTATATATGAAAATGTCTACCCTTTGACCAAAATCTCCCCATCTCTCAGTCCCCCACATTGCCTCTACTCTCAGTAAGCATGGCTCTACTTTCCACCTCTATGAATTTGACTTTTCTAGTTTCCACATACAAGTGAGATCATGTAGTATTTTTCTTTGTGTGTATTATTCACTTAGCATCATGTCCTCCAGCTTCATCCACAGATGGGAGGGTCCTAGAGCTTACCTATTTCTTATGTGTGAGAAGCTGTACTCCCAAAATTTTATATTTTTTAAACAAATCAATGAGATTTTATTTTCAAAAGTTATGCAGGTATTAACAGAGTCAAGCCAATAAAAGTGGTTCCCAGCCTAAAAGAATAAACATTTTTAAATGACCACTGGGGGGAGCCCTTGATAAACTGCATCCTGGGACTCATGACCAAGGCTATGACTGGTCTACAGCAAAGGGTGACAAAACCCTGTTACCCTGGTGGCTCGGTGGCAATTCAGGCACAAAACCTGAACTCAAAGCACATGGCAAGGGTCTGAATCCTTGCTCTTGCCACTCTGAGCATCCCAAGACAGTCTCCTCCAGGTGGTCTCCCTATGTGGTGAATAGGAAAAATTCAGCCCCTATTTAACCCCTGCATCTCCTCCCAGGTCAGGGATCTCAGCTCGAGAAAATACACCATTGGCCAGCGAGGGAAAGTCTGACAGAGATTTTGGGGACCTCTTGCTGGATGATGCTGTCCAGTCTGGCAGGGGGAGCCAGGTTTAAACCTCTGGTCAATCAGGCAATGTGGGGAAATGGGCCATATGCCCTCACAGTTCATCAGCCTTCATATCATGCACCACAAGAGCATGGATGAGGCTTGCCTAATGACAGGGAGGATTAGTGGCTCCAACTTCTACTGACTGGAGAGAAGCTGCTGGGAAACATAGGGCTGGAACAGCAAACCCCATAGAACAGGGTCTGGCAGCACCTTCTGGTTGATCATCTCCTTTACAAAAATCAGGAGCATCTTCTGGATGGAAGACAATGCCTTGTAAGCATATATGTTCCCTGAACAGTCAGATGTTTCCATCATGATGATAATGAGTATAATTTGGAGAGTTCTGTTTAAATCCGCATCAGGCCGAGAGTAGCTCTCTAAGAAGTGTCCCTATTTTGACCCCACTGCCACCTGCAGGTGCATTTTTTTCTTGGCAGGGTGGAATACCCAAGTGTCTCTCTGCTATCTATGCGTGCAGCTCACTCTGACACCACCTCACAGAATTAGACTGAACTGACAAAGCTGAGGGTCACTGGAGGTCAGCAGTTCAAGCTCCCTGGTCACAGATGATACCCTGAGTCTCAGTCTGAGCAACTCAGCACAGACAGCAGGTGGCAGAGATGGCTAGCCACCCAGTCTCCAGCCTTACGATCAGCCGTGCTAGCCACAGAGATCCTGCGGAAGCTTTTCTACCCCAATGAAAACAGGCAGCAGTTCTGAAAACGGTGCTGGAAACAACCTGCAGAGACTGGCTACGGTCCAGGGAAAGCAGGACCAAATAACTGTCTGCACCTCTCTCAAGAACTCATGTCTGAGGGCCTCCCTGGTGGCACAAGGGGTTAAGAAGCAACCTATGAAGCTGTACACAGCCACTGCAGCATGAGTTCGATTCCTGACCAGGGAGATATCCATATGGCACAGCAGACCTCTCCTGACCCTCTCGCTGCTCCCCTCAGAAGTGTATTTCAGTCAATCTGCCTGTTCTGTTCCCCACTCTGGTGACTCCTCTAACCTCCCCCCACACCTCTGGCCTGTACCCCAGTTCTTGTATGTATAAATAAATCTTTAAAAAAAAAAAAAGAACTCATGTCTGTGAAGGAAATTGCTTAGGATTATAAACACATTCACATTCAGTGATAGGGAGACTGACCTGTCCAGGACCTGTAATGCAGATTTCCAGAGAGAAATTACACTAAATATCATGAAATCCTTACCATCAGTTGCAATACCCACCCAGCTGGGTTGAGAGGTGTCAGTGTGATTGTCCTGATCTAAGAGGACACCACAAAAGAAATTAAAAAAAAAAAAAAGATACAAAAAGCTTCAAGCTATGGAAAACACAGAAAACAAAGCCACAAAATCTGAGATGACCAACCCACGATGCCATGCTGACTTCAGTTATTTCTTTTTAAGTAAAACATTTAAGATAAATGTGAAGCCCCTGCACCTCTCCACTCCAAGTCCATTTCCTGCCCTCCTACCGCAACCCCACCCCAGAGGTATTGGGGTTTTCAATCTTTTCACTCCCACACATTTTTTCTTTCATTGCACACACATATAACCATTTAATGATAGCCAGCATACCTTGCAGGTTTTCACACTTGGTGTAAAGGACAGCTGCTACAATTCTGTTCTCACAATGCCCAAGTTGTTTTCTCACTTGAGACATTCACGCTGGTGGTTCTAGCTCTGGCTCCTCCCTCCATAACTCAGCTATTCTCCTGTTAAAGGCTGCAGGTCATGTTCCTAATGTTTCATTGTTATAATAAGCACCACCAGCCCAGTTCTTTCTTTTTTTTTTTTTTTTTTTTTTTTTATAGAGGCATGTTTTTATTTATTTGTTTGTTTGTTTGTACATGCACTGGGTACAGTCAGAAGTGCGGGAGGGTGAGAGAATTCACCAGAGCCAGAGCGGGGAGCAGAGCAGGCAGAAGGACCAAAGTACACTGCTGAGGGGAGCAGCGGGCGGCAGGAGAGGTCTGCGCGCCATGTGGGACCCTCCTCCGGCGGCCGGGGAGCAGCCGGGGATCGAACCGGCGCTGCAGAAGCCGCAGGCAGCTTCGCAACCCAGTGCTCAACCGCTGCGCCACCAGGGAGGCCCCCCAGTTCTTTCTTAAGTCTCCTTATATACAAGACAATACCTCCGAACTTGATACCTGGAAGTTATGTAATATACCAGAAGTTATATAATATACCCACTAACTGCAGAGGTGAGTAGAGTGCTAGCAAATATTTACAGGTATTTACTCCATAACAGCACCGTGCTAAGACACTTCTACCCATTATCTTATTTTTCACAATAGCTCTTTGAGAGTGGATTGTTAGTTCCCTGACTTACAAATGAAGAAACTGAGGCTTAGAAAGGGTGCCAGACTGAAGTTACACAGCTAATGAAGTATGGGGTTTGGAACCAGACATCCCAGTCAAGCATGGTCCCAGAATAACAGCAGCTGTATCACCTGGAACTTAGAAATAATAAATCCCCTCATGCCATATCCCAGACCCCAGGCAAATGGAATTAGGAATTCTCAGAATGTGTCCCATGGCCTATAGTTTAGCAAGCCTACCAGGTGATTCTGGTGCCTCATCAAGTTTAAGAATCTTTGCCCCTAAGCTTTCCACCCCCTCAACTTGCTAATCATGGGTAGTTCCACTGTACCACAGGGTCCATTATTTAGAATCTGGAAAGTTGAACTGGTTTGTCATGAATTTAGGGCATGCGCAGTCGCCTGTCTCCAGTAACTATGATTCCACAAGCATCTTAAAAAGGAAAGCCAACTTATTGATTGGTAAATGTGTTTTTACTTTACTAGCTATTGCCAAAATGCTCGCCAAAGTAGTTGTATCAATTGCACTCTGATCATAATTAGGTTAAGTGTTCCCATTTCTACACACCCTTACCATCATTTTGTACTATCATAAAAATAATAATTTGTACTAGTCTGAGGATGGAATCCTACTAAGGTTTCCAGGGAATTTGCATTAACCACTTGGTTAGTGATGAAATTGAACATTCCCTGTGACTAATTATCTCTGCTTGCTGGGAGGGGTCACTCAGATTGGGAGGAAAGAGGTTCTGATGAGTCTGAGAGAAGGTGCCCGCTGATTCAGCTCTGGTCTGAAACAGTTAGCTATATAGACACCCATATACTTAGAGGCACTTAGAGGCCCTGGGCCCCACAAGTGAACTGGGTAGTAGTCTGACTAGCCCTTTGACCTTTGTAGTGACCCCAAAGGGGTCTCTAAGGAAGCTAAAGATTCTGGTCTGTCCCAGAGTGGAGAGGGACTGGCCCAGGATTTCATGAGTATCTTTGGTTGAGACAAGAAGGGAAGCCAGGCTCATGTGACCTAAGCAGCAAACCCACACACCTTCCCTGCAGTGAGACACCTGCCCACAAGCCCTATGTACCTCAGCGTCATACTTTTCATTGATGGCAGGCTCAGTGGTGACCAGCTTCATCCTGCTGGCAAACCGCAGTGAAGAAAGCTGAAAAATAAACCAGATAAGACATCCGATGACTCCCCACTAACGAGAGCCCAAGACACCAGCCTTTTCAGAGACCTTGCCTGCCTCTCCTGGTCCTTCAGACTGCCTGGCCAACCAGTGTTGATTCACTCCCTTGAAGGAGTATTGGTCAAAAGGGCACTTAACAGTGAGGTTCCCCAGGCAAGGAAGAAGGTGACTGAGTGTCCTCATCTCCTACACTATCAGGATACACGCTGGTCTATTCATGTTCTACCTCTGCACGTTACCATGTTCCACCACTATACAGTTACACGCATCACACCTCTACTGCATGTTCTATCTCACAACTCCCTATGAAGTAGGAATGTGGTCAACCTCATTTTATAGATGAGGACATTGAAACAGAGAGGTCAAGCAAACTGCCCAAGACCACAGAGCTAGTCAGAGGTAGTGCAGGAATTCAGTCCAAATACTGAGGCTCCTGAGTCCGTGTTCCTAACTGCTGAGAGGAACAGAATGTGTAGGAACCCACTTCTGTACCCTTGCATGGGAACTGAAGGAGGGTCTGGGAAGGGCCAGAGCAGTGATTTGCCTGGTCATGGGGGAGGGACATTCTAATAGAGAGACAGTGTGACCCAAGTGGAGGGAGGTGAGAGCCAGATGATCTGGTGAGAACTGAGGCAAAAAATGAAGGAGTAACACAAAAGAAGGCACCGTGGGGGCGAATGGAAGGGCCTGAATGCCTAGGGAATCAGTTTCTTACACTGCCAGCATGTGAGTGGTAAATGTTGAAACTGAATGGAGGGAGGCATTGGAATGCACTAGTAAACCTTTGCTACCTGGTGACAAAATAAAAAATTCGACTCAGCAGAATCCTAAAGTGTGTGTGTGTATGTGTGTGTGTGCGCGCGCACATGTGTGCATGTGTGCACGTGCATACATGTGCTGCTTGACTTTTACATCTTTGACCAATTATTGTGAGTAGAGACATTTGCAAATCAGGTCACTAGGAAAGACGAATCCCTGCATAAAGGCAACTCTAAAATGTACTATAGGATCCCTTGGGTCACTGGAGTGAAGTCTGGAGGTCCTGCCCCAGTTCTTCTGGAGAGGTAGTCATGGTAATATGGCTACAGGGCCAGGAGACAGCCAGGTAAGCAGGCACTTGGGAAATAGTCTTGACACTGTGCCCCCCTGCATTGATATTACATGACAAGTAACTGTGAGCAGTAGCCAGAGGTGGCAGGAGGCAGGTCCTGAGACCCAATCACATCAGGCTGGGCTGGCTGGGAAGCCGACTTTAAAAGGGATGGACAGAAGAGGCTATTCTTTGGGCAGTCTGGTCTGGTGGTTCAGAGCTTGGACACTGACAAACTGTATAAGCTGAGACAGGTCTTGGAACTTTTCTGGCGATAAGGAAGACCTGACTTGCAAGGTCTTAGGTAGACTTAGTGATGAGGTACATGATGTGTTCTGAGCAGTGCTGGCACACGGCGAGCTTTCAGGGCAGGCCCTGACATACAGTTCAAGTTGCTTCTGTATAGGATAAAATCAGACTCTTCTGCTCCAAGGGGAGCAGCAGGTGTGGCCACAAGCCCCCACTGTGGTTTCTCCTGCACACACATGTAGTATCACCACACAAAACATCATTCACAATGGGAAGTTTTGAAATACTTGCCAAAGAGAATCATTAGCTTCCAAACCCCCAATATGCCCTTGGCCCAAATCTCTGAGGCTTTTCATACATTTCCACCAGGCCCTGTTGGCTCAATCCTGGGCAGAGATCCAGAGTGGTGTAGGCCCCAGCCTCTGGGGACAGCAGGTACCATAAGAGCTGCTTCCTGTGTGCTCAGGGGTGAGGTTAAGGGGAGAAAGGGACCTTCCACCATCTTGGAGGACATCTTTCTTAACAAGGCAGCCAAGAGGTCCAGTTTTCTTCTGGATCCTCTTGGGGTTAACCCGGCTTTGTTATGCTCTGAGAACAGAATGTTCCTGAACCCTCCTCTGGGGAAGCAGCCTGAACGTCAGATGGAGCTCCCCTACCTGGCCTCCCAGGTCCCAGAGCATTGGGTATGTGGCAAGAGAGCTCTCCCTGGAGGCCTGCAATGTCCCCAAAGCACAAACTGGGAGGCCCCAGAGGAACCTTGTGCCTACAGCGTCTTGGGTTCCTGGAAATGACATTTCATCTAAGTGGAGTCTCCAGATGACTGAAGCATGTCCTAAACACCCACAGTTGAAAACCAAAATGTCTAAGGAGAGCTTTCTAAGCTTACTAAGTAAGCTTACTTACTAGTGGGTGGCCCTTCAGAGGAAGAAGGGAACCCCAGCCTGGTTGCCAACCTGCGTGGTCTTACCTGTGTCACTACCTTTGCTCTGTCAGGCCAGTATTCCTTCTCCTCATTCTCATACACTTTTCTATTCCCCAGGTCACTGGGTTAACCTCTATGAGTCACAACCCTCCCCTACTCACACCTGTGACAACCCCAGCCACCTGCAGAATGGCCAAAGCCTCTGCCATCAGGACCCACCCAGCCCCTGTGGTAGCCAGATGTTACCGGCATGGGCCACACCTTCAGGATTTCCTCTGCCAGAAACATCTCTGCTTCCCTGCACCAACTCCTCAAGCCCACCTAGTTCAGTGCTCACCTTCCTCACCCCAGTTTTAGGAAACACCACTCCCCCCCCCAACCCCCGCCAAAAGATCCTCTATCCAGGCCTCTCACATTACTAAAAGCCATGACTGGGAATGCTGAGGCCCACGGCCAGGAATCACTTAACTCTACTGAGCTGCTCCCCACCTCTCCACCCGCAACCCAAGACCTTATACATGGCAGGTGCTTACCACCTATTTGCTGCTCACTCTGCCCTTACAATCTCAGCCTGGAATCTGGAATGTTTTCAAGATTTTAAAACATGTGATTATAAAGAACAAGGAATCAGCTGTTCTCCAGCCCAATTCACAAGAAGAAGCACCCTGGGAGGCATGGCCTTTGTCCCCACAAAGCTGGCTCTCAGACCTCCTCTCAGGCCCTCAAAATGAACTGGGCCCCCCTCAGCAATTTTGGCTCAGATTCCTGCCCTGAATCCTCCACTCTTGACTATGTCTATGCTAGTGTGCCTGCTGAGCCAGCCCAGCACAAGCCTTACTAGCCCTGGCACCCACGAGGAGGGATTCCAACCTGTCCACATTAGCAGTCTTTACATACCGTCTCTTCCAATTGGGCGGCTTCTCCATAGATGTTTGTCACAAGGACCATATTGCAGTTTCCCCCTACAGGAAGCAGGACACAGAAGGACCATGAACCATGTGTGTTTTCTGCCAAAGGATTTCTTTGAGGCTAATGGAGATCTGTTATGGACTGAATGTGTTCCCCCCAAACTCATGTTGAAATCCTAACCCCCATATAGGATGATATTTGGAGGTGTGGCCTGTGGGAAGTAATTAGGTTTAGATGAGGCCCTAAGGGTGGAGCCCCCATGCCAGTACATGCGCTGCCAAAGCAAACACTGGAGCCACCCATGTTGGGATTAGTGCCCTTAGGGAAAAAGAAGGAACCCAGAGCTTGAGCTCTCTCCATTTCTGGCCTCAATCTCTTTCCCCTATGTGAAAACACAATGAGAAGGAGGCCATCTGCAAGTCAGGAAGGGATTCTCACCAGGAACCCTCCCTGCTAGACCTTGATCTGGAGCATCCAACTCCAGAACTATGAGAAATAAACGTGTGTTATTTAAGTCACCCAGGCCATGGATTTTGTCACAGCAACCTGAGTTGACAAAGACAGGGTCAGAAAGGACAATGCCAAAGCATGCATGATGCTGGGAGGTAGAGGGAAGAGTGAGAGGGGAGAGAGGGCACCAGATATACCTAAAAGAAGAGCCTGGGAACAACGGAGGTGAGAGGGTGTGGAGCAGGGAGGGGCAGGGTTGGGGAGAGGGCTTTGGGCCAGGGCTTTGCTCAAGGTGGTACCCAATTTATAATCAGACACCAATGACTGTATCATCAACCCAACATGAGCGCCTGGAGACACAGCATGAAAAGACTGCTCCTGCTCCTCTGTAGAGGAGGCTGCAGGGGAAACACCATGGAGAAACTTCCCATCTATGTCTTTAAGGCAACGAAGTATTCTGCCAGCTGATTTAGGGATGTGGGGGAAAGGAGAAGGTATTTACAGTAGTGGCAAAAACTTAAACAAAGATACTGAGGAGTGAAGAAATCACTTTGTGGGGGAAAGAAGAGGATGATATGCTTAATTCTGCCTTTCAGGTGTGTCAGATTACATGAAAAGACTCCAGGTAAATCTAAGTCGACGCCACCAGGAGGGAGCAATTCCATCATCACCGGCAGCAGATGTGCCCGTCCTTCCTCCTCATGCAAACCACACTTACCTAAGGAGTCCTTCAAGGCATGGGTGAGCTTGCACTGCCTGAAGGGGATGTGGTCCCGCTTCTGGTCCCCGAGGGCAATGATGGCCTGCTCCAGGAACGACAGCGACTTGTTGATGTAGGTGGCTTCCTTTAGGACTCGGCCCTCGGACTGCAAACCAAAGGTCAGGTTCACTTTGGCCAAGGGGAGAGGCTGCCCAACTAAGAACACTGGTGGCCAGGCCAGAGCCCCCTTCCCAGGAACAGGGCCTTTCCTCAACATTATGGGATATATTCTATTCCATCTCGGCCTAATAACGGTAATACTAATACTCACAAGAATATTTATATGAATATTCATGTGAATGCTCATGTGAACATGAATATTTAATACGACTTTACAGGAATTCACTTTAGATTCTCACTAAACTGAGTACACAGAGGAATAGTTGTGCAGATACTGGGCAATATTCACACAAATAGAAACGCTCACACTAATGCATATGGGAATGTGATCTGAATACTCTTGTGAATACTTGTGCTCATCCTCACACTCATGTGAATATTTGTTTGAAATAAAATACTCATGTGAATACTTAGACGCATACACAGAGATGCCAACTCTAGCATTTACTGAGCGCTTACTAAATGCCAGGCACCTTACTAAGAAATTAGGGGCCATCATCTCCTTTAATATTTACAAAAATCCTGTCAATTTGGGGCTTTCCGGTAGCCTAGGAGTTAAGTCTCAGCATTATCACCACTATGGCCTGAGTCTGACCTCCAGCCAGGGAGCTACCCACATGGCACAGCAGACCTCTCCTGTCTTGCTTGCTGCCCCCTCAACAGTCTACTTCAGTAGAGCCACCTGTTCTGCTCCCCACTGTGTCTCTGGTGAGTCCTCTCATCCCCCACACCTCTGGCCTACACTGCAGTTCTTCTATGCAAAAAAAATAAAGCTACCAACTTTTAAAAAATTTTAAATAAATAAAAAATCCTGTCAAGTGGGAATGCCTCTCTGCAGCAGTTATTCCATCTATGCTAATTCCATCCCTCCAGCTCCTCGAGTCAAGCCGCTTGTCTCACTGCACCTAGGTCAGGTCTGTGCTCATGAACACTTAGGGAGGGTGGGCCCAGGTGCACTGTGCCGAAAACAGACCATGGCTTGTGGAGAAGAAACCTTCCACTTCCCCCACTTACTCCAGACTTCCCCAGTCTCTCCGATCCTGCTAGATCCACCAAGTTAATTTTGGAAGTGATGTACTTTTCATCTGATAGCGTCCGAGAATGGGCCTACAAAACATGCAGAGGTTAGATTGTCACAGGAAGAATTTGCTGATGAGTAGATCCCATGGGAAGTGACTGCCTTTCCCAGGCTTTTTAAAGAACTTGCACTTACCTCCACATAGATGGTGAAAATGCAGTGTGACCTGGAAGAGTTTTTGTTCATCGTGTGAGAGGCTATAATCCTATTGGTCTCTCCCTGAAAAAGTGGGGAAATGTAGACATTTCGAAAAATTAAAATAACAAGGCATTTATTTGGGTCATTTTTCAACTACATCGATAGTTATATAAGTGATCTCAATCACTGCAATCAACTGGAGTTCCAGGCAATACTTATTTATAAATTAATATAAAAGTAAACAAACTGAAGTCCATATCTACACTTATACCACTGTTAGGGACATGTGAATTGGTATAGTTTTCTAAAAAACAAAGTAGCAATAAAAATTAAAAATCCTAAAAATATGCATGAATAATGAATCATAACCTACATATCCAACAATAAGGGAATGACCCTATCTACCTTGGAATATTACATAGCCAGGACCATGTTAATAAGTATCTTTTCATAACAGAAATACAGATTCCAAATTCATAGCAAACTGACTTTCATAGCACACTAAAAGAATCATACACTATGATCAAGTGAGATTAATCCCTGGGTTGCAGGATCGTTCAACATAAACAAGTTAATCCGTATAACATACCACATAGGCAGAATGAAGGACAAAATCATATGCTGCTGCAATCTAGGGTATGCAAAAGTATTCATACAAAATAGGATAAACAGATGCTGTTACTAAGATGTTTGTTAATAATGGTCTTTCTGGGCTGGGGTCTATGGGTCACTTTCTCTTTCCTATACAGTTTTGTTTTTTCATAGTTTTTCTTACAGTGAAACTGTGCTACTTTTTAAAATAGGAAAAATAAAAAATTTTGTTATTTATTTATATTTAATAATTTTGTTTTCAAAGGCACAGTGGGCCCTTCCCTCTAACTCATAGGATTAGCAAGGCCCTGCAGTAAATATTTGTTCAAATGCCCAATCCCATCTGATTGGCACTATTAGTGTCTCCACTTTCACAGATGAGCAAAGAGGCTTGGAGACAATGATGATTTGTTCATCTTAAGGCTTAACTTAAGCTTGAAAGAAGTCTGGATTTAAGCCCAAGTGCCCAATTACAAATCCTATGTCTTTTGCACTGTATCTCAGCTCAAAATATGAAGGGTGTTTTGAGCAATAAAATGAACTAAATATTCAAAAACTGTCCTATTGCAAAACACCTAAAGATAATGGAATATTTAAAACTTCTTTTTGAATATGTAGCTGTGATTGTCTAGAGGTAAGGAAAGTAGCCTGGGGCAGGATAGGAGGTTGTAGCAGGAATCCAGGTTAAGGTTAAGGAGGAAAGGAAAAGCAAAGAAAGTTGTAAATTTGCAGATAAATGTAAAAGAATGCTGATTATATAAGACAGTAAAAATAAAATCTTGTTGGGGGTTAAAAATTAAAGCAACAATCCTAAGCTGCTTATAGAATCGGGGGTGGGGGGAAACGTTTTAATTAACTTTAGACTTTTAGAAATATTTATTTTTAAACATTTTGTTTTGAAATAATTATAGATTCATAGGAAGTTGCCAAAAAATGTATAGGGAGGTTCTTTGTATCCTTCACTCAGTCTTTCCCCATGATAACTTGTAAAACTATAGAATGCTATCAAAATCAGGAAATTAATACTGGTACATAGAGCATAATCATTTTACCATTATTCAAGCACCCACTTATGTGTGTATATGGGGGCCTCCCTGGTGGCACAGGGGTTAAAGCAGTGCTATTAAGCTATCCGCAGCCACTGCAGCACGAGTTTGATCCCCAGCCAGCCAGGGAGCTACCCACATGGCACAGCAGACCTCTCTCTCCTGCCTTGCCCCACTGCTCCCCTCAGCAGTGTATTTCAGTCAGTCTGCCTGTTCTGTTCCCCTCTCTGTCTCTGGTGAATCCTCTCACCGCACCTCTGGCCTGTACCCCAGGTCTTGTATGCATAAATAAATAAATCTTTTTTTAAAAAAAAGAAAAAGGAAAGAAAGTGAAGAAGGGAAAGAAAAAATGAAGGAGGGAAGGACCATTTCAACTATATAAAGGAAAAATTGCAAGGGAAAAAGACTGGAAGGAAATAAGCCAAAGTATACATTATTGTGACCTTACGTAGAAAACAGATTTAGTGAATTCTTTTTTTGTTTCTGCATTCTTTTAATACTATCTGAATGTGCTAAATGAGCATTTGATAATTTTCATTCTGGTTATCAAAGTAAGTTAAAAACTAAGAAGAAGAAAAAAAAACCTAAGAAGGAGGGAGGGAGGAAAAGAAAGGAAGGAACCCTTAGACTTGATCATCTCACCTCAAAAAGGAGACTGAATGCATCCTCCTCCTGACTTGTGAGGTGGACAGACAGGCCCTTAATGAAGACCCCTTGAGGGTTTTCAACAATGGTCATTGGTGTGACTGAGGGCCCAACATAGGGCAGAGTGGACAGGAGATCAAACAGACTCTCATTATAGATTTCCAGGTAGGACACACGCACAGTGATGGCATGTGTGGGGCGCTCTTCAATCATCCTAAAAACCTAGATGGGAGATTGGACAGTCGTGACCAAGAGCAAAACTCCAGTGACAAACTCGTATTAGGCATTCTTACCTCAGGAGAGAACATCAAAAAGTACAATAGAAAAATCCTAAAAACCCTGTCCTAGTTAAAAGAATTTACAACCCAGTTGGTGTGACAATCAGCATCAACAACAAATAGTACTTTTAATCTGTTGGATGATATTTTTTGAAGCCTCACTTACAGATTGGCTAATACTTGTACAGTCCCAAGAAGTAAAGGCAGGATGAAAGGAAAGGACTCTGGAATGAGCATCTCATTTTATAGTTTCTTGCTGTACATAAGCCTCGTTCATAGCCATTATTAAATTCCATCCTTGTAACTCCCCTGTGATTGAAGCAGGGCAGGTATAATACTTATTTGTGGAAAGTTCCATGCAGTATAACTATGTGTAGAAGCCAGGCCAGAACTCAGTCTTCTCTATTTCTAATACCCTCCCTCTCTGCACCTAATTTTCTCATTTATCAAATGGGGAGTTGGGATGGATGATGCATGAGGCCCCCACTTGCTCTAATAGTCTAGATCTGCACCATCCAACATGGTAGATGCTAGTTGTGGCTGCTGAGCACTTGAAATGTGGCTCATGCACATGGGGGCTGAATTTTAAATTTTATTTCATTTTAATTTAAATATAAATGTAAAAACATTAAATCCAATTATTGGTTAACTTTTAACAATATTTGAAACAACTTGTGTGTATAAAACTATTTTTTCAACTGCAAATTTTATGAAATTTAAATATAGATCAAGTATTTCTTGAGAATAGCTAGTGTCTGAATTCAAATGTGCCATAAGAGTAAAATATACAACAGATTTCAAAGACTGTATGAGAAAAAGAAGGCAAAATAGCTTAATAATTTTTATATTGATTATAAGTAAAAATGACATTTTGGATATATTGAGTTAAATGTATTTTTTTTTTTTAAAGATTTATTTATTTATTTATTTAAGCACTGGGTACAGTCAGAAGCGTGGAAGGGTGAGAGAATTCACCAGAGCCAGACCAGGGAGCAGAACAGGCAGACTGACGAAATACACTGCTGAGGGGAGCAGCGGGCGGCAGGAGAGGTCTGCGCACCATGTGGGACCCTCACCCGGTGGCTGGGGATCAAACTGGCGCTGCAGAGGCTGTGGGCAGCTTCGCAACCCAGCACTCAATTGCTGTGCCACTGGAGAAGCCCAAGTTAAATATATTATTAAAATTCATTTCACCAGTTTTACTTTTTAAACAGTGGTTACAGGAAAATTAAAAATTGCACATATAGGGGCCTTTCTGGTGGTGCAGGTGGTTGAGCGCTGTGCTGTGAAGCTGTTTGCAGCCTCTGCAGTGCTGGTTTGATCCCCACTAGCCGTGGAGAAACCCACATGGCGAGTAGACCTCTCCTGTCTCACCCGCTGTTCCCCTCAGCAGTGTATTTCAGTCAGTCTGCCTGTTCTGTTCCCCACTCTGTCTTTGGTAAGTCCTCTGACCCTCCCGCACATCTGGCCTGTACCCTGGTTCTTGTATAAATAAATAAATCTTTAAAAAAAAATTGCACATATGACTTACATTCTATTTCTATAAGGCGGTGTCCTGCTAGGCTATTAAAGTCTAAGATGCAAAGACAGTGATGCTTTGACAGTGGAACTTAAAGGATATTGCTTCAAAAATTAAAGCATGAATGGTTTATACACTAGAGGGACATCTATACTTCTTACAATACAGGGCTATCAAACCCCAAGGTGTTTGTGGGGGAAAGCCCTGTGCCTCCTCTCTCCATACAGAGAAGGTCCTCACAGAATGCAGACTAGCATACCCCAAAGGAAGGTCCTTCTGTCTGTCTTCAGCCTCACTCTCAGTCCTTAAAGCTCACGCCATGTTCTGCTTCTTCCTTTTGTTCCTTCTGGGACTGAGGTGGTGGAGGAAGCCAGGGCAGGACAGTAAGAAAGGTCTGCAAGGGTTCGTATCCCCTTCATTAAAACCAAGAAAGGGCAGCTCTCCTCCCTGACCACTTGTCTATGCAGGCTTATCTCTTTTTTCCTTTCTCCTTTTCCTAATAAACCTGCCCTTTCAAAATTTAAAGAAAAACAAAACAGAACAAGATAGGGAACAAGTGCTCAATTATAGCATTACAGACCCTAAGAGCAGCAAGAAGTCAATCACCACGTCCAACTCCCTCTTTCACAAATGAGGAAACAGGCTCAGCCTGCGTGTGAGTCAGAGTCTGAAACCTGAATTCCTAGTTTTTTGAGGCCTCTGACACACACACACGCACACGCACACGCACACGCACACACACACACACCCATTACCAGCCCGCCCCCCACCACCACATATCCAGAATCCTAGACAGCATGAAACTCATTTGTCCCCAGTCTCCAAAAACTGGCATGGCACTGGTCACATCTATGGTAGAGAGGATGTGTGTGGCATCCCACCCTTGGGCCCACTCTCTACCTGCTGTAAGGCACGAGGGAGGATCCCCCGGTGTTTGTAATTCTCAGTTGCCCCCGTCATGGTGTACGTCTTGCCAGCTCCCGTCTGCCCATAACACATGATGGTGCCTGCAAACATTTCAAAACACATCTCGGTGACATCCAGGGGAAAAAAAGATCCAAGGATAGTTGTCCCATCCCCAGCATGCCTAGTGCCTGCCAGGAATCTGGCATGGAGGTGGCCATCAGAAACAGCCAAGGACATCAGGAATTCCTGCCAGTGAGAGTGGTGGGCAGGGAAACAGAAAGTTAAATGGTCAAAACAAACAGCTGCTCTGAATCTGTAGTCCATTTAGTGTTCCCTCTACCAAGAGATGATCTAAGGTGAGGGCTTCTGAGAACAGCAGGAAATCTTAGAAATGGAGTCACTGGGAATTGTCTAAGAAAAATGAGGAAGATCTGAGCATCAAACTCTAGCCCTTTGTTAACAAGGCCATGAACTGCTGTGGTCTCAACCCTACCTTCCTGTAGGGTTGGTTGGTCAGCAGGCAAGAAGGGCTTTCAAAAACCGAGAGAAGAGATGGTACTGGGAAGGATATTTCCTGTCAAAGGTGACAATTTTTTTGCAAGTTTCCACAGGACCAACAAGAATGCTAGTTGGTCCCTTACCACTTCCGGAAACAGACCACTAGAAACAGGTCCGGATCTGGTCCCATTGCCCTCTCTGGGAGGCACTTTTACTTGCACCTCTCACATCCTTTAGGTCGATCATCGCCACCATGCTCTAGGATACAAACCTCACAGTCACCCTGGGCTCCAGTTTCTCTCTGCTATTTCTTGTGGTTTGGGCAGCCTGAGCCTTCCCCACCCCAAAAGTTGCTTCTGGGTGTTTACACAGCAGAACTGCCTGGACAATGCTTGGTGACTAGAGAATCCTAGGATAGGTAGGTTTTAGTCAGGGTCCCTAATTCAGCATCTGAAAGGGAGCCAGAAATGGTGTCTATTAACCCAATACAAATAAGCAGAAAGAACTCATGTCCACTCAGAATCTATCTGTGGTTCCAGAACACCCAGTGCCCAAGACCCTCAACCTCTCTGGGCCTAGGTTTCTCTGTCTCTACCTCATCAGGCCCATATTCCCTCAGGGTCAGAGAGGAACCATACTTATGTATCATATACAGGATCCATTACAAAGTTGTGTATCTACACTTAACGGACTTTTAAACAGAAAACTTGAAGCTTGCAAACAGGGAACATTCTAGTCAACAGCCACAAAAAAGGCAAAGTCTGCAAACTTTGATGGTCTATGGACTTTAATATATTTTTAAGATTTTAAAACAATCTTAGACTGAACAAGTGTATAAATATTTCCCAATAAACCTGCTTTAATTTGTTAAAAAAATCAAATTCTACTTGTTTCTCATGACATATACATAAATAATCCTATACTAGAATATGAACAATACATTGATTATACTGGTAGAATGAATGGAAATAGCTTAGTAGGTAAGCAAGAGAAAAATATTTGGATTCCTTCAAATTCATCATAAGGATATTATCTTCAAAACTAATATTTAAGAGATTTGAAACAAGATAATAGTTAAATCCCTATGACCTACACAGAGTTGGAGTGAGTTTATCTTCCTATGAAGAATGTCACCATGCCCACAATGTCACCAAGCAAATAATAACATAAGAACATGGAGACAATAAGCAAACAAATGTTAGTAAGTGAGGTTATAATTTATTTTATTCACCATAAAATACTTGCAATTCTTTCTCCAGGAGGGGGTCCACAGGTTCTTAGGTAAGATAACAGTTAATGAACTAAATTACCATTATAGCCATTGAGGGCCTGAGAAACCACATCCTTTGCGACTGTCTCATAAACCATGTCTTGGGAGGCATCATGGAGAACTCCATCCAACTTGAATGACCAGTCTGTCTGCTGGTTATTGACAACTCCTCTCCGAGTATCTTTTTTTAAGTGAATATCAATGCTCTAGGAAAAGATAAAGGGAAAGGGAGAAAGAGGTGGGAAGAAGAGAAAGAGGGAGCAAGATATTCATTAGGAAATTGGTATTAAAAAAATATCACTGGCAGTCAAGGAAGGATGTGAGAAAACAGAGCAAGTGAATTTTAGGAAAAACAGGAACTCCCATCTGTTGGCTGGGCTGATATTCTGGGTGATTTCTTTGGTGTGGGAGAAGGAAGCTCTTGCAGGGAGGTCAGATGACCCTCAAGAGGTAGAATCAGGGGCAAGACTGGAGTACAAATAGCTTAAGTATATCTCAGTCTAGTTTACAGGGTAATCGTCTTTGTGCCCCATGTGTGATAGGGCATCAAGTACACTTATCACGTTCTTATTAAATAAGCTTCAGGTGCATTCAATAAATACAGGGAGGGCTTGAATTAGGTCAGAGAGAATAGTGGGCTTGGTGGCAGAGGGCTGGGCTTGAGCCCCATCTCTCTGGTTACCGGTGGTGAGGCCTCCGTGGGTTCTGTGGTGAGAATATACTCCCACACACACCCTATGCACCAATGTGAATAATGATGAAATAACCGCAGAAGAGGTTCTGGATTTCTTACCCAGTTTCTCATTGTTATCAGAGTATATCGGGGGTGTCCACTTACTTGTCATCAGTGGATTTTTTTGATGCAAAGATGCAAAGATTTCTAAAAAAAATTTTAGGATCTTTTTTTTTTTTTTTTTAAGATTTATTTATTTATACAAGCACTGGGTACAGTCAGAAGCACAGGAGGGTGAGAGAATTTGCCAGAGCCAGAGGGGAGAGCAGAGCAAGCAGACTGACGAAACACACTGCTGAGGGGAGCAGCAGACGGCAGGAGAGGTCACCAGAAACTTTCATAAGTGTGCATAAATGTCTCTTTTTCTGTGTCAGACACGGGATAAAGGTAAACTCATTAACCAAAGAGACATTTTTAAAACAGGAGTTTTATGAGTTTCCTCCTCAATAGCACTGAGTTTGTGATTTGGACTTGATGAATTCTAGAGTCCATCTGAATTTGACCAATTCTGCCTTGGTGCTTAAAAGATCATTTGGGGGCCTCCCTGGTGGCGCAGGGGTGAAGACGCAACCTATGAAGCAATCCGCAGCCACTGCAGCCCAAGTTCGATTCCGGGCCCGCCAGGGAGAAACCCACATGGTGGGACAGAACTCTCCTGTCTCGCCCGCTGCTCCCCTCAGCAGTGTCCTTCGGTCCGTCTGCCTGTTCTGTTCCCTGCTCTGTCTCTGGTGAATCCTCTCAACACCAATTCTTGTATAAAAATAAATAAATCTTTAAAAAAAAAAAAAGATCATTTGGAAACAGAGTCACCTGTAGTGAGGTAGGCGAGAATGGCCCACAGGCAGGTACTGTGTAAGTAAGTACAAGTACTTACTTTGTTGTCATCTCCATATTTGATCATTTCATGAGCAAAGTCATCAGTGGGTCTGACACGGACAAATGCATGAACTTTTTTCCTAGTACTCATTCTAGCTAAAAAGAAGAAAACGGTGAAATTAAGCATTATCAAACAACAATTAGAGAGGAAATGTCACACATTAGGATCAGAAAGACTTGGTGTGCAGTTCATGCATTAGTCTTCTAGTGTGGTTTCTAGAAATGTTCTCTATTGAGTGCGCCTATGTGTAGCATCATTCATTATATTTTCCTCTAAAATACTTATTATAAAATGCACTAAAATGAATTTTCTTTTCATCATTAACATAATTTCAGATGCAGCACCTCCTCCACTACCTCCACTATACTAATTTGAATCAGAAATGGATCCCCTAAAAGTACATCTAATCTATCCTATAATCAAATATTCTTTCTTCTCTGGCATTCCACGGAGAGAAAAATCAGTCTCCTATGATCTCCTCTTCCTCTACTAAAACCTAACTATATTCTCATCATTTTCTTTCAGATACACATATATTTTAATTCTTTCATTTATACTATCACAAATCATTACCACATAGAATGTTAAAACTGATGTTTGATGTGGCTTCATGGAACAAGATGAAAGCTTACAAATGTAAAAGATAGAGAGGCAGATTCAGGTCAATGACCTTTCTATTATGTAGAGTTGTCTTACAATGGAAAAGACTGTCTCAAGGTAAGGACCATTAACAGTCAAGGAAAGTCAGGATGGCAGCCAGCAGAGATTCCACAAGGAGACTGCTGCATTGAGGGGATGATTCATAGATCTTTACTATCCTGCCCAACAAAGCATTTTATAAAAATATTTTGAAGTGGAATTATACAACTCTCTAAATGATAACTAAGCCACTTCATATTTCATAGAATATTAGTCTCATTGGTCAAATAACACTAGGCCCTCTCCTGAGAATATTTGTGTGAAAATATTTAAATACTAATTAGCAAAATTTGGTCCTGGCATTGACATAGAGTGGAGAAGCAAAGAGGGTTATTAAGTAGAAGTGATAAAAGTGTTGATGTTTATGCTTTAAGGGGAACTTACAAGTTAATCAATGTTTTAGATGCCTTATAGACTGATGACAAAGGATTAAATATTGAGAGAAAAAATACTGAGAAAATCTCAAGAGCACTAAAAAAAAGCTAAGTAAAATATATCTGTAATTTCATCAGTTTTGTTAAATCTAGCTAATACTAGAAAAAAAGATGAAAATATACTAAATAACTTCATTGTTCAAAAATATTCAGCAAAGGGCCTCCCCGGTGGCGCAGCAGTTGAGCGCTGGGTTGCAAAGCTGCCCGCAGCCTCTGCGGCGCCGGGCGCCGGTTCGATCCCCGGCTGCTCCCCAGCCACTGGAGGAGGGTCCCACATGGCGCGCAGACCTCTCCTGCCGCCCGCTGCTCCCCTCAGCAGTGTACTTCGGTCCTTCTGCCTGCTCTGCTCCCCTCTCTGGCTCTGGCTCTGGCTCTGGTGAATTCTCTCACCCTCCCACGCTTCTGACTGTACCCAGTGCATGTATAAACAAAACAAACAAATAAATAAAAAATAAATAAACATGCCTCTATAAAAAAAAAAAAACATTTAAAAAAAATATTCAGCAAAGGTACACATTTCAATGTTAAGTTACTCTGAGGTGAAACATTTCCAATTTTACATATTCTGAGATTTATCTACCATTTTTTCTTTCCTTCTTTTACCTTATTATTTTTGTAATTTGTGCAATATAATTGGGTACTTTATGGTCAAGTAGTCTTAAGACTGAACTCTGAAATTTCAATAATTTCATTATTCCAGAACCATGAATATAAAGAATGTTAAAAATTCATTTAGAGGGCCTCCCCTGGTGGAGCATGCGGTTGAGCACCGCGCTGTGAAGCTGTCTGCAGCCTCTTCTATAGCGCTGGTTCAATCCCAGCTGGCAGGCGAGGGTCCCACATGGTGCGGCAGACCTCTCCTGCCTCACCTGCTGCTACTCTCAGCAATGTGTTTCGTCAATCTGCCTGTTCTGTTCCCTGCTCTGTCTCTGGTGAATCCTCTCACCCTCCTGCGCATCTGGCCTTATATAAATAAATAAATAAATCTTAAACAAAGCAAACAAACAAACAAACAAACAAAAAAAAACAACAAAAATTCATTTAGAATTAATGCTCCATGCTGTTCATTGGAGCCACTGGAAAAAAAAAATAGAATTAATGCTCCAACAAAACAGACACTGAATGGAGCTCGGGACTTGTGCTACACAGGCACATCTCTTTTGATCTCCCTGTCAGATCTGGAGAAGTTCATTAAGAAATGAGGCATTTGCCCCTAAGATGACCTGTATTTTCATGGGGCAGGATAGAGGAACTGAGGCAAAATCAAACTCCTGGACAGTTGAGTAAGATAAACTGCAAAGGAATTTGCTGAATTTATGAAGAGTTAAGAGAAATATGAGGCAGAGGGAACTGACTCAATTTTATCTCCAAATAGGAAATTGCAGTATCAATGGTTATTAAGGAAACAAAAGTTTGTGCCACTGCAAAGCACACTAATGATTAAACTGACAAGGTATTTAGTGTTTTTTAAAAAACTAATTTTCAAGAAATTTACTATTAAAAAAGTCATACATGACAGGAAGTTTCTTCTTTTAATTATAATTATTTCACTTTTAAAAAAAGCACACTAAATAAAGAATATTAGCACTCTACATATATTATCTAAGAGAGGTTGAATAATACCTGATAAAAGTGATTCCAGATTTGAAAAATATAATATTCCTCCACATTTCTAGATATAACTTGTGATGACCACTTGATTGCCTCTTACAATTATCTTAAGAATCAAGAAGTGGCATTAAATATCTCATTAAAGACATGTCATGTGCTTTCAGTTATTGCTTCAATGATGTGGAAAAAATAAGACTTTAACCCCTGTAAAAATTCCTTCAGATATCAACTCAAAAAGCAATCATGCTACTTTCATCTTTGTCTTCTGCTAAGTGTTTGTCCACTTCCTACATTCCTCAAGTAATTATTTCATGAAAGTCTTTTTCCAACCACAATGGGATCATTCTGACTTTTTAATATTTAGAAAATGAATCTGAAAAGTATTCAGGTGAGCAAGGATAATGGCTTGTCTAATTTATGTACTAAACGTTTTTTATGTATGTACTAATTTTTTGGTCTGCAAAATTGAGCTCTAGAAATACAGAGGGACAAGTAGCTCTAGCATGAACCCCAAAATGAAGAAACTAAAGAGAACATTCCCTCTCATTCCCTCAAGTTCACTTTGACCTAGGATGTCGGAAAGTTGAAAGTGGAGATGTGTTTTGACTCAAGCAAGAACTTACCCTCAATCTTAAAAGTTCTGGGAACTATTCCCCATATCATACCAAGGGTCCATCCTTCTGCCCAGTAAGGTTACAGTGTTGCCCAGGGTGCCCACTAAAAGGGACTGTGAAGTAGGGCAGCTCTGGGGCAGGTGCCCAGGTCTACTTGCCATCCGCTCCCATCCACTGACAGCACAAAGGCAGCACATGCCAGCTGCAAGCATTGTTCTCCTGTAGAGTCTGCCCCTTCTCTGTCCTGCAATTTGCCAACATACACATGCACATGCAATCATCCTTCCTTGCATCCCTTGCTACCATCCTCCCCATGCTCACACCCATGGATGGCTCAAGGTGTACCAGGAGCCATACCAACTCAAAACAAGCTTTCTCTATACCCCTCCAGCAAATCTGCTACTCAACAGCCTTTTAATACCCAGGCATTTGGGGACCCCATGCCATCTTGCACTTACTGAAATAATGCTTGTTACCGTTCTTACGCCGCTTCATTTGAGTGGGCTTCAGCTCCCAAATTAAGTTAATTGAGGGGTAGGACTGTGACTTTTATGTCTTTTGAATCCCCCCTCAATGTCCAGAACCGTGCCCAGCACAGAGCAGATGCTCAAGAAGTGGAGATTAGTGGTCATAGTCATAGCTGAAAGCCAGAGGGTGGATCATTCTCCACATGTGGGTCCATCTTCTGTCACTACTGAGAGAGTCCCAAAGGGCATATAATGTCACTCCCCACCCACACCACCTCCAACCCTGAACCCACACCCTTTCTGAGTTTCCAGGTACCACTTGCAAGAAACCATGTTCAGTCCCTCACCACACTCTCCCTTTTAGTAGGGGTCCTTCTCCCTCAGGACCTTGTGGGGAATGTCCCCTCTAAGGTGACCACCCTTAGATGTTTCTGGTGGAACAGGCTCCCAGTTTCCTTATTCGTTTTAGCAGTGGGAATGAACAGAACCAAACATACATGAAGGCTGGATAAAAGGAAAGGAAACGTTTGTTGGAACGGTAGGCACCAGGAGGATCCCTACGTTAAAGAGCTCCTGGCCAGGCGAGGAGCTCTTACTGGGAAACCCTCAAAGCCACCAGAACGGCAGCTCTGAATCCTCAAAATATGATCCAAATGTACGGGCCTTGGACTTAACAAGACTCCGATCCAAGCATAACTGGCCCTTCTCCTTTTTCTCACGCCACATATCAAAGCCCTGTGTGGAGCCTTGACACCATTCCATTCCCTCTGCAATAGTTTCCTCCATCTATAGACGCGAAAGGCTCGGACGGGCGATCCCGAAACCCTCTCCAGTTAGAAAGCCGATGCAGAAGAGTCAGGAAGACATCTGCCCTCCTAACACACCCAGACCCCTCACTCCCTCTGAACCTCAGGAGCAATAAAAGAGACTTGTGGGGCAGAATAGACTAAGCCACAGACAGACTGAAAGGACGACGTCCTCCTTCGTCTGGATTTCACAGACCAGAGAACCAAGCAGGGGGACTCCAGAATGAACCAGTGTTGGGATCCAAGCTGCCGCTCGCCACCCGGGTGTACATCCCATCTCCGGCCTCCCTTCTCCCCTTTTCCGCCCCTGCTCACCGCTCGCGAGGCGGCAGCCCTCCCGCAGTGCTACTGCTGCAACAGCATCTACCGAAATCCGGCACGCTTGGGGGAAGGGCTGTGTACACAGTCGCCATGGCAATGGCTGTTTCCGGCGATTCCGGAAGTATCGAGGTGGTGGGGGAAATGAAGACCACGAGCCTCTGTTGAGTACGAGTAAGATCAGGGTAGAACTGAAAAAATGGGAAAAGAGACCGATTAATCTAGGAAGATTGCGGCAGCTTAGACGCGAGGCCAGCGTTGGGAACGAAACCCGCTCTAGAAGCAGGAAGCGGGGCTTCCGGCGTAGAAGAATGTGCGACTACGGCGGCCGCGCAGGCCCGTCCAATGCCAGCCCCGCCCCGAGCGCGGCCGTCCGCGCATGCCCTCGCCCCGCCCTGGTTAGTATCGGGCCGGCCGGCAAGGCCTGCGCAGTCGCGGCGGCCGGGGAAGATGGTGGAGGACGGCGCGGAGGAGCTGGAGGACCTGGTGCACTTCTCCGTGTCCGAGTTGCCTAGTCGCGGCTACGGCGTCATGGAGGAGATCCGGCGGCAGGGCAAGCTGTGCGACGTGACCCTCAAGGTACCGTGGGCGGGGCGGCATGGGACTTAGGGGGACGGGGCCGGGTGGGAAGGAAAGAGGGGCGGGGGAGCGGGAAGAGAGGTCTACCCGGCGGAGGGATGGACAGGGGAGGTCGGAGGGAGAGACCGTGTTCGGGAGACAGAGGTGCCGAATGGGTGAGGCCGATGGGGGCTGAGTGGTGAGACGGAGAGGGGTAGCCTTTTATCCCTCAGAAGGGCTGAGAGGTGCGCCGCTGAGGCACCCGGAGTGGGAGACATTGAGGTACCCGCCTCCGTTTTCTGTCACACATACACACACGAGCAAAAGGACTTGTAGCCCCTCTGTAAGGAGGGCACGGTGCCGACGGTGCATTCTGAGGGGCACCACTGAAGCATCGTCTCTTGTCACCATAGACATTTCTTTGGGCCCGGGAAGTTAGCCGTGCTGTTGTAGAGGCTTCTCCTCAGGAGTCATTTGTTTGCCCTTGATTGCTGGAGCACTACCTTGTTCTTTAAGAGCTTTGAAAATCGAATCTGGAAATCTTTTGAGGGGGACCATGCACACTGCCACAATGGTTCCAAAGCCTGGCCCGATGGGCTCCGCGGGGAACGGAATCTCTTAACCACCTGTTCCCTATTGACATTCTGGTCAACAAAGCCCGCCTCCCTCCTGTGCTCTGCATTCATTCCTGCTGAGGAGGCATGCTGTGCTGCAACTTGGCCAAACTGTGGAGCCCTTAATGTGAAGAGATGCTGCGGTAAGCCCTGTCCCCTGTTGGGCTTTGGCAGTAAGGTTCTCAGCATCTGTGGAGGACCTTGTTTAAGAACAAAACTATCACACGTCTTTTTGCTTTTATTTTCTGCAGTTATGGAAACTTTTCTTCCATATATTTGAGTCAGACCTCTGGAGATAGTAGAGTGCAATGGTGAAAAACGTGGCTTTAGAGATAGAAGGATTTGGATTATAATCTTAGTGGTAACCTTGTGCAAGTTACTTAATCTGCCTAAGCATCAATTTTCCAAATGTAAAAATGGGGATGATTATCTAATTCTCCCTAGTTTGAGGATTAAATGAGAACATTTGTGGTGTTCTTTGCATAATGCCTGGCATAAATTTTGCATCACTCTCAACTCTTCCTGAAGCAGATTAGTTTTCCAGAAGAGCAATGAAGTGGTCCGAGAGAGAAAAAATCTTTAGTAGGGAACCAAGAATTTTGAGAAATGAGCTGGACTAAAAGAGGCAGAGGATATAAACAAATGAGAGATTTTTGTTCATGGTAGAAGATGTCAAGGCTACTAGAGATTTGTAAGCAGAGAATGATATGATTGCAACACATAAACTTGGGGTAAATAGAGACTGGTGGCAAGAAGTAATTGGGGAGAATTTTTAGTTTAAGATTTAGGATATAAGAGAATGTCAGTGAAAATTACCGTATTACTTTCACGGATTTGTACTGGTCAAATAAGGACCAGTACAAAGATAGGCTAGAGCTGGATTGGACCATAGAGCGTCTGCTTCATTGATTTTCTAACTATTCTGTTGAACCTGAGGAATAGCTCAGTTGCAGTGTTATGGTGGGGACCAGGAGGAAGCCATGCTTACCTGCTTGCTTGGTTTCACTCCTGTTCACCAGAGCAGCTCAATGAAATCTATTTTGGGCTCTCTCTTTTAGGAGAGTCTCTCCTCAAATTTCTGGCAATTCTAATCTGCTTTTCAGATAAATAGACACTGAAAAGCTGGTTGGAAGCTTTTTGGTGTAGGATGGGTCTATTGACTAGTGAACCTGCCTGTAGGGTAGTGGTTTTTAAACACTTTAGCAGAGATTAAAATCACCCAGCTTTCTTATTTAACCACTGGTTGTTGGGCCTCACTCCAGAATTTCTTATTCAGAAGGTCTAACATGGGCCCAAGAATTTACATTTTGTACAAGTTTCTGGTAATGCTACTTCTGGTCTGGGGCCACATTCTGAAAGGTGTAGTTGTGTGAGGATGGAGCTGTCCTTTTCAGTGGGCTATCTCAGAGTTAATGACCTTGTCCAGACTGACCCTTATCATTCTAGGAGTCTTATGGTGAGGGAAAACTAGGGGCTCTTGGTTCTGTACACAGACTTTCACTTAGCCCCCCACCCCCCAAATGGTGCCACTTCCTTGTCTTCTAAACCTGGAGTCTCTATCTCTAGTTCATTCTGTCCAGAAAATAAACCTCCAGCTTTCTGCAGGGGCATTGATATGGCAGTTATTTGCCTGAGGATGGGGACCAGTTCTGCATATTTTCAGCCCTCATGCTCACACCTTCGGCAAAAGCCTGTGTCTCTAAAAGTTGAGTTTTAGAGAAGGTTCTGTAGTGGTTTTCCGTATCAGTACTCAGTATTCTCCACCTACATTAATTACTGTTCATTTGTCTGATTTTCACCTTCCAAAATATGGTAACATTTCTAAACTGCTCTCTCATTTTTTTTTCTTGGGAGCATTGCTATTCCATCATTGTCCATCTGAAAGGTAATATAGCACAGACATGAGCCAGACTCCCTAGGTTTGAATCTGGGCTCTGCCACTTACTAGCTGTGGTGATTTGGGCAAGTTTCTTTTCTTTGTTTTAATATTTATGTAAGAACTGGGGTATAGGCCAGAGGTGCGGGAATTCACCAGAAGCAGAGTGGGGAGCAGAACAGGCAGACGGACCGAAGACACTGCTGAGTGGAGCAGCAGGCGAGGCAGGAGAGGTCTGCCAGGCCATGTGGGCATCTCCCTGGCTGGCCGAAAATCGAATCCACACTGCAGAGGCTGTGGACAGCTCCATAGTGCTGCGCTAAACCCACTGAGCCACCGGAGAGGCCTTGGGCAAATTTCTTAAATGCTGGTGATTCAGTTCCTTCATCTACCTAATAAGAGTGTTGAGGATTCCATTAGTTAATCACTTAAAACAATCATGTAGTAAATGCTCAGCAAGTATTAGATACTTATGAACAGTAACTGCATGGGATTTTCAGAGGGAATAGAGACAAATTTGTATTTTTGACCTGTCATTTTGAGTTTGTTGTAGTTTCTGATGAATTCTGGATGATTTTATCTAAACATAATTTCATTGTCTTAAAAGAATTTGCAAATCACTGTTCTACTTCAGTAGTCTGAATTATCCAGATGAGGACCCAGTCACAGAAGGGGGAAGGATTTGTCCAAGATCACAGATTGAATTAGACCTAGGAATGGAGACGAGGCTCTTTCTTTCTATACTCTAGGTCAAACGTTCTTTCATGCTCTCCTGTTGCCTCTTCTGTCACTGACATTGAACTGTTTTCAGCTACTTCTATGTGAATTAATCTACCTCGGATCAATTATACCCATCCTTAACCTGACATCTTTTCTATCTTCCAGAATTTTAGAATGGAGTCTTTTCTGTCTGAATACCATGAAAGCAGCCATGCCACATTCTCAAAGTTTACTGTCAACTCCGACACCTTGCTTAATTTTCTTTCTGGAAATATTTGAAATTTAAAGCTCTTGGTTACTTGTTGGATAGTTAAATAGAAATATAACAGAAAAGGGTAGTCAATATATTGGAATTTCTTTTTTTGTAAATTACCTTCTCTATTTCTGGCGACCTGAACCTCTTTGGAAATCTCTAAGCAAAGAACCCTCTCCCCAGAAAAATGCACATGCTTGTGTACATGTAAAATTCAGTCTTGAGAGCAGTTCCCCTGAAGTCCATCTTTAGGTCTTGGGTTATGAATCCAACTGAATATTCTTCAAGCATATGATCCTTCTCCTAGCAAATCATTTTATTTTTAATGTTGGGATGAAAATACAAGCCTTTTTGGCAATTTAGAACATAAGACCTGGTCTGAGTAGAGAAGTCTGTATCCCCTCTTCTGAACAGCTGGTCTCCTCTGAGTTTTGAGGAGCCCAACTGCTCAGGCTGCCTCTATCAGGTTCCTGTGGAACCAGTGATTGGGCCAACTCTGCAGATTCAGTGAGTGTTCTCCACAGCTTTTTATTCATGAGGTTTAGACCCACCAGATTCATGTATTTTTATTCTTCCTCACCTTACATACTTTTTAATTTTTCTTGTGTTTGAGAAGAGAATGGGGTCACTAAACCTGCATACTATTTGCTGACCCATAAGCTTAGAAGAGAGAGGAGCCTCCTACACACCCACATGCTTTGTTTTGCAACCACTAATAAATGTTTTCTCAAAGATCTGTGGGCTTGGGTCTTCCCAGCATTTTCTTAAGGTCTCTGCTGAGGTTTTGAACCCATATCTGAGACTAGTCTCCAGAAGGAAATGTCTTTTCCATTGGTGAAAGGCACAATTTTAGAATTGTTTCTTTTGACCCACTAAATTCAGGTTATACGATTCACAATGAAACTAACTTCAGGAGTCACAAATTTGAATCTGGAATCTTGCCTAATTAGTTGTCCCACTGATATTGTGGTGAAAGAATAGGTGGAGAAGACTATCAGGAAATGAAGTGGAGACTTGTTGATGCATGCCATTTTTTTGTTATGTGTAGTGTAGTGAATTACACAGCTTTAATTATAGAGCTAGAATAATCATATTAAAAAGGAGCCATCGAGGTCATCTATCAATGTCATTCATTTTACAGATGAGAAAAACCTGAGGCTTAGAGCTATTAAGGGATTTGCCCAAGGCACAAAGCTATATTATCTGAGGTGTAACACAGCTGTTCATTGGTAGAAGCAATGCTTTTATATCCTCTGTCAGATTACTCACCTGTCTTGCTAATGGTAGGAAGCAGGAAGGGTAATAAACACCATCTTAAGTGTCATCACTGAATACTGAGGATAATGATGTGTATGCCTAGATTCAAAGTCACGATTTGATTTCAGGAGAAAAGAAAGACACAGGCTTTTTCTACTAGTCTTCTAGTATGAATTCTTGGTTTTTAAATGATACCGTTTTGGAAAATTTATGCTTCTGAGTATCGTTCATTTCCAGAGTTTTCTACAGACTTTTTTTCAGGTGGTTGTCTTCATTTTCAGACTTTCTCCTTTTTAGAACCAAGAGGAAGAATGTGGTTCTTGAGAGCACATGTATACATTCGCACATATCACAGAGTGCACTTGTGATATGAACTGATTCATCAGAAAATACTGTTATTTCCAAAAGGCAAATTTGCTCTCTCCTTTAAGTTATGTTGTGGATACTGCTGTTAAATTTTGACACTAAGAAGATGAATATGAGAGCTTGACACTGCCTGATTTGTGGGTAGGGAAAGTTGGCGGTATCTTGGAAAATCATTTACCAGCCAAGCCACATTCATGGAGTTCACCCTGAGGCATCTAGAGGTTGGCCTACTGGGTGAATTTAAAAAAACCTATGTTTGGAGATGTTTCTAACTGCTGGCATTTCCTTTATTTTGTGCATGAGATGCCATGGTTTGTCTCTTGGCCACACCTGCTTCAGCTTGTTGACTGGTTGATGGAAAATGAGACCATATTGTTTTTCTAAAGATCTTTTCTTAAATTACAAGCTTGGCATCTACTTTCCTATTCTTCATTTGATGAATATGGGCACTTGCATTGCCTCATTACAAACAGCCAACTTCCCCAGAGTTAGCTTAGGAAGACCTTTTCTGCCCAAACAGTTGATTACATCAGCACTTGTTTGCAAATGGGGAGAAGAGGATGAACCAAGATGTGTGAAGCAGGAGTTGGCAAGCATTTTCTATGAAGAGCCAGATAGTAAATATTTTAGGATTTGTGGGTCATACATAGTTTGTTGCAAGTACTGAACTCTGATTGTGTGGCACCAAAGCAGTTGTACACAATACATTAATAAGTGGTATGGCTATATTCCAATAAATCTATATTTACAAAAATAAGTGTGGGCTAAACCCATTGACTGTAGTTGGCTACCCCTATTGTATAATGCTAGAGCCTTTGTATAGTTTTAGACTTTTAGAGTAGGTTACAATTGCTTTTTTACTCTAGTGTGTACTTCCATAGTTTCGACACAGTATCTAGGAATTAAGGAGTGCAGATGAACCAGAAATGGAAAATGTTTCTTTTTCTAGCTCACTGCAGGTGATCATGGAACTGCCCTAATTGGTGACTGAAAAACTGACATAGGAGAAATTACTGTTAAATTTTACATCTCACCTTTAAAGTCTTGTAGCTCTGTTGGAGCCTGACGCAGACATACTTCCCAAGCATTAACTAAAGACACCGTGCTCCCTTTCTGTCTCGGTTGGAGCTGAGGATGCTTAACTGCTTGCAGAATGGCAGGCCAGAGGAGACCATGATGGCTCCTGTGTTCCGGTGGACCTGACCAGCTGTGTTCAGGGCCATGAAGGTAAGGGTAGAGCTTGGGTCTTTGGCAGGCAAAGTAGTGAATCTGTAGTTCAAATATGATCCAATATGTTGGGCAGACTGTGCAGGATATGCTTTTCAGAAAATAAGTTCAAGATATTTGTACAGATATGGGCCTCCCCGGTGGTGCAGCGGTTGAGTGTTGGGTTGCGAAGCTGCCCGCAGCCTCTGCTGCGCCAGTTCGATCCCCGGCTGCTCCCCGGCCACCGGAGGAGGGTCCCACATGGCGTGCAGACCTCTCCTGCCGCCCGCTGCTCCCCTCAGCAGTGTACTTCGGTCCTTCTGCCTGCTCTGCTCCCCGCTCTGGCTCTGGTGAATTCTCTCACCCTCCCGCGCTTCTGACTGTACCCAGTGCATGCATAAACAAAACAAACAAACAAATAAATAAATAAATAAAAATATGCCTCTATAAAAAAAAAAAGTGTATATATTAAAAAAAAGATATTTGTACAGATATTTGTGCAAACATATTCACAGCAACATTACTCATAATTGCCAAAAGATGAACACAGCCCAGAGATACAACTGGATAAACAAAAATGTGGTACATTTTCTTTGTATAATCTATACATGTAAATGGAATATTATTCAGTCTTAAAAAGGAAGGAAATTCTCACACATGCTACAACATGGATGAACCTTTAAGACATGACACTGAGTGAAATAAACCAATTACAAAAAGACAAATATTCTCTGATTTCATAAAATGAGGTAATTAGGGTAGTTGAAGCCATGCAAGGCTAGGGAAATGTCACGTTTAATGTGCTCACAATTTCAAGACATGGCTCAAGCTCAGGGTGCAAGTTTACAAAGTGGTGATTAAGTAAGCAAAGAGTTTCTAAGGCCACAGATGACTGGACTCTTTCCTAGGGAGACTTCCAAAGGACATGAAATCAAAGAGTTAGGACCCAAGGCTCAACATAGTTCGTTGCATGATATGTTTCAGTAAATATTTCTTAAGTGAGTGAATGAATAAAAGTGAACTATAATTATTCATATATTTATGAATGAAAAAATCAGGACAAGATGTTAGGAGTGTGTATAAAAAAGATAGGATGCATTTTTCATAGTTCATGAAGAGAGCACAAAATTTCACTTATACTTTCCCCTTTTCTTATTTGGGAGGGAAGATATTAACAGCCAGAGCAACAGAGACCACCTCTGACTTTTCTTGCAGGAAATTCTATTCTTCTGCACATAGTGAAAATCAGACGTTAGAAATTTGCCAGGGGAGTAGGAAGTAGAGCAGAGCTGCTCAGCTCTTGGTGCTTTTAAAAGGTGCTGTTTTCCATATTGCTGGGCTTTTTTTCTGTATCCATAGGCTCTCATTTTAAGTCAGCAAGACAACTGGGGAGTGCCACAGAGCAGTGGGAATGCAGGAACAACAGCTGGTGGCTGGTTTTCTGTAGGATTAAGGGAAGAACTGCTGATTTAACTGAATCTGCGATTAAGCTGCTCATAGAAATCTGTCACTACCTTCTGTGACATATAGAAGAGAGAAGCTTAAGGATGTCCTGTGGTGTTTACCACCACTACTAGTTGACCATTCTAGGACTGCTAGTTTGTTCTTGATATCCAAGATGTGGCAAAAGTACTTTTATTTTTTAAGCCCTGTATTTGGCATTTAAAGCTCATTGGGGAAGAGAGATACCTATCAATTTATTATGAGATAAGAGTGTGTGATAAATTTTGTCACTGCACCAATATAACCAGAGGCCTAAGGAAACAACATCAAAGGAATGGCAGTTATTTCCAGTTCAGAGGGTTTGTGACAGTTTCATTGAGAGGATGGTATCTGGTGCCTTGCAAGACCTGTAGGACTTTGGCAGTCATTGTGGGAAAGTCATTCCAAGCTGAGAGAGAATATGTTCAAGGGCCCTGGCATGAAAGTACACATACAGGATGTTTCTTAAACAAGTTAGACTTAGAGTTGCAGGGTGTAAGGTATGACTGGGGAGGTGGTTTGGATGCAGACCAAACTCCCTGAATTCTCACAGTAAGATGTCTTAACTGGTAAACAACATCTACAAATCACATGTGGTTGGTACAATTAGATATTCTGTGGTTTCTAAGAACTCTACCCTCCCATCTCCGTCTCCTCCCATTCTATCTTACTGGATGGACATAGGTAGAAGGCAGTGGTGAGTTTGGAAGAGGTGTGGATAGGCCTGAATGCTTTAGCCAACGCTTTTCTGACTCTTCATATGGGACCACAACTTTAGGTCTTTAAGTGCTAACTGGTCAGCCACTTCCTCCCTCACCTACTTCCTGAGTCACTTATACAGTGTGGCCCCCTAAAGCAGAGAAACTCAGGTTCTGGTAGGAAGTTTCAGACTGTATGCTTTAAAATTGGATTAAAACTCCAATGTATACCCAGTGTGTTTTATTTTACTAGTCTGTTTCCCATCCCTATGAGTTTGCAAGGACTAATTGTTTTTCTCTGTGGCGAGATGGACAAGCACTACCTTTTTCTTATATGCCATGCCACCTTGTTAGAAACTCATCTGAACAGAGCAGTTGCAGTATGACTATCCTCGTCCAGGACTGAGGATGCTGTTAGCCTGGAAGTCAAACCCTCCATAATTGACCCTAAACCTTACCATCTTTTTCTTCAGTTTATTGCTTTAACCAGCAAAATTTTCAGATGAGGTTAGAGTAACACTCTTTATGCTTTCCCACCACTGCGTTTTAGTCAAGGGCCAGTGCCATCCTCCCACTGACTCCACCAGTCCTGAGCCAGAAGACTAAAGGTTAAAAAGAAGATATGAATGTCATCAAAAGTTTGTTGCTTATCTGTATCTCAGATGAAGGACTGAGAGCTACCTTTTAGATGAAATAAGGTTTAGGATTCATTACATAGACTCAGGATTGAAGCACTCTTCTAAATGCTGGGATACAACCTTTTCTTTCTTTCTTTTTTTAATTTACTTATACAAGAACTGGGGTACAGGCCAGAGGTGTGGGGGTGGGGTGGTGAGAGGATTCACCAGAGACAGAGTGGGGAACAGAACAGATGGATTGACTGAAATACACTGCTGAGGAGAACAGTGAGCGAGTCAGGAGAAGTCTGCTGCACCAGGTGGGTAGCTCCCTGGCCGGGGATCGAACTCATGGTGCAGTGGCTGCGGTTGCTTCTTAACGCCTTGTGCCACCAGGGAGGCCCCTACAACCTTTTCTTTGCATAGAAAGAATATTCAAACTGGACAGGGAGACATTTGTTAGGGACAATATAATATGTGCTTGAGGCTGAACCAGATACTGCAAGAAGGGGAGAGCTGACTGCCTGGAAGTCAGGGGAGCAAACTCCTTGAGGTGCTGGAGTATTTGAACTGGATCTCTAAAGATGAGGAGTAATTCACTGGGTAGAAAGAGGATAAGGATTCAAGCAGAGGAAATAGGAAAATTTAGGGAGATTGAAAAGAGAAGCTTGGTGGGGGAAAAAATGATTGGGATAACTGAGGGCCATTTTAGGATTTGGATCTGACTTGGTAGTAAGGAGCCCAACAAAATGGAAACTATATTTAATATTGTATATTTTGGTGATTGATTCAGAAGCTTCATTCATTCAACAAACATTGTTAGCGAAAATCAACTCAAAATGGATAAAAGACTTGCATGTAAGACCTGAAATCATAAAATATGTAGAAGAAAACACAGGTAAAACATTCCTTGACATATACTTCAGAAACATCTTTGCAGACGTATCTCCAGCAGCAAGGAAAATAAAGGAAAAAATAAACTGGGACTATGTCAAACTAAAGAGCTTCTGTACAGTGAAAGAGACAGAAACCAAAACAAAGAGCTGCCCTACTGAATGGGAGAAAATATTTGCACACCATGTCAAAAGACAAGGGACTGATGTCGAATATATACAAAGTGTTTATACAACTCAACAAAAACAACCCAATCAAAAAAGGGGCAGAAGAACTAAATAGGCACTTTTCCAAAGAAGACATTGCAGATGGTCAACAGACATATGAAAAAATGTTGAACATCACTTGTCATTGGGAAATGCAAATCAAAACCACAATGAGATAACACCTCACACCTGTGAGAATGGCCCATATCAAAAAACCCAGAAACAACAAATACTGGCAAGGGTGTGGAGAAAAAAGAATCCTCTGACACTGTTGGTGGGACCATGGACTGGTTTAGCCCCTATGGAAAGACGTGTGGAGAGATTCCTCAAAAACCTGAAAATGGGGCCTCCCTGGTGGTGCAGCAGTTGAGCGCTGGGTTGCGAGGCTGCCCAAAGCCTCTGCGGCGCTGGTTCGATCCCCGGCTGCTCCCTGGCCCCCGGAGGAGAGCCCCACATGGCGCACAGACCTCTCCTGCCGCCCGTTGCTCCCCTCAGCAGTGTACTTTGGTCCTTCTGCTTGCTCTGCTCCCCGCTGTGGCTCTGGTGAATTCTCTCACCCTCCCGCGCTTCTGACTGTACCCAGTGCATGTATAAATAAATAAATAAATCTTTAAAAAAAAAAAAAAAAAACTGAAAATGGTTCTACCGTGTGACCCAGAAATTCCACTCCTAGGTATCTATCCAAAGGACACAAAAAACACTAATTCAAAAGGAAACCTATACTCCTTTGTTTAGAGCAGCACTATTTACAATACCCAAGATATGGGAACAACCTAAATGAGTGGATGAGTGGATCAAGAACAGATGAGTGGCTCAAGAAGATGTGTATATATACAATGGAATACTACTCAGCAATTTAAAAACATAAACTCTTGCCATTTGTGGCAACATGATGGTACTGGAAGGTATTGTCCTAAGTGAAGTGAGCCAGGAGAAATATATATACCTCTGTATGTGGAATATAGAGAAACCGAACAAAGCATCAGACAAAGACAGACTTTAAAATGGATCCTTGAAAGCTGACCACAGATCTGAGTCATGGGGGCTGGTGATAGTGAGAAGGGAGGAAACAGGGTGCGAGGAAAGCACAGTGGATTATGGTGGAGGACTACGCATTGGTGGTGGGGAAACTATGGTGACAACACCTAAGGGAAGAAATCCTATACTGTGAAGGGCTTCCCTGGTGGCACAAGGGGTTGAGACGCAGCCACTGCAGCATGAGTTCGATCCCCAGCCAGGGAGAAACCGACATGGCGCGGCAGACCTCTCCTGGCTGGCCCGCTGCTCCCCTTAGCAGTGTACTTTGGTCCATCTGCCTGTTCTGCTTCCCACTCTGTCTCTGGTAAATCCTCTCACCCCGGCACCTGTGGCCTATACCCCAGCTCTTGTATGCATGAGTGGACAGATCTTTAGAAAAAAAAAAAAAAAAGAAATCCTATACTGTGAAAAAACAAGCAAGGATATAAAATAATTCTATGTCATTAATATAAATAAATAAGAAAGACAATATTTATTTATTTAAAGATTTATTTATGCATACAAGAACTGGGGTACAGGCCAGAGGTGTGGATGGTGAAAGGATTCACCAGAGACAGAGTGGGGAACAGAACAGGCATATTGACTGAAATACACTGCTGAGGGGAGCAACAGGCGAGAAAGGAGAGGTCTGCTGCGCCATGTGGGCTGCTCCCTGGCAGGCTGAGGGATCAAACTCGTGCTGCAGTGGCTGCGGATTGCTTCACAGGTTGTATCTTAACCCCTTGCGCCACCAGGGAGGCCGAAAGATATTTAAAAAATGGTTAGCTGCTAGACATACAGAGATTGCTCCCTGGGTGGAACTCGTGTTTTAGTGAAGATAGGCAAATTAATTACTTCAGGCCACCATTAGTTGTTCTTGTCAAGGACCAGTGACCTCCACATACAGAATGACATCCACAGTAGAGAGCTGTTATAACCGCAGAGATCTCCTCTGTGCCACTCCTTATAATCATACCTGTCCCCTTCCCACTCACCATCCCTAATCTCTGGCAACCACTAATTTGTTTTTCATCTCTCATTTTGAGAATGTTATATAAATCGAATCATAGCGTATGTAACCTTCTGAGATTTATTTTTTCTTTTCACTCAACGTAATATCTTGGGGGTATTATGTTACTGTGTATATGATAATAAATATTATTTCTGAGTAGTATTTTTATTTCTGAATAGTATTCCATGATCTTGATGTAACATGTTTTGTGTAACTATTCACCTATTGAAAGACATTTAGGTTCTTTCCAGGTTTTTTTGGCTATTACAGATAACAGTTTTATTCTTTTTTTTTTTTAATTTATTTATTTATACAAGCACTGGGTACAGTCAGAAGCGCAGGATGGTGAGAGAATTCACCAGAGCCACAGCGGGCGCAGAACAGGCAGACTGATGAAGAAATACACTGCTGAGGGGAGCAGCGGGCATGGCAGGAGAGGTCTGTCGCGCCATGTGGGACCCTCATCGGCGGCCAGGGATTGAACTGGCACTGCAGAGGCTGTGGGCAGCTTCGCAGCCCAGCGCTCAACCGCTGCGCCACCAGGGGAGGGCCTTGGCTATTGCAGATAAAGCTGCTATAAACATTCATGTGCAGGATTCCATATGAATGTAGGTTTCCATTTCTCTGGGATAAATACCCAAGAGTACAATTGCCATGTCATATGGAAAATGTATTTTTAGTTTTAGGAGAAATTGCCAAACTTTTCTCCACAGTAATTATACCATTTTGTACCTCTGTTGGCATGTATGAGTGCAGTGGCTAACTTTGTCAACTTAGCTGGACTCTGGTGTCCAGTTATTTGGTCAAACACCTGTCTAGATGTTGCTGTGAATATATTTTTAAGAGGTGATTAACATTTTAAGTTAGTAGACTTTGAGCAAAGCCAGTTACCTTCCATAATGTGTATGAACCATACCCAATCAGGTGAAGATCTTTTTTTTTTCATATTAAATTTATAGTTTTATTCTAGTTTGATTGTAACAAATGTGTCAGGGAGAGACACAGTTGCTGCTGGAAAATGTGGAAAGAGTGAAGCCCATGGGGCAGGGCCCTCCCAGATCTGAGAAGAGGGCAGGCCTCCTCTTCTTCCCTCCCCATGTAAAGCAATTTGGGGAGAGATATAAGCAGGAGAGGGGACTGGTCCCCAGACTGTGTGGGTGTTGCTGGGTTAAAGGGCTATAGGGAACATGGGACCAGACCAGGATTAGTGAGAACTCTAGCCATTTGCCAGAATTCATACTTTCTAATTGCAGATTGAATTAAAAAACAAAAATTAAACTACAAGCAGCATCTTCTCCTTCATGAGGACTATATACTGAGAAGGGAAAAGAGGAGGGCAACACAGGTGAAAGTTTTAAGAGCAGAAACTGAGGTTTCCTGAACAAGAAACAATTTTTCAAGATTACAGCATATTTTTTTTATTTTTTTTTATTTTTTATTTATTATTTTTTTTTTTTATAGAGGCATGCTTTATTTATTTGTTTGCTGGTTTGTTTGTTTTGTTTATACATGCACTGGGTACAGTCAGAAGCGCGGGAGGGTGAGAGAATTCACCAGAGCCAGAGCGGGGAGCAGAGCAGGCAGAAGGACCGAAGTACACTGCTGAGGGGAGCAGCGGGCGGCAGGAGAAGTCTGCACGCCATGTGGGACCCTCCTCCGGTGGCCGGGGAGCAGCCGGGGATCGAACCGGCACCGCAGAGGCCGCGGGCAGCTTCGCAACCCAGCGCTCAACCGCTGCGCCACCGGGGAGGCCCAAGATTACAGCATAGCCTGAATTTCTTACCAGCTGGCCTGCCCTGCAAATTTCTGGACCCAAGGCTGCAACATCAAATCTTACCTGACTCTCTACCCTGCTGACTCCCATAATTGCTTGAGCCAATTCCTTAAAATCTTACCAATCTCAATCTCTCAGTCTGTGCTATAGACAGACACACCCAGATCTATATCCTATTAGTTCAGTTTTCCTGCAGAGTCCTGGTTAATATGAATGACCCAGTTCTTCTGCATCCTCACCAGCATTTGGCCTTATCACTTTTTTTTTTTCTTATCACTTTTTTATTTTAGACAGTATATGTGATATCTTTTTGTGATACTTGTTCATTTCCCTGATGGGTAATGTTGAACATCTTTTTATGTGTTACTTGCCATCTGTGTATCCTTTTTGAGGAAATGCCTCTTCATTTTTTTTTTTTTAACATGTTTTCTCTTGGAATGTTTTTGTTGTTGAATTTTCAGAGTTCTTTATATATTGTAGGTATGAGTTCTTTGTCAGATAGGAGTCATTTGACAAATATTCAAAAATACTTTATTTAGTACATTATCGTTGGAATGAAGACACAGTTTCCCAGAAGGTAAGAAGTGCTGGACAGAGCTGACATGAGATGGAGTCAATAACTAGTCAGATTTTGGGGAAGGTTTTTAGTGGCATTGTGTTAAAACCAAAGTGTTTTCTATTAACTTTCAAGTAACCTAAAATAATTAATAGACCATCAGCATCATAATATTATAATTGATAAATGTCTTAATTAGACATTAATATATAGTTAATAAGTATAAACATATATACATCTAGTTAATAGTGAAAATAGCAATAGATTATTGTTGCAGTAGCCATCAAGCATTAATGTTCTTTATTTTTACTTTGATTACTTTAGATTTACTTTACCTATTTGTAAGAAAAATTTGTAGGAAATGAATAGAAAATCACAATGCTTCCTGCTCAGTCTTTGATATCCTTTTCTAAATTTAAGCAAGAGAACCTGCAGTCCACTTTGACTCTAATTGTTGGTAAACTGCCATCTTTTCTATGGGATTAATTTATTTTTACAGTGAATTGCTGATTTTCTGGACTGCTGTTTAGGACAGAGTTGATACTTTAATTTGACGAATATTTACTGAGCTATTTAAGGGATGTACAAGACCCTTATTACCCTCTAGGAGTCTGACATACCCTGAGCTAGGTTAAAACAGAAAAGCACAGTACTTGGGACTGAGGCTTCCCATCTTCAGTGTGGAATTGCCTTACTCATCTAACACCTGATTAAGCTTTTGATTGGGGGTGGAAAGCTGGTCTGAGCTGGCTTTGTGCATGGTGTTACTAAATGAAGTTGGGGGATTGGTTGATAGCTGAAGTGGGAACGCAGATGCTTCAAGGCATCTTTATGTAGTCTGCTTCCTATATTTCTGATGGACAAGTCTACGTTATTTGCTGGGGTTAATTGGCATTTAAACTCCATGGGGATGAAAAGAGAATAATTACATAACTATGGCTAAGAAACTGAAGTTTTTTTAAAAAAGGCACATTGGTAGTGACAGGCCCATACAGGCCATTAATAGCTTCTATTTCAGGCTTAAATCATTCTCCTCTCAAAAAGGAGCAAATATTTTGTATTAGCTATGATTATCTGTTTTGAATTCCACATAGTGTGGGCATTTCATACTAGTTCATTTCATACTAGTGAGGATCGGAATACCAGCAGAAAATCAGGGTTGGTATGGACTGGTAGGAAAGGGGTGTTTTTGGAAAGTGGTCAGCATCATCTTCTTTATAGATAATGTGCTTATTTCCTTCTTCATATTATTTGTTTCCTGAAACTCTAGAGCAGAGGGCAGCTAACTTTTTCATAAAGAGACAGATAGTAAATATTTGTGGGTCATTGGTCACAACTGCTCAACTTTGCCATTGTATGATATGTCTGTGTTCCAGGAAAACTTATATGGAGACTGAAATTTGGATTTCATATAATTTTCATGTCATGAAATATTCATCATCTTCCTTTGATTTTTTTCCCCAACCATTTAGAAATGTAGAAATTACTCTTAGCTCATGGGTCACACAAAAACAAGAGGCTGGGGCAAAATTTACTTTATAAAAAATACTTTAAGAGTTCTCTAAAGAGAAATCTTTTTTTTTTTTAATTTTTTTATAGAGGCATGTTTATATTTATTTGTTTGTTTGTTTTGTTTATACATGCACTGGGTACAGTCAGAAGCACGGGAGGGCGAGAGAATTCACCAGAGCCAGAGCGGGGAGCAGAACAGGCAGAAGGACCGAAGTACACTGCTGAGGGGAGCAGCGGGCAGCAGGAGAGGTCTGCGCGCCATGTGGGACCCTCCTCTGGTGGCCGGGGAGCAGCCGGGGATCGAACCGGCGCCGCAGAGGCTGCAGGCAGGTTCGCAACCCAGCGCTCAACCGCTGCGCCACTGGGGAGGCCCCTAAAGAGAAATCTTAATATGGTACTTAATATGTGTCATGCATTATTTAAGTGCCTCTCAGATACTAGATAATTTAATACAGAAATCCCTTGAGGAAGTTCTGTTATCCCATTTTGTAGATGCACAAATTGAGACACAAGGAGGTTAAATAACTTGCCCAAGGTTACCCAGCTAATAAACAGTTATTTAGCTCCAGAGTACTTTTTCTTGTCTACCAAAATATGCTATCTTTTTTTTTTTTTTTTTAGAGGCATGTTTTATTTATTTGTTTGTTTGTTCGTTTGTTTTGTTTGTACATGCACTGGGTACAGTCAGAAGCGCGGGAGGGTGAGAGAATTCACCAGAGCCAGAGCGGGGAGCAGAGCAGGCAGAAGGACCGAAGTACACCGCTGAGGGGAGCAGCGGGCGGCAGGAGAGGTCTGCACGCCATGTGGGACCCTCCTCCGGTGGCCGGGGAGCAACTGGGAATCGAACCGGCGCCGCAGAGGCAGCGGGCAGCCTCGCAACCCAGCACTCAACTGCTGCGCCACCGGGGAGGCCCCAAAATATGCTATCTTAAAGAAGTTACAATTATTGACTTTCTAACTTAAAGGAATTTTAGAGGTTAATCTGTCGCTACTGTGTACCATTTTATACTCATTCTTACAGACCAGCTTCATAGCCTTTATGATTCACATTTGTGCCTAGTAAAAATTTTTTTTTAAAGATTTATTTATTTATACAAGAACCAGAGTACAGGCCAGATGTGCAGGAGGGTGAGAGGATTCACCAGAGATAGAGTGGCGAACAGAACAGGCAGACGACAGAAATACACTGCTGAGGGGAGCAGCGCAAGACAGGAGAGGTCTGCCGCGCCATGTGGGATTTTCGCCGGCCAGCCGGTATCAAACCCGCGCTGCAGAGGCTGCAGACAGCCTCACAGTGCAACACTCAACCGCCTGCGCCACCAGGGAGGCCCTGTGCCTAGTAAAATTATGGATTACTACTTAATGCACTTTCAGAATCCCTTGTGCCATCTAAAAGCTTAAACACCATTGATCCCAAGGTTGTTCTGTCTACACTTTACTGTTCATATATTGTCTTATTTATATTCATTGCAAGCTCCTTGAAGGTAAAAGCAACACTGTCAAAGTGTTTCCCACCAAAGAGAAATCTATTCTGGGTGTATCTTTTGCTTGCTTTGGGAGCACTTGTCTCAGTTACTCCCAACTCACATTTTTCCCTGCTGCTTGTCCTGCTTGGATAAGCAGCTGTTGAATCTTGAGCTCCACCTGCCTCTGATGCTAAACTATTCCTGTTGACCCAAAAATACCATCAGGGCAGGGCTTAAAATGCAGAGCTTCCCAGTCTCTCCTAAGAAGAGCACGAGAGGAGGTGTGTGTGTGTGTGAAAGCAAGTCTAGTTCCTTTTGCTTAGTCATAGTGTTAGATTCTACTAACAGGAGGGACCATCTCACCTCTTATGTAGGGTCCCATGCCATGGGGGTTTCCCAGAAATATTGCACAATGCCTTCAAATCCACATGTATACTAATCTGTAAGCCAGAAAAATATATCTTTTACATGTGTGTACAATTACTCTTCAAATATATATAGAAGCCATCATAATAAAAAAGAAAACTTTACTGAATTCATGTTAAGCTATAATTATTGCACAGCTAGTATATTGAGAAACCTGATCCAGTTAAAGTCCTTTATTTACAGAGATAGAAACTAAGAAATTCGGGCTATGGGAGGGATGGGAAGAGATTTGTGGAAGCTGGCACAGTTTGTATGTCATGTGGGTTGTGCATGGGTACAGGAAGAGATTGACAAGCATTTTGACTTTTTTTTAAGTATGACAGATCTTTAATAGAATTGATGAAATAGAGAGGAAAGGATATTTTTAATAATAGATTCTCAACAAACCTCCCTAGATTATCCACCCTCTTATGGGCAAATGCCCAACCAAATAGGGTCAGCCTAAAGAAGGGCTGCTGAGGCCTGAAAACTTGCCACAAGTCTAAGGTGCCTTCTGTTAGGCAACCACCAGCAGAGGGCTAAGCAGATTCCAAAGAGCTGAGATTGAATGGGGATTCAGAATTCATAATGTACCAGATAATCCACTGTGAAGTCAGAACAGCAGCTGCCAATGTCTCTGCCAAAGACCAGGAGTAGTCCTCCCACACGTCTCTTACCTATATATCTTTTCCAAGTATGTCTTCCAAGTTTCTCTACATGTCTCCTCCTCTTCTCCTCCCCAGCAGTACCAGAGTACAAATTGGGTCATAGTAGCAAGAGACCACACATATATATCAAGCATGGCCACTGATCTGTAACCGTGGTCCCAAGCAAACCCCCTTTCAGGTAGTCAGGTTCATGGGATGCTGGGAATTTTACTTGCAGCAACTGAGATCTCTTTGGTGTGGTGGTGGGAATGAAGGCCATAAAGTCATCAGGGGATGGAGTCATCAGAGTTTGTTCTAACAAAACCAAGCTCAGACAACTAGGGAATAGCAAATTGTGATTTCAGGTCTGTCTTCCTTTATAAATAACCCCAGGAGGATGCTTTATGACTACCATCGGGACATCTAGATTTTAACTTTGCCACTGATCATGATGAGATTCTAGATGCTTCTCAGCTGTGGTTTGTCTTCTGCAGACTAGATGAAGCCCAGATATATATGCTGGACTGTCTTCATGTGATGATGTGAGGGGTATAGTTACAGCTACATGTATGACAGAGGTTGTCATGCTGAGGTTGGGGGCTCCCTGCATTCCTACTCCCACCCCTGCTGGCTAGGTTTCAGGACTAAAATAGAAAATATTCATAATGGGTACTTAGCAGAAGGAACTCAAATTATCATCTTTTTTTTTAAGTGCCATTTTGAAACCAAGATTACCAATAAGGATATTTGTGTTTTTAAAGGCATTTCACAAAGTTAAGACCCTAAGATTTTAGCTAAAGATAAATTTGTTGTTTCCCTAAACTAAACACAAAACTTAGATGTAATCCTGCTAGCATATTCCAAGATAGGCCTGCTTCTCTGTAGCTGAGCTTTTTTAGGAAATCAGGTCACCTAGTTCATGCACACACAGCTTATTCTTTTGTCTTCTGTTTACTTTCCATATGAAAAATAAATGTATAGCAATTTAAAAGCAAATTGAGGGCCTCCCCGTTGGCGCAGTGGTTGAGCGCTGGGTTGCGAAGCTGCCCGCGGCCTCTGCAGCGCCGGTTCGATCCCCGGCTGCTCCCCGGCCACCAGAGGAGGGTCCCACATGGCGCGCAGACCTCTCCTGCCGCCCGCTGCTCCCCTCAGCAGTGTACTTCGGTCCTTCTGCCTGCTCTGCTCCCCGCTCTGGCTCGGTGAATTCTCTCACCCTCCCGCGCTTCTGACTGTACCCAGTGCATGTATAAACAAAACAAACAAACAAACAAACAAATAAATAAAACATGCCTCTATTAAAAAAAAAAAAAATAAATAAAAGCAAATTGAATATACATTTGAATCTTCATTCCCTCCTGTAATGCCATTTAAATGATTGTAAGAGCGAAAAGAGATATTAGCAAATAATACATCAATTAAATGTTGAAGCCAGAAAGCATGCTTTTTGATAGATTTAGTAACACAAAGGAACTAAAAGTGCTGGGTAGGGGGCCTCCCTGGTGGTGCAGGGGTTAAGTCTCAACACTATCAAGCTATTGCCAGCTACTGCAGCATGAGTTTGATCCCCGGCCAGGGAGCTCACCCACATGGTGCAGCAATCTTCTCACCCACTGCTCTCCTCAGAAGTGTATTTCAGTCAGTCTACCTGTTCTGCTCCCCACTCTGTCTCTGGTGAATCCTCTCACCCCCCGCACCTCTGGCTATACCCCAGTTCTTTTTTTTTTTTTTTTTTTTTTTTTTAAGATTGATTTATTTATACAAGCACTGGGTACAGTCAGAAGTGCGGGAGGATGAGAGAATTCACCAGAGCCAGAGCGGAAAGCAGAGCAGGCAGACTGACGACATACACTGCTGAGGGGAGCAGCTGGTGGCAGGAGAGGTCTGCACTCCATGTGGGACCCTCGCCTGGCGGCCGGGGATCAAACCAGTGCTGCAGAGGCTACGGGCAACTTTTCAACCCAGTGCTCAACCTCTGTGCCACCAGGAAGCCGTAAATAAAAAAAATTTTTATTTTTTTTTAAAGATTGATTTATTTATAGAAGCACTGGATACAGCCAGAAGCACGGGAGGGTGAGAGAATTCACCAGAGCCAGAGCAGGGAAGAGAACAGGCAGATCAACGAAATACACAGCTGAAGGAAGCAGCGGGCGCGGCAGGAGAGGTCTGTGTGCCATGTGGGACCCTTGCTGGTGGCCAGGGATCAAACCGGCGCTGTAGAGGCTGCAGGCAACTTCGCTGCCCAGCGCTCAACCGCTCCGCCACCAGGGGAGGCCCTTTAAAGATTTATTTATTCATGCATACAAGAACCAGGGAACAGGCCAGATGCACGGGAGGGTGAGAGCATTCACCAGAGACAGAGCAGGTACCAGAACAGGCAGACTGGCTGAAATACACTGCTGAGGGAAACAGCGGGCGAGACAGGACAGATCTGCCGTACCATGTGGGATTCTCACCGGCCAGCTGGGATTGAACCCACGCAGCAGAGGCTGTAGACAGCTTCACAGTGCTGCGCTCAACCGCCTGTGCCACCAGGGGAGGCCCAAAATAAATCTTTTTTTTTAAAAAAGTGCCTGGTGGGGACGAAATGAAAAAGGGGGATTTGTAATGTAGAACCCTGGAATAGCTCCAGAACTGGAGAAGCCGAGAAAGATTAGTTGTAAGCCTGTGTGAAAAGCAATTAGAGATCTATGATGCCTTCCCATTCTCTCAGAAGATAGGAGTTTTAGTCTTAGATATTGAACCAGAGGCTGTGAATTCTTCAACACCAAACACTGAAAAGGGGATTGAATATACAATGAACTGAAAATAAGGACTTTAAGAGAAAGTTCTAGATAGTGAATTGGTATGATCATCCCCCTCACCCAATTTCCAGATACTGCAAGCAAGACTGCCATGCAAATGATTGGAAGAGGACTTTTCTGATAAAATTAGCCTTAGAGAGAAAGTCCTAAGGATACTGACTTTATCTAGGAATTCTCAATAAAAAGACAGACTCTTGCCTTATCACCCTAATGTGGAATGCACAGGTTGACAAGCCTACCCCCACACACAGAATGTTCAAATGGCTTTAAAAAATATGAGCAGATAGGGCTTCCCTGGTGATGCAGGAGGTTAAGTCTCAGCAACATGAAGCTATCAGCAGCCACTGCAACACAAGTTAGATCCCTGGCCAGGGAACTGACCTATATGGCACAGCAGACCTCTCCTGTCTCGCCCACTGCTCCCATCAGCAGTATATTTCAGTAGATCCACCTGTTCTGCTCCCCACTCTGTCTCTGGTAAATTCTCTCAGTCCCCCTGCACCTCTGGCCTACACCCTGGCTCTTGTATACATAACTAAATAAAATAACTCTTTAAAAAGTTTTTTTTTAAGATTTTTTTTTAAAAAGATTTATTTATTTATCCAAGCACTGGGTACAGTCAGAAGCGAGGGAGGGTGAGAGAATTCACCAGAGCCAGAGCGGGGAGCAGAGCAGGCAGAAGGACCAAAGTACACTGCTGAGGGGAGCAGCGGGCGGCAGGGGAGGTCTGCGCACCATGTGGGACCCTCCTCTAGTGGCCGGGGAGCAGCCGGGGATCGAACCGGCGCCGCAGAGACCACGGGCAGCTTCGCAACCCAGCGCTCAACCGCTGCGCCACCGGGGAGGCCCTAAGATTTATTTATTTATGCATACAAGAGCTGGGGTACAGGCCAGAGGTGCGGGGGGTGAGAGGATCTACCAGAGACACAGCAGGGAACAGAATAGGCAGATTGACTGAAATACACTGCTGAGAGGAGCAGCGGGCGAGACAGGAGAGGTCTGCCTCGCCATGTGGGTTTCTTCCTGGCTGGCTGGGAATTGAACTCGTGCTACAGAGGCTTCGGATTGCTTCATAGTGCGGTGCTTAATTCCTTGTGACACCAGGGAGGCCCTCTTTACAAAGTTTTTGAAAATATATATGAGCAGATAGCTAAGGGTCTATAGCAAGTTTTTAACTGTAATATCTTGAGAAATATAAGTTAGAGAAAGTATTACATTCATAAAAGATGGATGAAATTTTTTTTAAAGATTTATTTATTTTATCTTATTTTTATATAAGAACTGGGGTACAGGCCAGATGCAGGGGAGAGTGAGATGATTCACCAGAGACAGAGCGGGGAACAGAACAGGCAGACTGGTGAAATACACTGAGAGGAGCAGCGGGCACGACAGGAGAGGTCCACTGCATCATGTGGGACCCTCGCCGGCTGGCCAGGATTGAACCAGTGCTGCAGAGGCCATGGACAGCCTCACAGCACGGTGCTCATCCACCTGCGCCACCAAGGGAGGCCCTGGATGAAATTTTTTTTAAGGGAACTTTTGGAAAACAATAAAGGAAGAGAACAATAGATAATAGAGGAGAAAATTATCAAAGAAATGGTATGAAAAGGTAATCCCACAACTAAAATAGTATCTAAATTGATAAAGCACATGAATAAAAAAGCAGCATCAAGGTACACGAGTGTGAGATTTGTGATCTCTGAGAATAAAGAGAAGCTCCTAAAGCCTTTAGAGAGAACAGCTATATACTTAGGATTAGTATTCATTGTAGCATTAATTTTCTCAAAAACAACAAACTGGAAGTCAGTGGAGTAATACCTTTAAATTTCTGATGGAAAAATTCTCAACTTAGAATTTTATAACCATGAGCCTCCCCGGTGGTGCAGCGGTTCAGCGCTGGGTTGCGAAGCTGCCCGCAGCCTCTGCAGTGCAGGTTCGATCCCCGGCTGCTCCCCGGCCACTGGAGGAGGGTCCCACATGGTGCGCAGACCTCTCCTGCCGCCCGCTGCTCCCCTCAGCAGTGTACTTCAGTCCTTCTGCCTGCTCTGCTCCCTGCTCTGGTGAATTCTCTCACCCTCCAGCGCTTCTGACTGTACCCAGTGCTTGTATAAATAAATAAATAAATAAATCTTTAAAAAAAAAAAAAAGAATTTTATAACCAGCTAAACTAATGCCCACGTTTGAGGGTGTTAAAGACATTTATAGACATATTGAGCATATATGCATGTATCTTGTAATATGAGTATCTTTTATTCCTATTCTAAAAATTAAGTCTTTATGTTAAAGCCCTAATAATATTTGGTGTTTGATCCTGCTTCCTGACACAAAAGTGTCTAAAAACCTTCTGAGTGATAGGGATGAAAGGAACAATCAACATCTTTGATGTTATGCTAATTAGGTAACCCTTGATAGTCCCTAGATAGCTTCAGGATGTGGCTGGCTATTAGAAGAACCAACCATGTGATTAGGAGGTTCAAACTGTCACCTCCATTTCTCAGTCTCTAGGGAGGGTAGAGAGGCTAAAAGTTGTAGAGGTTAAGCTAATTCCCAGTGACCAATGATTTAACCAGCCAAGCCTACATAATTGGACTGCCATAAAAACCCAGGACAGTGGGATTTGGAGAGCTTATGCATTGGCAAATGCATCCCTGTGCCAGGAAAATACTATACTCAAATTTTATAGGACCTTTCTACCCCTCACCCTTTGTATCTCTTCATCTGCTATTCTTTTGTATTTTTTTTTAAAGATTTATTTATTTATACAAGAACAGGGGTACAAGCCAGAGGCGAAGGAGGGTGAGAGAATTCACCAGAGACAGAGAGGGGAGCAGAACGGGCAGACGGACTGAAATACACTGCTGAGGGGAACAGCGGGCGAGACAGGAGAGGTCTGCCCCAACATGTGGTTATCTCCCTGGTCGGCCGGGATTGAACCCGCACTGCAGAGGCTATGGACATTTTCACTGCACTTTGCTAAACCTGCTGCATCACTGGGGAGGCCCTATTCTTTTGTATTCTTTATAGGATCCTTTCTAATAAATCTGCAATAGTAAACTTCCCTGAGTTCTATGAGCAGTTCTAGAAAATTATCTAACCTGGGGAAGTAGTTGTGAGGAGCACCCCTTCTCCCACCCTAATTTTATAGCTGGTCAGTCAGAAGTACCACTTAGTACTCAGACTTGCAATTGGCATCTGAAACAGGGACTAAACTCTTAACCTGTGGAGTCTAGATAGTTAGCATGAGAATAAAATTAAATTGTAGGACACCATTTGATGTCTATAGAGTTGGAGAATTAGTTGTAAGAAAAAAAACATACTCTTTTATCAGTTGTGCTGTGAGTAGTTTGTGAGAACACACCACCAGAACAAGGAGAAAACCAAGAAGGATTAAGTGGAATACAGGAAACAGGGATTCCAATATAGGTAAGGTGAAAGGAACTCCCAGTAAGGTAGATTTCCGATAGAGATGTCTCAACATCTCCCTGACGGGGAGAAACACTAATGATAAAGGATTAATCACAAAAATCTACAAGGAGCTGAAGAGACTCAACAAAAACAAAGTAAATAATCCAGTCAAAAAATGGGCAGAAGAGCTAAAAAGGAGGAAATGCAAATGGCCAACAGGCATATGAAAATATGTTCAGCATCACTTGTAATCAGGGAAATGCAAATCAAAACTACAACGAAATGCCATCTTACACCAGTGAGAATGGCACATATTAAAAAAACTAACAACAACAAATGTTGGTGAGGATATGGAGAAAAAGAACTCTCTTGCACTGCTGGTGGGAGGGCAAACTGGTCCAACCACTGTGGAAAGCTGTGTGAAGATTTCTCAACATGCTAAAGATGGAACTTCCATATGATCCAGCAATTCCACTCCTAGGTATTTACCCAAAGGACACAGAATCATTAATTCCAAAGGGCACCTGTACCCCTATGTTTATAGCAGCACTATTTACAATAGCTAAGCTATGGAAACAACCCAAATGCCCAAAACTAGATGACTGGATCAAGAAGCTGTGGTGTGTATACACAATGGAATATTACTCAGCAATCAAAAAAAGATAAACTCATGCAATTTGCAGCAACATGGATGGAGCTGGAAGGGATGCATTTAGAAAACCTAAATAAAAGACCAGGAAAAAGACTAATTATAATAAAGTAAAAATCAAAATCAATAAGCAGCTATAAACCAGAAACACACTATGGAGGTGGGGAGGGGAGGAGCGATTAGGGTCAAAATAAGAGGTGTGAAAATTGTGTGGGGAATTTAACCAAGATGAAAATGCATACATTGTGCAAAAATGAAAAATGATGTAAAAAATGTATAAAATAAAAAGATCACCTAAATAAATATCTCAAGAACAAGCAGATAACAAAGGGTACCTGCTTGATCATAAAAAAGGAGTTTTAAACCTTTTTATTATCTACAGGAAAAATTTAAATCACACAGTAAAGGAAATACAATCATAGTGTTCATCTGGCTTGGCTACAGGTAATATTCATATAGATCTAATAATGCAACTCTTAATCTAACCAGCATTTGATATAATTATATCAAAAAGATGGAAAAAGTAGAGCAAAAAGAGAAGATCAACAAAATCCTAATCGTCCATAATAAGAATTAAATAGGTACTATTATTATCTTTTTTTTTAAAGATTTATTTATTTACACAAGTGCTGGGTACAGTCAGAAGTGCAGGAGGGTGAGAGAATCCACCATAGCCAGAGCAGGAAACAGAACAGGCAGACTGATGAAATACACTGCTGAGGGGGCAGCGGGCGCGGCAGGAGAGGTCTGTCCCGCCAGGTGGGACCCTCACCCGGTGTCCAGGGATCGAACCTGCTCAGCAGAGGCTGCGGGCAGCTTCGCAACCCAGTGTTCAACCGCTGCGCCAACCAGGGGAGGCCCATTATTATCTTTTTTTTTTTTAAGATTTATTTATGCATACAAGAACTGGGGTATAGGCCAGAGGTATGGGAGGTGAGAGGATTCACCAGAGACAGAGTGGGGAGCAGAACAGGTGGACCAACCGACCGAAACACACCACTGAGGGGAACACCACTGAGGGGAGCAGTAGGCGAGTCAGGAGAGGTCTGCTACACCACGTGGGTGTCCCCCAGCTGGGGATCAAACTCGTGATGCAGTGGCCACAGATTGCCTCATAGGTTGTGTCCCAACCCCTTGTGCCACCAGGGAGGTCCCCCATATTATCTTTTACTACGTAACAAATTACTCCAAAACTTGGTAAATTAAAATGACAAATATTTACTATTTTACTGTTTCTGTAGCTCAGGATTCAGGAACATTTTAGAGATCTCTCATGATGTTGCAGTCCACCTGTCACCTTGGGCCAAGGTCATGAAAAGTCTTGACTAGCACCGGGGCCGCCTCTTTCAAGCTCACTCAGGTAGCTGTAGGAGGGGGACTCAGTTCCTTCTCATGTGGGCCTGTTCTCAGGATTTGTTACCTGGCTTCCCCCAGAGCAAGTTATCTAGGACAGAGAAGAAAAATTCACAGTACATTTTATAACCTAACCTTGAATGTGACATACCGTCATCACTTCTATATTCTGTTGGTCACACAAGCCAATCCTGAGACTGTGAGAAGGCACTACACAAAGGCAGGAATTGTTGAGGGCTATTGGGACACTGACTACCAAAGGTAATAACTAAAAGTGAAACATTCAAGAAGTAATACTATTGTTACATTATTTAGAAAGGTGGAGATAAATATGAGAAGAAACATTGACCCTGGGAGCAGGAATCAGGGAATCAGAAACTACCGGATTTCACTTTAAGCCTTAAAGAACAACTTTAAGTAGAGCAACACTTGGATTATAAGAGGAACTAGTAGCAGCTGAATCTGGTATGTGTCAGTAGGCATTTGGAAGATCGTGTGTGTGATAAGGATAGTTGATAGACAATAATCCTATAGTTCCGTGAAAAGGAGGGCATTGTGACGGAACATGAGCTAAGATCCTTGAATAAAGATGGGCACGTAGAGATGAGCATCAGGTAGTGAATTTTCTGACATTTCACTGCTATGGATCCTGGATGAACAAATAAAAACTGATCTTTCTGCAGAGTGTAAAGTGCTTAAGTGAAAATGTTTATGTGGCTTGGAGCTAAAAATGGCAAAGTTTATTAAAGGGAATATTAAAGCTTAATAAATGGCAGATAGTTGGAAAGCACTTTATAGAACTTCCCATGCTAGGGATGTTTTGGTGAGAGTTTGATACAAATTGGAGAAAGAAACTGCCTCTGTCCCTGCAAGAACCATGGGCCTGAGCCCCATGGATACTTAAAGCACTGGCCAATCCACAGCAGCACAGCTGCTGCAGCATCATTTTCCTAACAGCAATTCTAGGCTCCTTGTGGTCTACCACAACCCGGATGGTGCCCAGAGACCCACCAATTTTTGTTCCTATGATACCTGATATGTTCCTTATCCCTGTGTGTGCCCCCTATTGAAGTCTAGCCGTGTTTGTTCTTATCTCTTCGTGTCACGATGTATTTACTCTTCTTGAAGAACCTACTGATAGGATTCTCAGTGTTCTTGGGCAGTTTGTCCATTCCATTTACCTTCTAATAAAACTGAAATCAGGATATGGTTGAAGATATCAAGTCTTTCTTTGAGTGAGGAGGGATGCAGTGACAACTGCCCTATAAGTAAAAGTTACAACTCAAAGCATTCAGGCTTATATTTTTGAACCATTTTAATATCTCATTAAAACATTACTGTAACTGAGTATATTGAATTTAGAATACATCACAGCACCATGATAAAGCTGGCTGTCATTTACTAGGATGCCTTGTGTAACATTGTGATGTTGGCCAGAGGGTTCAGCTGTGGAGGGGGCAGGTTGGATTTTTTAAATTTTGTGTTCCTCAGTACCTATCTTTGTATTTTACTTTGCCCACAGATTGGGGACCACAAATTCAGTGCTCACCGGATCGTCTTAGCAGCCTCAATCCCGTACTTCCACGCAATGTTTACAAATGACATGATGGAGTGCAAGCAGGATGAGATTGTAATGCAAGGAATGGACCCAAGGTACTAAATTCCACCATTAGGTTCCACAGGCTACTGTCCAGGTACAGCTTCAGCCTTGTGCTTTAATGCCATTGAGGGCCTGCAGAAGGTAATAGCATCTAGCACAGCTCTACACACATAGTAGGCAATTAGTAAATAAGTTGGACCCTCACCTGGTAGCCTAAAATGGCCAAGATGAGATTTTTAATGCTGATTTTACTCTGTTAGAGCAACACATTTAATAGGAACTGGAATCGAAGAAAATTACTTAAACTAGGACTGTATATAAAGGTGGCAGTATATATTGTTCTCTGCACTTTTCTATGCTAGCAATTTTATTTGGCGAAGGTTTTCCAAATAAGTGTCTTCATTTGTTACCCTGCTCCTCAGTCTAGAACAGTGTTGTCATTAGAACTTTCTGCAATGATGGAAATTTTCTGTTCACTCCAAAATGAGTAGCCACTAGCCATATGTAGCTATTGAATATTTTAAATGTGACTAGTAGGGCTGAGAAACTGAATTTTACATTTTGTTTCAAATTTTTTTTTAATATTTTTTAGTTCTCCCATCACCAAAGCACCCATGATCCACCAGCACAGTCCATTGTGGTCTCCCCCATTTCCATTTTCTCCCCTCCCCCACATTTTATTTAATTTTAATTTAATTGTAATTTTAAACAGCCGCATGTGGGCAATGGCTACTACAACACAGGTCTAGAAGGTGGTAGATATTGTAGTTATTTGATGGATAAGAAAATTGAAGCCCAGGGAGGTCAAGCCCAAAATTATCTTTCAGTGACCAAAACAGCCCTCCATGACAAAGAATTATTAACCCCAAATGTCAGTAGAACCAAGGTTGGAAATTCTGCCCTGGTCAGGATGTGGTATCATAACTGCAAAAATCATATCCTTTAGGTGCTGTTCTTACATCTAGAGTCACTTAGTGCTAGACTTTCTTCATGGAAATACTTTTCCTATTTCTTCATGAAGACTTTGTATAAATATTTCATAGTATTCCTTTTTGGTCCTTGAAAGAAAAAAGGCATGTTGATGTATCTTAAAAGGCTTTGCTGCAAGGCTGTGAACTGAGGCTATATGTTTGTAATCTAAACTGTATCCAAGGGTCCACTGCTCACCTACTATGTGCCTGCATTGTTCTGAGGTCTGGGAAATCAGCAGTAAGACATACCAAGTGACTCAGGGAAGTGACGTCTCGTATGCGCGTGCGGAAACAATAAACAAACCAGTGACTCCACAACATTAGTCAGTAACCTAACATTTGTTGCCTAACTTCTTAATCTCATAATAGTGAAAACTAGGGGAAAGGAGCTTGGAGACTGTGGTAACGTTTGGATGATTGAAGGTGATCTGCCCCAGTACATGGGGAGGATTTATATCCCTACTGCAAGGCAGGGATCTCAGGTCAGCTACTTGTGAAGAAAGACACAAGTGGATCTCCAGGAACAACTGTACACACTCTTCTGTGAGGTCTATATCCAAAGGAGCCATGCTAATCACAATGCACACTCTGGGTACTTCATTTAACAGAAATACACTGAGCACCTGTGAGTTTGCTGCTGTGGGCATTGAAGTATAACAGTGATAAAACAGAAAGCACCTCTTTTCATTGGTCTGATTTTCTCGTACAAAAGAATTGACAATAAACAAATACATGCGTGGTGTGACTGGGAAGTGAAAGTGATATGAGATAAGTAAATCAAAGTAAAATCTAGCAAATGATGGTGGGGGTCTGTGCTATTTCAGGGTGATCAGGGAAGGCCTCTTTGATGAGGTGATTTGAGTCAAGACCTTAATTGAAGTGAGGGAATGAACCATCTGGGGAAAGAACCCTCCAAACAGAGAGAGCAGCCAGTACAAAGGCCCTAAGGTGAGAGTGTGATCAGTATTTTGGAATAGAGGGAGGGTTGGGGAGGAGAGTGGAGGTGATGACATCAGTCAGAGGCCAGACCACATCCAGTTCTACTGATTTCATCCTCAGTGTGAATTAGAAGCCAGGGAAAATGTTGGAAATTTCACTCTGGAAATTTATCCCAGCTTTATTTATAAAGCAAAAGCTTTATTTATGAGGCAATAAGATACTAATAGCTGTTATGCCTACTAATAAAGGAAATACATTTTAGCATATTTAGATGTTGGAATGCTGTATAGCAGCCATTAAAAATGTTAAACATGAAAACAGTGTAGAACACTGGAAAGAGCATAAGTTTTATATGATTATATTCATACAATTTATAGATGCAAGCAAATGGGGAAATAACCACCTTTGATTCATTCAATAGCAAGTTCGTGAAAAATTACTTTCTCTTGTAGAATTTAATAGAATTATTTTGATATAAAGACAACTTACAAACTAGCATGAGTCTTTGTGATGAAGCACTTATTCCATTCAGGTAAATTCTTAAAGGGCATGTGTTGAGTGGATATTAGAGTAGGGCACGCTCATTCCCCAGGCAATAATGTTAGCTCACTTAGGGCCTGAGTCTCCTATGAGCCAAGACTCATCTCTAAAGAACATCTTTTTCTTTTATCTCAGTGCGCTGGAGGCTCTCATCAACTTTGCCTACAATGGTCATCTTGCCATTGACCAGCAAAATGTCCAGTCACTGCTGATGGGAGCGAGCTTCCTGCAACTGCAGAGTATCAAAGATGCATGCTGCACGTTCCTCCGAGAAAGGTGAGGTGTGATGGGCCTGACCTGTGGTGCAGAGCATGACCATTTCTTTTCTGGAATCCCTGGTTGCTGAGTCTTTGAGCCACCTAGACTTCTTTGAGGGTAGTGGGCTGAGGTCACTCTATAGAAATGACATATTTTTGGAATCAGTATCTAGTGCCCACCTCTTTGGGATGAACATTTGACATTTTAGGGTTTATGGAGCTTTGCCTGCACTGTGTCTTGGCCTGACGTATACCTCTTCTAATCCTCTCTTCAGTCTGACCAGCCACTGAATTAACTGACTCTTCTCACAAGCCAGTTTATTCCTTGCTCACTAACTATTCCACATACATCTCTCTCTGTTTAGATCCTCCTTCCTTCTTGATTTCTTGACCTTTTTATGTTAGCTCTTTAAAAAACCACCCAAATCACCCCCTGGGATTCTCTGTCCCTCTCAGTCTCTTGGCAACAATTCACTGTTCTTGTAGGGTGAGAATCATGGATTGTACCCCTACCTGTGTCTAGTATTTGCCAGTGACTTAAAAAAAAAAAAAAGATTTATTTATGCATACAAGAACTGGGGGGTAAGACAGGGGTGCAGGGGGGGAGGTGACAGAATTAACCAGAGAGTGGGGAGCAGAATAGGCAGATCCATTGAAATACACTGCTGAGGGGAGCAGGGGGCGAGGCAGGAGGGGTCTGCCTTGCCATGTGGGTTACTCCCTGGCCAGCTGGGGATCAAACTCGTGCTGCAGTGCCCAGAGATAGCTGGATAACATTGTCTTTAACCCCTGCGCCACCAGGGAGGCCCGCCAGTGACCTTTTAGTGACTAATCGGATAAGAAACCTCTTAGTCCTCTTCAAGGCTCTGCGCTTTTAGTCATAAGATAAAAGCCACCTTTTAGCCACGAGAGGCTTGGGGGTGAGGATTTGTGCAGGTCTATGTACAGACAGGAAGAAACCAGAACAGTACCCATGAGGTGTCTGTGTACTGTGTGAGGCGCAACCTTCACCTAAGCTACTCTAATCACAAAGCCTCAGGCTTGATGACCAGCATTCTTCCTGCCTCAGATCTGCTCTCACTCACAGATGTGATATGCCTCCCTCCCCTCCCCACTCTACCTATGTAGTTCAGTTGGCAGCTCTATGAACCCTGTGTTGTCCACATCCTGCCCATGTAGTGGTCATGGGTGCCACTGAACATTGCTATGTGTGCAACTGGTCATAATAACTGTGGTAATGATGCCTACAATGCGGGCACTCCTCTCCTGGGTACAGAGTGAATGGTCTCAAGGTCAAGGAGGTAATCCTGTTCTGGGCTTACAGATGGTGGCTGTGTGGTAAGGGTGCAGCACTAGAGCCAGGCTTGTCCCTGCCCAGAGATACAACTTCTCAGCAGACTAAAGGGATGCATATGGGTGTATAGGGCATACGCCATCTTTCCTACTCATTTGTGAACTTTTTTTTTAAAGAGTTATTTATTTATACAAGCAATTCATAAATAAATTTATTTATTTATTTATACAAGAAAAGATACTTAAGCACACAAAACCTGTTGTTTGACATTTTTTCATTCAACCCTTCAGAAGCATGTGAGGGTGAGAGAATTCACCAGAGCCAGAGCAGGGAACAGAACAGGCAGACTGACGAAATACACTGCTGAGGGGAGCAGCGGGCACGGCAGGAGAGGTCTGCGCGCCATGTGGGACCCTTGCCAGTGGCCGGGGATTGAACCGGCACCACAGAGGCTGCGGGCAACTTCGCAGCCCAGTGCTCAACTGCTGTGCCACCAGGGGAGGCCCATCATTTGTGAACTTCTTAAGAACACAGATTCAACTTGGTTCATCTCTGTGTTCCCACAGAACTTTGGAGAATGCTTAAGTAGGCATTCTGGAAAGTATTATATTGGCCATTCTCACCAAGGGGATAACAGCTCCACCTAGGGGCCTTTGAGGCCGTCATTGTCAACTCTGGATTCAATCTCTCCTATAAAGAAGTGTCACCTAAAGGTGCTTAGAAGAGTGATTTTTTTAGACCAGTGCAGTTTTTATATGCACCAGTGACATTTTGGGAAAAGATACTTAAGCACACAAAACCTGTTGTTTGACATTTTTTCATTCAACCCTTCATGATCTCTTTTAAAGCCTAAACTCACACCTGATTTCTGTTCTTATTCCCTGCCACAGGCCCCAGGGGCTTGGTCTGTTTTCTGTTTTCCCTCCAGCAGTTACCATCACTACGTCTGTCCTTTGGGGTGGTTCTCCCTTGTGCCTGCCTGCATAGTATGATGGAGTCTTTGCAAAGGAACTCTCTCCCTCCTCTGTGCCCTTGAAAAGACAAGTGTGTGTACACTTTGGTCTTAAGATTTGTTTACTAATGATTTGAGGGGAACCATTCTGAGGAGTAGAGGAAAAAAAAAGGCTGGCCCCAGCAGAATAAAGAGAAGCTGCAAAATTGTCATAGTTCTTGAGACTATTCTGCCTGCTAGAGCCTTAGTCTGCTGATTGTTTTTTTTTTCCCCATGACATGTTATTTGACACATGACTGAGCTGACATTGTGCTCTTGAGCCCTGTGTTCCTTACTGGCCATGCTGCCTTGCTTGTGTGTTGCTCAGTGCTTATGTGTCTTTGGTCTTTGGAAATTCACATAGGTTTCCAAAACAATGAACAGGGTCAGTTGAGACTGGAATGAAAATACCTGTGTAGAGTGTAGATTTGTCACAAAGTCAGGCTATTGCGATGCTCTACCCTTTCAGTTCCTTGACAGGTCTGTTGCAAGGGGACAGTGGTGAATACTGATTAGTAAGTAAAATTCTGGGCCTTTAACCTTAAATTAACATGAAGGAGAAAGAACGAATAAAAAAGAATTAAGACTGGGTAATTCTAATCTGATAAATACCATCTCCTGCCATAGATTATGAGTCACATGACCCCCGAGGGGCTGCTGCTGTCACCAAGATTTCAGAACTATGTGAGCTTGTTTGGAATTTTCTTGGATGTCATAGTAGTAAGAAAAATAACCTTGGTCAAAAATTAAAACAGCAAGTAACTTCATACCAGGCACCTTGATGAGTATGTTTTCTTGCATTCTTACTTAATCCTGGCCACAGCCCTAGGAGGAGGGTAGCTGTTGTCATTACCTTTTTCCAGGTGAGGCTCTTGACACTTGAGGAGCCAAGGTGCCAGAGCCACCAGTGAGCAGTAAGGCCAGGGTTTACACTGGTTTCCCAGTGGGGATGTGGGGATGTATACAAGAAGTTGATATTTAATCTCAGTACCACCATTTGCTTGCAGAGGGACTGTGAGCACATTTCTTAGTTTCTCTGAACCTCACTTTTCCAGCTAAAAATGGGAGCAGTTACTACTTTTTGGCTTGTTAAAAAACATTCTGAAAAAGGGGACTCCCTTGTGGCACCAGGGTTAAAGTTTCAGCACTATCAAGCTATCACTAGCCACTGCAGCATGAGTTTGATCCCCAGCCAGGGAGATAGCCCACATAGCACAGCAGACCTCTCCTGTCTCCCCTGCTGCTCCCCTCAGCAGTGTATTTCAGTAGATCTGCCTGTTCTGTTCCCTACTCTGTCTCTGGTGAATCCTCTCACCACCACCACTCCATCCCCCCAGCCTATACCCCAGTTCTTATATGTATAAATAAATAAAAATAAATCTTTAAAAAAACATTCTGAAAAATACGTATGAAAGGCATGTCAAAGTGCTTACCTCACTGATAGTGCTAAATAGCAACAGGCACTGATTTGTTTCTAAATATTTGAATAAGTATACTTACAAAGCCTTTCCCTGTTTTTGAGGAAAGGAAAAAGTATAAGGGTTCCCATGTTAGAGAAGTCATCTCTCCACATGATTTAAATTCTCATTCTACAATTTCAGTGCTCTTCTGGTAATCATAGGTGTATACTCAACCAAGAATGTCCATAGCTGAAGGAAAACAGACAGGTTTTCCATTATTCTTCTTTTCTGATCGCTGCTTGGTAGGACTTCCCAGAGAACTCATTCCACCTAGAAATACGGAGCACAAGGCCAGAGAGGCAGCAACCTTTGAGAATAATCTTTTTCAATTTTACGCTTTCATAAGTTGAGTCTCAAAGAAGTATGCCTGATGTCATTCAGGGAGTTTCCAACAAAGCAGAGGACAAAGCCTATTTTTGTCATCTGTGACTCTACCCATAACCATCATGAGGATGATGGAACATACTTAGTTCATCTAAAGTTTTTCTTTTTTCTTATCCAAAAGGCTTCATCCAAAAAACTGCCTGGGTGTGCGCCAGTTTGCTGAGACAATGATGTGTGCTGTGCTGTACGATGCGGCCAACAGCTTTATCCACCAACACTTTGTGGAAGTATCCATGTCAGAGGAATTCCTGGCCCTGCCCTTGGAGGACGTACTTGAACTGGTGTCTCGGGATGAGCTGAATGTAAAGTCAGAGGAACAGGTCTGTAGAGGCCAGTAGCAGTGTGTGGATTAGTGACTGCTGCTTTTCCTAGTCTTTATTATTATTTATAAAACAAAGATCATGATGTGTATGCACATGTTGTTAATTATGGGTTTACTCTATCATGTACATTTTTCATGAAAACCTTTATACATTTTAGTGTCTAAATAATACTAAGTTGTTTTTATTGACTGTGGGACCCTTATTTTTGGATGTTAGGGTTATTTCCAATATTTACTATTAAAAATAATGTTTTTGTGAACTGGAAATAAGTGTAGATAACTTTAAGAGTCACATTTTAAAGGAGTAGAATATTTGGGCAGTCCCTATAGAGGCATATGAAATCAATGTGAGTATCTTGATTTTTTGGTTTGTTTTTTAAGATACATAATGGCTAAGGCACTTAACCAGTATGACAACAAAAAATAATTATAAGGATCATGAAGTGTGTTGGCTTTTCTTAAACTTCTGACTATATGGGCCTCCCTGGTGGTGCAAGGGGTTAAGACACAACCTATAAAGCTATCCGCAGCCTCTGCAGCACGAGTTTGATCCCCCGGCCAGCCAGGGAGCAACCCACATGGTACAGCAGACCTCTCCTGACTCGCCTGCTGCTCCCCTCAGCAGTGTATTTCAGTCAGTCCTCCTGTTCTGTTTCACAGTCTGTCTCTGGTAAATCCTCTCACCCCCCATGCCTCTGGCCTGTACCCCAGCTCTTGTATGCATAAATAAATAAAAATCTTTAAAAAAACAAAAACTGCTGACTATAAAAATGTACTATATATTGTTGTTACTTTTTTTCCCTATTACCATTCCATATATTCCTTTCACCCTCTCTTTATCCCTCTTTCCTCTTAACTTTCTACATCTCACTGTGTTCATTAGTGTCTGCTAGGTTTGTTTTAAATATTTTGCTTTGTCAATTGGTTTGGTATGTAAGTGTCCAGTATATGTCATTCTGACCTGGTTTACTGCACATAATTCTCTCAAACTCCTTCCATTTTACTATAAATGACATTTCATCATTCCTTATGGCTGAATAGTATTCCATTGTTGGATATACCACATCTTCTTAATCCCGTCCTCTGTTAGTGGGCACTCTGTCCTAGCTATTGGTCATAGCACTGCAATAAACATTTGTAGAGCTTATAATTTTTTTTTAATATTTATTAGTCTTTTATTTTTATTTATGTATTTATTTTAAAGCTTTTACTTTTTTTTTTTTAAAGATTGATTTATTTATTTACTTAACAAGCACTGGGTACAGTCAGAAGCGCGGGAGGGTGAGAGAATTCACCAGAGCCAGAGCAGGGAGCAGAACAGGCAGAAGGACCGAAGTACACTGCTGAGGGGAGCAGCGGGCAGCAGGAGAGGTCTGCGCGCCATGTGGGAAACCTCCTCCGGTGGCCGGGGAGCAGCCGGGGATCGAACCGGCACCGCAGAGGCCTTGGGCAGCTTCGCAACCCAGCGCTCAACCGCTGCGCCACCGGGGAGGCCCGAGCTTATAATTTTTTTTAAAGATTTATTTATTTATGCATACAATAGCTGGGGTGTAGGCCAGAGGTGTGGGGGAGGGTGAGAGGAATCACCAGAGACACAGTGGGGAGCAGAACAGGTGGATCTACTGAAATACACTGCTGAGGGGAGCAGCAGGTGAGACAGGAGAGGTGGGTTAGCTGCCTGTCTGGGGATCGAATTCATACTGCAGTGGCTGGTGATAGCTTGATAGTGCTGAGACTTAACCCTTTGTGCTACCAGGGAGGTCTGTTTTTTGGATTTCTTATGTATAATTTCATATCATCTGCAAGTAATGATAATTTCACTTCTTTCCCAGCCTGGATTTCCTTATTTCCCATTGTTACCTGATTGCTCTAGCTAAAACCTTTAAGACTAAACAGAAGTGACAGTGGACATCCTTGTCTTATTCCTGATAAAGGGAAAGCTCTCAGTTTTTCACCATTAAGTATTATCTTGGCTATTGGTTTGTGCTGTATGACCTTTATTTTTTTTTAAAGATTTATTTATTTATGCTCATAAGAGCTGGGGTACAGGCCAGAGATGCGGGGGGGTGTTAGAGGATTCACCAGAGACAGAGCAGGGAACAGAACAGGCAGACTGACTGAAACACATTGCTGAGGGGAGCAGCGGGTAAGACAGAGGTCTGCTGCGCCATGTGGGTTGCTCCCTGGTCAGCTGGATATCGAACTCGTGCTGCAGTGGCTGCGGATTGCTTCATAGGTTGCGTCCTAACCCTTGTGCCACCAGGGAGGCCCTGTATGACCTTTATATTGAGGTAGTTTACCTCTATGCCCATCTTGTTTAAACTTGTTATCATAAATGGGTGCTGAATCTTATCGAATCTTTTCTCTGCATCTATTGATATTCCCTTATGGTTTTTATCTTTTGTTGATGTAATTTATCACATTAATTTATGGATATTAAACTGTCATTGAAACCTTGGGATAAATCACATTTGATCATGATGTATATAATCTTTGCAATGTATTGTTGAATTTGATTTGCTAGTATTTTGTTGAAGATTTTTTTTATTAAAGCATTTGCAGTTTTACTTTTATTTATTTATTTTTAAGGATGTATTTATTTATTTATACAAGCACTGGGTACAGTAAGAAGCACGGGAGGGTGAGAGAATTCACCAGAGCCAGAGGGGAGAGCAGAGCAGGCAAACTGATGAAGTACATTGCTGAGGGGAGCAGCGGGAGGCAGGAGAGGTCTGCGCACCATGTGGGACCCTCGCCCGGCGACTAGGGATCGAACCGGCGCTGTAGAGGCTGCGGGCAGCTTCGCAACCCAGCACTCAACCGCTGCGCCAGCAGGGAGGCCCATTTTGTTGAAGATTTTTGCATCAATATTGGAATGTTAATATGTAGTTTTCTTGTGCTTTGTCTGATTTTGACATCATAGAATGTACTAGGGAGCATTTCCTTTTCTTGGATTTTTAGAAATAATTTGAATAAGATGGACATGAACTCTTCCTTGAAGATTTGTATAAAATTTATTTGTAAAGCCATCTGGCCCTAGGCTTTTGCTTTAGGGGAGCTTTATTAGTTTGGTGTGCTAAGAAGAAAAAAGAATGACCCTTTCTGTCCAACAAAGTTGTGGTGCAAGTTGTCTTAAGAGGATAGTAAGTCGCTGTTTGAGCAGAGAGACGAGAAGCCATGCACTGAAGGGTGTCAAATGTGGGGATGGGGAGTTTGGACCTTGCCGCACAGCACTGGGAGCCCTGCTGCTGCAAGTCCTCTGCCTATTTGGTCAGTCGGGAATGTAACCATAGTCCATAGCAGAGCAGCCTAGGATATTTGAAATCAAGAGTTCTGACTATCATGAAGCTGTGCTTCAGATGGGAGGAGTCCCAGGCTCCAGGAGACAAGCCACTGGGGCATTCAGATCTTTTCCTTAATCTCTGAAAAGCCCTCACCCCTGAATATTAGTTACTAGTAGAAAAGTAGATCCTGTACTTGGTTGTGTAGGCAGTGTAATTTTGAGGAGTCTCATCCCAAGAACAAGGAGTTCTGTCCCTGGTTCTACTATATGACCTGGGTGGCCACATTTATTGGTGTGATACATTCTATAAAGACTGTAGGTATTAGACGGTGATATCCTTGTAGCTAGAGCCATTAGGGAAGTTTCCTTAGAGAACATAGATCTGGAGCCAGACTTTAAAGAAAGGGGAGGAGATTTTGGGATGAAGAAGAGGAGTTAAGGAGTGGGTATCACAGGTGTAGAGGATAGACAGCTTGGCTAGAGAAGAGGGCGGTGGAGGGAATTTGAGAATAAGGTACAGGAGCATCAGGATGGAAGGTCACAGGCACTTAGTTGCTATATGAAAAGGAATAAGGAGCCATTGACAGGTTTTCATTAGGAAGTAATTTAAAAAGCCGGAAAGCTTTTGTGTTCTTAGGCTTTTGCTTAGGCTAAGTGGGGAAGCAGAGAGGAAATAGTGGGTTCAGGAGACAACTAGGAGGAAAGATGGATGAACACAAAGTACTGCCTAGGGAGTGGGGGGCTAACGTTCTGGGTGGGACACAGGGATGCAGCCTCTGAGTGAGAGAAGTTGCAGCTAGAGATTCTACTTTGCGTTGTGCAGGTCTTTGAAGCTGCTTTGGCCTGGGTCAGATATGACCGGGAACAGAGGGGTCCCTGCCTGCCTGAGCTGTTGTCCAATATCCGCTTACCCCTCTGTCGACCCCAGTTCCTGTCAGACCGAGTGCAACAGGATGACCTGGTGCGTTGCTGCCACAAATGCAGGTAAGCAAGAGTGGGCTTCACAGGATCCTCCTAAGGGTCTTGGCAAAAGAAGAGAACTTGGCCACTTAGACCATTTCTGTCCAAGCTCAGGGAAGGGAGGATTTGGAGTGGCCAGTCTTAATTTATGGCAGATAGTTTAATCTGCTTCTGCCTAGAACCTGGAAAGCCAGAGTCTTAACCCTCGGGCAGAGAAATGCCATGTAGAAGCATCAAAGCAAAAGGTGCTTCCTCTTCTAAGTTGTCTGAGGTTTTTTAGCATCTCCATTCATTGAGCTCTATGAATTTGTAAGGTGTCTGTCTATAGAGCTGACTTAGTAGTGACTTTGCAGGGCTCCTTGCCCTCATTGATCAGTGTGCTGGCCTCGGGAAGGTTTGCCCATCTACAGTAATGGGCAAGCGAGAGCACTTACACTGACATGTGAAACTTACCTAGAGGAAATCAATGATGTCAGCATAGCACAGCTACCAAAACAGCTCAGAGGATGGAAGCCCTGTAGGAGGATCATTATGTAAATCGAGCAACAGAAAAGAATGTTCATCTTTCCCCAGGTTGCTTGTCATTCACAACTAGTTCAGGAGAATGTCAGCTGTTTATTGCAAGGGATGAGAAATTATGTGTCAGGAAGGGGTGGAGGTATGACTGGAGGTAGCTGGAACTCTGATGAGCAGTCTCAAGGGTACTGTTGAAGAGTTTGAACTTTATAGACTTTATCTATAGGGTAGTTAGCAAAGATTCTTAGAAAGATAGCTTGCACTATAATGTGGAGGGGAAAATGGAAGGGTAGGACTGGAGGCAGAGAAATGCTTCAGAAGCTATTGGTTTCTGTTTCCACAGTCCAGGTGATTGGCAGTTAATTGCATCAATGTGAGTCATAGGGATGGAAAGGAAGAGCTGAACCTCAGTGGCCACAGGATTGCAGGCTGCTTGTTGAATCTCCCAACGCTAGCTATTTTAGTGACAACCCTGTTTTTTTCCAGTCAGGTACATGCCTGTGAGAAGATACTCATTCTGATCACAGTAGCCGAGGTGAGCTCTGCTCATCCTGTCCCTTCAGTTTTGAGTATGTCTCAGTAACCGTATGTGGTTTCCACTGGACTCACCTGGGTTCTTTGAGACCACAAACTTCCAGCAGGCTTCTCCTCCCAGGTCTCCCCTGTAACTGGCGATGGTAGCGTTAGACTTGGAAATGCAAACATGGACTACATGGGGAAGGTACCTCCTGTCCTAACCTCTTGCTTTATTCCAGGGACCTGGTAGATGAAGCAAAGGACTATCACTTTATGCCTGAGCAGCGCCGGCCCTACCTGCCAGCTTTCAGAATTCGGCCTCGCTGCTGCACTTCCATCGCTGGGCTTATCTATGCTGTGGGAGGCCTCAACTCAGCAGGTATCTTGCAACTCCCTTTTGTAGAATCCCATCTTGGACTCTGTGGTTGAGGAAGCACTAAATGACCTAGCCTGACTCTCTGGTTCCTCTTCTTTATGTGTCACTACCTTGTCCCTCTTGATTTTATGCAGTTGTTCTGCAGTTAGTACACGTCAGCTATTAATACCAGTGAATCAGACTATCAAAGCTAAATAGGCCTACTTTACATTTGGGGGAATTGAGGCCCAGAGAATTATGTTCCATCAAGTTTTAGCAGAACAAGGTCTCAAACTCAGGCCCTCATTGCTGAGCCAGCACACTTTCTTATTGCCATTTCATATGTGAGTGAGAATAGAAGATTGGGACACAAAGTAACTTGCCAGGCTCACTCACTAGTAAGTGGAAATCAACATTGGAGCCCACAGCCTTCCCTCTGGTCATGCCTCCTGCGCTGGGAAAATGGTGCATCCATTCACGTTCATTTTTATTTTTATTTTTTAAAGATTTATTTATTTATACAAGAACTGGGGTACAGGCCAGGGAGGGGCGGTGAGGGGTGGGGAGAGAGAATTCGCCAGAGACAGAACAGGGAGCAAAATAGGCAGACTGACTGAAATACACTGCTGAGGGTTGCAACGGGAGAGACAGGTGAGGTCTGCTGTGTCATGTGGGTTGCTCCCTGCCTGGCTGGTAATCGAACCCGCGCTGCAGAGGCTGTGGACAGCTTCACAAGCTGCGCTCAACCTGCTGCGCCACCTGGGAGGTCCTCATGTTCATTTTTAGCTTGAGCATGTAGAGTACGTTATTACTGCTCTTCAAGAAAGTAGATGCAACCTGTCTGAATCTGATTTTCCTAAAAGAATTAGATTTGAGGTTATCATAGCTGAAAATTCTTAGATGATCCTTCTGACCCTTCTGTGGGAAGAGCTATTAGAGTCAAGTCAAATGTTCCATATAATCAATGCCTACAATCAACAGCTGTGATCTAAACGAGTGGTCTCATTTGTTTTAATTTGAGTAGCAAATTTTTATGCAGGTGATTCCCTGAATGTGGTGGAAGTGTTCGACCCCATCGCCAATCGCTGGGACAAGTGTCATCCCATGACAACAGCCCGCAGCCGCGTTGGTGTGGCTGTGGTGAACGGGCTTCTTTATGCCATTGGGGGGTATGATGGCCAACTCCGGCTGAGCACTGTGGAGGTCTACAACCCAGAGACGGATTCATGGACCAGAGTTGGGAGCATGAATAGCAAGAGAAGGTATTCTAGAAGCCATTTGTGCAGCACAAGCATGCACTGAATTTCTGAGGAGTGCCATGCTAGACAATTAGGGGCACATAATAAAGTAAAGCACAAGCTTTGGCCTGGGAATTTCATGCAATCAGCCACTGCCAACATACCATGGGAGCAAGGCCCCATCAACTTAAAAGTGAAATACCTGTTTTTGAGGAACTTAGGGTGATAAGACATGGACATGTGAAGGTTGTATTTTTTTGTTTGTTTGTTTTTATATTTTTGCGTAGAGATATTGGGGTGTATGCCAGAGGTGCGGGGGGATGAGAGGATTCACCAAGAATGGGGAGCAGGACAGGTGGATTTACTGAAATACACTGCTGAGGGGAGCAGCGGGTGAGACAGAAGAGGTCTGCTGGCTCCTGGGTCTATTAGCAACTACATCCCTTCAAGGGACAGTATGTGGATCAGTTTGATTTGTTACATGCATTTGAAAGTTGGTGGTGAACATAGTATATTTTATTTTCTTCTTTGTTAGCCATCAGATTTATGTTTAATCTTCTCCAGCATCAGGTTTGAAAACAGTGAATTGGGCAGCTTGGCATTTGTGTTTAATTTCTCATGAAGCTTTGTGTAGAACAGATATTTATATTGCACCAGACTCCTGGGTCTCTGAACTTGGTATGGTAAGCAGTGTGGGAGTCGGGCTTTTCTCATTCAAATCTGAGGCTTGTCTCTGGGCAGCATTGAAAAGAGAGCCCAGGCTGTGAGGGGCTTGTCTATGCAGTAAGGATGGTGATACTTCTTTGCAGGGTGTGGTGAGGGTAGAAAATAGCAAGTGTAATGTACTTGGTAGCTGTAATAACTGCACAACAAACAGGAGCTAATGTTACATTAGCCGATAAGGCAAATTAGGAGCCATGCTGGGCCATATATGTAATGAAAAGACATTTGGAACTTTGTAGTGAATTGAATGGGAAAATATAGGTAACACAATAACATGTTGAGGGACACACAAAGCACCACACTAAGTACTGTCAGGATCACGCTGATGAAGAATGCTGTTTTCAAGGAGATCTCAACTTGTTAAAGAGGTGATAGGTAGATCCCTATTACCTCCATGGTGCCAGAACATAGCACCTGGGGCAGGAGCTTTGGCCTCCCTACCACTTTAAACCTTGTACCTAGAGGGCATGCCTCTTCATTGTCTTACAAAAAAAAATCTGATGAATGAATAACTGACAAGTGCTGCAGTGTGGGGCTGGGAGAGAGTAATTTTGGAGAGATCTGGAATGGGTTTTTGAGAGGGAGGACTTTAACCTGGGGGTAAAAAGTAAATTAGATCCTGAATCTGACAAGGTGGCAGATGAGCTTTTCAGACAGATCAGGGACTGAGAAGAGGGTGAGTGGGGAGGTAACCCTGGGTGGGGAAGCCAAGGGAACCTCAGGGCAGCTTCTTTCCCCTTGATTTTCACCTTCACAGTAACATACATGAAATTTAGGCAGTTGGTGGTTAGGTTTATTTCTCAGTGAGCATGAGATACTGCCCCATGAAGTGTGAGCCCCATCTGAGATGACAGCTCTGTCTCTTTCAGTGCCATGGGGACAGTCGTGCTGGATGGGCAGATCTATGTCTGTGGGGGCTACGATGGCAACTCTTCTCTCAACTCTGTGGAGATGTACTCACCTGAGACGGACAAGTAAGGACTTGAGCTCCCTTGGGGCAACTGGAGCTCACTAAACAAAGTGTATAAAAATTAGAGCTTCAAAAAAAAAAAAAATTAGAGCTTCAGTTTTATGATCAAACTTCTTGGGCATAAAGAATAGCTTACCTTTTTAGCTTCATAATATCTTATATATAATAGCTGCTTAATAACCTCTAGTTAAATTATCTACATGGATATTGGGAAATGTATGTTTATTTTCTTGTTTCTTACCCCCACCCCACCCCCACCAAACCACCCATGCCCATACCCAATTACCTCCTTCCCTGACCCCCTTTGGGCACCATTATCTTCTTTTTGCTCAGTTCAAATTTGTTTCTGTAAAATTGGTTTTTTGGGTATTCCACAGATGAGTGAAACCCTCCAAAATCTCTAACTTTTTGACTGATTTCACTCAACATGATCACCTCAATGTCCCATTTGGTGCCCCAAAGGCCACCGTTTCATCTTTCTTCATGGCTCTGTAATATTCCATTAAATATATGCTCCACCATTTCTCTGTCCATTCATCTGCTGAAGGCCACTTGGGTTGGTTGTATGATTTGGCAGTTATAAACAGTGCTGCTAATGTAGGTATAGATTGATCTTTTCCTGTTAGCTTTTTCATGTCATTTAGGTAAATACCTAATAGCAGTATTGCTGGGTCATATAGAATTTCCATTTTTATATTCTTGAGAAATCTCCATACCATTTTCCTCAGGGCCTATACCAAACTTGCATTCCCACCAACTCTGGATAAGAGTTCCTTTTTCACCGCAACCTCATCAACACTTGTTAATTCCATTCTTTTTTATATGGCCCATTCTCACAGGGGTAAGGTTGCATCTCAGTGTGGTTTTAATAATGCATCTCTTATGAGTTTTTCATATGTCTTCTTTAGAGAAGTGTCTATTGAGGTCCTTTGCCGGTTTTTTAATTGGGTTGTTTGTTTCTTTGTTGCTGGATTTATTCTATTTCAAGTACTTTATGATTTTGGTTCTTATAGTCAAATCTTTAATCCATTTTATTTTCTTTTTCTTTAATCCATTTTAAATTAAGTTTTGTGTATGGAGTTAAACATGGGTCTTTCCTTCCTTCCTTCCTTCCTTCCTTCCCTCCCTCCCTCCCTCCCAGCACCATTTATCACAAAGGCTTTTTTTTTTTTCCAGTGTGTGACCATAACTCCTTTGTGAAAGACGAGCTCTCCATGTTTATGTAGATTTATCTCTGTTTCACTCATCCTTTGGATTGTCTTTTGTTTTCTGTCTCTTATTTCTTCTCTCATTTTTATTATTTCTTACCTTCTGATTTTGGGGTGATTTGTCATTCTTTTCTAGTTTCTTCAACTACAGCGTTCGATTGTTAAATTGAGATCTTTCTGTTTTTTTTAAATGTGGGCCTGTATTGCTACAGACTTCTCACATAGTACTAGGTCTGTTAGCTTATCTCCTTTTCATTAGTCTCTAGATTTTTTTTTTAATCTCTTCTTTAATTTCTTCATTGATCCAAAAATTGTTCAGAAGCACTTTGTTTAGCTTCCACATATTTTGGTTTGTTCCAGGATTCTTTTATGGTAAATTTCTAGCTTTATATATAAGCACTGTGGTCAGTGAAGATGCTTGATCTTTGATCTTGTCTGGGAGTAGAGAGGGAAGGGAGCTTTCAGTGCCCAGGCCATCCCAGTTGGGAGTTCCCAATTTCCCTGGTCAGAATCTGCAGAGTTCCCACTGCCTTGGGCTCGGACTGGGCCCACTCTTTTTTTTTTTTTTTAAATATTTTATTTATTTATTTATTTATTTATTTATTTATACAAGCACTGGGTACAGTCAGAAGTGTGAGAGGGAGAGAGAATTCACCAGAATCAGAGGGAGAGCAGAGCAGGCAGAATGACAAAGTACACTGCTGAGGGGAGCAGCGGGCGGCAGGAGAGGTCTGCGCGCCATGTGGGACCCTCGCCCGGTGGCCGGGGATCGAACCTGCACTGCAGAGGCTGTGGCCAGCTTCGCAACACAGTGCTCAACCGCTGCGCCACCTGGGAGGCCCTGGGCCCACTCTTGTGTCAGCAAAATCTTTCCATGGAATTTCACAGTATCCCGGGTTTCCCATGTCGTGGCTTGGTTAGTACATCCCCAGGCCAGACACGCTCCCCTTGTCTTTTTCCCTTCCTCCTATTCTTTCCCCTCAGCAGCCACCCACCTTACTTCTTGAACAACTTGGGGAAGTTGTGGCTGTATAGCTGGGATGAAGCATCTGGATTTACCTATGAGCACATATTAATCATTCTTTATAGTTGTTTTTAAGGGAGAGGATGATTCTGGCCTCTGTAGTCCTCCATATTGGAAATGTTTATTTAATGCTTTATATCTCTTATCTAAATCAGCCTATTTTAATGAAAATGATTAAGGAATAAACTGGAACTTTCCAAAATGAATAGGACATGATTTGAAGGCCAGACCACTGTAGTGGTTCAGGTGAGAGGCCAGAGCTAGGGCAGTAGTGGGAATGGGATGGTAACAAGCAGTGACTAGAAGGCATACCACTGGGGCCTTAGTAACTACAAGGGAGGAGACACCATAAACATGCTGAATTTATGGGTTTGGCAGCTAGACAGCTGGTGGTCCCATTAACAAGTGCAAGGGAGTGGAAGATCTATCTGTAAGAGAGACCTTATTGGAACTTGTTGATTTTGCATGCCTAAAGAGATGAGCAGAGACCAGCTGCAGGTGAGAGGGAGCAGCCAAAGAGCTGTCAGCAGCAGTGGTGGGAGACGGGATAGAGGTGGGGAGATTGTCCAACACAAGAGGAAACAGCGCAATCACCCAACCCTTTCTCAGCTATTTTGGGAGAACAGAACACCAAATCTCATGACTGCCTCCTGCTTTGGCTCTTTCCTGAAGGTGGACAGTGGTGACCCCCATGAGTTCGAATCGCAGTGCTGCTGGGGTTACGGTCTTTGAGGGCAGGATCTATGTGTCAGGTGGCCACGACGGTTTGCAAATCTTCAACAGTGTAAGTCTGGGCTCCTCTGGGGCTGAGGGCACTTACTCCTTCCATCTTTGAGAGTTATTTTAAAAGACAGTTCTTTGGGAAAACTTTAACCCTGCCATTGTTGGGTAAGATATCATCTAGTGAGGTGTCAGGCCATCTACTCTGTGCCCTGGAATTCCCCCAAGAATGGGAGCTAGTGTGCACAAAGGAGGGGTAGAGAGTAGCCATGCTGCCACCGCCCCACCCTGTTCAGTTCTCCATCAAATGCTGCATGTGACCTGTGATAATTCCTGCTCAAAGTAAGCTCAGTTACATACAGTGTGAATTTGCAATTAGTCCTATACTTCTGACTAATTTGTTTGAAATTGCATTCTTTAAAAAACCTCAGCAGAGTCAGTCATTGCTGGGGTGGCACATACTCTGGACAGATTTTAGGAGACCCTGCTCTCTTCCCAGCTTTGTCACTACTTAGCAGTTGCATCCATGGGCAGCTCCTTCATTTGTTTCCTTAGATGTAAACAGAGAGGGCTGGATTAGGTGACCTCTCACCCGTCCCTTTAAACCCAAGGGCATATGTGCATCTGAGAACGTGAGCGTCAGCAGAGCGTATACTGCCAGAGCTCTGACCCTTTCTCCGCGTCCCCCCCACCCCCCAGTTTGGCACCTTGTGACGTCACCTGTGGACAGAGCTTGGGCGCTGACTGACTTGTACTTGTGCCTTTTTCCCTGCTATAGGTCGAGCACTACAACCACCACACAGCCACCTGGCACCCAGCAGCTGGCATGCTCAATAAGCGTTGCCGGCATGGAGCTGCCTCCCTGGGAAGCAAGATGTTTGTGTGTGGGGGCTATGACGGCTCTGGCTTCCTCAGCATCGCCGAGATGTACAACTCTGTGGCGGACCAGTGGTGCCTGATAGTTCCCATGCACACACGCCGCAGTCGCGTCTCCCTGGTGGCCAGCTGTGGGCGCCTCTACGCTGTGGGCGGGTATGATGGACAGTCCAACCTAAGCTCCGTGGAGATGTATGACCCAGAGTTGGACTGCTGGACATTTATGGCCCCCATGGCTTGTCATGAAGGAGGGGTTGGCGTGGGCTGCATCCCTCTCCTTACCATCTAAGGCAGAGTGAGGGTTGTGGTGGGGTTGGGATTTGGTACAAACAGAGACACTTCCTTCCAGGGACAGTCCCTCTCAAGGGAAGGTGGTGGACCAGAAGATGGGATGAAAGGTGAGCTCACCGGAGGTACAGTTTTCCAGGTGCTTAAGTCTTCCCTCACTGTGCTACCCTGGTGACCTTCAGGCCCAGGTCATCAAGATGCACAGCATGGGACAGAAGCCCCTCTGGGTCCTGCAGCTGGTGACACGGGACTGCTCTGCTGGTCCACGCATACGCAGGCACCATCCAAGCCCAGCTCTAATTTGGGGATTTCAGTGAGACCTTTTTCATCCTGTTCAGGAGTAAAAGAAGAAATAAAGATACTTGAAAAAAAACTGAAGGAAATTTAAACAAACACTTGAAAGAAACTGGAAAGAAAACTACTTTAAGTAGACATTTTTTGCAAGAAGAACATAAAAGACTAAAAGCAAATATGTGTTTAAATGGAAAGCCACCAAACATGAAAAAGGGCACTATCCGTTCCCACATTCGGATCCCAGGGTCCTGATGCCTCACCTAGCACTTGGGGTTCCCTCTGAGCCCCAGCGTGTTGGAATCAGTGCACTTTTGACTGGTCCTACAAGTAGCAAGGTGCTCAAGGGGTTTGTCTTCATACCCACTATCAGAGGACTTTTTTAATCATAGGCTTAGCCCGTCGGCTAAATTACTGCCGCTCTTCTAGGTGAAGAGTTCCCAGTTGGTGGCTGGAGGCTCAGCTGTCCCTATGGTTACCTCCCATTGCCACTGTGGCAGTCACTCAGATTCCCCACCCTCACTTTCATCCTTCCTTATTTGACCAGCAGGTTAACAGCAGGTCTGGCCAGATTCTCACTTGCCCATCTATCATTCTTGGATAGCTTTCCTTGTGATGCTTCTGGGGCACATTGACCATTTGTACCTCTAGATCTAACCAGGGACTTGTTCCTTCCACCAGCCATGGGCTGTTTGACCCAATAACCTCCTCTGTTGTACCAGTCCACTGCTCTCCTCCATCTACTCACCAATTCCCGGGGTCTGGCCACCCTCCCTCTGGCCCCTGGAAGACCAACCAGCAAGGTGGACTTTTACATTCAAGTAAAGCTGGCTCTCTGACGTAAAGAACTAAAGGCTAAAATGAATCTCTTGCTGCTGCAAAGTACAGATTTTATATTTCTCCCTCTGATCTTAGGAAATGACTTCTTGAAGAGACTGTGCTCCTTCCTTCTCCTTGGATGGGACCTTAATGTAGCAAAACAGGATCCCAACAGGAGGACACATTCTGCTACCAGTACACTGGGCAGTGGGGCTGTCCTTCCATGGCTACTGCCAAAATCTGCTTCTCTAAAATTCTTCAGTTAGAGACTAAAAGAGGATACAATTCCTTTAACACAGGACTCAGTCTTAGTGTCCAAGTCTCCACTTGACTGGTCTCCTGTCCGTCACTGCCTACCTGGGGTGAGCTGGAAGCCTATTCAGAAAGATGCAGTGTGTGTAGTCGCCATGTACCTGAAGGCAAGTACCTTTATTACCTGCCACTTAACAGCTGGACCTCTGCTACAAGCACTTGAAATTGATGTTTTTATATTGAAAGACAACAGTCTGATATAGTTTAGGCTGGGCTTATGGTGGCGCTCCAGCATTTCTCACTCCTAGGTTTGCCTGCAGAGGTAGACTCGGAGGTGGGGTCTGCATTTCCTATTAGAGAGAAGGAGTGTATCATCTTATGAGCCCCTTTTGTGTATGAAGTTGAAGCAGCACTGATGAACCTGGGTTGTGAAGGTGTTAAGAATCAGTTGGGCTGAGTAGCCTTCCACTGGTCCTTAGTATACTAGCCTGGATTTTGCCATTTGGATGACAGGTCTCCTCCCATGACCTGCTGCTCTTGTAGTCTCCTTAAGTCCACTCTCACCTCCTGGTATAGAAGTTACACTGCTGCGCCAGAGGTCAGTGTTTTAATCTGGGCTCTGAGCAAAAATGAGCAAATGTCAAGATTTTCATATACTTTGCACTTGGCTCCCCAAACTGATATGGGTAACTTTGCACGTGGCTAATCTGGCCTTTGGTGTTGGAGCCTTTCCAATAGCACCATGAAGAAGAGAGGCATCACCCAAGGGTATTACAAAAAGGCTGTAATAAATAGGTAGCACAGATGTGCTCAGTGGGCCTAGCCCAGCTCTGAACATAGGAATGTGGCATTTGCTATCCTTGGCATTTCCCTTCTTAGAAAATATACAGAACCTTCTGTCCTGGGTTACATCTGACATCAATGCCAGAATGGGAGCTGAAGACCGGCCTTTTAACTTGACCACAGAACTAAGACTAGATAGAAATTCTGCCCTCCCCAATTTATTATTCCCCAGAAAATCTGGTTTTATTTATAGAATGCATGTCTTTCATGTTAAGAAACCAAAGAGAAATAAAGAGTGCACTCCTCACATCTTGCCCTTTACTGATTTATTTTTTAAATGTTAGAAGTAAATAATATTTCTATTATAATTCAGTGAAAAAATGTATTGAGCAAAGTGTAAATATTCCTGTGAAAACAAGGGAAAAGCCAGACTCCATTTGCAAGTTACATATTTGCTCCTGTGACCACATCACATCTTCTCTTAGATTCCTCTTTCTCTTTTCTCGCTGCCATGAAACTCTGGATTCCCAGAGAAATGTGACTTGCCTGGAACCAAACCCCCCAGCTACTTTTTCATGCCCTGAACCAGTGGTGCTTAACTTTGGTACACATGAAGTTCACTAGAAAAATTTTAAATCACAAATTCATTTGTAGATCCCTCCCCAGAGATGCGCTTTTGAGGGCTGGGGTATTGCTCAGGCGCTAGAGTGCAGGCAACTTTCCTTGATGTTGTATGTGTTTATCATAGTGTGAGAGTTGGACTTCTGTGTTTAGTGTCCACTTTAGATACAGCCACATTTCAGATCTGCCTTGATGAGGTTACCCCCTGGTTACTGTGCTTGTGGATGTTAAGAAACTCTTTAATCACACTCTTCAAAAGTCAGCTTATAGTCAGTCCCATCCATTAGGTACTGATTATACTTTCAAGTGATAACCTTATCTTTGAAGTTTTAGAAGGGTATGTCACTCCCCGGCATGTGTTTTGCACATAAACACTACTGATTCTCAGCTGGTTTACTCCATGGTCACCACAGACTGAGCAGTGTAGCTCATTTTAACATAAATTGCCTCAGTCTGAGAAACTGACCTGACTCAACTAACTGGTAATATTGTAAAGAATTGAGACCAGATTTCCGTACTCACTGCCCATTCACCCGAGTAGAGCAGGGTGTTCGACCTTTGAAGCAGCTCCCCCATCAGCCTTCACCCTGTTGTGTGGAGGTCTGGTGCCTGGTACTGTGATGGGCTTTGGAGAAGCAGACTGCAGGGAGGGCAAGAGGAGCTATGTTGGCATTATAGAAACAGTACCTTTGTGTTGAAATAGGAAGCCAGATCATATGCAGGCTCCCCTGTGGGAGAAAGGCCATATGCCTATAAAGTAGTAACAGCCCTTTCCATGTAAGCCAACACCCCCTTGCTCAGAACCAGTGAGTCCATGGGTGAAGAAGGGACCCATGAACTTCAACTAGACTCATTTCAGTTTCTTTCTTTTTTTTTTTTTTTTGGCAGTTGTTCTTTGGACCTTCCTCTAACAGTTGGGAGCAGAGCCCACTCCTCTTCACCCCAGAGAGGAGCCCTACTGGTTTTTACTGCTGCTCACCATAACATTACATAACTGAAGAATGGTATGAGAGTCACACAGCTCTCATAGAAATTATTCTAAACTTGGGGCTTCCCTGTTGGCCTATGGGTTTATCTCATCACTATCACCGCCACAGCCTGATTCCATCCCTGGCCAGGGAGATATGCCCACATATGGAGCAGCAGACCTCTCCTGTCTCGCCTGCTCATCCCCTTAGCAGTATATTTCAGTAAGTCCATCTGTTCTTTTCTCTGGTGAGTCCTCTCACCCCCCACACCTCTGGCCTACACCCCCGTTCTACGTAAAAATAAAAATGAATGACCCTGGAATTGTTTAAAAAGAAAAATTATTCCAGAATTACTGTTACCAATCTCCTCTCTAGTGTAAACATGTTTCTTTTCTCTTTATTGGAGCTTAGTTCCATATTTAATTCTCTTTCTAGATTTGTAGTTCTGGATAAAACCTAAACTCTATGTCATGGCATAGAAAACTACTATAATCTGGCACTTCCTCCCACTTTGCCTCTCTACTACAGTGCTTCAGGGTCTCAGTTTAGATGTTACTCAGGCAGGAAAGCATCTCTGGTCAGCCTGGTGCCCCTCTTCTGTGCTTATTCGTGACTTTACCCTACCAAGGCAATGGGAGTGTTTGCTTGTCTTACTATGGATAGTAAGCGACGGCAGTCTCTGTAACTGTGTACCCAACATGGGGTACAGAGAAGAGACAATGTTTCTTGGAGAACTTGAGGGTAATCAGGTATCATCAGACTTAAGTTCGCCTAATCACACTTCCTTGTCATCATTTCAGGTCACTGACTTTTTAATAGTTTTATTAAGGTGTAATTTATATCCACTGTCATTCACCTATTTTAAGTATGCAAATCAATTATTTTTAATAAATGTACAGAGTTTGTGCACCCATTACCACTATCCCATTTGGGATTGTTTTCATCACTTCAAAAACTTCCCTCCTTGGGGCCTCCTTGGTGGTGCAGGCGGTTGAGCACAGTGCTGTGAAGCTGTCTGCAGGCTCTGCAGTGCGAGTTCAATCTGACTGGCCTCAGAGATACCCACATGGTGAGGCAGACCTCTCCTGTCTCACCCGCTGCTCCCCTCAGCAGTGTATTTCAGTCAGTTTGCCTGTTCTGTTTCCTGCTCTGTCTCTGGTGAATCCTCTCACCCTCCCACACCTCTGGCCTGTGGGAATCTCCCTGGCTGGCCGGGAATCGAGCCTGCTCTGCAGGGGCTGTGGACAGTTTCACACTCCCTGGCTGTGCTCAACCCACTGTACCACCAGGGAGGCCCCTATCCCATTGATGAATATTTAGATCATTTCCAGTTTGGAGCTATTATGTGCAAGTGCTGTGGACATACATTCCTTCTGGGTAGATTCCTAGGAGAGTGGAATTTCATTTGTAAATTTATGTTTAACTTCTGAAGAAACTGACATGCTTTTCCAAAGTAGCAGTGTCATTTTATATTCCCACCAGCCATGTATGAGGGTTCAGGTTTCTCCATATCCTTGCCAGTTCTTGGAATTGTCTCTTTTTGATTATAGCCATCGATTATACTGAGTGTTAGTTTGCATTTCTCTATTCATATACTTTTTAACCATTCATATATCTTTAGGGAAAATATATTCAAATTTTGCCCATTTATGAATTGGACCACGTCTTTTGAGTTTGTAGGAATCCTTTATGTATGTCAGGATACAAATTCTTTATCATATATATAATTTGCAAATATTTTCTCCCAGATGTGTCTTGTCTTTTCATTTTATTAATGGTTTTGAATTGTAGAGGCTTTAATTCTGATGAAGTTAAATTTATCAATTGCTTTTATACATCATGCTTTTGATGTCATAAGAACTTTTTGCCCAACCCAAGTTTATTAAGAAATTCTTCTAGAAGTTTTATAATTTTAGCTCTTACGTAGTTGTATGATCCATTTTGCTTCTTTTTTTTTTAAATTTACCTTTGTGCACATGGATATCTATTTGTCCCAGCACATTTGCTGTAAAGATGATCTCTTCCTTTTTTTTTTTTTTTTTTTTAAGATTTATTTATCTATGCACACAAGAGCTGGGGTACAGGCCAGAGGTGTGGGGAGTGAGAGGATTCACCAGAGACCAGTGGGGAACAGAACAGGCAGATTGACGGCAGTGAAATGCTGAGGGGAGCAGCAGGCAAGTCAGGAGAGGTCTGCTGCACCATGTGGGTTGCTCCCTGGCCAGCCAGGGGATCGAACTCGTGATGCAGTGGCAGCAGACAGCTCATAGGTTGTGTCTTAACACCTTGCGCCACCAGGGAAGCCCGATCTCTTCCTTTTTTAAATTGCTTTGGAACCTTTGTTGAAATCAATGGACCAAAATATAAGGGTTTAGGGCCTCCTCGGTGGTGCAGCAGTTGAGCACTGGGTTGCGAAGGTGCCTGCAGCCTCTGCTGCGCCAGTTCGATCCCCGGCTGCTCCCCGGCCACTAGAGGAGGATCCCGCATGGCGCGCAGACCTCTCCTGCCGCCCGCTGCTCCCCTCAGCAGTGTACTTCGGTCCTTCTGCCTGCTCTGCTCCCGGCTCTGGCTCTGGTGAATTCTCTCACTCTCCTGCGCTTCTGACTGTACCCAGTGCTTGTATAAATAAATAAATAAATCTTTTAAAAATATATATATATATAAGGGTTTATTTCTAGTTTCTGAATTCTGTCTCATTACTTTATATGCCTGCCTGTGAGCCAGCACCATACTGATAATATGGTGTTGATTACTCCATCTTTTAAGTAAGTCTTACAGTTGGATAATGTAAGTCCCCTGACTTTTTTTTTTCCACAATTATTTTAGGTACTTTGCATTCCCATTGAACTTTTATGATCAGCTTGGTAATTCCTATAGAAAAGACTTCTGGATATTAATAGATATTTAATAGATATTATGTGGAATTCACAGATCAATTTGGGGAGAATTGCCATCCTGGCACTCTAAGGTCTTCCAATCCATGGATGTAGAATGTTTGTTGCTTGTTTTAGATATTCCTTGATTTCTCTGAGTGACATTTTGTCATGTTCTGCACACAAGCCTGCACTCTTTTGTTAAAATGTTCTTTAATTTTTGTTATCATGGATGGAATTGCTTGATTTTATTTTCAGATTTTTGTGGTGCTAGTATAGAAATACCATTGCTTTTTGTTTTTTGATCTTGTGTCCTGTGACCTTGCTTAAACTCATCTATTCATTTTTATCTTTTCTAAAAGTGTGCATGTGTGTATGTGGTATTTCTAGGGATTTTCTACATATGTGATCATATCATCTGTGACTAAGGACTTTCCTTTTTCTTTCCAATCTGGATGCCTTTCATTTGTTCTTACCCCACTAGCAGAGATTACGATTACCAGAGTAAAGCCCAGGCTGTGCCCTCACAAGCCCCTTACTTTCCCTCCCACCCTAAACTGGGTGTGCTCTCTTCTCCTTAGCTCAAAGACCATCTCTGATCTCCCCTTTTGTGCTGCCCATCGCCACCTCTTTCTAACTTCCTCATGTAAAAGACTTCATTCTATACAATCCACCTAGCCGACACTGCCCTTTCCCATAGAAGAGGAAGGTGTCTGAAGTCTTATCTCTGGATCTGTACAAATTACATTCACTTGGGTATGTCCCAGTATGACCATATTTGAAACAGGACCTCAAACCTGATTATCCCCAGCTTTCCCCCATTCTCCTAGTACATGTTTCATTCTTCCCATTGCTCACTCAAAGAACTCAGGGTTTAGGAGGGAAGGAGAGGGAAGCGAGGTGTTCATTTCTCTTTTTCTCCATCAACCAAACCTTAACCTAGTTCTGTTGACTCTGCTTCAATTCTGTTCTCTCCTCTGCCTCCAAGTAGTCCAAATCATCAGCATATCCCTTAGAACCTGGATCACTACAGTAGCCTCCCAGCTTCCACCCTGCGCCCTCTGTAGTCCATAAATAGCAGAGCAGCCAGAGTGAAATTGTGAAACTTTAAGTCAAATTGTGTCCCTCATTATTTTTTTTAAAGATTTATTTATTTATGCATACAAGAACTGGGGTACAGGCCAGAGATGCAGGGGGTGAGAGGATTGACCAGAGACAGAGCGGGGAACAGAACAGGCAGAGTCACTGAAATACACTGCTGAGGGGAGCAGCGGGCGAGTCGAGAGGTCTGCTGCACCATGTGGGTAGCTCCCTGGCCGGGGATCGAACTCATGCTGCAGTGGCTGCGGATAGCTTCATAGGCTGCGTCCTCACCCCTTGCGCCACCAGGGAGGCCCTGTGTTGCTCATTATTGAGAGACCTTGAATTGGTCTTCTTCCCTCTCAGCCTTATTGCCCATCTGTAAGATGGGAGAGCTCTTCTGGCTCTTCGTCCAGACTGTCAGGGACATCTGACAAATGTTCTGTAAAAACAAAGGCGAGGGGCCTCCCTGGTGGCGCAAGGAGTTAAGCACCGCACTACGAAGCAATCCACAGTCTCTGCAACACAAGTTCCATCCCTGGCCGGGGAGCTACCCACATGGCACAGCAGACCTCTCCTGACTCACCCGCTCCTCCCCTCAGCAGTGTATTTCAGTCATTCTGCCCGTTTTGTTCCCCACTCTGTCTCTGGTGAATCCTTTCAGCCCCCACCACCACACCTCTGCCCTGTACCCTAGTTCTTGTATGCATAAATAAATCTTTTTTTAAAAAAAAAAGGTGGTGTATGGGGACCTCCCTGGTGGCACAAGGAGTTAAGTTTCTGCACTATGAAGCTATCAGAAACCACTGCAGCAAGAGTTCTATCCCAGGCCAGGGAGCTAACCCACATGGGGCAGGAGACCTCTCCTGTCACTCCTGCTGTTCCCCTTAGTAGTGTATTTCAGTGAATCCTCCTGTTCTGCTGCCCACTATGTTTCTAGTGAATCCTCTCACCCTTCCCCCACACCTTTGGCCTCCAGTTCTTGTATGCATAAATAAATAAAACATCTTTAAAAAAAAATAAAGGTGGTGTAATGTTTCAGGGAGTTACAATTCTCTCCCTTTTATTGAGTCATTCCTCAGCTGGTTTCCTTTTTGGTTTCATGCTTTGGTTTTCTTGAAAGATGTTACTTGTTTTATTTTTTACACATGAGTCTTTAATCTACCTGGGATTGTTAAGAGGTGATATACATTTTACTCCTGGTAGCAAACCTCCTTCCCCAACTGAGTGACTACCATTTTAGTCATATATTCCCTTCTCGTATATATATAGCGACCTGATTCCAGGTTCTCCCTTCTTCCCTGGGCTCGTCTTTGTCCCCCTTCCTGGACTGTAGTCACTTTGTCCCAATTCATTGTTCTTTTTCACAGTTTTCTTGGCTATTACTAGAAATATATTCACATGTGTGACTGCGTTACCCAGGATTTAGGTGCCATGGAACTAGAATGTTGACTGTAAATAAGTCAGCCTATTTCCTTACTTTCCTCACTTGAGTCCCAAAAAGTTGTGGATCATACATGCAGCTCGCAAGGTAGTTCTGCGAACAGAGAATGTATGGGAAGTGCCATTCATAAATGATGGCTATGAGTAACATTAATGCAGAGGCGCCCTTGGCTTTTCTCTGACTATTACTAAAAAGATCATTTCTCCAAGGGGCTATACTACATAGCCCTTGAATGAGAATTTCACTGAAATATTGCTGTAGCAAAGAAGGAACACAGTAGAGAAAAGAAAGGGGCCTTTAGGGGCCTCCCTGGTGGCACAGGCAGTTGAGCACAGCACTGTGAAGCTGTCCGCAGCCTCTGCAGTGCTGGTTCGATCCCCGCCGGCCTCGGAGCAACCCACATGGCGTGCAGGCCTCTCCTGTCTCTCCCGCTGCTCCCCTCAGCAGTGTATTTCAGTCAATCTGCCTGTTCTGTTCCCCGCTCTGTCTCTGGTGAATCCTCTCACCCTCCCGTGCCTCTGGCCTGTACCCCGGTTCTTGTATAAATAAAATAAATCTTTAAAAAAAAAAAAAAAGAAAGAAAGGGACCTTCATCCATGCAACCAGTATTTACTGAGCACCTGTTATGTGCCAGGCACATGTTCTCAGGGCTGGGGATTCATCAGTGACCAAAACAGGCTTACTAGTGGACCAGATGCAGTTTGTGAGAGAGGACTAGGAGTCAAGGATGACTCTCAGGTGTTGGGGTGGTTGAAGTTGCCTTCAGGGAAACTGAGGCTGGCTGTAAAATAGCAGGTTTGGAAGAAAGAACTAAGTGCTTGATACCCTTTGGACTTCCATAAGCAGATGTCCAGGAGGAAGTCAAATGCACATCTAGGGTGCAGGTCTAGTTAGAGCTTTGTGATAAAGGAGGAGGCATAAAGGAACTAAAGGCTGATAAGGAGATTGAGGCAGATTACTCTGCCTTCCTTAACATTCAGTGTGGCCCTTGGATGGCCTCCTTCTGTCATCCCCTATTTCTCCCCATCATCTGTGCCCTGACATCAAGAAAATCGAGCTCTCATGATGCCCAGTGGAATGCCCCTAGAACTAACTCATTGGTGTAGTCACCCGAGTCTAGCCGATACAACCTCTAACACTGTAATCACTCATTCATTCTCTTAGTCATTTATTTCAGAAAGCTTTTATTGAACCTCTTTTCTGTGGTTCGCACCAGGACCAGTCCTCGTGGACTGACCTATTTAGAGGTGCCTGGATATGTGAAGGGAAGTTTAGTTGTCACAGTGACTGGGCAGGGAGCTGCAGTGCTCAGGGTCCTATGCAAAAGGAATTGCCCTCTCAGGATTCCCTGGACCACCTTGTTGAGAAACTCATTCCACAGCCCCCTGCAGCTGGCTCAGGGGCACCAGCTGTGAGTAGACGGTGTTATCTGGCTGGGCACAGCAGGTAATACCAGCATGATTTGAGGTTCATGAAGGTACAGATGAGGAAAGGATCTCTCTCTAGGGTAGAGCAGGGAAGCTTCCTGGAGGACATGACTTTGGAGTTGTGCTTTGAGAGATGAGTAGGTTTGACAGACACAGGATAGGACAGGAATTAATTCCAGGCAAAGGAAGCATATGTGCAAATACAGAAGCATGTGGATGATTCAGACAGCAGTAAAGAAGGTGCTGAGGGCATCAGGTCGGAAGGGGAGCTTGTGGTGGAGATGCAGTACCATCCCTTCTTTCTCCAGCTCTACATATTCCTCAGGATGTTGGCGATGATGTTGTACTTGGCTCTCTCATACATGTCCTCGGCCACTGATGAGGGCTTGGGGCTCTCAGCCCCCAGAGACTGTCCCGCAGCAGGGTCAGCAAAAGGCCTCATGGAGGGCACCTGCAGAAGTGACACTGAATAGTCACTCTCATGCCCAAGATTGATCCCCTTTTCTGTCCTGCCTGGGCCTCTCTCCAGGCCGGTGAGGAGAGTGAGGCACGGACAAGTAGGTTGGTGATGAGCTGAGAGGTGATCCTCAATCAGCCCCTTCCCCTTGAATTCCAGAGACCTGGGCAGGTCTGGATTGTGGGAATTACAGGCTTTCCCACTCACTGCAAGGAGGCTCCATATCTGGCTTCAGTTTTCCCAAATGTAGAATGGGCACCCCTGCACCCCGCCACGACCCTCCCCCTCCCCCCAGCAGTTGGGATTCGCGGAAGCTCAGATCACCAGCAGAACTCTTAAGAACATAAGCGCCCCCCACCCCAGCCCCAGTCGTTCCCTCTCCTCTCCTCCTCCCAAATGGCTAGCTGTCATGAAGACCTCTCCTCATACCCTATAAGCCTCTGCCTTCCCAACAATTTGCATTAAGAAGGGTTTAATCGGGCCTCCCTGGTGGCGCAGGCGGTTGAGCACCGCACTGTGAAGCTGTCCGCAGCCTCTGTAGCGCTGGTTTGATCCCAGCCAGCCAGCGAGAATCCCACATGGCGCGCGGACCTCTCCCTTCTCTCCCGCTGCTCCCCTCAGCAGTGTATTTTGTCAGTCTGCCTGTTCTGCCCCCCACTCTGTCTCTGGTGAATCCTCTCATCCTCCCGTGCCTCTGGCCTGTACCCCGGTTTTGCATAAATAAAATAAAATCTTAAAAAAAAAAGAAGGGTTTAATCAACCCCATTTTCCATATGAATAAACTGAGGCCTCACCATGGGAATGTAGGGCCCAGGCAGAAGCACCTCAGTTGTGGGGTAGTAAACTGGTGGAGAGCAGCCCGCGCAGGGAGCCGAGGGGAGAGAGGTGGAGGGAGAGGCGGGCAGGCCGGGGACCAGGAGAAGGGGGCGGCGCGCCTCACCTCTGGCTCGCGGGTGGGCTCGCTGGTGGGGTCGCTGTCTCTGACCGGAACACAGTCGAGCTCCGAGATGCGGCGACGTCGCTTCAAGAAGGTGCCTGTGCAGATTCGCTCCTCCTGCCGGGGAGGGAGCACGGGCCTGAAAGCGTTCCTGCCGCCCTCCCCAGGACACAGCACCGCCCTAGCGCCCAGCTCGGTGGCTTCCCTGAGGCCTGAGCCCGCAGCAGCCCTAAGAGGACGCGCCCACGACCCCGCCTTCCTGCCCACCAAGGCATAGCCACTAACCCTCCTCAAACCAGAGATGCAAATTGAGGGTTCCCCAGAGCAATAGCTGGAAAGGACATTGAGCGGACTGCATGAGCACCCATGAAGAGAAAGGATACTTGTGTAAAATATTAAATGGGAAAAGGAACATTCATCAGAGGAAGTCATATTAATTTTTTTACAGATTTATTTATGCATACAAAGGCTGGGGTGCAGGCCAGAGATGTGAGGGTTGAGAGGATTCCCCAGAGACAGAGCGGGGAGCAGAACAGGCAGACTGACAGAAGACACTGCTGAGGGGAGCATTAAGGGAGGCAGGAGAAGTCTGCTGTGCCATGTGGGTTGCTCCCTGGCAGGAGATCCTTATATTTTAAACAAATATGGGGCCTCCCTGGTGGTGCAAGGGGTTAAGTGTCAGCACTATGAAGCTATCCACAGCCACTGCAGGAGTTCTATCCCCAGCCAGGGAGGGACCCACATGGCACAGCAGACCCCTCCTGACACACCTGCTGCTCCCCTCAGCAATGTATTTCAGTTAATCTGCCTGTTCTGCTTCCCACTCTGTCTCTGGTGAACCCTCTCACCCCCTACACCTCTGGCCTGTACCCCAGCTCCTGTATGCATAAATAAAATAAATCTTTAAAAAATGATATTTTCCTAGGTTTATAAAAGCAATTATTTTCATTTTTTAGGTTTTTTAATATATATATTTTTTTAAGATTTACTTATTTATGCGTACAAGAACCGGGGCACAGGCCAGATGTGCTGGAGAGTGAGAGGATTCACCAGAGACAGAGCAGGGAACAGAACAGGCAGGTGGACGAAATACACTGCTGAGGGGAGCAGTGGGGGAGACAGGAGAGGTCTGTGGTGCCAAATGGGAATATCCCTGGCTGGCCAGGTCAGAGGCCATGGACAGCTTCACAGTGCTGCACTCAACCACCTACACCACCAGGGGAGGCCCAAAGCAATTATTTTTACACGGATTATGGTCCTGCTTTGTGCTGTCTCTTTTTATATTTAGTAATATTTTAGCATGTATTGCTTTTACAGTAAGGATTTATAATAGTTTAAACTAGGAAAGAACAATGAGGAAAAAAGATTTTTTAGGGGGCTCCTTGGTGGCGCAGGGGTTAAAGACACAGCCCTATCAAGCTATCGCCAGCAACTGTAGCTTGAGTTTGATCCCCAGCCAGGGAGGTGACCCACATATGACGCAACAGACCTCTCCTGTCTCGCCCACTGCTCTCCTCAGCAGTGTATCTCCATAGATCTGCCTGATCTGCTCCCCACTCTGTCTCTAGTGAATCCTCTCTCACACACACTCACACACACACTCACACACACACACACACACACACACACAACTCTGGCCTACACCTTGTTCTTGTATGCATAAATAAATAAAAATAAATTTTTACTAAATAAAAGGTTTCCAAAGTCAAACCTCACATCACCAGGTGGGGTGGGTGCAGGCAAACACACATCGCCCCCTGGGGTAGGGGGAGAGGAGAGGGCCTCCTGCTAACTGGGGCTGGGAGAAGAGGAATGGGAGACTCACCCCGCCCTCCTTGAAGGCACATTGCCTGGGCCGTCTCAGTCTCAGCCGGTTTACAATACACACAGTCTCTTTAATCCTGAAGTTGAGCGGTATGGGAGTCGTGGTGGAGTTCTAAAGAGACAAGAGAAAATCCTGATCATTTCCCTTTTACAGATGAGGGAACAAAAGCAAAAAGAAATTAGTTACAAGTTAGAAGGGGCTCAGCCCAGGTTTGTTCTTTTCACCCCCAAAACAGTGAACTCAGTAGAGATTTTAGTTTTGGGGAGGTTTGGGAAGCCAGTGGAAGGATACCATTCAGTAGCTATATGACCTTGAGGCATCACTTCCTGTCTTTGTCCCTGAATTTCCTCTTCCATGATACAGGAACAATAAAATCTGCCTTGAATGCTCAGCTGCCTGGAGAGAGGAATGGAGCAGGGAGGGGACACTGAAGGCACCTTCAGTTCCTGTCTCTCCTTTGAAACAGCTCTGTGTTTCCCTTCAATCCCCGAACCTGCTTGCAGGCTGGATTCCCAGACCCCACATTTCATCCTTAGGCAGAGCCCTGAATTTATCAGTCAGCCAGCTGTCAGGCCCAAGATTATAATCTGTGTTTTATCTTACAATGGAAAAACATTGTAATGATAACAACAGCTAATATTAGCCAAGCATTTCATACCTATGCCTGGCATTCTCTCTTGCCTGCCCTCACAGGTTGCTAAAAGGCAGGTGCTACCTGCTTCCCCAGCCTGGGCCCTCAAACACTCACTGAACTAGGAGGTGGAGTGGCTTCCAGCAGGCGGAAGAGGGACTGTCCTCGTCGCCCTTGATTGAAGCGCCTTAAGGCCAGGGTGACAATCTGGTCATAGCTCAGCTGACGACGACGCTGGGCCACACAGGCCACCGCTGCTAAACCTACTACCAGCACTAGTACCCGCCAAGCCCCTGCCATTGTTCCTTCACTGATCCACTGCCACTTACAGCCCTTTTACGGGCTTTATATTGCCAATAGCCACATTACCCAAGGGCTGTTGGCAATATGTAAAGCCTGTGCCTTCCTGAGGGGGGCCTCTCCTTTCCCTTGCTAGACACCCAGTATTGACCAGTGTTCCGAAATATCATTAGCTAAGAGGCAAGAAAGCTTAGGCAATAGGCCAAGGCCTAATAATGAGGCCAGAGTCCTGGGAGACCTGTGTAAGGTTAGGCAAGTCCCTTCACTATGGGCCCCAATGTCCCCTACTGTGCCATGAGAAGGCTGCCTCTACTCTGACAATCTAGCATGCTGTCATTTCTGCCAGGCTGTTCTGGTTTGATCCTGAAACAACTGGCCAGAATTCAGACTCTGTGTAGGATAGTTCCTCAGCCACATGTACAAAGAGATGGTCAAAACTGAGTGCTTAGGTTGACACCCACAAAATTACCTATATTTGACAAAATTGGCTGTCAATCCTTAAACGTCCAGATGCTTGACTTACTTTGAAAAAAGCCCTAATGTCTTTCCAACCAGGGCTCACAGTGCCTCATGACTGATGGTGGCAAACCATCTAGGGAGAGCCTCACTCTCCACCTCCCTGGCTGCTCCCTGAAGGCAAAGATGGGAGTCTGTCCCTGACAGGGTCAAGGTGAAGCTTCCTGGTTGCTGGAACAGGCAGCCCCAGCAGCTCAGAAGGGGACCTCTGAGTTGCTCCCAGGGCCTCGCCTTCCTCCCAGGACTCCCCTTTTTAAAAACATTTTTTCATTAATTTACATATCTGTATAACTTTGGGGTTAGCTACATTTTTGTATCCTATGTTTCACTCACCCTCCACCAAACCTGTGCCAGTGCACTATTCCTTTCTCCCTCCTCCCCCTCCCTCACATTCCCTCTGGTAACCTATTTTTCCCAGAGTCTAAGAATTGTTGTTGCCATGCTTTGCCAGTGTATGTTTTTGGGTTATTTATATTCTGTAGAGAAGTGAAACTCTCTGGTATCTGTCTCTCATGTTCTGACATTTCACTTAACAAATTACCTCAATTCATTTTGTCCCAAAAGGCACTATTTCATCTGTTTTAACTAGCTGAGCAGGTCCTCCCTGGTGGCACAAGGGGTTAAGCACAGCACTGTGAAGCTGTCCGCAGCCTCTGCAGCACAAGTTCAATCCCCAGCTGGCCTGGGAGCAACACACATGGCACAGCAGACCTCTCCTGACTCCCCCGCTGCTCCCCTCAGCAGTGTATTTCAGTAGAACTGCCTGTTCTCTTCCCCACTGTCTCTGGTGAATCCTTTCACCCCAGTACCTTTGGCCTGTACCCCAGTTCTTGTATGCATAAATAAATCTTAAAAAAAAAAAATCTTAAAAAAAATAGGTTGTTCCCATTAAAGTCCATCAGTGGAGAAACCAAGGCAGAGAGCAGCCCATGTTCCTTCCTCCAAAAGTTGAGGTAGTGCTGAGAAGACCAGAGCCAGAAGTGGGGAGGAGGGCAGAGCAAGAACAATCTGCCAAGACTTACAGGTCATCAAAGACCAAGTCTCATCTTAAAATACTTGTAGGCAGGATGCACAATGGTGAAAAATTAGAAACAAACTAAATTTGCTGCAGGGCCGCATTGTTAGTACCTTTGTGGCATGTCCACCTGTTAAATACTGCTACCACTGATTGGTGGTTGTGTTCATCATAGGTTTCTTTCTTTTTTTTTTTAAAGATTTATTTATTTAGGAAAAAAGATTTATTTATTTATGCATACAAGAACGGGGTATAGGCCAGAGGTGTGGGAGGTGAGAGGATTCACTAGAGAGAGTGGGGAGCAGAACAGGCAGACTGACTGAAATACACTGCTGAGGGGAGCAGCGGGCAAGATAGGAGAGGTCTGCTGTGCCATGTGGTGGCTCCCTGGCCAGTCGGGGATCAAACTTGTGCTGCAGAGGCTGCAGACAGCTTCACAATGCTGTGCTTAACCCCTTGCGCCACCAGGGAGGCCCCTCATCATAGGTTCTTAGCTAAAGAATGAGGATTCTACTGTGGCTGGTCTGGTAGGAGTTGGTCTTGTGTCCATCGCAGGGAGCATGGATAAGGAAACTGCATAAATTTTATGCAGGAGTTAAGCCATGGTCCTCAACTGGGACAATTTCCCCCTTGCTCCTCAGGAAAATTATCAATGTTTAAAGACATTTTTGACACAATTTGGAGAGTGGGTACAACAGGCACCTAATAGCTAGAGGTCAAGATGCTGCTAAACTTTCTACAATGCACAAGCAGCTGCTATGAAGAATGGTCCAACCCTAAATGTCGTAGTGCTAAGACTGAGAAATTCTGAAATAGAGCAACAGACCAGATGAAATAGAGCAACTGGATGGATCAATCTCAAAGGCAACACATGGTGTTTGGTAACAAAGGGAAGAGACAGAATGAGATATGTAACTTCATGCTGTTTTTATAGTTTAGAATACATCTCTGAAGCTGGTACACATTTTATATAACACCCATCAAAAGGCAGGTAAGCATGATTGATGGTTGAGGGGGTAGGAAACAGGATGGGGGAGAAGTACAAAGGGGGCTTGCACAAGCCAAGGAAGATAATGGTGCCAATCCAACCCCAGTGTAAGGTGTAGTTCTTTATATGGAAAATGGTGCATCTATCAGCTTCCTAACATTATCACAAGCAAGGTGCCTAAGAGAATGGTCACTAAAATGTTCATAATGATTATCTCTGTGTTTTTCTCTGTATGGAATTGGCAAAGGATATTTACTTTCTTCTTTCAACTTTTTTCTCTTTCCATTTCTTTATTTTTACATATTTTATTATTTGAAATTATTTCCACTTTTTATTATTTGAAATTATTTTTACAATAAAGCTTAAGTTTGAGTTTTACAAAAACAATATAGGGCCTCCCTCGTGGTGCAGGGGTTAAAGTCTAAGCACTGACAAGCTATCCCCAGCCACTGTGAGTTCGAGTCTCCTGTCTTGTCCGCTGCTCCCTTCAGCAGTGTACTTCAAATAGATCTGCCTGTTCTGCTCCCCACTCTTCCTCTTGTGAATTCTCTTACCCCCCTGCATCTCTGGCTTCCACCCCAGTTTTTGTGTACATAAATAAAAAAATACGTAAGTATTTTTAAATACCCACATGAAGTTTGCATTGTATTCCATGACACATCTTTAATTGTTTTAAGTGCAAGGAAACTCTTTATTGAGATAAAATTCAGATATCATAAATTTACCCTTTTCAGGTGTACAACTCAGAACATCTTTATCACCACCACCAAATAAACTTTGTGTTCATCAGCAGTCACATCCCATCTTTTTTTTTTTTTAAGATTTATTTTATTTCTACAAGAACCAGGGTACAGGCCAGATGCGCGGGAGGGTGAGCGGATTCATCAGAGACAGAGCGGGGAACAGAACAGGCAGACTGATAAAATACACTGCTGAGGGGAGCAGCGGGCGAGACAGATGTCTGCTTGCCACATGGGTTAGCTCCCTGGCCGGTAGGGATCGAACTTGTGCCACAGTGGCTGCCCAAAGCTTCATAGTGCCCAGACTTAACCCCTTGCACCACCAGGGAGGCCCCATTAAAATGGCGGGCACCTGGAGTAGGGTATTGTAGGTATTGTGGGTATTTTGGGCATGTGTAAGTGGGTACACCTGGGCTAAGACTGGGCTTCTAAGGGCAGCGTAACAGGGATGCCAGCGGAGCAAAAAGAATGAAAGAGAGACCAGAAGGGAAACAAGTGAGAGAGCAGCGCCAGCAGAGAAGCAGAGGCCACAGGAGAATGCCCGAGAGCCCAGGAAAAGTGAAGGTTCTCCCAGAGGGATGGGAGGGCTGCTGGCTCCCTGACTTCTCCCCCCACATCCCGCTGCCCACCGCCCTGGCTGCCTGCTGTTTACCTGGTATAAACTCAATAAAAGCCTGCAAAAGCCACCAAGGGCTCCAGGACTCCTTTACCCATCTGCTCAGGTCATAGAGATCCTTCCCTGTGTTCTTCCTTGTACTACAGACCCTGAAGCTGAGAGGGTTAAAGACACAGCTCTATCAAGCTATTGCCAGCCACTGCAGGACTTCAATCCCTCTCAGCATTTCTCTGGCATTCTCCTCTCAAGTTTTAAATTTCCACTGGGGAAAGGGAACCACCAGTGAAATTAAGGCTTAAAATTCTGTAGAATAATTATCCAGGGGCTTTGCAGACCCTCATCACAGGACTCCTCACCACTTTGAGGAGCTCAGATTGTCCCCAGCATTTGTAACAGGGTGTCCCCCAGGAAAAGGGCAAGTTTCAGGTTTCCTGCCCCATCAAAAGGAGGGTGGAGCTGACCAGGAAAAAGAAGCTGGAGAAGAGACTAGGGAAGGAAGGAAACAGGATGCAGAGCCAGAAGGAGACCTGAAGGAGGCACATGGAGCAGAGAGACATGTGAAGAAACTGCGCTTGCTTTTTGTTCCTGGACTGCCTGAAACAGATGTGGGTGAGAGACCCGTGGGGAAGTGACAATGGCACCTTTTATTTTGATTTTGATTTTGCTCTTTTCCTTCCAGACTTGTCTGGCTGTTTCTAATCCTTTTCTGTGGGTCCCTGCTGAAAGGTGCTTTAGACTTGTGGCAGGCTTTTGGGCCTTGCTCAGGGCCAATCCCTTTTTGGTGGACATTTACCCATGAGGGGACAGGTAACTTTGGGTGCTTGATTTAGAAACTATATTCTTTGTCTTTTCTGTAGTGTTTACTAATTGTATTAAAGTTCTTTCCCATTAAAGTCTCATATGTTTTGTGTTGATGGGGTGGATGGCAGAACTTATTTAGAGCAGGCAGGTTTGGGGTTTCTGGGGTGCCCCTCTCCCTGCCTGTAACACATTGACAATGAGGAAAATGAGATTTTTAAAGCTTAGGAAACTGCTCTAGGTTACACAGCTGTATCCAATGTAGAATGATAGTGTAGGGTAAATGAGTTAAAAATAGGGCTTTTTTCCGACCTCCCACCATGAGCCTCTCTGGCTAGCACCTGTGGTCTTGCACGCCTACGATTATGAACACCTGTGCCCAGAGATCACGGATGTGCACACCTTTGTCCAGGGGCGAGGGCTAAAAGGGCGCGTCACTCTGAGAGGAGAGGAGAGTGCCAGAGAAACGCTGAGAGGGATTGAACTCGTGCTGCAGTGGCTGGCGATAGCTTGATAGGGCTGTGTCTTTAACCCTGTCTCAGCTTCAGGGTCTGTAGTGCAAGGAATAACACAGGGAAGGATCTCTATGACCCGAGCAGAGGAGCAGACGGGTAAAGGAGGAGTCTTGGAGCCCTTGGTGGCTTTTGCAGGCTTTTATTGAGTTTATACCAGGTACACAGCAGGCGGCCGTGGCTGGGGGGGATGCTTGGGGGGGAAGGGGGGAGCCGGCAGCCCTCCCAGCCCCAGGCGAATCTTCACTCTTCCTGAGCTCTCGGGCGGTCTCCTGTGGCCTCTGCTTCTCTGCTGGCGCTGCTCTCCAACTTGTTCCCCATCTGGTCTCTCTTTCATTCTTTTTGCTCCGCTGGCATCCCTGTTACGCCGCCCTTAGAAGCCCAGTCTTAGCCCAGGTGTACCCACTTACACATGCCCAAAATACCTATAATACCCATAATACCTATAATACTCTACTCCAGGTGCCCGCCATCAGGCATGCATTCAATCTGATGGCGGGAGGCCAGAAAAGCCTGACACTTTTTTTTTTTTTTAAAGATTTATTTATTTATACAAGCACTGGGTACAGTCAGAGTTGGGAGCAGAACAGGCAGACTGACGAAATACACTGCTGAGGGGAGCAGCGGGCAGCAGGAGAGGTCTGCGCGCCATGTGGGACCCTCGCAGGTGGCCGGGGATCGAACCAGCGCTGCAGAGGCTGCGGGCAGCCTCGCAGCCCAGCGCTCAACCACTGAGCCACCAGGGGAGGCCCAAGCCTGATACTTTTTAACTTACCCTATACTGGGTCCAGGCACAGAGCTGGAAATTGAAGGTGCTGAGATTCCATCACAAGGAAGGGTCATCCACCATGCTGCTCTGCTTCAGGTTGGGAGGCTGTGGGTCTGAAACCCATCAGCTGGAAGCTGAGCTGCTGAGGGTAAGGGCAGGATTCCTAGTGTCCCGACAAGAGGTTTCTCCAAGACCCACCGAGCATGTGACTTAACCCCGGGGTATGAGGTTGGGGCAGCGGTTCGGTGTGGCTCTGAAGGGCAATTGGAAAGTGCAAGGTGCAGGAACTGAGCCCACAGATCCCATTCAGGTGAAGGTTCTACTCCACAATTACTTACTTTCCATCCACTCAGCTCAGAGCTAGTGCCACGGGCAGCTGAGATCTGTGGCTCCTGAATGTCCCTACAGCTTCTGTGACTCCTTGGGAAGATGGTTGAAGCAAAAAACTTTCACAAAGGTAAGAGAATTGTGAAAAAGCCCAGTGGGTCATTGGGCAAGCCCCCTTTTTGTAATGGAACTGCACAGGGAGGGGACACAGATTTCAGGAAATCTTGTCTCTTGCCCAAGTAGGTTGTACAAGTCGAGTAGGGTGGAGAAGGTGACTGTGACCACATTGGTCCCATGAAGACATATACTTGATATTTCAGAACCAGCAGTGTGGACACAAGTTATCCTACTACCCACAAAAACGAAAACCTCAACTAGAAAGGCCCAGGTATCTGAGAGTCTCAAGTTGATCCCAGGGGGTGCTGCACCGCCTCCAGGCTCTCCCACTGTACAATGGCTAACTGCCTCACACCAGGCAATCCAAGAGAGTGTATCTGGCCAATCCTAAAAGCATCATCTACTCCATGGGCCCTCCCTCTCAATGGCCTGGAAAAGGGGGGGGGGTGGGCAGAACGGAGGGTTGTCCTAGGTACAGAAGGGATATATTCTCTGTTGCTTTCTTTATATTCACAGATACTGGTACAGGAGGGCTCCTCATCTGTTAAATCTGGTCCTGAGCAAAACAAAAAACAGGACGCAATTTCAAACTTACAGGGTTTTTGTGCAGCCAAGGGCACCAGGAAATACCGGTAGTGTTGTTGCAACATTCTGGCTTTTGGCGCCACCTGCTGGCTGGGTGACCTCGCGCCCAAGGGAGGTGTTATCAGTGGGTAGGTGAGAACAACCTCTGGTTTCGGGCCTTTTTGCATATTTGTAACCTGGTCATGTTGGAGCCTTTTAGGGAGAAAGTAACCAATGCTTTAAAGGTTCCTGGGAAATTGGGACCCTCTGGAAGTGTAACAGGGTGGTCCCTAGGAAAGGGGGAGGTTCCAGGTTTCCTGCCCCACCCAAAAGGAGGGTGGAACTGAGCAGAGAGAGAAGCTGCAGAAGAGACTGAGAAAGAAAGAAAGAAAGAAAGCAGGATGGAGCCTGAAGGAGACTTGGAGGAGGCACATGGAGCTGAGAGACACGTGAAGAAACTACACTTGCCTTTTGGTCGTGGACTGGTTGAAACAGATGTGGGTGAGAGACCCCTGGCGAGGTGACAATGGTGGTTTTTGTCTTGATTTTGATTTTGCTCTTTTCCTTCCAGACTTGTCTGTTTGTTTTTGATCCTTTTCTGTGAGTCCCGACTGGAAGATGCTTTCGACTTGGGGCAGGCTTTGGGGCCTTGCTCTGGGCCAATCCTGCTTGGGTGGCCTTTTACCCATGAGGGGACGGGTAACTTTGGGTGCTTGATTTAGAAACTATATTCTTTGCCCTTCCTCTGTTGTTTCCTAATTGTATTAAAGTTCCTTCCCATTCAAGTCTCATACATTTTGTGTTGATGCGGCAGATGGCAGAACTCATTTAGAGCAGGCAGATTTGCGGGGTCTGGCGTGCCCCTCTCCCTGCCCTGTAACAGAAGGAGAAGGTTATATACTACTTAGCAGCTTCTCATCTTTGTGGGACAGAGACGAAGGGGCTGCCTCAGAGCCCCCTTACCAAGCTCTAGGAACCCCTTAAGTGGACGTGGAAGTCCTGAGCCTGTGCATAGATTCTCTATTCAGTTCTGATAATCTAATGCTATGTTCCTGAACAAAACCCCACACTGCTTCAACCATTCAGCTTTCTAATAGGTCTAGATATTTCGTGGAACATGTCTTCTCATTTTGTTTTTCTTCTTTCAGCCTGCTTAGGCTTTTCTAAGGCCATTGTTTCTTCATATAAATTTGAGAAGCAGTTTGTCAACTTCTGCACACAAAAAATTAGTGATTTGGGAGTTTGGCAGGAATTACACTGAGTCTATGGATGACCTCTCTCCCAGGAAGCCTTCTCTCTACTAACCTCATTAGGCTCTGGGCTCCCTCTGGGTTCACACTCTTCCCACCTCACTCTGTGGAGTTGATTTGGCCTGCTTTCCGTACCTAAGCACACGAAACCCAGCAAGTCTTCCTTAGATATTTTCTGTTTGTTTCCATATCCTGATGAGTGTGATATGATGACCCCAAAGGCAGGATCTGAATGTTATAGTCATCTGAAGGGTAGTTCTTCTACCTCTACCCTCCTGCCTGCCCCCATAGTGCCCAGGACAGTGTCTGGGACTCCATAGTCCTTGGTATGGGCCTTTCTTCCTAGTGTCTCTCTTTCTCTCTGTCTCTCTCTCTCTCTCTCTTTCACACACACACACACACACACACACACACACACACACACCTAGTTAATCAATATAACAGCAGTGTAACCCTTACAAAAACATTGGTCATCTGATCCACATCTGATCCTGATCGGGGGTCCTAGGAACCACAGTTCCCCAGGTCATCCAGAGAAACACTCATATTTTTATCATGGTTTTATCATGTTTATTCATTTTTCTCACCATGGTTTCTGGGAGCCTATTCCATCTGCAACCCCCAACCTAACCCTACCCATTGCCTTTCCACCCCATCTCCTGCTATTCTCCACACAGGCTCAGCCTCACCCACTCTGGCCTCCTTACTATTCTTCAGGCATGCAAGTACTGTCTTGGCTCAGGGCCTTTGCATTTTATGTTCGCTCTTTCTAGGACAGAGCCAGCACCACAGGCAGCTGAGACCTTCTGAATGTCCCCACTGCTTATACCCTCCACTAGGCCCTGGCTTGCTCCTTCACTTCCTTCATCTCTCTGAGCAAACAGTAATTTCTCAGTGAAGTCTGTCATGACCACCCAGTATGACTCTGCAAATGTTTCCTTCCTCCTACTCCCATCCTCCTTTCCGTACTTTATTTTTTCTTTTTACCCTGTTAGTTATTGCTATCTAATATACTGCTTATTCTTTATTGTGTTAATGCCTGTCTCTCACTAGCTTGTGACCTTATGAGGACAGAGATCTTTACTTGCTTTGTTTAATAGCACCTAGGACACAGGGTGAATAAATATTTGTTGAATAAATGAACCAGGAGGGAGGAGACCCATGCTAAGCCTACACTCACTCCTCCATTCTCTTGCTGGGAGACTTTAGTGGTCCCCTCCCCAGGCCAGGCCTCAGTTTCTGCATTGGTAAGATGGGGGAGGATGCTTGTGTATCTCTGAGGCTTTCTAGCTCTACTGAGTGTGACAAGAAGAGGGTTCTTTTGAGAAAGGGTGGACCAGCCTAGTTGAATGAGGTATGTACTGCCCCCTGGTGATGGCTCCTACTATTCTCCAGTACAATCCAGGAGTATGCTTCCCCTAACACTTCCTCTGTCTCTGTGAGGAAATATGTGCGTAAGGAGGCTTCCCCTTTCCCCAGACACCCTTTCTCAGTCTCACCTCCACTGGCCCATCTCTACCCCATTGGCTAAGCAATCAAGGCCCTCTCATAGGCCTCTTGATCTTTGAGGCTTCTCACATCAATTGCCCATCATGTCACTGGGACCCTGTGTTATGGGCTGACTTTTGTGTCACCCTAAGTTCCTGTGTTGAAGTACTAATTCCCAGCACCTCAGAATGTGACTGTATTTGGAGAAAATCTTTATTTTTTTTAAAGATTTATTTATTTATGCATACAAGAACTGGAGTACAGACTGGAGGTGTAGGGGGTGAGAGGATTCACCAGAGACAGAGTGGGGAACAGAACAGGCAGACTGACTGAAATACACTGCTGAGAGGAGCAGCGGGGGAGACAGGAGAGGTCTGCTTCGCATGTGCTTTCTCCCTGGCCTGCGGGGATTGAACTCCTGCTGCAGAGGCTGCAGATTGCTTCATAGGGCCGTGCTTAAACCCTTGCACCACCAGGGAGGCCAGAATTTTTCTCCTTTTTTAATATCCCATTGTATGGCTATCTCACATTTCATTTTTCCATTAATCCACTGATGGACATTTGGTTTATTTCCAGCTTTTGGCTATTGTTAATAATGCATTATGAACATTGGTACATTTGCGTTTTCTTTTGCTCTAATTCCCAACTGGCATGAATGAGTCTTCAAGAGTTTTGGATATCACAGCAAAGGGGATCTGGTTGGTATGTGTGGGTGAAACCTTTGCTGAGCCCAGAGCCTACATCCCACCTTCTCCTTATCTCCTCTTGAATGACTCAAAGGCATCTATATGCAGCTTAGCACAGACAGATTTGAACCTTTGCTCTTACCCATCAAACCTTTCAGTTTTTCAGGTTGGTAAACAGCCCCGCAGTCATCAGCTATACCAGCTAGAAACTTAGAAATTATCTTTGGCATTTTCAGTCTCCAAAATCCATTCACTCCAAGTGCTAACATTTGTTTTCAAATCATTTCTCAAATCTGCATAATTTTCACCTCCTTCTGCCCTACACCACATCACAGTCTCCTGGAAGACTATGTAAGCCTCCCATTGGCTTCCCTGCTTCCACTTCTGCCTTCATTACCTCCAAGCTGTTTGCTATGGTATTTCTAAAGCTAGGTAACCCACCATTTAAACACGCCCGCTCTCCAGAGGCGACACTCAGGTGGCAGTAGATATTTACCCCCACCTGTCTGCCCACTTTGCTCTGGGCCTTCATTTCTCTGCTTTACGCTCAATCTAGGCATTCTTTTCCCATCATGACAATAGGTGTCTCTGTCAGTTACTGCCCTGTCTTGCAGGCTAGACCCCGACTGTGCCTCTCCCACCAGTCATCCTGTTTCAAAGCTCGAAAGCCTTCAAGACCCTGGGACGAAAACCCTTCCTTTCCTCCAGGCCTCGTTTTCCTTCGGGCCGGGCAGCACTCTCAGGGCTGTTTTCAAGTCACCTCACAAGGACGGGCTCGCCCGCCCACTCCCAGATCTCCGTGGCTCTCGACACTACTTGGGAATGCAAATTTATGGGTGCGCCGTGAGCGAGAGGAAAGCTAGGCAGGTCCTTCCGGCCTCAGTGGACGGCAAGAGCTCACGCGAGGGCTCTCAGACAAGTGAAGAAAGACTTTCTCCCAGAAGCCTTTTCACCGAGGGCTGGCTATTGGGCCTCCACGCAAAGGAGACTGAGCATGCGCGGAGCCCGCGTGGGCGGGGTAAGGACTGCATCTCCCAGCAGGCCAAAGGGGGCATTTTTCGTCTCCGCGTGACAAGCGACTTCCGGCGCAGAGGGGCGGGGCGCGGCGCGCGGCTGAGCCAGCAGCTGGAGCTAGGGGAGCGGCCTGGTGGCCGGCGGTCGCCCGCCGCCATGGAGGCCGTGCCCCGCATGCCCATGATCTGGCTGGACCTGAAGGAGGCCGGCGACTTCCACTTCCAGCCGGCGGTGAAGAAGGTGAGTGCGCCTTCTAGCCGCGCATGTCCTTCCGCGTCTCTCCGTCGTCTGCCGGCGCGTGACGCCCCCTGCGCGTCCATCACCCCCTCAGGCCCTGTCGCAGGGTCTGGTGAGGCCGGGAGGGGCCTCCGTCGGCTTCCCCTCGCCTGCTTCTCGCCCCACGCGCCCGCAGACCATCCTCTCTCTCCTCACGCACCGCGGCTAGCACCCCCAGTCTGGGCCGAACCCACTTCCCGACCTCTGCCGCGGGCCATGCCCAGTTCCCACCGCCGCACCACACTTCCTCAGTGGGACGCGCGGGACCCAGCTCTACCCCGCCCCCCCCCCCCCCGGCGCCGGGACCGCCCCGTCGGGAGCGTGGGGCGGCCCTGACCCTCGCTTGAGGCGCGGTGCCGGGCCCTCGGCGCGCTGTCAGTCCACGACCCGACTGGGACAGACGGTTCGGGATGTGTTTTAAGACGGGAGCCCCGGTGACTGAGGAATTGTCTGGCCTCTGCGACAAGGGGTCTCTCCCACACTTGGTGCAAGTCTGTGCGGTCTCCTCAGAAGAATCCTATTCGGGAGCGCCTTTAGACCAAAAGATAAAGTTTCGTGTCACTTCTGGATGGGCTCCTACTTTTCATAAGGATGAAGAGTGCTGTGGCTTCCGGAGAGAGAGACCTTGCCAATCATTGTGAATCTTCAAGTTCTGGTCTGTGGACAGAGGCAGATTTGGAGTTGACTGAGGCGAGGGATCTCTGGAGGGAAATCAGGCCTGGTTGATACAAAAAGGGACCAGGTGTGTTGATTGGCTTTAGGCGCCCTGTGGGACACCTGCTGCGTTGGGAAGGCCCACCTCTTAACATTGAGGGTCAGAGAGAAGTGGAAAGGAACAATCAGGAGGCTGTTCCAGCTTGGCATCCCTGTGCTTTTTGCACAGTAGTTGCCAAAGAAGTGGTGCATCACTCAGCAGGGTTCTAGAGAAAAGAAGGAGGAGGAAAAAAATGGATTTGGAAGTTCCCAAGACTTGCTCTCCTTTTCCCTTTTCACAGTGTAGCTGTCTTAATTTGTATTCCTTTCAGTCCATCATTTAATCCTTTTAGGCCTTATTTTTCCCTCATTTTTATTTTTTTTTATGTTTTTAAGATTTATTTATGCATACATGAACTGGGGTACAGGCCAGAGGTGTGGGGGTCAGAGGATTCACCAGCCACAGAGTGGCAAACAGAACAGGCAGATTGACTGAAATACACTGCTGAGGGGAGCAGCTGAGAGGTCTGTTGCACCATGTGGGTAGCTCCCTGGCTGAGGGATCGAACTCGTGCTGCAGTGGTTGTGGACAGCCTTATAGGTTGCATCTTAACCCCTTGTGCCACCAGGGAGGCCCTGAATTTACCTTTTGGTATTCTAATCACTTAATGAGTAACCAACAAGATATTATGTGAGTAATAACGTCCCTGGAAGCTTCTGGATCTCCATGAGAGGAGTTGCCCATTATCCATTTGTCCTTAGGTAGTATTAGATAATGAAGAAACAATTCATTTCCTGGACATCATGGGTTTTTTTTTTTTTTTTTCTTCCTCTTTGGGATTGGAAAAGATATTACCATTTGATAGGTCAAGATTGTGGCATATCTGTTCTGCTCCCCACTCTGTCTCTGGTGAATCTTCTCAACCCTCCCCCACACCCCTCTGGCCTACACCCCAGCTCTTATATGCATAAATAAATAAAATAAATCTTTAAAAAAAAAAAAGAATGTGGCATGTATTTGCTTGAACCCACTGAAAAGAAATAGCAGTATGGGTAGGCTGGGCTTAGAAATGGCCAACTACCTTAGAGTGCCTTATAACTTTTCCTGCAGGGAAAGAGGAGTTTCTGCAGAAGCCACTCAGCCTGGGAACTCTTCCTGACCTGGACTTCTCTCCCCAGCTCTAGAGCCCCTGATTTGTCTTCTGTCTCTGGTATCCTTGTCCTTTTCTGTCTACTTTTACTCTGAGCTTTAGCAATCTGTAGGAGCTGAGGGATAGGATTTAATTTAGGATAATGAGGTAAAAATTCAGTTGAGGTCAGTCTGTTGAGCACCTATGCTGAGTTTGTTAATACAAATAAATAAGAGAGAAAACCATCCCCTTTCCTCCCCCAATTCATAATCTACAAGAGGAAATTTAAAAATTAGACAATGACAGTGTAAAAGTAGAAGTATGTACAGGGTACAGATGTACCAGCCTAAAAAGGACCATCAGGGAAGGCTTACTAAGATGCTGAGAAATGAATAGGAGCTCTCTAGATTTCTAGGTAAAGGGTTTCTTTGTGAGTGACAGGCTTTTGAAAAATATTCATAATGGTTGGTATTGGTTTTACGCCTTGTAGGGTAAATAATTGTCAGGCTTTTCTGCCCTCTCGCCATTAGCATTGATGATGGATCCCTGTGGTCCTGAATGCATGCCTGATGGCAGGCACCTGGAGTAGGGTGTGCGCATACGTTGGTGGGATACACCTGGGCTAAGACTGGGCTTATAAGGGCGGCGTCACAGGGACGCCAGCAGAGCAGAGCAAAGTAGCAGAGAGAGCAACAGACGAGATCACCAGCAGAGAAGCAGAGGCCACAGGAGAATGCCAGAGAGCCCAGAAAGAGTGAAGACTTGCTGGGGGCTGGGAGGCCTGCCAGCTTCCCAGCCCCCAGCACTCCTACCTGCCATGTACCTGGTAACCCAATAAAACCCTGAAAAAGCCACCGAGGGCTCCAGGACTCCTTCACCCGTCTGCTCGGGTCATAGAAAACCTGCACTGTGCCCATTCTGCCTCTACACCCCTGATGGACATGCCTTCAATTGGAATACTGTCAAATAAAAGCCAGGAGAACAGCAAGTTTCTTTTGAACTGCTGTGTCAAACTTTAGGATACCTCAAATCACATAATTCATAGTGGAGCAATGGCTGCTTGCCTTGTATCATCTTATCTGTGCTTTTGAGCCCAGAATGATTCTTTTTTTTTTTTTTTTTTTTAATAGAGGCATGCTTTATTTATTTGTTGGTTTGTTTGTTTGTTTTGTTTATACATGCACTGGGTACAGTCCGAAGTGCGGGAGGGAGGGTGAGAGAATTCACCAGAGCCAGAGCGGGGAGCAGAGCAGGCAGAAGGACCGAAGTACACTGCTGAGGGGAGCAGCGGGCGGCAGGAGAGGTCTGCACGCCATGTGGGATCCTCCTCCGGTGGCCGGGGAGCAGCCGGGGATCGAACCGGCGCCGCAGAGGCCGCGCGCAGCTTCGCAACCCAGCGCTCAACCGCTGCGCCACCGGGGAGGCCCGAGCCCAGAATGATTCTTGTGCTCTCCGTCAGAATGTGATTTGGTCACAAGTGTTTGTTTTTAAAGTTCTTTTCTCTTCCCATCTCAAACACCTGCCCTTTAAGCAGCTGCACTTGAGCTCAAGTTAAGCTCACTTTAACTGAGTTATTGCATCCAACCCTGATTAATTCATTGAACAAATAATTACTGAGACCCTTTTCTGGGAAATCAGGGCTTTATGTGATGACGAAAATCCCTGCCTTCGTGGAGTTTATCTTCTAGTGAATCACATAGTAACCCATTCTCAGGGGCAGATGTACTGTATGGAAGCCACCCTGTCACCCAAGTGACTTCTTGGCCTCTCCTCCCACTCTGGCTGGATTGTACTCTGTAAATCTCCATTTCCCCATCTGATTCCTCCAGAGAAACTGCTTGCTATATAAGGCCTGCCATCACTTTAGCTCACCTCTCTAACTTTGTGCACGTGCACACACATACACAGTCTTCTACAGGAACGTTCACCTGCTTTTCCTTCCACGTCTGGTCTGGTCATTGTACTTGTTCCGCCCATACTAGAATTCCTTTCCTTCTGTTCATCATCCAGGTTGAACCACATCTCAGGGCCCTCAGTTGCACGGCACTTGTACCACCTTCCTCCAAATTCAGGCAGGCCCTATGCTCCTCTTATTCGGGTGACCTGTACCACAGTGCACACTCATGTGGCCTCTTCCTACTGTTCATTTTATTCATGTCTAAGTAGTCCCTGGTTTTTCAGGTTTGTGGAATTTTCCTCCTGTAGCGGCAGGAAAGTCACAGTGCAGGATCTCTATGACCCGGGCAGATGGGGTAAGGAGGAGAGTCCTGGAGCCTTCAGTGGCTCTTGCAGGCTTTTATTGGGATTTACCAGGTACAGGTACACAGCAGGCAGGAATGCTGGGGGGCCGGGAGGCTGGCAGGCTCCCAGCCCCCAGCAAATCTTCACTCTTTTTGGGCTCTCTGGCGTTCTCTCGTGGCCTTGTTCTCTTTCATTCCTCTGGTCTGGTCTTTCGTTCTTTTGCTCTGCTGGCGTCCCCATGATGCTGCCCTTATAAGCCCCACTTTAGCCCAGATATATCCATCTACGTAGGCCCAGACCCTACTCCAGGTGCCCGCTATTAGGCTTGCATTCAGGACCACAGGGTTCCATCATCAATCCTAATGGTGGGAGGGCAGAAAAGCCTGATACTTTACTTACCCTATGTCCCCCTTCCAAATTTCTGTGAGACAGCGGATTCTTTTGAAAAACTTGTCCAGAGGCTTAAAAGTGCCTTGTGTCCTCAGAAGTGAGGAGCACAGGACATTGTTGTTTACCTGTGGTGGTAATCTCTTACAGATTTGGAGTCATCAAGCTTTTCTGCCTGCCCATTTGTTTTTTACAGTAGAATGGCTCCAGGTACAGATGACCTGGATTGTTTAGTTCAATTTTTTCTCATTTTAATCTCTTGTACCGAAAACCTGTATCAATTTCACACCACATTCTTTCCTTTACTTAGAAAGTAATAATATGGGCCTCCCCGGTGGCGCAGCGGTTGAGCGCTGGGTTGCGAAGCTGCCCGCAGCCTCTGCAGCGCCGGTTCCATCCCCGGCTGCTCCCCGGCCACCGGAGGAGGGTCCCACATGGCGCGCAGACCTCTCCTGCCGCCCGCTGCTCCCCTCAGCAGTATACTTCGGTCCTTCTGCCTGCTCTGCTCCCAGCTCTGGCTCTGGTGAATTCTCTCACCCTCTGGCGCTTCTGACTGTACCCAGTGCTTGCATAAATAAATAAATATTAAAAAAAAAAAAAGAAAGTAATAATATGTTTATATGGAGAAAGGGCTAAACAAGTGTTGGTTGAATGCACTAGCACAACTGTTGTTGTTCAGACAGGTTGAGGGGCTATTTGGAAGAGATGTGGGAGAGATAGATAGGGTTAGAGTGTTTGAGTGTTAGATAGGGTTAGACTAGATGAGGATGAAGGTCTGATCTTGCCCTATAATTTTGTTTTAGGCTTGTTGACACGGAGGGGCTGATGACTTTTCGTTGGCAGTAACAATCCTTTCTCTGAATAAAATTAATCTCACTTGAAATCTATAGCAGAGTATATGTAATATTAATACTACATGTGGGACTCATTTTTATGTGTGTTTGTGTGGCGTAGCCCAAGCAATTACCTGTATTTGAGTCAACACTGCAGCTGCAAATGGAGAAAACAAATAGAATATGTTAGGGTATACAGTGAACAAAGTAATGCAGATGTGATGCCTTGTATTGCTTTTCTCCTTGTTGTACAGCTTTAATTACTACCATGAAATTCCAAGATGCTATATCAAATTAAGAGCAAAAGCTTGACACCCCTCCAAGAGAGGGGAGGGTGGACGTACGCAAAAGAATGAGAAGATTCTAGTAGAAGAGAAAGTGACACAAAAGTAAATCTGACTTGGAGTTTAGCATTGCCCTTGTTTGTCTCTGGTTTGCATTTTTCTGATCTGTAGAATGGTGGTAGGATCCTACCTGCACAGTTCTGTGGCGTTCCTTGTTCCGTAAAAGAGCATATAGCATAGAAAACACGAATCAGACAGAACTTGGTGTAGGTTCCACTTCTTCCACTTAATAGCAGCGTGACCTTAAGCTGCTGTAAACAATCACCTCTAATCTAGTCTGCACGTATCTCACCTTTAATATGGACCTAACAACATACCTCATAAGCGTCTAAGAATTAAGAGTGAATGTGTGTGGTCCCTTAGTACAGCCCTGGTTTATTGTAGACCGTGTTTCAAGCCCATCACCCTCTTTCCCTGTTCAGGAAATAGCTCAAATCCTTCTAACACCTCTGGGAGTTAGAGATAGCAGATATTAACACCACTTTACAGATGAAAAAACCAAGCCCAGATCTCCCAGCAACCCTACTGTCTCGGCATTTCTCTCTGGGAATTGCCTTTCCATTCTCTTTTACTGTTTTTTCATTTGTTAGCTACTTCCTTTTTTTTTCTTCCAGTGGCTCTGATCCCTGTACATACTGTCAAAAAATACAGACCTGTCCATAGATCTTACTGTTTTGTTTTTTAAAAGATTTTTATTTTCTTACATCATGGGTCGTCTTGTATAGTTACTGTTTCCCTTAGGCATGGCCCTCCCACCCCACCACTCCCCTATGTCTCCCTCCCCCGTTCCCACCCCTTCAACTCCTCCCTCACTGCAAGCTCTGGTAGATCAATGGTTGGCCCATAGGCCTCATCTTTTTTCTTGAACTTTGTTCTTTTCCTGGCTGAGCACCTGCACTCCTAGCTCACAGCAGACCAGGCTGCTCAGATTCCCATGCGCAAGTGTGAGGCAGGTAGCGAGGCAGAGCTCTTTAGGAACCTCCTGTAGGGCAGGTGTGTGGAGTGGTTCTCAGGAGTCCCTGATTTTGGAACTTCCTATGATATAGGAGACTGTCCCATGTTGTCCAGACCAGTGTGGTCTCTGGGTTCCACGCCTCCTCATTCACACTGATTGAGTCATCACAACCATTCCAATGACTGTCACATGATGCTGTTTCTGAGTCATAATTCTGATGTTGGGAACCCAACTTCCAGCCAGTGTCAGTGGTGAAGTTCCCTGGTGGGGACAGACTCTAGCAGGTGATCGGTTGAGCTCCTCTCATTTCCTTTCGTGGTTTCCAGTCCTGCCCTGGGTCCCCAGTCACAGCTCTGGTGTTTTCCTCCCCAAGTTGGAAAAGGAGGACGCTTCACTCACATCACACTCCTGTCCGGACCAGAGGTTTGGTTGCCCAGCCTCTGGAGATACTCTCGGTAGAGCTCATGTGATAGGTTGTCACACCAGCTTGTCTCATGTTCTTTCCTCTCACGGTTCTGACCTTGCTCTGCTTAGGTCCTCCACAGGCTTGCGAGGACTGTCTGGGACTTTGATTTGTCCCTCTCATCTTCTGAGGGTCTGCGGCAGGGGTGCCTGAATTATGGGTGCCTTGCACTGACCTAACTGGAGAGGGTCCTCCCCTCCTTGGCTGGTGGCTTAGACTGCACAAGGTGTGCTGGGGCCCCTTGCCCAGTACCCCGGCCACATTGGGGCGTCCAGCTCTTCCACGGGCCTGACTGGGACTGGAGTCAGGCCTGGATAGGTCTCACTGTTCCTTTGGAAAGGAATCCCCAACTCCTTCAAAGCCTGACTGGACTCTGGAAGATCTTGGTACTCCTACCCTCCACCCACCTGTGGTCCTATCAGTGCCTTCCAGTGTCATCTTGTGATGCCAGCATGCAGCTCTACCCACTGCTGGGCCTGCCTTCTCAGGTAGTGTCATGAACTTCAAATCCTGGCCAGACTCTGTTCTGAACTCTGCAGAGTTCTAGCCCATAGAAGAGATGTGAGATAGTCTCTGTCCCTTACTCTAGAACTTCTTTCAGCTGTTCAGTGGAGGAGTGATCAGCAGTTATAGAGGATTTTGTTAGAATTTAAAAAAAAATATCCTGGCTGCTCTGCTGATTTCACTCTGTGGCTGGGAATTTGTTTTCTTCCCCCCCTCCTTTTTTTTTTTTAGTTATATGTGAGAACCATATTTTAAAATTTAGAAACAGATTGGTCTAATGTGTGGTTGAGAACATGGGTTCTGGAGCCTGAATGCCTGGGTTTCAGTTACTGCCCTGTCAGTTACTAGTGCTGTGACTTGGACAAATGCCCCAGCCTCTTTGCCCCAGTTTCCTCATCTTTAAAATGTAATGATGTAGTATATGCCTCTTTGTGTTCTTATAAGAATTGAATGACTTATTAGACACTCAGCATAGTGCCTGGCTTGTTACAGGAAGTCAGTGTTTGCTGGTGCTGATGTTGGAGAAATGAGACATGAGTAGAAGGTCACTGCTAGGGGTGGAAGCAGCATCTCACGCCCCTTCACCAGTGTGTGAATAGCAGGAAGAGGTTTTTTTTGTTTGTTTGCTTGTTTTAAATATTTATTTATTCATACAAGCACTGGGTAGTCAGAAGCGCGGGATGGTGAGAGAATTCAGCAGAGCCAGAGTGGGGAGCAGAACAGGCAGACAGATGGAGGACACTGCTGAGGGGAGCAGCGGGCGGCAGGAGAGGTCTGCGCGCCATGTGGGACCCTCGCCCGGCAGTGGGGGATTGAACCGGCGCTGCAGAGGCTGCGGGCAGCTTAGCAGCCCAGCGCTCAACCACTGGGCCACCAGGAAGGCCCTAGGAAGAGATGTTTTTATCCACATCAGGTGAAGCCTTGTTTCTAGACTCTCAGATATCCCTCTAATTCTTTGTTTCTATTCCATGGACCCGCTAAGCTCCACTTTTATTCTTTTTCTCTAGCATAAGGGTGGCAGGAGCAAGCTAAAACTGCTTATTAAAAGGGCATTAATCAGGGGCCTCCCTGGTGGCACAGGGATTAAAGACAGCATATCAAGCTGTCACCAGCCACTGCAGCACCGAGTTAGATCCCCGGCCCCATCCCCGGCCTGCCTGCTAGGGAGCAACCCACATGGTGCAGCAGACCTCTCCTGCTTGCCTGCTGCTCCCCTCAGGAGTGTATTTCAGTCAGTCTGCCTGTTCTGTTCCCCACTCTCTCTGGTGAATCATCTCAGCTCCCGCACCTTTTATGCCCCAGTTCTTGTATACATAAATAAATCTTTAAAAAAAATAAAAGAGCATTAATCATAATCAAGTTTCACTTTTTTTAATAAAGATTTGTTTTTATTTATTTATGCATACAAGAACTGGGGTGTAGGCCAGAGGTGCAGGAGCTGAAAGGATACGCCAGAGACAGAGTGGGGAGCACAACAGGTGGATCTTCTGAAATACACTGCTGAGGGGAGCAGTGGGGGAGACAGGAGAGGTCTCCTGCATTGTGTGGGTTAATTCCCTGGCCGGGGATGGAACTAGTGCTGCAGGGGCTGGCGATAGCTTGATAGCACTGAGACGTTAACTCCCTGGTACAGGGAGACCTATAATCAAGTTTCACTTTATAGCTCAGGACACATTTTATATTTATATACATACGGAGCTTATTTACATAAATATAAAATGTGTAGGGAATGTATAGGAGAGGGTTTGACTAGATCAAAGAGAGGATTGTTAACCAGGAGCTCATAAATGTCCTTCAGAGTATCTCTGAACCTCCTAAAATTATTGGCAAATTTTTATGTTTGTTCATAGTTGAATAATTCTTGGTTTCAACTTTCTGTCATATTGTTATCTTCCTGGCAGGGGATCGAACTTGTGCTGCTGATAGCTTCATAGTGCTGAGGGAGGCCACCAGGGAGGCCCTACTCAATTTTATTTTTTTCCCTTTATTCTCTTTGAATTTGTAATAGTCTCCTGCCTCTTCCCTCTAATTTTTCAGAGAGACTGAATGAATTGTTGAGTAAAATGTCCTGTCTTCTAAGTTTTTCTGAGTGTCTCCTTTAAGTATTATATAATTCGTTCATCTGTTCTCTGTATTTCTTGTAAAGGCATCCATTTGCTGATTATTCAACACATTTAATAAGGTCCTTGCCACTCCTGATGCATTCCTTGTCTGGAGAGTAGTGTTACTAGCATGACCTCTGTGAGCCACATAGTTTGCTGGAGCAATGTTCAGAATGTGGGAAAGCAGTGGCATTTCAACTGAGGGAAGTGACATTTCAACTGAGTCTTGGTAGAGAAGGTGGGGACAACATGTGAGCAAACATTGAGACATGAGAGTCAGTTATTCCCAAGCGCTGTTTACTGGTGTCCCTGGGAGGTGCCCGGGGAAATCCTTGAAGGCTTTTGAGAGCAGGTTGTGTCGAACCATAAACTCTGGAGGTTAGATTTGGGCCCGGAGACCTTGGGGGAATCACTGTGGGCCGCAATTTTATAGATTTTAGGTTATTTTTCTTTGTAAATTATAATTAATTTCTCATAATTCACTATCCTAAAAACTTGCTTTGGCTCACTTTCCTCTGTGTGTGTGTGTGTGTGTGTGTGTGTGTTTCAGGATTTAAGGTTAGAAGTAGCATCATAGGGTCTTCCTGGTGCCGCAAGAGGTTAAGACGCAACCTATAAAGCTAACCACAGCCACTGCAGCACAAGTTTGATTCTCAGCCAGGGAACAACCCACGTGTCGCAACAGACCTCTCCTGACTCACCCGCTGCTCCCCTCAGCAGTGTATTTCAGTCAATCTGCCTGTTCTGTTCCCCACTCTGTCTCTGGTGAATCCTCTCACCGTCCCCCTGCCCCCGCACCTCTGGCCTGTACCCCAGCTCTTGTATGCATAAAAATCTTTTTTTTTTAAAAAAAGAAGTAGCATCTAGTTATGTTAGAAAGACAATTCTGACTACTAGGTAAGGGTTGGATTTGAAAGGGTGGGTTGTTCTGACCAGAGATGTTGGGGGAAGAGGGGTAGAGGAGCGCTCATGGACACACGGGACTCTTAGGAGCTAAAACCAACAGGGTCCAGGTCCAGGTTCGGGAAAGGGGCCTGATAGTGCTGTGAAAAGCTCGTAAGTATCCTGCCTGTGCTTGTTCCTCCTCTCCCTTTCCCTACCAGGGCATGTAGATGCTGTCACACGGCCTTCAGGTCACCATGCGGCCAGTTCCTTAGCCACATGTCATAGATTCTGGGAAGGGCCCCAGGAAAGGTTGGTAGGCCACAGACTTGATGTGAGAGTATTTCTGGACAGAGCAGGTCACGTCATCTCACCTTTTACAGCCTCCTTCCTTTTCTGCTTTATAACCTTGTTCAGATTCATAAGGAGCCTTGTGAGTTGGGCATCAGTACCCTTAGTGTTTGTGTAGTGAGTGACTCTGGCTTGTCAGATTGCTAACCCAGACACCAGGCAGTAGACACTGCAGGAGGGGTAGGTCCAGCTGCCTTAGTTTTTGATCTTAAGTGAACAAGGGTTGTTTGTGTCTTTAGGCTGGTGAGTGTGCTCACTGCCCTAGACAGTCAGCTCTTGAGTTAGTGAATAATGTTGTGGGTAGGCATGGCAGTCTCCTCATGACTTCCCCTCTGCATCTCTGGGTCATTCCTGTCACACATCCACATGCCTTTTATCACAGGTAACTCATTCCAGGCCACCTACTTCTGTGGTACCCTTTCCCAACCAGGAGGGTGGACTACTGAGGAAGGCTTTGTACTCTCACTCTTTTAGTGCATCTTTTCTACATTTGCTTATGGGTCAGGGCTGTGGTTGTGACCTCCAAATACAGCAGGGTTTAATTCTTTTTTTTTTTTTAAAGATTTATATATTATGTGTATAAGAACTGGGGTCTAGGCCAGAGATGCAGGGGGTGAGATTCACTGGTATGGGCAGCAGAACAGGTGGACTTACTGAGAGAGACTGCTGAGGGGAGCAGCAGGCAAAACAGGAGAGGTTTGCTGTACCATGTGGGTTAGCTTCCTGGCCAGGGATCAAACTCATACCTCAGTGGCTGGCAATAGCTTGATAGCGCTGAGACTTCACTCCTTGCACCACCATGGAGGCCCCGGGTTTAATTCTTGAGGGATGCTTAAGTTTGTGACCCTTGTAGAATCCTCAGTAGGATCCCATTTCTTTTCTTTTTTTCTTTTTTTTTTTTTTTTTGGATTTATTTATTTATGCATGCAAGAACTGGGGACAGGCCAGAGGTGTGGGGGTTGAAAGGATTTGCCAGAGACAGAGTGGGGAGAAGAACAGTATTTATTGAAATACACTGCTGAGGGGAGCAGCGGGCGAGTCAAGAAAGGTCTGCTTGCACCATGTGGGTCACCTCCCTGGCCAGGGATTGAACTCTTGCTGCAGTGGCTGTAGATAGCTTCATAGTGCTGCATCTTAACCCCTTGCACCACCAGGGTGGCCCCAGTAGGATCCCATTTCAACCAGCTAAATTCCTGGCTTCCTTAGCTAACTGAATCTTGGACTTTGTAGCATGATGAAGATGGCTGGGGTTCATGTAGCATTGTCCATTCTTATTTTCAGTTTTGCTCAAAGGAGGAGGCCCATGTGGTCAGTATCTTGGTGCTGTACTATTTTTTTAGGCAAAGTTTCCTGGTTGTCCAGGGAATGAGCTGCTTTTTGTGGGTCTGGACTCCATCCTGATTTTGACTGGTAATTGCCGAGGACTCAGAGGGCAAGCCTGGGAGCCCAGGAGTCTTCTTTCTCCCTGGTTTATGTTCTTTTCTTTCTCTCTAGTTTGTCCTGAAGAATTATGGAGAGAACCCAGAAGCCTACAATGAAGAACTGAAGAAACTGGAGCTGCTCAGGCAGGTAGGAGGATAGTATTTTTTTTTTTTTTAATTTTTTTTTTATTTTATTTATTTATTTATACAAGCACTGGGTATAGTCAGAAGCGCGGGTGGGTGAGAGAATTCACCAGAGCCAGAGCGGGGAGCAGAGCAGGCAGAAGGACCGAAGCACACTGCTGAGGGGAGCAGCGGGCGGCAGGAGAGGTCTGCGCGCCATGTGGGACCCTCCCTCAGGTGGCCGGGGAGCAGCCGGGGATCAAACCTGCGCCGCAGAGGCTGCAGGCAGCTTCACAGCCCAGCGCTCAACCGCTGCGCCACCAGGGGAGGCCCAGGAGGATAGTATTTTTATGTAGGCTTGAACCAGATAGGTTTGGTAGATATCACCTGCAACTGTGTTCTTATTTTAATTTAGTATTTTCCCTCTGTGAAAGTAGCAAAATTAGTGGCAGAAAATTTTGAAAATACTAAATAGCCCTCCCCATCAAATGGAAAAATCTAGTCTTAAAAATTCTTTTCGCTGTAATTTAATTTTTTTTTTTTTTTAATAGAGGCATGTTTTTCTTTATTTATTTGTTTGCTTGTTTATACATGCACTGGGTATAGTCAGAAGCGCGGGAGGGTGAGAGAATTCACCAGAGCCAGAGCGAGGGACAGAGCAGGCAGAAGGACTGAAGTACACTGCTGAGGGGAGCAGCGGGCAGCAGGAGAGGTCTGCGCGCCATGTGGGACCCTCCTCTGGTGGCCGGGGAGCAGCCGGGGATTGAACCGGCACCGCAGAGGCCGCGGGCAGCTTCGCAACCCAGCGCTCTACCGCTGCGCCACTGGGGAGGCCCTTCGCTGTAATTTTAAAAAAAAAAGAAAAATCCTTTTCACAGTGCATAATACACTGCATAAAACTACAGTAGCATCATACACCATCTATACTGCTTTATATTCTCCTTTTTCCACTTAGCATATTGTGATATATATATATATATTTTTTTTAAGATTTATTTATTTATTTATTTATGCAAGCACTGGGTACAGTCAGAAGTGCAGGAGGGTGAGAGAACTCACCAGAGCCAGAACGGGGACAGAGCAGGCAGAAGGACCAAAGTACACTGCTGAGGGGAGTAGTGAGCGGCAGGAGGGGTCTGCGCGCCATGTGGGACCCTCCTGCGGTGGCCGGGGAGCAGCCGGGGATCGAACCGGTGCCGGAGAGGCTGCGGGCAGCTTCGCAACCCAGCGCTCAACTGCTGCGCCACCGGGGAGGCCCATATTGTGATATATTTTTGTTTCAGTGAACATGTAGCGGTATTTCTTTTAAAAGATTTATTTATTTATATATACAAGAACTGGGGTACAGGCCAGAGGTGTGTGGGGGGTGAGAGGATTCACCACAGACAGAGTGGGGAACAGAACAGGAAGATCGACTGAAATACACTGCTGAAGGGAGCAGTGGGGCAAGTCAGGAGAGGTCTGCTGTGCCATGTGGGTAGCTCCCTGGCCAGGGATCAAACTTGTGCTTCAGTGAGCTTCATAGGTTGTGTCTTAACCCCTTGTGCCACCAGGGAGGCCCCCATAAAGACTTTTTATGATTGACTTATTTCACTTGGCATATGTTATCAAGGTTCATCCATATTTTAGTATGAGTCAGATTTCCTTTTGTTTCCCCCCAGGCTACATTTTCTATGTCAGCTATTCAGAACTAAATGGTCACTAGTTCATTTTATGTATCTAACATATTTTGTTTATCCATTGGTGAACACTTGGGTTGCCTCTACCTTTTGGCTATTGTGTGTAGTGCCACTATGGGTACATGTAATACCTATGGGTGTTCAAATATCTCTGGGTTTGAGATCTTTCTTTTAATTCTTTTGAGTATGTACCCAGAAATGGAATTGCTGTTCAATATGGTAATTCTTTTTTTTTTTTAAAGATTTATTTATTTATGCTTACAAGAGCTGGGGTACAGGCCAGAGATGCGGCGGGGAAGGGGTGAGAGGACTCACCAGAGACAGAGTGGGGAATAGAACAGGCAGACTGTCCAAAACACACTGCTGAGGGGAGCAGCGGGCAAGACAGAAGAGGTATGCTTTGCCAAGTAGGTTGCTCTCTGGCTGGCCAGGGATTGAACTCGTGCTGCAGAGGCTGTAGATTGCTTCATAGTGTGGTGCTTAACCCCTTGTGTCACCACGGAGGTCTTGAATATGGTAATTCTATTTTTAGGTTTTTTTGTTTCCAAGTACAACTGTACTATTTTACTTTTCCACCAATAATGCACAAGGACTCCAATTTCTCACATCCTGTCAACATTTATTTTATTTATAGTAGCCATCCTAATGGGTGTGAGGTGGTTTCATTATAGTTTTGATTTGCATTTCCCTAATGATCAGTGTTGTTGAGTATCTTCCCATACATATTGGTCATTTGTGTATCTTCTTTGCATAGATGTCTCGTCAAATCATTTGCCCATTTTTCAATTGTTTAAGAATTGTCTACATATTAACTGAGTATTAACCTTGTATCAGATACAGCAGGTCTGTGAATAATGTTTAACTCGACTTCATTTTGTTGTAATATTGATGAGGAAAAAAATTGTATTCTGGTGGGAGCCACTATCTGTGTGGCAGTTGCTTGTGCTCCCCATATCAGTGTGGGTCTCCTTCTGCATCTGAAAGATGTACATGTTAGGTTCATTGATGTGTCTAAATTATCCCAGTTTGAGTGGGTATGGGTTTCAGTACACCCTGCAATGGAAGGGTGTCTTGTCCAGGGTTGATTCCCACCTTGTGTCCTGAGCTGCCAGGATATGCTCTGGCCACCCATGAATCTGAACTAGAATAAGTAGATTGGGAAATGAAGGAATGAATACAAATTGTTGTTTAATTAGAAATGTTTAGTCTTTATTTTGAAGTTTGGTGATGTTTTGTGACCAGAAATATGCCATAGGAACTTAACTCTTGTTTATTTCACCTGATTGTGAATTGGTTTCATTATACATCATTTAGCTTAAAGTCAGTGCCCAGGAACCTATTGATTGGTACATTAAGAATGTATTATAGGGCCTCCCCGGTGGCGCAGCGGTTGAGCGCTGGGTTGCGAAGCTGCCCGCGGCCTCTGCGGCGCCGGTTCAATCCCCGGCTGCTCCCCGGCCACCAGAGGAGGGTCCCACATGGCGCGCAGACCCCTCCTGCCGCCCGCTGCCCCCCTCAGCAGTGTATTTCGGTCCTTCTGCCTGCTCTGCTCCCCGCTCTGGCTCTGGTGAATTCTCTCACCCTCCCGCGCTTCTGACTGTACCCAGTGCATGTATAAATAAAACAAACAAACAAATAAATAAATAAATAAACATGCCTCTATTAAAAAAAAAAAAAAAAAATTGATTTTACAAAAAAAAAAAAAAAAAGAATGTATTATATCACAGATTTGCAAATATTTTCTCCTATTCTGTGGGTTGCCTTTTCACTCTGTTGTGTCCTTTGATGCTCAAAAGTTTAGATTTTGATGTAATCCAATTTATCTATATTTTTATGTTGCTTGTGTTTTTGGAGTCACCACAGGAAATCATGGCCAAGTTCAGTGTCATGAATATTTCCCACTTTGTTTTCTTTTCTTTTTTTTTAAAGAGTCCAACCTTATTCTTTTGCATGTGAACATTTAATTTTCCCAGAAGCATTTACTGAAAAATATGTCTCCTATTGAGTGGTTTTGGCACCCGTACTGAAAATCATTGTCTATATGGGGTTTTTTTTAAGATTTATTTATTTATACAAGAACTGGGGTACAGGTCAGAGGCGCAGGAGGGTGAGAGAATTCATTGGAGACAGAGCAGGGAACAGAACAGGCAGACGGACCAAGGACACTGCTGAGGGGAGCAGCGGGCGAGACAGGAGAGGTTTGCCTCGCCATATGGGTTTCTCCCTGGCCGGTTGGGAATTGAACCTGCACTGCAGAGGGTGCGAACATCTTCACAGTGCTGTGCTTAACCCGCTGCGCCACCAGGGAGGCCCTGTTTTGTTTTGTTTTTTAAAGATTTATTTATGTATACAAGAGCTGGGGTGCAGGCCAGAGATGCAGAGTGGAGGGGTGGGCAGTGAGAGGATTCACCAGAGACAGAGTGGGGAGCAAAACAGGCAGATCCACTGAAATACACTGCTGAGGGGAGCAGCAGCGAGTCAGGAGAGGTCTGCGCGCCATGTGGGTCACCTCCCTGGTGGGGATCTAACTTGTGCTGCACTGGCTATGGCTATCTTCATAGTGCTATGTCTTAACCCCTTGCACAAGGGAGGCCCTGGCTATGTTTTTGCCACAGTTGCCATAACAACTTACACAGACTAGGTAGTTTAAAGAACAGAAATTTGTCACAGTTCTAGAAGTTAGAATTCCAAGGTCAAGGTACTGGCAGGGTTGATTTCTCCTGAGGTCTTTCTCTTTGCTTTGTGGGTAACCATTTTCTCCCTGTGTTTTCACATGGTCATTCGTCATGCATATATGTTCTAATCTCCTCTTATAAGGACATCGATTATATTGTATCAAGGTCCACCCACATGACCTTGATTTGATTTAATTGTCTCTTTAAGGCTCTATTTTCAAATGCAGTTACATTCTGAGATACTGGGAGTTAGAAATTCAACATGTTAATGGGAGGGCCACAATTCAGTCCATAATGCCAAGTATTTGAGGGTTTATTTCTGAACTTTCTTTTCTGTCCCATATACATAAATATGTGTATATTTGTGTTAGTATTGTATCGTTTTGGTTATTTTAGCTTTGCCATAAGTTGCAGGAATTGTGAGGTCTCCAACTTTGTTCTTAAGATTTTTTTGATTATTGAGGTCTCTTGAGAATCCATATGACTTTAAGGGTGAATTTTTCTATTTCTGCAAAAAATGCTGTTGGCATTTTGATATGGAGTCCTCTTATTCCCTAAAAAGTAACATCCAGGGCCTCCCTGGTGGCGCAGCGGTTGAGCGCTGGGTTGCGAAGCTGCCCGCAGCCTCTGCAGCGCTGGTTCGATCCCCGGCTGCTCCCCGGCCACCAGAGGAGGGTCCCACATGGCGCGCAGACCCCTCGTGCTGCCCGCTGCTCCCCTCAGCAGTGTACTTCGGTCCTTCTGCCTGCTCTGCTCCCAGCTCTGGCTCTGGTGAATTCTCTCACCCTCTGGCGCTTCTGACTGTACCCAGTGCTTGTATAAATAAATAAATAAATCTTTAAAAAAACAAAAAAAAACAGTAACATCCAAAGAAAACAGATCACTGTGGGGAGGTTTGCCATCTTAAAAAGCCTTCTTATATATGAATATGAGATCTCTATTTACTTGTGTCTTTCATTTCTTTCAGAGCATTTGGTAGTTTTCCATATATAAGCCTTTGACTTTTGCTTAAGTTTATTTATTTTTTTTAATTAATTAATTTATTTATTCATACAAGCACTGGGTACAGTCAGAAGCGCGGGAGGGTGAGAGAATTCACCAGAGTCAGAGCAGGATGCAGAACAGGCAGAAGGACCGAAGTACACTGCTGAGGGGAGCAGCGGGCGGCAGGAGAGGTCTGCGCGCCATGTGGGACCCTCCTCTGGTGGCCGGGGAGCAGCCGGGGATCGAACCGGCGCTGCAGAGGCTGCGGGCAGCTTCGCAACCCAGCGCTCAACCGCTGCGCCACTGGGGAGGCCCGCTAGAGATATTCTTTATAAACAACTGTATAACTTGAAGTTTTATTTTTTTAATGTATTAGTCTCTAATGTAGAAAACAAAATGGAGTCCCACACCATCATTACAGTAATACTAGTTTTTATTATTGCCCATGTATTACTTTTACTGAGATCTTTATTTCTTCATATGCTTCACACTACACCAAGTGTCCTTTTTTCAATCTACAGAACTCCCTTTAGTATTTCTTGTAGGGGATATGTAATGGTAACAAATTCCCTTGGTTTGTTTTTTTTTTTTTTTTTTTTTAAGATTTATTTATTTATGCATGCAAGAACTGGGGCACAGACCAGAGATGCAGTGGCTGCTGATAGCTTCATAGTGCTTCGACTTAACCCCTTGTGCCACCAGGGAGGCCCTCTAGTGACCTTCTCAATTCAGTTACTGTGCTTTTTCAATTTGAGAATTTCTTCTATTTGTTGATATTTCCATTTCATTCACTATGATAACTCTGGAAGTCAAAAAGGATCTCACCCCTCCTCCCCAGGATTTGCTATTTTATTCTTGCAGCCTACCTCTGTGCCAAGGATCAGCCTAAAGTATGGATTTAAGGTCTTCTCAGGTCTTTTTTGAGCCTCTGTCTTTCCCTGTGTATGCATGATGATTTTCTAATTTTCTGCATATATGGGGGTTGCTTTTAATTGTGTCTGGGTCCCAAAAGGCAAGTAGAGAAAAACAATGGAGGTGGTGAGGGGGTAAAGGGTAGCACAGGCACTTAATTAGTTGATATTGAAGTAACTTGCATTATAATGTTATATAATATTGTATAAGTCTCAGGTGGTCATCATTGAGAATCATGTGTATATGCTATAAGTACTGGCCCTTTAAATCTCCTTGAAGTCACTTCAGTTAGAGGGGGACTGCAGCAGTGGGGGAGGTGCAACAACAGTGTCTGCCCTTCTCTTTGCAAGCCTGAGATCAGAAGCCATAAAGTTACCAGAGCACGGCACGGATCACCAATATTTAGAGGACAGGGTCCTTATTTCCTACACTGTCTCCCACAAACTGTGTGCAAGGTGTTCAGGAGCACATATGAGGTTGCCTGCATGGGGCTGGGGACTAGGTAGTTGCTACTGAACCAAGAACTGAAATTCTGGAAGTTCACTATCTAAATTTATCATCTGCAAGTGCGGGCCTTCAATAGACTGTTGGGTTCCAAAATAGTTACATCGGAGAGATTCTGCCAGTGCAGTTGTTGTCTAGATGGGGAGACAAGATTTCTGGTGCTTCCTACTCTGCCATCTTCCCAGAACACTACTCAGAAATAGAATTTTCTTTCTTTTTTTTTTTAAAGATTTATTTATTCATTCATTCAAGCACGGGGTACAGTCAGAAGCGCGGGAGGGTGAGAGAATTCACCAGAGCCAGAGCGGGGAGCAGAACAGGCAGACTGACAAAATACACTGCTGAGGGGAGCAGCGGGTGGCAGCAGAGGTCTGCTGTCCGGCGGCCGGGGATTGAACCGGCGCTGCAAGGCTGCGGGCAGCTTCGCAGGCCAGTGCTCAACCGCTGCGCCACTGGGGAGGCCCAGAAACAGAATTTTTTAAAAAATTATTTGAAAGCTTAAAAACTAGTGAGAATCTCAATCTCTAGGATGACCTCCATTTTGTGCACACAGGCACAAATGCACACAGCACACTCTGAGAGGAAGAGAATCACTAATCTCTAAAATCTCCAGAGGCCGATCCTTTAAGGCAGGCAGCCTGCGCAGAACAGTGGGTTGAAGAGATCCACCTGCAAGAGGGCTCAGGAGCCTCCAGACATAGCTCCTAGAAGCATTTCACATAGCCACTCCCACTCCTTGTTTATTCTTCCAGCAGTGTGAGAGTTGGACTAGATTATGTTTGTTCAGTGAAAACACAGATCAAACTAAAATTACCAGACAAGAATCCCAGACTCAGCAATATGTAAAGTGAAAAGAGAGTAACTAGACCTTTACAGGAATTTTGAAAATAATACTGGTTTACTTTTAAGTGAATCAGAAAATACATTCTAACAGCCTTACAGGGCACAGTTTCCCTATTGCTATAACTCAGTAATTTACAGTGGGGAACGGAAAGGTGGATATAATTTGAGAAGCTGTAAACCATCCTCTTTCCCTAATCTAGGCCTCAGTTTCCTCATTTGTAAAATTGGAGTTGGAATAGTTGTCTCTTCTTTTTTTTTTAAGATTTTATTTATGCATACAAATACTGGGGAACAGGCCGGAGATGTGGGGGGTGAGAGGATTCACCAGAGACAGAGTGGGGAACAGAACAGGCAGATGGACCGAAATACACTGCTGAGGGGAGCAGCGGGTGAGACAGGAGAGGTCTGCTGAGCCATGTGGGTAGCTCCCTGGCCGGGGATCGAACTCGTGCTGCAGTGGCTGTGGACAGCCTTCTAGGCTGCGTCTTAACACCCTTGCGCCACTAGGGAGGCCCTGAATAGTTGTCTCTTAAGAGGATTTTCTGGTTGTAATTTTAAATTCTTGGCTTTGTGATTATTGGAGATAAAATTGACAGGTACAGGGCTGGGGCAACAGACCCATGTTCTGTTCTACTCCGCTTACATGTAGCTTATCAGTGTCACAGGCTGGGTTGGGGTAAGAGGCTGGATTAAAGGGTTGGATGGATCTGTATAACCGGGAGAGAGGTTTGCTTCCATTGTTTCTCAAGGATGACTTTAGGAAATACAAAGTAAAATTTCGAAAATTTTAGTCTTCTTGTATATGCTTCAGTATTTAAAAAAAAAAAAAAAGTAGCGAGCACATCACACCTAGTATTTCAAATAAGGATGTAGCTCCAATTTATATATATATTTTTTTTAAGATTTTATTTATTTATTTATTTATACAAGCACTGGGTACAGTCAGAAGCGCGGGAGGGTGAGAGAATTCACCAGAGCCAGAGCGGGGAGCAGAGCAGGCAGAGGGACCGAAGTACACTGCTGAGGGGAGCAGCGGGCAGCAGGAGAGGTCTGCGCACCATGTGGGACCCTCCTCCGGTGGCCGGGGAGCAGCTGGGGATCGAACCGGCGCCTCAGAGGCCGCGGGCAGCTTCGCAACCCAGTGCTCAACCGCTGCGCCACCGGGGAGGCCCTGTAGCTCCAATTTAAAAAATGATTTGGGGGCCTCCCCGGTGGCGCAGCGGTTGAGCGCTGGGTTGCGAAGCTGCGCGCGGCCTCTACGGCGCCGGTTCGATCCCTGGCTGCTCCCCGGCCACCGGAGGAGGGTCCCACATGGCGCGCAGACCTCTCCTGCCGCCCGCTGCTCCCCTCAGCAGTGTACTTCGGTCCTTCTGCCTGCTCTGCTCCCCGCTCTGGCTCTGGTGAATTCTCTCACCCTCCCGCGCTTCTGACTGTACCCAGTGCATGTATAAACAAAACAAACAAAAACAAAACCAGCAAACTAATAAATAAAGCATGCCTCTATAAAAAAAAAAAAAAAAAAAAAAAAAAAAAAAAAAAAAAAATGATTTGGCTGAAAGGAAGATGTTAAGTGCCAGTGGTGTATGATTATGGCAAGGGTTATGATGGAGAAAGGGATGATAAGAATGACTAGATTTGAGAAGTCCTAGCCTTTGGGACCAGGCTCCCTGAGGTAGCCCCTCAGCAGGTGACTGTGACACACCTTATCCTTGCACTGGGTATTGTAGGGGCCTTAACCCAAGGAAGGTAATTCCTGTTCAGAGAGGAGACTGAGGCCCAGAAGGGAGATGATCTCCTAAGATACTACCAGGAAGTGGTGTTTTGTGGGACTAGTGCCAGACTTCCTGCTCTGAGGTCCCACATGGCATCTCCGGCAGAAGCTCAGAGCCCAGCACCATGGACACTATACTTAGTGTCCTGGAGGATTACTTTTAGCTGAGGCTGGTTGAACGGTCTACTAGGTTCCTTGGCTGCCAGTGTCCTGATGTGGGCACTGGTGCGGTGAGAGTATCCACAGCGTTTCTATCCCATCCCCTCTGTCTGCTCTTCTGTTTGAGTAGAGGGTTTGTTTGCTTTGGTTTTTTCCCAAAGTGGGAATAGCTTTAGTGTTTATTATAAAAGGTGAACATGTTCAATATAAAGAATACATAAACAATATGAAGAATTAAATGTCTCCATTAAGAAAATTACCATATGACCCAGGGATAAGCACTTAATATTCTGGCATAGAATCTAGATTTTTAGTTGTCTCTGTACCTAGTTTGACATCACTTTACATACATGAAATTATACCACTCATGACACTTTTTTTTTTTTTGCTCAATGGTAAGCACATCATGGACATCTTAACACATGAATAGAGGTCCTTTGTCTTTTGAGTTTTTGTTTCTGCAGAGTATTATGTTGGTAGCTTGAATTTATTTAAATGATCCTTTTTAAATTATTTTTTAATTTATATCTTTTACATCATTGTGTAGTCCCCATAAAATCCCCACCACCAGTTCACTTGTGAGCCATCACCATAGTCCCTTGTGCTCTTCTCTCCTGTTTTGATCCCTTGTCCTCCCCCTCCCTTGCAGAATGTCTCTGATTCATTGTTGCTTGCTAGTTTTGTTTTTTTATTATTTTTTTCCTGATCCCTTATGTGGTTTCCCTATATTTCTCCTATAAGTGAGACCATCTGGTTTTCTTTTTCCTTTTGGCTTATTTCACTGAGCATAATCCCTTCCAGTTCCATCCATGTTGCTGTGAATGGCATGAGTTTATCTTTTTTGATTGCTGCATAGTATTCCATTGTGTATATACCACATCTTCTTGATCCAGTCATCTGTTTTCGCCATTTGGATTGTTTCCATATGTTACTTAACTATAAATAGTGCTGCAGTAAACATAGGGGGTGCAGGTATCTTTTTGAGTTAATTGTTTTTGTGTCCTTTGGGTAGATCCCTAGGAGTGGAATTGCTGGATCATATGGAAGCTCCATTTTTAATAGTTAATAGTTTGAGGAACCTCCACACAGCTTTCCATAGTGGTTGGACCAGTTTGCACTCCCACCAGCAGTGTGGGAGAGTTCCTTTTTCTCTATATCCTTACCAACATTTGTTTTTGCCTGCCTTTTTTTTTAAAAAAAAAAGACTTATTTATTTATACAAGAACCAGGGTACAGGCCAGAGGTGCGGGAGGGTGAGAGGATTCACCAGAGACAGAGCGGGGAGCAGAACAGGCAGACTGACTGAAATACACTGCTGAGGGGAGCAGCAGGCAAGACAGGAGAGTTCTGCTGCGCCATGTGGGTTTCTCTTTGGCTGGCTGGGAGATGGAACTCGTGCTACAAAGGCTGCGGATTGCTTCATAATGTGGTGCTTAACCCCTTGTGCCACCAGGGAGGCCCATGTTTTTGCCTGCTTTAAAAGTGTGCCATTCTCACTGGTGTAAGATGGTATCTCATTGTGGTTTTGATTTGCATTTCCCTCATTGCAAGTGATGTTCAACCTTTTTTCATATAGCTGTTGGCCATTTGCATTTCCTCTTTGGAGAAGTGTCTTTTTAGCTCACGCCCATTGTTTGACTGGATTATTTCCTTTGTTGAGTCGTGTGAGCTTTTTGTAGATTTTTGTGATGAGTCCCTTATCAGTAGGGTGTCTCTCAATCGATCCTTTTCAGTGGAAATTTTGATGCTGTCCAGCATTTGATTCTGTTAATAATGCTGTAATAAATATGCATTCCTTTTATCCCTTACTGTTTATTTTTAGATACAGAACTGAAGGCCAAAAGTAAATTAAAATTTTTAATTCATATTGTAAACTGTCTTCCAGAACAGTGGGGCTAATTGATAGTCCACCAGTCCTGGCTGACACGATGGTTTGTTGAATGACAGGTGCAGCTGCCCTTAGACTCTGCAGTCTCCTGGCTCTGATACATCTCTCCCAGGCATTTGTGAGTGGACAAGCCTGCCTGTTCTCTCCCCAAAATAATGGCAGGCTTGCTTCTCTTATCCACCCCTTAGAATGCTGTGCGTGTTCCACGGGACTTTGAAGGCTGCAGTGTCCTCCGCAAGTACCTTGGTCAGCTGCATTACCTGCAGAGTCGGGTCCCTATGGGCTTGGGCCAGGAGGCTGCCATTCCTGTCACCTGGTAAGAGCTGGCAGACAGGGGGAGCCTAGAGGGTGCCTCGGAAAGCTCGGGGCTCTCTGGGTGGTGGTGATGCCCCTTCCCTTCTCCCGCCCTCTGACCCATACTGGGGTGGCCTGTCTACAGGACTGAAATCTTCTCAGGCAAGTCTGTAGCCCATGAGGACATCAAGTACGAGCAGGCCTGCATTCTCTACAACCTTGGTGAGCTATCTCCCAGCGCTGCCAGCCCAAAATCTCCACACCAGGCTACGAAGGCAGTGAGCTGATAGTCGTCTCCCCTCTAACCACTCTGCTGTGTTCCCCACAGCTCTACCAGCTACTCTTTCCTAGGTCATGGGGAGTCTAGGTCATGACTGCCACATAGTTCTTCAGCTGGGAGAGATGTCTTCTTTGGAGTGTCCCCACCCACATGTGACTTTGAACTGCTTCAGGCAGGACAAGGCGGGTCTCAGCTGCTCCCGCCATCAACCTTAATGATTCAGCCTCACTCAAGAAGTCTGGGGAGCCCCAGAATCCTGTGTAGCTTCCTGAGGCTTCAAGATTAAGAACTTTGGATGGAGGTTCTCCTTCCTTTACCCCCAACAGCACACCTGGTGCAGAGCAGGAGACTGAGGGAATTGGTAGCGTCCCTGCTTGCCCTAGCTTTGGTTTCCTAAACCAGCCTCCCAGTTCAGACCCATTTCCTGATCATGGGTAACACCACTCTCCCCACGCCCCTGCCCTTGACTAGTGTAGGCAGCCGGGAAGTGCCATGTCTCCCCCCAGTTAGCCCTGACAACTTACCCTTTGCCTTCCTAGGAGCGCTGCACTCCATGCTTGGGGCCATGGACAAGCGTGTGTCTGAGGAGGTAAGGAGGGGTGGGGTACGTGTGGAGTTTTATCAGCCCGCGGAACTGGAGTGAAGCTATACTATGGAGTGAACACAGGCATTTGTCTAACTCTGCCTCTGGCCATCCACTCGCTCTTCCTTCCCAGGGCATGAAGGTCTCCTGTACGCACTTCCAGTGCGCAGCAGGCGCCTTTGCCTATCTGCGTGAGCACTTCCCTCATGCCTACAGCGTTGATATGAGTCGACAGATCCTCACTCTGAATGTCAACCTCATGCTGGTGAGGGGTGCCCCTGTGGGTGCCATGTGGAATCCAGGGGAGGGACACTTAGCACTGGATCCTAGACCAGGCCCGTGCAGCAGCAGACTGTGTTTCTTGGAGTGGGGAGGCTGGAGGAGAGGGGGTGCGGGGAGCACTGTGGTCAGCCTGCTGGGAAGGATTTCAGGTGAACGCGAAAGCACACCTGCATTTGTTGCACCAGGGCCAAGCTCAGGAGTGCCTTCTGGAGAAGTCAATGCTGGACAATAGAAAGAGCTTTCTGGTGGCCCGCATCAGTGCGCAGGTGGGTGTCCAGGTAGGCAGGCCTTTCTTTGCTTTACTCCTGAGCTCCCCCACCCTCACACTGATAGCCCCATCCTGGCTCCCAGGTGGTGGATTACTACAAGGAGGCGTGCCGGGCCTTGGAGAACCCTGACACTGCCTCACTGCTGGGCCGGATCCAGAAGGACTGGAAGAAACTTGTACAGATGAAGATTTACTACTTTGCAGCTGTAGCTCATGTGAGGACACTGTGGCCACTGGGTCTGGGCAGGGCTGAGTGCCACAGACTGGGAACTAAGTAGTGGCATCTTTTCTTCTTTCCTAGCTGCACATGGGCAAGCAGGCTGAGGAGCAACAGAAGTTTGGGGAGCGGGTGAGTGAGCTGAGGTGAAGAGGGGACTCAGCACTTGTTCCAGCCTTGTTAGTGAAATCCTGGTACAGTCCCTGCCCTTCCAGAATGGGGGAGGTGATCTTCCCTCAGCCATGCTCTTGTGCAGGCTTGGCCTGTCTGCGTGGTCCTGTCTGTGTAGCCCTCATTTCTATGGGGCTGAAGAAGCATAACCGGCTCCCCCAGAGGAGCTGGCTGGTTGGAGGTGTAAGCAGGAGGGTGGGATAGGATGTGACGCTGTTGGCTGGGCAGGTACCTGGCTGCCTTCTCAGCTTCTTGCCACCTGATGACTTGGCAGAGCTCGGTGGGATGGTAGGAGGAGTAGGGGTCAAACAGGAAAGGATAAGCCAGGCCCTGCCTGTGCCCCTCCTACAGGTCGCCTATTTCCAGAGCGCCCTGGATAAACTCAACGAAGCCATCAAGCTGGCCAAGGTAAAGCTGCGGAAGCCCGGCTGCCCCTCGGGGTCCTGGGGTGCAGGGACCGAGCTTGGGGGGAGGGTCGAAGGCTGGCCTTGGATGGTGCTGAGGCTCCCCTCCTACCCCACAGGGTCAGCCTGACACTGTGCAAGATGCACTTCGCTTCGCTATGGATGTCATTGGGGGAAAGTGAGTCTGGGGGCTGGGGGCGGCCATGGTCCCTTCTTGTTAGAGAGGCTCTCAGCCCTTTGCCTACATGCTTGGGAGGAAACCACCAGCGCCAGAGCGCAGCAGCGAGGCTAGGGCCCAGTCCCCGTAGATTGCCCAAGACTCTTCACTCCCTTCTGACCCCCAGGTACAATTCTGCCAAGAAGGACAATGACTTCATCTACCACGAGGCTGTCCCAGCACTGGACACCCTTCAGCCTGTAAAAGGTCTGAAGCCGAGAGAAGGCTGAGGAATGGGGTAGAGGTTAAAAATTGGAGGGGTGTGAGGCGGGCTGAACAGAGGCAGACCTGAGATCTCACAGACCTGGTCACATTTCTTTCTCATCCCTTCCTAGGTGCCCCTTTGGTGAAACCCTTGCCAGTGAATCCCACAGACCCAGCTGTTACAGGCCCCGATATCTTCGCCAAACTGGTTCCCATGGCTGCCCATGAAGCCTCATCACTGTACAGGTAAGAAAGGCTGGCTCTGTACTTAGCACAAGTGGGGTTGGGATGTGTCAAGAGACACAGGTTCCAGCAACTGCTCTGTCACTTCTGCAGTGAGGAGAAGGCCAAGCTGCTTCGGGAGATGATGGCCAAAATTGAGGACAAGAACGAGGTGCTGGAGTAAGTGCGAGCTGGGGGTGGGACATCTGTGGGGCCCGGTGCTGCCTGCAACAGGGGGAGTGGCAGTGAAACATGTGCTTCCACTGGGTTTCCTAGATTTGCTTTCCTTGCCTGGGGCCTCATGGGCCAGCTGTGTAAGATACAGCTGTCTTGAGAAAAGGACGTCCCGGGGCAGGCTCTGTGGGGCCAGACCAGACCCAGTGCTGGTCAGGTTCTTAGACCTGGCTTCCACCGTAGGGGGCTCACCCAGGTGGGCTCCTTTTCCCATGTGCGGAGTCAGCAGCCAGCTCCCATTGGTCCTGTGGTCCCCGCAGCCAGTTCATGGATTCAATGCAGCTGGATCCGGAGACAGTGGACAACCTTGATGCCTACAACCACATTCCGCCCCAGCTCATGGAGAAGTGTGCGGCGCTCAGTGTTCGGCCCGACACCGTCAGGAACCTTGTCCAGTCCATGCAAGGTGAGCCAGGGTGAGAGCAAGCAGCTGGAGGGTGGGAACACGAAACTCATTTGCTGGCACCTCTCGTTCATCAAGCATGGGAACTGTACCTCTCAAAGCATCAGGTGCAAGCACCCATCCCTCGGGATTGCTGTACCCTGTGCCTCTGTATTGCTCAGTACACATCGGGCCATGACCATGCAGGCACTTCAGTCTCCTGGGGGGCGAGCCAGAGTGGGTGGCTGGTCTGTCCCCCTGAGGAACCGCCCTTTCTCTCCCCTGTACACACCCCAAGTGCTGTCAGGTGTGTTCACGGATGTGGAGGCCTCTTTGAAGGACATCAGGGACTTGCTGGAGGAGGATGAGTTGCTAGACCAGAAGTTGCAGGAGGCCGTGGGCCAGGCAGCGGCCAGCGCAGCAGTCTCCAAGACCGAGCTGACAGAGGTGAGGCGAGAATGGGCCAAGTACATGGAAGTTCACGAGAAGGCCTCCTTCACCAACAGTGAACTGCACCGCGCCATGAATCTGCACGTCGGCAACCTGCGCCTGCTCAGCGGGCCACTCGACCAGGTCCGGGCTGCCCTGCCCACACCAACCCTCACCCCAGGTAAGCTTGGCCCATTTTGTCCCCAGGGGGAGAGGCAAAGAGCTGAGTGGGGGGTTTCTCTGGCCTCGCTAATCACTTCTGTCCTCAGAGGACAAGGCTGTGCTGCAGAACCTGAAGCGCATTCTGGCCAAGGTGCAGGAAATGCGGGACCAGCGTGTATCCCTGGAGCAGCAGCTACGTGAACTGATCCAGAAGGATGACATCACCGCCTCACTGGTTACTACAGACCACTCAGAGATGAAGGTGGGTGGGCAGGCAGGGTGGAGGGGTCTGACTCTGGCTCCTCCTTCAGGTGGGGAGGGTTGAGTGGTCACTCTCTACCTCCAATACACTCCCTTAGAAGCTATTCGAGGAGCAGCTAAAGAAGTATGACCAGCTGAAGGTGTACCTGGAGCAGAACCTGGCTGCCCAGGACAACGTCCTGCGAGCCCTGACAGAGGCCAACGTGCAGTATGCAGCGGTGCGGAGGGTGCTCAGTGAGCTGGACCAAAAGTTAGTGCTTCACCTTGTGCTCTTGCCCAGAGTCCTACCTGGAGCTCAGCTCCCACTGCTTACCTCCTGCTGGCCTTGTGCCCGCCAGGTGGAATTCTACGCTGCAGACCCTGGTGGCGTCCTATGAAGCCTACGAGGACCTGATGAAGAAGTCCCAGGAGGGCAAGGACTTCTACGCAGACCTGGAAAGCAAGGTGGCCACTCTCCTGGAACGGGCACAGTCTACCTGCCAGGCCCGTGAGGCTGCCCGCCAGCAACTCCTGGACAGGTAGGTGTGGCTGCCGCGCTAACTGTCTAGACGTGGGCTGGGCTGATGGGGGTCGGGCTCCACTTCTTCCTTCCCTTGACCATAGGGAGCTGAAGAAGAAACCGCCACCACGGCCCACAGCCCCAAAGCCACTGCTGCCCCGTAGGGAGGAGGGTGAGGGAGTGGAGACAGACCTGCCTGAGGAGCTGCGCAGCCTGCCCCCTGACATGGTGGCAGGCCCACGGCCACCCGACGCCTTCCTGGGCACTATTGCCCCTCGCCACTTCCCTCCTGGCCCCTTCCCCAGCTCCACAGGGCCAGGACCCCACTATCTCTCAGGCCCCTTAGCCCCTGGTGCCTATTCGGGACCCACCCAGATGTTGCAGCCCAGGGTCCCCCAAGCCCCAGGTCACCCTACAATGGCCATGGCACCTGGCCCTGCCATTTACTCAACCCCTGCTTACACACCAGAGCTAGGCCTTGTGCCTCGGTCTTCCCCCCAGCACTGTGTGGTGAACAGTCCCTATGGGGGGGTAGGGCCACCCCCACCAGTTGCAGGTCTGCCCTCAGCTCCACCTCCCCAGTTTTTAGGCCCTGAATTGGCCATGGGGGTTCGGCCTGCCACCACCACAGTAGATAGTATTCAGGCCCCCATCTCCAGCCACACAGCACCTCGGCCAAATCCAACTCCTGCTCCTCCCCAGGCCTGCTTTCCAGTGCTCCCACCACAGCCGCTGCCTGCATCCTATACCTCCTACCCACTAGGGGCCAAGCAGGCCCTCCCGACCCCCCCAGCCCAGCACCACTTTCCTCCTGGGATTCCCACAGGTTTCCCAGCCTCAAGGATTGGGCCCCAGCCTCAGCCTCTCCCCACCCGAGCAGCATTTGGACCCCAGCCCCCTCAGCAGCCCCTTCCACTCCAGCATCCACACCTCTTCCCACCCCAGCCTCCAGGACTTGTACCCGCACAGACCCCTTACCCGTTTGCCCCTCAGCCTGGTGTCCTGGCACAACCACCACCCCCTGTGCATGCCCAGCTCTACCCAGGCCCCTCTCAGGACCCCCTGCCCCCCCACTCGGGGGCTCTGCCTTTTCCTAGCCCTACACCACCTCAGCCGCCCCATCCCAACCTGGCCTATGGTCCAGCCCCTGCCCCGAGGCCCCTGGGCCCTCAGGCAGCCCCTCTTTCCATTCAAGGCCCCCCGCCTACTGGCCAGCCCACCCCCAGTCCTCACCTGGTGCCTTCACCAGCCCCATCCCCAGGGCCTGGCTTGGTCTCTCCTCGGCCCCCTGCAACAGAGCCACCCCCACGCCGAGGCACGGCAGCCGCAGATCTGCTCTCCTCCAGCCCCGAAAGCCAGCATGGTGGCACTCAGCCTCCTGGGGGTGGCCAGCCCCTGCTGCAGCCTACTAAGGTGGATGCTGCTGAGGGCCGGCGGCCACAGGCCCTGCGTCTGATTGAGCGGGACCCCTACGAGCACCCGGAGAGGCTGCTGCGGTTGCAGCAGGAGCTGGAGGCATTTCGGGGCCAGTTGGGTGATGCCGGGACTCTGGACACTGTCTGGCGGGAGCTGCAAGAAGCACAGGAACAGGATGCCCGTGGCCGTTCCATCGCCATTGCCCGCTGCTACTCACTGAAGAACCGGCACCAGGACATCATGCCCTACGACAGTAACCGCGTGGTGCTGCGCTCTGGCAAAGACGACTACATCAATGCCAGCCGTGTGGAGGGGCTCTCGCCATACTGCCCGCCCCTGGTGGCCACCCAGGCCCCACTGCCTGGCACAGCCGCCGACTTCTGGCTCATGGTACATGAGCAGAAGGTGTCGGTCATTGTCATGCTGGTGTCTGAAGCGGAGATGGAGAAGGTGAGAGGGAGACGTGGTGGCGGGGGGAGGGGGGGGTTGCCCAGGTAGGACCCTAGAAAACACTCCTAACTACATCTTGTTTGCCTCTCAGCAAAAAGTGGCACGTTACTTCCCCACCGAGAGGGGCCAGCCCATGGTGCACGGTGCCCTCAGCCTGGCACTGAGCAGTGTCCGCACCACTGAGACCCATGTGGAGCGGGTACTGAGTCTGCAGTTCCGTGACCAGAGCCTCAAACGCTCACTTGTGCACCTCCACTTTCCTACTTGGCCTGAGTTGTATGTCTGCCACCCTGGGTGGTGGTAGGAGGGGTGGTGGGGGCCTCCAGTCAGGTCTGTTCAGGGACCCTGCTCTGTCCCTGCAGAGGCCTGCCGGACAGCCCCAGCAACCTCCTACGCTTCATCCAGGAGGTGCACACACATTACCTGCACCAGCGGCCCCTGCACACACCCATCATTGTGCACTGCAGGTAAGGTGGCGGTGGGAGGCTGCCTGAGGATCCTCCTCTGGGGCTCTAGCCTTACGCCCCTTTCCTGCCACAGCTCCGGAGTGGGCCGCACGGGAGCCTTTGCGCTGCTCTATGCGGCTGTGCAGGAGGTGGAGGCTGGAAATGGGATTCCTGAGCTGCCTCAGCTGGTGCGGCGCATGCGACAGCAGAGGAAACACATGCTGCAGGAGAAAGTGAGGGTCAGGGCAGGTGGGTGCTGGGAGGGGTCCTCTGCCCAGAATGACAGGACCTCCCAGCTGACCAGGCCAAATGTACCTCTGCAGCTGCACCTCAAGTTCTGCCATGAGGCAGTGGTGAGACACGTGGAGCAGGTCCTGCAGCGCCATGGCGTACCCCCTCCGTGTAAGCCCTCAACCGGCGCAGGCGTCAACCAGAAGGTGAGGAAGGAGCCCCGAGGCTGCTGGGATCACCACAGCCTTCTGGACCCCTCTCTCCATCCACTTCTGTCTTCTCAGAATCACCTTCCTCAGGATTCCCAGGATCTGGTCCTTGGCGGGGACGTGCCCATCAGCTCCATCCAGGCCACCATCGCCAAGCTCAGCATCCGGCCTCCGGGAAGCTTAGATTCCCCAGCTGCCAGCCTGCCGGGCCCAGCAGAGTCCCCAGGCCTGCCACCAGACAGCCTGCCAGAGTCCACCCAGCTCCCGTCCTCCTCTCCACCCCCTCTCACTTCACCGCTGCTCGAGGCCCCCCAGCCTGAAGAAGAGCAGCCGGTACCTGAGGCCCCCACCTCAGGGCCCCCCTCCTCTTCTCTGGAGCTGCTGGCCTCCCTCACCCCAGAGGCCTTCTCTCTGGACAGCTCCTTGAGGGGAAAGCAGAGGATGAGCAAACAGAACTTTCTGCAGGCCCATAACGGACAAGGTCTGCGGGCTGCCCGGCCCACTGATGACCCCCTCAGCCTTCTGGATCCACTCTGGACACTCAACAAGACCTGAACAGGCTTTGCCTACCTGGTTCTTACACTACATCATCTCCCCTGTCTGCTCACCCAGCAGGACCTCTGAGGTGGGCTTGGTCTCTCACTCCCATTCCTGCTGCCTTCAGCCCTGCCTGGCCCAGCCCGCACCCCTGTGGGGTGGAGATGCATTGCGGGCCTTGGGTCAGGTTCTGCTCCTTTGTGGGACCTGACATTTTTCAGCCTTTGCTATTGAAGAAATAAAAATGACCTGTTCTGTGGCCAGTGTCTGCCCATTGCTGCCTGGGGGAAGAAGCCGGAGCCCTGACCGCACCGCTGGCTCGAATGAGCTGGGGTGGGGATGGAGGTAGGAGGACTTTGGAGCTGAAATGGCTAAGGAGCTCTCTAGCGTTGGCCTGCTGAGCCGCCTCCAACCTGTAACTGTCCCTGTGCACATCTTCCGTGGCTCCAAGTGCCGAGGTTTCGGTACAGGGAGAAAGTGATGCAGGAGTTCCTCTAAGGGAAAAGGCACATGGCTCACAAGGCCCCTGGCAAGGGTGATTTAAAAAAAAGTTTAATATTACAGTTATGAGGCAGCTTCCAGAAGGCTCAGCTCCCCCCCGCAAGTCTAGGTCCAGTGCATTGGCCCCACACAGCAGCCCTGCCCAGGGAGTCACAGCCGCTGCCACCCTCAGTCCAGCTTCTCCAGCACAGAGGGCACATACACCAGACTGAGCTCACTGCCGAAGTTGCAGACGATGGCGGCATTTTCCAGCACCAGGATCTGGCGGGCGGGCTGGGCCTCACTATTCTTTCCCAGGTAGACTGTCTGTAACAGGTCCCCGTAGTTTAGGTCCCAAAAGGAGACACAGCCCTGGCCACCGGTCACCAGCAGGTTGTCTGAGATGACACCCAAGCTTGCACCGCAGCCCAGGTCCTGAAGGCAAGGACATGACAGGCTCAGTGTCTCGAACCCTTGCGTAAGTCACCAAGCACCCTGTGGTCCCCAGCCTGCCTACCTGCTGAATAGAATAGAGCTTGATGCCTGTGCTGCGATCCCAGATGCTGATGAGGTCATCCAGGCCACTGCTAATGACGCAGGTGGTGGTGCAGGTGAGAGAAGTGACATCCCCGCGGTGAGCAAACATGTGGCTGACGCGACTGCCAGTCAGCACATCCCACAGGCAGATGGCCCCATCTTGTCCTCCACTGGCCAGCACCATGGTCTAAGGGAACAGGCCCAGGACAGCTGGGTTACTGGTGGAATACCTTTGTTGACAACCTTGCCCTGGTGGGTGGGGGATCCTCATTCTGCTTCCCAAGATCAAAGACCAAGGGCCTGTCTTGGTACCCCTATATCTGCTCACAGCCACCATGGGGCCCCCCCTTACCTGGTCAATGTACACAGTCGTGATGGCCCCTGAGTGGCCCTGTAGCGTGAAGAGGCAACATGAGTCCTCCAGACGGAACACCTAGGACAGGAACAAGTTCTGGTCTCTAGGGTTTTCCAAGTTACCTATTGGCCAAGAAATCCCTCCCGCAGGGTTTTATTTTAAAGATTTTATTTTTGTGTAGAAGAACTCAGGTGCAGGCCAGAGGTGCAAGGTGTCAGGATTTACCATCGAAAGTGGGGAGCAAAACAGGCAGATCTACAGAAATCGCTGCTGAGGGGAGCAGCAGGGGTGACAGGAGAGGACTGCTGCGCCATGTGGGTCAGCTCCCTGGCTGGGGATCAGGATGGAACTCAGGCTGTGGAGGGGACAGCACTGATACTTAACCCCTAGGCCACCAGGAAGGACCCCCACAGTGTTATGTTAAGCAAAGTTAAGTCAGGAGAAACAAGATTCCTGGATGATTTCACTTGTGGAATAGAGAAGCCAAATGGAGGAACAGAAAACACAAACAAACACAAACCCTAGGAACATGAAGATGGAGGATTAAGGGTGCTTTGGGTAGCGGGCACAGTGTTGTTAATCTAAAGAGGTGTGAACCTACACCCCCAAATCCTACAGTGTTGTAAACCACGGTTTCCACAATAAAAATGGAATTAAAAAAAAAATCCTGTCGTTCACCCAGGACACCTATAGCCTCTTCCCAGACTAGCGGTGAAACGTTCCCCATCCCCACAGCCAACACTCACTCTCAGCGTGTGGTCTTGGCTACCAGTCACGAGGCGCCCTGCAGCAGCCTTCAGGGCTGTAATGGGTTTCTGGTGCGCACAGGGCACTGTATGGGTCAGGCGACAGGCCACCCTGTCACTGCTGCTGTACACAGGGGATGCGGGCGAACTGCCCCGTCCTGGAGTCCCTGGTGACAATAGGCAAAGTGAGGGGGTCTTTGAGAAGGCACCTTGCAGGCAGCCCCTGCATGTCATCCACTCCCTCTAACCTCGGAACTGCAGGGGGCTGAGGGATGTGTGGGTCTCCAAGGAGAAGAAATCAAGGGAGCCATTGAGCCGGGCAGCCACGATCCTGGAAGAGAAGAGCACTGCCAGGGTGACTCTCCCTCAGAGCCCCCAGTCTCCGGGCTGAGTGCCGTGGGCACCTGACAGACTCAGCTCCACTGGGCATGTGGAAACAACAGAGACAGAAGAGAAGGGACCAAGCCAGTTCCAGAAAGGATCAGGGTCAAGTAGCAGCACAGGTGCTGAGGGAACAGATGCTGGGGCTGGAAGGCCCCAAGGTTGCAACGCTTATTAACCTCTCTGTGCCTCAGTTTCTTCATCTGTAAAAGGCAGAAAACAGGATCTGCCTCACAGAGCTAATATGCATAAAGTAGTACCTGGGAAACAACATGTAAGACTAAAAGAATAAAAAAAAAAAAACCCAACCACCCAAAATAAGCTGAGGGAGGACTCCCAGCTAAAACTTGGAGTTGAAGGAAAGATCTCTGAGAAGGGAAACAGGACCTAGGGTGGGGCTGTGTTTTTGAGCCACGGGAGGTGCCACCTCCATGACACAGAAACACCTTCAAGCACCACCCACTACATTCTCCTTTTCCACAAAGAAAGATTTTCTTCATTGCTCAAGAACTCCTAGGGCACAGACAGACCGAGACGGGGATATCTATCCAGGGGACCCAGAAGGCAATGCATGTCCACAGCCTCCACCTGTGAACAAGAAGGGCCCGCGCCTCCTAGGACAGGCGAGCTGAGAAAGCCCTGATGTCTGAGCCTGACTTTCATGGTCACCAGGAACCTTGACCTTGATGCTTAGGCTGATACCAGGGCTTTTCCTAAAACAAAGGCAAACAGTAGGGGAGACTTCCCAAGTGTGGGGGAACCTGCTGCACCTCCCCCTGCAGTGACCTTTAGGGCTAATGGCTTTCCCCACGGACCGGCTGGGCAAGGAACCAGCACGCAGGGGGAGAACAGCAAACCCCCCCGAAGACATAGATAAGACGGAAGCCTGTTGAAAGATAACGACCCCAAGGAGCCACTACAGGAATGCTGACCTCACGGAACCTTATCTCGCCTTCTCAAGGCCCACAAACTTTATTCTAATACAACTGTCTCTCTAAAATCTTTTCTCTTTCTCTGTCTAAAAAGGTCATTGGTTGCTGATTAAAAAAGAACATACGAAATCTAATAGCTAGGCTGATTCAAATGAAACGTCACTAAACTCTGTGTATTAATAGAACTGTTAGCTTAATCATTTCTCTGTTGCATGCTTAGCCTTGTTAGTATTAATCTTAATGATAAAAATATTACATTGTGAAAAGTAAAACTCACCCATGTTAATGTATAGTAATTTAGTGGTAGTGAGTAGTTAAAACAAAAAAGTAATCACATGAAACAAAAAGAAAAACTAATAGCCTAACTACTTAGGAATGCGCCTGGGTCCAGATGTAAATCACTGCCCTGTCAATGATAAGCTAAACCTATGAGCAAGCTGATTTCTTCACTGATGTTCGCCATTCCTGTGCCTTTAGAAAACATATTTATACTGGTCACCAACTCAAAGAAAATTACACTCAGATTTTCACTCTCTTGAAGTGTGTCTGTCTGTCATTTCTTTCGCCGAATCCTTGACCACCCTGCACGCTTCTCTCAACCCTGAGACGGCCTCATCGTTCGCTGCTGTGCTGGTCCGCGGCAGGAACCCAATGAGCTGGGCCAGGCCGGAGGGTGGCATATCAGCCAAGCCCTGCGTAAAAAGCCTAGCGGTAGCAGGAATGACAGCTGCCAACAAGCAGAAACAGTAAAGGGCAAGGGGTGCCCTTCACCCACCCCAAGAAAGAAAAATGGTTCCAGCTCTAGCTTAGATGGTGCCACAAGTGGTCAGAGACCTGGAAGAGAGAGTGTGGGAGGCACCTGGGCATGGGCAAGAGCTGGGGGGCTGAGAAGCCCTAGGAGCATGCGCACACGGAGCCCGGGGAACACCTACAGCCCAGAACAGGGCGTGAGTGGGAAAGAAGTCTTAACACAACAGGTTTTTTATAAAATGCAACCAAGAAACCCAGAAGGGGCAGTATTGGCAATCTAAGAGAAACCTGGACTTGAGAAAGGTGCGAAAGGAGACAGCATTAACCGCTGTCACGGGCTAAGGCCCTGGGAGCTCATGGTTTGCTGGGCCCTATTCTAGGTGCTTCACATATTAACTTTGAGTTTTCACCCCTCCCTTCGAGGTGGACTACCCTCTGGTTAGCAAGAAAGGAATTCCAAATCCCACGAGTGAAGGGGAGTCAGGACCAAACCTCAGTGTGTGGCCTGACCACAACGGGAAGTCACCCTGGCTCTCACCTCTTGTCCAGGAAGACCAGGGCTGTGATGCCTGAGGAGACCTCGTCGCTGCTGCAGTGGAGCATGCCCTCGATGGCGTCCCACACCTGTAAGCCCAGGGGAAGTGAGCACCTGCTAGCTGGGACGGCCCCGGGTGCCCTATGTGAATGGCCCCTCTGCCCAGTCCAGTCCCTCTGCCCACCTCCAGCCGACCACTGCTCCGCCCCACCACGATGAGGTTGCCCTGCAGCTCCAGGCTCCAGATGGAGCCATCTGCACTGGGGGTCCAGGCGAGGGAAGGGGAGCCCTTCTCGGGAGGAGAACCCCCCTCATCTTCAGGGGCCTGTGACAGCACAGGCCCAGGTGAGGCAGGGCGCAGGGTTGGTGTATGGACGGAAGCCAGGTCCTCCTCCTGGTACACCCGCTGCACCAGGCGGCTGAAGTCATAGCCCGGGGAGTCCCGAGCACGGCCGCAGGTGGCCCGGTGCCGGGGCTCGGGCAGAGTAGGCTCTGAGGGCCGCAACTGTGCAGAGAAGTTGGTGTCGATCAAGCAGGTGAGGTCCGGCTGGTCCCCGAAGAGGGAAGGTGGTGGAGGGCCCCGGGGGCGGTGCCGCAGTGGAGGGCTGTCCCCGGGCTCCTCTGGACCACCCTTCCCGCCGTCTGACAACCGTTCCCAGCTCTCCTGAGCCTCGAATACGCTGCCAACACCACTGTCCCGGCGCTGCCTGCTGGGGGTCCCGGGAGGATGCGGTGAGGAGGGGTGTGGTGGGGGGCAGGTCTGGGGGCAGGGGGTGGGGCATACATGTGGGCTGCACCTACCCTGGGCGCGGGATGCGTGTGAGGCAGTCCCCAGTCTGAGCGTCCCACACACAGACGTGGCCTGCCAGGCAACAGCTCACCAGCAGCATGCCATCGCTGGCCAGACACTCGATGTCCTGTGGAAGGGCACCATGGGTATGGGCACAGGCATGGGCACGGATGTCAGCGTGTCCTGAGCCCCAGGCCCCTACCCCTTGCTCACCATAAGGTGCCCACGCAGCACCAGGGGCACAATCTCCGTCTCTGGTGGCGTGTAGCCGTAGTCATCACAGGGCAGCTCCCCACGTCGCCGCCGGCCGGGCCCGCCACCAGGCTGCCCGTAGTTGCGCGGGCAGAGCACACGGTAAAGGCAGAGCAGCAGCAGCACAAGCACGATGCCTGTGGCGAGGCCAAGCGCTGCTACCCTGCGTAGAGTTGGAAGTGGTGAGGGGGGCCCGGTCCCTCCCACCCCCAACCTGCTCTCTGGGGCCTTACTTGTACAGGGTGATGTCTCTGTGGGGCTGCACCACGCCTGGTCCCTTGGGACCAGCCTCCCAGAGCCCTCCCGGTTGGGGCCCTGGTGGAGGCCAGGTACTGTGGCTGTCCTGAGGGTGTCGCCCCTCCAGCGCCTCCCTCGGGTTCAGGCGGAGCGTGACTGGGATGACAGGCAGCAGGCTGATGTACCTAGAGCCGGACAGCGGGCGACCTCAGAGGAGATGCTCTCAGAAGGATCCCTCCTGCTGCTGCCCTGGCCCCGTCCCCATCTCCAAGCAGGACTCAGCTCAACCCACCAAACTCCAAAAGCACCCTCTCAGGCCAGTGTTCCCAGCGTGAGGGGTGTCCAGCCTAGCTCTGACACCCCAGTCTTGCTGTCAGACACCAGCACCCAAGCAGCCATCACTGCAGTGTGGGCTGTCTCCCCCCTCCCAACTCAAGCAGCCAAAGGGCCGACAGCAGACTCCCCAGAGCAAGGCCCTAGGGCCACTGTCGCGTTGTGCCTGTTTGGAGCCCTACTTCCTACCGCACCGCCATCTAAGTTTTAATTACTAGAAAGGAAACACAGAATTCAAGCTAGTGGATCCCCACCTGATGGGAAGGGAGGCCCTGGGAACAGTGAGCAGACACCACCAAGTGAGGAGGTGGCAACTGGCACAACCTAACTCACCTCTTGGCCAGCGTGATGTTGTAGTAGCTGAAGAGTGTAGGCCAGTGGCGGAAGGACAATTTCCTCCAAAGTTCCTCATCCTCAGGCCCCCAGGTTACCTCTGGGGCTGGGCTGTCATGAACACCTTCTGCTGGCCCCCCAGGCTCAGGCAGCTCCCCTGGCAATGTCTGATTCTCAGGTAACTTAGGGGCATCAGGTGGGAAGATGGAGAAGGCAGGGTCCGGGTGGCTGGCAGGCAGTACTCCACTAGGCACTGGCATGGAAGCGAGGGCACCCTCACCCAGTGGACTCTGTTCTGTCACTTGGGCAGCGAGGTAGGTGCGCAGCCCTGCTGGGTCTGTGTACACTAGGATGCCAATCCAGACAACGGTGCCGGCCTGCAGAGAGGCATCGGGTGCTCAGTGGCACCTCTGAGAGGGATGAACAGCCCCAAGCCCTATCAGCAGTGGCCCTTAGACTGGAAGGAGGCAGCACAGGGACCTAGGCCTAGGAATGGGAAGAGGACACAGGGCCTCGTCTGTCCTTTATTGCTTCCCCAAGTCTTCCTGCTAACACCAGGGACCAAGCATCATTGGAGGGACCTGGTTCCCTTCCCATGATCAGGGTTTGGTTTTCCTAGCCTGAAATTCAGAGGAACACTCTTAGTTTTGATAGAAAACTTCCCTATCACCAATCCCTATCTCTGCTGGGCCAGGAAGCAACTACCATTTCCATGGTCAGCATGGCCAAAGGAACTGCTGCCTGATGTGCTCTGGAGCCATCCAGGGATCCTAGTACTCAGAGGGCCTTAGCCTCGCTCCCCTCACTTCAACTCCTTGGGAGAGGTTCTGTTGGCCAGCAGCCAACCCTGCTCCTGTTTCGCCCACTGCATAGCAGCCGATGAGCTGACTTGGGCAACCAGGGTGGTTCTGTCCCCAAGCATTACATCTAGCAGACTCCTGTCCTGGGACACTGTGGGGAGACACTGACTCCTCTGCCTGATGACCCCGGGGATACATCACCTCAGAAACCAACAGGGTTCAGGCAGGTAGGGGTGATGGGTAGCTCCCCAGAGCCAGGCTACAAGGGACTTCAGAATATACCCCACCTCCAAGGCAAAGGACAACACTCAAGAGCAAATTGAGTGTGGGCCTTTGGAGGATGCTGGGCAGGTACCATGATTAGCCGTTGTGCCAGGCGGGTGCGGGCCAGGAAGTAGATGACACGCAGCCTCTTGGGGAGCCGCAGGTTTCGGAAGGAAGAGGGTTGCAGTGTGATGGTGTGGGGTGTGGATGGCCTCACAGCCAGCTGCCGCTCGAAGCGCACTTGCTGCCCCACTGGCTTAGCTGAGGGTAGGCAGGCCTCAGGGGGCAGCCGCTTGTTCAGATCCGCTAGCTGTTGGGGACACAGCAGTCAGGGCCAAGGCTGTTGTCCACAGGCTGCCAACCCTACCCAAGGTTTGTAGCTCTTTCACCCAGTGATCCCCTGAGCACAGCCAGGGCTGAGGAGGAGGTGGGCGGGGCAGGGCTTGGCCCACTCCTACCTCCATCCGGCGAATGTCAATGGACAGGACAGTGGTGAAAAACAGCATCTGAAGGAAGAAGTCAGATACAAGGCCCACGACGGCAAAGAGACAAAACTCCTATAATCAAAGCATATACGAGGATATCATGACCTTATGGCCCACACCCGAGAGAAGCACATGCCTGCCTGCTGACACCTCAGAATCTGCAGGGCAGTGGCAGACAGGACACAACAAAGACAAAGAAAAAAAAGATGCTGGATCTGGGAGTGGCCAAGGAGGGACAGGGTCAACAACTCCCTCCCTCCCCACCAGGGGGCAGCAGAAACTGCTCGTACTACTACAAAGAACTGACAGATGGATGCTCCCTCCGAGCTTGTAATCTCCCTAGAGAGTAGGGATTGATCCACATTGGAAACCTTAAGTCCCACAGAGCCCCTGGCCCTGCCTGGGTGCCATGAACCCAGAGCCCAGGACTCTCAAAGTTTTCTGGCCAGCGATCACACTGGGCCAATGAAGGGAGGGAAAGAGGGCTGGAGGGAATGAATTCTGCCCTAAAACAAAGATAGTGGTCTCTGCTACCCAAGCTCTGTTGACAGAATTGTCTCAGATTCAAGTTTTCCTACCAACCCCCCTGGCAAATCACTACAGCTTCGTCTCAAATCTGGGGTAAGATGATGTAGATTTGCACACGGTGGTGTCAGCTCCAATGTTCCAAGACTACAATGCATCCAGCAGATGCCCTATAGGCGACCCGGGCGGGGAGTCTGGTGCCCTTGTGCACTCTGCTCATCCCCACACCTCACCAGGCCTCCTGCCAACCCCCGGGAAAGACAGGGATGAGATGATTTGTCCCTCCCTTTATGCAACAACTCTCAGAATGGTCAGCAAGAGTCTGGGCTTCTACATCAGTGAAGGTCCGCTTCTACCTCTGCTCACGGCCTCACAGCTGAGTAAGGAAGGTCACCTTGCTAAGAGCAAGGCAATGGTTAGTAGCCCTGCTATGGGGCCTTACCTGGATGGCGGGCACTAGGGTGAAATAGCCAATGAGGATGATGCCTAGTTCTGTGGCCATGTTCTTCATGATGGACCAGCTCTCACTGCTTAGGCCTGCAGAAGACAACAGGGCCATGGGACCAGCATATAACACCCACCTATGACATGTGTGCACCAACTTTGTGGTCCTCAGAAGGTAGAGGCATGAGTGAGGCATCGAGCATTCTGAGGCAACCAATCCACCAAAGTGGTCCAACCCTCAAGACCCTGCCAATGCTAGGGCTCCAAAGAGCTGTCCCACAGTTGCTGCAGGAAAGGGGTACAGGGGAAAGCTATAACCATCAGAAGGAGAAGTAGGCTGCCATATGAATAAACCCAAAAGGAAAGCCAAGTGCTACCCACTCTGGCATATCCAGCCTCCAAAGACTGTTCTTGTCTGACCTGCTGAGGCACGGCCTGAGCCTGCCTGTCATGTGGAAGAATGGTCTGAGGGCAGAAGACCTAGCTGTGTTCCTCCTCAAGCCTCTCCCCACAAGAGCCTGGGCCCCACACAAACACATGGTTGCACATGTAAGGCCCCGAGTGCCTAGTGTGGAGGGGCCATTTCCTCTCAGCTCAGAACAGCTAGTGGAGGGCCTGGCCCTGTATTCACTGCCGTTTTTTGAGTATATGAATACCTTGTTTCTCACAACTGAGAGGTTAGGAGCAGGAGGTGCAAGAGTTCAGACCTCTAGTTCTAGATTCTCTTTGCTCTGTCTCCTAGACCCTCAGAGGTCACAGGGAGCTTTTCTGGCAACTGTGGAAACAGCATCTCTGAAGTGACCAGCCTTAGGGGCCCAACCCACCAGCCCCTAGCGGGTGAGGCAAGAGGAGAAAACAAGTGTAGCCTGGGCAAAGGGCCACATACACACAAGCCCTATAGCAGTGTCTGGTTTGCTTTCTTACTGAATATGAACCTGGACAAAGTATAGTCCAGTGACCCACTGGGTCCTCAGGGCACATGCTAACAAGCTGCCAGGACCTAGTGGACCACCCCATATTATACTGGAGGTCAGAGCAAGAGAGGTTTCTGGGCTCCTGTTTCCATGGCCAGAAAAGTCCCTCTCCTACCCTAGCGCACACCGACACACTCCCTGAGTTACCTTGGGCGATGCGCAGTTTCACCTCGAGGTCCACTGGGGTGGAGACCACTGACTTGGTGAGCACCAACACGTTCTCTAACCCAATAACCACCACGAGGTAGGGGAAAATCTCACTGGGAAGAGAGAAAAAGGGTGAAGACCACACTGAGGGGGGCCTTTAACACATCTGATTCTCAAAATTTGGGGCCCAGGGCGGCTCTGGGATTTTCTGCCTATAGAGGAAGCTGCTAAGCAACTACACAGCACAGGACAGAATCCCCATTCTCACCCAACAGGGCCTCTGTCTGCATGGCTCCCAGCTTCCAGGGAGGTTTCAAAGCTTTACTAATGGGCTAGCCACCATCCCATCTCCAGCCAGCCAGTCAGCACAGTGCAAGAAGGGCCAGTAGAGGCCCCCCCCTGCTACCACAGCACAGCTTACGCCAGACTCTGCTGGCCAGAGAAAATGATGATGGCCAAGACCCCATAGCAGCACCCCATACAGACCTAACTGTAAAGGGGATGAGACCAGCCTAAAGCTCTACTTACTTCTGTGGAGAAGCTGTGCTTAGAGAAGAACAACTCTTCCTAAAGAAAATTCTATTGGTTGCAAGAGACCACAGCCTCACACTGCTTCCAAGAGATGAAGAGGGAAGTCCATGCACAAGAACACCCATGCGGGTGCACTTCACCAGGATCCCTATGGTGGAGCGGTGCATGCAAGGGCTCTGAGGAGTGCACAGCAGCAGCTACAGGGGTTAGGGGTGTTTAGCTCCGTCAAATTCAGGAAAGGAAGTGGGTATTCTATGAGCTAGGAAAGTAACAGACACAAAACACAAAATCTTTGTTCCTGTGACCAATCTGAAAAGCCAGGGTGCGGAACGACAAACTGATAGTAACCCGGAACAGACAGGCACGTGGGGCCAAACCTAAGTTAAGGACAAACTCAGGGAAGGGCTTCCAGACAAGATTCAGAGAGAAATGGCAAGGGAAAGCAAGAGTAGAAAGATGACAAATTAGATGACAAAGTGTATCTCTTAAACAGCTCTCTCTAAAATGACCTATTAGGCACTTAAATGTATTAATAGTGAAAAGGAAGAAATATACCCTTCTTGATCTTACAATCATCTGACTTTCATCATATAGGAACAGTATTCATGTGTATATATAACGTACACGCACACCCACACACACATGTGCGTACAAGCACACATGTAGCACAGCCAATATACACACACATATATACATACCCCAATCACACAAATACACACATGCCTGAGTGTGTACACACGTAATTATTATTTGCATATACAGATATATTTTATATACACACATACATATATATGAGAAAAGGTAACTAAAAAGAACAAAAAAAAGGTAATGGGAAGATAGGGTGTAACTGCAAGCATCCAGTCCAGGGCAGCCCACATGCCCAGAGGTAGGAGGCGATCTGGCCTGAGGGCTCACCCTGTGGCCCAGTGGACCTGCTGGGGACCTACCCGCCATTGAGAGTGGGTGTCAGGCCGAAGAGAGTGCAGAGCCCCACAGACATGAGCAGCGAGCTGAGCACTGTGACCACGGCAGCCAGAGCCAGCCCCCACTTGGACTTGACCATGTCGATCTTGCCTAAAGGGCAAAGAGGGCACGTCAGGGCAGCACCTCCCCCAGACCCCAGCCCAAACCAGCCCTTCCTAACTAAGCTCCTAGGTGTAGAGTATGCCCTGACAATTGAGGAAGGGAAGACCCTTGGTTTAACCAAAAGCAAAGGACAACCATATACACTTCTCAGTCTTAGGACCCGGTGTGCCTTTGGGAACACCAGCCCGGAAAGTTTCTTTTCCTAAGAAGCTAAAGGGACCCTAAGCACACCCAAGTCCCTGCCAAGGGCGGGGGTTGGGGAAGGGAACTCTAAACCCCTGGCCCTTGTGACCACCAGATGTGTTCTACATATCTGCCCAAGCCACCTCCAGAGGAAGGGGACAAGTGATCTGGAAATGCCTGTTAGTTGGAGAAAGCCCCCAGTCCCCTGCTGTGAACCTACGTGTGGAGAAGTAGATGTAGGCAAACAAGATGATGTAGGTGGTCACAAGGGGGATGAGCTCAGCAATGCCAATCTCCTCCTTGAAGTGCACATGGACCAGGCTCTCCGCTCGAAGGCTGCAGTTGGGACTGGGGTGCAGGAGCATCAGGCGCGCCCGCAAGCTGCCCAGGAACCTAGTCATGGAGCAGGATGGGGTAGATAGATTGTCCCTCTTGTTCCAGGGGACAAAGACAATCCCTGGGAGAAGGGTACATCGGGGAGCTCACCCCAATGTCTAAGCTTTCCTAACAGTCTCTAAGAGCATTGCAAGAAAGACAAAGTCAAGTTGTCATAGGAGCCCCCCATTCCTTCCTCTGCAACACTCTCCCAACCTATCATACCACTTAGACTGTAAAGGCCCAGGATAGCCTACTGAAGGCCCCTCAAGTGTCCTTGCTCTTGTTGGGGAGATGCCTGCAGCCGTCTGTTGAGGACTCTGAGGCCACATGGAATTCAGTGGTGACTATCTTGGGACTTGTCCCCTAGGGTAAGAGAGACCAGTGGAGGCACCAGGACACTGAATTCATCAGTCCTGCCTTAGTTCCTTATTCTTAGCTGGCTCTCAGGTCATCCCAACTCAAATGTGAGCAGACAGCAGCCTTCAGTCTAAAGGATACAACTTCAACACATAACTTAAAAACTGCAAGTTCTCAGGGAGACATTCTGGACACTAACATGAACGGGGACTAGCCAAAGTCCCATGTTCTATACCTGTCGGGAGCCCAGGGTGTTGACAAATCTTACTTGGCATGGTAGTGCTGGAAGACCAGGGTAATGGTGTATGAGACCATTCTCTTCCTGGTATAGAGGCTCATCCCGCTGTACTTTCCAGGAACACCAAACAGCAAGTCTGCAGACAGAAATCAGCAGGTGCTAATGAAGGAATGGCAGCCACTATGGAGTCAGCAAGGGTCCCTCCCCACCCCCACCTTAGATACAAGGGGTAACCCCTAATCTGTCAGAGCACCCATCAAAGAGAACATGGTGACCGACAGGTATGCCCCTCTGGTTCCTTCTCAGGGCATTTGCCCTGGGGGCAACCTTTGAGCGTGGCTGAAGTCTGCAGGGTTTTAGGCTCATGCTGGTGAATGGTCCTGATGATGTCAGGATCAGTGTGGAAGCGTTCCCGGTCATTCTGCCAGAAGTTCCCAGGGGACAGCAGCAGGCATCCATGTTCAGGGAGGAGGTTCCGGAGCTTCCTGAGACCTGGCAGGAGGTCAGTCACTTGCAGACACACTTCCTCCAGGCTCCTGGTCCCAGAGCTGTGTAGGAGACAGGACAAGGCACTTGCTGTGTCTGCCAGCACAGGCAGGCCCAGTGCACCTATAGGATTCCCAGATGCCTAGTATCTTGAAGACTGAGGATTAGGGCAGCAGGGGAAAGCTCTTACAGGTGGTCAACAAACCATGCAGCTGTCTAACCTTCAAAGTGCATCTGGAGCCCAAAGGCCTGTCACCGCTGAGGAGAGGCAAATTCTGGGAGCATGCACAGCTCTGCCCACTAAAGCACTTTGGCCAATTCAGTGGGCAAAAGGAATAGATCAAAATTAGGGGCTTGCTGGCCTCCCTGGTGGTGCAAGGGGTTAAGCACCGCACTATGAAGCAATCCGCAGCCTCTGCAGCACAAGTTCAATCCCCAGGTAGCCAGAGAGAAACCCACATGGCGAGGCAGACCTCTCCTGTCTCGCCCACTGCTCCCCTCAGCAGTGTATTTCAGTCAGTCTGCCTGTTCTGTTCCCCACTCTGTCTCTGGTGAATCCTTTCACCCACCCCGCATCTCTGGCCTATACCCCAGCTCTTATATGCATAAATAAATCTTTAAAAAAAAAAATTAGGGGCTTGCTTTCATTCACCAAAATGCCTGTCAAAGCCCACAGTCACCTAAAGCCCAGTGGTGAAATAGCCTGCAAAGTCAGCAAAATCCAGAGACCCACTGGTGGACTGGAGAGTACCACCTGGGCTGGTGCTTCAGAAGTATATCCCCAGGCACAGCTTCTCTTCAAGCACAGCCCCCACCACTCCATTCATATCTCCTAAACCTCGGGCAGAAAGTCAGTGGGTCCTCAGTCAGCTCATTAGAGGGCCAGCCTGGTGGACATTGTGTCTGAGACCTGAGACAAAGTTTTCAGGATCAGGGAGGAGGCATTCCAGTCATTTGCTCAGGTCAAGGGAACTCAGCCCCAGTGGACTCATAGGAAGTTAACAAATGCAAAGTTGGCTCATCCACCATCCTTCCTGCTTACTCAATTTCTACAGAGCTGGCTGGCTCACTTGACTGCCACAGAGGACTTCACTTTCCCTTTAGTACGTAACAGGACCCAGGGAGGCTGGGGTTCCAGAGAGGAATACCTGTCTCTCAGCACATGGTTCCGGATCTCCTCCACCAGCTGAAAAGCCCGAGACAGAGGTGAGCGGAACACATCTACTGCCAGGAGGTTCTTGTGCCAGGGAGATACTGAGGACTTCACAAATATCTGCTGGATATAAGCCACCGGGGCACCCACATACTGCAGAAGATATGGAGGAGAGGTAGGAAGGTTAGCTTAGCATAGGAAGGAAAAATATGGGCCCATATTTAATAAGAATTTTCCCTCTCTCCCCCCACTAAGGATTTTACTAAGCATCTAGTATGGGCAAAGCACTGTGGGACCAACAGGATAGGTCTTCAAAAAATGAAGTAGTCTATAAGGTGCCTTTTTTACCACTGATGAACCACTTTTCTACACATTTCCCAAAAGACCACTCAATAGACCAGGCTTCCATAAACTTTCCAGCACCTGTTTTTCTAAATCAGTTTTACTGGAATGCAGCCCCACCCGCTGCTCTGAAGTGGCTACAGCTGCTTTCAGACAACAACAAAGAGGTGAGTGGTCACAAGAAGTCACATAACCCACAAATCTTAAACCCTATCTAACCCTTTATGGAAAATGCCTGGTGTCATCAAAATAGACCATAAGTGCCACAAAGGGTGTAGCCTGTCATTGATCCTGGTTTTGCCACTTTCAGGGCAGCAGCTTTTGAAGATCAAAAGACCCAATTCTACATCCCAGTTCTTCACATTCACTCTACATTCTTCAACGTGAAAAGGGGATGATGACATTCACTGTACACACACACATGCACACACTGACACATGTAATCACATGTATAAAAACAGCGTATACAGAGAAGTACTCATGCAAATATTTGTGATAAACAGTGTGGCAGAATGGTAGGACGAGGACTCACACACAGGTCTCTTGTCAACATCAATACTTTTCTCACTAGAATCTGCCATCTGTCCTTAAAGAGCTGTCAGTCACTTAAGTAATCAAAGTGTTCTCCATGATGGACATGTCATGAAGCACCCCCAAAATGAGGTACTGGATGAGTCATGGCAGCGAAGAGCTGTGTGGAGCCACGAGGCAGGGAAGAACTGATGGGAGAGGGGCAGGAGGTGTCTCTGAGGAGCAAGGGAAATTAAGAGCACAGTCTTATCACAAAGGAGTCCTGCAAGGTAGTAATGGAAAGCACAGCTAAAACGAGAGGTGGCCAGGATGAAGTCCGAATGTGCTGTCTGGATTTTAACCAGTTGACAAAGTCCTTGAGACTTTGACCTGACAGAGGCAGTGCTCTGGAAGACAACCCTGGAGTTATGGTCTCATCTAACTGTAAAGACGGAAGACTGCCCACACTCATGGTGCAGGCTGGAAGGATAGGGGGTTATCTCTATGCCTGTTCCACACTAAGGCAGGTGTGTAGATGAAAGCAAGGTGTTACAGCCACTCGATGATGCTGTACCTGAGATTACTGCACAAGCATAGGTAAGATGCTGAATATGGGGCCTCCTTGGTGGCCTAGAGGTTAAATCTCAGTGCTATCACTGCTACAGCCTGAGTTTGATCCCCAGTCAGGGAGCTAACCCACATGGCGCAGCAGACCTCTCCTGTCTCACCCACTGCTCCCCTCAGCAGTGTATTTCAATAGATGTGCCTGTTTTGCTCCCCACTTTGTCTCTGTTGAATCCTCTCACCCTCCCCCGCACCTGTAGCTTACACCCCAGTTCTTGTATGCATTAATTGGAAAAAACCTTTCAGGAAAAAAAAAAAGATGCTGAACTGGCATCCCATGGTAACACCTCCTGGGCCCAAGCACCAAGAAACAATCTGAAGCAACCTTCTGAGATTTTGTGAAGTTTATGTTTATGACATTGTCTTAGTGAAGGCTCTGGGGACAGAAAGCCTCACCCACACTGTCTCCTGCATCAGACTCAGCCCAATAGAAGCTGCAGGAGGTACAGAGGCTCTGACCTGAATCTCAGGTCAGGGGCTCAAGGCACCACACCGGCCAGTGAATGGGAGGAACTATCCAGAGACAAAGAGTTCCTCATGCAGAGCTATTCTCAGGGGCATTATTCTCAAATCCTGTGAAGAACACAGCATGTCACCTGGGTATTGCACAGCTTCAAGGAGCATCTAGTTCTGGTTTGTTACCATTGGGCACAAGGCTGTGATTCTGCACATACCCCTCCTCTGTCCACTGCCCACAGTGGGTGGAGTCTAGATGACCCTGGGCACAGAAAGGAGTCCTCCCTAGATGGAGGCTGTGGCAGGCAGCTTTCTAATGTGACCTCAGTGATCCCCACCTCTTGGTGCTCCTGCCCATGTGAATTCACCTTTGACAGTGAGCTGAGCCCAGCAACTTGTTTCTGACAAACAGAAAAGCAAAAGTAATAAGACGTCATTTCTGAGATTAGGTTATAAAAAACTATAACCCTTAAGGAGCCTTATGCTACATGAAATAAACCACACACACACAAATACTATATGAAAACAAAACAAAAAATATATATGATTCAACTTATATGAGGTACCGAAGTAGTTAAATTCATAGTGACAGCAGAATGGTGGTGTTCAGGGGCTGAAGGGACGAGGAAATGGGAGTTAGTGTTTAACAGAGAATTTATGTTTTATAAGATGTAGTTATGGAGACTGGATGGTAGTGATGGATATACAATGTTAAGTATGTATTTAATAACCAGCTGTATGTTTAAAAATGGTTACAATGTTAGGGGGAAAGGATGTCCTGAGCTAATTCCATACAGGCTTTGTGGACTCCACCCCCACTCCAGACCAAAGCCATCAGGACAGTGGGAAAGACGAATCCTGTCACCACCAAAGGGAAGGTGGCTGGGACCTGAGGGTGGAGTTAAGCAGCCAGGGTTGGTATAAAAAACCAAACACGTGGGCCTTGGTGGGGCTCGCTCTCTCACTTGCCTCCTGGCTTCACGGCTCCTGGCTCGCGGCCAGCTCTCAGAGCGCCATTTGGGATTCCTGATCGGCGGATCGGGTAGGACTCATTTAAAACTTTGTCTCCCACTTTTCTCCCTGAGTTGTACATTTCCTCATTTCCCCTTCCCTTGTAAATAAACCTTTTATTAACCTTTCGCGTGTGCCTGCAGTAGAGTATTAATAAGTCCTTAAAAGCGTGCGGGTGAGGACCCACAGTCAGGCACCCCGTTTTGTATCAGGGCTGCCCTGTAACAACAATAGTAAATTTTAATGTGTACTTTACCTCAATAAAAATAACTGGAGGGCCTCCCTGGTGGCGCAGTGGTTGAACACTGGGTTGCAAAGCTGCCCGCAGCCTCTGCAGCGCCGGTTCGATCCCCGGCTGCTCCCCGGCCACCGGAGGAGGGTCCCACATGGCGTGTAGACCTCTCCTGCCGCCCGCTGCTCCCCTCAGCAGTGTACTTCGGTCCTTCTGCCTGCTCTGCTCCCCGCTCTGGCTCTGGAGAATTCTCTCACCCTCCCGCGCTTCTGACTGTACCCAGTGCTTGTATAAATAAATAAATAAATCTTTAAAAACAAAAACAAAACCTAGTAAGGAATGGGGTACCATAGTCCAACAGCCTCAGGAACTTGCTGACAACCAGTCTTCAAGCTTGGAAGAAGATTCCCTCCCCCTACTCTAGCAGAGCTTTGAGATGACTGCAGCCTTGACTGATAGCACGAATGCAGCCTGTAAGAGACCCTGAGCAAGAGGATCCAGATAAGAAAACTAAAGACTCAGAGAGATAAAAGGATGTGTCAAGGACACACAGCTGACTAGCAGCCCAGGGCTGCCCTATTCCCAAATTCCCAAATCTGTTGGTTTTTTTTTTTTTTTTCTTTACTACAGTCAACCTGCCTGGGTGGTACTGAACCATGGGAGTTTCCATGGAGAACAAGACACAATGAAAGGGCCCAAAACAAGCAATATAGGAGAGGAGCTGTAGTCTTGGGAGCCCAAAGTCTGTGTCCACCATGGTTCACAGCATGAGGCCCCTAACCTGAGCGCCTTAGAAACTGCATCCGGGCTCAGGCAGCCACCACAAAATGCTGCAATGTTGGTCCTGGAAGTCCAGCCACCTCTGCAGACCTGCAGGTAGGGCTTGGCTTGAGGTTCGGGTTTCTGAGATGACCTGGTTGAGGGGAGCACAAGCTGCTCTTGCTGCTTCTTGTTTCTTTCTTTTTAAAAAAGATTTATTTTTTTTATTTATTTATGCATACAAGAACTGTATGCCAGAGTTGTGGGAGTGAGAGGATTAATCAGAGACAGAGTGGGGAGCAAAACAGGGTTTTTACTGAAATACACTGCTGAGGGGAGCAGGGGTGAGACCAAAGAGGTCTGCTGTGCCATGTGGGCCAGCTCCAGGCTGGGGATCAAACTATTGCTGTAGTGGCTGGGGACAGCTTGATAATGCTGAGACTTTAACCCCTGCGCCACCAGTTTATATATTTTTTCCAAACATTAACACCTGTGCCTATTACTGCTTCTTTTTTTAGAAAATAATCCTTCCTTCATATTTATGCAGAACCCCCTAGACTTCCAGGTATTTTACCTTTACACTGACACACCTGTGGGCTCCCTTCAGTACATGATACAGAGGATTGCTGTTACTCGAGTCTTCTGAAAAACAGGGTTTCTGATCTTTGTCTTCCAGTCCTGAGCAGGATTGGTGTGGTGCGGTGTGGTACAGTGTGAAGTATGTGGTGTAGTAGGGGGGACAGGTTCAGGGGACCCAACTGGGTTCAACTTCCAGCTCTAGTCTTGGCTGTGTATCTTGGACAAGGTTCTCTACATTCTCCAAGCCACAGTCCCTTCCTTACTGAGGGATATGGGAGTAAAATCTCAGACCTAGACCTTCCCAGATCAATGGTCCAAACAAAAAGATATACACAACCACTCAGCAAAGTGTCTGGCTGAAAACATGTTAGTTATATCTAGTTTATATATAATTTAATAGCTTACATATTATTTATAATATAAATACATTAAAATATATAATATATATTATATATAATTTAATAGTTTACATATTATTTAATAAAACTATTAAAACTGAACTTGGCAACTCCTTAAAACCAATCTCTCCTCCTTTTTCATACCCTTACTCTTCCAATACCTTCTGTCCTAGGCACAGTCATTTCAGTCTGTTTCTCCAAGTTCAGTAAGATTGGCCTTCTTACCATGATCTTTAGCATGTCCTTGCTTCTAATGGAACGGCTTCTCACTACATACAGAATTAAAGTTTAAACTTTATAGCCCAGGATTCAACTTGATCTCCACTACCTTAGCACCAATCACATGCCAAGATGCCTTACTTCAGACTCCCTGTCTCCTAAAATAAGCCATGCTGTTGTTTTTTTTTTTTTTTTAAGATTTATTTATTTATGCAGGGGGTGCAGGGGGTGAGAGGATTCACGAGAGTGGGAAGCAGAACAGGCGGATCTACTGAAATCACTGCTGAGGGGAGTAGCGGTTGAGTCAGGAGAGGTCTGCTGCGCCATGTGGGTCAGCTCCCTGGCTGGGAATCGAACTCATGCTACAGTGGCTGCAGATAGCTTGATAGCACTGAGACTTAACTCTGTGACACTAGGGAATGCCCTCATCCTGTTTCTTTACTTGATAAGACATCTTTCTTGAGCATCTACTATGTGTAAAACATTGGACTATCCAAATTTGAAAGAATCATGATTTTAAATAAGTCTCAATTCAAAGCATGGAGAAGAAAGGCATACAACTGCAGAGAGATGAGGAAGGCTTCCTGGAGAGCACAACATCTGAAGGATCAAGAACAGGAAGTACATGCTTGCTGCAAACCAGAAGGCAAGCCAAGCATAAGTTTTCTTCTTCTCTGCTTTGGCCTCTCCAATCAAAGATATGATAAAAATAGTGATAGCCACAAACATGGATTGGTCATTGTTCTTAACCCTTGCAATATGCCACTTAATCCTATCATAGTGAATAATGTAGGCCTAAGTATTATTCCCACTTTACGAATGCACTAATGTGTAACTAAGACACAGTCTAGGTAATTTGTCCAAGGTCACACACCTGGGAAATGAAAAGTCTCTCTTGTTTCGGCTTCCTTCCCAGGGGAACTGCCATTCGCCAACCCTACAAGGCCCAGGTAGGTCATACTGACTCTAGCATAAGGCAGGACTAACTCAGAACACAAGGACCTGGCAGAGTTGACTGAAGTCCTCTCTGGAGGACACATAAAGGTGCAACTGATGGGGAACACTTCCACAAAAGGACATTATCAGCAATGTGAAAAAAACTTACTGAATAGGAGAAAATATTTGCAATTACATATAAATGTAATAAAGGATTAGTATTCTGAATATATAATGAAGTCTACCAACTTAAAAACAACCCAAATACAAGATGGGCAAAGGACTTGAATAGATATTTGTCCAAAGATCTTTAACAAGCAAGTGAAAAGATGCCACAAACCATTAATTAGGGAAATATCTAATCAAAAATGTATCACTTCAAACACACTAAAAAGACCATTAAAAAACGGAAACAGGGCCTCCCCTGGTGGCACAGCAGTTGAGCACTGGGCTGCGAAGCTGCCCGCAGCCTCTGCAGCGCCAGTTCAATCCCCGGCCACCTCCGAGGGTCCCACATGGTGCGATAGACCTCTCTTGCCGCGCCCGCTGCTCCCCTCAGCAGTATATTTCGTCAGTCTGCCTGTTCTGCTCCCCACTCTGATGAATTCTTTCATCCTCCTATGCTTCTGACTGTACCCAGTGCTTGTATAAATAAATAAATAAATCTTTAATTAATAATAATAAAAAAAAACCTGAAACAGAGCCTCCCTGGTGGCGCAAGGGGTTAACACACAACCTATGAAGCTATCGGCAGCCGCTGCAGCATGAGTTCAATCCCTGGCCAGGGGAGCTACCCATATGGCGCAGCAGACCTCTACTGACTCGCCTGCTGCTCCCCTCAGCAATGTATTTCAATCAATCTGCTTGTTCTGTTCCCCACTCTGTCTCTGGTGGATCCTCTCACCCCCCACACCTCTGGCCTGTACCCCAGTTCTTATATGCATAATCTTTTAAAAAAACATTGAAACAACTGGGCCTCCCTGATGGTGCAAGGGGTTAAGTCTCAGCACTATGAAGCTATCAGCAGCCACTGCAGCACAGCACGAGTTTGATTCCTGGCCAGGGAGATTACCCTACATGGCGCAGCATACCTCTCCTGTCTGTAAAATAAATTTATTTTATTTATTTTTTAAAAGATTTATTTTTAAACAAGAGATTGTTTACAGGCCAGAGGCACGGGAGGGTGACAGAGCGAGGAGCAGAACAGGCAGATGACCAAAATACACTGAGGGGAGCAGCGGGCGCGACAGAAGAGGACAGGAGAGGTCTGCCGCAACATGAGGGATTCTCCCCAGCCGGCCGGGATTGAACCCACACTGCAGAGGCTGCGGACAGCTTCACAGCATGGCGCTTAACCCACTGAGCTACTGGGGAGGCCCAAAAATAATTTTTTAAAAATTGAAACAATAACAACAAAAAATAACAAATGTTAGCAAGAATGTGGATGAGCCAGAACTCTCACATGCTGTTTGGTGGAATAAAGGACTGAAGTTACAGCTTTTGGGGAGGAAGATCACAGAGGTAAAGTACTCTTCTCCCCATTGATAGTATACACTATCAACCTGATTTATCACTGTTGATGTTAACCCTGGTCACCTTGTTGAGAGGTGCCTGTCAGGTTTCTCCACTATGGTGTGATTCTTTTTGCTTCCTTCCCATATACGACGACTCTCTGGGGAAAAAAAGTCACTATGCACAGTCTACACTTAAGGAAGGGGAGTTATATTCCACCTCCTTGAGGGCAGAGTATCTACATAAACCATTAGCAATTTTGCCTTAGATTGACTCCATCTATTTATTCAATCACATAGACTCATGAATTTTACACTTTGGGTTATAAACCAAATACTACTTTATCTTGTGACAAAATATATTTTATTTTCCAGCACTGGTCATCGGGAGCTCTTCCAATCGGTCCTGTGTCCCTTCAATATACACTGTATTTTATTTTTAAAGATTTATTTATTTATGCATACAAGAGCTGGGGTACAGGCCAGAGGTGCAGGGGGTGAGAGGATTCACCAGAGACAGAGTGGGGAAAAGAACAGGCAGACCGACTGAAATATACTGCTGAGGGGAGCAGCGGGCAAGACAAGAAAGGTCTGCTGCGCCATGTTGGTAGCTCCCTGGCCGGCAGGGGATCGAACTTGTGCTGCAGAGGCTTCTGATTGCTTCACAGTGTGGTGCTTAATCCCTTGCACCACCAGGAAGACCCTACACTGTATTTATTTTAAACTGACTTCTCTTCCCAACCAGACTCAGAGGCAGTGAGGTCTATCTGCCAGGCACACTGTAAATGTTTAATAAATATGTGCTGAATATGAACAGAGTAAAGAACATTTAGGTTCCTTGATGTAGGGAGGAGATGCTTGTGCTGTCCTGCCCAAAGCTGGAGTTTCCCTATTTTCCATCCTTTCTCATTCTCAGCAGTGATGAGTCAATCAATAAAGCATTCCTCTCAATCACAGGATTTGAGATGGGAACAGGGAAGTGCTGCCATTCAAAGTCAATTGGGCCCCTGCTCATCCACCCTAGATTGGATGTTGCAAGAACATGATGATAAATAGACTGACGCCACTGTTCCACAGATCTAGTAGAGCAGAGTTGAGCAGAGAGGGCAGAGTTGAGTGACGGATTCCTGAGGTCCAAACCAAGTTTGGTCTGAGTCAATCTTGAGGCCCCTGAGTGTGACTCTGATGAGCTAAAAAAATTCTCCCTCATTTTCTTTGGATTGAGTCTGTTCCTTATAACTAAAACAGTCCTTACCACTTCTGTTTATTGGCCTGTATTCTTATCAAGGATAGTCAATGGAGGTGAGATAACTGACCATTAAGCTTCATGATCCCGGGTGAGTGCATTACGGGCTAGGTTTCTTTCTCAATCCATCAGGGAATGGAGATTCCAATCAGAATGAGAAAAAAAGGACAGTACTCTGATTCCTGAGCCCTCAAGTCTGTACAGCTACTTACCATCATCATCCCAACCAATGAAGGGCACTAAAGAAATTTAAAGAAATCCCAAACAAGTAAACTCCCTGGCCGCTATCTCACCAAGCGTCTAATTTTCATCATCAGTCCCCCTGAACTCTACCAGTCACAAAACATCCACACAACACAGACTACCTTGTTGTGTCTGGGAACCATGGCTTCCAGTATGCGATTTAACTGCATCAAGAAATTAACGAAGGCAAAAGATTCGAACCAAGAAGGTTCCATAGTGAGCCAATGATCAAGTTGGTACATGAAGTTACTGAACTGGTTTCTGCCAGCATCAGACCATGCTCTCTCTGACTTTGATGGGCAGAACCCCATGAAACCAGGGTTGTGTACTTCCCATTGTCATATGTAGTTGTAACACACAGTGATCTTACCAGTATGTCTCTAGTTCAGTAAAAGCACAGCCAGTTTACCTGGCTGCTACAATATACCCAGAAAGGAATTAGGAAGGAATGTGCAATAATTGCCAGAAGTAAGAAAGGAAGATTTGTTCATTAAGCTTCCTTTTTCCCTCCTCACCAACAGACGTGGCATGTCCAGTACCCATCCATGGAACCAAGGCATAACATGTGAAGGAAGGACACCTCATTCATTAACTGGCAAGTAAAAGGTTGAGAGATAAGTTAGCCATGCTCAAGATTTCCAAATAATGAATCCAAAGTTATGGAGAGGTAGGTCCTGCACCTTAGACTCTACTACAGAGATTGTTTCTTCCTCTTTTACATCTGTAAAAAGCTCAGAGACAGTCAACTGAGTATGGCCTAGAAGAAGCAAGTTAGTAGACCTGTAGTTTTAGTCTGTCATTGATCTCACTTAATCTAAGTAATCGAGGCAATTTATCACCCTGGGCCCCAGGTTTGATTGTAAAAGAGATTTTTAAAAAAATAACCTGTACATTTTATCTGACAGCATTGCGAAGATAAAAATAGACCTAATATATCTGAACAAAATCAGGTGCACATGACAAGGATTAGAGGGTGATGGGACTCTGACAATAGGACATTCTTTAGGGATACTGTGATAGTCATAACCACCCAGGGCTAAAGAGATGGCCTGATGCCTTGGCACTGCCTGACACCTGCACAACCCAAAGTATGAACCCAGAATCAGCTGGCAACAGCTATGACCGCCACAGATCCCAGTTTTTAAGAATAAGCATGCTTCTGCACCATCCGTTGTTTCTTTTCAAAAAAGGTTATTCATTAATGTGTAACTATTTTTGATGCCTTTATAAAGCTGCCATAGTACATTTATTCAACAATAGAAAGCTAACCATCTTCAGTCTCACAAGATCCCTGCCTTGGCCAATCTCCACTCAATTCCCAGGGCTCTCCTCAGCAACACACTGGTTGAGCACTTACCCACTCTGGCTGCTCAGAAGGCTCTCCTGGCTTACGGTTAGCAGCCACAGGTGGGGGCGAGTAATCCTTCACAGGAGTGGTGAATTCCACAGGTCCTGTTCCTGGCAAGGGGAGTTTCAGCAGTGGGTAGCTGAAATGAACACAAAGGAGAAAAGAGTCAGTGGATGCATCAAGTCTGTGCTGAGATACAGTGCCTCAGGAACCACTGCAGATGTATAAAATTCCTGCTATGAAGACTCCACAAATATACAAAATACTAGAATCCTAAAATAAAATTTCAGAACTAGAAGGAAATTCAGAAGTTACCTAAGTTAGAATTTTTCAAATTTATTTTTAGTCATAAGAAAGTCCTATTCATAAAATAGGCTTAAAAGTTTTAGACTTAAAGATGCTTAAAAAAAAAAAACAGAAACTTGGGCCTCCCCGGTGGCACAGCAGTTGAGCACTGGGTTGCGAAGCTGCCTACAGCCTCTGCAGCACCGGTTCATTCCCCGGCCGCCAGGTGAGGGTCCCACACAGCACACAGATCTCTCCTGCCGCCCGCTGCTCCCGTCAGCAGTGTACTTTGTCGGTCTGCCTGCTCTGCTCTCCGCTCACTCTGGTGAATTCTCTCACCCTCCTGCGCTTCTGACTGTACTCAGTGCTTGTATAAATAAATAAATCTTAAAACAAAACAAAAACAACTTGTCAAATTAGATAAAAGGAAATAATAAAAGGGCAACCTATGATGTTATCTGCAGCCTATGATGCTACCTGCAGCACGAGTTCGATCCCTGACCAGGAAGCTACCCACATGGCACAGCAGACCTCTCCTGACTCACCCACTGCCCCCCTCAGCAGTGTATTTCAGTACATATGCCTGTTCTGTTCCCCACTCTGTCTCTGATGAATCCTCTCAGGCCCCACACCTCTGGCCTGTACCCTAGTACTCGTATGCATAAATCTTTTAAAAAAGGAAATAATAAAAAATTTAAGTTAAAGATTATAAAAATTCAGAAGGACCTCAATTCAGATTGTTGAGCAACTGCTCCAATTTAAAAGGACAGATGGGGGCCTCCCTGGCGGTCTAGGGCTAAGTCTCGGCACTATATTCACTTTGGCCTGAGTTCGATCCCCAGTCATGGAGCTAATCCCCAGCCATGGATTAGACATACCTCACATTAGACAGGTCTGGCTCACTGCTCCCCTCAGCAATGTATTTCAGTAAATCCACCTGCTCTGTTCCACACTATGTCTCTGATGAAGCCTCTTACCACCCAAACCTCTGGCCTACACCCCAGTTCTTCTATACAAAAATAAATAAAATCGGGGCCTCCCTGGTGGCGCAAGGGCTTAATCACAGTACTGCGAAGCTATCCGCAATCTCTGCAGCATGAGTTCGATCCCTGGCCAGGCAGGGAGCTACCCACATGGCGCAGCAGACCTCTCCTGGCTCTCCCACTGCTCCCTTCAGCAATGTATTTCAGTTAGTCTGCCTATTCTGCTCCCCACTCTGTCTCTAGTGAATCCTCTCACCCCCTGCACCTCTGGCCTGTACCCCAGTTCTTGCATGCATAAATAAATAAATCTTTAAAAAAACTCTTAAAAAAATAAATAAGTAAAAGGACAATGAAAACTGTGTATAATCCATTGAGGGTATGGATAACACTAGACCACACTGAACAGAAGTCAACAGACCCACTATATATGAAGGGAAAACCTTGGCTTTATAGCAAAAAAGCTGGCGAATGGATGTACATTTTGTTTGTTTTTAAAGCTACTTTTTTTTTTTTAAAGATTTATTTATTTATGCATACAAGAGCTGAGGTACAGGCCAGAGATGCAGGGGGTGAGAGGATTCACCAGAGACAGGGTGGGGAACAGAACAGGCAGACTGACTGAAATACACTGCTGAGGGGAGCAGTGGGTGAGTCAGGAGAGGTCTGCTGTGCCATGTGGGTTGCTCTCTGGCCAGCCCAGAATCGAACTCGTGCTGCAGAGGCTTCAGATTGCTTCATAGTGCGGTGCTTAATTCCTTGTGCCACCAAGGAGGCCCCAAAGCTACTTTAAAAAAAAAAATAACTGGGCCTCCCCAGTGGCGCAGCGGTTGAGCGCTGGGATGCTAAGCTGCCCGCAGCCTCTGCAGCGCCGGTTTGATCCCCGGCTGCTCCCGGCCACCGGAGGAGGGTCCCACATGGCACGCAGACCTCTCCTGCTGCCCGCTGCTCCCCTCAGCAGTGTACTTCGGTCCTTCTGCCTGCTCTGCTCCCCGCTCTGGCTCTGGTGAATTCTCTCACCCTCCCGCGCTTCTGACTGTACCCAGTGCTTGTATAAATCAATCAATCAATCAATCAATCAATCAATCTTTAAAAAAAAAATAACTTACATAGAACTTTTATAGTACAATTCACAAATCATTAAGTATACAGTACCATGAATTTTTACATATGCATAAACCTGTGTAACTATCAAAATCAAGCTATAAAACATTCTAGAACTTCAAAAGGCAGCCTTTGCTTTTTTTAAAAAAGATTTATTTATTTATGCAAACAAGAAATTGGGGTGTAGGTCAGAGGTGTGGAGGGATGAGAGGATTCACCAGAGACAGAGTGGGGAGCAGAATAGGCAGAGTGACTGAAATACACTGCTGAGGGGTGAAGCGGGCGAGACAGGAGATGTCCACTGTGCCATGTGGGTAGCTCCCTGGCAGGCCGGGGATCAAACTCATGCTGCAATGGCCGTGGATAGCTTCATATTGCTGCAACTTAACCCCTTGTGGCACCAGGGAGGCCCACCAAGTCCTTTTCAAAGCTGTAACTTTTTCTCCTAGTACTACTTTCACTGCATCCCCTAAGTTCTGGTATTTTGTGGTTTTGTTTTCATCATCTCAAGGTATTTTCTAATTTTCCTTCTGGTTTCTTCTCTGACCCAGTGGTTGTTTTAAGATGAATTGTTTAATTTCCACATATCTGTGAATTTTCTGGTTTTCTTTTCATTATTGATTTTGTTTCTTTCCACTGTGATTGAAAAAAAAACCTTCATACTATTTAGTCATTAAGACATGCACATGGGGGCCTCCCTGGTGGCACAACGTTTTAAAGTCTCAGCACTATCAAGCTATGCCAGCCATTGAGGAATGAGTTCGATCCCCGAACAGGGAGCTAATCCACATGGTGCAGCAGACCTCTCCTGTCTCACCCACTGCTCCCCTCAGCAGTGTGTTTCAGTGAACCCACCTGTTCTGTTTCCCACTGTCTCTGGTGAATCCTCTCACCTCCCCACTTCTGACCTATACCCCAGTTCTTATATGCACAAAAAATTTTTAAAATCTTTGAAAAAAGTATGTGGACTAACACACGTCTGCCCTGGAAAAAGTTCCGTGTTAACTTAAGAAAAGTGTGTATTCTGCTATTGTTAGGTGGAGTGTTATATCTGTAACTGGTTTAGGTGCTGCTCAAGTCCTCTACTTCCTTACTGATCTCATCTAGTTTTAAACTTATTGAAGGTGGAGTAGTTAGGTATTATTATAGAATTGTCTACTTCTCATTTCAATTCTGTCCATTTTTGCTTTATATATTTTGGGACTCTATGTTCATAACTGCTATATCTTTTTGCTGTAGTGAGGCACTTACTGATATATAAATGCTTCTTTGTGACTTATAACCTTTTAAACATTATCTGATAATAATACAGCTACTCTAACTCTTTCGATTGCTGCTGGGCATGGAGTATCTTTTCTCATTCTTTTACTTTCAATCTGTGTCCTTATATCTAAAGGGTCTTGTAGAAGCAAACAAATAGAGTCTATCTTTTTAACCTAAACTGAAAATCTCTTTCATTTGAAGGGTTTAATCCACTTACATTTAATATGAGTACTGATAAGGAAGGGTTTATCTATGCCATTTAGTTATGTTTTCTCTGTCTTCCATGACTTCTATTCCTCAGTTCCTCTACTGTTGCTTTTTTTGTTTTGAATTTTTTGGTAGTGTGCACTGTGATTTCCTTCTCTGTGTATTTTAAAAGTTAGTTCTTTTGTGATTACACTTATTATTGTCAACTTGTAAAAATCCTAGACCAGAATATAATGCTACAGAGGGGGTTCAACTGCAGCTCTAAGCTGGCAGAAAGGATCAACAAACTCGAAAACGAGACAACCCAGTCCGAGTTTAATTTCAATACTATACAAACCCTGTTGTATACATCTTTGTCTCTCTTAAGTTGTTATTGTCACAGATTATATATACTGTATGCCTATTGCCACAGATTTTAAATAATTTTTAATGCATTGACCTGTTATATCACAAAATAAAAGTTACAAACCAAACCAAAAATAAGATGCTGGTTACCTTTACTAGTGTTCTTTATTTATTGTTTCTAGTTACTGTCTAGTGTCCTTTCATTTCAGCCTGAAAGACTTCCTTTAGGGCTTCTCATAGGGCAGGTCTACTGGTAACAAATTTCCTCAATACCTCGTTTATCTAGAAATGTCTTTTCTGCTTCATTATTGAAGGATAGTTTTATGGAATATAAAATTCTTGGTTTTGCTTTTCTTTCAGGACTTTATAAATATCTGCCTTCTGGCCTCCATGCTTTCTGGGGACACAACCACTATTAATTTTTTGAGAAACAGTCAAAAAGAGTTGCTCTTATTATTTCCAAAAGCTCAGGTTCAGCTGTTTAGACATAGGTAGCAAGGGCTGTTTTGGAATTAGCTAAGGTTCTATTGGAGAAAACACTACACGATGCAGGGGTTGACCCCCAGGCTCTGGGTGCAGAGAGGAGTCATGGGACCCAGGGCTAAGCCTGCTGGATCCATAGCTCCACTACAAGATGAAGGTGGACAGTACATTTTATGTATATACATTTACTTCCAGGATAGAAACTGGTCAAAACACAATGACTAGGGCCTCCCCTGGTGGCGCAGCGGTTGAGCGCTGGGTTGTGAAGCTGCCCGCAGCCTCTGCAGCGCTGGTTCGATCCCCGGCTGCTCCCCGGCCACCGGAGGAGGGTCCCGCATGGCGCGCAGACCTCTCCTGCCGCCCGCTGCTCCCCTCAGCAGTGTACTTCGGTCCTTCTGCCTGCTCTGCTCCCTGCTCTGGCTCTGGTGAATTCTCTCACCCTCCCGCGCTTCTGACTGTACCCAGTGCTTGTAAAATAAATAAATAAATCTTAAAAAAAAAAAAAAAAAAAAAAAACACAATGACTAAACTAGTTCTCAAGATTTGAAATATTATAAACATCTCTGAATTCTAGAAGTCTAAACATTCCAGCAGTCAATGCCCCGGAACACCTACAGGGAGCTGGTCATTTGGGCTCTCTAGTCTTTAGGGCAGGAGTCAATGGTGCTTTCAGACTTTATTCTCAACTATCCAACATAGTTCTCCAACAGCACAAGTGAAGACAGGGCTTCAGTTACTCAGACGTCCTTCTTGTTCATGAAAAGAGAATATAAATCTGTTCAGAGAATGGACACATGGGCACAGAAAGAGGGAACCTCATACACCGCCCCTCCATGTGACAACCCCCCAAAGGGGCAATGGTGATCATGGAAAAACCTAAGATTGTGAACATCTTAGACAGAGAACATTTTCCTCCAGAGAAAGGAGGAAATGGATGGAGTGTGCTCTCAAATACCCACACAGGCTGTAGAATTATGATGCTTCAGGTGGTTTAGAATGATCTCACTAGGGTTCCAACTTGCTCTCCAAGTTAAAATATACCTTCTCTAACTATGACTAACAGATTATGGAGTCAGTGACCCTCACATTAGCCCTTGTGCACACAGGTCAGTCCTGCTAACCTGGCACCCAGGCGTTCTTCCTTTACCCCACAGTGCACCTACACTTTCAAGGGCAGCTCCAGAGCAACAGTACCCTCTCAGCCTGGGACACTGCTGGGCCAACAGCACAGATGCTAGTGTGCTAACCCATAGGAAATGTAAACAAATGTAAACACCCCTTGCCATAATGCCTACCTACTATAAATTTCATCAGATTTTCCTGGAGGAAAAAGCAATCACTGCTTCCAGGATGATGCAATAATGATGAATGGGGTCTATAGTTCAAGTGCTGCTTAAACTTAAATAAAGTTTAAGATCTGAATAAAGATACAAAGTGCAACAGTCCTTTGGGCTCAAGCTAAGCAAGCCTCTATTGTTCCAGAAACAATAAAGCTAACTAGTTAAATTGAACTAAAGTATAAAACTACTAAAAGCTGTCTATAACCCACACATTTTTTGTAGGTAACCTGGGGCTCTAGCAGAAAGGGGAGTTACTCAGGATAGAAGGGGACAGAAGGCTTTTTCCCTGAGTCCACGATCTCTGGTATCCTAGTCAGAAAGCTCCAGAATCTGTGGTTTCTCTGATACAATCTTTATCATCTTTGGAGGCTTAGAAACTTTAGTCTTGAAAGTTTTTTCCCAATTCAGATTTGAAGAAAAGTTTTTTTAAAAAACTCCTTCAACATCAATGACAAAGATGTTGGATTGGGGAAATACACAGCATTTACATGTGAGAGCACAGACTTTTTTCTCTTCAAAGAAAACAGGTGACTGCAAAGTAAAAAGGAAACCATAGTGCCATCAGAGGTTAGCACTATGAGGGTGCCATCAGAGAGGTGGCAGCAGGGTGCTTGGATGGGCATGCCAGGGCATTGCCTGTCTTCCCTGTTGGGAGGGGGGATAATGAGGTGAATGACCATGACCATCAACAGAAAAAGAGGTGAGGAATCCTTCACTCGTTCTTCCTGAAGACATCCTGACATCTCCCCTTTGCACCTACCATGCATCTTGTCCAATGACACTGTGACTGCTTTTCTCGGGCCAAGGCAATGGGGTTTTTGAGGGGAGGGACTGTGATCTGTATCACTGGCTTAGCACAGCACTTGACACATACTATAGCTTCCTTTAATGAGATGACTTAAAACCAAACTTCTACTCTCCCAGTGACAGAGTCACTGGGTCTCAAAAGGCCTGTGTTCTCTCTCTAGGCAGAACCTGCCGGGCCCTGCTCCTGGCCAGTGCACTGGGGACCCTCGTTCTCAGGCTCCTTGTTCAAGGAACAAATTCTCTGCAATGAAAGGCATCAGCACCAATGTTCCTTAAGGAAGTTCATATCTCCATGGTGAAGTGGCGAAAACACAGATTTTTATCTGCCACACACAAATGCCAGTTGCAGCACTTAACACTAGTTCCCCAAGCTAGTTTCATCTTTAAAAGAGACAGTAACAACGGGGATGTTAGCTAATCACATGAAAAACATGAGTGAAAGCACCTAAGAACCTACAAAGCTGGTTTTCATCAAGGATTAGTCTTCCTTTCCTTTCCATGAGTCAAAGCCTACCCTGAGTCTCACTCACCCACCCCTTTCTCAGGGCTGATGTTCAGGCATGAGTACCGGTGGGGTATGAGGCAGGCATCTGTGCTACCTTGGCTGTTAAATATTGCTATCACCCTTGCCTCTCCTTAATCTTCCATTCCATTCTAATTCACCATGAGATGAAATGTCCTCCACATTTGAGACCTTAGTCATCTCATAAAGTTTTCACACCAGAAGCCCCCATGTCATAAATCCAAGGATAGTCTGTTTTGAAACACTTGTGCTATTGTCAAATTATTCATTCAAGATAAGACACAGCTCTACCCAAGCAGCTGCTGGGTACATTCCCTGTCCAGGAAGCTGCCTGATCCCAGGAGCTACACCTGATCCCCAGAAGACAAATGGCAAAAGGAAAACATTCTTCTTATTTCCTGTAGCTAGAGCTGTCTTTATGGAAGGAAATCACAATCACATCTTCACTTAAACTGCCCACAGAAAATACAAGTTTAATTCAAATGTATTCATTTATTACATATGATCATATTCTCATGTGCAAAGGCATATACAAAAAGATCATCAGGGGCCTCCTTGGTGGTGCAGCGGTTAAAGTCTCAGCACTATCAAGCTATCGCCAGCCACTGCAGCATGAGTTCAATCCCTGGCCAGGGAGCTAACCCACATGGCGAAGCTAACCTCTCCGGTTTCACCTGCTGCTCCCCTCAGCAGTTTATTTTTTTTTAAGATTTATTTATTTATTTATACAAGAACCTGGGTACAGGCCAGATGTGCGGGAGGGTGAGAGGATTCACCAGAGACAGAGTGGGGAACGAACAGGCAGACTGATGAAATACACCACTGAGGGAAGCAGCAGGCGAGACAGGAGAGGTCTGCTACGCCATGTGGGACCCTCGCTGGCCGACCGGGATTGAAACCATGCTGCAGAGGCTGCAGACAGCTTCACAGCGTGGCGCTCAACCACCTGTGCCACCAGGTGAGGCCCCCCTCAGCAGTTTATTTCAGTAGATCCGCCTGTTCTGCTCCCCACTCTGTCTCTGGCGAATGTTCTCATTCCCCACCTCTGGCCTATACCCCAGTTCTTGTATGCATAAATAAATAAAAATAGATCTTTAAAAAAAGGTCATCATGGAACTGAGAATTTATTGGAAGGGGAACTGTCCCATCCCCTCAACTGAAGGCAATACAAGTGGTAATAACCATGAATGCTACGCAAACTGCTGCCCCAGAGATCAGAATAAAAGAGGAATATTTTTGGCTGAGATGTGTAAGAACTTCAGAAATTCTCAAGAAAGAACACTATGGGGCTCTGTGCCCAGTCCAGACAAGGAATGAAAGCAGCTACAGCTCTCACAACAGTCCATGGAGAGCACAACAGGTCCTGAGAATCAGTGAGAGGTCAGAAGGAGGTTCCATGTGAACACAAGAAAATGATTAGAAAGCAAAGAATCAAGTATCTGGGCTTAGCCTGCAAAAGGGTGTCCAAGGAATTGTTCAAACTGACTTTGCCTTGTAACACTCCTCCTCTTAGTAACAAAAAGGAGACTGACACTGTTGAGTAGGAAAATTAAAGTAGGAAAATTAAAGATTATACCATTTAACTGTCTCGTGGTTTATTATGTTACTTTGAGATAGGTTAACAATGACATGAACAAAAGTGGCGAATCACTAAGTCACGGCCAACCATGACTATTTTAGGTCAGTGGATAAACACCCCAGGTCCAGAGCTCTCCACCCAGTAGCTGCCATCGGCATCAAGTTCCACTGTATAAAAATCATACATATCTAATGGCTACACAACAGACAGGGTTAGGAAATGTATTGTCCCAAGGCACTGCCCCACCATATCCAAGGCAACTTGGAAACATACCAACAGGCTAAGATGCAGAATCCCGTGAAGAGGATGATGGGGATGGGGTAGGATGCACACAGCAGTCCATGATTATAGAAGGCTTGAGATATCTTCTCACGCAGCCTTTCAGTCAGGGTCATCCTCAGCTGAAGTCACCTTGCTGCCATCCCGTAAAGTGACCATGGATCAGCCTGGCACACATTGGACACCATCTGCAGATACCTAGCAAGAAGGAAGAAAAGCCAATTAACAAAAGAATACTTGGCTCTCTACACTAGAGATCCTGGGGGAGGTAGCCACATCCCCCAGTGATGTAGGGCAAGGGAATATTTCAGATGCCTACACACGAAAGTCTACAGACATCCATCCCAACACACACACACACACACACACACACACACACACACAAAATCTTGGTTAGGTCTCAGTGACTGTGGCAGTTTTAAATTGGTCACACCAAAAAAGCCAAACTGCCCCTCTAGATCTTGTAACTCTCAACTCTCTTCCACGGCAGGTACATCTAAAAGGCGACAACCTAGAGACAGCATTTTTCTCACACGTGGCACAGAAAAGCATGTCTGTGTAACAGACTTCACCTTCAACTGCATTCTGCCAAATAGATGTTCTGGACACCCTCCCCACCTTTCTTTGTACAGAGACCAGATTAAAAGCAATGCTTGGGAAAAACCTTTACACAAGGCTAACCTTTCAAAAAACACATTCCTGCACAATGATTCATTGATAGGGAATGTTTAGTGGAGTCAATGCTCAACATAAAAATACCAAAAAGTTTAGGGCCCTGTTTAGAAGTCACAAACAAAATTCACTCTGGCAGCAATACTAGGAGGAAGTTTCCTGGTCCTGCAGTTGTTCCTGGGCACATGAGGGCAAAGCCCTTTCCCTATCTCCCACCCAGGTTCCAGCATCTGTCTCTTTCTCTGAGCAACAGCAGCCAGATAAGGTTCAGAGGAATCACCTCTTTCCAGTGGATCTGGCCCGGACAGACTGTCAGTCAAGATGCCCCTCCCTGACTTGTGTCAGCCCCATTGGGCCTCTCTTCCTGGACTCTGACTTCTCAGTAGAAAGGAGAACTGGCTATGATGGTGTTTCTTCACCCCCAGGAGGTTCCTACTCCCAAGATTGTGTGTTGCTCTGGCTTCAATCATTCCGAAGATGAAACTCATCAGTTTTTCTGTCCAGTCTGTAAGTCACATCATATCCCCCAATAAATCCTCTTTTTTGTTTTTTGGATAATTTCTGTTGTCTGCAAGCAGAGAACTTTAAGCCAATATAACCAGAATAGAGGGAGCTTGAAATATCTAGAATTCCCTCCCTTACTGAACTCTCTAATGGAATCCAAGTTTAAATCCACTTCTGTTCCATGTTGCTATTTCCTTTGGTCTGTGCTACAGAGAACCTGCTCAGACATGTCTTGCTAAATTAGCTGCAGTGATGAAAGCCCCAACCAAAGAGATGACTCCTCAGAAGTGTCAAGACCAGAAATGAGAGCCAAAAGGAGTCACATCACATCCAATTCACAAGAACGAATATGTACTATGCCTTCCACCTTGCTAAAAGCCAAGACATGAGCCCATGTGCAATTCTCCAGTCCAGAAACATTCTAAAGAAATACAAAGGGCCTTCCCGGTGGCGCAGCGGTTGAGCGCTGGGTTGCGAAGCTGCCCGCAGCCTCTGCGGCCCCGGTTCGATCCCCGGCTGCTCCCCGGCTGCTCCCCGGCCACTGGAGGAGGGTCCCACATGGCGCGCAGACCTCTCCTGCCGCCCGCTGCTCCCCTCAGCAGTGTACTTCGGTCCTTCTGCCTGCTCTGCTCCCTGCTCTGGCTCTGGTGAATTCTCTCACTCTCCTGCGCTTCTGACTGTACCCAGTGCTTGTATAAACAAAACAAAACAAACAAACAAATAAATAAATAAATGCCTCTAAAAAAAAAAGAAATACAAAGACCTAGCTGTAGATCCATGCAATAGGAGGGGCCATCAGGTGGCCACACTATCCAAAGAGCAGAGGTATTCACAGTAGCTCAACCATTTACAAGGCTCACCTGGAGCATGATGGTTAAAGACATGATCTGCAGTAAGGGATCAGTGACAGTGTTCACCCACCCTGTATCTCGCTCCCAGGGGGAAACAAACACTAATGAGCTATGCACCTGTGGAGAGACACCATCAAGAGGATCACTGAAGACTGATGGCCACAGATCAGCTATCACTTTCCCAACCTTGTTCTTCTGATAAGCCATCTCTTCCCTTAAGTGTTTCAAAGATAACCCCTCGGGAAATTCTTATCCCGCTAATCCCAATCTCCTTTGGTTCCTCCTGCACCACACATCAGTAACAGAGCAGGGCAGTAGGGAACTACCTTTGTAGTTCAGTTCTTACAGATAAAAACTATAAATACAAGAGGAAAAAACCCTATTTCATTCACCTCCATTTTGCAAAAAATACAAATCTTTTTCACATGATCTCAGTAGTTTTGTGGCCTCCATCGATACTTATCAGTTATATTAACTGCTATTTTTCACAGCACCTAGAAAATAAAGCTAAAAAAATCCAAAATCTAGCTCATATGTAACCCATACACCTGAACAGCAAGACACAATTCATGTCTACTTGACCATATACATTTCTTTTTTTTTTTTTTTTAAAGATTTATTTATTTATTTATACAAGCGCTGGGTACAGTCAGAAGCGCGGGAGGGCGAGAGAATTCACCAGAGCCAGAGTGGGTAGCAGAGCAGGCAGAAGGACAGAAGTACACTGCTGAGGGGAGCAGCGGGCGGCAGGAGAGGTCTGCGTGCCATGTGGGACCCTCCTCCGGTGGCCTGGAGCAGCTGGGGATCGAACCAGCGCTGCAGAGGCAGCGGGCAGCTTCGCAACCCAGCGCTCAACCTCTGCGCCACCGGGGAGGCCCGACCATATACATTTCAATACAAAGATATTCCAAAGCAAATTTTACCCACCCTGAACCAAAAACCTGTTTTTCTTACATTGCCCCACACTTACAGATTGCTTCAGATCAAAACCTACAGCTCCGCTTCTTGCATTTAAAGAAACACAGCATGTGCTAAGGATGGAAGCTTTGAGGCCTGAGTGACCACATTAAACATAACTAATCCTGCTGCCTTCTTTTACAGGAGATGGATTAGAAGCAGAAACAATAGAGCTTATCATTGCATCCTCAAATTATATAGATGTACACACAAAGAAAAAATAACTAGAAAAGTTCTGAGGAAATATACAGAAAGGACATGTACAAATCAAGTCAGACCGGGCCTCCCTGGTGGCGCAAGGGGTTAAGACGCAACCTATGGGGCCTCCCCGGTGGCGCAGCGGTTGAGCGCTGGGTTGCGAAGCTGCCCGCAGCCTCTGCAGCACCGGTTCCATCCCCGGCTGCTCCCCGGCCACCAGAGGAGGGTCCCACATGGCGCGCAGACCTCTCCTGCCGCCCGCTGCTCCCCTCAGCAGTGTACTTCGGTCCTTCTGCCTGCTCTGCTCCCCGCTCTGGCTCTGGTGAATTCTCTCACCCTCCCGCGCTTCTGACTGTACCCAGTGCTTGTATGCATGTATGTATAAATAAAAACAAACAAATAAATAAATCTTTAAAAAAAAAAAAAAAGACGCAACCTATGAAGCTGTCCACAGCCTCTGCAGCATGAGTTCAATCCCTGGCCCCCCATGGAGCAACCCACATGGCGCAACAGACCTCTCCTGACTCACCCGCTGCTCCCCTCAGCAGTGTATTTCAGTCAATCTGCCTGTTCTGCTCCCCACTCTGTTTCTGGTGAATCCTCTCACCCTCCACACTTCTGGCCTATAACCCAGTTCTTGTATGCATAAATAAATAAATCTTTTTTTAAAAAAATCAAGTCAGACTCACTGGCTCTGAAGATAAAGGGCACTAAGGAATGAAGTGAGTCCATGAGAGCAGATTGTGGAGACAGGCTCATTCCACTTTTTAAGCTATTTTAAGGTGCCATGATCCTCAACTTACCCAATGAGATAATAATATGCAAGGTTTTTTGGCTTTATTGTTTTTTTTTTAAAGGAGACTTTTTTTTTTAAAGATTTATTTTTATTTACTTATTTTATTTATTTATGCAAGCACTGGGTACAGTCAGAAGCGCCAGAGGGTGAGAGAATTCACCAGAGCCAGAGCGGGGAGCAGAGCAGGCAGAAGGACCGAAGTACACTGCTGAGGGGAGCAGCGGGCGGCAGGAGAGGTCTGCGCGCCATGTGGGACCCTCCTCTGGTGGCGGGGGAGCAGCCGGGGATTGAACTGGCGCGGGCAGTTTCGCAATCCAGCGCTCAACCGCTGCGCCACCAGGGAAGCCCCTGTTTCTGTTTTTTTTTTTTTTTTTTTTTTTTTAATTTTATGTTTGCATAGAAGAACTGGGGTATAGGCCAGAGGTGTGGGAGGTGAGAGGATTCACCAGAGACAGAGTGGGGAACAGAACAGGCAGACTGACTAAAATACACTGCTGAGGGGAGCAGCAGGAGAGACAGGAGAGGTCTGCTGCGCCATATGTGTGTTAGCTCCCTGGCCAGGAATCGAACTTGGGCCTTAGCAGTGATAGCACGGAAATTTAACCCCTAGGCCATCAGGGAGGCCCAGGTTTTTTTTTTTGTTTTTTTTTTTTTTTTAAACACACACACACCATGTTAACATAAGACCTGTTTTTAAAAATGGCCTATTTATTTTGTGTCTGTATTCACCAAATTGCTAGCATTTCAAATTTTTTCATACATATAAAAATCAACCAAGAAAAATCAATGAACCAATGGAGATGGAAAGAGATTTTATACTTTTATATATATATACACACATATACACATACATACATACACAAATATATATATGAATGAGAGACACTGCAGGCTCTGTCCCAAAGCTTTCCAGAATCATCTATTGAAAATTATTTCCATTTTCTCCAAGTTTCAGCCACACTGAATCTATCATGCTTGTTCTTACAATTATTTTTGGTTCATTTGACTTTTGTTGTTTCTACCATAAATGTTTAATGACTCCCATTTCTCTGAAACAAATGCCTAGAAGTGAAACTGTTGGGTAATATGTTTAAGTTTTCTAAGACATTGAGCAAAACTATTTTCAAGAGTGTTTATACCATTTTACATTCTCAACAGCAGCAAGTGAAAGATTTCTTTGCTTCCTTGCCAGCATTTGTTATGGCCTTTTATTTCCTTCAAGTTTTGCAAATAAGGTACTGCTATATATTTGGATCTTAACCGACATTCCCCAAATGGCTAGTAACAGAGAACAAGTATATGTGTGTATGTGTCTGGGTGTGTATTCCTTAGAATGTTCTCCATATGAATATATACCATGTCATTTGCAAATACAGTTTCATTTCCTTTTTTCAATTTGGATGCTTTGTATAATTATCTTTCTTGTATAATTATCCTGGCTAGAACTTCTAGTACAATGTTGAATTACAGCAGTGAGAAGACAATTTTCATTTTATTGCTGATCTTATGTGAGAGAACATTCAGTCTTTCACTGTTAAGTATGGCATGACATTCCTGGGAGTTTTCACAGAAGCCCCATAACGTACAGAAAGTCCCTTTCCACTCCTAGTTTGTTGAGTGATATGGGTATTTTTCTTTTTCTTTTTTTTTTAAGGTTTATTTATTTATGGATACAAGAAATGGGGTACAGGCCAGAAGTGTGGGGGGGTGAGAGGATTCACCAGAGACAGAGTGGGGAACAGAACAGGCAGATTGACTGAAATATACTGCTGAGGGGAACAGCAGGCGAGGCAAGAGAGGTCTGCTGCACCATGTGGGTCGCTCCCTGGCCGGGGATCAAGCTTGGGCTGTAGTGGCTGCGGATAGCTTCACAGGTTGCGTCTCAACCCCTTGCACCATTAGAGAGGCCCTTGGTATTTTTCTTTTATCATAAGAGCATTATTTTTGTGTGCCCTTTGAGATGATCATGTGATTTTTATTTGTCCTACTAAGATTATTATATAGATTGATTTTTTCTTCATGTTGTACCAATTTTGCATTCCTAGGTACAATCCTTTAAATGTTGCTAGATTTGGTTCATTAATATCATGTTGAGCACTTCTGTGTATTTTTTTAATATTTTATTTATTTTTTACATCATTTTTCATTTTTGCACAATGTATGCATTTTCATCTAGGTTATATTCCCTATACAATTCCCACCCCACTATTTTGACTCTACTCCCTCCTCCACGCCCCCCCACCCCTGTAGTATGTCTCTGGTTTATAGCTGCTTGTTGATTTTTATTTTTACTTTATTATAATTAGTCTTTTTCCTGGTCCCTTATTTAGGCTTTCTCAATTCCTGCTATGAGTGAGACCATCTGGTATTTTTTTTTTTTCTTTCTGGCTTATTTTGCTGAGCATGCTCCCTTCCAGCAACATCCATGTTGCTGCAAATTGCATGAGTTTATCTTTTTTGATTGCTGAGTAATATTCTATTGTGTATATGTACCACATCTTGATCCAATCATCTATTTTTGGGTATTTGGGTTGTTTCCATAGCTTAGCTATTGTAAATAGTGCTGCTATAAACAGGGTTGCAGGTGACTTTTTTTTTCCCCTGAAGATTTATTTATTTATACAAGCACTGGGTACAGTCAGAAGCGTGGGAGGGTGCGAGAATTCACCAGAGCCAGAGCGGGGAACAGAACAGGCAGACTGATGAAATACACTGTTGAGGGGAGCAGTGGTTATATTCAGCTGCAGCTTCGCAGCCCAGCGTTCAACCGCTGCGCCACCAGGGGAGGCCCACAGGTGCCTTTTTGAATTAATGATTCTGTTGTCCTTTGGGTAAATACCTAGGAGTGGAATTGCTGGGTCATATGGAAGCTCCACCTTTAGCAGGTTGCAGAATCTCCTCTTTTTTTTTTTTTTTTAAGATTTATTTATATATTTATACAAGCACTGGTACAGTCAGAAGTGCGGGAGGGTGAGAGAATTCACCAGAGCCAGAGCGGGTAACAGAACAGGCAGACTGATGAAATACACTGCTGAGGGGAGCAGTGGGCGCGGCAGGAGAGGTCTGCGTGCCATGTGGGACCCTCGCCAGCGGCCAGGGATCGAACCAGCGCTGAAGAGGCTGCAGGCAGCTTCGCAGCCCAGTGCTCAACAGCTGCGCCACCAGCGTAGGCCCTGTCTATATTCTTAACATATTTGTGGGCAGTTTTCTTTCCCTAGCTCTTTCTTACCTTTTTCTGGGCTTTGGTATCAAGGTAATGTTGGCCCCTTAGAATGACTTGGGATGTACGCCTGCCTACTTTTCAGGAAAAGCTCATGATAATCTTCTTTTGATCTTGGGCTTCTCTTTATGGAAATGTTTAAAATAGTAACTCAATCTGTTCACTTATTAAAAGTCTATGCAGATTTTCTACTTCTTCAGTCAAGTCTTGTTAGTGTGTATGTTTCTAGGAATTTGTCCATTTACCTAGACTATCTAATTTATTGTCACAGATATCTACTGTTCATACTGCCTCCTTATAATCATTTTTACTTCTGAAAGTTTCTAGAGTCATGTCTCCAGTTTCATTAATGATTTTAGTAACTTTTCTTTTTTGTTGTTTTTTCTACCTAAAGATTTGCCAATTAATCTTTTAAAAGAACCAATTTTGATTTTTATTGCCTTCCAAAATTAGTTTATTATTTCCTGCCTTTTGCTTGCCTTGCGTTTATTTTGCTTTTTCTAGTTTCTAAGTTTATTGATTTGAGATCTTCTACTTTAACAAAGATGTTTACAGCTATAAATTTCTCTATAAATGCTACTTTAAGTTACATCCTAGGTTTCCACATGTTTGAGTTGTTTTCATTCACCTCAAAGTATTTTCTAGTTTTTCTTGGGCTTTCTTCTTTGATTCACTGGGTATTTAGAAGTTGCTGGGATTTCCTTACACATTCTAGATATTAGTCCTTTGTCAGATATGTTGTTTGCAAATATTTTCTCCCAATCTGTAGTTTGTCTCTTATTTTTTTATTCTCTCAAAGATTCTTTGACAGAGCAAAAGTTTCTAATTTTTACAAAGTTTCTAATGTATCTGGTTGGGTTTTTTTTCTTTATGGATATGCTTTAGGTATCACCTGTAAGAATTCTTCCACCAGGGCCTCCCTGGTGGCCCAAGGGGTTAAGACACAACCTATGAAGCTGTCAACAGCCACGGAAGCACAAGTTTGATCCCCAGCCAGGGAGCTACCCACATGGTGCAGCAGACCTCTCCTGTCTCACCTGCTGCTCCCCTCAGCAGTGTATTTCAGTCATTCTGCCTGTTCTGTTCCCCACTCTGTCTCTGGTGGATCCTCTCACCCCCACACCTCTGGCCTGTACCCCAGTTCTTATATGCATAAATAAATCTTTAAAAAAAAAAAAAAAGAGTTCCTCCACCAAGCCCTATGTCTGAAAATTTTCTCTGATGTTTTCTAAAAGTTCTCATAGCTTTACATTTAAATCAATCCATTCACATTACTTTTTGTGTAAGATGTACATTTAGGTTTAGGTTCTTTTTTTTTAATGGATATCCAATTGTTCCAGTTATTGAAAAAACTACCCTTCCTCCACTGAGTTGTTCTGACACCTGTCCTAGTCTATTCGAGCTTCTGTAACAAAAATACCATATACTAAGTGCCTTAAACAATAAATGATTTCCTACAGTTCTGGAGGCTGGAAAGTTCAAGATTATACACTAGCAGATTCAGTTTCTGGTGAGGACCCATTTCCTGGTTCACAGATAACTATCTTCTGTGTCTTCACATGGCAGTGTAGTACTGGAATGTATTTCTGGTTTTTGTTATTGCAATGCTTATCTCTTCATATATTTTCAAAGTTGATAACATTTACTTTTTCAACTATTATAAAAATCTCCCACACATTTCCTATAAATTGATTCTAAAAATTGATAACCATTTAAAAGGTATTTGGAATATCTGATGATACAGCTGTCATTCACTAAGAAAGCCTCAGAATCCCTAGCAGGGCTGAGAAAAGGTATTTTTCTCCTGAAGCCATTCGTAAGGAACAGAGGTGACTGCTTCTTCAAATGCAAAGACAGCAATACTGGACTCTGATAGATCACCTATCAAATTTGGACTTGTAGGGCCTCCTTGGTGGCGCAAGGGGTGAAGCACAGCACTATGAAGCAATCTGCAGCCTCTGGAGCATGAGTTCAATCCCAGCCGGACAGAGAGCAACCCACATGGCACAGCAGACCTCTCCTGTCTCGCCCAGTGCTCCCCTGAGTAGTGTATTTCAGTCAGTCTGCCTGTTCTGTCCCCCACTCTGTCTCCGGTGAATCTTCTCACCCCACCACACCTCTGGCCTATACATCCAGTTCTCGTATATATAAATAAATATTTTTTAAAATTTGGACTTGTATACATATTTGGTGATATATATCACATCCTATTGATTCTGTTTCTCCAGAGAAGCCTAATATACCAATTTTATGTGTTTTTTAACTTTATATTTCTTATGGCTTGTGTAAATTTTCCAAAGTTTATATATTATGTATATACCAAGCAATCAAAAATAATAAAAGAAAAAAATAGGAACATAAAAATTCAAAGAACATGAAAAATCAAAGAAACATGACATCATCAAATGAACATAATAATTTTCCAGTTACCGACCCCAAAGAAACAGATCTGAGATCTGCCCAACAAAAAATTTTAAATAGTTTTAGTTTTAAAGCAGCTCACTGAGCTTCAAGGAAACACAGAAAAACAATTTAATGAAAACAGGAAAAACAAAAACAAAATGAGAAGTTTAAGAGATGCAGAACTCATAACTACTAAACATTCTGGAGCTGAAGAATACAATGAATGAAATTAAAAATTCAATAATAGGTGGGCCTCCCCGGTGGCGCAGCGGTTTAGCGCTGGGTTGCGAAGCTGCCTGCGGCCTCTGCGGCGCCGGTTCGATCCCCGGCTGCTCCCCGGCCACTGGAGGAGGGTCCCACATGGCGCGCAGACCTCTCCTGCCGCCCGCTGCTCCCCTCAGCAGTGTACTTCGGTCCTTCTGTCTGCTCTGCTCCCCGCTCTGGCTCTGGTGAATTCTCTCACCCTCCCGCGCTTCTGACTGTACCCAGTGCATGTATAAACAAAACAAACAAACAAACAAACCAGCAAAACAAATAAATAAAGCATGCCTCTATCAAAAAAAAAAAAAATTCAATAATAGGAATCAACACTAGACTTGATAAGGCAGAAGGAAGAATCTGTAAAGTCAAAGATAGACCACTTAAAATTATCCAGAGGAGAACAAAGATGAAATAATGAAAAAGGAAAAAGAAAGCCTATATAAATCATGGGATACCGGCCTCCCTGGTTCGATTCCCAGCTGGCCAGGGAGATTCCCACATGGCGTGGCAGACTTCTGTCACTCCTGCTGCTCCCCACAGCAGTGCTTTCGGTCTGTCTGCTTGTTCTGCTTGCTCCCTCCTCTGTCTCTGGTGAATCCTCTCATCCTCCCATGACTCTGGCCTGTACCCCAGCTCTTGTATAGATAAATCAAAAAAAAATTTCCCTTAAAATCAATCAATCAATCAGTCAATCATGGGATACCACTGAGATAAGTAATCTCTATCATTGGTACTCCAAAAGCAGCAAAGAGAAAGGTAAAGTGACCTTATTTAAAAAATAATGCTGAAATATCGTATCAAAGGAGAGATTTTTCACATCCAAGTACATAAAGCTGTATGTCCCCAAAAAGATCTTCTCCAAGACATACTGTAATAAAAATATCTAATACTAGCTTTTTCTTTCTGCACTCACACAGCAAGGAAACTTCACTTCCAGCCCTGCACACTCACAGTCTCAGCCTGTCATCAGATGGTCATCATTAAGGTCAACCCCTTGTAACCTCCAATGGCAGCAAAAACCTTAAACACTACTTCAATGCCCCCCTCACATATGCACAGGAAGATCATGTTGTCCTACTCTCTAAGCACCAGTGGCAGAAATAGATCTGCCCCATGCACATCTGTAAGAATGACAAATTCAGGTGGTTCCAGGACACTACAAAAGTCAGCAAATTGGCAAGGCAGTCCAGGTGAACAGACAGAATATGTCATCCACATCTAGCAGCTGCAGCATGAGAAGGCTAATGGCACAACTCTCCATGTGGGCACTCACCCAAGCAAAGTGGTTATCACCAGGCTAAAACTGAACAAAGATCAGAAAAAAATTCTTGACAGTAAAGCCAATCTCTACAAGTTGGATAAAAGAAACACAAATGTAAGGATGAACTTTTTTTAAAAATTCAAGAATGAGCGCGCGGCGGGCGGGCGGGCGAGCTGGGGGCGCCGCCACGTGCTCCGGGGCGTGCTGGGGGCGCCCCTGCTGCTGGGCCTGGCCGGGGCGCGACGAGCCGGCGGCAGGAGCGCGAGGCCCCCCCCAGCTCCCAGCGCACCCCGGGGCCGGACGCCAGAGGCCGAGGGAGCGCGGGGGGCCGCGCGGTAGCCCCCAGTCCCGGCGGGGAGGCCCCCCGGGCCCGTGGTGGGGGCGGGTGGGGGGGGGGGCCTGGCGCGCGCCGCCCTCTCCCCAGGCTTCCTCTGGAGACAGCGCCCGCCGGGCTGCCGCGGGCTCCGTCCTCGACACCGACCTGCGGGCGGCCCGGGGGAGTTGACTGGAAGATCTGTGTGCGCTGCACGAAAATCTGGTTCCTGCCTGGTTCTCAGCCCAGGGCCTGCCAGGTGGACTTGGTTTCTCCAGGTGATTTGGGACCGCCGCCCCGCCAGGTGCATGGTGTGGACATAAATAAAAGGAGTCTGACCCCCGTCAAAAAAAAAAAAAAAAAAATTCAAGAATGAGTATAACCTACTGTTCAACCATAGTTTCACTGAGAATTTTTAGCTTAGTGTGTGTACTCTGAAATATTTCAAGATATTTCCTTCCTATTTTGTTATTGACATGTGTTTCCGTAAATCTACTTCTAGCCATTTTGACTAATATTTTATAATAGGGCCTCCCTGGTGGCAGAGTTAAAGTCTCAGCACTATCAAGCTATTGCCAGCCACTGCAGCATGAGTTCCATCCCCGGCCAGAGAGCTAACCCACATGGCACAGCAGACCTGTCCTGTCTCATCTGCTGCTCCCCTCAGCAGTGTATTTCAGTAGATCTGCTTGTTCTGCCTCCCACTCTGTCTCAGGTGAATCCTCTCACGCCCCGCACCTCTGGCATACACCCCAATTCTCGTATGCACAAATAAAAATAAATCTTAAAATAAATAAATAAAATCAAAGACAGAGGATTTTAAGAGCAGCAAGAGAAAAAAAATCCTCACCTATAAGGGAATCTCCACAGGGTTATCAGATTTCTCAGAAGAAACCATGCAGGCAGACCAATAGTGTGATATATAGTCAAAGTGCTAAAAGAAAAACCTGCCATCCAAGAATAATTTATGCAGCAATGATGTCCTTTAGAAATGAAAGAGAGACAAAGACTTTCTCAAGCAAACAAAAGCTTTTAGATTTCATCACCACTACACCTGCCTTACAAGAAATGCTGAAAATAGTTCTTCAAGCTGAAGTTAAAAGACACTAATTAGGGCCTCCCCAGTGTCTCAGCGGTTGAGCCCTGGGTTGCGAAGCTGCCCGCAGCCTCTGCAGCTCCAGTTCGATCCCCGGCTGCTCCCCGGCCACCGGGCGAGGGTCCCACATGGCGCGCAGACCTCTCCTGCCGCTCACTGCTCCCCTCAGCAGTGTACTTCGTCTGTCTGCCTGTTCTGCTTCCCGCTCTGGCTCTGGTGAATTCTCTCACCCTCCCGTGCTTCTGACTGTACCCAGTGCTTGTATAAATAAATAAAATAAAATCTTTAAAAAAAAATAAAAAATAAAAAGACACTAATTAATAACATGAAAATGCAAAAATTTCCCCAACAAAATACTATCAAATTCAATTCAGCATTCATGAAAAGGATTATTTGCCATGTTCAAGTTAGATTTATTCCTGGGATATAATGGTAATTTAACATATGCAAACCAATGTGATATACCACATTAACAGAATGAAGGATAAAAATCCTAAGATCATTTTAATAGATGCAAAATTCTTTTTCCCACAAAATCCACCATCCTTCCATGATAAAAACTCTACAAATTTGGTATAGAAGGAATGTGCCACAAAATAATAAAGCCCATATATGAGAAGACCACAGCTAAATTCATACTCAATGGTGAAACATTGAAAGTTTTTCTTTTAAGAGCAGGATTAATACAAGGGCACCCACTTCTATTCAACATATCCCTGGAAACCATTGCCAGAGAAATTAAGCAAGAAAAAATAAAAGATATTCAAATTGTAAAGAAATTGCCTATTTGCAAATGACATGATTTTATGCCCTTAATGCCATCAAAAACCTGTTAGAATAAATGCATTTAATAAATCCACAGGATACAAAGTCAATATTAAAAAATCAGCATTTTATAGAGTCTCTAAACACTAACAACACACTAGCAAGGGTCTCCCTGGTGGCGCAGGGGGTTGAGCGCAGCGCTGTGAAGCTGTCTGCAGCCTCTGCAGCACAGGTTTGATCCCCGGCCGGCCAGGGAGATACCCACATGGCGCAGCAGATCTCTCCTGTCTTGCCCTCAGCTCCCCTCAGTTTTTGGTCCATCTGCCTGTTCTGCTCCCCCTCTCTCTTTGGTGAATCCTCTCACCCTCCTGCACCTCGGCCTGTATGCATAAATAAATAAATCTCTTAAAAAAAAAAAAACTAGCAAGAAGAAAACAATTCTATTTATAATAGGATCAAGAAGAATGAAATATTTAGAAATAAGTTTAACCAAGGAAATGAAAAATTTGTAGACTGAAAACTAAGACAATGAAGAAAGAAACTGAGGGAATACGCAAATGGAAAATATCCCATGTTCATGGATTTGAAGAATTTATATTGTTACAATGTCCATAGTACCCAAAGCAAAGTACAAAGTAAATCTAATCTCTATCAAAATTTCATTGGCATTTTTCAGAGAAATAGAAAAATAATGCTACAAAAAACTGTATGGAATCACAAAAGACCTTGAACAGTCAAAGGAATCTTTTTTTTTAAAGATTTATTTATTTATGCATACAAGAACTGGGGTACAGGCCAGAGGTATGGGGGGTGAAAGGATTCACCAGAGACAGAGTGGGGAACAGAACAGGCAGATTGACTGAAAGACTGCTGAGGGGAGCAGTGGGCAAGTCAGGAGAGGTCTGCTGAGCCATGTGGGTCACTTCCCTGGCTGGGGATCGAACTCGTGCTGCAGTGGCTGCGGATAGTTTCACTGAGTTGCATCTTAACCCCTTGCCCCACCAGGGAGGCCCCCAAAGCAATCTTGAGAAAGAACAAAGCTGCAGGCACCATACTTCCTGATTTCAAACTAGCTTAAAAAGCTATAGTAATCATAACAGTATGGCATAAAACACACACAAACCTTTGAAACAGAAAAGAGGGCGCAGGCAGTTGAGCGCAGTGCTATGAAGCTGTCCGCAGCTTCTGCAGCACCAGTTTGATCTCCACCGGCTTTGTAGCAACACACATGGCGAGCAGACCTCTCCTGTTTCACCCACTGCTCCCCTCAGCAGTGTATTTCATCAGTCTGCCTGTTCTGTTCCCCGCAATGTCTCTGGTGAATCCTCTCACTCTCCCACGCATCTGGACTGTACCCTGGCTCTTGAAAAAATAAATCTCTTAAAAAAAAAAAAAACAAAACAAAAAAACCAGGGCCTCCCCGGTGGCGCAGCAGTTGAGCGCTGGGCTGCGAAGCTACCCAAAGCCTCTGCAGCACCGGTTTGATCCCCTGCCGCTGGGGAGGGTCCCACATGGCGTGCAGACCTCTCCTGCCGCCCACTGCTCCCCTCAGCAGTGGCTGCCTGTTCTGTTCCCCGCTCTGGCTGTGGTGGATTCTCTCACCCTCCCGCACTTCTGACTGTACCCAGTGCTTGTATAAAATAAATAAATCTTTAAAAAACAAAAAAACAGAAACATAAAAGAGAGTAGATCTACATCCATACATGTAGGATCAACTAATCTTTGACAAGGGCATCAAGAAAACACAGCGGGAAAAGGATATTCTCTTCAATAAATGGTAATGGGAAAAACTGGATATCTTCATGCAAAAGAATAAAACTGGATCTCTATCTTGTACCACTCACAAAAATTAACTTGAAATAGATTAAAGAGGGCCTCCCTGGTGGCGCAAGGAGTTTAAGCACAGCACTGTGAAGCTATCAGCAACCTCTGCAGCATGAGTTTGATCCCCAAACGGCCAGGGAGCTATCCACATGGCACAGCAGACCAGACACATGATAAGGTACTGAAAATCAGTCACTAGTCATCAGGTAATTACAAATCAAAGTCACATATGAGATATTACCTCATAACTGTAAGGATGACTTTTATTTTTAAAACAAGTGTTGGCAAGGATGTGGAGAAAAGGAAACCCTTGCACACTGTTCATGGGAATGTAGATTGGTGTAGCCAATAAGGCAAACAGTATAAAGGTGCCTAAAAATTTAAAAACTGAACTACCATATGCTCCAGTCACCCCACTTTTGGGTATATACTCAAGGAAACAAAATCATTACCTCAAAAAGATCTGCACACCCATGTTCACTACAGCATTATTCACAATAGTGAAGATGTGGAAAGAACCTAAATGTCCATCAACAGATAAATGGATAATGATGTGTGTGGAAGGGGGGTGTGTATATACATACAGATTTTTTAATGGAATTATTATTCAGTCATGAGAAAGAAGGAAATCTTACCACATGCAACAACATGAATGTACATAGAGAATATAACGGCAAGTGAAATTAATCAGACAGATACAGTCAACCACCACATAACAGACTGCATCTACAACAGTGGTGCCAAGCTCCCTATTGCCTAGTGACAATGTAGCAGTCATAATATTAGTTTTATACCAAACAGCTCATACATCTTGTGTTTACTGCTACTCTACCTGGGCAAAGGAGATCCTAAGAAGTTGAGAGGCAAAATGTCATCATATGCAAACTTTCCAGGAGAAGCACAAGCAGCAGCACCCAGATGCTTCAAACTTCCTGGATTTTATTTCATCTCCTGTTTTCTTGTTCATCATGGGTCCTAAGCACAGAAAATCTAATGATGCCAGTAAGACACCAGGAGGGATGATTGACATGGAAATGAAATTAAGTGATTAAAGACTACCAACATGGAAAATCAGTGATGGCTACTGCTCGAGTCAAGCATTCCTATGTAGCATAGCAACAATCTTAAAAAATAAGAACAGAGGGCCTCCCTGGTGGTGCAAGGGGTAAAGCACAGGCCTGTGAAGCTACTCGCAGCCTCTGCAGCATGAGTTCGAATTCAATCCCTAGTTAGCCAGGGAGTTACCCACATGGCGCAGCAGACCTCTCCTGACTCACCTGCTGCTCCCCTCAGCAGTGTATTTCAGTCAATCTGCCTGTTCTGTTCCCCACTCTGTCTCTGGTGAATCCTCTTACCCCCCATCCCACAACGCACCTCTGGCCTACACCCCAGTTCTTGTATGCATAAATAATATTTTTTAAAAATAAAAGAACAGAGTGGTGGGAACTGTTCAAGGATATGCTTTATTTAAAGCAATGAGACTAACAAAAAATTTGAGAATATCAGATATGGAGAAACTTGTAATGACTTGCACTGAAGATTACACACAGGAACATATCCCTCTTATACCACTCACAAAAATTAACTTGAAATAGATTAAAGACTTAAATGTAAGATTTTTCTGTGACACTAAAGAGTCCTCAGCACCATGATGAGCACAATTAAAGCAAAAAGTTTGTTTGCATTGTTGAAAGAAAAGGCTGGACCCAACAGTGTGAATTTACTGCTAGCGCTGGACGGTTAAAACCATTGAAGAGGGCCTCTCCCTGGTGGCGAAGCGGTAGAGCACTGGGCTGCGAAGCTGCCCACAGCCTCTGCAGTGCCAGTTCGCTCCCCAGCAACTGGGCGGGGGTCCCACATGGCTTGACAGACCTCTCCTGTCTGGCCCGCTGCTCCCCTCAGCAGTGTACTTCATCAGTCTGCCTGTTCTATTCCCTACTCTGGCTCTGGTGAATTCTCTCACCTTCCCGCGCTTCTGACTGTACCCAGTGCTTGTATAAATAAATAAATCTTAAAAAAAAAATTTGAGGAACCAGGGGGCCTCCCTGTTGGCGCAAGGAGTTAAGTCTCAGCGCTATGAAGCTATTGGCAGCCACTGCAGCACAAGTTTAATCCCCAGCCAGGGAGCTGACCCACATAGCACAGCAGACCTCTCCTGTCTCACCTGCTGCTCCCCTCAGCAGTGTATTTCAATAGATCTGTCTGTTCTGCTCCCCACTCTGTCTCTGGTGAACCCTCTCACCTCCCTCTCACCTCTTTAAATAAATCTTAAAAAAAAATTCAAGAATCAATATTCATTATATAATGTGAAAGTGAGAAGTGAGTCTGTGAGTATTGATATAAAAGCAACTACAAAAATTTTGGAAATTGTGGCTAGACTATGGAGGAAATTTACTTGCCAGAACAAATCTTCAATATCCTAAAACCTCACTATTCTGGAAAGGGACACCTGAAAGGTCTTTCATCCTCAAGGAGATGAAGTCAATGCTAAACTTCAGTTTTGTTCAGTTTTTAAAGATTTATTTTAGTTATTTATGCATACAAGAACTGGGGTGTAGGCCAGAGGTGTGGGGGCAGAGGGTGAGAAGATTCACCAGAGACAGAATAGGAAGCAGAACAGGTGGATCTACTGAAATACACTGCTGATGGGCCTGAACTTGTGATGCAGTGAGCCGCTGAAACTTAACCTCTTGTGCCACCATGGAGGCCCCAAATTTCAGAGTTTTTAAGGACAAGAACACAGTCTTGCTTGGAATGTTGCAGGTTAGAAGTTAAAATCCTTGTGATCTGGGGGAGAAGCCAGGGGTTAGGGGAGGCCCTTTGTGATCTGGCATCATGAAAACCCCAAGGCCTTCAAGCATAACAATAAGCACACAATGCAAAAGTACTACAGCAACAATAAGAAATCATACATGATCCAGCCCCTCTTCCAAGATGTCCCCCTGAATGGCTATGCCAGCATAATGGAGAAGTAGTGTTTGGAGAAAAACATCTTTCAAGATTTTCTTTGTTGTCAATAAGGCTCCCAAATAACCTACTTTCACTGATCTTCCTTTCAATATCAAAGAGGTGTCCCTTGAAACACCACTTTTTTTTAAAGATTTATTTTTTTTATTTATACAAGAACTGGGGTACAGGCCAGATGTGCAGGAGGGTGAGGGGATTCACCAGAGACAGAGCAGGAAACATAACAGGCAGACTGACGAAATATACTGCTGAGGGGAGCAGTGGGTGAGACAGGAGAGGTCTGCTCGACATGTGGGTTGCTCTGAGGCCAGCGGAGATCGAACTAGCACTGCAGAGGCTGCGGACAGCTTCATAGTGCTGTGCTCAACCGCCTGCACCACCAGGGAGGCTCGAAACATCACCTTCTGATCCAACCAAAGGATGAAAACGTTATTGCAGCTTTTAAGGCCTATTACCTGAAGAGAAACTGTGTCCACGCCATTGCTGCAACTAAGGAAGACACTGAGCAGAGACACTGATGCAATTCTGAAAGAATTGTACTTATGACTGCATCAAGAATCTTGCTTGGGCTTGGGATGATGTTATCAACAAGTATATGAGTGGCAACTGTAAAAAGAGACTCAAGAGATTTGTCCATGACTTCAAAGGATCTGCCAAGGATGAGGTTACAAAAATCAACACGGCAAGCAACTTCAAACTCAAGGATGACCTTCAGGAGCACCTAAAGATGGTTCCTGAAGAATTGACTAATTGTTGGAACTGGGACAGGAATACACAGCTAAGAAGGCAGGAGAACAGAAAGTGCAGAAGAAGAATCCCCTTACCAAAAAGTCACAGTAAATAATTTAGTAGAAACTTTTGCAGACCTCAACAAGCTACTTAAAAAGTTTGAAAACTGTGTGTGTGTGTGTGTGTGTGTGTAACAGACTTCAACCACATATTTACATCCTTCTCAACCCCAAATCTAAAATCAAACTGAATAAGAACACAGAATTCCCACTAAAGTCAGAGGCAAAACAAAGCTATACATTTCACTACCATTAATCATTACAGTTGTGGAAGTACTAGCTATCACAATATGCAATAGAAAGGAAATATAGGTATACAACTAGGACAGGTAAAATGATCACTAGTATATACCTAGAAATCTAAGAAAATCACCTGAAAACCTCTTACAGTTGAAAAAAGAATTAGATAAGGTGGTATAAATTAATAATTAGAAATCAATGCATTGGCACACGTTATCAGTAAGCAGGTATAAGATGTAATACTTCAACAACACTAATAACAGAAAGACCTGAGAATAAACTTAATAAACACCAAGAAATCTCTCAAGGGCCTCCCCTGGTGGCGCAGCGGTTGAGCCTGGGCTGCAAAGCTGTCCGCAGCCTCTGCGGCGCTGGTTCGATCCCCAGCCACCGGCAAGGGTCCCACATGGCGCGCAGACCTCTCCTGCTAAACCCCTTGCGCCCCTCGGCAGTGTATTTTGTCAGTCTGCCTGTTCTGTTCCCCGCTCTGGCTCTGGTGAATTCTCTAACCCTCCCGCGCTTCTGATTGTACCCAATGCTTGTGTAAATAAATAAATAAATCTTTTAAAAAAAAAATCTCTCAAATTCTGAGGACACAAAAGAAAACCTAAAGACACATCATGTACTTAGTAGGAAAGATTCATCATCAAAACGTTGCCTAAAACTGTAACATAAATGCCACTTGTGTGAGGTAGTCCTTTCAACTTACCTTAACATCTCACTCCACGGCAGTTCCTCAAAACCTGCCCCAAACCACACAATTTTTATCAACAACCTCAACAAGACAATCAAGAAGGATCAGGGCCTCCCTGGTGGCGCAGCGGTTGAGCGCTGGGTTGCGAAGCTGCCCGCACCCTCTGCAGCACCGGTTCGATCCCCGGCCACCAGGCGAGGGTCCCACATGGCACCCGCTGCTCCCCTCAGCAGTGTACTTCGTCAGTCTGCCCGCTCTACTCTCCCCTCTGGTTCTGGTGGATTCTCTCACCCTCCCGCGCTTCTGACTGTACCCAGTGCTTGTATAAATAAATAAATAAAATCTTAAAAAAAAAAAAAAAGAAGGATCAGCTGAAGAAGTCCCTGTATGCCATCTTCTCCCAGTTTGGCCAGATATAGATGTCCTGGTATTACAGAGCCTGAAGATGAGGAGCCACCATGGCCCTGCGTTTGATACAAGGTTTCCTTTTCTACAAGAAGTCCATGCACACCCAGTATGCCAAGACCAGCTTATATACCATTGCCAAGATGAAGGGTACCTTCGTGGAGCTGGACTGCAAATAGTTTATCACCAAATAAATAACAATCCCAATAAAGATAAACAGGATTTTTGTAAACCATACAAACTTATTTTAAAGTTCATATAGAAAAACAAAAATAGGGCCTCCCCTGGTGGCACAGGCGGTTGAGCGCCGTGCTATGAAGCTGTCCACAGCCTCTGCAGCACCGGTTCAATCCTGGCCGGCCAGAGAGGGTCCCACATAGCGCAGCAGACCTCTCCTGTTGCGCCCACTGCTCCCCTCAGCAGTATATTTCACCAGTCTGCCTGTTCTGTTCCCCTCTGTCTCTGGTGAATCCTTTCACCCTCCCGTGCATCTGGCCTATACCCCGGTTCTTGTATAAATAAATAAATCTTTAAAAAAAAATTAAGCAGAAAGTTCTGAAAAGTAAAAGTGATGAACAAGAATTAACTTTACCAGGCCTCCCTGGTGGCGCAAGCTGTCCACAGCCACTGAAGCATGAGTTCAATCCCTGGCTGGCCAGCGAGCTACCCACATGGTGGAGCAGACCTTTCCTGGCTCACCCACTGTTCCCCTCAGCAGTGTATTTCAGTCAATCCGCCTGTTTTGTTCTCCACTCTGTCTCTGGTGAATCCTCTCACCCCCTACACTTCTGGCCTGTGCCCCAGTTCTTGTATGAATAAATAAATCTTAAAAAAAAAAAAAAAGAATTAACTTTACCAATATCAAAACACACATAAAGCTAGTATGATTAAAACAATATGGTACTAACACATAAATACATGCATGGATGCACAGAATAAAAGGTCAGAAAAGACCCTGTATATGGGTCTAACATGCATATCAGTATAATACTGACAAAGTTTATAATCTATAGAAAATGATAAGGGTAGTATCTAAACAAGTGGGAAAAAGATCAATGTTCAATAAACAATGTTGCAATGAATGGGACACCCTTTGGGGAAAAATTCCTCAAAATTGTATTCTATTTTTTTTTTTTTTAAAGATTTATTTATTTATTTATACAAGCACTGGGTATAGTCAGAAGCGCGGGAGGGTGAGAGAATTCACCAGAGCCAGAGCGGGGAGCAGAGCAGGCAGAAGGACCGAAGCACACTGCTGAGGGGAGCAGCGGGCGGCAGGAGAGGTCTGCGCGCCATGTGGGACCCTCCTCCGGTGGCCGGGGAGCAGCCGGGGATCGAACCGGCTCCGCGAAGGCTTCGGGCAGCTTCGCAACCCAGCGCTCAACCGCTGCGCCACCGGAGAGGACCCTGTATTCTATTTTTTTAAAGATTTATTTATGCATGCAAGAACTGGGGTACAGGCCGGGGAGGGGGTGAGAGGATTCACCAGAGACAGAGTGAGGAGTAGAACAGGCAGACTGACTGAAATACACTGCTGAGAGGAGCAGCAGGCAAGCCAGGAGAGGTCTGCTGTGCCATGTGGGTGGCTCTCTGGCTAGCTGGGGGATCAAACTAGTGCTACAGTGGCTGCGAATAGCTTCATAGGTTGTGTCTTAACCCCTGCGCCACCAGGGAGGCCCCTCCCCAAAATTTTAAAGATGAAAAATGAAATGCAAAAAGCACTTTAAGAAACCACAGATTAGGGCCTCCCTGGTGGCACAAGCAGTTGAGTGCCACACTGTGAAGCTTTTCACAACAAAGCCTTTGCAGCGTGGGTTTGATCCTGGCTGGCCGGCGAGAATTCCACATGGCACAGCAGACCGCTCCTATTTCACCCGCTGCTCCCCTCAGCAGCATATTTCATCAGTCTTCCTGTTCCTGTTCTGTTCCCCGCTCTGTCTCTGGTGAATCCCACGCATCTGGCCTGTACCCCAGCTCTTGTATAAATAAATCTTAAAAAAAGAAAAAAAAGAAAAAAGAAACCACAGATTATTTCATACTATTCCTCTAAAAAAGATGCTTCTAGGTGTGACACAAAACCCAGAAGCTTTTAAAAGGCCAATAAATATGACCCAACTAAGACCCAAAAGTTTTCATGTCAAAATCATCCTAAGTGAGAAGATAACAATTTGGAAAAATAGGACTGTAATATATATTACAAAATGGTAAGTTCCTTCATATAAACAATTTTTACAAAATAAATTCTGCAAAAGCCCAATAGAAAAATGGGCAAAGGATACACACACACACACACACATACGGAAATGGTCCATTAACCTTGCAGCAACAGGAGAGATACATAATGAGTGTTCATTCTGTTACTCTTTTATTGTTTCTGTAGGTTGAAGAAAGAAGTTTTTTGAAAACAATTTTCTCACATGTCAAATGGGCAAAGATCATAAAAAGTGTTAGTGGGCCTCCCTGGTGACGCAAAGGGTTAAGCACCGCACTATGAAGCAATCTGCAGCCTCTGTAGCGTGAGTTCAATCCCCAGCCGGTCAAAGAGAAACCCACATGGTGCAGCAGACCTCTCCTGTCTTGCCCGCTGCTCCCTCAGCAGTGTATTTCAGTCAGTCTGCCTGTTCTTCTCCCCACTTTGTCTCTGGTGAATCCTCTCACCCCCCGCATCTCTGGCCTGTACCCCAGCTCTTGTATGCATAAATAGATAAATCTTTAAAAAAAAAAAAAAGTGTTAGTGAAGGCATGGATAAACATGCAGTGCCACACGCAGCTGAGGGACATATGTGAATAAAACATCTATGGAGGTTCATCTAGTAAGAGTAAGCAAAATGTAAAAAGTGGGCCTCCCTGGTGGCACAAGGAGTTAAGACGCAACCTATGAAGCTACCCACAGTCACTGCAGCATGAGTTCGATCCCTGGCCAGGGAGCTACCCACACAGCGCAGCAGACCTTTCCTGACTCACCTGCTGCTCCCCTCAGCAGTGTATTTCAGTCAATCTGCCTGTTCTGTTCCCCACTCTGGTGAATCCTAACCCCCCACACATCTGGCCTGTACCCTAGTTCTTGTATGCATAAATAAATAAATCTTTAAAAAAATTTAAAAAGCACTTACTCACCAACCTGTCACTCCTGCCTCTGATTAAGTGACTGAATAGATGCACTTGGCCATGCAGGTTACTCAAGCCAGTTTTATTTGCACTAGAAAAATTTAAAACATCTTACATGTCTGTCAATAGAACTCTGACAATGGAATACCACCCAGTTGTAAAAGGAAGGAAGCTCATATATTGAAAATGAACTATCAAAAAGCAGAAAAAAAGCAAGGGATATAGTGTGCTACTTTCATGTAAAAGAGCTCTCTGTGTATTTCTCTGAATTGTGCACAGAACACCCCAGGACAGACACTTGAGAATGGTAACAATGACTGCCTCTGGGGATAGGATCTGGTGGCGAGGAGCAAGATGGAAGAAAACTTTCCCATATATACCTCTTGAATGCTTTGCCATGTGAATCTATTACCGCACTGGAAAGCTAAAATTAAATAATGAACAAAGCATCCCTGTGTAAGTAGCAGCCCTCTTCTGTAGGTTTCCATAACTGAATTCCACCCAGCCCTGTTTGTTCTGACTCACTCCACCTCCCCTGATTGATTGGTCCCTCTTGAGAGAAGGTCACAGCTGAATCACCTTTGTATTCCCCAGAGTACCCAGCACCTCATCTGGTGCCGAGCAGAAAGTCACTGCAGGCTTAAACTAGTACATTGGTGCAAACAATTCATCTTAGGAGAAAAAAACATTTTCTAAAAGTTGCTGTGTAGACTGGACCAATGATCAGTTAAAAGCAATGAAAAAAGAAAAGAATTTCCATTAACTAATAATAGCTGATTTCAGAGAATTTGAAGCCTGCCGCATTTAGAATAATTGTCAGAATAACAGCAACACCCAGGCTGAAGGAAGACCAAATTATATTAATTGGCTGTGTTTGTTTTCACAAATAACCATGGACACAATGCAAACCTTCTTCACAATTAAACATCAACAAAATATATTAAAGATTTTTTTCCACAATGCCTGTTACCTATATTCATTTTCCCTTTTGACCTGGTCAGGAAAAACTAACAAAGGGATCACTGCTAAAAATTTGAGCAAAGTACCTCTTAAAGTTTGAAACAACCCAAGAGGCTAATTTCACAAGATAAGACCTTTGATCCAGTAGGAGGATGCCCACAGCCTTAGTGTCGCCAGGTGCTGGAAGGCTCATGGTCAGGACCAGATTCCTGGTCCCAGGCACACATGGGCACATTCACGGCACACAACCTTGTCTGGTTTCCTGACAGAAATATGGAGCACCAGGGTTCTCGATATTTACCAAAAGTGGGAAGTTTGATGGGTATTTTATCACTATCTCAAGAGTTAACACGAATACCACATGGAAGATGGTTCCATCCCAAATAAACAAACAAAAAAATGTGCGAGGGCCTCCCTGGTGGCGCAAGGGGTTGAGACGCAACCTATGAATCTGTCCGCAGCCACTGCAGCGTGAGTTCGATCCCTGGCCAGGAAGCAACCCACATGGCTCAGCAGACCTCTCCTGACTCACCCGCTGCTCCCCTTAACAGTGTATTTCAGTCAGTCTGCCTGTTCTGTTCCCCGCTCTGTCTCTGGTGAATCCTCTCACCCCTGCACCTCTGGCCTGTAGCCCAGTTCTTGTATGCATAAATAAATAAATCTTTAAAAAAAAAATGTGCAAAAGAGTTTTCTGTGAGGGGAAGAGCGGCAAAGAGGGCCTCCCTGGTGGCAAAGGTGTTAGCATCAGCGCTATCTCCAGCATAGCCATAATTCAATCCCCGGCCAGGGAGCTGACCCACATGGCGCAGCAGACCTCTCCTATCTCACCCACTGCTCCCCTCAGCAGTGTATTTCAGTAGATCACTGTTTTGATCCCCACTCTGTCTCTGGTGAGTCCTCTCACCCCCAGCCCATCCCCATTACTGGTCTACGCACAAATAAATAATCTTTAAAAAAAAAAAAGTGAAAAAGAAAAAAAAAAAAAACAATAGATGAGACTCACCAAGGAGGGTCCCTCTCCTTGGGGAACTCTAAAACTCTTCCCAGCAGACTGGCAGCAAACTCCACCTGTTTCTACTTGGCATCTCCACTCAGATATCTAGTGAGCACCACAAATCTAACCAGGCCACATTAGAACTCTTTATTTTCCCCCCAAATCGGTTCTTCCTCTAGCCAACTCTCAGTTAATTGTACCACTAACTGTCTTGTTATTGCTCAGGCCAAAAGTTTTAGAAGACATCCTAGAAACAGACCACATCTAATCCATCGACTAGTCATAACAGATTTACCTCCAAGTCAGATCCAAAATTTGATCACCCATTATCATCCCCCCAGTTACTTTTTCATTATCAAACTGTGTGGACAACTATAATGGCCTCCCAGCCTCCACACTCTTGCTTAACTCCATCTTCCACCCATGTTCCTAAGATACAAATCACTAATGTCACTCCTCTGTATAAACCACTCCTATTGTATCTATTACACAAAATCTAAGTTGATTACCAAGCTACAACCTCTACAAAATCTGGCCCCACCTATTTCTCAGACCTTCACCACTTCCACTCATCCCCAAGCTCCAACGACATGGGAAGGGCTTCTACCTCTCACTCTTGAACATGTCCCCCTTCTGGATGTCTGTACTTTCCATTTTGCTGGGAAAAATCACCCCCAAATCTTTACATGACTGCTGCCATCTTCTCTCTCAGGTTTCAGAAATACCTGTTTCAACGCAAGTTAAAAGGCTCCCCTATACTACTACCCAATCCATCTTTTTTTTTTAAAACATTTTTTTTATTTTTTTTAAGAGGCATGTATTTTTATTTTTGATTTTTATTTATTTGTTTGTTTGTTTTGTTTATACATGCACTGGGTACAGTCAGAAGCGCGGGAGGGTGAGAGAATTCACCAGAGCCAGAGCGGGGAGCAGAGCAGGCAGAAGGACCGAAGCACACTGCTGAGGGGAGCAGCGGGCGGCAGGAGAGGTCTGCGCGCCATGTGGGACCCTCCTCCGGTGGCCGGGGAGCAGCCGGGGATCAAACTGGCACTGCAGAGGCCGCGGGCAGCTTCGCAACCCAGCGCTCAACCGCTGCGCCACCGGGGAGGCCCTACCCAATCCATCTTTATTCCATTTATAAAAATAGCAAACACTCCAGCAGAGCTTATGTTGTGCCAAGCCCTGTTCTAAGTGCTTTAACCACCTTTGTTATCCATAGCACCTTCCACTGAAAAGTTATTTATTCATCTCTATATATCACCCCATTCCCCCAGGACATAAGCTTGACTCCCCAATCTAAAGAATGTATCTGGTTAAAAAATGGGCCAAGGACTTGAATAGACATCTCTCCAAAGAAGCAATATCAATGGCAAATAGGTACATGAAAAATGCTCAATATCACGAATCTTTGAGGGAATCAAATAATTAAGGAAATTTGCAACTCAAAATTACAATGAGATACCATTTCACATCCATTAGGATGGCTACTATAAAAAAAATACAAACAACAGGGCCTCCCCTGGTGGCGCAGCGGTTGAACGCTGGGCTACAAAGCTGCCTGCAGCCTCTGCAGCACCAGTTTGATCGCCGGGCGAGGGCATCACGTGGCACGACAGACCTCTCCTGCCGCGCCCACTGCTCCCCTCAGCAGTGTATTTCGTCACTCTGCCTGTTCTATTCCCCGCTCTGGCTCTGGTAAATCCTCTCACCCTCCTGCGCTTCTGACTGTACCCAGTGCTTGTATAAATAAATCTTTAAAAAAAAAATACAAACAGGGCCTCCCCGGTGGCGCAGCGGTTGAGCGCTGGGTTGCGAAGCTGCCCGCAGCCTCTGCGGTGCCGGTTCGATCCCCGGCTGCTCCCCGGCCACCAGACGAGGGTCCCACATGGCGCGCAGACCTCTCCTGCCGCCCGCTGCTCCCCTCAGCAGTGTACCTCGGTCCTTCTGCCTGCTCTGCTCCCGGCTCTGGCTCTGGTGAATTCTCTCACCCTCCCGTGCTTCTGACTGTACCCAGTGCATGTATAAACGAAACAAAAAACGAACAAACAAACAAATAAATAAATAAAACATGCCTCTATAAAAAAAAGAAAAAAAAAAATACAAACAACAAATGTTGGTGAGGATGTGGAGAAACTGGAACCTTTAAAGCGCATTGATGCTAAGAATATAAAATGGTACAGCTACTGTGGAAAAACAGAGGCAGTTCCTCAAAAAGATTAAAAGCAGAATTACTATATGATCCAGCAATTTCACTTATGGGTATGTATGCAAAAGAATTTAAAGCAGGGGGTGCCTCCCTGGTGGCACAAGGGGTTAAGTCTCAGTACTAAGCAGCAGCACGAGTTAAATCCCTGGTCTAACTGGAAGCTGACCCACACGGTACTCTTGTCTCACCTGCTGCTTCCCCTCAGCAGTGTACTTCAGTCAATCTGCCTGTTCTGTTCCCCACTCTGTCTCTGGTGAATCCTCTCACCCCCCACACCTCTGGCCTATACCCCATTTCTTGTATGCATAAGCAAATAAAATCTTTTTAAAAACCTTTCTAATCCCTCAAGAAATTTAGAGAGAAAACTGTAGGGCAAAAAACAGAAATAGCACTATAATTGAGAATGCAACCTTAATTATGACACCATTGAAAACTAAGAAGAAAGGGCCTCCTTGGGGGCGCAGCGGTTGAGCGCTGGGCTGCAAAGCTGCCCTCAGCCTCTGCAGCGCCGGTTCAATCCCCGGCTGCCGCCAAGGGTCCAACATGGTGCTCAAACCTCTCCTGCCATGCCCGCTGCTCCCCTCAGCAGTGTACTTCGTCAGTCTGCCTGTTCTGTTCCTTGCTCTGGCTCTGATGAATTCTCTCTCACCCTCCCGCACTTCTGACTGTACCCAGTGCTTGTATAAATAAATAAATAAATCTTAAAAAAAAAAACTAAGAAGAAAATTAGCTAACAAAAGTCAGTTATGTACCTGGTAAGAACTATACTACACGACTGACAGATACTGATGGGATTCAAGGTGTTGTACATGTTTAACAAGTTGCAAGTACTGGCATAGTGCTCTGGTTTTAGGTGCATTTGTATGGAGCCATGGCTCTCAAAGTATGTTTCCCTGGGCCAGCAAAAGCAGCAACTGGTAATTTGTTTGAAATATAAATTCTTATGCTCAGCGAAATAAGCCAGAAGGAAAAAGAAAAATATCGGGTGGTTTCACTTATGACAGGAATATAGAGGAACCAAATAAGACATCAGTGTAAAAAAAAAAAAAACTAACAGTACAAAACACAACAAAGCAAAAACAGACAATTACGAATCAGAGACATACTGCAGGGGAGGAGGAGGGAGAGGGTTGGGAGAGAGGAAGGAGCACAGGGGACTGTGGTGATGGTGCAGAGGTGCCTTGGGGAAAGAAATTCTATGGGGACTCAATATGAGGGGTGGGGGAAGCAAATATTGTCTAAAAAAATGTAAAAAATGATGTGTTAAATTAAAAAAATATTATGAATTAAAAATTGATGATTATATATCTTCTCATAAATATTTCAATTTTAGGCAATAAAAATTGTTTACAAAAAAAAAAAATGAAATTCAAATTCTAGCACCCATCTGACCTGCAGATTCAATGACTCTAGAGGCAGAGTTAAAACAAGCCCTCCAGGGTCTCCCTGGTGGCACAAGGGGTTAAGTCTCAGCACTAAGAATCTATGAGCAGGGCCTCCCCGGTGGCGCAGCGGTTGAGTGCTGGATTGCGAAGCTGCCCGCAGCCTCTGCAGCGCTGGTTCGATCCCCGGCTGCTCCCCGGCCACCAGAGGAGGGTCCCACATGGCGCGCGGACCTCTCCTGCCGCCCGCTGCTCCCCTCAGCAGTGTACTTCGGTCCTTCTGCCTGCTCTGCTCCCTGCTCTGGCTCTGGTGAATTCTCTCACCCTCCCGCGCTTCTGACTGTACCCAGTGCATGTATAAACGAAACAAACGAACAAACAAACAAATAAATAAATAAAACATGCCTCTATAAAAGAGCAAAAAAAAAAAAAAAAAAAAGAATCTATGAGCAGCCATTGCAGCATGACTTCGATCCCAGGCCAGGGAGCTGACCTACATGGAACAGTAGACCTCTCCTTTCTTACCTGCTGCTTCCCCTCAGCAGTGTATTTCAGTAGATCTGCCTATTCTGCTGCCCGCTCTGTCTCTGGTGAATCCTCTCACCCACCCCACACCTCTGGCCTACACCCTAGCTCTTGTATGCATAAATAAGTAAGTCTTTAAAAAAATAAATAAAACAAGCCCTCCAGGTAATTCTGATTCATACTAAAGTTTGAGGATCACTGGTATGAAGTAATGTCTCAACTAGATAAATGTAGCTTGTCTAAGAAATGTATTTCTTGGGCCTCCCCGGTGGCGCAGCGGTTGAGCGCTGGGTTGCGAAGCTGCCCGCAGCCTCTGCAGCGCCGGTTCGATCCCCGGCTGCTCCCCGGCCACCGGGCGAGGGTCCCACATGGCGCGCAGACCTCTCCTGCCGCCTGCTGCTCCCCTCAGCAGTGTATCATCAGTTGCCTGTTCTGTTCCCTGCTCTGGCTCTGGTGAATTCTCTCACCCTCCCGCGCTTCTGACTGTACCCAGTGCTTGTATAAATAAATAAATAAATCTCTAGAAAAAAAAAAATTCCTTTAAAAAAAAAATGTATTTCTTGCTCAAAGTCCATCCTATTGTTTGAACCCAAACTCCTAAAAAAGTACTAATCTCTAGCCAATTGTGAAATGATAAGCCAGAAGATCTTTTTTTTTTTTCCAATTGGGAAAAATTCAGGAACTGCTCATTTTGAGATACTGTACCAACCACTGCAAAGGAATGAGCTGAAGAAAATAAAATCTAGTTTGTAAAAAGCGGTAAGAACCGATGCATTTGGAATTTCAACATTTATATGATTTGGACATACTCTAAAGTTGGGGAATAGCACAAGTATGACTATTACAACTGCCACATTTGCATGAACTGATTACTTTGTCTCTGGTTCCCATGAAATGAACGTGCTTAAAATAGAAATTCAACAAAATTTTAACTTCAAAAGGGCATCAAAAAGTCACTATTGCAGGGACTCCCTGATGGCGGCAAGCGGTTGAGCGCCGCACTGTGAAGCTGTCCACAGCCTCTGCAGCGCCGGTTCCATCCCTGCCAGCTGGCGAGAATCCTACATGGCGAAGCAGACCTCCCCTGTCTCGCCCAGTGCTCCCCTCAGCAGTGTATTTCATCAGTCTGCCTGTTCTGTTCCCCGCTCTGGCTCTGGTGAATCCTCTCACCCTCCTGCACATCTGGCCTGTACCCCAGTTCTTGTATAAAAATAAATAAATCTTGGGGGAAAAAAAGTCACTATTGCTTCAAGCTTTTAAGACTGGTGCTAAGTGAGACATAAAGACTACTGAAATACCAGATTTTTTTTCATAGTCCTGAATAATTTTTTAAATTGGTTTTTGAGGGCCTCCCTGGTGGCGCAAGGGGTTAAGCACTGCACTGTGAGGGGATCCGCAGCCTCTGCAGCACGAGTTTGATCCCTGGCCAGGCAGGGAGAAACCCACATGGCAAGGCAAACCTCTCCTGTCTCGCCCGCTGCTTAGCTCAGCAGTGTATTTCATCAGTCTGCCTGTTCTGTTCCCCGCTCTGTCTCTGGTGAATCCTCTCACCCCCTGCATCTCTGGCCTGTACCACAGCTCTTATATGCATAAATAAGTAAATCTTTTAAAAATAAAATAAAAAAATAAATTGGCTATTGATATGAAGTACCATTCTCCCTGATTACGCAGAATTACACTGAACTTCACTAGACTTCCAACTCAGGAACAAATGGTTAGCACACTACATATTTCATGCATTCAGAAAATGCTAAATATAAAATAAACCAGAGGTTTCTAGCTGTTTTTGATTGTGAACCCCCAACAACAAAAAACTGAGTACACATCTCCAATGTACCTACATTTACATATAAATTATATGTTCTATTGCAGTTATAGTATGTATTGTAAAATATGTAATAAAAATTAAATAAGGGGCCTCCCCGGTGGCGCAGCGGTTGAGCGCTGGGTTGGGAAGCTGCCGGCAGTCTCTGCAGCGCCGGTTCAATCCCCGGCTGCTCCCCGGCCTCGGGAGGAGGGTCCCACATGGCGCGCAGACCTCTCCTGCCGCCCGCTGCTCCCCTCAGCAGTGTACTTCAGTCCTTCTGCCTGCTCTGCTCCCCGCTCTGGCTCTGGTGAATTCTCTCTCCCTCCCGCGCTTCTAACTGTACCCAGTGCTTGTATGTATCAATCAATCAATCAATAAATAAATCTTTAAAAAAAAAAAAAAATAAAATAAAAAATAAAAAATAAAAAAAACTTTAAAAAAAAAAAAATTAAATAAGGCTGAAATAACAAGAAGGCCAGTTTTAATTTTTTCTCCCTGAGATCCACCCCTGATGTGTGCACACACCTTTCCTTGGACTCACTGAAAATTTTATGTATGGCCCAGAAACCCTATAGGCATTCTTGGGCAATGCCCCTAACCACGGAGGAGGAAGCTGTCAAATGCAATAGACAAACCGCTGTCTCCTTTCTGCTGAGTGCCACCATCTATGACTCAGGTCTGTGACACTGGCTTTTTGCCTTCTCCCCTACCACCTTCTTCTGTTACCTTCTCATGTACCAAAGCGCAACAGAGAAGACTGTGAAGCCAGTGGGTGCAAGAATAGCATAAAAGTAGAGATTCTACCTGGGTTTGTGCCTGGGCTCTGCCTTGAACGTACTAGGTGACCCAGGGCCGGTCAGGTAACATCTTTAAAATTTATCAGTAAGGTGAGTGATAACAATAATATCTCACCCAGTTATTAGGATTGAGATAACTACACCTAGACAGTGCACATGCTCAATAAATATTTTACCCAGAATTATTACTTCAGGTGGCAGAAGAAGTCACCTGGACTTTGTTTCATTGGCCAACTCAGGAAGGAAGCAAGTTGCAGAGGAAGTAGCTCAGGTTGCGAAGTCCAGTAGATCTGGTTTGATCCACCACTGACAAGCTGGATAACTGCAGGAACCCAGTTTCTCTGACAGAGAGTCTTATCTGTTTAAGGGGAATGACACAAACCATATGAAGTCCCTGTCAGCGACAGTAAAACACTAGTGAGCAGCAGCAGTGAGGGCAAGCAAAAAGCACATGGACTTAAGTTTCATTCCAGGTTCCCCTGGACACATCCGTGTTTGTCCAAATACTGAGAGAGCAAGCGTCCCTAGAGCTACCGCTGAATGTAAATGCATGTGTACCAAAACCCACAAGTATGGTTGTTTCCCAATGAGACAATGTGCTCATGTATGACCACACACAATTCACAATCTGTGTGCCTCCATTTTTTAGTTATAAACGTGGAATAGACTTTTTACCCATCTACGGTAAACTAATCTAGTTACTAGGGGGAAGGGTGCTACACCACTGATTATAAAGTAATTGGAGGCCTCTGCAAAGGTACTGTTTGGGCCTTTAAAGGCAAAAGAAAAGATCTCTAACACATCAGGTTAGTTAATAATAAGCGAGAAGTCTCTGCATTTCAATTTATGACCTAAGAATGACCATGAAAATAGATGCATTTTGTTTTTTACATTGTGTGCCCACTAGGAATGCTGCAAATGTGTCTTAACATCTGAAATCTAAATGATTAACATACTTAAAAAGATACAGGTGTCCATTAGGCATCACTCCAGAAACACCTGAAATATACAGCACTAATTACATGCCGGTAGCCCTTGCTCCTTTACAAAAGCTTCAGTTTTAGCACAATAACCTGGATGGCAGCACAACCAATAAAGACACTGCATAACCAACTCTGCGTGCGTTTGATCAGATAAAAGAAACATAGAGCAAACATCATTAAAAAAAGCTTTTCTTTACAAGAATTACTACAAAATTCCCAGAAAGAGATCAGTCACCCAAATCTAATTGTCACTCTAGGAGGAGGGGCAGTAAATGGCCGGAAGTAGGAGAAACCCCATTCAGAGCCCCCCTCAAGACTCACTGCCCCCCTCCAGCCAGCAACCTTCCCACCTGTAACAACTTTCTATCATTCACTCTGGATGCAGGGCTCCCTCTAACTAATTATCGCATATTCTAATGTTGTACGAGAGCCTGAAGAAATAAACCCGCCTGGAAGTAAACAGAGGCAGCATTAGTGAGCAAAGCTGAAGTTTGAGAAAAACAAAAACTAGAAATCAAGCAAACCCCAGCAAAAAAGCTACGTGTTGCCTCTCCATCGTACCTTCCAGAAGCGGCGAGAGCGGACAGCGTGCGCGCCCCGGCTCTGGAAAACCCAGCCAGAACCGGCAGATTCTAGAACCCACAGCTCCCCGGGGGGCGGCGGGCGGGGCGGGCAGCGGCGCGGCGCCTCTCCCGACAGTGGTCCCCCGGGCCCAGGGGGTGGGGTGAGGGCGCGCGGCTCCTCCGGACGGGGGCGCGGCCCGGGGCGCGGTGGGGGCGCGTCGGCCCGTCCCCCCCTTTCCGGACCGCGGTCCCCCGGCCCGCACGGCTGCTGGACAGCGCCCGCCGCCCCCGCCCCTGGCGGCCGCCAGGCGGGAACTCCCGGGGCCGCGCGGCGGGAGGCCCGAGCCGCGGCCCGGGGCGGGCGCCATGGGGACGCGCGTGACGGTACCTGTGGCGGCCGCGGCTCCCGAGAGGCGGCGGCAGCGGCGGCGGGCAGCGGCGGCGGCAGCGAGGGCGGGGCGGCGTGCGCGCTCCCGGTCCGCCGCGGTCCGGTGCGTGGCGCCCGCCCTCTCGCTTTCGGCCGCCGGGCGCCCGCGCAGCTCTCCGCCCCTTCACCTCTCACCTCCTACCTTTCCCCTCCCGCCCCGGCGGCCCTCCGCACGTGCTCCCCGCGGCGCGCGCATGCGCACTTGAGCCCCACCCCGCGGCTCCCGCTCGCCCCCTGGCGGACCTCCGCCGCACCAGCCAGTGAGGAAAAGGTCACTTCCTAGCTGGCCCAGCGGCGCGCCGCGTGAAGCCCGGCCAGCCGCTCTGAGACCGCACCAGGGCTTTTGACTACACATTCCGTACAGTTATTAAAAACATGCACAAGATGTTCATTTTCCCTGTTTCATAACAGAAAGAGTAAAGGCTTCTGAGATGCACAATAATTGCAGATTTTTCAAATCAATTATGCCCATAAAATAAGGCCCCCCACCCCTTTAAAAGGATGTTTTATGAATAATTACTGATGTCGAAAGATGTTCTAGAAGAAGGTTAAAAATGAGCTGTAGAGTATGATCTTGGTTCGTTTTTGTTAAACAATGCAAGGAAACAGGGCAGGGGTGACCCTGATGTGTGATCAGTGGCCGGGTGTTGGGTTGTTTCCACTTACTGGTGTACATTGAACCATTTTCTACATGGAACATGCATTTGTAGTGGGAGTAATAGCCAGGCCCACAGTTTCCTCTGTCGGGGGCTTAGCTGAGCACATTGCACACGGCCTCTCTCACCTGACCTTTCTGAAAACCCTGAGGTGGGTCTTCTTACCCAGTTTCACACAAGGAGAAAAGCAGGCTTTGGCCCACTGGGGAGCAGGTCCCCGCGTGCCCAGCGCTGGCGCATTCTGGTACACTGCCAGTTAGACTGCACATGGGTCCATGTGCAAATGAAAGAGGGGGCCCTAAAATGAGCATCCTTTGCCACATCTGGGTCATCTGCTAGCCTGGCTGCCTGGCCACTTAGCCAGGGCTACTTGAATACCACCGGCCCTCCAGGGCGGTGGCGTTGGAGTTGCATAAAGGGCAGACAGCCAAGAAGCAGGCAGAAATCAGAGATGACCCTGGAGTGCTTCCAGCCACCTGGTCCCTCCTAGCCCTTCTTGTCATATCCCTCCCTCAACCCTGAACCCACTGGCTTTGGTACTACTGCTCCAAGGCTGCCAGTCTTGGCATCCCTCCCTGACTGGTGACATTAAGTGATAATGGGGATAAATAACCTTGATCCAAAGTGACCTTTGAGATTAAGCCCTGTATTCAGGGTTGCCTTTAGCTTTAGATGAGTTTTTAGTCTATAAATCTGTTTTTTTGTTCTTAATTTTTAAGTAAAAGCAAGGAGAAGGGGGGGAAACCTTACCTACACCCCTTAACCACTCTCACCTTACCCCATTGTGGGATAAGTATCAGACTTTTCTGCCCTCCCGCCATTAAGAGGGCTGATGGATCTGCGGTCCTGAATGCATGCCTGATGGAGGACACCTGGAGTAGGGTGTGGGCATATGTAAGTGGGTACACCTGGGCTGAGAGACGGGGCTTATAAGGGTGGCATCATTGGGACGCCAGCAGAAAGGAAGAGCAGAGGCAAAAGAAATGGAATTACCGGAAGAAGCAGAACCAGCAGAGAAGCAGCGGTCATGAGAGAACACCAGAGAGCCCAGCAAGAGTGAGGTCTCGCTGGGGACTGGGAGGCCTGCCAGCCTCCCGGCCCCCTGGTCTGCTGTGTACCTGGTAAATCCCAGTAAAAGCCTGCAAAAGCCACCCAGGGCTCCAGGACTCCTCCTTCACCCCGTCTGCTCGATCACAGAGATTCTGCTCTGTCCCTTCCCGCCACTACATCCCTCCACCTCTGATCCCACCATCTGGTCTCAGAAAACATGGACGGCAAGGATGGCACTTGTCTCTCACCAGTTGCTCCCCTCTTTCACTGCCTTTTTCCTTTTGGCAAATACAGTCTATCCATTTTTTTGTTTGTTAGTTTCCTGTTTAAACCTATCCTAACCCTGCATTACCAAGTCCCACTCCCCTCCTTTCCCCACTAAGTTCCTATAATGAACATGGTTCCAAACTGTCCCAGCAGAATCCTGAGGAATATTTCAACATAAATCAGTCTCCTAAGCCCAACTCTAGGCCCACTGGACGAAGGTCATCACTCTGGAGAGGGCAGCAGCTCTTCACACCTTCCTGGGTAGGGACTTAGACTGTCTTACCTTACTTCCCAACCCCTCCTCAATTGACAATACCACCAAACCTATTTGCAGGGCACTGACCCTCTTCAAGATCTGGATTCTTTGCTCCAAAAACAAGGGTCTCCTTGTTGGGCAGTCCGAAGGCTTCCACTGCACAAGGAGAAAAGCCTGAGGCTGTAGTGAAGGTGAAGCTAATGGGCCCCTACTAAATCAGCTACAGAATGGCCCTGGAGAGTAGAATGAAGTGGCCATGACTGTATGGCTTGCTTCTCCCCAATATTTTTTTTTTTTTATAGAGGCATGTTATTTATTTATTTGTTTTTCTGTTTATACAAGCACTGGGTACAGTCAGAAGTGCGGGAGGGTGAGAGAATTCACCAGAGGCAGAGTGGGGAGCAGAGCAGGCAGAAGGACCGAAGTACACTGCTGAGGGGAGCAGCGGGCGGCAGGAGAGGTCTGTGTGCCATGTGGGACCCTCCTCCGGGGGCCGGGGAGCAGCCGGGGATCGAACTGGTGCTGCAGAGGCCGCGGGCAGCTTCGCAACCCAGCGCTCAACCACTGCGCCACAGGGGAGGCCCTTTCTCCCCAATATTTTATGATGCAAACAAAGGGAAAAATTTTAACAAAAATAACTGTACACTCTAAACTCTGTAACTGTTCAACATTTTGCTTCTCCTGTAGCTAAAATATCTCCTTTTCTCCAACAATCCACCTTGTTACACATTTCCAGATAAGATTTAGATAACTGACTGTTGCTTTTAATTGTAATTTCATCTTCAAATGGATTTCAGGTGGGACAACTCTCGTTAGCCCTGCCTGAATAACTCAACCTCATTTCAATTGCTTCCACAAACTGTGGAATTTTTTCAAAACCTTAAACTAAATAGAAGTTAGAAATCATGAAGTGATAACAACTCTCTATACTTGAGCTTCCACCCTGGCTAATCTTTATGACAATCTTGAAAAATAAGAGTTGGGTCTATTTCACAAAGGAAGAATCTTCCTCAACATGGAGGATTTGCCCAAGGTCACTCTGATAAGTGACTAGGTAGCCTCATCCTGGGAACAAAGACTGCTACCCCTGCCTGTCTGGACAGAGAAGTATGTTTCATAATGATTTCTGTCCATCTGCAATCACTTGAACTAATGATCACGCTCACCATGAAATTAAGCACTAGTGATAGCAGCTGGCAACATGATAAAGTGAAAACTTCCTTGGGGTCAGACTCCTCAGATTTGATACAGGCACCGACCAGCAGCAGCAGTAGCTCTGTGGCCAGGAAAATGACTTAGAAGTCAGGTTCTAGGTTACAACCAAAAACACCAACCTCTGTGGCTTTTGAAGAAAAAAAACACCACTGAATTAGTATGAACACATGTAAACTGTCTAGATTTTAATAAATGGTAATCATTCTTACAAATGTGATGCAATCACTAATTTAAAATAAATTTTATTGTACTGAAATTAGTTGAATGCCTTTATTAGCTATCAAGTCCCTTCCTACCATGTATCAGAGTGCAGAGATATCATAAATCCCTGTACTAGAGAAGTTAAATATCTTAATGCACATGTTTAAACAAAATCTTATAGGCAATATGATAAGAGTTATTATAGAGATCATAATGGCAGTCAATAGTGACAAATTGTTGGGTTGTTGCCAGAGGCAGCTTCACATATGTTATCTCATATAATCCTGATGATGGCCTTTACAGGCCTATAAGATAATCTCAGGGCCTCCCCGGTGGCGCAGCGGTTGAGCGCTGGGTTGCGAAGGTGCCCGCGGCCTCTGCAGTGCCGGTTCGATCCCCGGCTGCTCCCCGGCCACCGGAGGAGGGTCCCACATGGCGCGCAGACCTCTCCTGCCGCCCGCTGCTCCCCTCAGCAGTGGACTTTGGTCCTTCTGCCTGCTCTGCTCCCCGCTCTGGCTCTGGTGAATCTTCTCCCCTTCCTGCGCTTCTGAATGTACCCAGTGCTTGTATAAATAAACAAAAAAAAAACCCAAACAAACAAATAAATAAATATTTAAAAAAAAAAAGATAATCTCATTTTAAGCAAGTAAAAACTGAAGCACCTGGTGTTTAAACAAACTTAGCAGAGGCCACACACGGCTACTAACTGGCAAAGGGAGCATCAAATGTTGACCTGTCAAACCCCAAAGCCCTAAAACTTGTGCCTCTAAACTTTTAGGTGCTATGAATGGAAGGGTGTTGATTGGCAGGAAACTAAAGAGCAGAAATCATGAAGAGGATGCTGTATGAGCAGGGCCTTGTAGGGCTGAGAGTTCGCCAGATCAGAGCAGACTACCCATGTAGCAGGCCTACTTTATTTACATGTTATCATTTATTTGATTCTGACCACCCCATAAACCCCACTGTAGGGTAAAGAAAATATCAGACTTTTCTGCCCTTCCGCCATCAGGATAGATGATGGATCCTTGTCCTGAATGCATGCCTGATGGCGGGCACCTGGAATAGGGTGTGGGCATAGGTAGATGGGATTCAGCTGAGCTAAGACTGTGCTTTTTAAGGGCGGCGTCACAGGGTGATGCCAGCAGCCCCAGCCAGCAGCAGCAGAACCTGAAGGAGAAGCCGAAGCAGAAGCAGAGAACGCCAGAGAGCCCAGATAGAGTGAAGACTTGCTGGGGGCTGGGAGGCCTGCCAGCCTCCCAGCCCCCCAGCCAGCACCCCTGCCTGCCATATGCCTGGTGAACCCCAAATAAAAGACCTGCAAAACTACTGAGGACTCTGACTCCTCCTTTACCCGGTCTGCATGGGATCAGAAAACCTGCACCGCGTCCATTCCTGCCCTTTACACCCACGAAACAGGCACTATCATCTACCCATTTTGTAGATGATGGAACTGAGGCCTAAATTAACTTAAGTAACCTGAGAAGTTAAGAAACCAGGAAGATTATTTCATTGCTCCCTTCGCTGTAAGTAGATCATACTGGCCTAGCCAACTTTCAAGCGACTGAGGTGCCTCTCCACAGGGTACACGCACTGCCCTTCTTCATTGTTGGTCTTAATGACCAAGTGTCAGGCCTCCCTGGTGGTGCAAAGGGTTAAGCACAGCACTGTGAAGCTATCCACAGCCTCTGCAGCACAAATTCGATCCCCCGCCTGCCAGGAAGCTACCCATATGGTGCAGCAGACCTCTCCTGTCTTGCCTGCTGCTCCCCTCAGCAGTGTATTTCAGTCAGTCTGCCTGTTCTTTTCCACACTGTCTCTGGTGAATCCTCTCCCCCAGCCCCTGCAACTCTGGCCTCTATCCCAGTTCCTGTATGCATAAACAAACAAATCTTTAATGACCAAATATCTTGCTTTGGCGAATGGAGTATGAGTGAATTTGACCTACACAGATCTGGCAGAAGCTTTAAGAGCTATTGCCTGTGGGAAATGAGTCTCTTGTTCTTTCCCTTAGCCAAGGGAACAGAAATTCAAATTTGGAAATGCTCCTTTCAACTACCCCCAAAATGAGATGCATGGAGAAGAACGTGGCACCAAACCCATAGCTCCCAATGTAATGTGAGGATGTTTTGAATCACTAGGATTTGAGAGCTATACATTACAGCAGCAGGGCTGTAAATGGTGGATCAAGATCCAAACTTCGGCAGGTATTAAATAGAATACAACTCACCTCTTTCAAATGTAGTGATTTTTCGTGTATGTGTAGTGCAACCAGCATCACAATGTAACTTTAGAACATTTTCATCGACCCCAAAAGTAATCAAGTAATTTCCCATTTTCACCTCAACAGTCCCATGTGATTGTGCAATATATGGTGTTTTATGTCAAACATAGTGTCTTTCAGGGTCACCCATGTTGCAGTACACATCAACGATTTATTTCTTTTTATCCCAGTAACATTCCATTATATGGCTACATCACATATGGCTTAGCTACTCATCAGTTGATGGACCTTTGAGGTATTTCCACTTTTTTTTTTTTTTTAAGGTTTTTATTTATACAAGAACCAGGGTACAGGCCAGATGCGTGGGAGGGTGAGAGGATTCACTAGAGACAGAGCGGGAAACAGAACAGGCAGACTGACGAAATACACTGCTGAGGGGAGCAGCGGGCAAGACAGGAGAGGTCTGCCGCACCATGTGGGATTTTTGCCAGCTAGCCAGGATCGAACCAGTGCTGTAGAGGCTGTGGACATCTTCAAAGCGCTGCGCTCAACTGCCTGCACCACCAGGGAGGCCCTTTTTTTTTTTTTTTTAAAGATTTATTTATTTATGCTGGGATACAGGCCAGCAATGCAGAGGGTGAGAGGATCCACCAGACACAGAGCGGGGAACAGAACAGGCAGACTGACCAAAATACACTGCTGAGGGGAGCAGCGGGCGCAACAGGAGAGGTCTGCCAGGCCATGTGGGTTTCTCCCTGGCTGGCCGGGGATCAAACTCGTGCTGCAAAGGCTGTGGATAGCTTCAAATTGTGGTGCCCAACCCCTTGCGCCACCAGGGAGGCCCTGTTACCACTTTTTGAGTTATGAACAACTTCTATGAACATTCACATGTGTTTGTATGGATATATGCTTTTATTTCTCTTGGGTAAATACTTAGAAAGTGAATGGCTGGGTCATGTGGTAAATCTACATTAACATTTTTAGGAAACCCCCAAACTGTTTTCCAAAGAGGCTGCATCATTTAATATTCCTACCACCAATATGAGGGTTCCAATTTCTCCTCATCCTTGTCAACATTTATAGTAACTGTCAATCTTTTTTGAAATAGCCATTTTAGTGGCTAGATAGTTGTGTCCCATGGTAAGTTTAATTTGTATTTTCCTGATAGTTAATGATGCTGAGGATCTTTTTATATGCAAAATGTCTACTTTGGTAAGGTGTCTATAAAAATCTTTTGTCCATTTTTTTAACTGGTTTTTTTTTTTTTTTTTTTTTTTAAGATTTATCTATACATACAAGAACTGGGGTGTCAGAAGTGCAGGTGGGGGAGGGGAGGGGAGAAGATTCACTAGAGACAGAGTGGGGACTACTCTGGACACTTGAGTTTGATCCCTGGCCATGGAGGTGACCCATATGGCACAGCAGACCACTCTTGTCTCACGAGCTGCTTTTCTCAGCAGTGTATTTCAGTACATCTGCCTGTTTAGCTCCCCACTCTGTCTTTGGCGAATCCTCTCACTCCCTGCACCTCTGGCCTGTACCCTCAGCTCTTGTATGCATAAATAAATAAATCTTAAAAAAAAAAAAATTTTTTTTTAATTACTCCCCAAAAGTTACCTGACCTTGATGGATGCAAGTCCTAACTTGGAGTAAGAAGTATTAAGAATTTCAAAGCATAGGGCCTCCCCGGAGGTGCAGCGGTTGCGCACTGGGCTGCGAAGCTGCCCGCACCCTCTGCAGCGCCGGTTCCATCCCCGGCTGCCGGGTGAGGGTCCCATATGGCGGGTAGACCTCTCCGGCCGCCCGCTGCTCCCCTCAGCAGTGTGCTTCGGTCCTTCTGCCTGTTCTGCTCCCTGCTCTGGCTCTGGTGAATTCTCTCACCCTCCCACGCTTCTGACTGTACCCAGTGCTTATATAAATAAATAAATAAATCTTTAAAAAAAAAGAATTTCAAAGCATATAAAAAAGGCAACACATTCCTCAACATGTCTTATGAGTCATATATCAGTCATGTTCTGATGCTCAAACCTAACCCAGATAATATAAACAAAAAATTGGAAGTCACCTTCACTTACAAATATAGATGGCACAACATCACAATAATAAATCTCAATAAAGCTTTTTTTAAAAAATATTTTTTTATTTATGCATACAAGAACTGGGTACAGGCCAGAGGTGTGATGGGTGAGAAGATTCACCAGAGACAGAGTGGGGAACAGAACAGGCAGATCAACGGAAACACACTGCTGAGGGGAGCAGTTGGTGAGGCAGGAGAGGTCTGTTGCACCATGTGGGTAGCTCCCTGGCAGAGGATTGAACTCGTGCTGCAGTGGCTGTGGGTAGCTTCATAGGTTACATCTTAACCCCTTGAGCCACCAGGGAGGCCCACAAATAAAGTTTTTTTTTAAACCTCTTTAGCAAGCCTAACATGAATAGGCAGTTATAGAAAATACAACAAATACCAGTAAGACAAAACTGCAAGAGGAATTCAAGGCACATACAACAGAGAGAAGTGTTACCATGCTCCTCACATCTACAGGAAAAACAGTGCCATTAGCTCAATGCAGTCGAGAGAGTCTACAGAACTAAAAAATGATTACCAGTTAAACTCTTTAAAAAAGGGGCACAGATTGAGGAAGAATATGTCTTTCCTCTTTCCCTTTGCAAGTTTATTTTTTTAACTGACTCGATAATACATTTTTACAATTAAGAATTAGTATAAAAAATACTTCCTGTTTCATTAAAAACAGAAATTAGTCAACAATACCAGCATAAAACTTTTTTTTTTTTTTTTATAGAGGCATGCTTTATTTATTTGTTTGCTGGTTTGTTTGTTTGTTTTGTTTATACATGCACTGGGTACAGTCAGAAGCGCGGGAGGGCGAGAGAATTCACCAGAGCCAGAGCGGGGAGCAGAGCAGGCAGAAGGACCGAAGCACACTGCTGAGGGGAGCAGCGGGCGGCAGGAGAGTTCTGCGCGCCATGTGGGACCCTCCTCTGGTGGCCGGGGAGCAGCCGGGGATCGAACCGGCGCCGCAGAGGCCGCGCGCAGCTTCGCAACCCAGCGCTCAACCGCTGCGCCACCGGGGAGGCCCCAGCATAAAACTTTTATTTAGCAAATTTTATTCCATATCTCAATCAGAAAAATATTGGAATAGTTTAGAAAAACTATGGGATAAATTTTAGGTTTTTAAGTCAACTGCATTTCTGTGTCAAAGACATCATAGAAAACTAAATAAAAACATAATTCATTTTTCTGGGCCTCCCCGGTGGCACAGCAGGTTGAGCGCAGGACTGTGAAGCTGTCCATAGCCTCTGCAGCGCCGGTTTGATTCCCAGCCCGCCAGGGAGATTCCCAGATGGCGCGGCAGACCTCTCCTGCCTCGCCTGCTGCTCCCCTCAGCAGTGTATTTCAGTCCTTCTGCCTGTTCTTTTTTTTTATTTTTTAGATTTATCTATTTATGCATATAAGAACTGGGGTACAGGCCAAAGATGTGGTGGTGTGGGAGGATTCACCAGAGACAGAGTGGGGAGCAAAACAGGCAGATCGACTGAAATATACTGTTGAGGGGAGCAGCGGGCGAGGCAGGAGAGGTCTGCTGCACCATGTGGGTCACCTCCCTGGCTGGGGATGGAACTCATGCTGCAGTGGCTACAGACAGCCTCATAGGTTGCGTCTTAACCCCCTGCACCACAAGGGAGGCTCCCCTTCTGCCTGTTCGGCTCCCTACTCCGTCTCTGGTGAATTCTCTCACCCTCCCACACCTCTGGCCTGTACCCCAGTGCTTGTATAAATAAATTTTTTTTAAAGATTTTATTTCTTTTTATACAATCACTGGGATACAGGCCAGATGCGCAGGAGGATGAGAGGATTCACCAGAGACAGAGCGGAGTACAGAACAGGCAGACTGACGAAATATACTACTGAGGGGAGCAGCAGGCGAGACAGGAGAGGTCTGCTGCGCCATGTGGGATTCTCGCCGGCCGGTCAGGATCGAACCCGCACTGCAGAGGCTGCGGACAGCTTTACAGCGAGGCACTCAATTGCCTGTGCCACCAGGGAGGCCCTAAATAAATAAATATTTTAAAAAACATTCATCTTCCTTTTCTAATAATAAAAAGCATTTAATAGGAGTATTAAATTAATTTTTTCATTTTTAAATACAAGTGTTATTTTTAAAGAAAAAGTCCCTGAAGAAATCTTTCTAGAGCTTAAGAAAGTGATAGTGAAATTCATCTGAATAAGTGGGCACAAAAAACTTTTAATAAAGACTTTTGAAAGCAGACACACACCTTTTAATACCTACTAGAGACAATTTTCAAAGAGGCTTAATTTCAAGAAATTTGCATATTAAAAAACAAACTACATAAAGAGAAAGAAATATTACTTTTCAGGAGCTAGTGTTTTTCAGGTATCAATATAGAGACAAGTCACAATAAAACACTATGACAAGGGCCTTCCTGGTAATGCAGGAAAGGGGTTAAGGCTCAGCACTATCCAGCTATCTGTAGCACAAGTTCAATCTCCTGCCAGGGAGCTAACCCACAAGTCACAGCAGACCTCTCCTGTCTTGCCCGCTGCTCCCTCCAGCAGTGTATCTCAGTCAATCTGCCTGTTCCGCTCCCCACTCTGTGGTGAATCCTCTCACCTACTCCTGCACCTCTGGCCTACACCCTAACTCTTGTATGCAAAAAAGAAATAAACCTTAAAAAAAAACACATTATGACAAGTTCTATGTGTCAAAACTTTAAACACATTTTAAAAATTATTTTAGGGGCCTCCCTGGTGGCACAAGGGGTTAAGCACCATACCATGAAGCAATCTGAAGCCTCTGCAGCATGAATTTGATCCCCGGCCAGCCAGAGAACAACCCACATGGCGCAGTAGACCTCTCCTGACTCGCCCGCTGCTCCCCTCAGCAGTGTATTTCAGTCCATCTGCCTGTTCTGCTCCCCATTCTGTCTCTGGTGAATCCTCTCAACCCCCACATCTCGGGCCTGTATCCCAGCTCTTGTATGCATAAATAAATAAATCTTAAAAAAAAAAAATTATTTTAAACGAGGAAAAAAAAGAGCAAAAAATAGCAACTCTAGAGCAGTGAGGAAGAAAATACATTTCTGAATTCTGAAGAACTCAGATGCTATCAAGACAAAATAAGGGCCTCCCCGGTGGCACAGCGGTTGAGCGCTGGGTTGCAAAGCTGCCCACAGCCTCTGCAGCGCCGGTTCAATCCCCGGCCACCGGTGAGGGTCCCACATGGCACGCAGACCTCTCCTGCCGCCCGCTGCTCCCCTCAGCAGTGGACTTCGGTCCTTCTGCCTGCTCTGCTCCCCGCTCTGGCTCTGGTGAATTCTCTCACCCTCCCGTGCTTCTGACTGTACCCATTGCTTGTATAAATAAATAAATCTTTAATTAAAAAAAAATTTAAAAAAAAGACAAAATAAGAACATTCCAAGATGTTGTTCAAATAACACTGCATTCATAAATACACTCTCCAATTCTCTGCTTCCTCAACTCAAAAAAAATTTTTTTAAATGAGGGCAAAATAATTGCTCTTTCCTATGAAGATATCAGCTTCTGTTACTTGAATTGTCTCCACTGCACCAATTAAGTTCCTGCTTCCTACCTGCCATTAGCTTGCCTTTATCTTTACAACCCCTTAGATAAAACAGGTGTTCCACAAACGTTTCTTGAACTGCTGCATACTTGAATACAGAACAAATGTTTCTGAAGATAAAATATTTTTCAAGATCAAGATGTAGAGAAATAGCTATGAACAAATACAGTGATAGAAATCTTACTTTCCAAAAATAGTAAATAATAAGATTGATACCATTTTTTGATAAGAGACTTAGGATAAGGAACTGATTCTGTACACATAAGAAAACAGACAGTAAATGACATCCTAATCATTAAAAAATGTTCATTTTCACACAACTGTGCACAACTATAAAATTATTAACAAATATGTTAAACCCAGTTTTGATGGAAGAACATCTATAGATCACTGCTAACTAGCTCCAACATTCTAAAGAACAATCTGCTTGACAACATGTGATGGCCAGTCCATGGTCTGCTTCTGAACTTCTACTTCAGGGAACAGACACCAAAATTTCATCGTCCCTCACTTTTCACAGGGTCCTTCTTCCCTGCTTTATTTCTAGCGCTTACCACAATCTAATGCTATAGATATTACCTCTCAATTGTGGTGCAGGTAGGGACCTGTTTTGTCACTGTCATACCCTCAGTGCTTACAGCAGTGGCGTTTGTTGAATGAATGTATAAATGGCCTAAGGAAACAAGTACTTGTCCTTACTTTCAAACAGGTGAGTACATAAAATTCATATCAGAATTATTTATAATTACTAAAACCCAACTATGTGCCCAGAGAACAGCTAAGAAATTTGAATAAAACAACACATACAATGCTAAATAGCTATTAAACATTAAAGAGTTCATGAAAACATTTAAAATTAAGTGAAGAAAAAAGATAGCAACATTCATACCATGTAAAAAATTTTGGGGACAACTGTCCCTTCAGAAATATAGCTCAGGGCCTCCCCGGTGGCGCAGCGGTTGAGCGCTGGGTTGCGAAGCTGCCCGCAGCCTCTGTGGCGCCGGTTCGATCCCCGGCTCCCCGGCCACAGGAGGAGGGTCCCACATGGCGCGCAGACCTCTCCTGCCGCCCGCTGCTCCCCTCAGCAGTGTACTTCGGTCCTTCTGCCTGCTCTGCTCCCTGCTCTGGCTCTGGTGAATTCTCTCACCCTCCCGCGCTTCTGACTGTACCCAGTGCATGTGTAAACAAAACAAACAAACAAATAAATAAATAAATAAAAACATGCCTCTGTTTAAAAAAAAAAAAAAAGAAATATAGCTCAAATGAAGGTTATATAAATACTGAAGAATTACTAAAAGAATCACTGGGTTTTTAATACTACTTTCTCTTACACTCAAAATGTTCAAAAATTCTATCAGGTCTGCAATATTTTAAGAATAAAAGCAGAAACTAGTTCATTGGAGTAATCAACACAAAGATCTGATTAGAGGAGAGGGGTGATAAATTGTTCTCTTTTAAAAAGACTAAAAATAGGGCCTCCCTGGTGGCGCAAAGGGTTAAGCATAGCACTATGAAGCTATCGCAGACTCTGCAGTATGAGTTCAATCCCCATCCCCAGCCGTCCAGGGAGATACCCTCATGGTGCAGTACACCTCTCCTGACTAGCCAGCTGCCCCCCTCTGAAGTGTTTTCACTCAATCTGCCTGTTCTGGGCCTCCCTGGTGGTACAAGGGGTTAAGACACAACCTATGAAGCTATCCGCAGCCACTGCAGCATGAGTTCAATCCCCAGCCAGGGAACTATCCACTTGGCGCAACAGATCTCTTCTGACTCGCCCGCTGCAACTCTCAGCAGTGTATTTAAGTCAATCTGTTCTGCTCCCCACTCTGTCTCTGGTGAATCCTCTCACCCTCCACACCTCTGGCCTGTACCCCAGTTCTTGTATGCATGAATAAATAAATCTTCAAAAAAATTTTTTTAAAAAAGAGTAAAAATAACAAAATAAATGTTAAATTAACTAACAGATGAAACTTACCTAACTCACTGCAAAGCAGTGCTTTTTTACATTTTATTTATTTTTAAAGTCAAATTCACTCTGGTATAATTTACATACTATAAAACGCACCTCATTTCAGAGAACTGCCCTGGTGTCCACTTGGAAGTGACTGTGACTGAGGGGCTCAGTGTTGCAAGATGGAACCCAGAGGATGCAGGGTAAGAGCTCCCTTTCTTCACAGGTAAGGGAGATGTCAGCTCCTCACTAAGATTCCACACTGCCTGGCAGCAAGAAAAGCAGATGAGGGATCCAAATGAAAGTCTCATGAGACCAAGGTCAGGGTATTGGGCCCTGATGACTACATCTCATCAACACATGGAATCAGGAAGACTCAAAGTTGTGAACTCGGAAGGGAGTTTCTGGTTTCCACAAGGGTCAGTGACCAATCAGGACTTTAGAGTCAGGTCTCCATTACCCATAGCTGGCTCTGCAGCGTTGTGCATGCTTACAGATCTCTGGATTTAAGGGAAAACAGCTGTGCAGGAAGAAGCTGAAAATTAAATGAGACAATTCATGGGAAGCCAGGATGTGGGAACACACTTTATACCAGTCATGATTATCTTAGTTGTCATCCTGAATGCCTGGTAGCCGCACTCTGGTGGTTAGCAGAGTCAGATCCACTCTGGCACTGACACACACAACAAAACAAAAAGGGCAGTTAGAGTTAAAGCTTATTGACATGGAACATTCCAAAGGACTCCTTCCCCTGGGTTCAGGATGCAAAGGCAGCAGAGATAGGATGGCAGAGTTCTCAGTGAGTTCTCTGAACAGGGCCCAGGGAAACAAAGGCACCACCCCCAGGTCACAGTGGGGCTGTGAGGTCAGCCTGCGCTACCACCACAAAGGTGAAAAGATCCATTTCTGCTCAGCTGCTTTATCTTTCACATCTGAGAACAGTCCAAGATGGCTTCAGTTGTCCCTAAGTCAGGTCACAGGACAGCAGGAGACATTCCTTTGGCAAAAAAGGACACGCTTTTGTCCTGTATCTTGTACTGGTAAGTGAGGCTCCGATTCCATTGGGTTGTGTGCTGTGGTGGTCTTCTCCACAGGATCCTCAGCTATAGTGACAGGAAGAAGAATGAAAGAGGGGTGCAGACCCTCTCCCCAGGACCCCATCATGAACCTTACCTGCCTCTCTATGAGATCACAGCCTCATGCCCCATATAGTGATGGGACCAATTTCCAAAAGAAAGCTTATTATCAGTTAACTAAAAATAAAAAGCTCCTTCTCCTTCTTAACAATAGTGATATTAGTAGTCACAGAAAATGTGAAAGAGAAGGAGAAAGAAGAAAAGTCATCCAGAGGAAAAGAACATTTTGTATGTCTTCCCCTTTGGTCTTTTTGCTAAGCATGGTTTTGTTCTTATTAGCCAGACTAACTTTGAAAATCAATACAACAGAATTTGTACATCAATTCAGAGGTTCAGGAAGGCTGGACACGATGTCTCCATGGACTAGAATGCTCAGAGGGATTGGTTTCAGAGCCAGCCTACAAGCTGCCCAGCAGAACCTTCTCTCACTGTGCCCACAGGCACCTGCAACACAGCATTTCTGAGTATGCTTCTTTATTTTCCGTACTTGTACCTACATGACTCTGGGCCAAAACTCCAACCTACCCTTAAAGAGTCAAGAGTGGTCAACATGAAGCTGTGGAGGAGGCTTTAGGGTGATTCCAAAAGAGAAGTTTCAGGACAGGAGTCACTTGGTAAGGGCAGTACCCCAAATGTTCTGGTCAGAGACAACAACAGCCCTAGTCCACAAGGATGGCTTCCCCAAGTCTCTATTGTAAAAGTAACAGTGTCTGCCTAAATCTACAAAGCCTGCTGTGACAATACAGAGTAAGTGTCTTGCTTGGGAGCAGGTCATGATATTTTGTTGCAGAGGTTGGTCTCTTCTTCAGGAGCTCCACTTTGGTCCCAAAACATGCAGGTGGAAAACCTGCACTGGAGTACAAAGCTAAGCATATCTGAAATAAGCACTGACTTGCATTCACACTATTTCCAAGATTTCCCTTCCACCCAAATGAACATCACAACCAGACAACCCTTTAGCCCAACATTATCCCATGTGCTGTCTGGATTGGGGCACAGAGGCCACCAGCTTGCTGCACAGTAAGCCCCTAATCCTAGCCCCTGCGTACCTGCCCATGCACATCCCTGCAGAAGCCAGTGGCCAGACCCTCAGCTCGAAGGATCAGGTGGCTCTGGTGACTGAGGCCATTTAGCAGGAGGTCGTTCTCTTCATCCTCGGCGTCTCCACTGTCATGCACAAGGGCCACTATGTTTCCCTGCAACAGAGATATAGATGAATACCTGCTCATGACTGCAAGGGACACCAAGGTCAGGGAGCAGTGAGTTTGCGGTGCCTCCCCTGCACATCCTCTCACAGATCAGCCTCGCTGCTACTGAGGCAACCAACTCGTTTGTGGGAAGGACCCTTGCCTCGGCTCTAGAACAGGAATTCCCATCATTTGCTAGACAGTTTTAACAGCACTTCCAAGCTACACTTCAAGCTCAATTCATCTAATACCATGCTCAGTCTGCCTTAATGCTATTAAAAAGTAACACTATTTCTCCAAGCACCAAATCCATGCAGTCAATAGTTCCTAAGAGCTCTTCTGTGTGCCAAGCCCCACAGCGGGCAAAAGAGGTGAGACACAGGCCCTGGAGACAGATACTGACAATACCTGATACCAGGTGAGAGGAAAGTGCAGGCTTCTGGGAAAGCACAACACAGAGGCATCCTGTCCAGTCTGGAGGAGAGGGTCAGGTGTGGGCATAGCTGAGCTGAGGTCAGAAGGGCAAGCAGAAGTCAGCCAAGCAACAGAGAGGAAGGTCAACCCCACTAAAATGGAATGCCTTGAATAAGTCCTTACAAAGAAATTGCTTAAAAAAAAATAAACCAGATTTGTGTATTCTGTTTTTGGACAATGGACACCAAGATACACTGTGCTATTAAGAAAGAAGTATTGGGTCTTCCCAGTGGCGCAGCGGTTGAGTGCTGGGCTGCAAAGCTGCCTGCAGCCTCTGCAGCGCCCATTTGATCCCCAGCCACCAGCGAGGGTCCCACATGGCACGCAGAACTCTCCTGCCGTGCCCACTGCTCCCCTCAGCAGTGTATTTTGTCAGTCTGCCTGTTCTGCTCCCCGCTCTGGCTCTGGTGAATTCTCTCACCCTCCCATGCTTGTATAAAAAAAATAAAAAACTTTAAAAAATAATAAAAAATAAAAAAAAGAAAGAAGTATCAAAGAGCGTGGACCGTAGGTGACAATAATTTGAAGGAAATGCAATGAGAGGACTATACACACAAATGTGTTCAGAATCACAGGGACTCTCTGGAAGGATAGACACTGGAAGGAAAAGACAACTTTTGTTATTTTACACCGTTTCTTTTTATTTTATACCTTTAAACTGTTTTTTCTTCTTCTTTCTTCTTTTTTTTAAAACTATTCCAAGTTTTACTTTTTCAACTAAGAGAAGTATTTTTACAAAGAGAAGGTGATAGTGGGCTAGAACAGCTGAGCTGCAGACAGTGGCTGTGACTACTTTTCTCACCCCAGACCCTGCTGAGCAATGTCCTCCAAGCCCCTCACACATCCTCTTCCTTCCACTCTCTCCATAGCACCACGGCTCCTGGCCCTATGGCTGCAGGCAAGATGGCTTCAGAAGTTCCCAGCAGGACTGTGCACACAGGAGGTGCTCACTCAGTAAGCACTGCCAGATGATCGCATCCCTGGGTGCTCATCTCTCCCACTGCTCTGCACTCAGCTGGACCACACTGTGCAAATGTCCCCAGGTTCCTACCAGCTGTACCATCCATATTGAAGAGTGGCAACTGGGGTGAGATGCTATGCTGGCATGTTACAAGTTTCACCTCACTTAACTCTGGCAGTTGGGTTCCTGCGGGGTAGATACCATAGTCAAGCTATTCTTATTTTACAGGTTGATCTACTATTATTAAGATCTCTATTTCGGGAAAATCTCTTTTTTTTTTGCTTCATAATTTGACTTTATTATAACCTTTACTGATTATATCCTATACTTGTGTTGCACCTCCCAACTTTTTAAAGCAGTTTACACCCATTATCTCAGCTGATCTTCAAAAACACCTAGGACAGGGCTTCCCTGGTAGCATAGGTGGTTAAGCACCACACTGTGAAGCTGTCTGCAGCCTCTGCAGCACGGGTTCGATCCGAGCCAGCTAGGGAGAAACCCACATGGCGCAGCAGACCTCTCATGTCCCACCCGCTGCTCTTCTCAGCAGTGTATTTCCTCAGTCTGCCTGTTCTTTTCCCCACTGTCTCTGGTGAATCCTCTCACCTTCCTGCGCATCTGGCCTGTACCTGGTTTTTTTATAAATAAATCTTAAAAAAAAATAAAACAAACACCCAGGACACATGGCAAAATGTGGCTGAGCTAGACTGACAAGCCCCCAGCCAAATAAAAAAAAAAAATCACTGCAAGCAAGATGTGGAACTCTTAAACGGTCACAGGCAGGAGCAAAGAGGGCAGCCCATCAGTACCTTTAGTTCGGAGCACACAGAGGCTCTGCAGTAGTGGATGAAGTCCAGCACAGCCACTGCCCTCATACCCAGACTCAGCAGCACACTGAGGTCGTCCACCAGCAGCACCAGGCACCTCCACACAGCCTCCCGACTGTCCGTGGGCTGAAGGGCCTTCTGCACAAACTCATATAGCGGCTGCAGGTTTCCAGCATTGGCCTCCCTGGGACACAAGGCAAAAGTTGCCAGTTAACTCTCTCTGCAAGTATTCTTCTGAGACCTTGCAGCACCACATAAAAGGGCTGGGGGGAGGCAAGATCACAGCTGTGGGGGATCTCAGTCCGTGGTAACAAAGGTTTCACAATCTGGTGAGAAAGAAAAGGCATGCATGTGCACTTGAAGAAGTTGTACTTCAAGTCATATATTCCCCCAATGCCTACTAGGTGTAAAGCACTGTGCTAGAAATTGGGGGACACAAAAAAAAAACTGGCCCTGGCTTCTTAAGAGATCCCATACAGCCTCTCGATCCAAGAGCTTAGGGCATCTGGAAGTTTACTTGGATTGGGCAAGCAAGAGAAGCCTTCCCAGGAGGTCCAAACTCAGCATAAAAAGCTAAATCGCAATCAGGTATCCTACGGTGGAGGTAGTGACCTAAGGTGCTTGTGTACATAACAGATTCAACCTGTTTCTGACACAAGCTGGCCCAGCTATCTCTGTCCCCCCAGTGACTACACTCAGCAGCTGTTTTCCAACTATAGTTGGGGGCTCCAAAAGCACCTGAGAATAGACCCAGAGATGTGCTCCCTTGCCCCACACTCCAGGGTTAAACCCTATGAGCAACAAGGACAAAACTCCCCACAACCCAGGGTCAGGCGTCACCAGGCCCATCATTCATATGAAGACAGGTTCAGAGATGGTAGGGGCTGTGTGCCGGGTTACACAGACAGGGTCATGACTCCACACTGCCTCCCAGTGACCGCATGAGGCTAAGTCAGAGAGAGGGAGCAGTGGGAAGAATTCCTAGGGACCCCCTTGTGGTGGAGGAAGAATGGCAGTCAGGTGCTGAGTCTGCACAGAGCTGTTTGTGGCTTATGCTCATAAAGTATAAGCAGCAGAAAAGACAACCTCAGGATACCAAAATAGCAGTCAACAAACTTTCTCAAAGGGTCAATAGTAAATATCTTAGGTTTGTGGGTCATATGGTCTCTGTCTCAATGACTCTGCTGTTATGGAGCAAAAACAGCCAGGGACAAAATGCAAACAAAGGAATGTGGTGTGTTCCAATACAGCTTTATCACAAAAACAGGTAGCTGACAGTTCCTAGTTTGCTGACACCTGTATCAAGCCAAGAATGGAACAAAAGTGTTAGGGCTCTTAGCCAGGGCTGGAAGAAACAGCAAAGCATGCTGTTCTGCCATACTCCCGGTAAATAAAACTACAGTACTGGAGAGATTTAGCTACTCTTTGGCCCATGATACAAGTCAAAGACTTTCCAAAAGTGCTGCAAATGCAGGGATGTGTCTGAACCCTGAAATCAGCTCTGCCTGCCACACACCATGGAGAAGGAATCACAGAGCAAACCTGGACTGGGCCCATCTGCCAGTGTGCACTTCTGGGCTGGGCTGCAGGCTGACTGACCTGAGAAACTGCAGGGGGTGTGGCTCCTCCTGAGTCTGGAAGAAGACGTCCAGAGAAGACCTGACACCCTCCAGGAACACAAGCTGCCCGCGTTCCCGCGCTGTGGTCAGGCTGACACCCTAAAAGTGACGGCGTGAGTTACTGCACATTGCAGGGAAATCCATCAGAGAAGACAGATTCCAACTCACAAAAGTTCACAACAAACTCCACACCCTGTAAATGCACACCTGTGCACCCTAAGTGCGGGGCCCACGTCTTCTTTCTCTGGAGTGGTTGCCAACCCATGGTCCCCATCCTGTTTTCAGATACATATATAAAAGTCACATTTTTTTAATGTGTTTATTTACCTATTTTGCTTATTTACTTATATGATTATCCAGTAGTAGTTTTTTTTTTTTTTTTAAATTTTATTTATGCAAGAGCCAGGGTACAGGCCAGAGATGTGGGGGGGAGGACCGTGTGAGAAGATTCACCAGAGACAGCAGGGAAAAGAACAGGCAGACTTACTGAAATACATTGCTGAGGGGAGCAGCAGGCGAGACAGGAGAGGTCTGCTGCGCCATGTGGGTGTCTCCCTGGCCGGCTGGGATCAAACCCGTGCTGCAGAGACTGCGGACAGCTTCACAACGCTGCGCCACCGGGGAGGCCCTGATCAGAACTTCTTAAATATGTTTTTTCATGAACCACCCAATTAAGAATCTCAAGAAGGGCCTCCGTGGTGCCACAGGGGCTAAATTCTCAGCACTATCAAGCTATCACCAGCCACTGCAGCACTAGTTTGATCCCCAGCTAGGGAGCTAACCCACATGGCACAGCAGACCTCTCCTGTCTCGCCCGCTGCTCCCCTCAGCATTGTATTTCAGTAGATCCGCCTGTTCTGTTCCCCACTCTGTCTCTGGCGAATCCTCTCACCTCCCACACCTCTGGCCTATGCCCCAGTTCTTGTATGCATAAATAAATAAATCTTAAAAAAAAAAAATCTCAAGATACCTGATTGAAATGTACATGCCTACTCAAAACCTCTAAAACCAGAAGCTTTGGGGGCAGAGCCCAAGAATCTGCATTTCAACAAACATCCAGGGATGTGTTTGTGACACCATCTAAATATGGAACCCAATGTTCTATCTGTGCAAAAACAGATCACATGAAACTCTTTTTATTCCTCACGTCCTTAGCCTAGGTCTCAATGGCTTGTTCACACCCAGTGTCCTCCACTATGCAGCAACATTAGCCTCAACAGCCACCCTTAACAGATAGACTCCTGATCACTACCTTTGCTCTTGTTCATTACCAGTCTACCGACATAAGTACAAGGGTATAGAAGCTCACACCCTTGTACTTCCCATGCCCAGTACTCTACATGCCATTTCTGTTGCACTGATTATGATTCAAAGGTAATAGAAAAAGTAGCCAATCTGAACTTGACAGTCCATAGCTTTCTATCTAGAAACACAGATGCTAGGGCCACAGAGACAAGTTTCACAGACCTAGACTCTAACATGTATTCTTGACAAGACTGCTCTCCCTAGCTCATGCTCTGATATCTAACACAGGAACTTCGTCCTTCTCTGCAAAGGATGGAAAAGGGAATCTAGCTTCCTCTCATGCTCTCATTTGTCTCTCCCCAGAGAAACAGCAGAGAAGCAAAAATGACTTGGTCCAACAATAAGATTAGCATGTCAAAGATCATTGCTGATGGGTGGTCTAGCTCTCTCCCTCTCTGAGGCTGATTAAAAATAAAAGCCCCAGGAAATACATCCAGCTACAGGTCACAGGTGAGGGCCCAGACTAGGCCAGGAGATTCACTGGTCTCTTGACCATCTTATTTTTGCCTCCCTGTATTGAATGAGATGAGGGTAAGCCAAGATAAATAAGGTGAGGAACAGGTGACAAAAACACTTATTCCTACATTTGGGACCCAAACCCTAAATCTGACAATAGACCAAGCTGTGATATCTAACCCAAAAGGCCCAAGACTAAAGCCCAAATTAAGGAGAAAATCTTATGTGGCCTAGATTCTGTAGAGGTGGGTCTGATCAATAATAGATCTATTTCTACAAACTCTAAGTTAACAGAACATGCAGAGATGCTGTCTTAGTCCATCAAAGAAGGGGTTCAGGATCCCATCATTTCCCAAGTCTCACATTTGCTAAGTTCTCTACAATCCCAGTCTTATACCATGCTCAAGTGCCTGGCACACACACAAACACTCAGACCTCTCACCACAGAGGTCTAAAATATTTACCAACTTCTGTCCCACGATATTGTAGTGACTGAAGGACTGAACGAGTGCCACAAAGCAGACTTTACAATTAGCTGGAAAACAAAATAAATGGAATTTTAATAAAGTCCCTGCTTACAACCTGTCTCATACACTTCAAATCTCTGGAAACAAAAGCACTGAGACAAGTCTTGAGATCCAGAGGCCTCACAGCCTGAGAAACTCTTGATTCTGAGATGCACTTCTCTTCATGTTTCTATACCTTCAAGTAGCTATACCTTATTTCACTATTCCGAAATGTACTTCTGCTAGATGTACAGTGTTGCTTTTTAAACTATATTTTCAAAGTATTTGTTGGTGGTGTACAGGAATACAATTGACCTTTAAACATTTCTTATTATTTTCCCCTGCTTTTATCTCTCTCTTCTTATATCTAAGAGGATATAAGGGGAATAAAGAAGCTCTAGGTACTTTACTGAAGAGAATGAATTCTAATAATTAATCTGGAGATTTTCTTGCTCTTTCTTTTACCATCATGAAATCTTGTCTCTAAACTTATAGAGCCAGTTCTCTTATTCTTTCCAGGCTAACAATAAATTCACCTGAAAATAGAAAAGAAAATAACTTTTAAAGTTGTAAATTATTATGACTAAGAGTACCAAAGGTCCAACATGTATCCTGGCCTGTCTCAGTTGGTGCTCAAAGAAAATCAATTGACAGATTAGTCTTTATTTGATTGTGTCCTTCTCTTCATCTATTTCCATTTGTAAACTGCATGGCCATGTTGTTTTCTTCCTTGTGTTATTCAAGAAGCATCTATCGCCAGTGCCCAGAGACTTCAAGATACACAAGGACAGGGGGGCAACTAAAGAAGAAGGCCACATAAGGACCTCAGTGAGGTAGTACCAGAGTAGTGGGTGGAGAACGAGAAGGTAGCACCTATACACATTAAGTGAGCACATGTCATTCTTTGGCAGGATTGGAGGGGGAACACAACAGTTCGGTAAACTGTTATTGGTATACATCAACATTCTAGTTAATTAATACTATTCCCACTGCTTCTGAAACAGGTTCTTTATCTTTTGCCTTGGGTTTCTTTCCCTACAGCATCAATGAGTCCCATACCTTTGAGGTAGAAGGAGAGAAAATGGTGCACAAGAAAACTGCCATCTGTTTTGTCATCACAGAGCAGAGTCAGTTTGCCCTGAAAGTTAAAAACACAAAAATGTGAATTTGACTCCCTGGAAAGAGGTCAGCTGAGTGTAGAAATCTAGTCATTATGTCCATTCCCAACTTTCAATACCTGAAGAGTATTTTTTAAATTGTATATATATGCTATATTTACCAAAGAAAACAAGTCAAACTTATGGAAAAGTCAATTTTAAAATAATCAGTATCATGAAGTCACTTATGATAGGCAAGATAGCTCAGCCTCCACTTTCTCAAAAAAGAAAAAAATTGGGGCCTCCTTGGTAGTGCAGGGGTTAAAGTCTCAGCACTATCAAGCTATCACCAGCCACTGAAGTATGAGTTCAATCCCCAATCCCTGGTCGGGGAGCTGACCTACATGGCACAGCAGAAACCTCTCCTGCCTCTCCCTCTACTCCTCCCCTCAGCAGTATATTTCAGCAGATCTGCCTGTTCTACTCCCCACTTGGTGAATCCTCTCAGATCCTATACCTCTGGCCTACACCCCAGTTCTTGAATGCATAAATAAATAAAAGTAAATCTTGAAAAAAAATAATCCCTTCTCTTCCATACTCCTCAGTAACTCAGGGACCATCCTGGGGAGAATTAGATCCTAAACAAAGGGGCTTTTACCATCAGACTCTCAGACTGCCAGGATTGGAAGGACCTTCTAAAAGGTCACCTGCAGCACTATTTACAATAGGTAAGATATGGAAACAGCCCCAAAATAGATGACTAGATCAAGAATATGTAGTATATATACACAATGAAATATCATTCAGCAATTAAAAACCATGACATTAAACTCATGCCATTCACCGCAACATGGATGGAGCTGGAAGGGATTATCTCAGTGAAATAAGTCAGAAGGAAAGAAAAACACCAGATGGTGTCACTTATAGGAGAAATATAGGGGAACCAAATTAGGGATCAGAGAAAAAAAAAAAAGAGAGAAAAAACTACCAGGAAACTATAACTTGGTGACAATCAACAGGGGAGGGGAAGGGAGATAGATTAAAACAGGGACAGGAAGAACACAGGAGACTATGGTGATGGTTCACTGGTGACTTGGTGCTGGGAACTCTATGGGGACTATGCCTGAGAAGAGAAATCAAACATTGTACAAAAAATGAACAACGATGTAAAATATATATATTTTTTTTTAAATAAAAAAATTAAAAGGTCATCTGATCCAACTTCCTATTTCTAATTCTCATAACAATTTTATCCTACAGATTGAGGGAGAGGGAAGAAGTAGTACATAAAAGAGACCTCCAGAAACAAAATCTCCTCCTAGTGGCCCTGGATACTCTTCAGTGATGATAAATAATCTTGGAAATGTAAGAAGGTGGTCCCCAGGAAAAGGGGAGGTTCCAGGTTCCCTGCCTCACCGAACGCAGGGTGGAGCTGAGCAGGGAGAAGCAAGAGCTGAATGAAGCGAAAATATATTATTAAGCAAATGAATATAATAAAGATTCCAGCAGAAGTTCCAGCCCAGGTGCAATGAACATTCCAATGAAGACATAATCAACAAGTTTGCTTACTTACAGCTGATTCCCTTTAAAGATTCATGGCCAGGTCCTCAGCACTCTTATCTACAAGGTCGGGCAGCCAACCAGCTGGTCTATCTCTCCAAGGCCATTCCCAAATGCCTGCATCTAACCCCCCTTGCCTTGCCAGACTTGTCTGGGGACTTTGCCACAAATGGTTGTGCCTGCTGAAAAACAATGCTATCAATGTAACAGATACGGAGACAGTTGTATATAAAAAGAACGCTTGGTCTTTAAACCGGTGTTCAGGCCTTACGGGGCTACCCAGGTCTGGGACCAAAGCTTCTCCTGACCTCACCATTCCTGAAGTACCGCTTGTTCTTCCTCTGCCTGGGTAAAAGGCTAGAATTTATATCTACAACAAAGACTCTGTTAGGTAGGAAGCAGGATGGAGAGCAAGGAGACCTGGAGGAGGCACGTGAAGCAGAGAGACATGTGAAGACTCCTTGGTCCTGGACTGATTGAAACAGATGTGGGTGAGAGACCACATGGGGCAGGTTAACAAAGGCAGGGTTTTTTTTTAAAGATTTATTTATTTATTTACACAAGCACTGGGTACAGTCAGAAGCACGGGAGGGTGAGAGAATTCACCAGAGTCAGAGTGGAGAGTAGAGCAGGCAGAGTGACGAAGTACACTGTTAAGGGGAGCAGCAGGCAGCAGGAGAGGTCTGCGCGCCACGTGGGACCCTCGCCTGGTAGTCGGGAATCAAACTGGCGCTGCAGAGGCTGCGGGCAGCTTCACAACCCAGTGCTCAACCGCTGCGTCACCAGGGAGGTCCACAAACGCAGTTTTTATCCCAATTTTGCTCTTTTCCTCCCAGACTTGTCTGACCGTTTCTGACTCTTTTCTATGGTTCCCAGCCGGAATATGTTTTAGCTGGTGGCAGGCTTTCGGTCCTTGTTTTGGGCCAACCCTGTTTGGCTGGATGTTTACTCACAAGGGGATGGGTAACTTTGGGTGCTAGATTTGGAAACTATATTATTGTCTTGTCTATATTGCACGCTAATTGTATTAAAGTTTCTTTCCATTAAAAGCCTTATATGTTTTGTCTTGATGCAGCAGATGGCAGAAACTATTTACAGTGGGCGGGTTGGCAGTTCTGGAGTGCCCTTCTCCCTGCCCTTTAACAGAAAGTCCTCTAAGGATGGTTTCTGTAGTGCCTGGCTTCTCTGCTCCAGTCATTTCTAGTATCTCGTCAAAGACAGGGAAGGTAAGGATCAAGTACTAGCAGACATACCACCTCTGTGTTGTTGTGACTTTTTTTCAGATATAAATATGAACGATCACACTATCAGACCTTGAGCGTTACACTTCAGTGCTATCATTTCATGGTGCCCACTTCCATCCTCCATTCCCTCACTCTGGCTGAGAATGAGGACTTTCCAGGTGTGGGTAGTAACTGACAAGGTAGCCAACGCCATCTAGATGCTTGGGCAGATAAGACTGGGCAACTAAAATACACAATTTGCCTGGAGCTCCATGGTTACACAAAGGCTTCACCTGCATGGCTGCCTGGAGGAGTTTATAATTTCATCAGGGAGACAAAGGTTATGAAATAAACTAGACATGTCCCTGGGAGAGGTTTCTGGGTTAAAACGAAAAAAATGTGGAGGCCTCTCGGCGTGCGGGAGGAGGGTGGAGAAAACAGGCTGGGGAGACTGTGGTGCCACGTTACTTGCGAGCCGCTGAATGCTCCCGGGTCAGAGACACTTGGGGAAGTGAAGAAACTGGTTCCATGCGAAGAATGTAGAACCGAATTCTCTCCTCTCTGGAAGCCTCCCATGGGCGCCAGGGACTCCCACCCCAGTGAGCATGGAGAGGGGTTCCGGGTACACAAGTATGTGAAGCTAAGCCATGCAAACGTCAAAGGTGCTTGCCGGGAGGTCTGAGTATCTGCAGTCACAGGGCCCAGCCCAAGCCCTCGTCCTCCCTCTCCCAACTACAACTCCCAGGAGCCTCCGCGCACACGCACGTCCCATCTTTCACACGGCGCCGCGCGCGCTTCATCCGGTCTTCTGCCACGCTCCCGGAATCCGCCCCCTTTCAGATCAAGCGATATCCTACCTGCTCCACGCTTTCAGGGGTGGTGTTGAGAAGGTTATTGAGTTCCACGAACATTCCAAACAGAGATTAGCTCCCGGACAGGGGACTGGGGTTGCGGTGGAGACGACCCGAGGTTGAAGAGCAACACACACCGCTAGAGAACCCGGGCGCGCGGAAGAAGCGCGCATGTGCAACGCCACTTCTAGGCGCCTGCCGCAGCCAATCAGGGGGCGCGTGGACATGGGTCTCAGCGGGCGCACGCGCGGGAACTGGGCTGCTGGAGGCGCCGGCGGGAGGTTCCTTCCCTGCTCTGCCAACGCCCGGCGCGGCTGAATCTCGCTGCGTTGCTTTGGCCTCACTCCTTGCCCAATCCGGAGCCTTCTGGCGGTGCAGTCTGTCCTCTCCCACGTACCTGCTGTGGTTCCTACTGCTACAGTCTCGGGCCCACCCTTGCACAAAGCAAAAAACAAACACGGAATTGTATCTTGACACTTTCTTGGGAGAAAAGCAAAATAAGCGAATAATGGTGTAGGGGTAGATTTTGAAGTTGAAGAGGTGGTCAGGGTAGGTTCATTAAGAAAATGTGACTGGCACATGCCTGTATAGCTCCTCTTTAGGGCCTTTGCACCACCTGTTCTCTTTCCTGGAATGCTCTTTTCCGAGGTACTCAGCCCATTTTTTTTAAAAATTCCCAACTTCCTTCAGGTCTTTACACAGCTGTCCAGGGAGGTAAGGCCTTCCCTGAGTAATTATTTCTTTTATTTCTTTCATCGCATATCTGTCTAACATTTAGTCTTATTTTAATCCAGTAAGCCTCAGATCACCAGGAACAAACCTGTAATTAGACAAAGTCAAGTTTATTGATAGATCGCAATGAATGCAATGAGTCTGCTCCTGGTGGAGCAAAGGAGAGTTGATTTAAGATCTGGGGAAGGATGGAGTTCAGGTGAAATTTAAATGAAGCAGTGTTTTGATAGGTTCAAAGTAGAGTTCAGATATGTGTGAAGGGGTCAACATCTGACCAGGACTGCAAAGTAGACCCAGGTTTCCGTGGAAACTACAAGGTTAAGACATGTGGAATGTAGTCACTTATCTGAAGCTATACACCTGGGCTGTATATCCAGACTACTTTTCTTGTGCAAGGGATTTTGACCTTCCAGCAAAGAACGGGATGTTTCACACTTATTGATAGGTGAGAAAGAAAAAAAGTTGCCCCTGGCATCCAGGAACTCTCTGGGTGAGCACTCAGAGCTAGGTCTTGGTATTCTGTAGAATATAAACAATTTTATAAAACATCAACATCAGATGAATGTGATCAATCTAGACAAAACTAGACCACTCTATAATCATGTTTAACATAAACCATGAACTAAGAGCTCTCTAGCAGTCACCCTCAGTGTCTTATTCTCCTTCTGGGAAGGCACCACCTCTGCAGAACTCAACAATAGGAGCATCCTTCAGCTTCCCTTCTCCTCTTCTGCCTTATGGTGACTATCATTGCTGGAAAACATCACTTAGCCCTGTCCAGCCTCTCTCCAATACCTGCTGCATGTACACCATAGTTTCCCTTTGCCTTCTTGTCTCTAAGTTGATGAATTGTTTCCTCCCTGTGCTGCCTGACAGTTATACCATCTTTGACAAGAGTCTCTATAATCCAGAGTTTTAAAAGTGAACCCACACATGATTGGGGAATGAGGGGGCAGGGGAGTGAACTCACAAAAATCATAGACTTATGATTTAGGAACAGGGACTCCCACCCCAGTGGGAGAACAGAAGCGAAGGAAACAGAACAGAAACGAAGCAAAGTCTAAGTAATTCTGTGAATATCCACAAGAGGGCAGAAGACATCAGCTAATGCTACTGGTAAATGAGCCTGGAGGCTGCATTCCAAAGCATTTGGCCAGGGTCCCAATTGCTGACACTCCTAGAGGTCAAAACCTGCAGTGCAACTATTAATAGCAATCTCCACCCCCTACCCCCCACTGCTGCAGTTCCCCTTAACCACCCTCTCTGGAAGCCCAGCAGTGGACTCCTTTTGAGCTCTCAAGCTCTGGCGTCTCCCTGCCTCAAGAATGACCCCATCCCCCAACCCCTCCATGGCTTCCCTCCACATCAAAATAAAAGCATTAGTCTTCTCCTTAGCCCACTGAGATCTGGCCCACCACTACTCTGAACTCTCCTGCTGTTCATTTCAGGCCTTCTGGCCTCTTTGTTGCTTCTTACGGCCCCAGATATAACCATACTCATGATCTTTGTGGTTCTTCTGTTCCCTCTGTCTGTAAGACTCTTCCTCCAGGCCTGTGAGACCTGCTGGCACTTCCTTTTTGATAGACAAAGAGTATATCACCCAGACTCCCTTTCCAAAAGGATATGCAGAGAAAGCTCTCACCAGTTAATCTCAACTCCCAGTTTTGTTGGGGTTGACCTCAGCATGGAGCCTCACCAGATGTGACATTCTTCCCAGGCAGCCCTCACCTGGTGACTGGGAAAAGCTGGGACTATGGCAAGAGAGTATAGGGGGATTCTCTGTACTTTCTACCCAATTTTGCTGTCAACCTAAAACTACTCTAAAAATAAAGTCTATAAGAAGGGGGGCAGAGGGGCCTTCCCAGTGGCACAGCGGGTTGACCACAGCACTGTGAAGCTGACCGCAGCCTCTGCAGTGCAGGTTCAATTCCTGTCGGCCAGGGAGATTCCCACCTGGCGCAGCAGACCTCTCCTGTTGCTCCTGCTGCTCCCCTCAGCAGTGTATTTTGGTTGTCTGCCTGTTCTGCTCCCCGCTCTGTCTCTGGTGAATCCTCCCGCGCCTCTGGCCTATACCCCAGCTCTTGTATAAAAATAAATCTTGGGCCTCCCTGGTGGTGCAGCAGTTGAGCGCTGGGTTGCGAAGCTGCCCGTGGCCTCTGCAGTGCCGGTTCGATCCCCGGCTGCTCCCCGGCCACCGCAGGAGGGTCCCACATGGTGCGCAGACCTCTCCAGCCTCCCGCTGCTCCCCTCAGCAGTGTACTTCGGTCCTTCTGCCTGCTCTGCTCCCCGCTCTGGCTCTGGTGAATTCTCTCACCCTCCCGCGCTTCTGACTGTACCCCCAGTGCTTGTATAAATAAATAAATAAATAAATCTTAAAAAAAAAAAAAAAAAAGTCTGATTAGCTGCAAGTTGCTCTGCTTCAGAGACCAAGTGGAAAGACCACAGAGAAAATGTCTGAGGAGCCCAGCTAGGTTGTGTCCAGCTGTGTGGGTCTTAACTAGGTCAAGCACTAGACATGTGAGTGAAGGAGTCTTTAGGGTGATGATCCCCGCCCTATCCACCCTCTGACTAAAAACTCACAGACACCCTGAATCAGAACCAACCAGCTGAGATGCTCCCAAACTCCTGACTAGCAGAAACCAGAAGTAGTGAATGATTCTTGGGTTTAAGTCACTGAGGTTTGGGGGCTATTTCTTACACAGCCATCGAAACTGGAACACCTCTGTAAGGCCTTTTCTGACTACCCCTTTTAATATTTCAAGCCACTCCCCAGTATTATCACCTCATCTCCCTTCTCCCCCAGCACTTACTGCCACCCACATACTATACATTTTAATTATTTAATGTCTCCCACACGAGGATGCCTACTTTCTAAGGGCAAGGAGTTTTTGCCTGTTGGGTTCATTGTTGGATCCCTGTGTCTAGGCCAATCCTTTGCACACAGTAGGTGCTCAATGATTGTTGAATGGAATGAAGGATTATTCCCAGTAAAATTGCCAACAACATAATTGAGAATAATAAGCACTAAAGTCTGCATGGTGATTATTTCTGGGGAGGGAGGAAGAGGAAGCACATGTACGGGGGGTGTGTATTTTCTTAAAAGAACTAAGGCAAATATGGGAGAATGTTTTTAATCAAAAAAATTTTGCCACATTTATTCTCTATACTTTCTATAATCAAAAATTTTAAAAAAGATATTTATTTATGCATAGAAGAACTAGGGTGTAGGCCAGAGGTGCAGGGCAAGGTGCGTGTGGGGGGATTCTCTGGTGAATGGGGAGTGGGGAGCAGAACAAGCAGATTTACCAAAATACACTGCTGAGGGGAGCAGTGGGCGAGACAGGAGAGGTCTGCTGTGCCATATGTGGGTCAGCTCCCAGGCAGGAATGGAGCGCAGGCCCTGGAGATGATAGCGCTGAGACTTAACCCCTACATCACCAGGGAGACCCCAATAATCAAATTTTTTTAACAAAAATAAAATTTGTATATGAATGCTCTATAAGTTTTCTTTGTAATACACAAAAAATGGGGATAAATCAAAAGCCCAGCAAATGATGACTAAATAAGCTGTGGAATACACTTAGTTATAAAAAGGAACAAAATGTTTTACATATAATACCCAGAACCATTATGCTAACAGAAAGAAGAGAAAGAAGTCTTATCCAAAAGAATACACACCATTATGCTAAGAGAAAGAAGTGTAATTCCACTTAAAAGAAATCTGGAGAGGAGCCAGCCTCAGTCTTCCTGGAGGACAAGCCCAACTCCCAGGCTTACATTCTTTTTTTTTTTTTTTTTTAATATATTTTTTTTAATAGAGGCATGTTTTATTTATTTATTTGTTTGGTGTTTGTTTGTTTCGTTTATACATGCACTGGGTACAGTCAGAAGCGCGGGAGGGTGAGGGAATTCACCAGAGCCAGAGCGGGGAGCAGAGCAGGCAGAAGGACCAAAGTACACTGCTGAGGGGAGCAGCGGGCGGCAGGGGAGGTCTGCACGCCATGCAGGACCCTCCTCCGGTGGCCGGGGAGCAGCCTGGGATCGAACCGGCGCTGTGGGCAGCTTCGCAACCCAGCGCTCAACCGCTGCGCCACGGGGGAGGCCCCAGGCTTACATTCTTTCTTCCACTCCTAGCTCAAACCCTCCCTCCTGAGTGACCCTGGGCAATTCATGGCCTCTCTCTCGGCCTCGGTAAATTCCTACAGAGGCTGAAATCCTTCTATCCCGACATACCATGATTCTGTGATTCCCTCCCTGCCAATGTCACCTTGGGAAATTGCCTGGGTCATTCTGCAGGTGGCTCAGGCCTCTGTGCTCTGAGGCAGGGTGAGGATACCCCCCTACCACTTCCACTGGAGTGCACTCCTCAGGCAGACCTGATGAGGCTCGATGCTAAGCACCTACCAAGTGGGATTGAGGCTTCCTGTGTTCCCCAAAAGCACGAGTTGTGGAGGGCCAGGGATCTGGCAGTTTCTCCTTACCTTTTGTTCCTGTTTCTGGGGCTCTGCAAACCAATGAAAATGTGGTCCTAAGAATAAAAGCCCCTTGTCCAGAGTTCTGAGCCCTAATCCTCTTACATGTCACCAGTGGAAAGCTGGAGCCAGTGGTAGAGGGCTGCTCTGATTTTCCTGCCAGACATCCCTCGGGGCCAGGCCAGTCCCCCACAAAGGGCTGGTGCCAAGGCCAACTAACTGCACAGCTGAATGTAATCACTGCTCAGGCCTCTGTTTACAAAATGATTAGACTGTGAGCTCTGGACAGGGCTGGACAGTCCAGAAAATTCTGAGCACCCCCTTCCCTGAGACCATAGAGCCCAAGTTTGACCTAACCCAAGGGCCTGCCTGCTTCCTGTGGGAGTCTAGAGTATTTCTCAAGTGATAATCAGGAGGGTCAGAGTGGGGGAGGGATTGATTGGGTAGTCATGGGGTCTCTCTGGGTTCACCCATGCTTTCAGGAAGCATAGACAAAGCCCAAATTCAGCTGAGGCCAAAAGGGCCCTGAAGAGGTAAATCATGGACCTCTTCATCATCCTCCTGTACAGGAGTAGAGGGTCAGACATCTCCATACCAGGTAAGAAACCCTGCAGCACCAGTGCAGCCATGAAGTGTGACGAGGAGACAGGCCCTTTCAGGAGGTATAAGCTGCAGCCCCAAGGACAGCTTTCTGAAGCTCTGAGGAGAGCGGCTGGCAATGGCTGCACAGGTCTGTAAAATAAGCCCTGACCATCACAAATGGAGGCACATGTGCTGCTAGGAAAACAGGACTTTAGGAAGCCAGGGGGAAATTGGATTTAATTTTAATTGAATATTTACTGTGGGGGAGAAGCTATGAATTTAACTTGAAAGCACTAAAAGTCAATGCTTCAAAATTAAGCACAGATATGAAGTAAAATTCACGTGAATTTTAAAGATGAAACATAGACTTCAAAGAAATGGTTCGTTGTGGAGACACTTCCAAATATGCTGCAGACCCAGGGTCCTTAGCAGGGGGGGCCATGATTAGGACTACTTTTAGGCAGATCTTTTTTACCGACCAACAAGACTCTCACCCAATAGGGGTGCAGTGGGGAGCCAGGAAGATATTTTAATATGTTATAGTAAAGGTCAAATCAGAAGGCTGCGTGTGTGTCATCAGCCTGGGCCAAGGCAGAGGCAGGTGTGTGTCCTGAAAACTGGTCAAGAGGAAAGCCCACCGTAGACCTGCGGGCAGGAAGAGCTAGCTGGAACAGCAGGGAGGAGACTGCAGCAAACCAGAAGAAGAGTTGAGTTGCAAGTGATTATGTTTTGGGACAGAAGACAGAGTAGAGATGAGGGCGGGTAAGGCAACACATCTAGCATTCAGAAGTGCAGCTTGTAGGCGCAGCGCCATGGGTATTCCTTTGCTGCAGACTACAGTGGGTCAGCCTGGGATAGCAGAGCAGGTGGAGCCCCTTCTTGGGGTGGCAGGTTCAGCTTTGCGTGGTCCCTGAGCTGGTCCTGACCAAGGCAAGCACCTGTCAGAAGGTGAGGCACAGCTCTCATGCTGGGAGTCAGGCATGGGCAACGTAGCCTCCACAGGAAAAAGCCCCATGCCCCAGGGCACACTGGTGGGATTGCATCTCCTCTCACTCTCCTCTGCACCCACTCTAGTAGCACATCCCCAGCACTCCCCAGGACCTGCCTTGTCCAGGTGACCAATGACCTCCATGTGTCTAATCCAGCCGCAGCCAAGGCTCATCCTCTTACTTGAGGATCAGCAGCATTTCATGTAGTTGATACTTGTTTGACATAGTTCTCTGACTCATTTACCTGGTTGACCTCCAATTTCCCTGACTGTTCCTTGTCAACTTCCTTTGCAGTTTCTTCCTCTTTTCCCACACCTCTTCAACATGGTGGACCCCAGGGCTTGGGCTTGGAGCCCACAATGACTTATATTTCTGCTTTTAAAATAATTACTGAGCCTCCCTGGTGGCGCAAGGGGTTAAGTTGAAGCACTATGAGGCTATCCGCAGTTACTGTAGCACGAGTTCAATCCCTGGCCTGAGAGGTAGCCCACATGACACAGCAGACCTCTCCTGTCTTGTCCGCTGCTTCCCTCAGCAGTGTATTTCAGTAGATCCACCTGTTATACTCCCCATTCTTTCTCTGGTGAATCCTCTCACCCCCCCCCCACACCTCTGGCCTGTACCCCAGTTCTTGCATGCATAAAGAAATAAACATTAATCTCTAAAAAAAAGACAAAAATTATGCCTACAAAATTGAAGTGTCATCATGAGAATTAAGTGAATAATGCTGTTGAGCATCTTATTGATCAATAAATCAAGTTTATTGATCACAATCCAATAAAGCTTGAAGAATCAAGGGTTGCTGTGAGGGAATGTGCTGGTCATCAGACGGTTATGCAGAAATTTTCCAAGTGTCCTCATCAAACCCCCCTGTCACTATGCACTCCTGTCTGCAAACAAGCCAGAGAAGTCAAGATCTGATGCAGGCACTGGGCCAAAATGGCCAGGCTTTTTAGCTCCACAAGAGTCACCCCCAGGGAAAGGGTGACATCTCGGGCAAAGTAGCTCTGTGAATCTGGGAAGTGCCCCTAGGGGCTGTCAGCTAGACACTGATTGTTGACTCAGTGCTCCCTTGATGGTGGGGTGGAGGAACTGGGTGGTGCATCTCAGACACAATATATGGGTGGGTGTGGGGCCGAGGTGGGCTGGAAGGACTCTGGAGGGGTGGGCTGAGATGATGGGAACAGGGTAAGACTGACAGAAGCTCGGCCTATTATTGGACTCCAAGACAGCATCAGCAGGAGCAACAACAGGGAGGCAGGGCTGAGGCGGGTGAGCCCTGTCACACCCTGAAGTGCTGCAGGGCAACCTGCTTCCTGAGCTCTGCTAGCTAGTGCACTAGGAAGGTCTTTGGAACCCATCCCTATTCCCCTAAGAAGCAGGCTCAGGAGTTTCTAGGTTTCAAAGGTTTCACCCTCCTTAGTGTCTGCTCCCCTTCTGTCATTAGGCTTGTAGAACCACTAACCCTGCATCCTGGGACCAACATGGCCAGAGAGAATTTGGTTCCTGGTAAATATCCATGCTCTGGAGCTGAGAGATGACTTGCAAAGGGCTTGGTTGGGAGTACGAATGGCATACTCAGTAAAGTCCCAGATGGCCCAGATGTGAACAGTTATCTCCTGTGTGATTCTGGAAGACAGAGATGGGGCTCAAAATGACTGCAACAGGGCCTCCCTGGTGGCGCAAGGGGTTAAGCACTGCACTATGAGCCAATCCGCATCTTCTGCAGCATGAATTCAATCCCTGGCTGACCAGGGAGAAACCCACATGGCACAGCAGACCTCTCCTGCCTTGCCCGCTGCTCCCCTCAGCAGTGTATTTCGGTCAATCTGCCTGTTCTGTTTCCCACTCTGTCTCTGGTGGATCCTCTCACCCCCTGCATCTCTGGCCTGTACCCCAGCTCTTGTATGCATAAATAAATAAATCTTTAAAAAAAAATGACTGCAACAGGTTAGAAATATGAAATTCAGTTTTCGCAAAGCCAAATCAGCACATGGTTCCCCTAACCCAACTGAACAGTCAGGAAAATAACTTTAGGGACTGTATGATATCAGCTTATGATGTCAGCAATGGGAATAAGGTGAGTTAGTGAGGCCCTCAGACCCAGGCTAGAAGGGTCCTGCACTGTCCTCAGGGGCAGAAGTTCCCTGGGGCCAAGGGACATACCTGTTCAGAGACTAGACATTCCCTTCCAAACCACACTTGGTATCTGGGACCTCAGAAATTCTTGCCCGCATGACCCCAAGTCTTCTACTGCCCTCCTCCCCAGTGATGGGGCCTGACAAGTCAAGGGATGTGAACCAAGCTGGGACAGGTGGACTCAGTTGCCCCTATTAGTTTTCCTGAAGTATCTTACATTGAAGGTGAAGCAGAGGTAGGAGGGAAGGGGGTAGACTGGGGATAGCAGGGCTGCTCCCCCAGTCCCACTACATTCTGGGGCAGAACTATCAAGCTTAGCCTGCAAGTCATTAGGAAGGTCAAAGGAAAAGTTTGCTTATTGACTCAAATCATAACTTGGAAATTTGCAGAAACAGGCCTGCATTTGGGGTCAGCTCCAGCCTAATGAATGCTGGTGTGGGCCTAGGGCAACTGGTCCCTCTGTACTCACACCTAGAATACAAAGACCTCTTCTGGAACCACCCAGAGCAGAGCATCTGGGACATTGAGGAATGACTAAATGGACCAAAGACATCCAGCCAGAACAGAAGTGTTCAGAACAGTATTCTGGGTACCTTTTGGTTGTGAAAAGAACATGGAAGAGAAAAAAGAGAATTAGTGATTCATTGTAAGAGTTCACTTGGTAGAACTAGGGCCAGGGATGACTCAGGGAGGCAGCAAAAAGCTCAATAGAAAAAGGACCCATTTAGGTCCTCTCTGGTGGCCTAGAGGTTGTCTCAGCACTATCACCACTACGGCCTGAGTTTGAGCCCTGACCAGGTAGCTAACCCACATATGGCACAGCAGACCTCTCCTGTCTCAGCTGCTGCACCCCTCAGCAGTGTAATTCAGTATATCCGCCTGTTCTGCTTCCCATTCTGTCTCTGGTGAATCCTTTCCCCCTGCCCCCACCCCCCACCCCCCTGCACCTCTGGTTTATCCAAAAAAAAAAAAAAAAAAAAAAAAAAAAGAAAAAGGACCCATTTAACAAGAAGGTAAGGGAAGGTGGCAGGAGGGGAAAATGAATAATGGACCTTGGTAGGCAGTAGTGAGAGCCATCTTGCACAAGGAAGTCCCACTATACTGAGTTCAAGGTCTTTGGGGATTTTCTAGAGGTGATTTAAGCCACAAATAGGGGACAAGGACCAGCAGATAATTAAGCTCTTCTCTGATCTGAATCTCCCTTTGGGACTGGCAAACAAAAGTAACCTTCTTACAGACAAGGCCTCCCCTACTCCTGCCATCATGCATCTGAAAACACCTTATTTTCTGGGAAGGGTAAATTGAGGCATAGAACAGAGAAGCCACACAGTACTCACAACTCAGCTCGCCATGCTGTGTTCAACAGGGCTCGCCATCTACTTCTCTTGGGCATGCTCTCTCATCTGCTATTGTTCCACGGATGCATCCTCACAAATGCCAGAAGCCAGAGTCCTGCACCTGGTCTTGGCAGGGCCCAGGAGGCCATAGGAACCAAAAGGAGGTCTTTTTTCCTGTGGGAACTTGTTTCAGTTGCCAGCAAAATGAGGAACAGAGCTGTGTCGCTTGGCTTTCTGGTGGTTACTCCTGGCAACCTTGCCTGGCCTTGTTGTGGCCTTGGGCAGGAACCCAGCCTGCCCTAGGGTTTCTGTTTCTCCATCTGTGGAACAAGGGTGAACTTCTGCCCTGGCTGGCTACAGAGCCGTCCAGACCAGGAAGCATGCTGTCCTCCTTGAGAGGGCGAAGCAGCAGCCAGAGTAAAGACAAGTGAGAAGCCCGGCCTACCGCCTCCCCAGAGAGGCCCAATTAGGGCAGTGAGCAGTTCCCACCAGAGGCTCTGGCCAACCCTCAAAGCCAGCCGCGTGGGCAGGCAGCAGCAGGCTGTGTGATTAAGGATGGCAGCTCAGGCCGCCCACTGGGCCTGGCCTCAGGAACTTCAAATGAGCACATGCAGGGCCAAGGGGGAAGCAGGCCAGCTCCCTTTCTTCTGCAGGGAAGGGATGAGAGGGAGCCAGGGCAAGAGCACCCAGCAACAAGAGGGCAAAGCCAAAAAAAGGACCATGCTTTTGAGGCCCCCGGGACTTCTGTAGAAGCTGCCCCTGGGGCCCCTAAGATGGAGTATTACCCAGGATCCAGAGATGGGCTCTCTCCACAGGCCCCGAGGAAACTTCAGCACTATTCCAGGCTTTGTGGATGCAAACAAGAAACTGTACTTTCTCTAGGAACTAGAATCTGCCATTCCTTCGTTTATTCATTCATCTATTCAGCAAAAACTGCTGCCTGCCTGCCGTGCCCTGGGGCCACAGGAGTGAACAAGACAAAACAGAGTAGTATGTCTGCTCTCAAAAAACCTATATTCTGGACCTCTCCTGGTGGCGCAGTGGTTGAGCGCTGGGTTGCGAAGCTGCCCACAGCGCCGGTTCGATCCCAGGCTGCTCCCCGGCCACCGGAGGAGGGTCCCACATTGCGCGCAGACCTCTCCTGCCGCCCACTGCTCCCCTCAACAGTGTACTTTGGTCCTTCTGCCTGCTCTGCTCCCACTGCTCCCCTCAGCAGTGTACTTTGGTCCTTCTGCCTGCTCTGCTCCCCGCTCTGGCTCTGGTGAATTCTCTCACCATCCCGTGCTTCTAATTGTACCCAGTGCTTGTATAAATAAATCTTCAAAAAAAAAAAAAGTATTAAAAAAAAACCCAAAAAACCTATATTCTGTGGAACTCAGACAGGAAGTAAGTAATCAGTAGTGAAAAATCAAAGAGGAAACAATGATGATGGGCGCTGACTCTGGAGTCAGAAGTCCTGGATTTGTGTCCTAGCTCTACCTCTGACCAGGAGGAAGCTATTTAACCCCCGTGCCTCAACTTCCTCCTTTGGAAAGCGGAGATTATGAAAGTATCTATTGCACTGGTAATGAGGATCAAGTGAATGAATATTTATAAAGCACTTCAAAATGCATCTGGTATATAGTAAACACCATTAAAATATTTGTTGGTTAAAAAGTACAGGGCTGGGGCAGACAGGCTGCAGGCACCATGCTGGTCATGAAAGTGGCAAGAAGCAACCCTTAAAGCTGCCCATGAAGTAGGCCAAGGTGATGGGTGAGGAAGACAAGAAGTGAGAGGGTATCACCATAGACTCGATGGAAATTAAAAATAAAATAATACTATGCCCAGCTCTAAACACACAAATTTGGTTATCTAGATGCAGTGGGCCAATTCCTTGAAAGACACAATTGGCTAACGTAGGTTATTACCAATGTATCTTGGTAAAAAAAATGTACCATTCTGGTGACTCATCTTGATTATGGAGGAAGCTATGCATCGTGGGGGTAGAGTATATGGAAAATCTCTCTGCCTTCCTCTCAATTTTGCTGTAAATCTAAAACTGCTCTTTAAAAGTCATCTTAAAAAAAAAAACAACTGAGTAAAGCAAAACTTAGAGAAAAATTTATAGTCTTAATGTGAATACACTAGAAGAAAGCCTGAAAAATAATGATCCAAGCATACATAAAGAGGTTAGAAAAAAAGAAAACCAAAATAAACCCCTAAAATATGGAAATAATTAAAAGGATGAAATAATGTTAATAAAGGACACAAATATACAACAGAGATGGTTAACAAAAAGCCAGTAAATCAATCTTTTGAAAGGATTAACACAGCTGATAAGTCTCTCATATGACTCACCAAGAAAAAGAGAAAAGATCAATATCTGTCACAGAAGTGGAAACACAACTATAGATTCTGAAGACGTTAAAATTACAAGAGGATAGTAACAACAATCTTATGACAAAAATAGACATTTTAGATAAAATGGACAAATTTCTAGAAAAATACAGGGACTCCCCAGTGGTGCAGTGGGTTGAGCGCAGCACTGTGAAGCTGTTCGCAGCCTCTGCAGCGTGGGTTTGATTCCCATCCCACCGGGGAGATTCCCACATGGCGCAGCAGACCTCTCCTGTCTCGCCAGCTGCTCCTCTCAGCAGTGTTTTCTGTCATCTGCCTGTTCTGCTCCCCGCTCTGTCTCTGGTGAATTCTCTCACCCTCCCGCGCCTCTGGCCTGTACTCCAGCTCTTGTATGCCTAATGAATAAATCTTGAAAAAAAAAAAAAAGAAGAAAAAGAAAACATTCCACAAAGAAAACTACAGGCCCAGATGGCCTCACTGTTATGTTCCACAAACCATTCAGGAAGAAATGTGCCAGTATCACACACTCTTTCAGAGAATTATAAAAAAAAGGGCACACTTCAAATACTTAACAAAGATAGAACAGCAAGGGGAAGTTACAAGCCAGTCTAACTCATGAACACATCTGTAAGAAAGCTAAAATATATGTTCACAAATTTACCCTAGCAATATCTTGAAAGGTTAATGAATCCAACCAAGTTATATTTATTCCAAAATTGCAAGATTTTTTTTATATTTTCTTTCTTTTTTTTTTTTTTTTCAGATTTATTTATTTTTACACAAGAGCTGGGGTACAGGCCAGAGGCATGGGAGGATGAAAGGATTCACCAGAGGCAGAGGAGGGAGAAGAACAGGCAGACTGATGAAATACACTGCTGAGGGGAGCAGCGGGCACCACAGGAGAGGTCTGCCACAACATGTGGGATTCTCGCTGGCTGGGAGGGATTGAACCGGTACTGCAGAGGCTGCAGACAGCTTCAGAGCGTGGAGTTCAACCCACTGTGCCACTGGGGAGGCCCTGCCAGATTGTTTTAACATTTGAAAAACTGATGTAAGTCTACTATTAAGAGAGTAAAAGAGGAAAATTACATGATTATCCCAATAGATGAAAAAAAGATTTGAATAGAATCTAACATCCATTCAAAGTAACATCCATTCAAACTCTTAGCAAACTATAAATTGAAGGAAACTTTGGAGTTTTGGGGGTTCTCTATGTACATTATCATATCATCTGCAAATAGTGATAGTTTGACTTCTTCTTTTCCTATTTGGATTCCTTGTATGTCTTTTTCTTGTCTTATTGCTCTGGCTAGAACTTCCAGTATTATATTGAAAAGCAGTGGTGAGAGTGGACATCCTTGGCAGGATACAAAATCAACATGCAAAAATCAGTAGCCTTCCTATACACCAACAATAAATCTGAAGAAGAAGAAATAAAAAAAAAAATCCCTTTTACTATCGAAACAAAAAAAATAAAATACTTGGGAATAAATCTTACAAAAGAGGTAAAGGACCTATACAAAGAAAACTATAAAACACTGTTAAAAGAAATAGAAGAAGACACAAAGAAATGGAAAGACATCCCCTGCTCATGGATTGGAAGAATTAACATTATTAAAATGGCCATCCTACCAAAAGCAATATACAGATTCAATGCTATTCCAATAAAAATTTCAATGTCATTCTTCAAAGAAATAGAACAATTATTGATGAAATTCATATGGAACCACAAAAAACCCCAAATAGCCAAAGCTCTCCTAAAAAAAAGAGAAGGGAATGGAGGTATCACACTCCCAGATTTCAAACTTTACTACAAAGCCATAATCATCAAAACTGAATGGTATTGGAACAAGAACAGACACACAGACCAATGGAATTGAATAGAAAATCCAGAAATAAACCCACAGATTTATGGTCAACTAATCTTTGACAAAGGAGCAAAGAATATGCATTGGAGCAAAGAAAGTTTGTTCAATAAATAGTGCTGGGAAAAATGGGTCGCTACATGCAAAAGAATGAAGCTTGACTACTGCCTAACACCATGCACAAAAACCAATTCAAAATGGATTAAAGAACTAGACATAAGACCTGAAACCATAAAATACATAGAAGGAAATATAGGCGAAACACTACATGATATGCACATTAAAGACATCTTTACAGACACATCACCCAGAGCAGTGATAGTGAAGGCAAAGATCAACAGCTGGGACTACATCAAATTAAAGAGCTTCTGCACAGCAAAAGAGACAATAACAAAAACAAAGAGAAACCCCACCAACAGGGAGAACATTTTTGCACACAACGTTAATGATAAAGGAGTGATCACAAAAATCTACAAAAAGCTGAAGAGACTCAACAAAAACAAAGAAAATAATCCAGTCAAAAAATGGGCAGAAGAGCTAAAAAGAAACTTCTCTGAAGAGGAAATGCAAATGGCCAACAGGCATATGAAAAAATGTACAACATCACTTGTAATCAGGGAAATGCAAATCAAAACTACAATGAGATACCATCTTACACCAGTGAGAATGGCACATATTAAAAAAACTAGCAACAACAAATGTTGGCGAGGTTGTGGAGAAAAAGGAACTCTCCTACACTGTTGGTGGGAGTGCAAACTGGTCCAACCGCTATGGAGAGCTGTATGGAGATTTCTTGACCTACTAAACATAGAGCTTCCATATGATCCAGCAATTCCACTCCTAGGTATTTACCCAAAGGACACAGAAACATCAATTCCAAAGAGCACCTGCATGCCTATGTTTATAGTAGCACTATTTACAATAGCTAAGCTTTGGAAACAACCCAAATGCCCAAAAATAGATGACTGGATCAAGAAGATGTGGTACATATACACCATGGAATATTACTCAGCATTCAAAAAAGATAAACACACGCAATTTGTAGCAACATGGATGGAGCTGGAAGAGATCATGCTCAGCGAAATAAGCCAGAAAGAAAAAGAAAAATGCCGGATGGTCTCACTCATAGCAGCAATGTAGAAAACTTAAATAAGGGACCAGGAAAAAGAATAACTATAAGAAAGAAAATATCAAAATCAACAAATAACTATGAACAAGAGACACTCTATGGGGGGCGGGGGGCGGGGAAAGGAGGGCTTGGGGTAAAAATAAGGGGGTTGTAATTGTATGGGGAATATAAAAATAAAATTTAAATTAAAAAATAAATAAATTAAATTAAATTAAAAAAATAAATAGAAGGAAATTTCCATTTGATAAGTGGTACCTGCAATAAACCTACAGCAAACATTATTAATGAAGAAAGGTTGAAGAATTTCCCTTTGAGACTAGCAAGGACACAAAATGTCACTGTGTCTATTCATAAAGTACTGAAAAGTACTGGCTAGTGCAATAAGTCAAGAAAGAGAACAAACACTGTAAAAGGATTATAAAGAAGAAACAACCCCATCATTATTTGCTGATTATGATTATATGAATAGAAAATTTTAAACAAATTACATGTAAATTATTGTAATTATGTGTGTTTAACTAGTTTACTGACTATAAATTCAGTCACTATTAAAAACATTTATTTCGGGGCCTCCCCAGTGGCGCAGCGGTTGAGCGCTGGGTTGCGAAGCTGCCCGCAGCCTCTGCAGCACCGGTTCGATCCCCGGCTGCTCCCCGGCCACCGGAGGAGGGTCCCACATGGCGCGCAGACCTCTCCTGCCGCCCGCTGCTCCCCTCAGCAGTGTACTTCCTTCTGCCTGCTCTGCTCCCCGCTCTGGCTCTGGTGAATTCTCTCACCCTCCCACACTTCTGACTGTACCCAGTGCTTGTATAAATAAATAAAATTTAAAAAAAAATAATAAATAAATAAAAACATTTATTTCCAGGCCTCCCTGGTGGCGCAAGAGGTTAAGACGCAACCTATGAAGCAATCCACAGCCACTGCAGCACGAGTTCGATCCCTGGCCAGGGAGCTACCCACATTGTGCAACAGACCTCTCCTGACTTGCCTGCTGCTCCTCTCAGCAGTGTACTTTGTTCAGTCTGCCTGTTCTGTTCCCCACTCTGTCTCTGGTGAATCCTCTCATCCCCCATCTCTGGCCTACATCCAAGTTCGTCTATGCAAAAATAAATATAAATAAAATCTTTTTTATTTTTTTTATTTATTTTTTTTTTTTATAGAGGCATGCTTTATTTACTTGTTTGCTGGTTTGTTTGTTTGTTTTGTTTATACATGCACTGGGTACAGTCAGAAGCGCGGGAGGGCGAGAGAATTCACCAGAGCCAGAGCGGGGAGCAGAGCAGGCAGAGGGACCGAGGTACACTGCTGAGGGGAGCAGCGGGCGGCAGGAGAGGTCTGCGCGCCATGTGGGACCCTCCTCTGGTGGCCGGGGAGCAGCCGGGGATCGAACCGGCGCCGCAGAGGCCGCGCGCAGCTTCGCAACCCAGCGCTCAACCGCTGCGCCACCGGGGAGGCCCCTAAATAAAATCTTTTTTAAAAAAAAGAAGCTAGAAAATCGAAGACTGAAAATATATCACTTGCAGTACTATCAAAAAAAAAAAAAAAAAAGCCCCTGGGAAGACATCTAACAAAGATTGTTTCATGCACAAAGCTATAGAATAATATTTACAGGAATTCTAAAAGACCCAAATAAATGGAGAGACAACCATGTTCATTGACTTCACAACTCAGTCTTGTAAAGTGCAATTCTCTCTAGATAAACATATAAATGCTATTTCCAGTCAAAATCTCAAGAGCTTTCTTTTAATGTTTTTGGTGACATCTGACAACTTGGTACTAAAATGTACACAGAAATGCAAAGTACTCAAAATTGCCAAGATACTCTTGAAAATCAAAATGGGAGTACTTGGTCTACTGAATATCAAAGTATACTATGAAGACAGAAGATGGTATGAGTGGTGCAGAGGTAGCCACATAGTGAAAACGCACAAAATAATGATCTCAGAGATCAAGGGAAAAAATCCTGACTTTTAGTGTTTACTGAGTACCATGGTGTATTCCTACCATGACTGATTTTAAGCAACCAATGTAAAGTGACTGAATGCAAAGTAAGAAAAAATGTGCAATACACTACATTAGATGCTCTTTCCAACATAATCATTTGACAAGTGATGAATTTTGATTACCTGTTTTAACATAACTTATTTACTTGTAAGTTCATATAATAGGTTAATTTTTAACAATTGTTGTGCTCAACAATTGGCTCACAAAATAAACGAAAATTTAACAATTTTCTCAGAAGCCAGTATGATCCAGCTCCATTATGCCACTAATTTAGACCTGAATGTGAAAGGCAAAATATAGATGTTTTTTAAAAAATGGTCTTCGGGGGCCTCCCCTGGTGGCGCAGCGGTTGAGCGCTGGGTTGCGAGGCTGCCCACAGCCTCTGCAGCGCCGGTTCGATCCCCGGCCACCGGCGAGGGTCCCACAAAAAAAAAAAAAAAAAAAAAAAAAAAAAAAGGTCTTCGGGTCTCCCTGGTGGTACAAGGGGTTAAGCACAGCATTGTGATGCTATCTGCAGCCTCTGCAGCTCGAGTTTGATCCCAGGCCAGGGAGCTACCCACATGGCACAGACCTCTCTTGTCTCGCCTGCTGGCTTCCCTCAGCAGTGTATTTTAGTCAATCTGCCTGTTCTGCTCCCCACTCTGTCTCTGGTATATCCTCTCAGCTGCGCCCCCACCGCCACCCCCCACCCTTCCCCACAACACCTCTGGCTGACACCTCAGTTCTTGTATGCATAAATAAATAAATCTTCAATTTTTTAAAGTGTGATATTAAAGAAAGGTGATTTAGGAAAATACATTCCTGATCTCAGGATATAAGAAGCCAGTAACTACTTTCCAAGTATTCTTGTTATGGACTTCTGGTCTAATGTTATTAAAATCAGGGAACATGCTTTGCATGATTTCAATACATGAAAATTCTTAGTTTTATTTTATGACCCAGAATATCATTTATCTCTATACGTGCTTAAAATAGTATGCATTTTGCTATTGTTGAGAGGAATATTATAGAAAGATTAGAAACAGGTCAATTCAATCAAGCTGGTTGATGGTATTGTTCATGTTTTCTGTATCTTTAATGATTTTGGATTTCTTACACCAACGGAAATATGGAAGGAGTGTAAAAACTCTAAATATAGCTGTAGTTCAACTATTTTTTCCTTTCATTTCAATCAGTTTTTGCCTGACATTTTGAAGCTGTCATTAAGTGTATTTATTTTTAGAATTTGTCATGTGTTCTTGATGAACTGATCTCTTTATCATTATGTAATTTCCCTCTTTATCCCCACGATATTCCTTGCTCTAAAGTCTATTTTTTCATCTCTAATTTTGTGTGGCCTGTTTGTTGCTCATTTTTAGCATTTTCATAACTCATTTTTTATAGCTCCTCCCTTTTCTACTTGAATTCCCCCTCTGTTTATGCATAATGTTCATTTTTTCCAGTGTATTCTAATATTCTAATTAGTCTCTGTCTAGTAGTTCCATTATCTGGGTCATCTTTAAGTCTGGTTATTTTGACCTCTTTATCATTTGACAGTGGCTTTTTTTTTCCTTTTCGTCTCCTCAGTTGTGAATGAATGCAGGCACTGTGTGTACAGTTCTAAGTACACTGTGTGTAGATACTCAAAGAAATGGTATTTATGCCAGAGATGGCCAGGTCTCCTTCTCTGTAGGTTCTCAGTGTCTGTTAGGATCTTGATTGAGTTGGATAGAGATGGGTTTGAGTTTTGTTGTGGTACTAATTCTGCCCATGGCAGGTTACTCCTGCTACCTTTTGATTAATGCAAGGCCTGAGATGACTTTCAGCAGGCCCTGTGTGCCTGAACCTCAGAGGAGGAGGGCTGCTGTGCTTCCTCCATTCCTCCAGCATTGAACTGCTGTTGCTTATTAACTTGGCAGCAGCTTTTCTCAGTTTCCAGGTCCAGATTCAGTCTTAGGCTGACTGTGTGCATCTGAGTTGGCCTTTCTTACCTTTTTCACCCTTCTCTTCCTTGGCTGCTAAACTCTGAGTTTATCTTGGGGAGTCTTGGGTGGGAGGAAGTTTTGAGCTCCTTGCTCAGTAGTTGACCTGTGCTTTGTAGTAGGGAAAGGCCCGGACCCGCCTCTCTCCCATGGGTGTGTGGGTTTGCTTTTGCCCCTCCCTCATACTTTTCCTTGAAACTGACTGTAGAAGGGATTCCTGCTTCTCCTCTAACAGTAACTGGAAGCAAGGTTTACCTTACCGAGATTTCCTGCCCGTCCTGCAGAGGTTTTGCGCTCAACCCTCCCCCAAGGCAGTTCGTTTTCCTGCTTATGGGATCAAAAGGATTTCCAGAAGCTTAAGACTTTTGTTTTGACTGATAGAAGAGCCTGGGAAGTGGGTGGTGTTTGTTCCTATGCATTACTAACTGGGGTACTCTTGAGTCTCATGCTCTCTCCACCCCACCCCATTCCCAATTTTTCTTGTGAGGATTGTGGAAAGAGCTTGTGAAAGACTGTGGAAAATCTTCATGTCTGGAACTCCAGAGATTCTGAACTATTGGGCTAATTCACACACCATCTTTATTAATTTGTTAACATTTTAGTCGTTTTCTGTTCTGCTTTTATGGTGCTGCTGTTCCTCCTGGCTATGGATGAAGTTCATGTGTTTTCTCTTTGAAGGGGCTTGTCACCACTGGAATTTAATGTATCTGGCTACTTGTGACCTCAGCTCTCTGATAGTTTCAAGAAGTTGTGAGTAGGTTATCTGCCTTTTTCTTGATGTTAGGATGTTAGTGATTTTTTTTTAAAGATTTATTTATTTATGCATACAAGAGCTGGGGTACAGGCCAGAAGTGTGGGGGGTGAGAGGATTCACCAAAGACAGAGTGGGGAGCAGAACAGGCAGACTGACTGAAATACACTGCCGAGGGGAGCAGCGGGAGAGTCAGGAGAGGTCTGCTGCACCATGTGGGTAGCTGGAGATCAAACTTGTGCTGCAGTGCCTGCAGATAGCTTCATAGGTTGCATCTTAACCCATTGCGCCACCAGGGAGGTCCAGGATGTTAGTGATTTAATTAAGAGTATGAATATGAAACCCACAGAGTGGGACTGATATTAGCAACACATATGACAAAAAAGGGCTCATTAAAGAGTTCTACAAAGAATGCCTATGAATCAAAATGAATGATATCTAACACAAAAATGGTCTAAAGAGTTGAGCAGGGCCTCCCCGGTGGCGCAGAGGTTGAGCATTGGGTTGCGGGGCTGCCCGCGGTCTCTGCAGCGCCAGTTCAATCCCCGGCTGCTCCCCGGCCACTGGAGGAGGGTCCCACATGGCGTGCAGACCTCTCCTGCCGCCCGCTGCTCCCCTCAGCAGTGGACTTCGGTCCTTCTTCCTGCTCTGCTCTCCCCTCTGGCTCTGGTGAATTCTCTCACCCTCCTGCCCTTCTGACTGTACCCAGTGCTTGTATAAATAAAGAAATCTTTAAAAAAAAAAAAAAGAAGACTGTCTTCTACTGAATCATTTAAAAAAAAATAGAGTTGAGCAGGTGTCTCACAAAAGAAGATTTATAGATGACTAATAAACACATGGAAAGGGTGCAATCTCATTAGTAATTAGGAAATGCAGATTGAAATCACAACTACACACTACAACCTGCCTACAATCACAACTACACACTACTACCTGGCTAAAATTGAAAATGTGTGAGAATATCAGGTGCTAGTGAGGATGAGAAAGAAAGGTAACTTTCATCCACTGTTGGTGGTACTTATTGTACCACCAACATTATCTTTCAACATTATCTTAAAAAAGTGCTGGGTAAGGAGTGGGGGCTTCAGTTTCAACCTTACTACATGACACACCAACAGTATGTATGTCACAAGTGCAGGCACACTTGAACCAGAGGTTAACTCCTCTGATTGACATGTCCTTCTTTTGGCTTTGACAAATTGTTGGCCAGAGTACTGCCTAGTCTTGCCGGCCATTTTACCCCTTAGGGTAACTTTGCAAATCTTTGATTTCACATACTGTGTATGAACTATTGGTTACACACTCAGGAGATGATATTATCTCCAAGTTCACATTAGAGGAGTCCTTCGCTCTGCTCCCAAGCCTCTCATATACCTGCAGTGGGCTCCTGAGCCAAGGCTGAGAGGTACCTGGGCTACCACTCTTGGCAGTGGCCACGCTCAAGTACCTTGTTGATCACTTGCCCAAATACAGCTGCCTTGATTCCCTGTTGATCCTCACCCTTTCCCTCAGGTTTGTGCAGTCCCTTCCACTTCTCTGAATGCTTTTGTACACCTTACCTTGTGTCAGCTTCAAGACTCTGGGAAGAAGCTTCACCAGGCAGGGCTCTTGGTCCCTTTTGTTCATGGCTACACCTTCGCGCCTAATCCTGTATAGTCCTGTGGAAATGTAAGGACATTATAGGTGAAGAACCTTAGATCCAAATAAGGTTACTTGACTCCTAAATGGCATGGCATTTAGCTCGAGAACAGTGTTTAGTGCTTTTTGAAGTACAGGCTAACCTTTTCATTTTTATAAATTATGTTTATAGAGAAAGAACAAGGAACTATTAAGACAGTGTCTGTGGTGTGATGTCTTGCAGTAGAAAGGACACTGGAATAGAATTCCCTGGTCTGGGTTTTACTATCTTGCTGAGCCTTCCAGCCCTAAGACCTAGTCTCTAGGCTCTGATGCGTAGGTGACGATGATGGGACCACAGATATGGAAGGGTATTGTAAGTAAGGCGTGGTTGTGGGTGGAATTGTGTTCCTCTAAGACATACTGAAGTCTTAACTCCCAGTACCTGTGAGTCTGACCTTGTTTAGAAACAGGGTCTTTGCAGTAGTAATCAGGTTATAATCAGGTCCTACTGGATTGGAGTGGACTTTAAACCCAATGGTGCCATTAGAAGAAGGCTTATGAAGACAGAAAGATATAGCCTTGTGAAGTTGGAGGCAGAAACTGGGGTAATGTTACTACAAGTCAAAGAATGCCAAGGATTGTTGGAAACCACCTGAAAGTAGGAAGAGGGAGGCAATGATTCTTCCTTGGAGTGTCAGAGGAAGCATGGCTGTGCTGCCCGAGTGTCCCACATTTTCAGTTTGTCCTTTTGTTAGGGGGAAAGGATGTCCTGAGCTAATTTCATACAGGCTTTGTGGACTCCACCCCCACTCCAGACCAAAGTCCTCAGGACATTGGGAAAGACAAATCCCATCACCACCAAAGGGAAGGTTGCTGGGACCTGAGGGTGGAGTTAAGCAGCCAGGTTTGGTATAAAATCAGACATGTGGGCCTTGGGGAGTCTCCTTCTTGGCCTCCTGGCTCTTGGCTCTTCTCCAGCTCTCAGAGTGCCATTTGGAATTCCAGGTCGGCAGAACAGGTAGGACACATTTAAGACTTTATCTACCACTTTTCTCCCTGAGTTGTACATTTCCTCATTTCCCCATTCCTTGTAAATAAAGTTTTTACTAATCTTTTGTGTGTGCCTGCAGTAGAGTATTAATAAGTCCTTTTTAAGCGCATGGGTGAGGACCCACAGTCAGGCAACCCATTTTATATTGGGGCTGCCCTGTAACAACTTTTTTTTAAAGATTTATTTATTTATTTATACAAGAACCAGGGTATAACTGGTCAGAGGTGTGGGAGGTCAGAGGTGTGGGAGGGTGAGAGGATTCACCAGAGACAGAGTGGGGAACAGAACAAGCAGACTGATGAAATACACTGCAGCGTATGGGACAGGTCTGCCACGCCATGTGGGACCCTCGGGCCGGCCGGGATCGAACCAGCTGCAGAGGCTGTGGACAACTTCACAGCGCTGCGCTCAACCACCTGCACCACCAAGGGAGGCCCGTTTCAGTTTGTCCTTTCTTTAGAGAGGAGGACACAGGACAGGTTATGGAATGGGTAGGAAAAGCAGAAATTGTAGGAGGTACTCAGCCATCAAGCCCGTGGGAGTCTCAGCCTGGTCTGTGCAGGCGCCTTCTCACGATGGGGATGAGTAGCTCAGTGCTGGCTTGGGGCCACTGCCCCTGCTCAGGGCCAACCTGCTCTGGTTTCTGACTCCTGGTTCCCACTGACAGCTGTCAGCCACTCCTACTGCAAGGCACACTGCTGCCAGACCTGCCTTTCTGTCACAGGAGTGCTTTAGGGCACGGTGCATGCAACCTTCAGTTGCTGAACAGATCCAGGTCAGACAGAGCTTTAAGCCACTGCTGCTACCCTGGGAGCAGGATGCTGTGAGGCGAGAGTGCTGCTCTGGCAGTCAAGCACATGGAAGACTGCTGCACCTCCCCCTGCAGTGACCTTTAGGGCTAACCTGCCCTAGGTCCAGCTGGGCAACCAGCGCGCAGGGGAAGAACAGCAAAACCCTACCTGCTAGATCCGGCTGGGCAACCAGCGCGGGGGTGGGGGGGGGGGGTGGGGGGGAGGTGGGGGGGGGGAGAACAGCCTGAAGCAGAGGAAGTGCAGCGGAAGTTCCCTGAAAAGGCAGAAGCTTATCAAAAGATAACGACCACCAAGAACCACTACAAGAATGCTAAAAATCTTTTCCCATCTTTCTAGAACTACAAACTTTAATCCCTTATCTGTCTTTCTAAACTTGCTCCTTTCTTCTATAATGGTCATTGTTTGTTATGTAGATCACCTCCCTGATGGTGATAGACTGAGCCCATGAGCAAGCTAATTTCTTTGATATTCATTCCTGTGCTTTTGGAAAACATATATATACTGGTCACAAACTCAAAGAAAATCACACTCAGATTTTCACTCTTGAAGTGTGTCTGTTTGTCATTTCTTTCGCTGACGCCCTGACCACCCTGCACGCTTCTCTCAACCCTGAGGTGGCCTCATCGTCTACTGCTGTGCTGGTCCGCGGCAGAAGACAGTGGTCCCTGTGCCCAGGCAGCAAGAGTCATCCTATACCTGATAAGTGGGAGGACTCACAAATTTCTTGGACATCCTGGCCCACTCCCTGCAACTCCTAGAACAGCAGAGGTGGTGAGTGAATGATGCTGGAAGGTGGAAGGAGTTTTCCAGACTCCAAACTCCCTGATTTCCTGAACAGGGGCTGTTGGGAGCAGAGAAGAGAGCAACCACAAAGACTAGAGGGGCCAGAACATGGGCGGTTAACTCTTGAAGTGAATTGCCTCCAGTCCTTCTGATCTGTGGGCTGCCCTTGCTTCCTCCTCCAGGTGTAGGGTTCTGTCCAGGTGCTTGCTTCTGTCTGCTTTTGAAAGCCAGACCAGCGGCTACCTTCTTCACCACATGGTGGCTCCTGGCATACTGCTTCTGATTTGCAGATTGGTCCCTTCTTCCACACTGCTCATCCAGGCCCGTCTTGCTCAGTGGGCCAGCTGCCACCTTGCATGTGCAGCTCCTGCTTCCTCTATTGAGTGAGCCAGGTGCCATCTTGCCACTGCTTACTCTTGCTTCGTATCTAGTTTATGAACCATGGCCACTATCTGGGGCAGAAGAGACTGCAACTGGCTATGGGCCAGCCTCTCTTTTTTCACTCCCTGTAAGCAGTCCTGTTGTTTCTCCCCATATGTCTGCTTTTGAGTTGTGGCTGCAGCCTATGGACATGACCCACCAATGGTCACCCCCTTCCCCTCCAGGCTTGCTCAGTCACTCATCTGAAGGCACCAGGGTGCTGAAGGGAGATTTCTGAAGTGGTAGGCAGCTGCTGTGGGGACAGCAGAGCTAGAGGCCCCTAGAAGGAATGCTGCTCAGCCCCATGGAACACAATCATCAAGAAGCAAATACTCTGAAAGGGAAGCGGACAGCACAGTTAAATATCAATACAGCCTATTCTAACACTTCAGCCCCTTTTCGTGTCAAAGATTCTTGAAAACATCTGGTAAATGTTCATTAGGCCTGCCCTGTCTCTTGTTCCTCATCAAGTCTGTGTTTTTCTATCCCTCTTGCATGTGATGTGAAGGTAGGTTAGAGCCAAGGGCTTTGATCTGTATTTCATAATATTCTTTTTTTTTTTTTTAAAAGATAGCCAGAGCAGGGAGCAGAACAGGCAGAAGGACCGAAGTACACTGCTGAGGGGAGCAGCGGGCAGCAGGAGAGGTCTGCGTGCCATGTGGGACTCTCGCCCGTTGGCCGGGGATCAAACTGGTGCTGCAGAGGCTGCGGGCAGCTTCACAACCCAGCGCTCAACCGCCGCACCACCGGGGAGGCCCTGTATTTCATAATATTCTTGTAGAAAAAAATAAAACAAAACAAACCCTTATTCTAGATGGGATTTACAACTTATGAAGTGTTTTCACAAACAATCCCTCTTGATTGGGCCTCCTAATGAAAGGAGTTAGAAGTTCCTACCCACAAAAGACAGGTTCCCTAATTCAGAGAGTCTAGGAAAATCCTATGCAGATCCTAACCATGCCAAAGCCTCCAAAGTAGATAAGGGTCAGTACTACAAGTCAAAGAATGCCAAGGATTGTTGGAAACCAAAGGGCTACAACCCAGCATCTCAATGTGGAGTGCTCCCCAAAAGCAAAGAGCAGACTTAGCTTATGGTACCAGTGGAATGCCATCTGGGCCAGAGTCCCAAAAGGAAAACAGAGGACATCTATTATCAGTAAACAGGAGGCTAGGGAAATTGCACCAACTCCTCCACTGTGGACAACCAAAAAGCTGTGTAAACATCTGACAAGTATCACTGAGCCAATGAGATACTAGTAGAATGATATCCCAGAGAAGACAGGAACCCGGACAGGTGAGCCCAGCATTTGGAGCCACCTCTTCCCTGGAGGCACTTGCCCATTTGGAAGAGGTGACTAAGAAAATGACTTACGTTTCTGATAGTCTTGCAGGGCTAAGGACAGGAGGAATTTGGAGTACAGAGACAACAATGGTAGGGCATTGATGAACCACTGCCTATTAAGGAGTGTGACCCCAGAGGATTGTACCCCAGGGCTAAGGGCAAAACCAGTACTTGCACAGTCTAGAGGTCTCTGATCTGTTATCTCTGGCTCCAAAAATCTCCAACATTGAGCCTGAATTAATGCAATCCCAGAATTCTAGTATCCTCTGAACATCTGGCACAAACGAATGCAAATCTTCTCAAAAGGGCAAAATCATGTTAGTTCTCAAAATATTTCAACAAATTCTCAAAACACAATGTCCAGCATGAAATAAACAATAATAGGGCACATTATAAGGCAGATCAGGGAGAGCCAGCAGAAAGTAGGTGACAGAAACTCACTCACAGGGTTTCAGGTTATTGGAATTATCAGAGATTAAACACAGGAAAATAGTTCTAATTCTGGTTATTTGAAACCTTAATACTCTAATCCATCCTCATTTGCTCCCAGGATTCCTAAAATTCCCCTCCTGCCTGACATCACCACTATCTCCAGAGATGTCCTCTTATTGTGAAAGAATGACAGTATTCTTAATAATAGGTGCTAGAGTCTTTATGGACTGAATTGTGTCCCTCCAAAAGTCATATGTTGAAACCCTAACCTCTAGTATGAAGGTGTTTGAGGATAGGGCCTAAAAGGAGGTAGTTAAGGAAAATGAGGACAGCGGGGTCTAATCCAGTAGGACTGGTGTCCTCACAAAAAGAGGAAGAAACACCAGAGATTCTCTCAATGCATTTGCACAGAGAAAAGGCCATGTGAGGGCACATGAAGAAGATTTATGTTCACAAACCGGGAAGAAACCTTGCCAGAAAACTGCCTGTTGGCACCTAGATCTTGGACTTTCAGTCTTCAGAACTGGGAGAAAATGAACTGGTATTATTTAAGTCACCAGGTCTGTGGCATTTTGTTATGGCAGTCTGAGCTAGTATGTTGGCCATTTCCGGGATGTCAAATGTGTTTAAAGATACATCTTCAATGAAAGTAAGAATTCAACTCAAACTGACAAGAACGGGTAAGGAGTAGACACAGTGACATAGGAAAATAGATAGCTTTTTAAAAAGTTTTATTTCAAGAACTTTGTTTTTTACTGGTATTTCAAAAAAAGGTGGGTCAAAGTACAAAAAAAAAGTCAGTTGAATAACAGCATAGGTTTAGAAATCACAGCCGCAGAAGCAATGTACAGACAGCACAGACAAAACAATCCAATGTATGCAATCCTGTTCAGGTTCTTTGCTTATTTTGTGTTTTTCCCCTCCTGTACAAAATACACCAAAGCATGCCATGAGATCAGAAAAAGAAGAGTTTAACAAATGGTTACAAGAAATAGACTGTACAAGAGGAGATAATGTTTCTTCCCCTACCCCCCGCCCCCCACTTCCTCTCTTCTTGCTCTGCTTTAGGTCAAGTTATTCTGAAGACAGTTCACATCCAAGTCAGCCTGGTCACCTTTGCCACCCTCAAGTTTGGGAGACATGGAGTTCTGGATGTTAAATGACTCCTCCTCTTTCAGGCAGGACTTGAGAACTTCCTGGATTTTGTGGGGAGCACTAGGATCATCCTGGAAGAGGAAAAATGGTGAGGAGGGGCAGGAAGGAGAGAGTCCCAGGCTTTTCTACCTGGCTGAAAGAAACATAACTGATGAAAGGAAGAAAGCGCTAAGATTTGGAATGAACCAAAGTAACTCATCAGCAGCTGCTTCTTAGTAATGTCATCTTCAAAAACAATGGCCAGATATAGATGAAAATTGCGTTACAAGTACCTTCTAGTTTAGGTCAACCAAGGATTTCTCTTTGACTGAGACTGGGGAGAAACAATCCCTTTTAACGCTATGTCTTAAGTACTTAGCCTGTTCCCTCCAAATTCTCAGGTGTTGATGAGCTCTGCCCAGCCTGCCAGTGCTCCTTCCCATGGCCCTCCATCCTGATTGGTCGGGGAATACTTCCTGTCAGGGCATGTGGCGGGGTGTGCACAGGACTCTGGTCAAGTGAAGCCAGAGTGGAGCCCTTCTCTCCATGGCAAACATACGTCCTCTGACTAGAAGTCAAAAGTATGGGAGCCTCTCACCATCAGTTTATCTACCCAAAGACACTACTTAAAAGGTTTTTTCTCAATCCAAGAGTGGATGAGTCCAGTTGCCTACGTGGACTTCCACACTTTGCATCAGATAACATTCATGCTGCTGGTTCACAACTTATTTTCTTTTTTTAAAGATTTATTTTTTATTTATACAAGAGCTGGGGTACAGGCCAGAGATGCGGGAGGGTGAGAGTATTCACCAGAGACAGAGTGGGGAGCTGAACAGGCAGACAGACCGAAAGCACTGCTGAGGGGAGCAGTGGGCGCGACAGGAGAGGTCTACCACGCCATGTGGGACTCTCCCTGGCTGGCTGGGAATCGAACTCGCGCTGCAGAGGCTGCAGACAGCTTCACAGTGTTGTTCTCAACCCGCTGCGCCACGGGGGAGGCCCCATAACCTATTTTCAATGTGCACCATGCTCTCCTGCCTATCCACGTATGTTACTTGTAGTCCTATGACAAGTCCCTGAACCCAAACTGAATCTGCCAGTTAGAAACATCTTCAGGAAAACCACAAAGTTCTCCAATTCTGCTTTCAGGGCATTCAAAAAACTCTTGTCTTCCCACCATTCTTTTCTTTCAGAACCACCAAAGAAATTTTAACCCAGTGCAATTCAGTGGGCCTAACTTTGTCTGGTATCCCCAATAACTACTTTAGGTGCTTGGAAATCTGCTGATCAAAGAGGTTGTATAACCACCCAGGCAGGGGCATAGGCGGTAAGAAGGGAGAGAAGGTCCCTATCTGACCAGCTAGTGCAGACCTTTCTTGTTTTAACTACTTCCAAAATTCAAAGTAATCATCCTGCTCAAGGACCATGGCATTCTTCATAAAGCTTGGATGAGCTCTTGTCCATGCTGCCTGCTTCTGAGTTTGACCCACAACAGTGCTAAGTTAGGGTAGCGAGTAGTTGGAAAGAAAGTAGGGAAAGGTCCAGGAATATGTCAAGACACTAAGTGTTCAAAAATATGTGCATATAGAAACCACAGTCTCCTGCCCCTGTTGCCAGCCTCACTTAGCATTTATTCAGAAGACTAGCCTGAACAGAGTGATTTAATAGAATTTCAAACACCGCAGATATGACTTATGGACAACAGTTGTCTCATTTCCAATGAGATAAAAATAAGAGGAAATGAAATTAATAAGGTATTGAGGCAGATTTCAGGCAAGGTGCCCATGCATAGTACACACAGACACTTGATATTTTCTGTCACTGCTTGGAAAGATCCAGAAAAACTTTGAAATCACACACTCTCTCTCTCACACACACAGGTTTTATGAAGAGGGAAGTAGCATGAGGAACTGCACCTTTTATTTTGTGTACTTCTATCTCATTGGGGGGATATATTGGACATAAGTACTTGAAAGCTGAGCCATTAAAGATCTTGGGTAGAATGGACAGTGAAATCTGGGACAAGACAGGATCACCTATATTCACCTCTCATCTCCCAAGTGTGAAACTCACGTTCATGATTTTCCAAGATAACCTCTCCCTACCCTCCATCACACACACTTTGGGGAATATAGGGACACAGGGACATTCTCATAATGTGAAAAAAGGTGGGGTTAGTGAGTCCTTATAGATAAGGGCAATAAAATTGTGATCCCATGAAGGTGGGGGCTAAATTAAACCTTGCCTCCAGGGTTCATGGGCTTTGGAAAGATGAGAAAGTTGCCTTCTGGGTCAAAGGTAGGAGAAGTGTATGCTACAATTAAGAAACAGGTATTCGAACAATGAAGTTAAGTCCCTCCAACAAATAGATGGAGTGTCTAAACCAAGATGGAGCTATCCTAACCCAAGTGTTTCCTCCAGCACTCAGTCCTATTAAGGCTAAGATTACTGAATCTCTCAGCAGAAGGCCCACCCATCTGCCTTCAGTTTAGCAGAAACCCCTCATCACCAGGGAGCCGGACTGCCATCTGGCATAAGTCCTGGGAACTACTGTGCACACCCTCTCCATTCATACCCCAGTTGTATGGGCATCCTCAGCACAGGGGTAGTGGAGGTTCATACCTGGACTCTGACTTGTTTAGACATAAATCTCTACCAGAAGGTGGTGGCAGTCAATGCTTTACCAAATACATGGAAGAAAATCTGAAAAGAAAGATTTAAATGGGGGAGGAAAAGGCACTAAGGGACAGCATGGTGATAAACTGATAAAGTAAAATCCTGGAAGGTCTGTCAAATTCTTGGACCTGCAACATTCCATTGATGGCACAGCTGAGAACCTACAGGGCAGCTCTCAGTGTTTGGGCAGGTTGCCTGTGGATTTCAGGTGACTTCATTCATGCTGTGTATCTGGGCATCATCCAGATGCCCAGGTTATTTTATTTTCTACACACAGGTCATTCCTCCTAGAAAACTTGCAAACTTCCACAGCAGGGGTTGAGGAGCTCCTGATGATTCCTTCCCAGGCTGGCTGCCCAAGTTACACACACTCAGCCACTGACTCATGGTTACAGGGCCTTGTATCCACCCAGGAGGGCCCAGGAGGGCAGCACAAGATGACGCCAGGCCTGGGGGATAGGGTAGAGGCAGGGGTGCGGAGTACTGCTCACCCATATTCACAACCAAGCCTCGCCTCACAGACTTCAAGCAACTCTTTTTTGCTTGAAGTTTTTCAGTGCATGGCTGGTAGAGATTATTGGTACTGGGCAGGAAAATGATCCACTCAATCCACTTTACCTATAAAGGAAATAACTCCTCTATGGTGATAAAAAGAATTCTCCAAAATGTTAGGAAACACCAATATCAACAAGGAAATTGGGGGCGTGGGGGAAGAAGAAGGAAGAGAAGAGACTAAATGAACAGGCTTGACTCAGATGCCTGTCAGTTCACCTCCCAGCTTGCTGGAGCTTTTCTTATGTCCATCCTACTGCCCAGCATCATCTGTAAGCAGTCAGTGTGGTGGCTGAAGCAGTGACTAGGGCTTCTCTTCAAAATAAAGTGGCAACTATCTTAACTGTCAATGCCCACAAGATCTTGAATATCAGGTCTGATTTCTGGCTATGTGGACAGAATTAGAGAAGAAGGTACGCAACCTACCAGTACACCCTCCTTTGGCCAGGAGAGTCATCCCTACACCCAGAGCTTTGTCAAGAGGGGACAGGATGTCCCTTGCAAATGACTCTCAAGATCCAAGAGGAGTCAGAGACCACTTCTGTGAGGGAGGCCCTGAGTGTTGCTGAGGCAAACCCCCCCTCCCTTCTACCACCAGCCTTCTCAGGCCAAGTCCACCATGTCAAATGATCCTCTGCTCTGCTCTATTTCCAAGACTTGCCACACTCTGAACTCAAGGTCACTGGTAGCTTTTACTAACAAATGCCTTGCTTTCCATCAAGATGGATTAGCCAAAAAGAACAGGAAACCTTTCTCTGATCATGCAACCAAGTCCTTCAAGATGAGCTCTGTCCTCCATCCCCCTTTGGGTTAAAGAAAGTTGTCTATACATGGGATGCCAGAAATGCACTCCTCTACTCTATCAGGCAGAGGGAAGGAGGAACTAACTGTGGACAATGAGCACCCTGACGATAGGCCCCACTGTGCTGGTCAGACTTGCTGCCCACACCTAGGAGACAGCAGATCTGACAGCAGAACCGAAACCCTGTGACAGGCCATCCATAAATGACTGACAAAATGCATATTATTGAAAAGGGCTGCTTGGGCCTCCCCGGTGGCGCAGCGGTTGAGCGCTGGGTTGCGAAGCTGCCCGCAGCCTCTGCAGCACCGGTTCGATTCCCGGCTGCTCCCCGGCCACCGGAGGAGGGTCCCACATGGCGCGCAGATCTCTCCTGCCGCCCGCTGCTCCCCTCAGCAGTGTACTTCGGTCCTTCTGCCTGCTCTGCTCCCCGCTCTGGCTCTGGTGAATTCTCTCACCCTCCCGCGCTTCTGACTGTACCCACTGCTTGTATAAATAAATAAATAAATAAAACAAAATAAATCTTTAAAAAAAAAGAAAAGGGCTGCTTAATGCAGGGATGGAATATCCCAAGATGAGCAAGACTGTCCTGCTCAAGGTACTTACATGGTTGTGGGCTCATTATGGGGTCATCAATCTTAAAGTGTTCAGGACATCTTGTTTCCTTGGTCATTACATCTACCTTGAACTTATTAATATCTTGGTACACACCAAGTAAAATATCATTCATTTCTTTTTTTTTTTTTTTATAGAGGCATGTTTTATTTATTTATTTTATTTGTTTGTTTGTTTTGTTTTTACATGCACTGGGTACAGTCAGAAGCGCGGGAGGGTGAGAGAATTCACCAGAGCCAGCGTGGGGAGCAGAGCAGGCAGAAGGACCGAAGTACACTGCTGAGGGGAGCAGCGGGCGGCAGGAGAGGTCTGCACACCATGTGGGACCCTCCTCCGGTGGCCGGGGAGCAGCCGGGGATCGAACCAGCGCCACAGAGGCCGCGGGCAGCTTCGCAACCCAGCGCTCAACCACTGCGCCACCGGGGAGGCCCCAAAATATCATTCATTTCTACCCTTCATATCAGACACTTTATTTTTTTTAAGGTTTCCTTTTTTTCTTTTTTTTTTTAAGATTTAATTATTTATGCATAAAAAACTGGGGTATAGGCCAGAGATGCAGAGGGTGAGAGGATTCACCAGAGACAGAGTGGGGAGCAGAACAGGCAGATAGACTGAAGTACACTGCTGAGGGGAGCAGCAGGCAAGTCAGGAGAGGTCTGCTGCACCATGTGGGTAGCTCCCTGGCTGGCCGGGGATCAAACTCACACTGCCAAGGCTGCGAACAGCTTCACAGGGCTGCTCTCAGCCCCTTGTGCCACTAGGGAGGCACTATATCAGATACTTTAAAAAATTATCCTAGATTTTCATGTCTTATTTAGATTGACCCCCTTAACTCTACCACACCAAGTTCTTCTTTTCTTGGGTTTGGTGGACAAGGTCTCATTTGCTATTATTCTCTTTCCCTTTCTTTTTTTTTTTTTAATTAATTTATTTATTCATACAAGAACTGGGGTATAGGCCAGAGGCACAGGAGGGTGAGAGGATTCATCAGAGAGAGAGTAGGGAACAGAACAGGCAGACTGATGAAATACACTGCTGAGGGGAGCAGCAGGTGTGACAGGAGAGGTCTGCCGTGCCATGTGGGATCCTTGCTGGCCGGCGGACCGGGATCAAACCAGCGCTGCAGGGGTTGCAGACAGCTTCAAAGAGCTGTGCTCAACCGCTTGCGCCACCAGGGGAGGCCCCTCTTTCCCCTTCTGAGGCTACACTTTTCCCCACCTATAAAAAGAAGGCAATGATCTACATCTGTGTTGTCCAATGTGGTGGCAGGAGCCACATTTCAAGAGCTCTACAGTCACAGTAGCTAGTCGCTGCTGCAGTGGATAGTGCAGATATAGAACAGTTCTATCTCATAGATAGAACGTTCCACCAATAGTACTGGTGTAGACTGTTAGGGCTCCTATGGCCTCTAATAATGTATGGTCCATTATTTCACAGAACATCAAACTTTTCTCTTAAACTCCCTTGTTTCTGTCTGAAGCGTTTTTTGTTTAGCTCCCTTATCTGTTTAATGATGTATTTACCTTGAGATAAGGAGCCTGGGTCATGTGCAGAATTTTTGGATTTGGACATGATATGATATAGGGCAACACAGAAGGCCTTTAGAAATTGGTGTCTTCTGGGCCTCCCCGGTGGCGCAGCGGTTGAGTGCTGGGTTGCGAAGCTGCACGCAGCCTCTGCGGCGCCGGTTCGATCCCCGGCTGCTCCCCGGCCACCGGAGGAGGATCCCACATGGCGCGCAGACCTCTCCTGCCGCCCGCTGCTCCCCTCAGCAGTGTACTTCGGTCCTTCTGCCTGCTCTGCTCTCCGCTCTGGCTCTGGTGAATTCTCTCACCCTCCCGCGCTTCTGACTGTACCCAGTGCTTGTATAAACAAAAAAACAAACAAACAAACAAACAAATAAATAAATAAATAAAAAATTAAAAAAAAAAAAAAAGAAATTGGTGTCTTCAGAAAACAATGTATTGGGTTTTTATTGGTTTCAACTGATATTTTTAAGTCTATCCTCCTAAGACTAGAACTTACCCCTCGATTTTTTATTCCATGAACATTTTAGGCTCACCTTGTACCTAATAGTGTAAGCCTGCCAGTTTTTAGGGTTTTTTTTTTTTTTTTTTTAAGATTTATTTATTTATTATACAAGCACAGTCAGAAGCATGGGAGGGTGAGAGAATTCACCAGAGCCAGAGTGGGGAGCAGAACAGGCAGGCTGACAAAATACACTGCTGAGGGGAGCAGTGGGCACAGCAGGAGAGGTCTGTAGCGCCATGTGGGACCCTCGCTGGTGGCCAGGGATTGAACCGGCACTGCAGAGGCTGTGGGCAGCTTCGCAGCCCAGCACTCAAGCACTGCACCACGAGGCGAGGCCCAGTTTTTAGGGGTTTTGAGCAGTTTCAAGGACATGGTTTTTCTGGTCATTCCAAAGAGCAAACACCATTGGTTCCATTGACCATCAGGAGATTCTCTAGCAATGAGCATCCCTAGCAGAGCCCTTTCTCCTGAAACACCAAAACGAGACTCCAAAGGGTGAAGCTAAACACTATGCGCCATCTTAGAAAAAGATCCTTTCCACTACCTATGACTCTGCTTGGGGATACATCTTTTCCCCACCTTCACTGCCCCAACTTGTTGCCCTAAGCTGATCTCCAGAGCTCTGAGGAGTGGCTCCACACTCTGAAATAGACTGAAGACATGGGCAGGGGCTAAAACATGTATAAGGGTACATGTGAAGAAGACAAGTTACCTGACAGATAACGTTATCATAGTGAGCCAAGGCATGGGCATGAGGGGAGGAGGTACGAGGAATTTCACAAAATTTCCTTACATTTGGATGAGAGCCCTCAGCAATGGTGGAGAGGGAGAAGTTATCGTTGTGGAGCTCAGATGGGGTCCGGAATTTGCTGGTTAGAACAGAAAAAGAGAAAGGAAAATGTAAGCGAAATGATCATGGGAAAATCTGACAAAGCTTCATAGGTCAAACACTGTATTCCAACAAATGCCATGGACCCTAGTGAGATGCACCATTATTTGATGTACCATGAGAAGGAAACTCATACCATTTAAACCAGGACTTTGTCGTCTAGCATTTTTATTACATACTAGTTCATTTAGACAGTGATATGAACAGCCATGGTCACATTCATGCATGCCAGGCAATTGCAACTACATCATGACTGCCATCTGGCCAACAGTGATTATAAGATGCCAGTGATTGGAAGATACAAACCAATTTCAGAGATGTTAGTATGTGAAAAAAATGTGGATCTTAGAATCAATACACGCAGCATTATCTATAGTGTCCTGGACACATGCAGCATTATTAGAGCAGTAACCTGGCTTGGGAAAGAAAGTATGCAGGGAGAAACAAATGAGGCAGCATCTGAGCTGAAGAGTTTCAGGAGTCATGCTCTGTGCAAAACACATAGGCAGTTAAAGGGAAAAGGCCTGGAATGAGGCTGAGGCCCTGTCCCTGTTCATAGTTTTTGCATCTTCCTTGGTAGTTGCTCCTTCTTTCTCTCATCTTCATCAGCAGCTGCCTTGATTTAGGAGACACACACCGCCCCCCCCCCCGCCCCGCCTTTTTCCCCCTCCCCCACCACACACCAGCTTGGGGAAGTAAGGTCCCGGCTAGTGATCACATGTACAGATACACAGTCTGCCTCAGTGCACAGGCACAATGGAGGGGCCCCTTCAGCCCCATGACAATTAGCTGAAAGGCTGCAGAAAGTTGCGGCATCTGCACATTACAGGAGTTTACCCAGCAAAGGAGCAACAGATGGTGTTTTGTCCTTTTCCCAGGACCCAGGGAAAGTCCTTCAGTCACATTCTCTGGTGAGAGAGTCTCAGGTCAGGGGGAAGGGATTAATAGGACAACAGGCTGAAAGGGAGGTGGGGGCAGTTCTGCATAAATTGTCTCTTGGGCTTTTTGTGATTTCCATGATACTTCAGAAGGTTCTTTGCTTAGTGATAGGAATGATTCATACTGTATAAGGCCACATTCAAGTGTTCAAGGCATGAACTTAAAGGGTAAATGCATGTGGATTCTCATATGAACACAACACTCACTCCTTTGATAAAGGAAGAACTGAAATGAGATTCTGTATCTCCCTATGGCCCATAAAATCCACAGTAGAGGAAGTTAAATCTAGGCCTCTCCCCCGGCTGCTCCCTCAAATTCTACTTAGAGGAGATAAAGAGGATTTCTTTAAGTTTCTTGTACTTCTGACTGGACCAAGAGTTGACAAGCTTTGAAAAGCAACACTTGGCAGTGCTAAACCCTTTCTCCTCAGCATTCAATGAGGAGCAGTTGGTATTGAGTGACAGCAGACTTGAGGGTAATGGAGTTATTTCATGCTGATTTGTGAGCAAGATTCTCACTCTAGCTATTGGCTGTTAAGACCAAGGGTGTCAGGAAGCTGGTGCAGTTAAGGAGGGCTGCAGGAACTGAACATAATAATGTACTTGGGACCAGAGGTAGGAGTTGCTATCCCCTGGTTTCCTTGAAGCATCCTCTATCTCAGAATGGAGGGTGATAGGAACGGGACTGGACAGCTGCAGCATGGCACAGGGGCTTAGTCTCAGCTGTAATTCCAGCATATTCTGTGTAGGATGGATAAGGTTGAGAGAATCTTTGATACGGAAAACACAACTAGGGATGGAGAGCAAGTGCTAGAAACCCTCATGATAGCATCCTTGGATCAGATGGAAGAGCACAGTGGCAGAGTCAGGGTGAGGCTGCCTGACACACTTACTTGGTCCTCCGCAGCTTGGTATTCTCCGTCTTGAGCAGATAGAGTTTCTTGGCAAAGAACACGGTCATCATGAAGAGCAGGAGCAGTACGAGGGCAGCCGAGCCGACAGCCACACACATCACCTGGAAGTCGGTGATGATGGACTCACAGCGCATCCCCTTGTGCCAGATGTAGTCCTGAGTGTTGCACCTGCATCAGCGACAGAGAGACTGAGGGAGGGGCAGGCAGCTGTGGCCACAGCAAGTTTTCCCTGATCCCAGAACTTATGTCAACAGCCTATTCTATGACCATCTAGAGGTATGATGTCCCTAATCTGTGTAGACCTTACAGTTGATATTTATGCCCCACCCTATGAAGTAGACCTCTGACGTACATAATATAAATGAGGCAACCACACACTGAAAATTGAGTAAAATGGTTTGTTACATGACTATTAAGTGACCAAGGGGCAAGTGAACCTTGCCTTTCCACCTTGCACACTCAATGGGGACAATCAGAGTATTCTGTCAGGCCCCTCCCTGCACTGCTCTCTGGGAGAAAGAAAGATGAAAAACAAGATGAATAGGAGCGATGGCTACAAAGTGGCAGGATCCACCCTACACATGAAAACCTATCTTGCTGCTTTGCAGTCTCATCTAGTTCACACGGCTAACCAGACAGTGAAAAATAAAGAAGTGACAGACAAGGACAAACACAAAGCTGGATGTATGAAATTCTCCTCCTATCTTTGCAAACCCCAAAGTTCTGCCCCTAAAGCTTCCTGTCCTAATAGCGTGAGAACTGTCATGAAAGCATAGTGAGAATCAACCCTCTGGGTGGGTTTTACCCTTTTGTTGAGTGACTTTCTCTTGCCCTTGGGGACATTCCCAGGCTCCAACTCTTCCAATGACATTGCTGTTTCCATGGGAACCAGGCTGCTTCAAAGAGGAAAGATGTGGAAGGATAGAGAGGCAGCAAAGGAGGGAGGACATGAACCTTAGGGTGAATATAGACAAGAGAAAGGGATCCAGAAATGGGGAAATTATTCATGGGAGAATTGTCTGCTCTACACCCAGAATAGGGTGGGCAGAGAAAGCTAACAGGGAATTCTTTCTTTTCCCCCTGATCCTCTGCAGCTATCTGTTTGAGGACGCTAGGGAAAGCAGACCATTCTAACCCACTGTTCTAGAGAAGTTCTGCTACTGCTCTGTTCATTTCCCTGCAGTAGGTCAGGGTGACAGAGACAAAGGCACGCTGCAGTCTGCAACTAAAGGCTCAGCAGTATCCTGTGAGTGGAATGCAAAACAGTTTTCAAGCCACTGACAGGCCTGGGTGTACATAGGTGGAGTAGGAATCTCTGATAGGGAGGCCCAAATATGATCCTGGGAGGGCAAGTGGGTCAGAGGAACTAGAACAGAAGCCCTTCAGAGGATCCATGGTTCAGCAGAGCCATAGAGCTTAGTGAGGAGGACAAGCTTTCTCTTCTTTCCACTTGGGAGTACCCTGAGAGCTCCTGGAGGTTCTGGGGACTTTTCTAGTTCTCCAGCGGCCACACGAACTCCAATTTTCATACTCTATCAGGGAGCTTACTTTGAAGGTAAAAACTCAGGTCTCCAATAGGATGAACCATAATGATTTTGCACAAAGATTCCACAGCTACCAGGCTAAAATTATCACTATGGTCCCCCTAAATAAAGTCTGAAGAGCAAAATCACAAGATTTCCACATATTACTGGTAGCTCTTAGCCAACTGGCAAGATCTCATTGCCATAATTTCCTCCTTTTTTTTTTTTTTTTTTTTAGAGGCATGTTTTTATTTATTTATTTGTTTGCTTGTTTATACATGCACTGGGTACAGTCAGAAGCGCGGGAGGGTGAGAGAATTCACCAGAGCGGGGAGCAGAGCAGGCAGAAGGACCGAAGTACACTGCTGAGGGGAGCAGCGGGCGGCAGGAGAGGTCTGCACGCCATGTGGGGCCCTCCTCCAGTGGCTGGGGAACAGCCGGGGATCGAACCAGCGCCGCAGAGGCCGCGGGCAGCTTCGCAACCCAGCGCTCAACCACTGTGCTACCGGGGAGGCCCATAATTTCCTCCTTTTAGCAATGGCTAGACAATTCCAACCAAAAATGTGTGGACACTTCCTACATAAGTAACCCTAAAGTCAGGATCATTTACAGAAAACTTCAGTCAGGAACTGGAACTCAAGCCTTAATGCCAAGGGCCAACATTTATGCTTTCTATATGCGACTCTTCTATCAGATCAAGAACTACAAAATTTGAAACCTTCACATAACTCCACAAAAGACCAAGAAAACCTGGGAATGACACTTAAAAAAGAAACTCAGACTACAGAAAAACTCCCCCAGGCCAATGGAAACAAGCCCGGAGGACTCTGAAGACTCTACTCCACTTCTAGGTCCTGTAAAGGATAGAGACAAGCAAACCACCCACATCACCCGTGACATGTGATTCTTCCCAAAAAAGTCAGGACTTTCCAGTCAGTTAAATACCTCGCTGCCTGACTGTGAGGCCAGGTGTCTGGAGTAATTATGATGAGGCAGGGGGTTGGTGCCCCATCGTAACTGCAGACAAGCTAAACTGTCTAAACCATTGTGGACCAGTATCCCAAGGAAGCCAAGGTAGAAAGGGAAAAAAAGACTATCCTAGTTAAGGCACCCAGCATATCTGCAACATTAGGACAGCCTCTCAGCTTGAGTTGCTCTGGGTTTGCTTCTAAAAAGGGATCCATGGGCCTCCCCTGGTGGTGCAGCAGTTGAGCGCTGGGTTGTGAGGCTGCCCGCAGCCTCTGCGGCGCCAGTTCGATCCCTGGCCACTGGCGAGGGTCCCACAAAAAAAATAAAAAGGGACCCACACTGGGGCCTCCCTGGTGGCGCTAGGGTTAATATGCAAGCTATGAAGCAAACCACAGCCACTGCAGTACGAGTTCGATCCCTGGCCAGCCAGGGAGCTACCCACATGGCGCGGCAGACTTCTGCTGTCTCACCTGCTGCTCCCCTCAGCAGTGTACTTCAGTCAATCTGCCTGTTCTGTTCCCCACTCTGTCTCTGGTGAATCCTCTCACCCCTCCACACCTCTGGCCTGTACCCCAGCTCTTGTAAGCATAAATAAAAAATTTTAAAAAAGGGACCCACTCTGACTTTATATGCCCACACCCATTTGTGCCCTGCAGAGGTAAGGGGGTGGGGGGCCCTCCTTCTACAGGCATTGCTCTGAGGGAGTGTTCAGCAGCACCCCTCCCCCTCGGTTTAGGGGCCTACTCTTTTTGCTTGTGTAGTTAGAACTGTCAAACAAAAGCCCTTCAAGCCAGCAGAGTTCTCTTTCTACCATCCTTAGAGAAGTCCCTTCATTTTGCCTTTATAGTTTAGTGGTTTGGAAAAGAACACACCACTTAAGAGGAAACACAAATTCTATTTCTCAGGACCCTCTCCTAGTGATGACTCTGTAGAAGACACCAGAGAATCTGTGAACCTCCTCTTGGAAGCTGTGCCTGTCATGTTCCCCTCTTTGCTAACTCTGCCTCCTCTGCACACTTCAGTTCTTTCCCAAGCCCCTGTGCACCTGCCTGCCACACCCTTACCTGCAGAAGGCCCCTATGTTCTCCACCAGGTAGCACTGGCCGCCGTTGTGACAGTAACTCGGGAAGAGGTCGCACACTGACCGGCAGGAGCCGTTGTGCCGCACAAAGCCGCTGCGGCACTCAGTGCCGTTCCCGCCGGGGACCAGATCCTGGCCTGGCTCTCCTGGGCGGGGCCTGAGGGCGATGCTGCTGCCGGGGACCATCCCCAGAGTGTGCTGTGGAGGGACAGCGTGCCACCGACTGGTGGGCTGGCCCGTGCCGGGCCCCAGACCAGGCCGCTCGGTGGGCACCAGTAGGTCACTTTCATCTTCCAGGTCTCCCCCGCCCACTGCATCCTTGTCGTCCTCCTCCTCCTCGTCTTCCTCCAGGTCATCATAGAAAGATGTGGTGGGGTAGAAATCAGATTCATCAAAGGGGGTGAAGTCATCGTATAAGTCCAGCAGGCTCCAGGAAGGGGTCTCTCCCTCAGTATCAGGATGGTGCTCTGAGGTTCCTGGTGACCCTGGGAAACTCCCCAGGTCAGCACCACGGCCCTCACTATCCAATCCTTCGAAGTAGTCGATGTCAATTACATCTGAAGCCGGCTGGGGCTCCAGTGTGCCCTGAAAGGGGTGTGTGGGCTCTGGCCCATGGGGGTCAGGTGTGCTTGCGCCCAGGTTCAGCCAAACCTCCAAGGGGCTCTCCTTGGGGATGTCAGAGCCTGGGCTCAGCTTGTCACCAGGGGTGGGGGAGAGTGGTCCTCTAGCCTCTGTCGCCTCAGGGGCAGTGGGAGGCATCAGTGATTGCCCGAGGACCTCATCAGGAGCCGGGAGAGTGGATGGAAGGGTCTGCGTGTCCCCGCTGCCTGCCTCTGCGGTCACTCCTCCCAGGCCTGGGCTGTCAGCCTCCAGCCAGGCGGTGTCTGTCACCGCCGCAGATGCCTCCAGCGTCTCTTCCGCCCCGACCCCTTGGCCCACCGAGGCCTGCTCGCCGGCGGGCGCGGTCCACGAGGTCTCATCTTTCCCAGCTGCGGGCAGGCCGGCCTTCTCCCGCGTGCTGTTGGCACGCGGCTCCCACGTTCGGGCGCTCTTCACCTGCTCCTGCGCCTCGACGGCACTGCCCGCCTCGCGCGCTGTGGGCGGGAGAGGGGCGGGGCATCAGGGAGGCGCCCGCGGTAGGCCCCACCCCGCCCGCGCCGCCAGCCCGGGCCCGCGCGGCCGCCGCCGCTTCGTTTCCCAAGCCACGCCCCCCGGGACAGCCCCGCCCACCCCGCCTGGAAGCCGGGATCAAACGCGGTCGTCCCCGCTCAGGCTCCGCCCCTCGCGCTTCAGACCCGCCCCCAAAGGACCAGCAGTCGAACCGCCGCGGCCCCCAACTCGGGCCCCTGGCAGCCTTCCCTTCAGGGCCGCCCTTCATCTGCAGCCCCGCCTGGAGTCGCACCCTTAGGGCCGCCCCACCCCAGGCTCCGCCCTGAACTGGCAGCCTCAAGCCCCCCATCACAGACAGGTCCCGCCCCTAAGTCTCACCCTCAGGCCCCGCCCACCCAGCCCCTCCCCCAGCCCACACCTCGATCCGCACACCCGGGTTTGGGCGGCCCCCCACTGCTCAGTCTCCCCCAAGCCCCCCATCTTCTCGCGCGCCCCTCCCCGGCCCGGGCCTCGGGCCAGGCGGTGCCCCGCCCCCTCGCCTCAGCGCGCGGACTCCGCCAGCACCCGAGCCCCGCGGGACCCGGCCCGGGGGCGCGAGGGTCCCGGGGTCCGGCGCGGTCACTACCTACCCGGCGCGGCCCCGGCGGCGAGGACCAGCGCGGCCCCCAGCAGCAGCAGCAGCGGCGGCGCTCCCCGGCCCGGGCCCCCGCCTCCGGCTCGGCCCATGGCGCGGCGCCCCGACCGCTGTCCGCGGTCTGTCTGGCTGGCAGCGCCCTCGGCTCGCCGGCCGCCGCGCCTCCCGCCCGCGCTGCGGCCGCCTCAGCCCACGGTGGGCAGAGCGAGAAGCCGCATGCCGCGGCGCCGTCCGCCACTGTCCCCGCGCCCCGCGCCTCCCCGCCTCCCGCGCCGCCGCGGCCGCGCTCAGCGCCGCCCCCACCCCGCCCGCCGCGGCCGCCCCGCCGCACGTAGCTCTGACGCCGGCTCAGTCCGCCTGCCCGGGGGACAGACAGACCCCCGGCTCGGGACTGGGAGACACACGGACGTGGAGTGGCGCGGGGGCCGGCGCACAGCGCCGCGCGGCGTTAGCCGACAGGTGCACGCGCGGGAGAGCTGCGGGGCGGGGCCGCGGCCCCGCCTTCTCCTTGAAGCGCGGGCGCGGGCCCCCCACCGCGGGAACCCACCCGCCACGCTGTGGGCACGGAGGGGGGCCCAGACGCCCGCAGGCTCGGGGCGGGGCTCGGGAGGGCCGCAGGGGGCGGAAGCCCGAGTCCGTGCTGTGGCGACGAGCCGAGCCCCGGACGCACCGTGTCTCTTGGATTTCTGCACCAACCTGGTGCTCTGGGCTGAGAAGGTCTCGGGGAGGTCTCTGGGTCTCCACCAGGGCGGGCCAGGCGCTGGCCCGGCCAAGCAAGGGGCCAAAGCCGACAGACAGCCCAAGCTCTAATCCGATCAGACCTAATCCATCAGCAGCCAAAGCCAGACCTCGCGCCGCCACGCCCGCCAGAACGCATCCTGGCGGAAGAGGGAAAGACCTTCCTGAGACTGCGTCTACCCCTCCTTCCCTCTTACCTCCCTGAGGCAGAGACCTTTAATCCCAGTCCCTTACTCCCTCGCAGACACCCTGCCCACCTTGAGTTCCATGCAACCAAGGCTCAAGTTCCTGGGTATACCTAAGCAGCCTAGATTGCAGCCTCGGGCCACGTGACGCCAGCCCAGGTGTTAGATGTAGTCTATTGACCCTGTCCACGATCACAGTGCGGCCCAAGCTGATTCACCCCTGGATCGCTACTTGGTAGGAAGGCAGCATCGCGCCCTAATCACCAGTTCATACCAACCATCCACTTGATGATTATTGACCCCAATGGTGACATTCTTCGAGGAAATGGGGCAACTTTTGTATCTGAGAGATTAACTCCCTCGGCACTACAAGACGGAGGTTCTCTTTGCTAATCTCCAGGATGCATCTCCAAATGGGGTTGCTTTGGTTCCAAGTCTTACTCTCACTGAACTACTACTGCAACCTTTGCTCAACTTTGGTGTCCCCTTCCCTCCAGGCCCACCTAGCAAATTCCTTAACCCAAAAAAGCTCCGTTTCTATCATCTCCCACTCTGGGCAGCCTTTTCAGCTTGCTCCAAGCAGTTAGACACTTATGTCCTGATCTCATTGTCTACAGCAGTAATTCCCAATCCGACAGCAAGGCACTCCACTGAACAACGCCAGGCACAGTAGCAGGCACAGGAAGGCAGGAAGAAATGGAAATCATTGTCTCCTACCTCAGAACCTGGTTCTGGAGCTCCCTGTAAAGGGGCTGACTTTCCGAGGCTCTTTCCTTGGCTTCATGCTGCTTCTGTGGACACTAAATACCAAGAAATACAAACCTCTGAGCAGAGGGCAGGGTAGGGCTTTGCACTTGCCTCATGGCCAGCAACACTAAACACCCTCAGACTTCATCTCTGCTTCCCTTGTCTGTAGTTCCTCTGCTCTGTAACTGACTCTTGGGTGGTGGCTTTCACTTTGAAGATCTCGCTGAACATTTCTGCCTCCTCTTTCCTGAGGCTGGTCTGTGTGGGAAGGAGGTCTCACAAGATGGGTCTCTGAGATCATGTTGTCTGCTGCCCTGTTTTTCACAAAAAAAGGTATGAAGGGGAGCTCTTCTCTCACCCATGTCAAAACTCTACTTCAGTTTGTTTCTCTTTTTAATATATTATTTTAAATTCAATTTTTGAAAAAAAAATAAACATATGGTACAAAATAAAAGATGAAATGTCTCCTTCCTCAGTGTCTATTCCTCAGCCACCTTCTTCCCTGCCCTGGAAACAAATTTTGTTACCACTTTCTTCATTTTGGGATTTTAAATCAACTGCTGCTATTCAGTTTCATTCTTATTCTCCTTAGTAGATGTCAAGAGCAGTTTCGGAACTGAGCATGGTGCACCTGGTTGGGTGGCAGTTCCAGAAAGTGTGTGGAAGCCACTCATCCAAGCATTGGAGTGTGATGAGAAGGGCAGGAATCAGTCAGGTCTCTGTGATCTTGGAGTCTCGTGAATGTGGGAAACAGAGATTGTCAAATAAATGTAATGGATTTTTTTCTGGGCACATGGGCTAAGGGAGGCTAAAAAAGATATAGTAACTAGAAAGTGAAAGGAAATTAAACCCTATCTGGAGCTTACATCCATGGCCTCACATTCAAGTCTCATGCATTTAGGGATCAGGGATGCTTTGTGAGCAATGGTTTTTGCATGCCTCTGAGATTCCTATTGGGTTTGGCAACCTGCCTCCAGCACCAAGGCAGGCACAGGATCATTACCATGGCTACAGCCTCCCTCCATGTGTATAGAAAGTTCCTGGCTTCACGAGGGGGCTGCTGCCCAAGGCAGGCGCTGCTTTAGTTGCTATGGTTGGGGATATACTTCTGTCTGGACAGGAAGCAGTGTGGCTCCTGGTTTTAAGTCCTCAGTAGTAACCTATAACATTTTAATGAGTTGTTAGTTTTCATAGTGCTCTAATTTGTCTTATTCCTCACAGCCATACTACAAATATCTTATCAGTCACCTTACACATTTGCAAAGTGACACTGAGAATTAGCAACTTTGTCTAGTATCATGCTGAATTGGTAAGGCCAGGACTTGACCTTGACTTATAAACTCTTTTCATTTTAGTAGGCACCATTTCTCTCCCCCTTCCTTCTCAGGTCTTTCATTCTTGCTTCTTAATTTCAGAAGAGGAATCAAGATGCAGGGGTCGAATCTCACTTGGCAGAATGGAAGCCCTACTTCTACTACCACTTCCACATTGGTATTTGAGTTAATGCGATGCTTTCTTTTTTTTTCTTTTTTTTTTTTTATAGAGGCATGTTATTTATTTATTTGTTTGTTTGTTTGTTTATACATGCACTGGGTACAGTCAGAAGCGCGGGAGGGTGAGAGAATTCACCAGAGCCAGAGCGGGGTGCAGAGCAGGCAGAAGGACCGAAGTACACTGCTGAGGGGAGCAGCGGGTGGCAGGAGAGGTCTGCGCGCCATGTGGGACCCTCCTCCGGTGGCCAGGGAGCAGCCGGGGATCGAACCGGCACCGCAGAGATCGCGGGCAGCTTCGCAACCCAGTGCTCAACCGCTGCGCCACTGGGGAGGCCCAATGCGATGCTTTCTTAATGGGGAACAGCACTTAAGCCCAGACTCAGAGTCAAAAAAGGACATCTAACTTGGCCTCTCTTCTGCAAGGGTAGACTCCCCATTTTGGCTGCAGGTTATCAGCTCTATGATCATTTTTTTGGTTATGGGTTGCTGGGAACTGGTCTTCTGTACCATTACCAGGAGGGGAAGAGCCAAGGTCAGGGGCCTGAATTCTTTGTGCTGACCACCACCAGCCCACTGCTGGCTATTTTGCATTTTTTTTTAAATAAATAAATCTTTTTTTTCCATGTATTTATTTATTTGTTTGTTTATACATGCACTGGGTACAGTCAGAAGCGCGGGAGGGTGAGAGAATTCACCAGAGCCAGAGCAGGGAGCAGAGCAGGCAGAAGGACTGAAGTACACTGCTGAGGGGAGCAGCGGGTGGCAGGAGAAGTCTGCGCGCCATGTGGGACCCTCCTCCTGTGGCAGGGGAGCAGCCGGGGATCGAACTGGCGCCGCAGAGGCCATGGGGAGCTTTGCAACCCAGCGCTCAACCGCTGCGCCACCGGGGAGGCCCTATTTTGCATTCTTAATTGCCTAAGTGCTCTCACTCCAGAAAACACCATCACAACCTAGAGATGGTCATCCTGTCTGGGAAGTGGGTCTGCCACAAAACTAGAAAGGACTCCAAAGCCAAGTCAGTTAGGAGAAAGCCACACAGCATAACACACTCAGGACCTCAGATGTGGAACTAGGCTTGTGTACCTCAGTCTTGCTACCTCAGTACATGGCTTCTCCAAGTGCTTCTTGGGAGCCCTGTCACTATTGCAGAATAACTAGTTTGGGCTAAGGAATGCCCCATTCTATTTGGGTGGTCATGAGGAACCCATCAATGACAGTCAAACCAGCCACAGAAACTAGCCTTTCCAAAGGGGCTTAGCAGCTCTGCTGCTTCCTAACCTCCTTGACCATCTGGTAGTGAGGGCCCTTTAGGTTACTAGAGAACCAGTGTAAGGCATTTTCTTTCCTGTCTCAGTTGCTGATGGCCATGAAGATTATACCCTAAGGGTAGATGGTGGTAAGGTGGCTGCTAGTTATCAGTCACCGGGCTCTTCTCCATAGGTTTGGAAGGGCCTGAGGGGGCAGCGGGGAATAAAAATGGTCCCAATTGTGCAAGGCATGGCAGGAGCAGGAAGAGTGGGAACAAACAAGATTCTCGCCCCTTGAAGTCCCATGAGAACTGGAACAAGGCCAGGTACGCCCAGAGATAACTAGCTGTTTAGGTTGGTTCATGTAACTCTTCCTTTGGATAGGCAGTCTTGTCTCAGCTGTTTCAAGTTCAGTTCAGAATCAAAGGTACATAAAGACAAGGCTTGGTGGTAGGGTTAAAAACAAGTCACAGGGAAATGAAGTTGGGGGAGCTGTTCCCAAGGAAATCCAAGAATGAGTCCTAGGCTTGAAGGAAGGGGAGCACTTCCTTCAAGAACATACTTCTCTGGGACTCCCTGGTGGCACAAGGGATTATCTTAGCACTATGAAGCAATCCACAGCCACTGCAGCACCGAGTTCAACCCCTGGCCAAGGAATTAACCCACATGGCGCAGCAGACCTCTCCGGTTTCGCTTGCTGCTCCCGTCTCTGGTGGTCCTCTCACCCCGTGTCCCCAACCTCTGCCCTACACCCAAGCTCTTGTATGCATAAATAAAAAACAAAAACATACCCCTTCCATTCTGAAAGCTAACTTCCTTAATTGGAGATGAGCTATTAACAGGGGATCAAGGCGCTTGCTGCCAGGAGAAAGTCTCCCTTCAACAAGAACAGCTGAAGTGCTAAGTTCTGAGAACTGTAGAAAGAAGCTTTATCATAAGTCTCAAGCAGATGTCTCCACAAAGAAATCCTGAGACTGGCATTGTGTATCCAAATAAAAGGATGCTCTGATTACTCAGATGGAGGTTTTCTTGGAATGAAGGTCAATCCTCAGGTTACCACACCCAGCAAGATAAAAATTGTGGAAGAACACCCATTTCACAGATCATACATATTATCCCCCAGAAAACTCAATTGGTTTTTTCATGAATACCTAGATCTATCTTAAACAATCATATTAACTATTCATATGGTCTGTTATACCCCATCCTGTAAAAAAGTGGCCTAGAGTATAAGGGCTTCTACCTTCTTCATAATGACTTCACTGCAAGCAAGATCCAGTGCCTGACACACAGTAGACTCCTGTTTACCAGACTACAGGGCTGATGGAATGAGAGCCATCAGCTATGGAGATCTTGCTCTATCATAAAATCTTCTTAATCAACGTAGAACTCAAAGGGTGGTCCCATGGCCAGCTGCACCCAGGAAGCCTGTTAAAAATGCAAAATTTCAGAACTTATCCCAACCTACTGAATCAGAAGCCCCAAGGGCCCAGTAACCTATATGTTAACAATCATGCAAGTGATCCAGTTGTGTATGCATTAAAGTTGGAAAACTGCTGTTCTTAATTGTCTTTGGGGGAATTACTCATAGAAGGATGAGGAATCTGTGGAAGGCGGGTTGACTGCATGTTTTCTTATGCTCTAAAAAGAATTTACTCAAGCTTAGAAACCAGTCTTTAGTTTGGATCAAGGATTAACTTTCCTCAGCACCTCCTGGAAAGTTAAGGAGATAGTTGACTTTAGCACTCTATTAGAGGGAAGAATGTGGAACATGTCAGAGGACAAAGCACAACCAGCCTGGCACATTTTCATCATGAGCTGAGTGTTACCTCCTAGCAGACACCATGCTGCTTTTGCTTCACTGGGTAAATAAGCATCTTGAAGGCAACAGCTTATTTTCTGCTCAGGGTTTGTACCTATGTGTGCTCAAAGGTCTTAAGAATATTTATCAAGGTTCATGGAATCACCTGCCTCAAGGCTTTCCTCCTAAACTGCATCCTGACAAACATTCTCTAGCTCACCAAGTAAAACTTACTCTTTTCTTGGAGGTGCCAGGATATTAGCCGTCTTTCCTGGAGAACTTCCATCGATTTTCCTTCACTTTGACCATGGAAATAAATAGTGGGCAAGATACATTTAACTTCATAATCCTTAAGAATCATGAAGGGGGTGGGCCTCCCTGGTGGCACAAGGGGTTAAGCACAGCATTATGAATCTATCCGCAGCTACTGCAGCACAAATTCAATCCTCAGCCGACCAGGGAGGTGACCCACATGTCGCAGCAGACCTCTCCTGTCTTGCCCACTGCTCCCCTCAGCAGTGTATTTCAGTAGAACTGTCTGTTCTGCTCCCCACTGTCTCTGGTGAATCCTCTCAACCCCCACACCTCTGGCCTGTAGCCCGCTTCTTGAATGCATAAATAATCTTAAAAAAAAAAAAAAATCAAGAAGGTGAGCCGTCTGTCAGGAAGTCCTGATTCACTAAACTATTATTAGGACTAGGTGGGGCTTAATATTTAGGGTCTTCATAGGACACATGAAGAACCCGATAAATGAATGCAGAGATTGGGACTAGAATCCAGAAATGATGCTCTATTTATTCAGTGAAAAAGAGGGAGATTTGGTCTTCTTGATCAATTTCCTCCAATATCTCAAAACTCCCTTCATTTTTCCAAAATAACACAATGAGAAACACATTTGTACAAAAAACACATATTATCCCCACCCCCATCCCCCACCCCCGCCTCACAAAATTGGGTGGCTGTATTACAGGAACAAAACCAGATCAAAGACATGAAAACAAAAAGTCACCACTTATACGGAAATACAGTGTTAAGAATTCAGGTATTTCGTAGATTACCAGCATAGTAAAAATATTTCCATCTGGATCTTTTAAATTTGAAATTGATCACATTAAAGACCTGAGGTTACAAGGGACCACAGAATGAACCAGAATTCCATTTTCCTTCTAAGACCCCAGTGGAAAAGGTATTTGGAATGAGTTTCCTTTGGGAAAGACTGGTAGGAAATAAGGAAAACCCTGGCCATTGTCAAAAGGCACTGGGGTCTTGTTGGAGGCAAATGAATTGGAACTCAACTCCAGTAGGAACAAGCTCATTTCCACTCCAAGAGTCCAGAACACATACACAAAGGGAACAAGGTCTCCGTGGTTCCAGTACTCTGATGGTGACCAGGGCCACCTGGTTAGAGGCAACACCTGAGGGTTTGAAAGGCAAATCTTAATTGTGGTTCTATTTTTTTGCTTTCTTATAATAAGGAAAAAAGTTCTAAGGTGTTTTTACAAACACCTCCCTACACCCTCTCATATGTAAAGCTTTATAGAATATATATAGGAAAAGAAATTCAAAAGGTGTTCACCTTGTACTCTAAATAATGAAACTACCTTTTAAGATTATGTGAAGAGGGCAGGTGCTTTGGAAATTAAGCTCTACCAAAAACACTCTTTTCCCACCTGGAAGGTAGAGGGGAGGGAAGAAGGACAAGAGGAGAAACCCAAGAACTTTCAAATCACTCATTAGCAGGGGTGGAAATGGGTTCAAATTAAGGCATTTTTGTGGCTCTCTGGAACAGTATTCCACTCTCCCAGTCAGAGCACCCTAACCCTCAGAGCATGGTGCTTTGTCTGCCAAGTGAGTCCCGTGGTACCTCAGCATTGCCTTGACAACACCATGATAGATGGAATGCATGATCTCAGAAAGGGAAGGGAGAAGGTACTACAGGCTGTTGATCCTGCCCTCCTTCTCCAACCCCACCCCAAAGCTAAAGTACCGCTTCACTAACTTCTGTTCACCCTGGCTACTGCAAGAGGTAGTTTGGGGATTTGTACCCATAGCCATCCTAACCAAGTTCCATGAGCTAAAATATTTAGAACTACTTTTTTTTTTTTTTTCCTTTTAAGAGGATTTTTAAAGAGGGAGATAAAAGAATGCACTCAAAGCAGTGAATAGTAGGCAAGATTAATTGGGTAGCCATTCCTTAAAGTTTTCTGGCTGGTCTAGGTAACTAGGGAACACTTCCCCAAATCCCAGCCCTGAAAGCTTACACTGACCTCAGAAAAACACTCGCTCCCAATCCAACAAACCATCTGCATAGAAAACCAGAACCAGTGGGCCCGAGGAAGGACAGAGTGGGTCTGTTCTAATGCTTGTGCTCTCCCCTATCATGTACTAGAGGAGTATATTCAGCCAGGCAGGGTGGAGGTCCTGCATCATCACTAGGGATAAAATCGGTGGGGTCCCTTTCCCTATCTCTTTTACTTCTGGTGCATCTATGTGTGGCAAGTCTCATGAAACTTTACCATCAGCACCATTCTTAGCTCAGATAAGCAGAAATAAGGTCACTTATAATGCCTTAAGGTTTGTCTCCTCTGGCTATCCCCTCTGCCCATCACCATTTTTTGGTTCTTACTAACTTAGGTTGCACTCCTTTAAAGCAATAAATTCAAAAGAAAAAAGATACTGACTATAAAGTATTATCCATAGAAGCATAAAGGCAAAAACTGCAGGAGAGCAAAATGACAAAGACATAGAATACTAAAATGTTGACAGGACCTGCAGATAAACTGTTAGAGTACCACCCCACCCTCCATACCATGACAGGGGTGAACAGGTTATTTTTAATATGACCTGGGCATACCCATCACCACAGGCTCCCCCAGGGTGCTGGCTGAGGAACTACCACAAAAGGTGTCAAAACATGGAGAGGGGTGGCAAGAGGAATGGGGAGATTTAGGATGCTTGGGGCTGTGAGAGAAAAATCCTGAAAGAAACCCAAGTAAGCTGAGGAACACAAGTCTTGTCATCTCCACTCCAGCTGGTGGTGCTGGGTGGATGGTCCCTGCATCTTCCAGGCTAGGGAGCGGCTGAGGCTGGTGGGCCTGGAGCAGGAGGCGGAGGGACTCCATCTGCAGGTGGTGGTGGTGGTGGCTGCTGCTGCGGTGGAGGGGGATCTGCAAACACATTCAAGAGTAACTTGTCATTGCTGGAAACACAAGGGCTGGAAAGAGCCCATTCAGAGAAAAATGACACGCGGTAATTTTCTTTATGCTAGGTGCTAGTGCAGCCTATGAGACATTGCTGCCCACTGTGGTCTATGTGGGTCAGACCCATTTGAACCTCCAGGTTATTGCTCATCTTGCTGAACCTATTCCAAATGATTGAGGGAAGGAAAATGTCTGAATCAATCCCACAATCCTTTTAAGGCCTACCCCTTCCAAGAATCACTCCAGACCTTTTCAGAACTTAATTATATTTTGATTTTATTGTATTTTAATGGCAATCTTCTAATTTTATTTCTTCAATTAAATGATAAGCTCCTTCCTAGGCAAATTCTGTATCTTCTTTCTTTTCTCTCACAGTGCCCAGTCTAGCTGGGCACAAAAGAGATTATCGGTAAGTTCTTGCTGATTAACTGTCTCCACCAGGGCCAGAGAGCTTCACTTGAGGCAGCTGCTGACAGGTTGGACATTCCTAGGAGGCCCCACAGCTCTTGAACTGCAGTCCTTGGATTTTTGACCAAAACTAGGTCAGGTCCTGAAGGGAACAATTAGTATGAGTATATGGGGCTCTTTCCTATTCAACTTCAATGTACAAAGGAACCCTAAAGATTGTTTAACTCAGGGCTTTTTAAACCTTTAAATTTGTGCCAGAAATGAAAACATATGAAACAAATAATTATTTAAGTGTAACCTTGCTTACCAGTCAATTCACCCAATCTTTTACCCAGGAGGTGTCCACCAAATCCTTAAAGCTCACCAAGAATTTTGAAGCCCTCTGCCTGTGCCATTTTTTCAGGCCCAGTACCCAAGAGCCAAGTCAGAGGTTCACAATCCCTGAAATATTTGTTTGTGGCAGTAAGTGTGTGTGTGGAGGGGGAGACTCAAGCTCTTCACATTTTCAAGTTGCTCCACTGCATGTCCTTTAGGATAGATTACTGCAGTCACAAATCATGGGTGAAACTGGGAGAACATTTTTGCACCCAACACTAATGATAAAGGACTGATCACAAAAATCTGCAAAGAGCTGATGAGACTCAACAACAACAAAGAAAATAATCCAGTCAAAAAATGGGCTAAAGAGCTAAAAAGAAACTTCTCTGAAGAGGAAATGCAAATGGCCAACAGGCATATGAAAAAATGTTCAACATCACTTGTCATCAGGGAAATGCAAATCAAAACTACCATGAGATACCATCTTACACCAGTGAGAATGGCACATATTAAAAAAACTAGCAACAACAAATGTTGGCGAGGGTGTGGAGAAAAAGGAACTCTTCTGCACTGTTGGTGGGAGTGCAAACTGGTCCAACCACTGTGGAGAGCTGTGTGGAGATTTCTGGACCTACTAAACATAGAGCTTCCATATGATCCAGCAATTCCACTCCTAGGTATTTACCCAAAGGACACAGAAACATCAATTCCAAAGAACACCTGCACCCCTATGTTTATAGCAGCACTGTTTACAATAGCTAAGCTTTGGAAACAACCCAAATGCCCAAAAATAGATGACTGGATCAAGAAGATGTGGTACATATATACCATGGAATATTACTCAGCATTCAAAAAAGATAAACACATGCAATTTGCAGCAACATGGATGGCGCTGGAAGGGATCATGCTCAGCGAAATAAGCCAAAAAGAAAAAGAAAAATACCAGATGGTCTCACTCATAGCAGGAATCTAGAAAACTTAAATAAGGGACCAGGAAAACGAATAACTATAAGAAAGTGAAAATCAAAATCAACAAAAAACTACGAACCAGAGACACTTTTAAGGGGGCGGGGGTGGGAGGGGAGAGATTGGGGTCAGAATGGGGGGGCTGCAATTGTATGGGGAATATAAAAATAAAATTTATTATTAAAAACAAACAAACAAACAAACAAAAAAAAACAAATCATGGGTGAGCAGCACGACATGAAGGTGGTAAAGGCCGATGATACTATCTCTGCAATATAGATGGCAAACTGGTGAACTATCTTGGTAGGCCTGAACATGTATTACCTATAAGGTGGCAAGGCAAACATTTTTTTGCCAAGGAAAAGGGGTACCCACTATACTACAGTCTCTGACCACTGAACTCAAGGGAGATAGTTTTTCTTCTATTTTCACGATCCTATGTGACTAGCTAAATTACTTTCTTCTGTGAATGGACTTTGTTCGAGTCCCTAGGGAACCAAAGAGAAATAACACCTTCCGTTGTTCTTACAGCCTATCTTTTCAACCTGGGAAGCGTCCTGGATTACTAGAGTACTCAAGGCATGTCATAGTATTATTAACCTTTGGGTGAATCCTCTATAACTATGTGTTCATTACCTGCTTACCCAACTAAAGCTCTTGGAGGCCAGGAATTCCTATGTGTCCTAGCTTTCTACTGTGGATAGGAGCAAACTCTGTGGCATATACAGATTTCCAAATGAACTGGGCTAAGATGGTGCTGGGCTATTTGGGCCACTACTGACTGCATTTTGGGATCATTCTCACTGAGAAAGTCTACAGGAGTAAACCATAGGGCAGGGCCTCTGAAGCAACCCTCTAAAGTACAGAGGTGGAGGAGAATAAGGGTGCTATGGAAGAAATTATCTGTACATAACATCCTATAGACGTTATGTTGCATATAACATTCTGTAGACATAGCTCACCTGCCTCTGCGCTTTCTCCACTCAGCCTGCTGGGATTTCAAATTCATTCTTCAACACGGTCCCACGGTCTAAGCAGCCACTATCCACTATCAATATATTGGAGTGGCTACAAAAACATATTGGTTATCCCTGTTCTAAACCAGTTCCTATTCTTCCTATTCACCACTTGTGAATTTGATATCCATAAGACTCCTGTAGGGAAATATTGCACCCAGAAACTCTGTATGTTTACCAAGATTCAAACTAGATAGGCTTAAAGTGAGAAAGGAATGCTTTTGGTATGTGACCCCAACTGACTGAAAGCACTTATCACCTGTGCAAACTCCTACTGAGAGTGCTGAAGAGCACCAACAAAAACAGGTCTTTTGGAATCCACTGTCACAGGTTATACTGTCCATGGACTTGCCAAACCACAGACAAGGCAACCAAGACTTCCTCCCTGTTAACAGCCCTCCCAGAGAGACCCTGGGGAAAGGCATCTCTCGCACTGTGCTACTTACACATGCCATTAGGTGCCGTAAGGGGTACCCGGGGTCCTAAGATGTTTCCTGGCATTGGAGGCATACCAGGAGGGGCAGGGCCACTCCCAGAGGGATGGATGTTGGCTGCAACAGTGGGAAGCATGCGACCTGGCATAGGCTGACCAGGCATCATGGAACCTGGTCCTGGTATTTGACCTGTGGAGGAAGATTTAAAGTAGTAAGGTTAGTGTACTAGGAAGAAAGGAATCACACAATGCTCAAGTTTGCTATATATAGACAAATGCCTAGTCCTTCAAAGAATATGAAATACTAACAAGAGCATACATACATATATATATATATATACACACACATACATACACACATATATATAGGCAAGGGCGGTGGGGGAGGGGGGAGGAAGAGAAGGTATGGATAATGGGCAAGTCTGTGTAGTATCTATTCTAAACCCTAGTGTAGGCAGGTAATTTTAAGAAGGAATTATAAAAAAGGCATCCCTAAAAAAAGCGTTAATTCTGGTTAGTTTTGGTGAAGTAGATTGCCAAATACCTTCCTGAGGATACAATGTCAAGCAAGACCACAGGGAATGAAAAGAAGGAGTCTAACAGCAAGTAAGTGCACAGTCCAGGCACTGTGGCTCAGTGAAGATTGAGCTTTCCAGAGAATTTGTGGGAAGGTATGTACAAAAAGCTACTGGTCAGTACTGGGAAATCACCATTAAAAGGTAATACTGATTAGAATTTTCAAGACCTGTTTTCAAAAAAAATCTCTACCTTCACCATGAAGCACTGGCCACAGAGAATCACAGGGGAAAAAAGAGAAAGTCTATTACTTCATTTTTCCTTTTTTTTTTTTTAAGATTTATTTATTTATGCATAAAAGAACTGGGGTACAGGGCCTCCCCTGGTGGTGCAGGTGGTTGAGCGCCACGCTGTGAAGCTCTCTGCAGCTTCTGCAGGCCGGTTCGATCCCGGCTGGCCGGCCGGCGAGGGTCCCAAATGGCACGGCAGACCTCTCCTGTCTCTCCCGCTGCTCCCCTCAGCAGTGTATTTTGTCAGTCTGCCTGTTCTGTTCCCCACTCTGTCTCTGGTGAATCCTCTCACCCTCCATGCCTCTGGCCTGTACCCCGGGGTTCTTGTGTAAATGAATAAATCTTTAAAAAAAAAAAAAGTACTGGGTACAGAGGTGTTGGGGGGGGGGTGGCGAGAGGATTCACCAGAGACAGAGTGGGGAACAGAACAGGAAGACTGACTGAAATACATTGCTGAGTGGAGCAGCAGGCGAGTCAGGAGATGTCTGCTGTGCCATGTGGGTTGATCCCTGGCTGCAGTGGGTTAGGCTGCAGTGGCTGTAGAGAGCTTCATGGGTTGCATTTCAACCCCTTGCGCCACCCCGGGGGGTGGGGGTGGGCCGCCTATTTTTCCTTTTATTTCTGAAATTAATGATAGGCGATGCTACAGACAAGAACTGCAAAACAACTCCAGTATTCAGTTCCATACTGAGACACTAGAACTTTCAGCAAACTTTTTCTGTAAAGAGTGAGACAGTAAATACTCAGGTTTTATTACAGGCCAAATGGTCTCTCTCACAACTATTCAATTTTGCCATTATAGCATGAAGGCAATTAGGGGAGATATGCAACAAATAAGTGTGGCTATGTCCAATAAATCTTTAGTTATGGACTCTGGCCTGTAAATTTTACATAATTTTAATGTGATAAACATTCTTCTTCTGAGTTTTTCTCAACCATGTGAACAATTAAAATTATTCTGAACCTGCAATCTATACAAACGTAAGAAATGGGCCAGACCTGGTGGCAGGTTGTAGTTTGCCAAACCTACCTATTTAGGTCTGACAGTGAATATTTAATGGGTTTTATTTTTTATTATTATTATTTTTAATCTTTTTAAAAAAAGATTTATTTATTTATTTATACATGCACTAGGTACAGTCAGAAGCGAGGGAGGGTGAGAGAATTCACCAGAGTCAGAGCGGGGAGCAGAGCAGGCAGAAGGACCGAAGTACACTGCTGAGGGGAGCAGCGGGCGGCAGGAGAGGTCTGCACGCCATGTGGGACCCTCCTCCAGTGGCCGGGGAGCAGCCAGGGATTGAACCGGCGCTGCAGAGGCTGTGGGCAGTTTCGCAAGCCGGCGCTCAACCGCTGCGCCACAGGGGAGGTCCTATTTAATGGATTTTAAACTCAGTGGCTTGCCTGATGGGCTTGGTGTTAAAGAGCTCCAAAGGAAGAAAAGTTTAATGGACACAAATTAAGGTTGAAAACTCTAATATAAGCAAATTATACTATCTATAGGATAATGAAGGAAAATCTATGCAGTTTTCTTTTTTAAATCTAGGGATTTTAGCGTCTTTGTAAGATCAATTATATGAAAATGAGTACAGGGTTTGAGATGCATTCCTGCAACAGCTGGAAATAAGAACGTTTGTGGTTCAATTTTGGAAAATGTGGAAGCTGGGGTTATCTGATAGCTACAGGCAACTAAATTATATATGGCAGTACTGGAGATACTTAAATGAAAACTTCTGTGTCACTGCTTAAAAAAAGAGGTAAAACAAAGCTTCAAGTCTCATGTCATCTATTTACAGTGGGTCTGTTCCCTATCCCAGGACCCAGAGAAGAGAAGTGCCTAACTAAATATATCAATGAATTCAGAGAAACCTATGATATACAAGGCTCAGTGGGGTGGGGTTGGGGTGGTGTTAATGGTGTAGAAGGGGTCTAGTGTTTTGGGGGACTAATTTTTAAAGAATAATATATCAACATCATTCTAACAAACGGCAGCAAGTTTTTGACCCTCTGGGCTACCTTATTGTATTCTGTAATGCAATCAAGCATGAGCCCAGCAAAGCAGCCCCAGAAGTCCATCTGCTGTAGGACAACTTGGCCAAATCATCTCAGTAAAAGCAAGAGTTGGGGCATCCTAAATGACTTGCCAAAGAACACTAATTTGGGCTGGGGTAAACTGCCCCAAGACTCAAGCTTCTAGAGAGCATCTGCCCTACTTTCACCACATGGATTTCTGTATGATCAGGAGAACTATTTGTTATAGTACCTTATTATATCACTGGTTCCTCAAGTATATTTAGGAAAGGCAGAGCAATTATTTTCATTTTATAGAGTAAACAGAAGCTCAGGAAAGTTAAGAGACTTCTTTATGGTCTTAAGAGCTTATAGGGAAATATAGCCTTGAGTCTATGACTCCAAACCCAATTCTCTTTCTACCACATTATCCTGTGACCTTGCCTCTTCAGCTTTTTTAAGAACTCAATGTAACAATTAGCATTAAACACATACATACACACACACACACACAACAAAAACCTAACATGTATACTTTATTTTTTTTTAGATGATATCACCATGTTTTTTTTAAGATTTATTTATTTATGCATACAAGAGCTGGGGTACAGGCCAGAGATATGGGGGGTGAGAGGATTCACCAGAGACAGAGTGGGGAACAGAACAGGCAGACTGACTGAAATACACTGCTGAGGTGAGGAGCGGGTGTGACAGGAAAGGTCAGTTGCGCCATGTGGGTTGCCCCCTGGTCGGCCGGCCGGGGATTGAACTCATGCTGCAGAGGCTGCGGACTGCTTCATAGTGCAGTGCTGAACCCTTTCACCACCTAAGGTCTATACTTTAATTCCAGGCACTATATTTCCTTCTTTACTACACTGCTCTACTTTATGTGGTAAATAATTTTTTTAAATTTAAGAAACATACATTTTAACATCGTATACTGGGTTAGACGTGGTCTCCAGACAGACATGTATATGTTCTAATTAAGAACCTGCAAACATACCCTTATTTGGAAAAAGGGTCTTTGAAAATGTGATGAATTCAGGATCTTGAGATGAGGCTATCATCCTGGATTATTTGGTAGGTCCTAAGTCCAATGACAAGTATCTTTAATAAGAGACACATGGAAAAGACGATACAGAGAAATGAAGATGATATGAAGATGGAGCAAAGAGGGATATGGCCACAAGTGAAGGAATGCTGTCAGCCACTAGAAACTGAAAAGGCAGGGTCAAAGTCTTCCTTAGAGTCCGTGAAGGCAGCACAACCTTGCTACATACTGAACTTTGGGCACCCATTAGTGTGAGAGTAAGTTTCTACATTCTACATTTTTTTTTTAAAGAATTTGTTTATTTATTCATTTATACAAGCACTGGGTACAGTCAGAAGCACGGGTGGGTGAGAGAATTCACCAGAGCCAGAATGGGGAACAGAACAGGCAGACTGACGAAATACACTGCTGAGGGGCATAGCGGGCGCGGCAGGAGAGGTCTGTCGCACCATGTGGGACCCTCGCCAGCGGCCGGGGATCGAACCAACGCTGCAGATGCTGCGGGCAGCTCTGCAGCCCAGCACTCAATCGCTGCGCCATAGGGGAGGCCCTCTACATTCTACATTTTTAAGTAACCTAAGATGTGAAAAGGGAAGACATAAAAGACTGAACAAATCACCCAATGCCACAAAGTACATAAAGAGGGGAGCCTAGATCTGATCTGGATACTCTGGCTCAGAGATGGTGTGCTAGAAAAAGGGAGGAGGGGTTTCCATGTATATCTTGCTGCCACTAAACTGATGCGTCAGTTAACTGGCCCACATAGTTCAAGAAAGAATGATTCTCCAACCCAGTTGCTGAGTGTCTGTTCCAGCAGATAGGTAAGTATACAAGAAATAATCTAGCAAAGAGTAGAATCAGGCAGATCAACACAGACCCATGAGGTGCTACCTACCTAACACTCACTGGGGACAAACATGCAGGCTCTTGCTGTCAGGTCCAGCAATGATGCTTCCCATGCTACCTGCTCAGTGGCTTATTTTCCTGTAACTTTATGGCAAGAAGCTGGGATAGGACAGTGGTAGGTTATTCCCAGCCCAAAAGCTGAAGAAGGAAAAAAAAAAACAAACACCTTTCCTTTCACTTGCTACAGTTCTGAAACCTTCTGGAAAACAAAGATCACCTATACTGCTTCTACACACAGGGACATAAAACCACTGGCATATGGGTATTTAGGGTATAAGAGGACAATGGCTCCTTGGGAGAGATGGTAGTGCAAAGGGTTAGAGGAAAAATAGCTTATTTCTGCTTATGGGACCTTGCAGAGACAAATACTTCTCAGGAAACCAACAGGTACTAGCAGATACACAGTGAGTCCAGGCCTGCATTTGAAGGAAACGAGAGTTATCTTGTGGAAGCCTCAAGACTGTTGTCAGGTAGATGCAAGATAGCAAGGGCCCGGTTTCAAGATAAAGAAACTAAGTCTGGTGTGCAATTTGGCCCAAAGTCGCAAAGAAAAGAGGCTGAGTAGAAATTCAAACCCAGGTCTGTCTGACCCTGAGACTCATTCTCTTTTCACCGCTCTGCCTTAAAGAAACAGCTCTCTCCTTGGAAAAGCCTTTTTTTTTTTTTAAAAAAAAAAAAAAGATTTATTTATTTATGCATATAAGAACTGGGGTACAGGCCAGAGGTGCAGGAAATGAGAGGATTCATCAGAGACAGAGAGGGGAACAGAACAGGTAGATCTACCGAAATACACTGCTGAGGGGAGCAGCAGGTGAGACAGGAGAGGTCTGCTGCACCATATGGGTAGCTCTGTGGCTGGCAGGGGCTCCAACTCATGCTGCAGAGGCTGCAGATAGCTTCATAGTGTTGTGTTTAACCCCTCTGTCACCAGGGAGGCCCAGAAAAGCCTGTTTCTAAGGATCAAATTTGAAATGAAGTAGAATTAAAGAGGAGTAGGGAAAAGTTAAAATCCATTTTTATAAAGTAATCCTTGTTCTTTTTTTTTTTTTTTAAAAAAATACCTCTAAAAATTTTTATTTATTTATTCATTCATTTATTTTTAAGATTATTTATTTATTTATACAAGAACCGGGGTATAGGCCAGATGTGCAGGAGGGTGAGACGATTCACGAGAGACAGAGCAGGGAACAGAACATGCAGACTGACGAAATACACTGCTGAGGGGAGCAGCGGGCGAGACAGGAGAGGTCTGCTTTGCCATGTGGGATTCTCGCCGGCCGGCTGGGATCGAACCCACACTGCAGAAGCTGCAGACAGCTTCACAGTGCAGCGCTCAACTGCCTGTGCCACCAGGGAGGCCCAATCCTTGTTCTTTTGAAATAGAAATATTTTTGTGTTTTTTCTGGTATCTGATATACCAACTTCAGATCTCACCAATTTTCAATGGATGACAATTTCTGATGGCATAGCCATTAATTCCCAGTAAATGTTGAGATGTCTGGACCAATGAACCCAAAATGCATAGGAACAGGCCTAACGGTTTCCCAAGACTATATAGTTCCAACAGCTGAAGGGAAAAAAAGGGGTGGTGGTATAATGTGTGTGTATGTATGTTTTCCATTAAGAAGAAATTCAGGTATTTCCTTCTTCCTTTCGCAGTAGGGGTGGGTGGGTATGGGGGGTGTGGTGTGGTGTGGTGTGGTGTGGTGTGTGTGTGTGTGTAAGAGAGAGGGGAGAGAGAAGGAGAGAGCGAGAGAGCACACGCGCGACTGTATTAAGCACGAACTGGTGGGAGTCTGACCTACATACAAGCATTTCTTCTTAAAAAAAAAAAAAAAAAAAAAAAAAACAAACCCCAAAAAACCAGCAGGCATCTGAAGCCTGCAAAAGGGAAAGGTTTGCTAAAATTAGGTATAGCCTGGTGGAAAAATCCCTCACACTCTCTCAGGTTTATTAGATCTTTTACTAAAGCGTTACGCCTATCATGCCTAATAGAATGTTACTTAAGGATTTTATTTTTATTCTTTGTGATTGGAGAGGCAGGTGGGGAAAGAATATGAACGAGGAAAGGGAACCTGTGAATTTCCAATCTTGTGCACATTTCATTGCTCTGTTGCTAACTGTCCAGAAGCTCATTCTCTGGCTTACTCCCCTGGAGAACGGAAATAACACAATCAGGGCCAAGTGAGGGGAAGCCCAGGCTCCTCTGAGATTGCTCCTGCTGCAGTAGCTTCCGGGGGATGGGGAGTGAATGGGGGTGTCTACGACAGACGCTCTTTGTTGAAGACTGGGCCCTCACTGTTCTCTTTGTCGGGGTAACCTGCTATTCCGGAAAGTGGCATGGCAGTCTTGTTATCACATGATGCAAGCAGGACTAAAGGCACTGCAGATAATAAAACTTAGCTAATGTGATGAACTATTTCTTTTGCTTTTTCAGTCTGGGGCTGAGAGAGAGAAAGAGAGAGAGAGAGAGAGAGAGAGTGTGTGTGTGTGTGTGTGTGTGGGGGGGGGGTGACTGGGAAGTGATGACTGGTTGTAATCCTTTCTTGAGTATTATTTCCCACAGGTAAGACTGTTAAGTGGGTCTAACTGGGGAGCCTGAAAGTCAAGTGCCTAAAGTCTTGGTTGAAATTTCCTTGAACAACCAATATTTTACTTATTGATGGAAAATGGTCTAGTTTTATCACTAAAATACAATCTCCACCATGTCTGAGTTTTTCTCAAATTAGAAAAATTCCTACTCTTATTAGGTACTTGCAAAAATTCTTGTATTATTAATAATAAGGAAACCATAAAGTTAGTAAAACCAACATGTTCTTTTTTTTCCTGCTTGTCACACACAGGTACACACACACAAAGGTTTCCCTATGCAGGCAGCTTACTCCAGGCATGATTACTCAAGAGTACCTCATTTGCTATAAATGTCTATAGGAGGGAAGTACTTACATATTTTTGCTCAATTCACTAATAAGTAAAATTACTTTAAATGTGTGCCAAGGCCTTGGAGTCCTGACCATCACACCTTGAAGGCAATCCCGATTGCTCATAAATAGCACAATCAAGAACAGCTCTGGAAGCAGCAGCCACAATCCAGTCTACCTTTTTTTTTTCTTGGTTCCCCATGTGCTGTCACCCTTGGCTCAGGGTGTGGTTAAGGGATCTATGCTGAGGAACTGGGTGCTATCATGACCATTCATTCATCTTCAGCCATTTGGAATGGCATTCTTACAGGAAGAACTAGGAAAGCCTTAACTTAGGAATCACTTCATGAAATCACTAACAATGAAAATGAGAAGATGAAATGGAGTGCTGTGTTATTTTTAATCAAGTTCAGCAAAACCTAAGAATGGTGTAATGATGGATGTAGCCTTCACCAGTTTCCAACTGCCAAATATCCACCAGAAACAATCTTCTACAGATATTTCCCTTGCTTTTCAATTGGCAGAAACAAATCAACTTGGAACACTTTATCAGAAACAAGGGGAAAAAAAACTGCAAGAAATTGGAATTCTGAGGCAAGTTAAGAGTAAGACCAAAAAATAAGAGTCAAGGAAGAGGGCCTCCCCGGTGGCGCAGCGGTTGAGCGCTGGGTTGCGAAGCTGCCTGCAACCTCTGCAGCCGGTTCAATCCCCGGCTGCTCCCCGGCCACCGGAGGAGGGTCCCACATGGCGCGCAGACCTCTCCTGTCGCCCGCTGCTCCCCTCAGCAGTGTCCTTCGGTCCTTCTGCCTGCTCTGCTCCCCGCTCTGGCTCTGGTGAATTCTCTCACCCTCCCGCGCTTCTGACTGTACCCAGTGCATGTATAAACCAAACAAACAAACAAATAATAAATAAATAAATAAGACATGCCTCTAGAAAATTAAAAAAAAAAAAAAAAAAAAGAGTCAAGGAAGAGAGAGAGAAGCATATACACAGTAGAATATGAAATTCTAAGCACTTGAATGAATTTGAAGGGGAGAGAACTGCAGAGGTACTAACTAAATATATAGGTGTTACGTGTCCTACAGCCTAGTAGATTTATGACACTGACTTGCTGTATTTGAATGGGTTCTACCACTAACGGAAGACCAGTTTTGTGAGGAAAAGGTTAGATGTGATCTACATAAATATACAAACTCTAACAAGTCAGAGAGTTAGACAAACTAACCACCCAGTAATTCACCTTACCATTTCCCCAACTTTGCAGGCTTTCAGAAGCTTATTTCCCCTTCCTTCAGAAACAGTAAATTCTGGCCAAACATCAGAAGTTAGTCAGAAGATAATTATCTTCAGGTCTTAGTATAAATGCTGTGGTCTGTTAATTTCTCTAGAGCTCAAGAGATACTAGTTGGAAGGACCATACATACTCATAGTTCTTAACTTATACCTCTGGCAAAGCAAGTATTAGAACTGTTGTCTATCTAAAACACCATGGACTTCCTCCCCTATACTGATTTAAAGGGCCCCTTCAGATGATCTCTAGAATATGATGAACCTGACTTACCTGATACAACCTGTCTTTCTAGCACTGCTGAAATTAAGGCAACTTTTAACTAGGATTTTATTATTTTAATTTTATATTCTAACACAATTGGTTTAATTTTATATTCAAATTCCAAATCCACCCCACAAATGGGGCGATTATGAAAAACAATTACTTGAACTGTTAGAACACTGCTAGGAGTATAAACTAACACAACCACTTTGGGAAAATTTTGGCAACATTTACAAATATGAAAGTATGCATAACCTATCACTCATTCTAGATATGTATCAAATTCCATTCCTTGGATACACATACAACAGAAATGTTTATTTATGTGTACCAAAAGACATGTGCACATATATGTTCATAGCAGTTTACTGTTCATAATAACTAAAATCTAGAAACTAATCAAGTATTAATAAACAGGAGAATACTTTGAGTCCCAAAGTAGAACACTAAGAACAAACACAAAGAATACCTCTACAACCATTCATAAGGTGATGCTTGTCACATACAATTTGGGCAAAATAATTCAGACATAAATAAAATTCACTATGTAATTCTACTTTGTTACCAAATCAGTCCAACTAGTCTATGGTGTTAGAAACCAACATAGTTGTTACCTTTGGGAGAGAAGACTGACAGAGTATGATGAGGCCTTCTAAAATACATACTTGGGGCCTCCCTGGTGGCACAGGGTTTAAAGCCTCAGGGCTATCAAGTTATTGCCAGCCACTGCCCCGTGAGTTCAAGTCCCCAGCCTGGGAGCTGGCCCACTTGGAGCAGCAGACCTCTCCTATCTTGCCTGCTGCTCCCCTCAGCAGTGTATCTCAGTGGATCTGCCTGTTCTGCTCCCCACTCTGTCTCTGGTGAATCCCCACACCTCTGGCCTACACCTGTTCTTATATGCAAAAATAAATAAAAAATGAATCTTTAAAAACAAAAAACCCCACATACTTGTTACACAAGTATATTCTCTTTGTTAAAGCCCACTAAGTTACTTCTGATTTGTGTATTTTCCATTGGTACATTACATTTTAATAAAAAATTATGAGAATCTCATCACAGATTTAAAAAATACTCTCCTTATACAGTGATCCTTTTCTTTACAAATTCACTTGAAAGTCTATTTCTGTGAGAAAGCAGAAAGAAAAATGACCTATTTCTCTTCTAAAGACTATTTTTATGAACTCTAGTTTTGTGAAACACCCTCCCTAAGAGAATGGTTGTTCCCATATCTGCTAGAAATCCCCTTAGTTCTCTGTCATGGGAGGCATCATTGTGATATCACTACGGAATCAGATGGATCCCCCATATGAATCCTGATCCCACCACACGGAGAGGTAATGCCGCCTTGCCATGCATCAGTTCTTTACGAAGTGAAGACAACAAGAAGTAATTGAGACAATATGGGTGAAGGGCCTGGCATGCAACTGTTCTCACAAAGATGTAATTTAGGGGAAAAGGCACAAGTATCTCTGTCCATCTTTTTAAACTAAATGCAAATGTTGAAGCTCCTTAGAAGTTCTCTGTAACCAGTTACTATGAATGATGATGTTTTAACAAGAATCAACTAGCAAACAGTCACAATAAACTGACTCCTAAATATTTATCCCAGTAGTTTTAATTTTGTAATTAAGTAGTTTTTGTTTGTGTGTTTTTATGAAAATGAATGCTTACCAATCAAAGTCAATCTTATGTCACTTTTGGGTGAAGTCAATACCTGAAACACGTTTTGGGTAGTAAATTAAAGACCTCAGCCGAGAATGTAAGTTGTAAAGACAAAGCTTTGGTTAGTCATGGGTTCCTTATAATCCATGCCTGGTTATTTCAATAAGATGTAGAAAATCTGTCATTTGAGAATGTTAGGCCAACTGACATTAATCACGTTGGGACCATCTCAGGTTCCAAGGATCTCTCTATATTTATCTTAGCTCAGCTCTTCATGTCTTGGCCGCAAAATTTGCATCCTACCCCAGAAATCATAGACTTTGGCTCTGTCAGGAAATTGGCACATTACTACTGAGTGATTATAAAGATCTTATAAGATGCGGTGACTAGAACAATATAATGCACAGCATACATCATACATATTGATCTCCAAGAAGGAGAGGGATGGGGAGGTCAGAGTGATGGTATAAAGGTATATTTTAGGTTTTAATAATATTGGTAATTATGTTTGAAATAACTAAGTTTGATTTTCACAGTTGCCAACTTGAAAGGGCTCCCAGGAGCTAAAGATGGGAAAATCTGAGCATCAAAAGAATAATGTCCAAAACAGATTAAAACACATAAACTGCACAAAAATATATAAATTCACAATACAAAAACACATATCCACAACAGAAAAATGCTTACTGCTTAATCACTGGAGACAGGGATAAGGTTGGGAGAGGATGATAATTAACTTATTATTCAGATAACTGGTAAAGGGAATGGATGTCATATTTAACTTTTTTCATGTAAAGATTGTTTTTCAGAACACTACTGAATGATAGAGGAAAAAAGTTCTATTTTAATAAAAGGAATCACTGCTAATAAATGCAGGAGAAATATAAATAAATATAGAATGAATAATAAATTTCAACTTAGCAATGCCTGGAGAAATAACTGATCTAGGAAGATGTAAGGTCCAATGGGGAACTTTGCAATGGATGGATCAACTGAATAAAATTAGAACCACTATCACAAAGATAAACAATGTACATTACAGAAAAATGCCTGCTCCAGGAAAGTTAACCTAAACTTGATAAAATACTCAGAGCAATCCTCTGGTTCAAGGAAGATATATAGGAAGGAAGTGACTGAGATGTGTGAAATGACACCAGATATCTTGAATATATAAGTGGACATAGTCACAGATGGAAAAACCCTGGCTTCTCAACATGTGAATAGCATAAAAAAAAAAAAAGTGAATTGTTAATTAGCAATTTTAAAAGAGACTTAAGAGGACTAACAGGAAATGCAATGTGTGAACTTTATTTGAATACTTGATTCAAACACAAGAATTCAAAGACACTAAATTAATGATATTAGGAAGTACAGTACCTTGTTAGATGTCATGACAACAGGTTAATGTGAAGATTCCCAATGGCTAGAGATACGTTTATTTATTTCATTTATTTATGCATACAAGAACTGGGGTGTAGGCCAGAGGTGTGGTGTATGAGAGTATTCACCAGAAACAATGGGAAGAATAAGTGGATCTACTGAAATACACTGCTGAGAGGAGCAACAAGCGAGACAAGAGAGGTCTGCTGTGCCATGTGGGTCAGCTCCCTGGCTGGATCAAACTCATGCCACAGTGGCTGGTGATAGCTTGATACTGCTGAGACTTTAACCTTTGCACCATGAGGGAGGCCCTAGAGATATATTTAAAAGTCTATCTCTCAGGCCTCCCTGGTGGTGCAGTGGCTGAGCGCTGGGTTGCAAAGCTGTCTGCAGCCTCTGCAGCGCTGGTTTGATACTTGGCAGCCAGGCAAGGGTCCCACATGGCGCGCAGACCTCTCCTGCCGCCCGCTGCTCCCCTCAGCAGTGTACTTCGTCACTCTGCCTGCTCTGCTCCCCTCTGGCTCTGGTGAATTCTCTCAACCTCCCGCACTTCTGACTGCACCCAGTGCTTGTACAAATAAATATATCAATCTTTGGGTGGGTGGGGGGAGTCTATCTCTCACTCCAAAGTGAGGAACAGATAAAATATTGATGATTTTTTCTTTTTGAAAGATTTATTTATTTATTTACACAAGCACTGGATACAGTCAGAAGCGCAGGAGGGTGAGAGAATTCACCAGAGCTAGAGCGGGGAACAGAACAGGCAGAGTGACGAAATACACTGCTGAGGGGAGCAATGGGCGCGGCAGGAGAGGTCTGTCGCGCCATGTGGGACCCTTGCTGGCGGCCAGGAATCAAATTGGTGCTGCAGAGGCTGAGGGTAGCTTCACAGCCTAGCGCTCAATCGCTGAGCCACCAGAGGAGGCCGAAAATATTGATGATTTTGAAGCTGTGCAACAGGCATATACGGGGGTTACTATACTATTATCTCTTGTCTATAGTTGAACATTCCATTAAAAAAAAAGGGTGAAAGGGTGATGGTTGCTGAAGTTGGATCATGAGAGCTCATTACAGTATTTCTCATATGTCTGTCTTTGAAAATTTCTTGTTAAAAAAATGCAGACAAATTTAAGGATGAATACTTTAGGAATTCTGGGCTGCACTGTCCATTCAGAGGCTAATTTATCCAAAGAAAGGCATCAGACATCATGTAAAGTGGACTCTGCAAAGAACATGGCAGGCATTATGTTGTGAAGACTATAAAGCCAGACCTTCCTTGCCTACAATTTCCTGAATGATAATGGCTATTTTGAACATTCCTAGTCAAAAATCACCAAATATATTGTGGTTAGGCTTACTGATACTCTGTGCCATGGGAATGATTCCAGCTTTACCTGTGGGCAGAGTCTTCCTCTCACCTGGCTGGGGTGGATGAGGTGGTGGCATCTGGTGGTGCATCAGAGGGTAGGGAGGGGGCTGCTGATGAGGCATCATGCCTGGGTGTCCTGCTGGTCCAAGTGGGGCCAGGCCAGGTCCTCCTGAGTGCTGGTGTGTCTGTTGAGGGTTCTGTCCGTGCTGCTGCTGTTCCATTTGCTGCCGGGCTCGCAATTCAGCATATTTCAGCTGTTCCATGTGGAAGTTCTGGCGTTCAGTAAGCAACTGTTGCCTCTGTTGTTCTAACTAAAAGGAAAGGGAAGAAAAATGACATCAGGAAAGGCTCACAGGATTGGATAACACACAGGACACCTACCTGATGCCTGGATTCCCTACACTTCATCCTAGTTAAGTATCTACCTTATCTCCTACAATATCCATTGTAAGATAAAATATCATTTAATGAGTAGCATATCTGCATTTAGACATCTGTCTTTGAGGTCCAGGTTTTCTCTATGTTGAGTAAAGTTCACCTTTCTTTGTAACCTTTACCCAATGGGATTATGGTTCTCTGAATCCACTCAGTATACATGTAATTCCCTGTGTGGCAGGCACTTGGATATTTAAAAATAGTTTATAAAATCACGTTAATGTTCACCAGATAGAACAAGTCTACCCTGTCCTTCTAATAGTCCCTCAGATGCAAATATTTCAAGTCTACCCAACCTTCCCAAGTGCTCTTTTTAGGTGTGAGCCTTCTGGTTGCTATTTTATAATGTGAGAGAGAGTTAAATCCTCTGGATGAGTGGACATGGCTTTGGTTGCAAAAATATGCATTTTTTCAACATAGAACTTTTGGCAATGCCACTGTAAATTTTAACTTTTCAAGTATGCAAAATTAGTCTGGGTGACACATTCCCCATATATTTTAGATGTGTAAATAAAATTTTGCATGAATCTTGAAGAATATAAGCATTTCAATATTCAACATAATCTTTCTGGAGCCCAAATTAAAACCAGAGAAGTAAGTTATTATATGTGCCAGGAAATTCAGAAACCATATGCCTGACAGTAATTCAGAGAATGGAGTCTACCATAAATGCTATCAAAATTTATTTAATTCAGGCCTAAAAATTAATTTGAACATGAAGGAAAATAAAAATCCACATCTTTAGGAGCAACATAATAAGGATGATTAATAAATCTATTTCCTTTCAGTAATGTTCCATTCAACAATTTTCAATAAAATATCTGATTTAATAGGAGGCATTTTCTAGACTTGTGCTGTCCAATACCTCAACTACAAACCACAAATAGCCCCTGAACACTTGAAATGTGGCTAATCTGTAAATGCAAAGTACACAATAAATTTTGAAGACTTATAAAAAACTATTTTTTCATATTCATCAGATGTTGAAATAACATTTTGCACACATTGGAATAAAACATAATTTTACCTATTTTTTTTTAAAGATTTATTTATTTACGCATACAAGAACTGGGGTACAGGCCAGAGGTGTGGGGGGTGAGAGGATTCACCAGAGACAGAGTGAGGAACAGAACAGGCTGGCTGACTGAAAAGCACTGCTGAGGGCAGCAGCAGGCGAGCAAGGAGAGGTCTGCTTTGCCATGTGGGGTCACCTCTCTGGCTGGGTATCGAACTTGTGCTGCAGTGGTTGTGAATAGCTTCCTAGTGCTGCATCTTAACCCTTTGTGCCACCAGGCATGCCCCTTACTGTTGATTTTTTTAATGTGGCTACTACAAAAATTTTAATTATACACATGGCTCATATGATATTTTATTGGATAGCACTATACCAAGGTTAGAGAGAAATGTAACATTTTAGGAGTTTTAAAGAGCAGTCAGTTCTGCAGAGAAAACCTATGTACTATCATTAGCAAAAGCTAGCTGGAATAAGCATGCGAATTAGACTAAGAATCTGGGCTCTTAGCAGAAATATGCCTGGAGAGAAGTCCACATGGAACCAAATGAAAAGCATCACTAGTTTTCAGGAGTAAGAACTAGAGGACTTCCATGGAGTGAGGGTAAAACAAGGCCATGGACAAGGCAAGAAGAAAAGAGGCATGACCAGGTAAAGAGAAGGAGGATACATGGAGAGAATACAAATAAAGCTTATGTCCTGGGTATTGGTGAGCTGGCTTGCATGGAGTCTCCTGAGGAAGGAGATGTTTTGAAAGGAAGGATCTTGTAAGAAGTTGAGGGGTATCAAGAGAGTTCCAACAGGAGGGAACCTAAAGAGGATAAAGTCTGGGCAGGTTTAATTTTTGTTTGCAAGATGAGAAAGGAGTTGGGAGGATGTAAACAGCATGAGAATCCTCTGGAAGTCCAGCTCTGTCAGAAAACTAATGAATGAAGCAATGTCATTAGTATTGTGTTACAAATACAATGAATTCTACCTAGTGATTCTACCTCTGGAAATGTGCCCTAGAAAAGTATGTGACTGTGTATAGAGACAGTCATTTAAGTATTGTATTATTTTTTATGAAATTATGTCTGCAATACACTGAAAAAAAAAAGTTTTAACAGTATTTATTCATTTTTTAAAAAGTTTTTTTTTTTTTTTTATTCATATAAGCACTGGGTACAGTCAGAAGCGTGGGAGGGCAAGAGAATTCACCAGAGGCAGAGCGGAGAGCAGAGCAGAGCAGGCAGACTGACAAAGTACACTGCTGAGGGGAGCAGCGGGTGCAGCAGGAGAGGTCTGTCATGCCATGTGGGACCCTCACCGGTGGCCAGGGATTGAACCAGCACTGCAGAGGCTGAGGGCAGCCTCGCAGCCCAGGGCTCAACCGATGGGCCACCAGGGAAGGCCGTTTAATAGTATTTAGAACACAATACTAATGACATTAAAAAAAACCCTTGAGGGGCCTCCTTGGTGTGCAAGGGGTCGAGGCACAGCACTATGAAACTATCCACAGCCACTGTGGCAAGAGTTTGATCCCCAGTAAGGGAAGTGACCCACATGACGCAGCAGACCTCTCCTGTCTCACCCGTTGCTCCCCTCAGCAGTGTATTTCAGTCAGTCTGCCTGTTTTATTTTCCACTTTGTCTCTGGTGGATCCTCTCACTCCCTGCACCTCTGGCCTGTACCCCAGTTCTTGTATGCATAAATAAAATAAATCTTAAAAGAAATGGAAGCACTAAAAATTGCACAAGTTTTATGCTACAATTTCATTTTCTTCTCTCCCCTTTATATTTCCTAGAATTATGATAAAGTTCCAATAGCTTAACTGAACAGGGTAATCACTCTCTTAAATAGGGTGTTAATGAATCAAGTCACTTTCTTTCATGGCTCCAATCTGGCTTCAGGGACCCAGCTTCATACAAAGCGGCCTGCAGTCCTGCTCTGAAGACACATCCCCTCCACTGCATTCAAACCCTGCCTTCCCCTCTTCCCTTCACTCCTACACTGAAGCCGAATCTAAGCGGAACCTGAACACAACAGCACTTTTCTACACCAAGCTACCAAACATAGACACAGCTGCAAGTACAGCTGACTGCACACAAAGCTCTTCTTCCCACTTAATTTGCATGAAGCAGTGAGGAGGGGGTGGGAAAGTAAAAGATGGTGAGGGCCACAAAAATCCATCTCTACTGCCAAGGATGGAAATAATCAGCTGAGACTTGAAGTCTCTGACTACGTGGCCTCAGGAATGAAGTAAATAATCACACCTTTCTTTGAAATGTTTGGTGTCCAGAGGAGATATCCACTTAAGAAAAGTGAAGTCTAAAACAGACATATCCATTCCTGTTTATACCTGTGAAAATAACAACCCATCAACTGCATCTTGCTGCTTTCATCTGTACTTTTTTTTTTTTATTTAAAAGATTTTATTTGTGCATACAAGAACTGGGGTACAGGACCAGAGGTGTGGGGGATGAGAGAATTCACTGGAGACAGATTGAGGAACACAACAGGCAGACTGACTGAAATACACTGCTGAGGGGAGCAGCGGGCAAGACAGGAGAGGTCTGTTTTGCCATGTGAGGAGTTTCCTGGCCGGCCGGGGGATTGAACTCATGCTGCAGAGGCTGCGGATAGCTTCAGAGTACTGTGCTTAACCCCCTTGTGCCACCAGGTAGGCCCTTCACGTGTACTTCTGGAGGCAGAAACCCAAGGGGGGAGCTGGCACTACTATTAATGAGTGCTCATTCTGTCTTTGTTGCAGTATGTTTGCTGCCTAAGGTAATGTGTCATCTTTAATTCAGAAATAAACCTGCTCCTGGGTACAGCATTCTTAATAACAAATGAAACTACCCCAATTAATTCTGCAAGCATAACAACAGATTTGATTATATGATAGGCAGTACAGAGATGCATTACTATGAATATGCAAAAAACAAAGTTAAATACAGCTCCCCTGGGGCAACAAGAAATTAATTTTGCCTTTTCTTTTTTCTTAATTTGTCATCAAATACAACGAAAATTTCTAAGTTTGTATCCTATGTGTCAGGATATCCTAACAGCATTACCTATCCAGAACCCCACCAGTTTTTACTTTCATTGTTGCCGTCCGGGTCTAAACCACCATCAACTCATGTGGATTATTTGAACAGCCTCTTCAAAAGTCTGTTATTCTAACCTTGCTTCTTCATAACACTTTTTTATTTAAAAGATTTTATTTATGCATACGAGAACTGGCGTACAGGCCAGAGGTGTGGGGGATGGTGAGAGGATTCACAGGAGACAGAGCGGGGAACAGAACAGGCAGATCCACCGAAGTACACTGCTGAGGGGAGCAGCAGGCAAGTCAGGAGAGGTCTGCTGCGCCATGTGGGTTGGTCCCTGGCCGCCCGGGGATTGAACTCATACTGCAGAAGCTGTGGACAGCTTCACAGGCTGCATCTTAACCCCGTGCGCCACTCGGGAGGCCCCCGTTCTTCATAACACTTTTTATAACAGATTGGCTAAACTTTAAGGAAGATCACACCAGTCCTTTGCTCAAAGTCCTGTAATTATTCTACATTTTATTTTTTTTTTAAAAAAGATTTATTCATTTATGCATACAAGAACTGGGGTACAGGCCAAGGTGTGGGAGGTGAGAGGATTCTCCACATACAGAGCAGGGATCAGAACAGGCAGACAGACTGAAGTACAATGCTGAGGGGAACAACAGGCGAGTCAGGAGAGGTCTGCTGTGTCATTGGGTTGCTCCCTGGCCGGCCAGGGATTGAACTTGCGCTGCAGTGGCTGCGGCCAGCCTCACAGTGCTGCGCTCAACCCATTGTGCCACCACGGAAGCCCCCTATTCTACACTTTAATCACAATAAAATGAAAGGTCTCTGGATACCTTACAGGCACCTCTGTGATTCGGTCACCACTAGCTGTGACTTCATTCTCCGACCTCCTGTTACCATTTATTCTCCAGTCCACCGACCTACTCCTTAGTTCCTAAATATGTCAATCAAGCATTTGCCTCAAAGGCTTCTGCCTTGGTTGATTCTAGTGCCTGGAAGTATCTGCTTAGTTGTCAGTTTCTCAATACGGTCTACTGGAATGATACTACTTAAAATGGAAGTCTGTGTGAGGAGATTCAAAGTAACCAGACTTTTCTTTCTGAAGTTTTCTTCATATAGTTTTTGAGAGATTGAGAAAATTTATATGAAGTGCTTTATTTAGCACAGTGACTGGTCCAATAAATGTTTACAAAGTCAACAAAAGCCTATAGAGATTAAGAATTTAATATATAGTTATTGACAACCAGTTTACATAAAAGAGGCATGTATAATACTGAACAATTAACTATGTGCTTTACACTGTTTCAGGCATATGCCATACTGATCATTTAATCTTTACAACATAGTCATGTACAGAAATCATTAGTAGGAACACAGCCATGGCTTTGCTTACTCACAAGCTGGGGTGGGAAAAATAGGTTGTCTTAAATGTGCACAAAAATGAATGGTGGACATTTTGAAGTCCCTAGGATTCTTTCTGTTTGTGAGTGAAACTCCAAGTTGGTCCAAGGATTTCTCTTCCCAATATTTACACTGTCCCATTGAAGCCTGGTCTGTGTGATGGAGAGAATATAGCACAAGTAAAGGGATGTGATTTTTTAAAAATTTACTTATTTATGCATACAAGAGCTGGGGTATAGGCCAGATGTGCAGGGGGGTGAGAGGATTCACCAGAGACAGAGGTGGAGCAGAACAGGCTGACTGACTAAAACATACTGCTGAGGGGAGCAGTGGGGCAAGACAGGAGAGGTCTGCTGCCGCATGTGGGCTAGCTCCCTGGCTGGGGATCGAACTTGTGCTGCAGAGGCTGTGGATAGCTTCATAGTGCTGACACTTAACCCCTTGCACCACCAGGGAGGCTCCAGGGACGAGATTTCTAAGTTTAAGTTACAAAAGATATACACAGTAGTTTCATTCTGGGTGCTCTTTAGAATCACTCACTCTGGGGGAAGTAATTTTATGAGTCACTCTACGGAAAGGTCCAGATGTCAAGGAACTCAAGTTTGCTGCCAACAATCACACAAACCTAAAGCTATATCCGCCAACCCCAGGTGAACTTTAAGGTAACTACAACCTCATGAGACACTCTGAGTCTGAAGCACTCAGATTCCTAACCCTCAGAATCTGTTTGAGATAGTGCTTTCTCTGTTTTCAGTCACCAAGTATTGGGGCAAATTCATACAGGAATAAATACTATGGGTGTGTTACTTTCATTCAGTGGCTAGGGACTGTTCCGCACAGCAGAATATTTCCCCAACATTCTCAGTTGTGCTGTTCTATTCAGACTATTCTAGAAAATGTTTTATGTGCTTTGATTAGAATTTAACATAAAAAAAAAAGAGTCAAGTGAGAAAAACAGGAGTTATTTGAGATAAGTAATTACTAAAAATCCAAAGCACAAGGGAAATTCTGAAAGGCCAGGAAAAATGGAGTCACTGAACACATGGCCCTTGGGTGTTGGGAGTCAGTGGAGAATGGGAAATGGCTGTAGGCTGTTATTTGGGGACAATTTCATCAGTGATTTAAAAAAAAAAAAGATTTATTTTTATTTATGCATACAAGAACTGGGGTGCAGGCCAGAGGTGTCAGGGTAAGACGATTCATCAGAGATAGAGTGGGGAGCAGAACAGGCGGATCTACTGAAATATACTGCTGAGGGGAGCAGTGGGCAAGACAGGAGAGGTCTGCTATACCATGCGGGTTAGCTCCCTGGCTGGGGATTGAACTCCTGGTGTGGTGGAAATAGCTTGATAGCGCTGAGACTTAACCCCTGTGCCACCAGAGAGGCCCAATTCCATCAGTGTTTTAGAGAGTGGAATTTGCAGGTTCACCCTCTGAAGGTGACTTAGTTGAGAAAAGAGCCTACTGAAAATCTCCTTGCTATCACATCAATTCTGTTTCATTATATTACAGAGACCTATTATCCCAAACACCCTGAAAAAAAAAATCTGTAAAATGACTAAAACTCAGCCCATTTAGGTAAGATAAAGGCAGATATTCATTCTTCAAAGCTCCAGTTGCCCTCTAAAAGTTTTCAATATCCCCGCCCCCGCCCGTCAGTATTCCTCCTCTGTTTCCAGAGGAACACCAATGTCACTTTTCTTAACTGTCTCTCCCATTAAACTAAACTAAGTCCCCTGAGGGTAGGCTTTTCTTTCAACTTTCCCAGCTTCTGACTGACACTGGCACATGTCTATTCAAACAACACTTAAACAAGGGTCTATGATGTGTTGGTTCTGTGTTAACAAAGATACTTGAATAAGTTTGCCCTTAAAGAGCATATACTCTGGTATAGGAGGATGAGTACAGTAAGTTCTCGGTTAGGCTGCACAGCAGCATATGGAGAGGGGCATGTTACCCACAGGTACATGGCTGAGGGACACAGGTGATATGCAAAGAATAGGGAAAAGGAACTTGGTGGCAGAGAAGTACTATGCATACATGTTACACAAAGAACATAGTCCTAGGAAAGCTCCAGGTGGTGTGGCATGGTTGACGGACAGAGGGTGATGGGGATGAGGCTAGGATGGCCAGCAACTTCTGGGCAAGGAGGCTGGTGGTGTGAGAGATGCGTCTGGGGTCAGGGAACTGGGGTATAATAGTGCAGGGTGTGGGTAGGAGTTGATGAAGCAGCCTCTCCTTCCTCATGGGGTGAGAATGCCTTTGTTAAGTGGCAGAGTTGTTCTTAGAACAAAATGAAAATGGGTTGCTCTCAAAAGGAACTTGCAAGAAGGCATGCTTGATGGACCACTAAGAAACAGATTACCAAATTTCTTAAAAGTCAAAACTCTTCTGGAATGGTTTAATTTTAAGGTTCATTAAGACTGTATTATTTATAGATAACCAGTATCATCATCTTTTTTTTTTTAAAGATTTATTTATTTTTATTTATACAAGAACTGGGGTACAGGCCAAAGGCGCGGGAGGGTGAGAGGATTCACCAGAGACAGAGTGGGGAGAACAGGCAGATGGACCGAAGACACTGCTGAGGGAAGCAGCGCATGAGGCAGGACAGGTCTGCCATGCCATGTGGGAATCTCCCTGGCTGGCTGGGAATTGAACCCACGCTGCAGAGGCTGTGAACAGCTCCACAGCACTGCGCTCAACCCGCTGCACCACCAGGGAGGCCCAATAACCAGTATCTTCTATGTCAAAATAATTTTTTTTGACATATAAGGTCAAAATGTCAAAATAATCACAAGGAGAAAGTCTTAATTAAACCCTCAAATTCCAGAATGTGTCAGTGTAGAAAGCTGATTCCGTTTCTAGTCAACTCATCAAAAAAAAAAAAAAAAAAAAAAAAAAATCTTCAAAGAGCTCAATCTTTGCTTCTCGAAAACTACCCTTGAGATAACCATTGCTTCCCAACCCTTCCTATGTTTCTGATCTTTTGTTGTTTCTACACCCATTTACACCTTTTTCTTAATTCTTTTGATCCTAGTTGAGCCACATCCTTCTATCAATAGTTTGTGCCCCAGAGAATGCTGTTTAGGAGCTCTGCACAGGCCTAGTTCCACCTGCCCTTTACTGTATAGGGGAGGGAAGAGAGAGGTGAGAACACAAGGTTCGGATCTGAGAAGGTTTGATAAAAAGGGATCACAGAAACAAGGCTCCTAAATCAAGATTAACTTCTACTTTTGGATATTTCTATTCAAGAAACAAATTAAGAAAGTCCAGATAATGGATCTGCATGAATTCTACTTTATTGGTAACAAGAGAATAAAAGAAGTCTAAGACCCAACTTCCGCAGGATGAAATATTTGATACCACCATGTAACAAGGGGGAGGGGTTGCATAATTATTTTCACAATGTTTATACTCTTTTATTAATCATTGCTATTTGATAATGCTTCTGAAAGGGCAAACAGAAAAAAGGATAGAAGATAGCCAGAGGCCAATAAAATAGGATACCACTTATTTATGTAAGTTGTACTTTATGAAAGGTGAGGAAAGTTTAACTGCTAAAAAGACACTATAAAATTCCCCTTACTTACAGCTTCTTTTTCTCTGTCCATTATAGTTTCCAGTTCCTCAAAATGTCGAAGTTTGATCTCCAGTTTCTTCATTTGAGTCTCAACAAGGAGAGCTACCAGAGACTTAATTTTTCTCTCTTCCACGGCAGCCAGGTGCTAAAGGGCAAAAGATTATTCAAATTACACAGGCTAACATTTAATAAACAGTAAAATGTTAAAGTTGCTATTCAAAGTGGGAATTACATAATTACGAAAAATGCCCAGGCCCTCTTTCCATATTTCCACCAGGGTAAAAATACATTTATTCTAATTTAAAATAACTGTCCCTGAATTTCTGCTCAACAGCACACAGAGGAATTGGTCACATCACTCAGAGAGGATGAGGAAGTCAGACTTGGCAAAGGTCCAAGAAGATCCACTTTTTCATGACACCATCCCAAAGATTACACTAGCATACTTCTAACACCACTTTGCATTCATTTTTATTTTATCTGTTGAACTTATGTTCTTATCTTGCTGATATACAAGGTTTTGAGAAATAATATGGACTGATTGTCTTACAGATCTCCATTTTTCTTACAAAATCTAGAAGGAATTAGTGTGAAAAAGTGGTTTATACAGGCTTTTGGGAGCAAAACTGACAGACAACAATGCAACAAGAACCTTATTTTTCAATCTTTTATACCTGAAAGAAATGTTTTATAACTATGGAAACCTCTATGCAGGAAGATTGGGAAGTATGGGCAAGTTTTATGAATGAATCTGTAACTACTAATGATCAAGCTAACTTCTCTCAATTACACTGAACTTCATTATCACCAAAAGTTTAGAGAAAGATTACATGATTTTAAGCCTGCTTGTATTGTGTAGGGTTAAACCAATTTCTACGAAACATATGCACATCTATAAAACTGAAAGTTTAGAAGGTCAAATAAAAAACCTCCCTCTTACTTGTGTTGTCTAGCCATTCCTTTAAGATACTAATAATGTTACCAGGTTCAGGGTCTAATATAAAAAAGTCTCCTAGACTTGGCTTTGGCAGGAAACTTTCTATTTTCTTGATATTTATACAGGAAATTAGGGACATCCCTCACTATTATCAAATAAACACACCAAAACATTTCCTCTCAGAACTGAACATCATGAATTTTCAAATAGAAAGGGACCACCAAACAACAAGAAAATGAACATTAAAAAAAAGATCCACAGCCAAGGAATAGCTTTGGAAATTTAAGAATATAAGACTGTAAATATCCTAGAGTTCCAGAAAAGGGGGTGGGTGAGTTACGAACAAAAATCTAAATGTCATCAGGCTTCTGAAAATAAGGTAAAATTTCTTTCAAATTCTGAGGAACAATGAATTTTAAAAACAGAAATTTAAGTCAAGTAAGTGTGAGTACAGAATAAAGACATATCTAAAACCAAGGACTCAACATGCATTGCAAGAATGTAAAAACCCACAGACAATGAGAAAGTATTTGCAAATCATGCATCTACTGAGAGACCTATATGCAGACTATATAAAGAACTCTTATAACTCCTGTCTAGGGATAAATATTACTGGTAGAAGAGTTACAAAACAAACACATGCTAGTCACTGTCTCAAGATACTTGGCAAATGCTGAAGGAATCAGATGTAAGAATAAAATTCCTGCAAACTCCTTTAGAAGGGATAAAGATTCCTTTAAAAATCTTAATCAAATGTTACTCCCAAAGGAGAATGACCAAACTGCCATCTAGCATCAACTCAGTTCTCCTCTCAATTATATTAACATCACAGAGGAAGGTTAAATCATCTACATAGAGAATACACCATCACTGGAGCATCAAAATTTTATACACATCTGGCATTCACTCAAAAAAGCAGACAAAGATATAGACACTGAACCTGGTAGGAAAGAACTTTAAAGTATTTTCAAGAAAATCTGGATACAAAGAACTTCTTATACAACCTATATATGGGATTAAAAATCAAAGTCTACCTGATTGAAAATATGATTGAAAAATGTAGTAACTAGAATTAGTAACTCAACGATAAGGCTTAAAAAAGCAGACTTGACCACTGAACAGAAAGACAGGTGAGCAAAACAAAGGAGAAAACAAAGCCTCTTTAATAAATGATGCTGGGAAACATGGACAGCCACATACAAAAAAGGGAAACTAAATCCTTACCTAACTGCATACACAAAAATTAATTGAAAATGAATTAAAGACTTGGATATAAGGCCTGAAACCATAAAATACTTAGTATTTTAAATTAAATGTTATTTAAATTTTGGTTCTTAAAAACTTAGAAGCTTAAATCACTATTGGTATCCAGGAGTGTTTCAAAAATGGTGGGTATCTTTTTTGAGCTAGCTGCTTGGTTTTTATTGTAAACACTTAAAGTCATTTTTAATGGTATGGAGAATTTTATCAGATTATGTTTCTGGGTTGGTTGGGATCACCAGGTTCCAAGTGGAAACCTGGATTTTAGTTTTGGTTCTTCAATAACTATTCATGTATCTCTAGGTTCATCAAGAACTTGTGTGGGTTTATTTCTGTATCTACAAAATAAAGGAGTTGAATGAACTCTAAGATCATTTCGATATTACACAAGGAAAATCTTTGTTACTGAAAGTCTTTGTTATTGTTATTCAATATCCATTTAAGAACATAACTTGTGTGAAAATCAAATATTTCATTCCACATTTTAAAAATAATGTATAATCCCTAACTAAAGCTTTCCTAACAGTCTCACTATTATATATTCAGCATTTTAAACTGAATTTAGTTTTTTCTATTTTCATTAGTTTTTTCTATTTCTTCACAACTAATATACAGTCTTAAATAGCTCAACTCAAATCAATGTGAGATTCAAGGTTAATGAGATGACTATAAATTCAGAGGCAGAGAACATCCACATCTATCTCAGGCATTAAATGAACCTAGCATTGTAGCACAGTTGGCACAAGGGAGTACTCAAACATAAGTTTGATAATTAAAATATGTAATTTTTTTTACAGCCTAGAGAATACATTTTTCTACATTGTTTTTTGTAACAATCATGTTAGAAAGGGAGATCAATAAGACCCTTTGATTCAAATAAAATGAAATAGGCTCAGAGAAGTTGTTTGTTGCCGATGTTTAGACTAGTAAATAGCAGAACTTGAACTAACATTTTAAAGTCCAAAGGATTTCTAATTATCTCCCTAAGACTATTTATAACAATTGATATTTTAGCTAACATTTTCCTGAGGAATTTTTAGAAGGAACCTATAGATTAAATATGGCCTCAAATGTCTTTCTTCTGAGAGGTGGGGGTCTATGATTGACATCTGAATCAGGGCAGACTCTTATGCAACAGAAAATAGTGGTACCATTTTCTGGTTCCCAGTCTGGGAACTCAATGTACTATTTTATAAAACAGTCTCTCTGTAAGAAGTATAATGACCTGCTAGTGTGACTATAAAGGAGAAACCCCAAGACATGCAGAGAGACAAGGTCCCAACTACCTCTGCCTAGGATTAGGATCTGAAGGTAGCTGTCTTGAACTTTGTAGATGCATAGATTCACCTCTGAGGTGAATACTAATAAATGACATAACTGATACCACATGGAACAGAATTGTCCATTAGGTACACTAATTTCATAAAATCATGAGCTACAAAAAAAAAAATTTTTTTAGAAGGAAAAAAAAAAAGCCACAGCTTTGCTATTGGAAAAGAATTTGTTATCAGGAAATAGGGTGATGCTGTAACAAAAACCTAAAATGTGACTTTGGATTTTATTTATTTATTTATTTATTTATTTATTTAAGAACTGGGGTGTAGGTCAGAGGTGCAGGTGGTGAGAGGATTCACCAGAGATAGTGGAGAGCAGAACACACAGATCCACTGAAATACACTGCTGAGGGGAGCAGCAGGCAAGACAGGAGGGGTCTGCTGTGCTATATTTGGGTTAGCTCCCTGGCCAGGGATCAAACTCATGCTGCAGTGACTGGTGATAGCTTGATAGCTGAGACTTTAACCCATTTGCCACCAGGGAGGCCCAAGTTTGGATTCTGGATCATGGAATGGGTGCAGGTGAAAGGGACTTGGAAAAACCACTGGTGGTAATTTAAAAGATAGAGGAAAACAGTGGTGGGTGGAGAGTAGATCTCTATTACACAGCAATACAAAATTTGGAAACTGTCAAAAGGGTAATTAATGAACTTGCAAATCAGGCTTGGATGGCTTCCAGGCAAAAGTAAATAAAAACTCATTTTTTGTATGTATTATAGCAGCTAGAAGAGAGGAACCAAAGAAGGAACCATTCAACTTTTAGGCAGAATTTAGAAGAATTGCAGGGTTTGAAAATCAAACTGCTTCTGATCTCTGGTTACACCCAGCAAGGGTTTGAAACAGAAATGGTTTCAAGACAAAGATCAAATCTAGACTTCCAAGAATCATAGGGTATGCCTCTTATACCCTTCTCTACTAGACTAAGGCAGAGTTGGAGGAAGTGTTGTGTGTCAGCATCTTTATGAACATGTCTCATACTCTTTCCTTGAGCTTCTTGAATCTTTAAGGTCAAGTTTTCATCAAATGTGGAAAACTTTTCAAGCAGCCACAATTTCTTTTTCCCCTACCTCTTTCACTCTCGCCTTGCCTTCTAGGATTCTCACTACATGTGTGATGGAAAATCTGAATTGACACACAATTTCCTAGCTATCGCTCTACTACTATTCAAGAAGAACTAATTCTTTTTTTATTGTCTTCCCGCTTGGTATCAGTAACATGAAATGTTTGTTTCTGATTATTTTCTCTGATAGTAAACTTGTTTTTTACATTGCTTCTAAGCAGTCACCTATTAATCTCTTCATGTCACCAATATTGGAATTAGAAATCTCCTAGATTGGGGTCTCCCTGGTGGCACAAGGGTTAAGCACTATGAAGCTACCAGCAGCCATTGCAGCAAGAGTTCAATCCCTGGCCAGGGAGGTAACCCACAGGGTGCAGCAGACCTCTTCTGTCTCGCCCGCTGCTCCCCTCAGCAGTGTATTTCAGTCAATCTGCCTGTTGTGTTCCCCATTCTGTCTAATGTGAATCCTCTCAACCCCTGCACCTCTGGCCTGTACCCCAGTTCTTGTGTGCATAAATAAATCTTTAAAAATAAATAAATAGATAAAAGCCTAGGACAAGTAGAAAGCAAGCCATGAAAGCTACTGAGCAGCAAAACTGGGCTGAATTTTTTAGCCAACAAAACCCATTGTTTATGGACAATGAATACATTCAGGGCTTTCCATTAAACTAAATCTTCTTTTCCCAAGTGTTTCTTTATTCCAGGGAACAGTTTATCATTCCATACATAGGAATTTATTCACAACAGTAAAAGAAACCCTGGGGATTGGAGCTCACCAAGGACTTAGTACATTTTTACAACACTGATGACTCAATTCCAAGCAAGGTCAGAGAGGACAACTGAGTCTTGGGAGCCAGGCACTGGTAAGTATGAACATGGACTGTGAAGGACAGTGGGGCAACACCTTAGAGCCATTCACAACAGTCTTAACTTTTTAAAGGACACATACTCTTTTGGGAGTCTTACCCCAGGAAAATGCATTTAAACTCAAAATAATGTATGTACTTTAGAGACTTCATGAAACCTATCCAGTGAATTCTTACAGGTCTAAGCTCTAAGATTAATAACTGTTGATATAGATTGTTACAAGATATCCATTTATACCTACCATTTAAGAGTCTGAAGCATATCCCTACCCACTTTCCTGCTCAGGTTGAGGGCTACTCAATAGATAGGTTATACAAGTTTTGAGGGAAAGGTTAGCGTGCAGTGAGCTGAAGCTTTGTGAGGAGTCTGGACTCCTTTAATTATTACCCTTGTTTTTAGTTATTTCAGGATTGGTCTATAGGATTTTGGGGTGACACAACATTTTCCTCTTTTGATAAGATTCTCAATTGGGTGAGAGTTGTTAAGAAGCATAGAGAAGACTACATAGGCAAACACCCGCTGCAGGAATGTGGAAGGAGTGGTGTCTGCTGGTGTCCAACCTGGGGGTTGGCACTAGCCTATTTCCTTCCAAGCAGACAAATTTGGCGCTAAAACATAGAAATGCCTCTGGAACAGTTCTCATTCCAGAAAATCCCTCTTCCAGGTCTGATCCTAGATAAAGTAGTGATTCTGTACCAAAGTCAGAGAGCTGAAGAGGATTCCTTTTGGTGTTTAAAATTCAGTTCATCTTCTCTTTGCTCTATCACTGTTACTATCAATGGCCTTAGCCAGCACAGAGAAGGTGTTGATTGTTATTGTTATTTGCACAAAGATGCCAAGTAAGGAAGTAGCAAAGGCTTTGTCTGTAACTCTTATCACAGACAGATGAATGGCTGTAGTCTACCTAGTTCCTTGGTTGTACCTGTTTGTAGTCCCAGTACCGGGAACACAGATATTCAGAATCCCTTCATAATCAAGATACCAAATATCTGAAAATCATTCCCCAGCTCTAACAAAACTTGCCATCTGGGATTTGGAGACAAAGCAAGGCTTTGTGCACACTGCTGGAGATTACAGAAGGGCGGTCATAGAGATCTGAAACCACACTTTTCACGGTGACCCAAACCTCACATCACCTTTTATTTTCTTAGGGAAAGGTAGGGGTCAAGGTGATGTGAGGATGTGAAAATGACACTGTAAGTGTCAGTGAAACCCAGTTTTGTAGCATGCTGGGCCACCACTAATTCTCTGTAACTTCTCCACAGGACTTGCGCAAACACAAACGGGGGAACCCCTACACTCAGACTGTAGCTGGTGAGAAGAACACGTTGGGTCCTACAACACAAACCTGCAAACCGAGCACACTAATGGTCCTAGGTTGCCATTCTGGTCCACATTTAGCTCATCCCTTCCTGCTGTGGGCATCAGGACATGGGGTGACAACAGAGGAACTGTCCTACTCCAAATGAAAGCAGCAACTCACAGGCCTTTGCTGCCTCAGGCATACTCCAACCATCATGGAAGGCATACACATCTATCTCATAGAGGCCTCTCTTTCTCTCCCAGGTCCCTTTTCATATATATTTTGTCATGTCCACAAGGGCTAGAGGCTGGCCCAAACACGCTTAGCAACAAACGAGGGGCTACCATGAAGGATTCCAAGCAAGTGATTAGCCAAAGCATTTAGATTAGTATAAAGATGGGAAAAACACTGATCCCAAAAAAAATAAAAAAAAGAGGGAATTTCTAAAAGGTGAATTTGTGTATTCATGCCTAATCTTTTCCTACATTCTCCCATCATTTGCACAATTTTTGTCAAGTCCAAACAAAATTTGAGAAGAGGTAGATAGCTGTTGCTTATGTGCATGGCCAGATCCATCCTGCCAAAATGACTGGTGCGCCTAATCAGATATAAGCAGGTCTCCTTGACCTCCCCATCCTTGTCCACGGACAGGTCAAAGCTGATGACAACAGACACCTGTTAGGCATCAATAATGCCAGACTACATGTTGTTGGTCACCAGAACCTTTTTTTTGCCCTCTTGAAAGTGCTCAGTAACTTCAGCCCTCTGTTCCACCCTCATTTTACCACTCAGCAGAGCATCCTGGTGGCCTTCTTTGGAGAGTTCTGCTGCTTATCACCTAGCTTTTCTGCAAGTATGGCACAAAATCATGGCTAAGTGATGATAGCCCCATAGAGGTTACACATGGCTTAGAACTTCTGTGTTATTGCACACCATGTGATACTGCTTGATAAGTCTCCAATGTCTCCTCCTTGTGCTTCAGTGTGATAATTTTGGAAGCATTTCTGGGCAAATTTCCAGAGTCTTCAAAGGTGACAGAGAAAAGCAGCATCTGGCACTTCCTGTGCAGCATCCTCTGGATGTGGATGCTCTGATCTCTGTGGTCCTGAATAGCTATCATCACATCCACCTAATCCAGAACCAACACCTTGATCTTAATGGGGTCAATGAACTTGAATTTGGAGCACCAGTCCAGGACTGTGCTGGGGTGCCAATGACAATCTCAAACAGCATAAGCCAGCTTATGCCTCAAATAGCATAAGCCAGCTTAATTCAGGCAAAATCTGCTCATCTGCTCAATCACTTTTCCTGTTTCAAGGCTGAGCTTATAGTTTGGGGAGAGGTGCAGACACTGGGGATATGTTTGCTGGTTCTATCTGACTGAGCATAGCCAACACTATTTTACTAGTACCAGACTGGGCAATTAAGTTCTGTGGGGGTTCAGCAAGCATCAAAGACAATGAGTTCTCTTATATCTTGAAGAGAAGGCACAGATTCCTGGGAGAAGCTTGGTTTCAGCCAAAGCTCCTCAAAAGACTTCAATGAGTAAAGGGGGGAGTGTGGATCCCTCTGCAGGACTTCCCCTTGTTATCTATAAGGTTGCTTCTGATCGACTTGTTCAGCAAGGACTGGGCAGCAGTGTCTTCCTTCTCTTCATCTATCTCCCCTGCATTGGCACTGGTCTTGACAACAGCACCATTATCATCTGGTTTGAGTCTCTGCCTTAAGATGAAAGTTACTCAAGTGGCCCACAGGCAGGGACAATAGAAAGAGCCCCAGCAGGGCCTCCCCGGTGGCGCAGCGGTTGAGCGCTGGGTTGCGAAGCTGCCCGCAGCCTCTGCGGCGCCGGTTCGATCCCCGGCTGCTCCCCGGCCACCGGAGGAGGGTCTCACATGGTGCGCAGACCTCTCCTGCCGCCCGCTGCTCCCCTCAGCACTGTGCTTTGGTCCTTCTGCCTGCTCTGCTCCCCGCTCTGGCTCTGGTGAATTCTCTCACCCTCACACGCTTCTGACTGTACCCAGTGCATGTATAAACAAAAAACAAACAAACAAACAAATAAATAAAAACATGCCTCTATTAAAAGAAAAAAAAGAAAGAGCCCCAGCAGACCCAAACTTTGCCCCTCAGCATTGGGCTGATTTTTTTTTTAATCCAAAGAAACATGCCTCAGAAGGCAGAATCAAAATCCCAGAGGGCCAAATCAAAATTTGTAGAGAGTAATTTTCAGTGTGTAGGACTGGGTCTTGACCAAGAAACTAGAAATGAATGGCTGGCTAGATTTAAAAATTGCTGCAGTAATCCTGCCTGTGCTTCACCTTTGTTATGTTAGTGCACAAATTCTTCATACTGAGAACACTAACACACAAGGAACCTTATTCAAATAACAACTCTTGAAGAACTTCACTAGTATAATCCCTGGGCTTGATTTAGATAATATCATGCAACTGTAGTCTTAACTCTGACTTTATAAGAGGACACAATGGCATATTTATTTTGCAAGTGGAAGAAATAAAAGTAATTTGTGGCTAGAGTGAAGACTGGTGAGTTAAGGTAACATCTTTTCTCTATAGGTGTGGTCTAAGATGCCTCATTTTGAATTCTGATAGAACCTTTCTTGACCAATAGAGTTGGACAGAAGTCATGCAGCACCAAGCTGAAGCCCCAGGACATGACAGCAGCAGGTTCCCCTCATCACATAGAACAAAAGCTTTTCCTTTAAAGTTCTAAGCAGTCACATAAAAGTCCAACTACTCTGAGACCACCATAATATGAAGCAGAAAAAGGTAATCTCAGTGAGGTTGTAAGGAAAAAGAGACATCCTCTGGCCTCCAGGGGGTATAGTCAACCTAATCTTGGCATCTAGCTATAAACAACGTCAACTCAGGTTCTCCATAACAGCCCTGCTATGAGGTGAATACGTGAGTGAACCTAGGCAATGCCACACAGAGCAGAATTTTCCAGTTGAGTCTGAGGTTTGTAAAAATCATATAAGATATAATAATTATAGCTTAAGTCACTATTTTTGTTGTAGTTACATAGCAAAAAAGAAATGAAGCAGGAGCATTCAGGAGACACAGGCTATGGATTTTTGAAAAAATCTGGTAACCAGGATAACCAAGGCCTTTCAAAAGAAGGGTTAGAGAGGGAGTGTAAACCCTTCACATACTGGCTTTATAGAACCTAAGAAGAATGAGGAGCTCTGAAGCTCCTCATGTACCACAGAAGATATATGGAATGGGGGAGAAGCAACCATACAACAAGAAGATTAATGATAAGAAAGTAGAGATTCAGAAAACAGCTGAGAACAACTTTTCATAACAAAGCATGGGCTCTAGCTGGTAGAACAGAAGTAGTTTCTATTGTTATACTAGGATACATACAAGATTAACTATAAGCAAAATAATCAAGTAAATCAACCTTTCCTTCTCTCTCCTCTCCACAGTTATCATCAGGTAAGAAGATATGGTACCAATGTACAATGCATAGTGTAAACCTATTTCAATCAATGCTTACCTGTTAAAGTCTTATGACTAAAATGTACAATGAAAATTTGCCTACTCAAGAATGAATTTCAGGCATAAGGGAATAAGTTATAAGGTATTTTTTTTAAAGATTTATTTATTCATGCATACAAGAACTGGGGTACAGGCCAGAGGTATGGGGGGTGAGAGAATTCACTAGAGACAGAGTGGGGAACAGAACAGGCAGACTGACTGAAATACACTGCTGAGGGGGCAGCGGGCTAGTCAGGAGAGGTCTGCTACGCCATGTGGGTAGCTACCTGGCCAGGGATTGAACTTGTGCTGCTGGCTGCGGATAGCTTCATAGGTTGCATATTAACCCCATGAGCCACCAAGGAGGCCCGTTATAAGGTATTAAAGAAGGATGAAAAAGAATATGCCTGTTGCCCCAGGATGAACACCATTGCAACGAAGACAGACCTACTTTAGCCATTTTAGGATATGTGGATTGGGTGGTAAAGAATAAATCTGAAAGAAATGTCTGTGGTCTCAACAAAATGTAATCTCTGTTATCTTGGAAGAAATGAATCCTACTGCTGAAAAAAGACATGTATTTTAATTGTGGGGGTTTCTAGCTTATTCCAGCAATAGTTCTGGACTCTTCCTTCTATTAAAAGCTACACATCCAGATGGAAGGGCTCCAGAGCAACAAGCCAATGGCATTCCTTACTACTCTTCTAGGTGGATCAATAATAGCTTGTCAGTAGGTACAATGAAAAAACAGATATGCTACAGATCAGTCCTTCAATATGATAAGGATGGGTAAAAGTCAGAAAGCATGCTCACAGTATGTGTTTTGGAGTTAGAGCTAGAATCTCTAATTACCACTCCATGTCAGAATGTGACAATTAAAATGTATCAAGGAAAACTCTTAATAATAAAGCTGTTTATAGACACAGAAGAACAAAAAAGAGTAAGAGAGAACTTGGATTGTACAGATAAGTTCTATTAATTACAGTAATTTACGTGAATTCCTTACCCCTTAATCACCATGTAGCACAAAAATGATTATGTGTGCTCTGAAATGTGTCAGATCCAGCTGTAAATGGCACTGAATAGTTCATATGTGCCAAGTTATGTAGTACAAGTGTCTGTATCACAAATCAGTGGGAAACAAAGGTGTTTTGAGATTGAAGAACTTAGTCACAGTTATCAGAAAGAAGAGTGATGGTGAGGGAGAAAATTTTAGTGACCTGAAAATAAAATGTGTTTTGGACACTCTTCTAACCTTGTATGGGGGTATCCCAGGGCCAGGCCAAAGCAGTTTCTCTGCAGTAATAGACAAATAGCTATGGGAAGGTATTGAGTAGAATACAATATACAAATGTTTGTGCCCGTTGTTGCATGTATCAAAAACTATGAGGTCAGAGGAAAACAACATGAGGCATTTGTAAAAATTTATAGGTAGTTACTTCTCTGGCATTGTATAGTGAACATTCACAGTGTACAAAGAGGAGAAATAATGGGAAGGTAGAATGAGATACCCATGTTCTATGAGAGGGACAAGTGTCCAGGGAAGCCCAGCTGGAGATGAGAAAGAGTGGCTTTTTTTTCTGGTAGAACTGCAAGAAACAGTATAGGTGAGAGACCAGAAATGATGATTGAGAACCAAGAAGAGTCCTGATCATGAAAAACTCCTATGTAATTTTAATCCACCAGAGACAGGTTATTTAAGAAAGTAAAAACACTCATGCAAGTATTTTTAAAGATTGTTTTACATATTGCATGATTCTTTTTTTTTTTTGGTACCAGAATTTAAGCTGTGTCTTAGTACAAGTCATCTTAATGTATAAAGCCTGCTAATTCTTGAGCATTGGCATCAGGAAACTGACAGCTAAGTTAATGTACACAATCTCATCATGTCATCATTATATGCCCAATAGCCACTAAGAGATATAGCACCTTCTTTATCTGGAACTTGATTATAGATTTCACTTTACCAAACTGACCACCATATTCTCATTGTGGGTCAGCAAAGAAGGGAAGAAGTCTACTCAGGACTGGGTCCAGGACTTGTGGAATCTGCTTGATTAGAGACTAAGAAGCAAAAAAGGTATCCTACTTCTTGGCCAGCTTCTTAACCAGTTTCTTTTCTTGTTGTGTTTCCTCAGTGCCTCAGTATTCATGTGGGCACCTTTGCTTTGTCACAGTGCTACTGGGGTGGACTTAGGCATGACCCGTGCTCAAGAAATGATTGTCCTTTTGAGGGTCATACCTCTTTAAGCTGATACTTAACTCTGCCATCTCCAAAAATTTGCTGTGTTTGCTCTGGTTCCCATGCATGACTTCCTGAAGTGCCTCCTAGAGGGTGTCATAGGGCTTTGCTGCTTATGCTGTTTAACCCTTAGTAACCAGGAATGATCGAATACATTTATATGAAGTTTTTAAAAAATGGAAGGAACTAATCCATGGGGTCAGGAGACAGTTTAGGAATGACTCTTGAAGGGAGGCACAGTTATTGGGAGTAACAGGAAACTTTTGGGAGGCTGGTATTGTTATATAGATGCTGCTTGTAAACACAAAGGTGGGGGCTCAATCCGTGAAAAAACTCACTGAGCTGCAGACTTACATATCCACTTATTTGAATATGTTATATTTCTTTCATTTTTCAAAATAAATCTTTTTTTTTTCAGATTGATTAATTTATACAAGAACTGGGGTACAGGCTGGCCAGAGGGGCGGGAGGGTGAGAGAATTCACCAGACAGAACAGGGAGCAGTACAGGCAGACGGACTAACGACACTGCTGAGGGGAGCAGTGGGTGAGGCAGGAGAGGTCTGCCGTGCCATGTGGGTATCTCCCTGGCTGTCTGGGAATTGAACCCGCACTGCAGAGGCTGCACACAGCTTCACAGTACAGCGCTCAACCCGTTGCGCCACTGGGGAGGCCCTTTTTCTTTTATTTTTCCCACAAATTCTGCTTCAGGTTCATTTGTATAAATAGCACAGGAAGACACCAGTGTCCTGCAAACAGCAACCTTGGGGCAACACCAGTCCTTTTGTTCTCAAATGGTTGACAGGGGTTCTCAATTCTGGAGTTTGGGGACCTTTGGCAGCCAACACATCTTTGGGAACTTGTGTTGTACCAGCATCCTTGGCCCAGGGTTAAGCACTGGACTTCAGCTGGGAGAACATGAGACCCTTGAAGATGCGGCCATGTGCACATTTCCCAAGCTTGGTTTGAGCGATGTCGGCAAGATGACTAAGCTTATGGCTGCTGCTCTTTGGGATATTAGCCCTGACTGCCTTGGGCTTTACAGGGGCCTTGATAGCCTCAGCATATGCACTCAAGTCCTTGGCATTGTTGGCCTGCATCTTTCTCAGGCCATTCTTGTGCCTCTTGGCAAAATGCATGTTTCTTAAGAACCCGGGGTTCACCCCGTAAGAGATTTATATCTTTGTGACTGAGGTTTCATGATGATATTTTTGTGCCACTTCTGGGATTGGTTGTGTGTGGTGTGGTTCTTGGACTTGACCGTGTCTGTACTGAAGCTCGCAGCTCCTGAGATGCCATGAGCCTCAAGAACGAAGTATTATAATGGAAAATTAAAAAACAAAAAAGATTACACTGGTTGAAGGATAGAGAATGGGATGAAGGAGATAGGCAACAGATGATGGGATGGAAGCTCACCTATGAAAACAGCAAGGAAGCCAGGTAATAGCAGATGAACTCAAGTACCAAGAAGGATTTGATAGCTGAATAGCTATGGAAAATGAAAAACTGAGGAGTCAAAAATGACCTGAAGCTGCAGACTTCACGACTGGATAGGCAGCTGTATTATGCCCTGATGAAAGACACGAAGGAGAAATGCTCCCTCCAGATCTTTATTTATAAAATGAGAAAATATGCCCAAGACAACCCTTAAGATCTTAAAAGACACCCGATGACTATAGAACAATAAGAAGTTGGACAGCTCAGAGACAATGAGCTACCCAAGAATCTAACTTGGCAGAAGACAGAGAAACATCAAAATATGTTTCTAACAAACAAACAAAACCAAACAAATAGGAAACAACAGTCAATACTTCATTAAGTATTCAAACTGTCCTTCAAAAATTGCTAAAGTATGGTAGAGTAAAGATAGCGAGAATACCAAAAAGAACCACGAAAATCAGGAGCTATCTTTGAAAATGACTGGCAAGTATGAATATGCAGGAACTCAAGCTATTGTACCAATCAGCTAAGGTATCTGTCTGGACTAACTGCAGGTGGCCTGTAAACATTTTTGTGCATGTGTCAGATGAGTAGGCACTCCAAATAGTAGTCTATGGTTTGAACTGAGTCATCTATCAGTCTGTTATAAACCATGCTCCACAGATTTAAACACGCAGGTACCTTGTACAAGAAGCTCAATGGTCTGGAATTCAAGACCATAAAACAACATCATTACCAATAGATCAAGAAGAGTGCAAGATAAAATGATTAGCTATATTCTAGTAACTACTGCTCAAAATGTGGTAACCTACAAGTTGGTAAATGATTTCTGAGGGTAAAATGGGGAAAGGGTGAAATTTTTTTTTTGAAAACTTCACACATTCATGCCTGAAATGCTTTAAAATGCTAAATTAACACAATGCAAGGAAAATAACATTTTCTTTTTTCTTAAGTATCCTGTGAAGCCAATACTATGTTATAAATAGAGAAAACCACCCCCAGAAAAGCTGGCAAATTCAATAAGAAAAAGTTATTTTAGATTCCCTCTCTCTCCTTTCAGTCTGTAGGCACAGGGCAAAGTATTACACAAGGAAACAGATTTTTATCTTAAAAATCACAAATATTTCCATTTGGTAGAAATGATTGAAATAACAGTCCTCTTTAAATTCTGCCTTCCATCACCGCAGTCTTCACAAGACTGAATGATACAATGAATGCATAAAAGGCAGCCACCCTTTAGGATTAGATCTAGTATTTCCACCATCCTCTTCCTGCCCTGGAATTCCTAACCTAGAAAAAGGCTTTCAAGCAAATAGTCATTTCCTATTAGGTGCAAGGCTCTTTATACTAAATGTTCCTAATAACCTAAAAACAATACGACTATTCATGGATTAAGAGAGCACTGGAAAAGGGCTGTCAGGGGCAAACCTTGGCTTTGGTTGCAGCTGAGGCAAGAGCAGCTGCTGCGGCTGTGGCTACATTTCCTTCAGAAATTTCATGTTCTACTTTCTTCTTCCCAATATCACTTTCTCTTTCTTTACAAGTATCAGTGAGTTCCTTGTTCTCTTCAGTCTCCTTTTCTTCTGAAAAATCAGAAAGCTTTATTAGCAGTGCACTCAGTCTCAATAAGCCATCTTACTTCTCACCTCCACCACATAACAAACTAAAATTGATGTTACAAAGAGATCTCAGTGCCTTTTTCCTCTTTTCAAGACTATTGCTGAACCATTCTATGCATTTAAGTCTGACTCTATTTTAGATGGATTTTCTGAATGGTACACTTTGTCTTCCCTTCATTTCTCTAAGCTCTGTGTATAGTTCCCTTGGATATAAAGGAAAATTCAGGGTAACTAAGCCCTTAAAGCAACATGTTTGTTCATCATTCAATGGAATGCTCTGACTGGGAAATCCTGAAGTCTGGAGGAAATCAGATGCTGAGGAATAGAGCACTTCCGCAGGCCTTTTGAGCCAAGCATGATGGGATATGCCAGCAACTGACATTTAAAATGAAACGGCAGGGGCCACCCTAGTGGTGCAAGCGGTTGAGAGCCACACTGTGAAGCTGGCTGCAGCCTCTGCAGTGCGGGTTTGATCCCGGCCGGCCGGTGAGAATCCCAAATGGCGAAGTAGACTTCTGTCTCGCCCACTGTTCCCCTCAGTGTATTTCGTCAGTCTGCCTGTTCTGTTCCCCACTCTGTCTCTGGTGAATCCTCTCACTCTCCCACACATCTGGCCTGTACCCCGGTTCTTGTATAAATAAATCTTTAAAAAAATAAAATAAAATAAAATGAAATAGCAGCTCTGTGTGGTAACTTTGATCAAAATGAACAAATCATGTCTGTATACCACTGAAAACAATGCAGTCACTATTATTAGCATGTTACCTACATGCAAAATAAAAACTCAAAGGCACACTTACTGTTATATTAAGAAACAAACCCCAAATAAATATTATTATACAATTAAACTGCTTACATTTCTCCAGTGCTTTTTATAATCTTTTTAAAATAAAACCTAAAGGTTTCCTTCAAATTACCTGATTTGGCATCCTCACTAACTTCACTATCTTGCTCCTTCTCACCATTTTTTTCATTTTCTCCTTCTTGTGTTTTATCACCTTCATCTGTCTCATTTTCTCCTTTGTTTTCTGCCTGCAAAGTGGTATAGGAAGAGGATAGTGAGAAACATTGGTTGTTTTACAAGTGATATTATCTTAGGTTAACAAAAGGTTCCAGTATTTTTAGCAATAAGTGAACTAGATTCAAAGGGCTTTGGAGAGAAAAGTTGGAAAAGAAATTTATAAATTCAGAGAAATAAATTTTACATTTGAGTGCTCACAAGATGATACATCCCTAAAGCATAGTCCTTGACCTCTTTGCTACAAAGTCAGGGTTACAATGTTCAAATAAATGTCAAAGGAATTAATTATATTATTTGTTGGTTAAACAAACACTTAAGTTATTAGTTGTCCAGAAGTACTATGAGCTTTTAAAGTCCGTATTTATCAACCAAGTATTAAGATGAGTTGCTCCAGAAATAAAAAGCTGACAAAGCCCTTTAATACAGCCATTAGGTTAATGATTTTTTTGAGAACTCAGTGATAGTGCTCTTGGGACTGAAAACTTCAATTCCTCTGGTCAGCATTTGATAGAATTTACTCATTTTGAAATTCCTATGAACTTGAGCAAATTATATAACATCATCTAAAATAAAGAGACTATCACTGAATTGATGAAGTTATTTAGGAATTAGATGAACTCTCCGATGCAAAGTACAAAGGATAGTATTTGGAACATCGTAAGACCCATAATTAAATCTACTATTCTCTTCCTCTCCTTAGCTATTTACAATTTAAAAATACCTTATGTAAGCAAGATCTTAAACCCCTACTTATATATGGGACATGACTTGCATATGATGACATCATAGCTTATCAAGTGTCTCTGATCATAAAGAAGCTGAAAAGTCCTTTCTGTCTAGTTTACCCTGAGTTTACAGCCTTTATAAATAGGTATTGGGTCTTATATACACTGAGCTCCTCCCTGCCCTCCACATATGGGCTTTAGTGTCTCCTTACTATCACCAGTTAGAATCCTGATTTTCATTCTCCATTTCAATCTTTATAGTTCCACATGCTCTTTAAAACCTACTTCTATGTCATCTTCTCATTAAGTCTTTTCTAAATATTTTTCTGTTGGCAGTAACTCTCCTACACAATCCTTCAGTATTTTATAATTCTCTTCTGGCACAAGTACAGAATCTATACCTTAAAATTAAGATTCCTAAGAACCACAACTTTTACATTCATATTCCTAATTGCAACTGAAAGGGGTACAAAAAGGAGGTTGGGAAGTACACAAATCTTCACTGAATAAATGAAACATTTTCTATATTATGCTTTGTGAGAACTATACCTTGAACCAGTATAATTCAAATAGCAGATAAAATCATTTATGGTTCCCTCAAAGGGCCTCAAAAAAATCAGAATAAAATCCAAACTATTATGCTATGGAAGGCCTGCACTTTGTGGTAACAGGAGAACAAAACCAGACAGAAATTCACCTTTTCAGGCTGATGACCATCAGTATCTGTTTCCATTTTTTCTTCGTCAGCTCCTTCTATAAGCAAAAGAATAAGAATAATATGGAAAAAAATTGAAAGTTATTATACAATTTTATTTTGAGTGCCTGAAACTACATAGTAATACGGATGAATTTCATATTCATGGGTTAACTTAAGAAGTATGACATAAAACAACACGTTTTTTGATTCTGTTAATGTTCAAAAATGGGAAAGTAATCTATGAACTCAGGAGAACAGTTAAATGCAGAATGGGGGGGCCTCCCTGGTGGCACAATGGGTTGAGATGCAACCTATGAAGCTATCTGCAGCCAATGCAGCACGAGTTTGATCCCTGGCCAGGGAGCTACCCACATGGCGCAGCAGACCTCTCCTGACTCTCCCACTGCTCTCCTCAGCAGTGTATTTCAGTCAGTCTGCCTGTTCTGTTCCCTACTCTGTCTCTGGTGAATCCTCTCACCCCCTACACCTCTGGCCTGTACCCCAGTTCTTGTATGTATAAATAAATAAATCCTAAAAAAAAAAATAAATGGAGAAGGGGTATGTAGGCAGAAAGGGAGGGTTGCTTGCGGTGATGATAATGACCTGCTTCTTGAAATTGGGGCTGCTTACATGAATGTATTTAATTTGTGAAAATGCACGGAACTGAGCGAGGGTTTTCACTTTTCTGTATGTACAAAAATTAAAAGTACAAAAAGCAAAAACTTATAAATTACTTATTATTTGACAACAAATAAATATTTTGTGTCAGTACCAGAGAAACAATGCTGTGCTAAATATTCACTGAACATTAGAGAAGAACCATATTCTGCTTGGAAAGGACACTAAATATTAAGTCCACCATACACACACGTAAGAGATGCTATGGGAAATCAGGGCAGGATAAATGGTTGCACTAACATTTCCTAGACAGACATGGCTCTGTGTGTGTGTGTGTGTGTGTGTGTGCAAACACGTAAAAAGGGAGAGGGAAAGGACAGCTGTAGTACATATTTAGAAAAGGACATTTCAAGGAAAAAAAGCCAAGAGTGCAGGGGAAATATAAAGTAAGAATAAACCTGATTCACAAATCAGGACAACAGATAAGGAATATGAGAGACCACTAAGCTAAATCTCATTCATAATCATAAACGAAAAATTCCTAAGCAAAGTATCTGAAAATAGAATACAGCAGTAAATAAAAAAGGCAGTATGTTATGATAATATGACAGAATTGATGGATAATTTAAGATTAGTTAAGCCCAAAAGCTTATCTGATCCCATGCATGTGAAGTGTCTGACAAAATTAAATACATGACAAGCTCTAGAAAACCAAGGCTACAAGGAAACTTCCTGAGCTCCTGAAAGATCGCTATCAAAAATTCTACAGTGCTCCTTCTTCAGGGAGAGATTCCTAAAGTACTCCCTTCTGAAGTCAAGAGCAAACAGTATTGCCAAATTGCTAACTAGGTCAGTATTGCTAAAGAGATCAGAGCCAATACAGTCAAGTAAGAAAAAGAGGACTAGAAAGGAAAAAAGAGTTATGATTTCTAAGAAAATAAAAATGTATACCCAGAAGAATCTGCAGAAACATTACCAAATATAATCACAGGGTTTTAACAAGACAGCTGTAAAATTAAGATACAAAAAATGTATTTTGATAAGTTAACAAAAATCAACCCTAAACACATATGAAAAGATAAAGCCTGAATATCTTAAACACAACACAAAAAGGGTTAACCACAAAACAAGCTTTCATAAAGCAACAAAATGGGGGGGGAGAACACAAGCCGCACAGTAACTAGATTAGTATATCAGACTTAACACTATAGAAAAGTGAGCAATGACATACAAACAATAAATGATATTCAAATTAGTTGTCAGAGAAAATCAAATTGACAGCCACAACGTAAATTGTCATTTCACACCTGCTACATGAGAGAATCTAACACTAGGAAATAATGGATCAAATGTTACAGGTTTAGGACCTCCCTGGTAGCGCAAGGGGTTAAGACACAGCTTCTGAAGCTGTGCAGAGCCTCTGCAGCACGAGTTGGATCCCCGGCTGGCCAGGGAGCAATCCACATGGCGTGGCAGACCTCTTCTGGCTCGCCCGCTACCCCCCTCCAGCAGTGTACTTCGGTTGATCTGCCTGTTCTGTTCCCCACTCTGTATCTGGTGAATCCTCTCATCCCCCACACCTCTAGCCTGTACCCCAGCTCTTGTATGTATAAATAAATCTTAAAAAAAAAACATACGACAATGTTATAGGTTTAAATGTCAACTGGTATATATACTTTGGGAGAAAAACTGGAAAAAGGACCATTCCACAATAAAGAGTTAAGCAAGAATGTTCAAGTTGAATGTTAAAAAATGTTCAATAATCTTCTTTATCAAGACATTCAACTAAGGAAAAAGTTACAACTGAATTCAACAGTAGAGCTAGGGATGCAAACTCCTTATTTTGATGTGGTATGTCCACCTACCACACTTCAAAGTAAATGTGCCTATGAAATGTCTGAAATAGGAAAACAAAACAATCATACACACACAATCATGCACACACAAAACCACTTCCTCCTCACCCCAACCACAGGTACAAAGCTAACAAAGGAGGTAAAGGACCTATTCAAAGAAAATTATAAGACACTGTTTAAAAAAAACAACAGAAGAGGGCCTTTCCGGTGCCACAGCGGGTTGAGCACTGCGCTGTGAAGTTGTCTGCAGCCTCTGCAGCGTGGGATTGATTCCCGGCTGGCCAGGGAGACACTCACATGGCCTGGCAGACCTCTCCTGCCTAGCCCGCTGCTCCCCTCAGCAGTGTCTTCGGTCCATCTGCCTGTTCTGCTCCCTGCTTTGTCTCTGGTGAATTCTCTCATCCTCCCACGCCTCAGACCTGTACCCCAGTTCTTGTATGCATAAATATCATTAAAAAAAATCTTTAAAAAATAATAAAAAAATAAAAAACACAAACAAATGGAAAGAAATGCAAGATTTCAAGAGGAAATAAAAAACTTCAGGTGGCACAGGGGTTAAACACAGTGCTATCAAGCTACCGCCAGCCACTGCAGCACAAGCTCGGTCCCCAGCCGGCCAGGGAGCAACCCACATGGCACAGCAGATCTCTCCTGACTCACCTGCTGCTCCCCTCAGCAGTGTATTTCAGTACATCTGCCTGCTCCCCACTCTCTGGTGAATCCTCTCATCCCCCATACCTCTGGCTTATGCTCCAGTTCTTGTATGCATAAATAAATACATCTTAAAAAAAAAGTCTCAGAATACACCATTTTTCATAAAGTTAAAAACAAAATATTAGCTAACATATTGCTAATGTATATCTTTGTGATAAAAATCAATTAAAAAGGGAGTGAAATATTCAAAGTTTAGGATTCTTGGTGCTGGATGTCAGAAGGTGAGAAGATAACGAAAAGGCAGAACAGAGATGGAAATTATTGGTAATGTTGTAATTTTTAGTTAAGATAAAATATGCAAGATGCAATAAGACACATTAAAGTAAAACAACAGACCTGAATAAAAAAAGCCAAATGTAGATGAGGTTTTAAAACCCCCAAAACTTCACAAGTTATTCTTTAATTCAATGTTCAATAGACCGTTGCTGAGTCAGCTTAATTACAGCCCAACTAAGTACTATGTGGAATAAAGGCATTTTTTAAAAAAATAAATATCTGCTTTTATTTTTTTAACTTTTAATTTTATATTTTTTAAAAAATAAATATCTGCTGTTGAAATGACTACACACAGTCTACAGCTCTATATGCCAATAAGATTACACACCTCTACTGTAAGGCAAATCAAATTTGATATTAATTCTTAAATTAGCTATGATTCCAAGATAAACAGTTATATAATGCTAATATCAGTTTATCTAAAGATGAATGGTGTAGTTCAAGACAAACCCTCTCCTCTGTAAGGAACAAATCTGGAGACATGTGGTGAGAATTTTAGGACATTAACTAAGAGTTTTAACTTATCAATTAATTATGAGTTAGTTGTTCCTCAATATGCTATATGGAAGAGTACGTGAAGCAGTGTGTATTTTTTTTTTTTTTAAAGATTTATTTATTTATACAAGCACTGGGGTACGGGCCAGAGGCCTAGGAGGGTGAGAGAATTCACCAGAGACAGAGCAGGGAGCAGAAAAGGCAGAAGGACCCAAGTACACTGCTGAGGGGAGCAGCGTGTGAGACAGGAGAGGTTTGCCCCGCCATGTGGGACTCTCCTTGGCTGGCCGGGAATCGAACCAGCGCTGCAGAGGCCACGGACAGCTTCACAGCGCTGCGCTCAACCCGCTGCACCACTGGGGAGGCCTGAAGCAGTATATTCTATAAACCATTTATTAAAGTTGTTTTTAGACATCTTCCTGGAAAAAGAAAAAAAAAGTTTCTGGTTGGAATTGTACCCCCATGAGGTTGTAGTCCTTCACATATCCTGTGTCCTTTTGTTGGTGTTGATAAACTAGAAGGCTGACAATCCATATCTGCCACCTGACCCAAGTCTGCGAGTTAAATTAAGATATTACAATGAATAAAAACTGAACCTCCAACTTAAACAACATAAATTAGTGGGTCATTTGCCAAAGACAGAAAGGAACATCCTATGATCAGGTAACACAGTTATAAAAGAGGAAGTCAAATCAGTCAGAGGAAAATACCAACATGATAGTTGTCAGGTAGTCATAGTTCTAACTTCTCAACATCATTGCCACAAAGGCACAAAATCAGTCATGAAAAAAGCCTGAAAATGAATGTGAGTATTCCAAAAAACTTTACAGAAACTGAAATTTGGGTGTCCTATAATTTTTACATGTCACAAAATATTCATCTTTTGATTATCTTCCATAACATTTAAAAAATATAAATTCCATTCTTATGTTTATTGTAGGCTAAGTAAAAATAGCTGATATTCTTGTTTTGATCCAAGAAATAAATCTGTTAGTCCCTGCCAGAAAAACAGGGTAGATTGTGGATCTAATCTGACCAGGTTTGAATTCTGTCCCTACAACTTACTATATTAGCTCAAGTGACCTTATACAAACTATTTGGCTGACAGGGTCTCCACACGCTTACGTACAAAAAGAAATAATAGTATCCTTTGCATAAGTTTAGTACAAACGATTATGCGAATTACTTTATATAAAGTGCTAACAACTGTCTGGCTCACAGCCAGTGTTCAATGACAATAAATAATACTAGAAAAATAAGTTGGCTAGACCCAGGGACTGTATCATTTTTTAAAAAAGATTTATTTATGCATATAAGAGCTGGGGAGCAGGCCAGAGATGCAGGGAGTGAGAGGATTCATCAGAGACAGAGTGGGAAGCAGAACAGGCAGATGTACTGAAATACACTGCAGAGGGGAGCAGTGGGTGAGGGAGCAGTGGGCGAGACAGAAGAGGTCTGCTGTGCCATGTGGGTTAGCTCCCTGGCTGGGGATCTGCTACAATGGCTGCTGGTGCAGTGGCTGCTGACAGCTTCATAATGCTGAGACTTAAACCCCTTGTGCCACTAGGAAGGTCCTCTTTATTTATTTATTTATTTATTTATTTATTTATACATACATACATACATACATACATACATACATACATACATACATACATACATACATACGAGCACTATACGAGCACTGGGTACAGTCAGAAGTGCGGGAGGGCGAAAGAATTCACCAGAGCCAGAGCGGGGAACAGAACAGGCAGACTGATGAAATACACTGCTGAGGGGAGCAGCAGGCGCAGCAGCAGAGGTCTGCATGCCATGTGGGACCCTTGCCAGCAGCCGGGATTGAACCGGCATTGCAGAGGCTGCGGGCAGCTTCGCAGCCCAGCACTCAACCGCTGCGCCACCAGGGGAGGCCCTAATAAAGTTTTTAAATAAAAACTTTTGTGATATAGCAATATATATGTATATCTCTCTCCAATAATCAAATATATAACTTAAACCATTTGAAATATAAATCAACTTAACAACTCCTAGCTGGGGTGTCTATTCTCAACCTAAGAGTTAAAATGAAACTTTAAAATTATAGATCACTCTAACACTCTTCTGCTCAAACCCCTCCATTGGCTCCACCCGACTTAAACATTAAAAATTTACAAGGGGCCTCACCATCTCCCAATACCTCCTCTACCCAGCCGTCAACTACCTGTCTAGGATCCCCCATGATGTTCATCAGCCATGTCAGCTTGTACACTGTCAGTCTTGTATACTGCTGTTCCCTTGTCTAATTTACAACTTTGCTCAAATATCACTTTCTTGGTGAGACATTCTCTATACATTAAAAACTGCAATTCCCCACATTTGACTGTTATCCAACCCCTTCAACCTGTTTTCTGCCTTACCACTGATTAGCCAACATACTCTCTCTACATTTTAAAATTTAACTTATATATTTTAAAACTTTACATATTATATTTCTGTCCATCTTTTGCTTCAAAAGTAAAGTTCATGAGGCAGGGATTTTGGTCTGCTGTGTTCACCAGCAACCAAGAACCTTGAACACAACGAAATAACATGATAGCAAAACAAACATAGTTGTACTTATCCTGTAAATTAAAAGGAAGGGGGAAAAAAAAGTCTAGCTTAAGTCTGACTTCACATCCAAGAATGTTAAGTGATATAGTCTAGTACACTGAATCACACTGAATTGCGCTCTATGTTTCGTAGCACTTAATCTCAGTTACAGAACAATCAGCTACAGCCACTCTTCCTGTATGCCACAGGTCTATGGTTAGCGTGCTAGTTTTGTCTTTTTACTGACCCTTTGTTCAGTTCCCTAATGGAAACCATCCAGTATTTCTCTTTTTCCTTCTGATTTATTTCACCTAGTATAATCCCTCCAGCTCCATCCATGTTGCTGCAAATGGCCTGAGTTTATCTTTTTTGATCTGAGCAGTATTCCATTGTGTATATACACCACATCATCTTGGTGATACATTTTGGGGCATTTAAGTTGTTCCCATATCTTAGCTATTGTAAATAGTGCTGCAGTAAACATAGGAGTGCAAGTTTCTTTTTGAATTAGTTTTTTGTCCTTTGGGTAGATTTCCTAAGACTAGGATCAATGGATCATGTGGTAGGTTTATTTTTAGTGAGGAACTTCCACACAGTAAAAGCTGGTTTTTTTTGGTTTGTTTGTTTAATTTTTCTATATTCCTCCTCATTTCTGTAAGGTTGGTAGTAATGGTACTAAATGACTAAATTTAGCAATTAGTTGGTCCATTTTCTGTTCTTTATTAATCTAGATAAAGACTTGTGGGTTTTTGTTTGTTTGTTTTAGATTTATTTATTTTTGCATACAAGAACTGGGGTGTAGGCCAGAGGTGTGAGAGGATTCACCAGAGACAGGGTGGGGAGCAGAACAGGTAGATCTACTGAAATACAATAAGGGAAGCAGCCGGTGAGACAGAAGAGGTCTGCTGTGCCATATATGGGCCAGCTCCCTGGCTGAAGAACGGATAAGTAAAATGTGGTATATCCACTCAAAGGAATACTATTCAGCAAAGAAAGGGATAAAGCACTACTTCATACTACAACATGGATGAATTTTAAAAACATGAAGCTCAGTGAAAGGAGTCAAATGCAAAAATCTACATATTGATTCAAATTTTAGAAATGTTCAGAACAGGAAAATCCAGAGAAAGAAAACAGGTTACTACTTACCAAGGCTGAGGAGAGAAATAAATAGGGAGCCATTGTTTAACTGGTATGGGATTTTCTTTTGGGATGGTGGAAATGTACTGAAATTAAGTGATAGTACATGCATAGCACTATGTATGTACTAGACTGTCACAGGGTTATATACCTTTAAAGGTTAAAATTGAGAGTTTCATATTATATGATTTTTATTCTCAATTAAAAAATAACCAAAAGCAACAATGAATTTACATCTACTCACCAAGATTTATATTAAAATAACTACAAAAGCCCTTTCCGTATTCTCATATCTATCTGCTAAAACCCTAGATCTAAAAGCAGGCTTCAAATATTTCATAACTGTGATATCTTAAAACAATTTTTATATTCTGGCTATCATAAAAAAATAAGAAAAAATATTCCATGGTGTATATGTACCATATCTTCTTGATCCAGTCATCTATTTTTGGGCATTTGGGCTGTTTCCAAAGCTTAGCTATTGTAAACAGTGCTGCTATAAACATAGGGGTGCAGGTGTTCTTTGGAATTGATGTTTCTGTGTCCTTTGGGTAAATACCTAGGAGTGCAATTGCTGGATCATATGGAAGCTCTATGTTTAGTAGGTCCAGAAATCTCCACACAGCTCTCCACAGTGGTTGGACCAGTTTACACTCCCACCAGCAGTGCAGGAGAGTTCCTTTTTCTCCACACCCTCGCCGACATTTGTTGTTGCTAGTTTTTTTAATATGTGCCATTCTCACTGGTGTAAGATGGTATCTCATGGTAGTTTTGATTTACATTTCCCTGATTACAAGTGATGTTGAACATTTTTTCATATGCCTGTTGGCCATTTGCATTTCCTCTTCAGAGAAGTTTCTTTTTAGCTCTTCTGCCCATTTTTTGACTGGATTATTTTCTTTGTTGTTACTCAGCATTCAAAAAAGATAAACACATGCAATTTGCAGCAACATGGATGGTGCTGGAAGGGATCATGCTCAGCAAAATAAGCCAGAAAGAAAAAGAAAAACACCGGATGGTCTCACTCATAGCAGGAATCTAGAAAACTTAAATAAGGGACCAGGAAAATGAATGACTATAAGAAAGTGAAAATCAAAATCAACAAAAAACTATGAACCGGAGACACTTTTTGGGGGTTGGGGGGCAGGAGGGGAGGGATTGGGGTCAGAATGGGGGGGTTGCAATTGTGTGGGGAATATAAAAATAAAATTATTTAAAAAAAATAAAATAAAGAGTAAAAAAAAAAAAAATTATATACTAATCTTAAAAGACAGGTCTATAACTGATCATTGTACTCTAAAGTACCAGAAAATCCAGTTACTTTAGCTAGGTCATACTTACTAAAAATACAAACATCTATTCGCTCTGTCCTTAGATGCAGCAGTGACTCACCAAGTTTCTCTGGTTCATCAGGTCCTGTGCCTGCAATGCAGCTACTCTCCAGACCATATGTGGGATCCACTTTCCCAGAGGCTCGTGCTGCTTCTTGTACTTTCTTGACATGAGCTTCAACCAATTCCAGTGGCACCTCCTCACGGACCCGTGAAAACTCCTCTGTTCACAAATAAAAATGGTATAGGGAACTGGTTTTACACAAGTACTTGTTTCAGTGTAAACCACCAGGAAATCCAACCTAGTACTAGTGTCTTGTGGACAGCGATGTGTTTGGGACCTGGGTCCTACTTTATCCCAACAAAATATCAAGGGCCAATTGAAAAAATATTGAAATTCTGTGTTGCTGTATTTTATCTTATACAACACAGCTTCTTGCTTATATAAATAAAAAGGATTACTACATACATTTCTATCAGGGACAATCAAAATTTTGTTCAAATTTTATATAACTTAGCTGGTCACACCGAAATCAAGAAGACAGGAAGGATTAAAAACCAGTCAATAAGAAGTTCTATGGCTTAAGAAAATTCTAATTCTTTTTTTTTAAAGATTTATTTATTTATTTATTTATTTATTTATTTGCACAAGCACTGGGTGCAGTCAGAAGCGCGGGAGGGTGAGAGATTTCACCAGAGCCAGAGCGGGGAGCAGAACAGGGAACAGGCAGAAGGACCAAGGTACACTGCTGAGGGGAGCAGCAGGCGAGACAGGAGAGGTCTGTCGCACCATGTGGGAGCCTCGCCGGCGGCCGGGGATCGAACTGGCACTGCAGAGGCCGCAGGCAGCTTTGCAGCCCAGCACTCAACCACTGCACTACCAGGGGAGGCCCGAAAATTCTAATTTTTAAGAAAGTAAAAGGACTCCCTTTGCCAGTTAGACCAGTCTAAATGAATGCCAAAATACAGCATTAAAAAAGTGTTTTGTCCCTTCAATTCTTAATAAAGGTTCTTAGGTATTAAAGTATTACATTTTAAGTGCCCTAGCTTAAAATATTGTAATACTCTTAAATATAACAATATTTAAAGGTAGCACATAAAGTTATTAAATATAAATTGCAACTTTAAGAAGTATATCTGATTTGTTATATATCTGAAATGAATGTAACAGCTGACAACACTTAAATATGAGATAATATTAACATGAAGGAAAGTATTAAGCCTTATCTGAAATTGTGCTAGGAAGATGACCATACCCAGAGCTGCTTTTGCTGCAGCAGATGCCACACGAGGGTCTACAACAGATGCCAAAAAAGCAACAGTGCTCATGACTGGGTTTCCTGACTGACTGAAGGGGACAGGTTGGTAAGCCAGGGGTCCAAGGGAAGCATCTGAATTCTCAAGATATGGGTCCTCAATGGGAAGCCTCAAGAAGTGGAGGATGCATTCGTCTTGGGTACGACTTCCAACATGTTCTGACACTTTGTTCCAATCATCTTTGTACATCTCCAGGGCCTAAAGTAGAAAAAAACAGGAGCTTTAATATCAAGATACTAGGTAATACTATATAACAACATCAGAAGTCTGTGACTGTTGGTTAGATGATTTAAAAAAATAATAAAATGGTTATCGTGTATGTAAGAAAATAAGTAGATTTGATTGTTTTCCCTCTATCAATTGGGGGCAGACCCAAGTGCTGCAGAAGTTTCAGAATCTCTCTGACTTTGGAAACAGAAAATGAAGCAGAACATAAACGATCAGGGAAAAAATGAGAGAGAAAATAGAAGAGACATGGGAAATTCAGTAGCCCTGTAAATAGAACCAGCTCCCCAAAGTGCGTATCTTTCTAAGAGGCCAAAGGAAGAGTATATCCAATTTCTTCAAGGAATTCAGAAAAGACCTACAACATGTTCCTGCAGTGACTCCACTGTTTTCACTTCAGGACCAGAAGATCCTAGTGCTGTGGTATCTTCCCTTTCCCAGAAGAATAATAGGGGAGATATCAGTAGAATTGAAAAGCAGAAAGAAAGAAAACAGAAGTCAGATAAAAGACAAGAACACAAACATCAAAACTAGTATTTCTGAGAAAGATGTGGCTATACCAGAATTTAGAAAAGGCTTGTATGGAATCATAGGTTATGGAAAAGGAAAGGGAAGAACCTTGGAACTGGAACAAACCATTATGCTTGGTACTAAGTCTCCTAAAAATAGTTATGAGTCAAGTGCACTAAGAGGCAAAACTAAGGAAAAAAGGCAGCAAAGGCAAAGAAAAGAGAATGACCTATGATACAGGTATTTTCAAGAAAAAGAAGAAAAAAGTCCATGAAAACAGTAACTTTTTCTCACTTTAAAAGTACTAAATCCAGAAAGAATAAGTCAACTCTCAGTATTTTGTCAAGTGGATGGATTAAACAGGTGGGAAAAATCAAATATAGGGACAGTGATTCTAAGTCAAATTGTTATCAAGAAAATAATGCTGGGGCCACCCTGGTGGTGCAAGGGGTTAAAGTCTCAGCACCATTAAGCTATCACCAGTCACTGAGGCATGAGTTCAATCCCTGGTCAGGGAGCTAACCCACATGGTGTAGCAGACCTCTCCTATCTTGCCTGCCACTCCCCTTAGCAGTGTATTTCAGTTGCTCTGCCTGTTCTGGTTCCCACTGTTTCTGGTGAATCCTCTCACCCCTCTCACCTCTGGCCTACACCCCAGTTCTTCTATGCATAAATAAATTAAAAGAAAGTTTTACAACTGTCTTCTGCTAATAAACATGATTGTTCACATATAGAATTCTAAGGAAGTCTTAGGTACTAAAACTAAAAAGTTTAGAAAGGTCAAGGGACAGAATGGTAATAGAAAAATTGAACTATCTACCTATATATAAAGCAAAGAAAAAATTTTAATTGGAAAAAAGCATGCAAAATACCACAAAGATGAAAAACTAAGAATAAATATAATAAAGATCAATTTGCTGGAAAAAGAAAGACATGAGGAAAATTAAATCTAAATAAGTGAAAAGATATACCATTTTCATTATAAATCTCAATTTATCAATTTTTATCTATTTTCTTCAAGATCAACTGCAGAGTCAAAGCAATCCTATTCAAACTCTAAGCTTTTTGTTAGAAATTTAAAAAATTAACAATATTAATATTTATAAAGTATATAAATACAGTTTCAAAATACGTAATTTTAATATGCTAAAATACTCCAAATAGAAAGAGTAAATGTTCTCTCCAAGGGAGAGGGGGATAGAATGGTATGGAAAAATAAAAAAGGCACAGAAATATATGTTGCTATGAAAGTTAAGAAGTTGAATAAAAAGAATCTTGGTCTGTAAGCACCAAAGTTGTTACTTTCACATAGTTCACTCTAGAGCAAAGATTCTCAACCATGTCTTCTGGGGGCCATCTGGCAATGTTTGGAGACATTTCTGGTTGATATAACTGGAGAGATAATATTGGCATCTAGTAGGTTAAGGCTACAGATGATGTCAAACATTCTACTACACACGAGCCCACACAACAACAAAAAAACCTACCTGGCCTAAATATCAGTAGCAACGTGGCTTAAAAACTGTGCTCTAGCATGATTTGCTGATTTACAATGTGAGCTTATCATAACAGTGGTTCTTTTCATGTTTTACTTGTCTCAGTGAATTCTTAACCCAGGGCCCCAACTGCTGTTCCAGGTTTTTCAAAAGAAAGTAAAGAACTTGCTGGAGAAGTGAAGGACTCTTTCAAAACCCAAGTCAACTAATGGTCTTATACCACAGACTTGAAAAATGAGACTAATTAGGGGTTTCCTCTGGATAGCGAGAGGACTCAGGTAGTTTTAGAATGAATCACTTAGAGAAACAAAAAAGACCTGGACTGCAACAACAACAAAAATCTACCGATCTCTCTAGGACCTTTGGGACCAAACAATTAACTGTGGCTAACAAAAATTTGTAATTATAGGTAGAGATTTTCAAGAAATACTTTATAATAACCTTTTCAAACAAACTTGTTATTAAGAATCCCCCCCGCCTCCACCCATTTACCTTGACAGAGAAAAATTAGTTCAGGAAGTATTTTTTCCTAGGATAAAGTTAAGGAACTATTTGACATATATATTTCAAGGAAGAGTCAACAATGAGAAAAGTCTAAGACAAATGGTGGTACGTAAGCCTGAGCAATGATGACAGCATTACGTAAGAGAGGCAGATTGAAGAGATGTTTTCAAAATAGACATGGTCACATAATGGTTGGAAAAATGAAGCAGAAGCAACATATAAAGAAAAATTAGATGTGGACCTTCATTCAGTATAAACACCTTCATTCCTTCTGCCATATCCCAGATCTTCATCATTACTTACCTAGACTCAAGGAATTACTTGTTTTTCTCATTCTTAAATTCAACCCTCTTCCTATTGTCAGAATGAAGTTATTTTTCCACAAAAAAACACTCTTTGCTGCCTACAACTATTTCACTGCTCATCATTCTTATAGAATTAAGGTCAACTATGATTGGAGCTCTGTTACTTCTTCGACCCTACTCTCTATTCTTCTACCCTACAACTCTGTTCCAGAGTTGATATGCCTACATAGTTTGTTTTGCATTAGAAATATCATGTGCTATGACAATCAGATGCCCAAGAAGTGGTCGGTTATATCTTATTCCATCTGGCCTATTTGAACATCCATTCCTCTGTATGTGTCTTATGCTCCCTGTGTACTTTCAATCTTGAAGATGAGGACAATGAATTCATTTTATAATTTAATCTATTTCTGTCACTCACTAGACTATGAATTCCTTAAATACAGAAACTATAGCCTAGTCCTCTCACTCTGCAGTATCTACCACAGTGTCTGAAACACATTATCTAAATAAATTTGCTCAGTTTTATCACAGAAAATTGGACTAAACCAGAAAGTAAGCTGATTTTCAACATGGCCCCAAAAGTAAAACATCCTATAAAAGAAAGTTTTCCTCAAAATGAAAAATTATTTTTTTTAACTGGAAGACATTTAAAGTATAATTCAAATTTAAACAGAAGAAAGTATTTTCTGGGTTGTATATCAAAGGACGGTATGTCAAGTCAGGCCAGAGTGTGAGAAAATCTTTGGTGTTGTTTACTTAGTATCTTCTCTTGCTTTTATAATTTAGCCAATATAAAATACGTGAAAAACTCATTTAGTGATATACACACATTAATAACCCTTTTTATTTGAATGTATAAAATTTCAGGTTCAATAATTATCTAAGGAAAAATAAGTACAATGCAAAGCAAGACTGAGAAAGACTAAAGTAAACAAGGGAGAATCAAGCTCACAAATTCAAATTTTGTCAATTTCAAGCATACAGACAATTATAAATGAACAGGAAGAATACTCTAATCACTTGTGGACTTAATAAGAAATTGTGAGGGCTTCCCTGGTGGCCTAGGGGTTAAGTCTTAGCACTTTCACCTCTATGGCCTGAGTTCAATCCCTGGCCAGGAAGCTGGTCCACATACGGAACAGACTCTTGTCTCATCTGTTGTTCCCCTTAGCAGTGTATTTCATTAGATCTGCCTGTTCTGCTCCCTACTCTGTCTCTGGTGGATCCTCTCACCCTGCACACATTTGGCCTATACCTTAGTTCTTCTGCACAAAAATTAAGAAAGAAATCTTTTTAAAAAGAAATTGTGAAATTTTCCTTTAAAAGTCGCTTTAGGGCCTCCCTGGTGGCGCAAAGGGTTAAGCACTACACTATGAAGGAATCTGCAGCCTCTGCAGCATGAGTTCAATCCCTGGCCAGCCAGGGAAAAACCCACATTGCGAAGCAGACCTCTCCTGTCTCACCCGCTGCTCCCTTCAGCATTGTATTTTAGTCAGTCTGCCTGTGTTCGGCTCCCCACTCTGTCTCTGGTGAATCCTCTCACTCCCCTGCATCTCTGGCCTGTACCCCAGCTCTTATATGCATAAATAAAATAAATCTTTAAAAAAAAAATTCATTTTAAGCTAGCAGCTCTCCTGCCCACCTGTAACTACGCATGTGCCTCTCTTTTTCTTTCTCCTTCTAATAAACCTGTCATTTTAACATGTAAGAAAATAAATAAGATAAAAAATAAAAATTCCACTAATCACTATACAATAGCATACTATCATTTTTCTACTTTCATTCTGGTACCCTGATACTTACAATGAAATGTGAAACTGCTATAAGGACTGAGTTAGCCTTTTTTGGCTTCTTAAACTGATGACATATTTTCAGGTCAAACATTTCAAATTCCTCACACATTTCACAAATGAAATCTTACTCAAACAAGCCTTCATGATCTTCACTGTATGCAACATTTTTCTTAAATGCTATTACCCTTCATGCATACCAATCAAAGATCTTTTTCAAACTGCATGCATTCATACAATGTTTAGATTCCACTTTGGCTATTTGCAAAATTGTACTTTAATAAGAGAACATGTCAATTTAAGTCTTTTAAAAATGAAAGTTGGGTGATCTGAAGAAAAATACAAAATATTTGAGATGTTGACTCGGGAAGGAAAAATAAGCCCTGATGAGTCAGATTTATATATTAATTTGAGAGAAACTGACTTTTTGGTTATAAAGTCATTAAGAATATTTCATCTGATACCAAGGGCTTAAGCTATTAATTACTGATAAATAAACGATATAAATACAAAGTGTTATTGGGAAACAAGGATGTTGGGAAGCCTTTTACTTCTCTTTGTTTAAGCGTAGGAAACACCTGTTGATTCAACTGTATGTTTAAAAGAAAAACTGACCACACAGGTTCCACCTGCAGGAGACAAAATGCACTATTGTGTAAAGGAACTATGGTTTTCTAGGATGTGTTGAGGGTCAACAGTGGTTGGGTCATTTTGACCTAACTCTGTATTTATTATCCACTTATCTTAAATGGAAAAAAGGAGAAATTTCTGAGTACCAATGTCCAGCAAGAAAAAGAACTGAGTCATGCTGTTGTTCTAGCTGGTGTTCCACAACTAAATTTCTCCCCATAGCCCAAAGATTCCAAAATAGTAGTTAAAAGACAGTATTATATTCCAAGTATTAAAAATATTTAAATTACTATCTGTGGCAGCTATGACTAGACAAAATACTTCTGAAATAAGTAAAAAGTGGTTCAGAAAAGCTCTCTGCATATTACTGATACTGAATCAGCAGAAGAGAATTAAAATGGTGGCAAATCAAGAGAAGAAATGATTTTCACTTTAAGGGGGGGGATAAAGAGACAGTAAGAGAGAAGAGAGAACAAGGAAAAGTCGAAGAGGGTGTAAAAAGAAAAGGAAATAGTTAATAAACTGAAAAAACTTAAGGTACCATTTTACTCCAGTGAAAGAGAGCTCTCTTTCTCCATAAATACACTGTTCTGATAGTTCAGTTACAGATAGATGCCGTTGTAAGTTACTAACAACAATCATCAGCTTCTTCCAGGCTGACTCCACTACTGAAATTAGAAAACCAGGTGTTTGTTTTCTTACAATGTGGTTATAAGACTGATCAATGAAGAGGGAAAGGTTGGTAAGTGGCTTCTGTGAAAGCTTTTCCTTTCAAGAGGAAAAGACCCCACAGGTCATTTTCCAACTCTATTCCTGTGTTTTGTGTTTTTTTTTTTTTTTTTTTTTTTAAAGATTTATTTATTTATTTATACAAGCACTGGGTATAGTCAGAAGCGCAGGAGGGTGAGAGAATTCACCAGAGACAGAATGGGGAACAGAACAGGCAGACTGACGAAATACACTGCTGAGGGGAGCGGCGGGCGAGACAGGAGAGGTCTGTCGTGCCATATGTGACCCTCGCCAGTGGCCGGGGATTGAACGGGCACTGCAGAGGCTGCGGGCAGCTTCGCAGCCCAGTGCTCAACCACTGTGCCACTAGGGGAGGCCCTCTATTCCTGTGTTTAATGGAATTATAAAGCCTAGAAACTAACCAGTCTTCCTCTGATCATAAAAAAACATGCAAAGAGAAAGAATGTGGAGACCTAAGTAGGTGGAAGAAAAACAAAAGCTAGGAATCAGATGATATAAATGAACAATGGAAAGAATCTTGTAATTTCCAATTTGAAAAAATCTAGTTAAAAATAAACCAATGTCCTTTTAATCTACTGCTAATCAGACATTCTGTTCCTTGCAGGTAAAAGCAGTCCTAACAGATTAATAAACTTCCTTATTTGGATCTTATTCAGCTCTCATAGACACATTCTCTCCACAAATACTTAGTAGTGTCAAATAGTCTATTTTACTCAAAATACTGTTCTATAACAAAGACAACTGGTCCTTCTTCAGAAACAACTGATAAATATAGAAGTCAGTATTTTCTACTTCTACCTTCAAAGTAAAAATAATTGTTCAACTAACCGGACAAGTATTTGCAAGAATCTACAAAGACATGAAGAAATCCAAGTAACCATTCAAAAAACTGAAAGAGATGGCACACATTATTTTTTCTGCTTTCATAAACAAAATAGTGTTTTTCTAATGATAGATTTCTTCAGTTACTTCTCAGGAATACTTTTGGGAAATAAGGAGTTTGCATAGTCGAGTGCACACAACACTAGGGACCTAGTCTATAATGACTGAAGTGGGCTAAGTAAAGAAAAACTGAAATATGAGAGATGACCTACTTTAAGGAAACATCTGCTACTCAAGGTCAGTCAATAACTATGTGGAAATTAGACTGCAGAACTCCCAGATCTTCCAATTTCCAAGGAAAAGTTAGAAACCTGTATCTCCTTGGCGAAACTCCAACATTTAAAGTTGGCAATAGATTTGAAAGAAACAAAAAAACAACCCGAGCAAAAACAGCATATATACAGGGCTTAATCTCCCCTATTGATCAGTGTGTCACTCTAATGTTATATCCACAACACTAGAAATTTTTATTAAAACTCATGACATAGAAAAAAAAATTTTCAGTATAAATTCCAAAGGTGTATTTAAAATGGTAGTCACAGAAACTTACCACCCAACTCATATGCAGATAGAGGGGCTGCACCATTAATTTGCTTACCTCCAAGAGAAGAAGGGTCTCCTGTTCAGTCCATTCTCTTCCAGCACTAGCACCTTTACTCTAAAGAAAACAAAATCAGAAATTATTCACTCAATCCTAAAGGCTGAATATGGAGTTCAGCAGGAGTGCTTCTAAATTCAGGAGTCTGATTTAATGCAACTCACCAAAGTCAGTGCCTAGATAACAAATAAAATTCTTCAAAATCTAAATGTCCAACACAAAGTCTGGATTATTTCAAAGATTTCTTGCTGTCAAGGACTCCTGGGCTATTTATGAATATAATTTCTATTATTCTGATAGTCAAAAATACCTTTTGAAGCTGAAAGTATTTTAATGCATACCATGAATCAGCAATAATATTATAAACATAATACAAATAATTTTGTATGACTTGAAGGCATTTACTTTCTACAAGAACGAAAGACAAACTGTACCACATATGAAACACTGGGGCAGATTCTTGATACTAAACGCAACATTCATATTATCTGATTTATATCATTTCGTGATTGAAATAAATTTCAAGTGATTCTCTAACCTCCAAACCATTGTTTCCAGGAGTATTCCTTAAAACTTACAATACCTGTAAGCATGGAGGTATAAAAAAACCAAGTTTTCATTACATAAAAATTTACCTATTCATATTTCTTCTTATAGACCCTGATCCTCATAAATTTGCAGGGAACTGGATGTATGCTATATCTGACATTATTCTTTTTCAGTAGATGTTACCAATATAAAATACATAACTTACATATTATGTCTCTTCTGAAAACTCTACTTTGGGAGATTACACTTAATAAATGAAGAGAAAAATTTCATAATCCAAGATTTCCTGTGTCAATAGTTTTTCAATTCACTTGACTCAACATTTTTACTAAATTGTGCAGGTAATCTATTTCATCATGACAAAACTTTTACATTTTGTTGTTCTTAAGGGACTTGTCAATTTCATGAGCGTGTGAAATATATTACCTTCAAATTGTTAATATATGCAGAATGCGTTGTGATAAACTCTCATATTTCTGATAAGTAATTTGTCTTTTTTTCTTCATCAGTCTGGCTAGTGGCTTATCAAATTTAATCTTTTCAAATAGTTGCTTCTTGAATTCATTAATTTTCTCTGTTTTGGTTTTTGTGTTCAGCAAATCACATTATTTTACATGTATGAATCACAACCATATGGTTTAATTTTTTTTTAATTTTTTTTTAGAGGCATGTTTTATTTATTTGTTTGTTTGTTTGTTTGTTTGTTTATACATGCACTGGGTACAGTCAGAAGCGCGGGAGGGTGAGAGAATTCACCAGAGCCAGAGCGGGGAGCAGAGCAGGCAGAAGGACCGAAGTACACTGCTGAGGGGAGCAGCGGGCAGCAGGAGAGGTCTGCGCGCCATGTGGGACCCTCCTCCGGTGGCTGGGGAGCAGCTGGGGATTGAACCGGCGCCGCAGAGGCCGCAGGTAGCTTTGCAACCCAGCGCTCAACTGCCGTGCCACTGGGGAGGCCCGATATATGGTTTAATTTCAAACCTTTAAAGTTTATTGAGATTCATTTTATGGCTCAGAATTGGATATATTTTGGTGAGTGAATGTTAAAACAATGTGCTTCCTACTATTCTGCAGTCTTCTACAAACACTGAATAGGTCAGGATGGTTGATGGTGTTCTATATCTTCTATATTCTTACTGACTTTCTACTTGTTCTATCAATTACTGAAAAAGAATTATCGAAATCTTCAACTATAATTATGCCTGTCTACTACTTCTCTTTTCCACCAGTTTTTGATTTATGTTTATTGAAACTTTCTAATTAGGTGATTAGGATGATTATGGCCTCTTGATTAATTAACTTCTCTATTTTAAAATGCCTGTTTAATTCTTATAAAATAACTTGTCCACTTTTGTCAATATTAAAATAGTTTTTCTGGCATTTTCTTGGTTAATGTATATGTCTTTTTCCATTCTTTCACTTTAGGCCTGTGTCTTTATATTTAATAAAATGGGTATTTTTTTTCTTTTCTTAAAGTTATTCAACTTCTCTCTCTTTTTTTTAAAGATTTATTTACTTATTTATACAACCACTGGGTACAGTCAAAAGTGCGGGAGGGTGAGAGCCAGAGTGGGGAGCAGAACAGGCAGAACGATGAAGTACACTGATGAGGGGAGCAGCAGGCGCAGCAGGAGAGGTCTGCGTGCCATGTGGGACCCTTGCCGGTGGCCGGGGATCTAACCGGCACTGCAGAGGCTGCGGGCAGCTTCGCAGCTCAGTGCTCAACCGCTGCACCACCGGGGAGGCCCTAAAATGGGCATTTTACAATGTGCTAGCGCTAACTTCTCCACCTTTTGGATCTCTACAAAGGTCTTCATTGCACTTTTTTTTTTTAAATTTTATTTTATTTATTTATGCATATAAGAGCTGGGGTGTAAGCCAGAGGTATGGGGGGTGAGAGAATTCACCAGAGACAGAGTGGGGAGCAGAACACGCAGATCCACTGAAATACACTGCTGAGGGAAGTAGTGGGGAAGACAGAAGAGGTCTGCGCCATGTGGGTTAGCTCCCTGGCTGGGGATCGAACTTGTGCTGATGTGGCTGTTGATAGCTTGATAGTGCTGAGACTTAACCCCTTGTGCCACCAGGGAGGCCCTGCACTTTTAATTTTTAAAGGTTTTTTCCTACTGCACATAAATTCCAGTGCAACATTTTTCTTCCTGAATTTTAGAATGTTATTACATTGTCCTCTGGTTTCTATCATTTTGTTGAACTATCAGACATCAGTTTTATTATTTTTCCTTTGAACTTAATGTGTCCTTCCCCAAATCGACTTCCAGCCTCTCTTCAGCTACTTTTAAGGTAGTTTTTTGTTTGTTTGTTTGTTTTAATTTATTTATACAAGAACCGGGGTAGAGGCCAGATGTGCGGGAGGGTGAGATGATTTACCAGAGACAGAGCGAGGAACAGAACAGGCAGACTGACGAAATACACTGCTGAGGGGAGCAGTGGGCAAGACAGGAGAGGTCTGCCACGCCATGTGGGACCCTCGCTGGCCGGCCGGGATTGAACCGGTGCTGCAGTGGCTACAGACAGCTTCACAGCACGGCGTTCAACCGCCTGCGCCACCAGGGGAAGCCCTACTTTTAAGGTAGTTTTAAAGAGTTTAGGTATCATGTATCTGGTTGTGATTTTTTTCTGTATCCAAATTTGGATGTGTTCTCTTATTTTTAAGTTTGTATATTTTTATTAATTTTTAGCCATCACATATTCAAATATCATTTCTACACCATTCTTGTTCTTCTTTAGATCTCTAACAATAATCACAAGTTCTTTTCATTGAATCTCTATATTCTCTCTTCCAAATTTTTTTTCCTCTTAATGCTTCAGTTTCAATGTATCTACTAACCTGCCTTCTGCTGTTAAACTTATCCAATGAATTAATTTCACGTATATATTTAAAGCATATAATATTCATTTGGTTCTTTTTACATATATTCCAATAATCTGTTGAAACTTGCTATTTTTTCCCATTATTTGCTTCTAACATATCATTGTTATATTTAAACACGTCTTCTAACCACACAGGAAATAAAAGGTAAGATAAATACTGGCTGTTTTCTACAATGCCATCATATTAAAGCAGAAAGCTCACCACTTTATATTAAAAAAAGTAAATTAAATTTCTTGTGGAAAATGGTGCTTTTTAAAAGAAGGACTAAATCTAGCACACTGCTAGATTGTAGTCCATGCATATCTAGAAAAAATGATTCTTACCTTTGCTAAGGTTTTCTTGGAATAAATATCAGTACGGAGACCAAAGTTCTGTAAATCAATTGGTTTTTCTTTGTTCTTCTCAGGAAAATTTAACATCTGCTGAGCAGCAGGGACCTATCAGTCAGAAAAATTAAAAGTGGCTGTTTTAACCACAACAAAGTCAAGGGGACAGAAAGTTTTAAAGAATTGCTTAATATTTACTTAAACCACTCTTGGTAGAGATGCAACCAAAACAAAACCCACACCTCCAAACTACACGTCTAGAAAGATTTCAACACATAAAGAAATATTTTTCTGCCTCTTTTATTTTTTTTAAAGATTTATTTATTTATGCATACAAGAGCTGGGGTATAGGCCAGAGTATGCAGGGGGTTAGAGGAGCCACCAGAGAAAGTGGGGAACAGAACAGGCAGATTGACTGAAATACACTGCTGAGAGGAGCAGCGGGCAAGACAGGAGAGGTCTGTCTCGCAATGTGGGTTTCTCCCTGGCTGGCTGGGAGATCGAACTTGTGCTGCAGAGACTATGGATTGTCTTATAGTGCGGTGCTTAATCCCCTGAGCCACCAGGGAGGCCCTTTCTGCCTCTTTTAATTCATAGAAAGAATAGACAATTTTCCCTTTCTACAATCTTCCCTTTCACAATGGCCAGCAATTTATAGCTTAGTCATATTAATCCAACTTAATGCAATATATAATCAATTTGAGACAATAATCTTTTCATGAATATATGTACAGATGTCCACTTTACAGATACTAGAAAACGGAAGACATTTCTGTAGAATCTGCTTGTCTTTGATGGCAGAAGTGATAATGGGAGTTAAGTATGAAAGGAAATCTAGAACATAATAGAATAAGGCATAGGGTCTTGGTATTAATGGGAGAGTGTTATCCTAAATAATAAATAAAGTTGATATTTCGACAATATGGGATTGAAATATAAGTATCCATGTGAAATTTTATCCCCCTGTCCGTGGCTTCTGCATTCATAAATTCAACCTAGTTGCTTGAATCCCCACAAGAACCCATGGATATGGAGAGCCAAACCATAAGAAACTTGAGCATCTGTGGATTTGGTACAGTTGTATTTGGGGGACAGGGAAGGGAGGGCGTTCAGGGGGCAAGTGATTTGATTGGAGGCCCTAATACCAATCCCCATGAATAATAAAGATGTCGATAGTTAAGTTTTTGGAAGTCAAGAGTTATGCACGGATTGTCAACAGGGTCAGCATCTATAACCCCACACTGTTCAAGGATCAACTGTATTCTTAGAGAAACATTTATAATAGATAAAACAAAGAAAAAGTATAAGCTAAGAAATAGCACTATATTACATGACAATAACTGTTGAATATGAATGCTCTGAGTGGTTGTCTACTACCATCCAGACCTAAAAAAAAAGGCAGCATTACTTCACCTGAGGTGATCGAAGATGTAGAGGCACAAGTCCAGAAGGGGTATCAGCTAACACATTGAAATGAGGAGTAGGAGGAGGTCCCATTGCCATGGGACGACTTTCTGGATCCACTTGGTAATTAACAAGACCCCACTGCTCTAAAAAGGCATGAACCCTGAAGAATAAAAGCTCTAAGTTAAAATCTAGAAATTGTATCCCATCTCCTCAACAATCATCATCTCATGTTATTAAAAAACAAAGTATGTTCTCTGTATACAGACTATGAATCATCACAAAGTAATTGACAGATCTGGTTTATTATATGAGGAATAATTTCCCTAAAATAAAAATAAAATTGACAAGACAGTACCCTCAAAAGCTAGGATAAAATCTATTAGTCTCAATTACAGAATTGATTGAACAAATGCTGAGGTCCATGGCAAAATAACTTATAAACTAACTTCAAGGAGATCCTTTTTTTTTTTTAACAAAAGCAGACTAAGGCACAGAATTTATCCACTACCCACTTCAATTCACTATACCCTACCCCTGGGTCATTTATCTGACTATGAAATAAAAAATGGAAATTGTGAAATCTTAAAAAGAGAAAATGCTCAGGTACTTACAAAATCCAATGCCTAAATCAGACAAAATGTAGATATTTTATTAATCGTCCCCCCCCTTAAAAATTCAGTTTAAAAAAAAAATCCAGTTTAATCATATTAGACAGAAATGTATCAGTAGCCTCCTGCAATGTAGCATCTAAGATGTCACAAATTTTACCTCATCACAGCACATACATCTCCAGTCAAGTTTCTCCGACAAGCTGTGCTGGTTAAATATTCTTGGGGGTTTAGGCGGTATGTGTCAATCATAAAATTCCGATATGCCAAGTATCTAAAAAGCAAGGGCGAGATTCATAAAGTGGATACACATCCTTTCAGAAACAAGTCACAGGGTCTAAAATATTCTGTTCCTCATAACCAAACATAACAAAGTTAAGACAACAATCCAACAAACAGTAATACTGTATTAACTCAGGGAAATCCCTAATATGCAAAACATTTGTTTATCTAAAATAGTTATCTGATGAAATTATATAATCTTTGTCACAGAGATTAAGTGGATAAATCCATAGTTGCCTGCAGTATTTGTAAACAAACAAGTTGCTTAGGCTATCTCCTTACTTACTAGCATTGACTGTGTACCAGGAATAGTTTTTAGAAGTTTCCATGCAGAAACTCAAGCTTAACTAACTCTCTAGAAGATAGGGTTAATTATTGTCCCATTTACAGAAGAGAAAATGGAAGCACAAAATGATTAAAGAATTTGTTAGACCACAAGACTGGTTGAATGGTGGAGCTAAAATCCATCAGTGGGAGGGTTTTAGAATCCATGTTCTTAAACCTTGTTGCATCATGTTTCCATAACATTTTCCTAAAACAGTGGATTCGGTTCAGACAATGACTATATATCTTCTGGCTGGCAGTTTTTCAGATACTACCTATACAACATGTAGAACCCATGAGAATAAACTCAAAGGAAAGACAAGAACATACCAAAAAAAGCAGAAAAACTAAAACTCTTGATTCATAGCATGGTCCACAATGCACTCAAACATTTGTGCCACAAAATACTTAAAATAAGTATTAAAAGAATACAGGGACCTAGCAAAAATTTTTGCCAAAAACATCTGGCAGCTTGACTAGAAAAGATACATCATTCAAAAAAACTACTGTATAAGCATAGATGGATAAAAAAAGACAGGAAGGTGAGTTCTTCCAATGCAAAATCTTAACAAAGCTTTATGTAATAAGATTAACTCATATACAGCTACATCATATTTGTCTTTCTTTTAATTAATAATCATTAATCAGGAAAATAAGGTAAACACTGCAACTTCCCCCTTGTTAATGCGTGAACAAAGAAGGTGGGAATTATTAGGGTGAAACCTGACTCTCACTTAGTGAGTACATATTACCAAAATCAATTTTAAGCTTTGAGACATGGTAGCTATATGTTTCAAGGTAGAGGAAGAAAAAAAATTGAAACAATTTCCTTCCAAGTAAGGAATGTTGCACAGCTGAGATGTGAACACTGTTCTAAAGGGAGTATTTGAAAACTTCACATACTAGCAAAAAGGAATTCAAAGGTATGTTTTAAGAACAGCCTGTTATACATACATACTCAAGCAATTTTTTAAAACACTGGTCTCATTTAATTAACAGGGGCCTCCCTGGTGTGCAAGGGGTTAAGCACCAGCACTATGAAGCAATTCGCAGGTATTACAGCATGAGTTTGACTCCCAGCCAGGGAGGTGAACCACATGGTGCAGCAGACCTCTCCTGTCTTGCCTGCTGCTCCCCTCAGCAGTGTGTTTCAGTCAACCCAGCTATTCTGCTCCCCACTCTCTCTGGTGAATCCTCTCACCCCTTCCCCCCTGCACCTCTGGCCTACACCCCAACTCTTATATGCATAAATAAATAAATCTTATTTAAATAAAAGTTATATTAACAGTGTAAGGATAACATGTTTACATTTCACTCACATTTCTGGAGTCTTGGATTTGTTTTTTCCATTGAAAAACTCAGGAAGGGCTCGCCGTTCAATCACATGAATACTTAAAAAGGAAAAAAAAAGGTTTCAAAGTCCTCTTTGAATGAAATACTAAAATTTGAGCTAATTTTGTTTAATTTTCACAGTACAACCATTAAATCCAAAAATATGACTGCCCGCAAAACTTACCTGATTTGTATAAGTTCCTATGAATTAATAGCATATTTTATATACCCAAAAAAGCTTTCCCTTTTCACCCCCAATAATTACTTTTTCATTCCTATAACCAAACAAAAAGTACTAAAAACAGATGAAAAGCTATACAATTTATCATGTTCTCATCAAAAGATGACTAAAAATGAAGAGCAATGACACAGTACCAATCTTTAGACATTGGATTATAAAAATCAAAACAGTTGGCCTGCAACAAACTGGTAAACAAAAGACCAACCAAAAGACAATGAAACTGACAAAAATCATCCATGAAAGCTTTTGTTCAGACCTCAGAAACTTTGTGGTAAACTGAAACTTCAAAACATTTCAGTGATTTATACTGCTTTTAAAAATGACCATAGACCCAATTTTTAACATTTAGATAAAAGCACTGACAATTATACAAAATAGTATAGGTCACAATCCCTCTAAAATAATCAAGTCTAATACACAATATAAATGAGACCACTATATATCTAGCATAAGGTTTCCCACAGTAATACTAGTCAATATTTTCCCTGATGACACACTTTTAGTTTATTAGTGGCTTTCTAAAGATGCAATATATACTGAAATTACCTGGGAAAAAACAAATAAGTAGTTAGTGAATGTAACTAAAAGCATGCTCATTCAAACAATGTAAACTGAATCTGTATTGCAAACTACTATAAACACTATTAGTTACCTCAAAACTTTTAGAAATATAATTTCTAGGATGAACTAGTGCTATACATATATTATATAGGTATAATAACTTTCCAAGTTTTACTGTAAAAATAGTTGTACGCTATTAACTATATAGCTCTAATATATCTTTTACTGTTCTGTTACAAGCTGGGAAGAGCTCTTAAAATTTTTTTTCTGGAGGCCTGCCTGGTGGTATAAGGGGTTAAGCGTTAGCACTATGAAGCAATCTGCAGCCACTGCAGCACAAGTTCGATTCCTGGCCAGGGAGCTAACCCACATGGCATAGCAGACCTCTCCTGTCTCACTCGCTGCTCCCCTCAGCAGTGTTTATCAGTGGATCTGCCTGATCTGCTCCTCACTCTGTCTCTGCTGAATCCTCTCATCCTCCTGCACCTCTGGCCTATAACCCAGTTCTTTTATGCATGAATAAATAAATCTTTAAAAAAAAAAAAATTCTGCCAAGAACAAGATTCATGATGCTTTGTCATAAGAATTTCTTCTTTTTTCCCCCCAAGATTTATTTTACTTTTTTATGCACACAAGAGCTGGTGTATAGGCCAGATGTGCGGGGAGGTGAGAGGATTCACCAGAGACAGAGTGGGGAGCACAACAGGTGGACTGACTGAAATATACCGCTGAGGGGAGCAGAGGGTAAGACAGGAGAGGTCTGCTGTGCCATATAGGCTAGCTCCCTCGCCAGGGATCGAACTCCTGCAGTGGCTGCATACAGCTTCATAGTGCTGAGACTTAGCCCTTGAGCCACCAGGGAGGCCACTATCAACATCTAAGTTTGAAGTAATGGCAGCTATGTCCTTAATTTCTGAAAATGAGTCAAGTAGAGGAAGAGTGGGTATCCAGAATCAGTAAACCTGAGTTCTTCCAATCATAAACTCTGCAACTTTAGAATACTTCAACTGAAGGATAAAATAGGAATATTAGTAATACTTCCAACCTTCACTACCTAACAGCACGTTTAATGACCTGCAAAGGTTATCCTGCAAATGAAAGCATTTTTGTAACCTATAAAAACTAAAAATTATAGGGCCTCCCCTGGTGGCGCAGCGGTTGAACGCTGTACTGCGAGGCTGCCCACAGTCTCTGCAGTGCAGGTTCGTTCCCCCGCCACCGGCAAGGGTCCCACCAAAAAAAAAAAAAAAAAATCTAAAAAATTATATGCTGTTATGACTTTTCCTATTTTTAATTTTAGAGGAAAAGAGTGCTAATTTCTTGTATCCTTTTAAGCTTATTCACCTAGTGAGTTTTGAAACAACAAACTCATTATTTTGGAAGAAAAATACCAGTTAACAAAAATAAAGAAAATGTTTTTAAAAAGCAACTTAATATTTACTATTTAGCATGTAGTGATACATTAATTACCAATTATTTACTGAAAAGAAAAATGAGGACAGGACAAGAAAAGAACAATGAGATGAAAGGACAAATTAAATGCATCAACATAATTTTATTTCAAAGCAAACACAAAAATCTGACTTTAAAGACTGAACCTTAAAAATGTAATTACAAATAATGAGACTGAAAAACTTCTAAATTTCAACAATTTAACACAATAATCAGCATAATAAAGACTGATTGTAAAAGAAGAAATACTTTTTTCAGTTTCTATTTATTGAAAAGATTTAAGAACAGCATTCAGAGTGGTTTTAAAGGTATGAATGCACAAAGTTCCATATCAGAACTAGAACTTGTGGTTTTAGACAATGAGGTTTGGCTCAATTATATCTTATTCCACATCAATTAGGTTCAAGCTAATACAATTTTACCTCAAGTTACAACATGATCTAATTTACGTCCCTAAGTTGTTTTAAAAAGCAGATTCCGGGGCCTCCCCGGTGGCTCAGCGGTTGAGTGCTGGGTTGCGAAGCTGCCCACAGCCTCTGTAGCGCCGGTTCAATCCCCGGCTGCCAAGCAAGGTCCCACATGGCGCACAGACCTCTCCTGCTGCCCGCTGCTCCCCTCAGCAGTGTACTTTGTCAGTCTGCCTGTTCGGCTCCCTGCTCTGGCTCTGGTGAATTCTCTCACCCTCCCGCACTTCTGACTCTACCCAGTGCAAAAAAAAAAAAAAAGCAGATCCAAAGGAAAAAAAAATAAAATCACTGTCCATCTTCCTTCATCCAGTGTGACAGTGACTATTAATGTGTGGAATTCAGCAGAGCAACACAATATGATTTCTAGGAAACTTTCCCTCCTCCTAAGTACCATGTTCACAGATGTGAAGGGCTCACTCACCAGTTATAGTCAAACCATGATGCATAGCTAGGAATAATAATGTGATTGGTTTGCTCTGTCACATTATCTTCACCAGGGTCAATCGACCGGCTCTGATCACCTTTGCTAGGATCTTCATCTTCCTAAAGGGAAGTCATCAGAGAAAGAACAACAAATTACAGATACACATGTAACAGCTTTTAAACTTCTGATATATTAGGTCAGAGAAAATGAAGCAAGTTGATTCAATTTCAAGGACTAGGTAAACAAATTTCAAGTAAAAACAGTCTTCATAATTTTTAAGTTGTCTTCACATATCAATGACACAGCAGGTCTTATTCCTTCCTTTTAAAGTGGAAGGAATCAACTCACAGGAGGTAAATGTCTTCTAATAAAATAGCAAATTAACTGAAAAAAGGTTGTTTTCACACTCAAGAATTGACTACTGCCTAAAAATTGTTCTATAATATCTTGCTTCTTGTGCAGCTTTACCTTACCTTAGGTTCCCAACTCTAAATTACTAGTTCTCAAGTTATTTATAGGGAAGTGATTTGGGGACACTAATAAGGCACCATGACAAAGATTATCCCAAACCAAAGATGAATGCTGAGTATCTGCTAATGATTATATGAGCATTATTTCATTTACTATTCACAAAAATAACAGTAAGTACTGTTATCAAGACTTTTATCAAGGATACTATACTAAGAGGAAACAATTTTTTAATTTTCCTGTTTTCTAATTTTGTAAAGTTTAGTCTATGAACTTCATCTGTGATATTAACTATATTCAATCTTAAAAACTTTTTTCTACTAGAAATCATTCAAATTTTGAATTGTTTTTTTTTTTTTTTTTTTTTTTAAAGATTTATTTATTTATTTATACAAGCACTGGGTACAGTCAGAAGCACGGGAGGGTGAGAGAATTCACCAGAGCCAGAGCGGGGAGCAGAGCAGGCAGAAGGACCGAAGTACACTGCCGAGGGGAGCAGCGCGCGGCAGGAGAGGTCTGCGCGCCATGTGGGACCCTCCTCCGGTGGCCGGGGAGCAGCTGGGGATCGAACCGGCGCCACAGAGGCCGCGGGCAGCTTCGCAACCCAGCGCTCAACCGCTGCGCCACCGGGGAGGCCCTGAATTGTTTTTTTAATAATGGTTCCAGGGCCTCCCCAGTGGCGCAGTGGTTGAGCGCTGGGTTGCAAAGCTGCCTGCAGCCTCTGCAGCACCGGTTCGATCCCCGGCTGCTCCCCGGCCACCAGAGGAGGGTCCCGCATGGTGCGCAGACCTCTCCTGCCGCCCGCTGCTCCCCTCAACAGTGTACTTCGGTTCTTCTGCCTGCTCTGCTCCCCGCTCTGGCTCTGGTGAATTCTCCCACCCTCCCGCGCTTCTGACTGCACCCAGTGCTTGTATGTATGTATGTATGTATGTATGTATGTATGTATGTATGTATGTATGAATGAATGAATAAATAAATAAATAAAGGCTCCAACTTTAATTCCACCAAAATTTCTGTGTTATATTGAGGTGAGGATCTATAATGTTCCTGCTAAGAAACAGTAGTTTACTTAAGATCAATAAATACAAAAACATTTTAATGTATGACAGCATCAAGGAAACTCTGGTTGTAACTTAAGTTGGTATTTAAACAAATGTGTTAATTCTGATGACAATGGTGGAGAAATTTTATTTATCAAATCAGGGAAATTAACAAAAAAAATGCTCAGAGTTACTGTGTGTTTTTGAGGGGCAGGTTTTACAAGCTGAATTAGAACTCAAAAATTTTTCTTTATTCAGTAAAACCAAGGACAGGCTACATTGCTATTAATGAAGACTGACAGTCTATGGGTAAATTATCTCAATGATGACACTGTGGGGCTGGGTGTTAGAATTAACTATATCTAGTATTCTTTAGTTTAAGTTATGTAACAGACATGTCTATGGTTTTACACAAGTGGCATTAAAAAAAAACCAACCCTTACAGGTTAAGTTCTTTGGCTTTCTATTTTGTTCTCTTTGACTACCACACAACAGTATTTATTCTGAATGATAAATCTTTTTACAAATGAATACTTATTAATGATTATAAATAGCTTTTAACTAAAGAAGTCTGGTTTTAAAATCACAACAAACAATTTAATTGAGTGATGTGGAAGCATCACATGTAGAAGAGTTTCTTGAAATACTTTTCCTGGAAATACTGTCATGAATATGTTCATTTCTTGAATATATAAAAAAAAGTCTATTTTTGGAATTTTTTGACTCAGTGCAAAAAACAATTATCCATTTTCAGCAAATTAAGGATGCTATTTCCAGGAAATCAGTCATTAGTGAGCTAATTAGTAACCATCAAATATGACACTGAAATAAAGAACCATTTATTAAAAAGTAAGTAAAAATCTGTCTAAAATCCAATACCTTATATCAGTGTGATTACTGATATATCTCTACAGTAGAACTGATGACACAGTAAACAGCTGGCTGTAAACCTCAACAAAGCTCAACAATATGATCAAAGCCTTCATCAGCTATGCATGGGAGGCAGTGATAGAGAAACCAATAGAAATGGGAGTGAGAAAAACAGGGTAAGGCAGGGCTACTGCTAATCTACACTTTTAGATAACATCTGTGATACTGTGATAAGTTCTGATTATTACTTTACAGCCAGGGGAGTAATGAAACTAGGAGTTACAGCCTACAAGTAAGGGACAGTAATTGGAAAGATGGAAGTTTCCTTTTGGTAAAATTTGGGGATTAAGACAAATTATTTTGGTGGTGTTAAAAAAGAAATTAAAATCAGAAGGAAGTCAAGACAGAATATTTCTAAGAACACTTCCAGTTGAGTGTTTCTACTCAGTAGACAGGACTAAAATCAGAAGGAAGTCAAGACAGAATATTTCTAAGAACACTTCCAGTTGAGTGTTTCTACTCAGTAGATATGACCCTTAGTGAGCTGCTCCTCACCAAGTCTAATTAAATGATTACCTTTCCTCCTGTTGTGACAGTTTCTTCATCTTGCTCATCTGCAAAATCAAAACATATAACGTATTTCAGAAGCAGATAAATACTATTTGAATTACTTGGAACCTTTAAGGTTTAAATAATTACTACTAGGCAGAAAAGAAATGGAGCATTATTAAACCAAATTCAACTCAAGTAATTCAGAAAATTAGAATTAGACATAGAAGCACAGAGGTGAGCAGAAATTCACAGCATAAATAAGTTTTCTAAGAAAGGGAAATTTATTATTAATTACTGTTTGGACTACTATCTTAGTCATGATCTTGCCTAACAGGTAAGGGATTTGACTAGGAGGACAACTCTTACCTTCTGAGGTTTGGTGAAACAAAGTAATGACATTATGGTTCCAGAGGAAATGACAAATGAGAAGTAAAGAAAAAAGTAATAATCAATCCCTACAGTCAAAATACTAGTAAGAATATTAATACATTCTAAGGATCAGGGACCTACATGAGGACCTTGAATAATGAACAGGAGTAGGGGCCTCCCCAGATGGCGCAGTGGTTGAGCACTGGGCTGCAAAGCTGCCCGCAGCCTCTGCAGCACCGGTTCGATCCCTGGCTGCCGGTGAGGGTCCCACATGGCGCACCCACTGCTCCCCTCAGCAGTGTGTTTTGTCAGTCTGCCTGTTATGTTCCCTGCTCTGTCTCTGGTGGACTCTCTCACCCTTCCATGCTTCTGACTGTACCCAGTACTTGTATAAATATATAAATCTTAAAAAAAAAAAAAAAGAACAGGAGTAAACCCATAGTAGTAACATATAACTAAGCAGTTGTCTTCTATAATGAGAAATAAGAAGTGCCAGTGTAGAAAGTATAAGAGGTTATGGCACAATAATTATATTACTAAGTTCCTGTAATATTTTTTATAATTATGACTACTGGCAACGACTAAAATTCAAAGAGAACACAGGGAAGCCATTTTCCATTAATTAATTCATTCAACAAAATTTTTCAAGAATCTGTGATTTGAAATGTACTAAGTAAGTTAAGAACAGGGAATCTATAGCCCATAGACTAAATCTGGTCTACAGCCTATTTTTGCATGAAATCTGGCATTATGCATGGAATCTGAGAATTTGTCAGTCGTTCCCAGTTAACAGTTAACTTGTAAGAAGGGTGGTTCACTGTGCCTAGACTAAGCAAAAAACATGATCTCTGAGGAACTTTTGGCTTTATTTCTAGGAGCCTAGAATTTTGTTATGGGCTTGAGGGGACCCAACATGATCAGGTCCCCCCAATAAAACCACAGGGCGGGCTTAAAGGGCAGAAATACTGCATATACATTCCTTTATTTTTGTTGCTAGGCAAAGAATCTATTCTGTATGACACTTCATGTGTTAAGAAAAAAATGAGGAAGCCATCACCCAAATTTTGTGTCATTTTTCTTTGCAATCTCTCTGCTTATGCTTCCAATGTTAGTTGTAATAAATGGTAGCCATGAGTACAGCTTACAGCTACATGCTGAATCCCATGAGTCCTTTTAGAGAATTTCCAATCTGGGGATCACTACTTTATCTGTAGTGATGAGTGGATTTTATATTTTTTAATGGCTCACAAGAAAATCAATAGAAAACTGTATTGTGACACATAAAAATTAACTGAAATTTATATTTCACCATGCATAAATAAAAGTTTTGTCGAAGTTATGACTATCTGTCCACATATTATCTATGGATGCATTTGCATTACAATGTCAAAAATGAGTAGCTTTGAGAGGGACTATATGGCCCACAAGCCCGAAATGTTATCTGGTCCTTTTCAAAAAGTTTGCCTACTCCCTAATTCAGAGGATGTAAAGAAAATAATTTAATGGATAAGGAATTAGCATTGAAATATTCAGCTTAATTTTATAAAGGATCTACTAAGTGTTAGCCATTTGTCCAAATGCTAACAACATAATGATCAAGAATAGATCCCTGTCTTTATGGAGTTTACATTCTAGTTAGCAGTGGCAGGGGAATAGGAAGAGAAAATTAATACTAAAAAAGATATTCGATATTGAAACCTGCCATACAGAGAATAAAGACAAAGCAATATATTTAAGACAGGTAATGGGGAGCTGGATCCTTCATTGCGAAGAGAAAACATGAAAATTCTAAAAATATGAAATTTAAGGTAAAACAGTAGAAAAGGACTAAGGAAACATTACACGGAGAGGATCAAAACATCTCAGGCAGAGATGGACCTGACAACGTCCCCCAAAAATGAAAGCCTGCTGTCACCACAGATACAGGCTAAGAAATGAGCAAATCATAATAGCAGAGTACAATGATAAAAAGTATTGTCACTAAAGTTACAAAGACCTGGACCTGAAACTGTGCTTTGCCACTTAATAGATGTATGCTTGGAATGTTACTGAATCCCTCCAGATCTCTATCGCCTCATCAACAAACAGGGCTAATGTGGTTTAATGGTGAAATGCAAACAAGTGTAGCAGGATGCCTGATAGTCATGCAATATAGAAATGGATACTGTCACCTGAATTACAAGTTACAGAGGAACACCTGCTAACTGGAATAGAAGATTTTGTGTGTGGTTAATGATGGTACTACTATAGGAGTCATCTAGCTGTACAAAGGGACTATTTTTTCCTAAGAAATAATTAACAGAAAGCAACCCTGCTAAAGCTGTCAAAAATGAAAAGTTTATTTGGATTACAGTCAAGCAAATATTAAACTTCTCACTAAATGGTGATTGCCACTTAATGATCTCTCTGGTCAATATATACTTTTCAAGTTTACTTTAACAGATTTCTGCCCCCAAGGAATCTTGGTACCCAATGGAAATAAATATCTATTAGATAATACAGAAGACGAGAGACACACTTCTTACTGATTCCTAATGTAATACTTAACGAATGTTCTCTTCCTCCTAAATGTGGGCAAATGCATTTTCACCTCAATTCCTGGATCTTTCAGAAATTTCATGAAAGAAATGAAGACTGGGCTTGTTTAGCTAGGTGGCACATAAGGCAGGAAATGGGCCAGTTTGAAACATAAACAGCTATCCTAGGCATGATTCAAATTATAGCTTATACTGAAAGTCTGATTTTTTTTTTCCCCCCCTCCTCTAACCTTCTCCCGAAAGTCTGATTCCTACATAATACATGGAAAGGCTGTCCTCCCCGGAATGAAAGGCCAGACCAACAGTTTCAAATTCTATAGATCCTAACTGTTCAGTTGTGACCAGCAACATCATTATCCATAATCCTCATGATTTGGAACTTAGGCTGTTCACAAATACACAGGGAAATCTCATATTTAGCACTAAAATATTTTAATCCAGCTGGCAATCCTATCTCTTCCCCAAAATTGGCTTCAATTTCATTCCTTTGATAAAGTCTATTACAAAAATACTCTTGGAAGTTATCTCACTGATAAAGGACACCAGGTTTATTCCTTTTCAGAATATATAGTCAAAAAATATGAAATATTCTGTTTAAAAACTGTCCCAGAGAAGAATAAGAAGTGTTAGCATTCATTTTTCCTCCCAGTTTGCTCAGAATATCAAATAAAAAAACCACTTATAGTTTTTACTTTATTGGTTTTTGATTTGGCGAATATGTGTCAGTTGTAAATAGGCAATATTAACTTGCTGAGAATGTAAACTATTAACAGCAATTCAAGAACTATATTCTATTACCAATGTTTAAAACAATTAAGATAGACCAATATATTGACAGGATCTCTTTTCTTAATTGATTTTACTGACCTAATATCACCTTTCTACAAATTGTCAACAAGACAATTTTCTGACTTCACTTTCAACATAATGAAGAATGGAATCATTCAATGATGTTCAATGACAGGCATTACGCCAGAAGGAACAGGATGTATTTAATGAAATGACGTAGAAATAGTTTCCCAAATACCAAAGTATATCTACCATCAAGAATCACTAAAGGGGGCCTCCCCGGTGGCGCAGCGGTTGAGCGCTGGGTTGTGAAGCTGCTCGCAGCCTCTGCAGCGCCGGTTCGATCCCCGGCTGCTCCCCGGCCACCAGAGGAGGGTCCCACATGGCGCGCAGACCTCTCCTGCCGCCCGCTGCTCCCCTCAGCAGTGTACTTCGGCCCTTCTGCCTGCTCTGCTCCCCGCTCTGGCTCTGGTGAATTCTCTCACCCTCCCGCGCTTCTGACTGTACCCAGTGCATGTATAAACAAACAAACAAACAAACAAACAAATAAATAAAAATACATGCCTCTTTAAAAAAAAAAAAAAAAAAGAATCACTAACGGATGCCTCCTTGGTGGCGCAAGGGGTTAAGTCTCAGCACTATGAAGCTATCCACAGCCACTGTAGCACGAGTTCGATCCCCGGCCAGGGAGCTACCCACATGGCGCAGTAGACCTCTCCTGACTTGCCCGCTGCTCCCCTCACAAGTGTACCTCAGTAGATCTGCCTGTTTTCTGGGATCCACCATTCTGTCTCTGGTGAATCCCCTCACCATGCATCACTGTCCCCCCGGCCCCCGCCCCAGCAGCCCGTACCTCTGGCCTACACCCTAGTTATTATATAGTTATAATACCCTAGATATGCACAAATACATAAATCTTTAAAAAAAGGAACCATTGCAATATATTAAAACATATAAGAAATAGTTAATTAGAAGGTAGAGAAAATGAAATCATATTTTCTACATGAGATCTTGAAAACACCATCCATTTATACCTCTCAGGAACAGAATGTGTAAAACAACCATGGTTTGTAAGAATTGAAGCTAGTGCCACCAACTCTTTTCTTTTTCATACTCATCTGTTACCCTCCCAGCACATCAAAAACATATCCTACTGCAAAATGTACCACACAACTTGAACATATAATGACAGAATGATGTGGTTCTCATGTTAGACTCTTTCCAGTAGGCCTACACAGTAAGCTTATGTTTTCATCAACTTATATATGTTGTGAAACAAATCATTTCAGAGATTATAAAGTGTTTTGACTACAAGTAGTTCTTTAAAATGCAAATAACTAATTTAGGTATACTGTCACTTTTGTGAGTTTGCAGGAAAACTGTAAAGAATGGACAATAGGAAATTAAACTTCCTAACAGGTACCAAACCCAACAACAATGGTACTAATAAGGCAGCTGCAGTTATCTGTGCTGGAACACAGAGTAACAAGAAAGTATCATCTCTAAGTAAAGAAGAATTATCAGAAATCAAGAATCAAGCAGAATCAAGAGAGAAAACAACACAGAACTACAAAGATTTAATGGTTTTACCTAGATCTGCTACAGTTCCTCCTTTAACAGGTGTATTTTCACTATCTTTCTTTGGGTTTACTAGAAAGAAAAAAAAAAATCATGTTTAGGGGGGGAAGTTCTAATTGCTTTTTAATAGAAAAAAATAGATGATTTAAAAAATACTAGAATCTCACTCTAACTCCATCATTGTTCAGTACTCACCTTCATGTTAAAACTGCCAAGTCCAACTGAGAAAAATTAACAAAGGTAACAGACTATACATTGCAAGAAGTTGCCTAAACACCAGTATTTTTTTCATCAAAAAAGTAAATACAGAAATACATGGAACAAAACATGGGGGGAAAAAAACTTTCCATTCCTTTTCCTAGCATTTTTATTATGTTTTCTGTGCATTTCTAGAGTCATGTTTGTGCCACTCATTCAGAAAGATAAAGTGAGGGAGAACTGATGCCATAAACACACCTTTGTGACTTCAAAACATATCCTGGGGATTTTTATGTTATTTCATACTATTTATCGCTTTTATTTATTCATACTATTTATCTCTTAGCACTATACTTTTCTCATATGACAGTGTGTCTATATGATCTTTCCATGTCAGGATTTTAAGTTACATCTTTTTTCATTTTTAATAGATTGACTGAATCCATGAGTGAATCATTAGCTAATTAGTCCTAAATAGAGGGAAACTTAGTTTATTTACAATTTTCACTATTCTATAACATGCTTTCACATTTATCGTCATGTGTGCATGTAATTAAGATGGGCTCAAGTTAAAACTGCTACTGGATGTATATATTTTTAAGTATTAACAGATACAGTCAGATTGTGTTAAATGGTTTCACCCATTTATACTTTAACTAGTAGCATTTGGGATTATTCACTTACTCAAAATATGTGTGGGTTGGGAATAATCTATGTTCTAAGGTTTGAAAATTTGATGAACAATAAAGGATACTTTAATAATTTATGTATCCTTGGTAAACTGAAGCTGAAAATCCTTTCATTCATTACCCCTATATTTTTAATAAAATTACCAGTACATAATATTTTTGAGTTTTAAGAATATTTATGTAGGGCCTCCCTGGTGGCGCAGGCAGTTGAGTGCCACACTGTGAAGCTGTCTACAGCCTCTGAAGAGCGGATTCGATCCCAGCTGGCCAGTGAGAATTCCACATGGCAAAGCAGACCTCTCCTATCTCGCCTGCTGCTCCCCTCAGCAGTGTATTTCATCCATCTGCCTGTTCTGTTTCCCGCTCTGTCTCTGGTGAATCCTCTCACCCTCCCACACACTTGGCCTGTACCCCAGTTCTTGTATAAATAAATCAATCTTTAAAAAAAAAAAAAGAATATTTATGTATACTTAGGGTTCTAATTCTTCGTTAAATGAACAATGAACATTTTCTCCAAGACCAGTATTTATTTAAAATATGTGTATTGGGCCTCCCTGGTGGCGCAAGGGGTTAAGACACAACCTATGAGGCTATCCGCAGCCACTGCGGCAGGAGTTTGATCCCTGGCCAGGGAGTTACTCACATGGCACAGCAGAACTCTCCTGACTCGCCCGCTGCTTCCCTCAGCAGTGTATTTCAGTCAGTCTGCCTGTTCGGTTCCCCACTCTGTCTCTGGTGAATCCTCTCACCCCCCTGCATCTCTGTCCTATGCCCCAGCTCTTATATGCATAAGTAAATAATCTTAAATAAAAAAATCTTAAAAAAAAAAAAGAATTATAAGTGCTTAAGAAGCAGTTTGACCCTTTACCATTAAATTCACATTGCCAAATTCACAATAAATATATATAAAAAAAAGGAACTCTATTTGAATTGGCCATTAAAGTCCACTAATGAATTCAGTCATTACTGTGTCTAAATCATGTATGAGTTATTATAGTGCTACAGTTTATGTTAACTAGTAGAATTACCACCAACTTCACAGCTTTCATTTAAAATAAATCTTGGGAATACTTTTGTGGATTTTCTCTTCCACATGACCTTAAAAATACATTTGTGTGGTCTGTATTGCCCAATTTAATATAATATGCTATATTCAGAAAAACACATTAGAAATTACAGTAATTCTTACTAAATTCGTCACTATTTAAATTTTTCAATAGAATAGACTGTTTAAAAACAAGAACACCACAAAAATGTTTTGAGGATTGTAACACATGTAGAAGAGGCATGTATTTATCACAACTAGATAATGATGATTCTAAATAGTTTTGATACCACTATAGAAATAGCTAAAAAGCAAATGGAGAATAATAAAATCCATTGAGACAAAGTAGAACAGTGGTTGCCAGGGTATGGGAGATGGGCTAAATAAATAAAAATCTTTTAATACACCCAGAAAATGTGATTCTAAATCTACTGTATATCCTTAAATATCTGTGCCTCAAGTACATGAAATAACTTATGAAAAAAGGGAAAAATACACAAACCCACAATCTTAGCTCTTCCCAAAACTGACTCAAACAGGTTAAACTGTACTTACAAAAGTACTCATTCATATGTATTCTGTTGAGATTAACCACTATTAATTTTAAACCATTATTAAATATAGCAAACTTCTTGATCAGGTTTTCTGAATAGACAAGGAGCAAAAGTACACTAAAATAACAGTGTAAGAGAAAATTTCATAAACATTAACCCTAAAAGGGGAAATCTATTCATCTTTGAAAGGTGAGAACTGGGAATTCAAAGCAAAGAATGACTCACTCTGTGGCATAACTAAGAATGCTTAAATCATGTCAGATGCTCTCATAATCTGGGTAGGAAAATACAAACCATTTTTTGGAAGCACAACTTCCTCTATGTTGGGTACAGGTGTTGGGTCTTCCATGTCCTTGGTAAGATCTTCTTGTTCATCTTCCTCTTTCTGACTTCTGCGCTTCCCATATAGACTAGCTTGCCTAAAATATAAATAACACTGATTATACTATGACAAACTATTTCAGAGGCTTTAATCTCATTGTTAAAAATCCATTCTCAGAATCACTTTAAAAGACAAACAGCAGGGTCTCTGTGGTGGCGCAGCGGTTGAGCCCTGGGTTGCAAAGCTGCCTGCAGCCTCTGCAGCGCCGGTTCGATCCCCGGCCGCCGGGCGAGGGACCTCTTCTGCCGCCTGCTGTTCCACTCAGCAGTGTACTTCGCCGGTCTGCCTGTTCTGTTCCCTGTTCTGGCTCCGGTGAATTCTCTCACCCTCCCGCGCTTCTGACTCTACCCAGTGCTTGTATAAATAAATAAATCTTAAAAAAAAAAAAAAAAAAAAAAAGACAAACAGCAGGGTCCCCCTTGTGGCCCAAGGGGTTAAGATGCAACCTATAAGGCTGTCCACAGCCAATGCAGCACAAGTTCAATACCCGGCCACGGAGCTAACCCCACATGGTGCAAGACCTCTCCTATCTCACTCGCTGCTCCCCTCAGCAGTGTATTTCAGTCAATCTGTATGTTTTTCTCCCACTCTGTCTCTGGTGAATACTCTCACCCCTTGCTCTCTGCACCTCTGGCCTACACCCTAGCTCTTGTATGCATAAATTAAACGTTAAAAAAAAACACAAACAGGGATCAAGGAAATTAGATATTCTCCGAAATAACAGCTAATAAGTCAAAAGGAAAATGAGTTTTTGGACATAAGAAATGAGCAAAGAGGGCCTCCCCGGTGGCGCAGCAGTTGAGCGCTGGGTTGCTAAGCTGCCCACAGCCTCTGCAGCGCTGGTTTGATCCCCGGCCACCAGGCGAGGGTCCCACATGGCGCGCAGACCTCTCCTGCTGCCCACTGCTCCCCTCAGCAGTGTACTTCGTCACTCTGCCTGTTCTGCTCCCTGCTCTGGCTCTAGTGAATTCTCTCACCCTCCCACGCTTCTGACTGTACCCAGTGCTTATATAAATAAATAAATAAATCTTTAAAAAAAAAAAAAAAAAAAAAAGATCACAGAAATCCTATTATACAAATTGCAGAAAGTATCCTTAAAAGGTGCTTACATTAATGTAATTGAAGAACACCTGCTAAGCAAATATGGGATATGTTTTATCTCAGGTCATAAACAATTACTTACATAAGAAGTTTTCTCAAAGAAAATTTCTGGCTCTTAATATCATCTAAATATAAGAAACTGCAAAGCAGAATTACTTAAAATAGTATTAACTCTATTTAAAAAAAGTATTTTTATACAAGTGCTAGGGTACATGCCAGAGGCGCAGGAGGGTGAGAGGATTCACCAGCAACAGAGCAGGGAGCAGAACAGGCAAAAGGACTGAAATACACTGATGAGGGAGCAACGGGTGAGACAGGAGAGGTCTGCTGCGCCATGTGGGTTTCTTCCTGGCCAGCAGGGAATCGAACCCGCGATGCAGAGGCTGTGGACAGCTTCACAGCACTGCTCTCAACCTGCTGCACCACTGGGTAGGCCCAAAATAGTAATAATTCTTTTGTAGAAACTGCCACTGCTCTTGCACCACCAATTCAATCAAATCACTATTTTTTTTTAAAAAGATTTATTTATTTATTTATTTATTTATTTATTTATTTATGTATACAAGCACTGGGTACAGTCAGAAACGCTGAAGGGTAAGAGAATTCACCAGAGCCAGAGCGGGGAGCAGAACAGGCAGACTGACAAAGTACAATGCTGAGGGGAGCAGAGGGCGTGGCAGCAGAGGTCTGCGCGCCATGTGGAACCCTTACCGGCAGCCAGGGATGGAACCGGCGCTGCAGAGGCTGAAGGCAGCTTCGCAGCCAGTGTTCAACCGCTGCGCCACCGGGGAGGCCCCCGAAACAAATCACTATTTATTTTAAAGACTAATATATGCCAGAAGCATATCAGGGTAGAGTGATTCCTTACCTGGAGGAATTACAAGGAATATAGGACAGAAATCATTATCTACTTCATATAATATGATGTGTAGCAATACTAAAAAGTGAATAAAGTGCCAAGAAAATACAGCTCAGAAAAGAGTCAAGATTAAAGATGACAGATAAGCTGCTATGTGAGAACCATAACCACTAAAAGATAAACTATGTTTCAGAATGAGTTTAAAACAAAAAGGCTTAAGAAAAAACAAACAAACAAAAAAAAAAACTTGTTTTGCAAAGAAATGAGAAACAATCCAGGGCACACTAGCAAGTAAGAGTGGGAACAATGAAAAAGCTATATTTATATTGCATGGTAGAATTGCCTGACTCCTATATTGCATGGTAGAATTGCCTGACTCCTCACACTGCCTAGAGAATGCTCAAAGTTTTCTTCTGAGAGAGACAAATTCTGCTATAGGTTACAATGAGACATATAGGTTAAAAAATTTTTCAAGTAACAATTCCACGACAATTTTTAAAAGGCCTATGAACTGATAAATGCTAGGGAAATAAATACATCAAAAGATGCAAGGACTGCTACTGGAAACAGTATGAGCATTCTCAAAAGGTTATGGGGGGAAAAAAAAAGAACTACAGGGCTTTCCTGGTGGCGCAGGTGGTTAAGCACCGTGCTGTGAAGCTGTCCACAGCCTCTGCAGTGCCGGGTTCCATCCTCGCCGGCCATGGAGATACTCACATGGTGTGGCAGACCTCTCCTGTCTCAACTGCTGCTCCCCTCAGCAGTGTATTTTGTCAGTCTGCCTATTCTGTTCCCCACTCTGTCTCTGGCGTCCTCTCACCCTCCTGCACATCTGGCCTATACCCCGGTTCGTGTACAAATAAATAAATCTTTGGAAAAAAATTAAATTAAAAAAAAAAAAAAAAAAAAACTACAAACTGATCTTCCATATAACCCAGCAATTCCACTCCCATCGACCCAAAGAAAACAAAATTAGCAATTCAAAAGGCAACTTGCACTCTCATGGTTATTACAGCACTGTTTACAAAAGCCAAGACAGGGGAACAGCCTAAATGCCCCTAACACATGAATGGATTAAGATGTGGCGTGTGTGTACACCTACACACACAACACACGCACGCACGCACAAATAAATACTACTCAGCTATCAAAAAAAGATAAATTCTTTCCAGTTGTGGCAACATGGATGGAGTTGAAAGGGATAATGCTATGAGAAATCAGTCAGAAGGACAAATAATAAATGGTGTCACTTATATGTAGGATACAGAAAAACAAAACAAAGGTTCAGTTAAAGCCAAATTAGAACATTACCTGCTCCCCTCAGCAGTGTATTTCAGTCAATCTGCCTGTTCTGTTCCCCATTCTGTCTGGTGAATCCTCTCACACACCCCCACACCTCTGGCCTGTACCCAAGTTCTTGTATGCATAAATAAATAAATCTTAAAAAAAAAAAAAGGACATGCATACATATATTTGGGGAAACTCAATTTGGTGGACTTTACATTTGGAATAGAGACAACTTCTGAGAGCCTCCTGGATATCAAATCAGTGATTATTAGTGTTCTGGTACCCCATATCTCACTCAGCCTGTAAGTGGGAAGAGTAGCACATTTAAGTTAGGTGTAGGAACACTTGAAAAAGTTGTTATGACTTTCTTCACAAGGCTCTGGGGTAGCTCTGAAATTACTGAATCTCAACAGCAAGATTTAGATTAGAAATTAAAGAAATACTATAACTACCAATAGTATCTAAAGAAAATTAGATTTTTCTGGTTTTAATTTTTATGTCATAGTAATATTATGTTTAAAAAGATTTTTAAACTTTCCTAAAAGCATATGTGTACATAAGTAAGAATGCTTCTGGGCCTCGCCGGTGGTGCAGTGGTTGAGTGCTGGGTTGAGAAGCTGCCCGCAGCCTCTGCAGCGCCGGTTCGATCCCTGGCCACCGGCGAGTGTCCCACATGGCGTACAGACCTCTCCTGCTGCCCGCTGCTCCCCTCAGCAGTGTACTTCGGTCCTTCTGCCTGTTCTGCTCCCCGCTCTGGCTCTGGTGAATTCTCTCACCCTCCCATGCTTCTGACTGTACCCAGTGCTTGTATAAATAAATAAATAAATAAATAAATCTTTAAAAAAAAAAAAAAAAAAAAGAATGCTTCTGATATTCCTACCCTTCAAAGAAATACCATAAACCAAGATGTATTATGGGGACATGAAATGCCAATTTGGTAGCAGAGGAAAGGCAATATAAAAAGAAACTGCTGGGGAACCCTCCCTCCCCCTATCCCTCCCCCAGGAAACTCCCCTTCCCCCTCCCCCAACCCGGGTAGCGCAAAGGGTTGAGCGCAGCACTGTGAGGCTGGCTGCAGCCACTGCAGTGAGAGTTCGATCCCTGGCCCACCAGGGAGCAACCCACATGGCGCAGCAGACCTCTCCTGACTCACCTGCTGCGTCCCTCAGCAGTGTATTTCAGTCTATCTGCCTGTTCTGTTCCCTGCTCTGTCTGTGGTGAATAATCTCACCTCCTGCAATGCTGGCCTGTACCCCAGTTCTTGTATACATAAATGAATAAGTCTTTAAAAAAAAAAAAAAAAAAGAAACTGCTGGAAAGTAGATCTTTACAGCCCAGTCAACAGCCAGAAATTTACAAATTATCACATCAATGAATTTTGGAGTTTATAATTTTTTGACTTAAACTATAATCTCTGCAAAATGACAAAATATTGACAACCCTGAATTTATTATCTACTTAATATATAATAAATTATTAAGTATTACCTACCATTTATTAAGTATCTACTTCAGGCTGGGCACTGTGCAAAGGACTTTAAAGTCTCATTAAACACCTACAATAATCTATTCAACAGAAACCAAAATCCCTCCAAGTTTAGATTTACTAAGGTAAACCGAGCATTTTGAATATTGCATTATGTTTACAGCACTTTCCAAAACATCAAATAGTCATGGTCATAGGTTCATGTCTTTGATGAGTCATTTGATTAAAAATGAGACAACTGGTAAAAACTGAGACAATGACCCTAACAATGGCAAATAAAATTTCTTAAATTCCTTACCAATCACGTTTCTTGACATATACTTTGATACAGGAAAAAAGATGGGTTCAAGCTACCTTTGTATAAATATAAGATGCTCATCAAATAACATCCTGAAACAAGTAAAATTATTAAAGACTTCTAATCAATATAAAGATGGACCTCCTTTCAGCAAAATGTCTAATGTAAATGTAAAAATATGAAAGTCCTTTATAGCTTGTTTAATGCCTTCTGAATCATGCTGCAGCGCTTACCCTTTCTTCCCACTCTTCTTCCGTGATTCTGTGGGTGTGGGAGGTGGAGGAGAAGGTGAATGTTTCCTCTTTCGAGCATTAGCTGATGCTTTTCTATCTCTTCTTTCTGGACTTCTGACTGGCTAGGAAGAAGTAAATGGAAATAAGTATCAGTCAGGCTTTGCTGACTCCTTAGTTTCTGTAAGGTAGAAAATATCAAGGTGAGTTTTCATGAAGATAGTAACAAACCCACTAGATTGAGAGCACACGTTAATCATCTTGGATCACCAGCAGTCAAAAGACTTTCCCTGAACTTGCAGGTAACATACCAATGGAAATATAAGCACCACCCCACAGGTAGTCAAACTATGTTATAAAACAGACAGATTCAAACCTGTACACCTAAAAACTGTTCCTCACCACATTCTGTATTCCCAGGGTGGGAAAAGTAATTTTTAATAACTACCAGGAGGGTGTAAAACACATACTATTAAATTAATAAAATACAAAGGTTGAATGAGCTTGTGACTATATACCAGAAACTATTAATAATTCATCAGTTAAAAAAAATAAAAGGGATAAATTTATGATGCAAAAGATAAAAATAAGATTACATTTTATGATTTGAAAGTCAACCTATCCCTAAAACTATCACCATCGACAGATAACATGATTTTATTTATAGACAGTCTATGAGTCAAAAGAGTTGGATGATGCCTATCGTTATAAAAGTCAAACTCCAGGGCCTCCCCGGTGGCGCAGTGGTTGAGCGCTGGGCTGCGAAACTGCCCATAGCCTCTGCATTGCCAGTTCGATCCCCGGCCACCAGCAAGAGTCCCACAGGTGGGCAGACCTCTCCTGCCGCGCCTGCTGCTCTCCTCAGCAGTGTACTTCGTCAGTCTGCCTGTTCTGCTCCCCGCTCTGGCTCTGGTGAATCCTCTCACCCTCCCGCGCTTCTAACTGTATCCTGGTTATTGCATAAATAAATAAATAAATCTTAAAAAAAAAAAAAAAAAAAGTCAACCTCCACATAGTAATGAGCAACTTAATAAAAGACAATAAAGAAAAAGCAAACACCTAAGTTAATTTTTAAAAAAATCACAGATTGGGGGCCTCCCTGGTGGCGCAGTGGTTGAGCGCTGGGCTGCGAAGCTGCCTGCAGTCTCTGTAGCACCAGTTCGATCCCCAGCCAATGACAAGGGTCCCACTTGGCGCGCAGACCTCTCCTGCCGCGCCCACTGCTCCCCTCAGCAGTGTATTTCGTCAGTCTGCCTGTTCTGTTCCCTGCTCTGTCTCTGGTGAATCCTCTCACCCTCCCGTGCTTCTGACTGTACCCAGCGCTTGTATAAATAAATAGATAAATCTTAAAAAAAAAATCACAGATTAAAACATTAATTCAACAATAATCTGTTGGTATGCTCATACTCCTCACAACTGTCTCTTTTTAGTAGCTCTGTAGCATCAAACTGGGAATCTGAGATTTTTATAGGTCTACAAGAGAGATTTTAATAGAAAATCTAAATTATACACACCTTTAATTGGTATAGTAACATTTTAAAATGAAATTTTCTTTCTCTCTTTTTTTTTTTTTTGGTGGGACCCTCGCCAGTAGCCGGGAATCGAACTGGCGCTGCAGAGGTTGCGCCACTAGGGGAGGCCCTGAAAATTAAATTTTCAAAAGGGATATTAAATTTTTATGTAATCCCCTGAAAAATATGTGAATATATAAATCTGAACAGGAGTGGATATGAACAGGCCCATTTAATAACATGATAAGGAAATCAGAATATTCCTAACAACACAAAAAACTTGGTTTGAAATGCATTAGAGGAAAACAAATATATAATAATCGTTAACAGCCACAGAAAGCTAAAACTTAAAAAAAAAAAAAAATTACTCAAATACCAAAGCAAATAGAAGCAAAATAAAAATGAAAGAATATGGGGGGGAACGGGACACCCATTTTAAAATATTACTCTTAACACACAAGACAATAATGTTTAAGTAAGAAAGTCAGATCACAGGGCTGAAAATAGGTATGAAATAATTGTAATGGCTAAAAGTTTATCTATTTCAAAAATTTTTCAGAAAATAAAAATACCAAATAAAACTTCAAACATTAAATATTCCCAGTGAAAAGAACTTTTAAATCACAGGTCTCTACCTAAAACTATAACAAACACAACATTTCTTCTCAGGCTTAGATCTTCCTGCAGACACACCTATCTCAGAAGTTGTAGCTTATAATGCTTATAATGATTGCACTTTTTAAAAAATTTAATATAGGATTTTTTTTAATTTTCTTACATCATTGTTCATTTTTTTTTTTTTTTTTTTAATAGAGGCATGCTTTATTTATTGTTTGCTGGTTTGTTTGTTTTTGTTTATACATGCACTGGGTACAGTCAGAAGTGCAGAAGGGTGAGAGAATTCACCAGAGCCAGAGCGGGGAGCAGAGCAGGCAGAAGGACCGAAGTACACTGCTGAGGGAAGCAGCGGGCGGCAGGAGAGGTCTGCGCGCCATGTGGGACCCTCCTCCGGTGGCCGGGGAGCAGCCGGGGATCGAACCGGCGCCGCAGCGCGGGCAGCTTCGCAACCCAGCGCTCAACCGCTGCGCCACCGGGGAGGCCCTCATTGTTCATTTTTGATAAAGTATTTGATCTCTCCCTCAAGTGTAGTCCCAATAATTCTCCCACCATCACAGCACCTGAGAACTGTAACCAGTCTCTTGTGTTCTTCCCTTCTCTGTTTGACCCCTCAATCTCACCCTCCCCTGCTATATGCCTCACATCTATGGTTCGCCTGCAAGTTTTGTCTTTTTCCTGACCTTTTTTTCAGTTTCCCTCTTTTCCACCTACACATGAAACCATCTGTTACTTTTCTTTTTCCTTCTGACTTATTATGCTTAGCACAAAACCCTTCCAGCTCCATCCATGTTGCTGCAAAAGGCATGAGTTTATCTTTTTTGATCTGAGTAATAATCCATTAGGAATATATACCACATCTTCTTTATTCATTCATCTGTTGTGGAGCATTTAGGCTGTTTCCATATCTTAGCTATTGTTAAGTATTTGCACTTCCTAAGGCATTTAAAGAATATTTAAGTATCTCAAAAAAAAGGACTATTTTAAGTGAAACCTATAATGGCTTGTAATTTGTACTAAATTTTTTTTTCATTACCAAAACTATTAACAAATATTAAAACTAAATGGAAAAAAAACCCAACTAAATGAGTTTTCCCTTGGAAAAAACAACTACTTAATTAAATTATTCTGTGGTATTTGGGTATACAAAATTAAAATTCATATCTAGTGAACAAAATCAGCTGCACTAATGCCATACTACAGGGGTGACTTTAAATCTTAATGACCATTTGAGGTTTTCACTATCCCTTTTTGGAAGATGCCAGCTCCGCAGAGGGCTGCTAAAAGTAGTAACTGTTATAACTATGTGATGACCGTTGCACTTTGGTTTATTGGTGACAGCTTATTAACAAAGATTTGATATCAATAAGGTCAAGAAAGAAGAAAGACCCAATGGAGAAAAATGGTGTCAACCCAAATACCTCTTCATTCTTTGTTGAAATTCGCTGACGAAAACTCACAGGCTTTCTGTTCTCATCCACCTCATAATCCTCCTCATTCATCCATTCATTGAAAACATCAGTGTCCAAAATCCATTTCGCATGAACCTAAAGTCATATAAAAACATATTATAAAAAAATTAGAATCTACATAATAAAATCACTTGACAGTATTTAAAAGAATTAAAAAGCTTTAAAAGTATTTGAAAGAAGCTAATTTATTTTGCTCACGTCCACAATTAGAACAAATTAAAAATATAACACTAACGTATTTCGTCATTCTGCCTGTTCTGCTCCCCTCTCTGGCTCTGGTGAATTCTCTCACCCTCCCGCGCTTCTGACTGTACCCAGAGCTTGTATAAATAAATAAATAAAAATCTTAAAAACAAACACTAACAATTACATGAGTGGTAGGTAATGTAACAATTTCTACTTTTTATTGTCTTTTATTGAATAAATAGGATAGGAAAGCGCCATTGCTTTTGTGAAGACTGAGGTTCTGATATCTAAGACCCTTAAATTTTTCTTTTTTTTTAAAAAGATTTATTTATTTATTTATTTATTTATTTATGCAAGCACTGGGTACAGTCAGAAGCGCAGGAGGGTGAGAGAATTCATCAGAGCCAGAGCGGGGAACAGAGCAGGCAGAAGGACCGAAGTACACTGCTGAGGGGAGCAGCGGGCAGCAGAAGAGGTCTGCGCGCCATGTGGGACCCTCCTCTGGTGGCCCGGGAGCAGCCGGGGATTGAACCGGCGCTGCAGAGGCTGTGGGCAGCTTCGCAACCCAGCGCTCAACCACTGAGCCACCAGGGAGGCCCTAAGACCCTTAAATTTAATAATCATGTCACTTTAATTTCAGCTATATTAAGGTATAATTGACAAATACAATTATAAGATATTTATACACTGTGGTGATTTGCTCTAAGTACACATCCAGTTAACCAACATACCCATCATCTCAAATATTTATCCTATCAGCAAGCTTCAACTACACAATAAAGTGTTTTCAATTACAATCATATTTTACATTAGATCACTAGACCTCATTCATCTTATAGCTAAAAGTTTAAATTCTTTTACCAACCTCTCCTATTTACACATCATCTCCGGATACTACTTTTCTATTTTGTTTAAAAGAATGTGAGAGGAAGAGAGGGAGTGCGCGCATGCGCGTGAGAGAGAGAAAGAGAGAGAGAGTGAGTTTGTGTATTTTAAAAAAAAATTCCATTTTTAATTTTTTTTAAAGATTCCATGTATCAGTGATAGTGTGTAGTATTTGTCTTTCTCTGTAAGACCAATTTCACTAATCATGCCAACTTTCTTTATGAAAATCACTAATTAAAAGTAATATTCAAGGGCCCCCTTGGTGGCGCAAAGGGTTAAGAGGCAACCTATGAAACTAACTGGAGCCTTTGCAGCATGAGTTCAAACCTGGCCAGGGAACAACCCAGATGGCGCAGCAGACCTCTCCTGAATTGCCCGCTGCTCCCCTTAGCAGTGTAGTTCAGTCAATCTGCCTGTTCTGTTCCCCACTCTGTCTCTGGTGAATCCTCTTACACCCACACCCCAGCTCTGGCCTACACCCCAACTCTTGTATGTATAAATAATCTTTAAAAAAAAGGGAGCCTCGGGCCTCCCCGGTGGCGCAGCGGTTGAGCGCTGGGTTGCGAAGCTGCCCGTGGCCTCAGTGGCGCCGGTTCGATCCCCGGCTGCTTCCCGGCCACAGGAGGAGGATCCCACATGGCGCGCAGACCTCTCCTGCCGCCCGCTGCTCCCCTCAGCAGCGTACTTCGGTCCCTCTGCCTGCTCTGCTCCCTGCTCCCTGCTCTGGCTCTGGTGAATTCTCTCACCCTCCCGCGCTTCTGACTGTACCCAGTGCATGTATAAACAAAACAAACAAACAAATAAATCATGCCTCTATTAAAAAAAAAAAAAAATTTTAAAAAAAAATTAAAAAAAAAAAAAAAAAAAGGGAGCCTCTCTGGTGGCACAAGGGGTTAATATGCAACCGATGAAGCTAACAGCAGTGTCTGCAGCACGAGCGAGTTCAACCTCTAGCCAGAGAGCAACCCACATGGAGCAGCAGACCTCTCCTGACTCGCCCGCTGCTCCACTCAGCAGTGTATTTTAGTCAATCTGCCTGTTCTGTTTCCCACTCTGTCTCTGGTGAATCCTCTCACCCTCCCACACCTCTGGTCTCTACCCCAGTTATTGTATAAAAAAAAAAAAAAAACTTTAAAAAAATTAATAAATAGGGCCTCCCAGGTGGCGCAGCGGGTTGAGCACAGTGCTGTGAAGCTGTCCACAGCCTCTGCAGTGCGAGTTCGATTCCCGGCCGGCCAGGGAGATTCCCACATGGCGCAGCAGATCTCTCCTGTTGCGCCTGCTTCTCCCCTCAGCAGTGCTTTTGGTCAGTCTGCCTGTTCTGTTCCCCACTCTGTCTCTCGTGAATCCTCTCACCCTTCTACGCCTCTGGCCTGTACCCCAGCTATTATATAAATTTAAAAAAAAAATCTTTATAAAAATAAATAAATAAATAAAAGTAATATTCAAGAGCAAAGGGCCAAAGATAGTCATTAATTTATTTTTTAATTTTTTAAAAAGATTTATTTATTTATACAAGCACTGGGTACAGTCAGAAGCACGGGAGGGTGAGAGAATTCATCAGAGCCAGAGCAAGAGCAGAACAGGCAGAAGGACCGAAGTACACTGCTAAGGGGAGCAGCGGGCGGCAGGGGAGGTCTGCGCGCTATGTGGGACCTTCACCTGGCAGCTGGGGATCGAACTAGCACTGCAGAGGCTGCGGGCAGCTTCGCAACCCATCGCTCAACCGCTGCACCACCAGGGAGGCCCGATAGTCATTACTTTAGGCATGAAGGATGTCTCTAGGCTCATTCATTCTATAACACTCTTAAATAATGATAAATAGAACATTACAGAGAACTATCACCCAGCCCTGTAAATTATACATGGCTATGCATATCTCTCAGGCACAGACAGGGCTGCGGTGAAAGTGGAGAAATAAGAATCAGATTCTAGCTTCTTCCCAGCCCTTTCCATAGTCACTTCTCTTTGTTATTTTATTAATGTTTCTGAGTAAGAATTAATAAAATGAAAGGTTCCCTAGGTGTCATATAAATACACATGTAGGTAAAGGTAGATATTTAAACAACTGACCTAGCCTATATAATATTTTCTTTTCTCCAAAAGCATGCCCAAGAGGAGTATACTGAAATATGGGACTAGACAATTCTTCATTGACCAGAAATGCTGTTCACATTTCAAATCATGGTATTTGTGTTTCAGACAGAGCATATGGCTATACTCTCATGACGTGTTAGCTGCAATATTATAAGGAGAACAAAGAAAATAGCAGCTACACCTGTGAAGCCTTCCTAGAAGCAAAAACAATATATAATATGGCAAGCACAAGGTAATATGGACGTCCTAATAAAACTATTTATCATGTAAGCTCATCATTGCCCTTAAAAAAAAGTGGGGAGTAGGATGGTGTTACTACATTGGTTGCTCAGGTTATGATGGAATCATATCTTGATTTAGGAATGAAATATGGGACTATGTTTCTTCTCCTCCCCAAACTGTAGTTACACAGTAACACAATTAACACCCTGTCAAAGAGAAAATTAAGCCTTAAATAATGTAACCTGAAAAGACTTTTGTATAAACTATGGGGAGGGGTATAAATAGAACACCCAAGAAACCTAATCAGAGAAATAAAATCTATTTATAGATATGAATGTCAAAGAAAAGGGTAAAATAACTTATTGGTATTTTAGAAAATATGTCATAGCATTTGAAAGCAGAACAGTGTTTTCCTAAGTGTGTACATATAGTAGAAGTAGAGATGTGCATTTTTTACTATCCAGAAAACCCTGACAGGAATCTCTTAAGAAAACATGTCAGTAGTATAGAACAATAAAAAAGTGTTTGGGCCAGGCACTTTGTTATACCTTACATGTATGATCTCATTTAATAGTCCTACCCAGAATAAAGCAATGTAGATTCTCCTATAAAGTCTATTTAATCTCGGCGCTGGAAGGGATCATGCTCAGTGAAATAAAGTCTATTTAATCTCAACTATAATTCCAATGAGTACACTTGTTTTACATGGACCTCAAAAAGGCAACTGTAATATTTAGATAACAGAACAGAAGAGACCCAAGACCCAGGAGACACTTAAAGAAGAAAAAAGCAAAGAGTATTCAAACAGGTACAAACAGCAATTAATAGAGTCTGAAAAAAAAAAAAAAAAATAGAGTCTGAAAACAATAACTACACATATAAAAAAATTACTTTGACAGAAAGGGTACAGATCAGCACAAAGAACATTTGTCCTTCAAGGTATAGTTTACATACCATCACAAAGGGAAAAAAAATTATCCTACATGGTAACGTTTTAAAATTTGTTTCGGGCCTCCCTGGTGGCCAAGGAGTTAAGCACTGCACTATGAAGCAATCCACAGCCCCTGGAGCACAAGTTCGATCCCCGGCCGGCCAGGGAACAACCCACATGGCAAAGCAGACCTCTCCTATCTTGCCCGCTGCTCCCCTCAGCAGTGTATTTCAGTCAGTATGCCTGTTCTGTTCCCTACTCTGTCTCTGGTGAATCCTCTCACTCCACCACACCTCTGGCCTGTACCCAACTCTTACATGCATAAATAAATAAATCTTCAAAAAAAAAAATTGTTTCCAGGGCCACCCTGGTGGCACAAGGGGTTAAGATGCAACCTATGAAGCTATCTGCAGCCACTGCAGCACGAGTTTGATCCCCGGCCAAGAAGCTACCCACATGGCACAGCAGACCTCCCCTGACTCGCCTACTGCTCCCCTCAGCAGTGTATTTCAGTCAATCTGCTTGTTCTGTTCCCCACTCTGTCTCTGCTGAATCCTCAAGCCTCCCACAACTCTGGCCCGTACCCCAGTTCTAGTATGCATAAATAAATACATCTTTTTTTAAAAAATGAAATGTTACCAAAGAGATTAAACATCAATATGAAAGGCAAAACCAAGAAAGATTATTACAAGTAAAAGCAATGAATACACATGAAAAACTTTTTAAAAAGCAAACAGCTGCATTTCTTAACAGAAAGAAACATAGGAACAAACCAGATATGTTCTACAAGGAATGGGGAGACGGGACTAGAAGGAAAGCAGAAGGAAGCGTACATATTTGGGAAGTATATTAGAAAGTTATGTATTCAAAATATAAAATTAATCAACTTGGATGGGAGGTGGTAAAGAAAACACTAAGAGTGAAAGCAAACGGAAAGAAATAAACCCAAGGATACATCAAGTAGTAACTTCACTGAATGAGTATAGGGAGTTCACCCAGATAAACACATTATTTGCATATATACTCTCAATCTTGGGCACAGTATGAGGTTGGAAGAATTGCAAACATATCTTATACTTCTTTTTAGTAGCAGTTCTGAAAATAAATTGAATGTATTAAAGGACTCAATAAATGTTGATGTTGGGAGTCAGGTTTCTTACTGTGGGAGAAGAGAAACACAAATATGGTATAGGAGAGGGCAAAAGAACACTATGGGGATTGGAACGAGAGCTATATATATAGTCTCATTTCTAAAATACATTTATTATGTGTAGGCACATTATGTATACATGAATACTCATGTTTTCACATACATAAGAGCTATATGCTTTGGCTATCTCCATACAAAAAAGGCTTAGGAAAAAAGACACTTCAATAAGTATGCCTGTTACCAGATCTTGAGCTCTAATATCTTTTCCTACTAAAAAGAAATACAGCTCCTTGAAGAAACAACTGATTCTTGTTATGAAGAATGGAAGGCACAAGGTGAGCCCAGACCATCCTATTATAGGAGGAACTCAAAGCTGATGCATTCTTATCACAAGGGCACACAAATCAACTTGAAGGGGAACCTACTGGCCAAATATGGAAAAATTTCAGCTCCAAAATAATTAAGAAATGAATTATAAACCACTGAAAATTAGAAATCCATGAACCCACTCTGACAAAAGATAGATGGATAAATAAGTAAATGAGGAGAAATGAAGGGCTCTTGCTTATAGAACTCTGAAAGCCAACTGTGCTTTCAAATGTGGAGGGAGGGTTGTAGTGGAAAATTATCGCTGTGTAATCATCAAAAAAAAGATTGGTTCAAGCAAGAATTATAAATGGATGCTAAATCTGGGTGACAGAAGGGAAGATTTTGATGAGAAGTAGAATATCTCCAAGATCTAAAAGAATCTTTCACAAATTGCTTATAAGTTGCCAATGGGGAGTAAAAGCTAACTACAGAGTGGAGCCACCAGAGAACACCTTAACCAGTGATTAACATCACCAAGGAGGAGCAGATGGACACAGCATGTCTCCCAACATGATGCCCTGAGAAGAACAACATTAACTTATGCAGTTTGATGCCTGAAATTCACTATGAGAAAAGAAAAAATTCCAAAAAGAGAAATATTTTTAAAAATCAAAAACATCATGAAAGGCAAGAAACACTTACATTACAGGTTAAAAGAAACTAGAAAGACATGACAGATGAATTCAACAGCTGATATTAGGTAGGATTCTGTACTAGAGAGAAAAAAATGCTATAAAAAATGGTATTGGGTCAGGGGCAAAAAGAGAATATGAACAGTACTGTGTCAATATGAATTTTAACTGGATAACTGTACCATACTTTACATATGAGAATTTCTTCTTCTTAGGAAACAATGTTTGGGGTAAAAAAAGTCCAAAATACTTCCCACTGTTATTTCAAATTGTTCACTACACACACACAGAGACAGAGTTTATAAACACAAAGAATGAATGAAAAATCAAAAGGCAAGTAAAATATTGACATGTAGACAAAGGGTGTACAAGTGTTCCATTAATATTTTTCTTTAAAGATTTATTTATGAATACAAGAACTGAGGTACAGGCCAGAGTTGTGAGGGATGAAAGGATTTACCAGAGACAGAATGGGGAGCAGAACAGGTGGATTGACTAAAATACATTGCTAAGGAAGTAGCTGGCAAGAAAGGAGAGGTCTGCTGTTCCATGGGGGTTCCCCCCTGGCTGGGGACTGAACTTGTGCTGCAGTGGATTGCTTCACAGTGTTAACGCTTAACCTCCTGCGTCACCAGGGAGACCCCCTATTACTATTCTTATTCTTGCAACTTAAAGTTGCAAGTTTAAGTTTGAAATTATTTCCAGATAATGATTTTTCCCCAAAAAAGACTAATTTTTGTTAATCCCATTTTCCTCATATGGAATCTGAAGTTCAAACACTAAGTCTTTCTGAAGCTCATACAAGTAGAAAATGGTTGAACCATGTTTAAAATCTAATATATTGATGCAATTTAAGTGGTCATTATATCATATAAAGCAGCTAATAAAAAATCATGTATAAATACTACTACTGCCCATGAAAAGATTCAGAGCTCCCCGTGGAAATAAAGTTCTAGGGCAGGGATAGAGAAATTACCAAGAGTTTGGAACACTGGGACACTGGAACATCTTTTTGTCCCATAAACTCCAAAATATGCAAAAATAATGCCAAAAGATCACAAGAGCCAACTTAAAGGAGTTTCCAATGGCCAAATTTCAGGTTAATTTATCAAAATGAAGAATGGATGTAATGTCACTGCTCCATGAGTACATACTGACACTACAGACACATGTGAAAAAAGGAAGTTCATTCCTATAGCAAAATGCCAATACTGTACCAATAGAATGGATAGTTAGAAAACCACCAGCAATCACTAATTCATAAATAAATCTTTAAAAAAAGAAAAAAACAAAGTAGACTAAATATATCTGACAACTAAACAGTGTACAACTCTGAAATACATCTTAGGTCAATGAAAAAACTTACTATAATACGGGAACTGATGAAATATGGGTCCTGTATCAGGCAACAATATTGTTTCAGGAATTAATTCCCTGAAATAGTTTTAAAAAGGGTAATCTAGAAGTGTAAGTGAGTACTCTTGTATTATTCTTCTAACTTTCACAATTATTTCTACACTAAAAGTTTAAAATTTAAAATGGCCTTTTACCATCATAAAAGAAATGATAAGTATAGTAATCAAATCCAGTCTCCTAAATGACACCATCAATGAGGTCAACTCCAGCCCTCATATGCCTCTCTTAACTATCAAACCACAATCTAACTTAGCTTTGGGGTCTCCTCAAACATGCCTGCAAGCCATTTTATTAAGACCTATGTAATGAGGTCTCAATGGCCATGAGAATCGCTTAATAAAGATTACAAAGAAAGGGGCCTCCCTGGTGGCACAAGGAGTTAAGACACAACCTATGAAGCTGTCAGCAGCCACTGAAGCACGAGTTTGATCCCTGGCCAGGTAGCTACCCACGTGGTGCAGCAGACCTCTCCTGTCTCACCCACTGCTCCCCTCAGCAGTGTATTTCAGTCTGTCTGTTCTGTTCCCCACTCTGTCTCTGGCGAATCCTCTCAAACCCCCCCCCCACATCTCTGGACCGTACCCCAGCTCTTGTATGCATAAATCAATAAATCTTTAAAAAAAAAATTACAAGAAAGGAAGATCATCATTGGATATCTCAAAACATTGTCATGGCAAGTAGTAGAGGAGTATTAAATTATGCACAAATAAATTCTTTTTAAAAAGGATCTTTCGGGCCTCCCCGGTGGCGCAGCAGTTGAGCGCTGGGTTGTGAAGCTGCCCACAGCCTCTGCAGCGCCGGTTCAATCCCCGGCTGCTCCCCGGCAACCGGAGGAGGGTCCCGCATGGCGCACAGACCTCTCCTGCCGCCCGCTGCTCCCCTCAGCAGTGTACTTCGGTCCTTCTGCCTGCTCTGCTCCTGGCTCTGGCTCTGGTGAATTCTATCACCCTCCTGCGCTTCTGACTGTGCCCAGTGCTTGTATAAATAAAAATAAATAAACCTTTAGAATAAAAAATAAATAAAAATAAAAAAATAAAAAGGACTTTCACCTTCCACGGTTTTTCTGGAATTGGTGGATCTTCGATTTCTGCATCAACATCATTACTGTGGACCCAAGTATCATAACTATAAGGAAATGAAAACAGGAAAAACAAGTTAGAACTGTTTTATCAAAAAGTAAAAATACATTTCAGGAATACAACTAGGATCTAGTTATAGCAATTTATCATAAACTTTTGTCTCAATTGTGGACAAAAAAATTCTTCTGAAGAGGTCACAAATAATAATCTTCACACTGTTAACCCTAAAGTTGAAAATTCAGTCCACATTCACAAAATTCAAAAAACTGAATATTCTCTCCTCAAAGAGTATCCCATCAAGGCAATATTCCTTCTTGTTATCAGCCTCTCCTTAGTCTCCATAGCCAGTTTCTCTTCTCCCAAATCTCCAACATTGGAGGCCTCAGGTCTCAGCTTTTGGAAGAGTTCCTTCCTCCTCTCTATTCATTCTCTTGAAGAGCTCGTACAGTTCTTTGGCTTCAAATATCTAACAATAATAGAAATCTTCTATCTCTGTTCTTTTCTGAATCATGGACTTAAGAATCCAACTATTAATTCCATTATCTCCTCTGACATGTTTAATAAGGTTTTCAAATCTGTCACACTCAAACTTCAATATATAATGCCATCCCAACCCCAACAATGTGGCTAGTCAATCATCCCCATCTCAGTAAATGCCAATTCTGTCTTTCCAGTTATTTGGGCCCAAATCCTTGGAAACATCATCGACTTCACTCTCAATCACATTCTATAACAAGACCATCCACAATTTCTACTAGCTCCATTTTCAAAACATGTCCAAAACTTTTTTTTAAGATTTATTTATTTATTTATACAAGAAATGGGGTATAGGCCAGATGCACAGGAGGGTGAGAGGATTCACCAGAGACAGAGCGGGGAACAGAACAGGCAGGCTGATGAAAATACACTGCTGAGGGGAGCAGCAAGCAAGGCAGGAAAGGACAGCAGCACCATGTGGGACCCTCGCCGGCCGGCTGGGATCAAACCAGCACTGCAGAGGCTGCGGACAGCTTCACACCACTGCACTCAACCACCTGCGCCACCAGGGGAGGCCCAACATGTCCAGAATTTTTCACACATAGTGACCCTTTTGAAAACTAAGTCAGTCCACATCACTCCACTATTAAAAACTTCCAACTACTCTCACCTACATCAGAGAGAAAAATCAAAACCTTTACAGTGGCTTACGAAGGCCTTGCAATCTGGTCCTGTGACTGCTACTCTGATCCTATCTCCTTAAACATTTCCCACACAGGCTTTAGAAACATTCTTCAAATATACCAAATAGTGGCCACTTTATGCCCTTTATATATGCTCCTGACTACTTAGATATCCATTAAATCAATCCCTTATATCATCTTCACTTTAGTCTTTGCTGAAAGATTACCTTATCAGTGAGATTCACCCCATTCCTCTACAATTAACTTACCTACCAATTTAAAACTTAGTTAATGCTACTATGATTGGCCAAAATTAGTAACCAAATCTAGTAATATTTAAATGAAATACACATATGGTGACAAGAATTGGGTTCTTTTAGCAATTACACAGAAGTTGGTTCAAAAGCATTTGAAGCAAGCATTTGAACATGTGTTTCAAAAAACACATGTGAACTAGAGAAAGAAGTTTCTTTGCCAACTAATTAACTCTACCAGGTAAAGCAGTATAATAGTGAGAAAAAAATTATTTTTTTGAAAGACATTTTTAAAAAAGATTTTTAAAATTTATTTATGCATATAAAACTAGGTTATAGGCCAAAGGTGTGGGAGGTGAAAGGATTCACCAGAGACAGAGTAGGGAGCAGAACAGGTAGATCTATTGAAATACACTGCTGAGGAGAGCAGCGGGCGAGACAGGATAGGTCTGCTGTGCCATGTGGGTTAGCTCCCTGCCTGGGGATCAAACTTGTGCCACAGAGCTGCCAATCACTTCATAGTGCTGAGACTTTAACCCCCTGGCCACTAGGGAGGCCCCAAGAAAAAAATTTAAATCATATTCTTTTTAAAAGTCTTCAACAGAAAATGTTACGTTCTTATTAGAAGTGAATGCACAAACTATAGTTAATAAAGAAAGTGAATTAACAAAGAAGCCCTTTGAGAAGATAAGAACAGAGTTAGGCACTACTTCTTATATAGGCTAACATGTCTTACAATGTATTATAGAATTTATTTCAATGCTAATATTGTAGTTTGATAAATCTGAGTTTCCAGCTAAGTGTTTCGAAGGACAAACTAGTTTCTTATAGTAGTTCCTATATTATTGAATGGTTTGTTTTTTAAAGATTTATTTTTATTTATTTATGCATACAAACTTGCATACATACAAACATGCATACATACTGGCCTACATACTTCTGGTGTGTAGGCCAGAAGTGCAGGAGGTGAGAGGAGTCACCAGAGTGGGGAGCAGAACAGGTGGCTCTACTAAAATATACTGCTGAGGGGAGCAGCAGGTGAGACAGGAGAGGTCTGTTGCATCAAGTGGGCTAGTTCCCTGGCTGGAGGTGGGAGATAAAACTCATGCTGCAGTGGCTGGTGATAGCTTGATAGTACTGAGACTTTAACTTGTGCACCACCAGAGAGGCCCTGAATGGTTTGTTTTAATGGTGCCAAAACCTACTTGAAACCTTGAGATTAGAAATGTTTTATAAAAAGTTTCATTTAAATGTTTTTATTTTGGGGGGCCTCCCTGCTGGTGCAAGGGGTAAGATGCAACCTATGAAGCAATATGCAGCCTCTGCAGCACGAGTTCGATCCCAGCCAGGGAGCTACCCACATGGTGCAGCAGACCTCTCCTGACTTGCCTGCTACTCAATCTGCCTGTTCTGTTCCCCGTTCTGTCTCTGGTGAATCCTCTCACCCCTACCCCGAACTTCTGGTCTGTACCCCAGTTCTTGTATGCATAAATAAATAAATCTTTAAAAAAAAAGTTATTTTTTTTAACTGTTAGTTCATCTGAGGTTGCAAATTATGTCTCAAAAGAAGCTGATTAGCAAATAGATTTAGGTCCGATTTGGGTCTAACTCAGCTTGTACTAAGACTGCGCACATACTCCTAAAATTTTGAACATATCTAAAAACGTATTTCCTTCATTAGAAATAAATATTTTTTTAAACAAGAACTTTTTTTTTAAGGATTTATTTTTTATTTATACACTAGCTGAGGTACAGGCCCGAGGCACGAGAGTGTGAGAGGATTCACTAGAGACAGACTGGGGAGCAAAACAGGCAGACAGACCAAAAGCACTACTGAGGGGAACAGCAGGCACAACAGGAGAGGTCTGCCACGCCATGTGGGAATCTCCCTGATTGGCTGGGAATCGAACCCATGCTACAGAGACTGCAGACAGCTTCACAGAACTGTGCTCAACCTGTTGCGCCACGGGGAAGTCCAATTAGAAATAAATATTTACAGGGCCTCCGTGGTGGTGCAAGGGGTTAAGACGCAACTTATGAAGCTCTCCGCAGCCACTGCAGCACCAGTTCCATCCCCAGCCAGGGAGCTACCCACATGGCGCAGCAGACCTTCCTTTCTCGCCCGCTGCTCCCCTCAGCAGTGTATTTCAGTCAGTCCGCCTGTTCTGTTCCCCACTCTGTCTCTGGTATATCCTCTCACCCCCTGCACCTCTGGCCTGTACCCTAGTTCTTGTATGTATAAATAAAGAAATCTTTAAAAAAAACAAAAAAAAAACATACAAATAAAGTTATTCAGAGAACTTAAAACCTATGCACAACCAAAACTGGTCCAACCACTATGGAGAGCTGTGTGGAGATTTCTGGACCTACTAAACAGAGCTTCCATATGATCCAGCAATCCCACTCCTAGGTATTTACCCAAAGGACACAGAAACATCAATTCCAAAGAGCACCTGCACTCCTATGTTTATAGCAGCACTCTTTACAATAGCTAAGCTTTGGAAACAACCCAAATGCCAAAAATTAGATGACTAGATCAAGAAGATGTGGTACATATACACCATGGAATATTACTCAGCGTTCAAAAAAGATAAACACATGCAATTTGCATCAACATGGATGGCGCTGGAAGGGATCATGCTCAGCAAAATAAGCCAGAAAGAAAAAGAAAAATACCGGATGGTCTCACTCATAGCAGGAATCTAGAAAACTTAAAAAAGGGACCAGGAAAATGAATAACTATAAGAAAGTGAAAATCAAAATCAACAAACAACTATGAACCAAAGACACTCTATGGGGAGGTGGGGGGCGGGGAGAGGAGGGATTGGGGTCAAAATAAGGGGGTTGCAATTGTATGGGGAATATAAAAATAAAATTTATTTTTAAAAAATGGATTAAAAAAAAAACCTATGCACAACCAGACATCATAGGAATCAGATCAACTCTAGATCCAACTACCAATTTGAAGGAAATACAGAGAACAGAGAAACATATTCAAATACATAAAAAAAAAAATTCTACAGCGTGATAAATACTACCGGACAAACTGGCTTCTTAAATAATACATTGCAAGATGGGATAGGGAAGAGAGAACTTATATTTTCAAGAAGTCTTAAGAAAGACATCACAACTAATCATAAGATGTGATTAATTCTAACAAATATCAATCAATAAATCAAACATTTATCATTTATATGACAATGTTGACAGAAAATTTCATTATGAATTTTGCTAATTTTTTAGGTTTCATAACGGTATTATTGCTTATAATTTAAAAATGAATTCTTATCTTTTTGAAATATATATTGAAATGTTTATTATTGAAGTATGTTTGAAATTTTTCCCCAACAATACGGAGAGGTTAGAAGTACATATGGATACAGGTAAAAAGACACTGGTCTGACATGAAGAATCTGTAATGGAGATTCTCCCCTTGACAAAATAATAGTGAAATTAACACTTAGGCAACTCCATGGGAGATTATTATTTAAGATGAAATACTTGGAAGATTATCTCTATTCCTAAATCCTTTATGTAAGCATAAGATTAACTAAAGGAAGATCACTAACATATAGTTCTATTATTTGCTTAAATAGTAATACACAGTATTTTTTATATATGAAAATAACAACACCACTAAAGAAAATTTTTGCCAAGAAGAAAACTTCACTTTAGACATAAAATAATTTCATCTTAATAGCATGTTATAAATAGTTAAAAAAAAAATAAAACTAGGCATAAAGTACTAGGGAGAAAAATTAATTTCTAGAAAGAAACCTAAATAAGCAGTCAAATACTATATTGAAGGATTTGTTTTGGCAAATGCAACAAAGATCAGTTTATTAAGATAAAGGCATGTAAACTCATAGAATTCTATAACTTAATAAAGAAAATAAGAGAAGATTCCAAAGAGCAAAAGCAATGACTAGAACAAATCATCAAAATTGTTACTATTCATAAAGAATAACTGGTTTTACACTGATAAAAATCTGTGAACCAGATCTCAGGACACATGATTATTACCTGTCTGGGTAAAACCCCCAATGCACTAACACTTGCTTGTCTTTTTTCATCACTGGTCTCAACCATTCTTCTAAAAAGGAAAAAGAAAATACTTTAGTCAAGCTCATATAGTAAGTGATTAAAGTTAGATTTAATTTCTACTTATACTTCTGACTCATGAATAAGCCAAAAAAGGAAAAAAAAAAAGGTTAAAAAAATTTTCTCTTAATTGAACATTATTTACTATAGTAAGGCAAACTTTTTCAGCTTCCATATTCAGACCTACTTGATTCTAGGCTTATTATCCAGTACTCTTGACCAAAACTATAAAATACACCTCCCCTACTTACCTGCCTGTTTCTCTCTAGTTTCACCGAAATCAACACCATTGTTACTACTACTGCCTCATTTCCCATGTAGAACCTCTCCTCCCTTTTCCTTTGACTTGGTTATCACTATATATTCTTAAAGGTGGAAATCAAGTTTCATCCTTGCTGAAAGCTTTATCAACCTCACAGCAAATACTCTTTCTTGAGATTCATTTCCTTTGGTATCCTCCAAGACTTAATACTATTATATCAAAGCTTTTACCAATGCAATTTTTGTCTCATCTGTTATTTCAGCCCTCCCAACTAGAAGATAAGCAATTGTTTAAGGTACATATTTTAATGCCAAATTTCCTTACCAAAGATAGGTTCAAATTTATATAAGCAAATGACTCCTATTGATTTAAATCATAATTGAATTACATCTATATTTTAGCCCTTGTTATGATGCACTTCTCTGGTGGTCTAAATTTAGCTTCAAAAGGGCCTCCCCGGTGGCACAGCGGTTGAGCGCTGGGTTGCGAAGCTGCCCGTGGCCTCTGCGGCGCCGCTTCGATCCCCGGCTGCTCCCCGGCCACCAGAGGAGGGTCCTGCATGGCACGCAGACCTCTCCTGCTGCCCGCTGCTCCCCTCAGCAGTGTACTTCGGTCCTTCTGCCTGCTCTTCTCCCCGCTCTGGCTCTGGTGAATTCTCTCACCCTCCCGCGCTTCTGACTGTACCCAGTGCATGTATAAACAAACAAACAAACAAACAAATAAATAACATGGCTCTATAAAAAAAAAACTAAAAAAAATAAAAATAAAAAAATAAATTTAGCTTCAAAAACCTGCTGCTAGTAGTAAGAGAGAACCAATGCCCATTGAACCCAAGAGGCAACAAGAGGCAAACAACTAAGTTTGGCTTTACAATGTCAATTTCAACATAATTAAGGTGATGATGCCTACATGCTTATATTCTTTTTTAAGCATCACACTTCTCACCTTACCATCTTTTTTTTTTTTTTTTTAAAGATTTATTTATTTATACATACAAGAACTGGAGTACAGGTCAGAGATGGGGGGGAAGGAGGGGAGTGATAGGATTCACCAGAGAGAGAGAGTGGGGAATAGAACAGGCAGACTGACTGAAATACACTGCTAAGGGGAGCAGCGGGCGAGTCGGGAGAGGCCTGCTGCACTACATGGGTTGCTCCCTGGTCGGCCGGGGATCGAACTCGTGAACTCTTGCTGCAGAGGCTGCAGATTGCTTCATAGTGTGGTACTTAACCACTTGCGCCACCAGGGAGTCCCTCACCTTACCATCTTGAAAGAAAATGAAAATAGAAGAAATCAGGCCCTGTTCCTTAGCCTAATATCCCAAAATGGTCAAAGAAAAAGTAAGGGGAGGCTAATGGGCTTTCAGAAATCACTTTGTTTTTCAGACTACTAACTCTATCTTCAAATATTGTGCATCTTTAAGAGATAAAGAAAAAAGGCTAGCCATCCTATCAACAGCTGACTTTGAAAGAGATTGTGGCCTTTGAAAATTTTCCCAGTAGCAAAAACAACAAGTTATCCCAGAGATGATCAAAAGCTACACAGGAACGACAAAAAGCCACAACAATACTATGAAGAAAAATTAGTCCAGAATTAGAATATATAAATAGCTAGTAATAATTCAACAAGAAGGTATATAAACCAACTTTAAAAAATGGGAGAAGACTCTGAACAGACACTTCTCCAAAGAAAATATACAGATGACCTACAGCACATAATGCCTGACATTGTTAGCAGAGACATGCAAAATCAAAACCACAAAGAGATATTTTTTTAACACCCACAAGGATGACCAATTCAAAAAACAAAACCAGGGCTGCCCCTGGTGGCGCAGGCGGTTGAGCGCCGTGCTGTGAAGCTGCCCACAGTCTCTGTAGCGCCAGCTTGATCCCAGTCAGCCAGCAAGTGTTCCACATGGTGAGGCAGACCTCTCCTGTCTCGCCCGCTACTCCCTTAAGCAGTGTATTTCGTCAGTCTGCCTGTTCTGTTCCCCACTCTGTCTCTGGTGAATCCTCTCGCCCTCCCGTACATCTGGTCTGTACCCTGGTTTATGCATAAATCAATAAATAAATCTTAAAAAAAAAAAAAAAAACAACTTAAAAAACAAAACAAAACAAAGCCACAAATAAAAAGTATTGATGAATATGTTGAAAAATGGTATCTTCATAAATGATGGGCTCTTAAGCTGTATAACCCACTTTGGAGAACATGGTGGCAGCATCTCAAAATGTTAACAAAACATAATTACCAGTATGACTCAGCAATTCAATGCCTAAGTAATAAACACAAGTAAACTGGAAGCATTTGCCCACACAATAACTTGTATACAAATGATTATAATGGTACTGTTTATAAATAAACATCCCTCAAGTTTTGACAGGCTATACAAAAGAGGGTATAAATAAGTAACCATAAAATGGATTATTATTTGGCCATAAAAGGAATTATGTATTGTGACAGAATAGGAACCCCCCCAGACCTTGTTCTACTATAGACATCTCAGATTAACAATATAGTGTCCAGAAAACTTTTATGAGAACCCTAAAAACCAATTAAGAATTCACAGTACCAGGGCCTCCCCTGGTGGCGCAGTGGTTGAGCGCTGGGCTGCAAAGCTGCCTGCAGCATTTGCAGCACCGCTTTGATCCCTGGCCACCGGCGAGGGTCCCACATGGCGCGACAGATCTCTCCTGCCATGCCCGCTGCTCCCCTCAGCTGTGTATTTCATTATTCTGCCTGTTCTGTTCCCCGCTCTGGCTCTGGTGAATTGTCTCACCCTCCCGTGCTTCTGACTGTACCCAGTGCTTGTATAAATAAATAAATAAATGAATCTTAGAAAAAAAAATTCACAGTACCCAGACAAGTTCAAAGTCAACAACAGCTGCATTGAAACAATAAGAAAAGCCCTTTAACATCACCCATGAAACAAGTTTCTTCCAAGTCAGCAAGGCTAAGTGGGATAACAAGGAAAGCTCAGCTTATAGCTGCTTTCTTAGGCTGAAAAGAGAACCATGAGGGTGTGTCCAATTTGGAACTTTTCAGAGGCTGACTAAGGAACTTGTTTGTTTCACCTGACTCAGAGAACTGACGGAATTGGCATACTTTGGATGCCGGGTAACCATGGAGAACAAGAGCTCTGCAGCTTATAGCACCAGAGAACCATCAGTGCTACCAAGACTGATTCAGCTCTGTGCAATCAGGAAAAAGCACTCCAGATTCCAATTTCTCCTTTGATGAGGAAAATGTTGACTATAATATGCATCCAATGCTGGCTTTTAAGGGGAGTTGGCTAAAGAACAAGTTTCTGTCTCAACTGATCAGAAGGTGATGAGAAACCACATACTCTGGAAGCATGGGCACTGTAGAAATCAAAAGAAAGTTCAGTGTCTTGTTGCAACAACAGAGAACTTGTAGTAAAGCAGACAGACAGCAGAAAGAGCAAGACATTACAAGTTCCCTGAAAAGAGAAATGAGTAAACCTCCTTAATAGGGAAATTACATACACAAGCCCAGAGAAGATGTATCCCTGATATCCCTTTTGAGGGATATCAGAGTTCATTAATGAAAGTCGTATCATAAATACTAAGTAAGAGTGATGGCTATTTTTTCTCTTCAAATAAACAAAACAGCAGAAAATAAACTTTCTTTTTCAAAAGAATAAACAAAACAGGGCCTTCCTGGTGGCCTATGGGTTAAGTCTCAGCACCATCACCTTCATGGCCTGAGTTTGATCCCTGCCCAGGAAACTACCCCACATATGGGACAGAACTCTCCCATCTCGCCTGCTGCACCCTTACCAGTTGTATTTCAGTGTATCTGCCTGTTCCACTCCCCACTCTGTCTCTGATGAATACTTTCACCCCCAACACCTCTGGCCTACACCCCAGTTCTTTCATGCAAAAGAATAAAAATTAAAGAAAGAACAAAAAAGCAGAAAATAAACTCTTTCTTAAAAGAGGAAAGTAGCTGAATCAAAGGAACAAATGAATCTAGAAAACTAAAGAAACAAAGATCTATGAATTACCTGACAAATTCAAAATACGCGTTTTAAAGAGTAACATTGCGGGCCTCCCTGGTGGCGTTGTGGTTGAATGCTGGGCTGTGAAGCTGCCCGCAGCCTCTGCAGCACCAGTTCAATCCCTGGCCACCAGCGAGGGTCCCACATGGCGTACAGACCTCTCCTGCAGCGCCTACTGCTCCCCTCAGCAGTGTACTTCATCAGTCTACCTGTTCTGCTCCCAGCTCCGGCTCTGGTGAATTCTCTCACCCTCCCACGCTTCTGACTGTACCCAGTGCTTGTATAAATAAATAAATCTTAAAACACTTTTTTAGGAAAATAATATATGAACAAAATGAAAATATCAACAAAAAAACAGAAACTGTTAAAAAAAAAAAAAAAGCGCAAAACAGAAATTCTGGAGTTGAAGAATGTATCTGAACTGAAAAATTCACCAGCGGTTAAAACATCAAATGTAACCAATCAGAAGAAAGAATCAGCTAACTCAAAGGGTCACCATCTGAAACTGAGTCTGAAGAACAGAAAGGAGAAAAAAAAAAAAGAACACGGAAGAAAGCCTGAGAGACTTATCTATTCATCTGAATAATTTCAGTAAGATTTCATGTGTTTTCCCCTTCTAATTATTATCTCTAGGGGTTTTTTTTAAGTTTTATTTTCATCTAAGAGAACACACATTTTTTCTCTCACTAAGCAATTTAGAGCTTCCCAAAGGGTCTGATTAGTCTCTTTATATTATACATTCTGCAAATCTGTTTCCAGGCAAATTTTCCTAATATATCCACAAATGCACAGTTCTCTTCACCAAAATCATCAATACTGTCTGCCTGCTCGCTCTCCCTCATCCTACAAATAAATAAAGCTCTTTAAACTAGAACTCTTGTCCTCCATCTGCCCACCCTTACCTTCCACAATCTTGAGTCACTCGTGCATACTTTGCCATTTGCTTTTCCTCAAATTTCAGACATTTATTACCTCTATGTTTTTTGCTCATTTGGTAGCCCCCTCCTAGCATGTCCTACTCCAAATTGTATTAATATCTTAAGGCCCTTAATATCTTAATACCATCTACTATTTTAACTAACACTAATAGAATGTATACTGCATTTTGGGGGGGGGTGGGGTTTACAGCACAGTTTTTAATGTCTTGTGGTTGGTATTGTTATCATCTACACATTTACCCAGCACAGGGCATCACTGAAGGTCAACAGTTATCTGAGAGTCAGTTACTCTAAGGTAAATCCTACAGTGTGCAGAATCATGTTTATATTAAAAAAAAAAAAACCTTCTATATATTAAAAATCAAATTTAAATGTTGTTCTGAACTGCTCTTTTCTTTCTTTTTTCTTTTTTTAAATAGAGGCATGTTTTTATTTATTTATTTGTTTGTTCGTTTTGTTTATACATGCACTGGGTACAGTCAGAAGCGCGGGAGGGTGAGAGAATTCACCAGAGCCAGAGGGGGGAGCAGAGCAGGCAGAAGGACCGAAGTACACTGCTGAGGGGAGCAGCGGGCGGCAGGAGAGGTCTGCGCGCCATGTGGGACCCTCCTCCGGTGGCCGGGGAGCAGCCGGGGATCGAATTGGCGCTGCAGAGGCCGCGGGCAGCTTCGCAACCCAGCGCTCAACCGCTGCGCCACCGGGGAGGCCCCTGAACTGCTCTTTTCTAACAATTACTACTGACAAAGCAATTTAAATATGTAGTAAACCAGACTGTGTTAAATAAAGGAGGAAAAAAAACTAGGATGAATTACAAAAATTACTAAGTTGATAGTTCAAATTATTTATAAAGGGCAATTTTTTCGAAAAAGTTTCCAACCTGAAAGTTTTATACCAGCCTTCTTACAGAAATAGCAAGTAAGGGTCAGTATTCTAACATATACAGTTATCCACCACCTCCACCTAGTGGAAATTTGTTGTTATTATCTAAGAGGATAAAGAGTGAAAAACAGGAGAGGCAGAGAGAGGTTTCTCCTATTATAAAAGTACAATAACAGTTAAAATTATGACTTACAAATAAAACCAAACTTTCTGCTATAAACTCATTATAAAAAGATCTAACTATGATAGTTAAAAATAAAACTAGAGATAGGTGCAAGACTTCATGAAATTGGGTAAGGCAATGGTTTCTTAGATGTGACACCAAAGGAACAAGCAATCAAACAAAAACAAAAAACAAACCCCACAAAAGTAACCCTTGTATAATCACTTTTACCATCTGAAGGATTTTTACCCATGTCTCCCTTTTCATCCTCAACATTATTTGTTCTTTTTTTCTGCATTTATTTGCAGCTGGATTTTAAGAGCTTTATTAGTCTTTTCTAAAAACCATTTCTGCTACTGCTGAGTATCTTGCTTTTGTATATTTTCTGCTTCATTTTTGCTTTTTATTTCTTATTTTCATCTTAATTTACCGTTAATTTTCTAATTTCTGAAGAGAGATGTCTAGATCACTGATTTTTCCAGTATTCTTTCCTAACATGCACACTTAAATAAATTTCCCTCTGGGGATAGTTTCAACTGCATCCTATAAAATTTAATGTTCTTGTCCTTTATTACTTGTTTAATAATTATTCAGTTCCAAAGATTTTCTACTTTCATTCTAATTTCTTCCTTGACTCATACATTATTTAGCAACATATTCCCTAATTTCTAAGGATATGAGGAGGCATGGCCTGTTCGTTTTTGTTACTGATTTCTAGCCTAACCTCAATGGTGAGAAAAATAATCAGAGCAGGTTAATTAGCCATTAAAATCTGAAATAATTTGGTATTTTATATAGATGTCCTATAGATATTAAAGTGCTTATCAGGAGATTGATCTCTATAGGAGATCTAGTGATAGTTCTCTAAATTAGTTAATTGTTACCCAAATTCCCAAACTATGATAGAAAGGTTAAGCACAAATCAATTTGCATAGGTTTGATAAACTTTTGCCACTAATCAACTTCCAGGACAGCAGAATTGAAGATTAGAATCTGAACCTTAAAATTCTCCAAACTACTATACTGCTACGGAGTCATGTTTAACAGTCAGTAAGCCACCCTCCCCAGAGGATGTTCTTCTATCTTGCAATGTCTCTTAATTTTTAGTACAGAAGAGACATAGTAAAGAGGAACAAAGTTAATACATAAGGAGTATGCCTAGACAATACCCACATGATGGATACCAACAAAGAAAGAACAAAACATACCCCTTCCTCCCCAAAAGTCTACAATGATTAGAAACTTGGACATCACAGAATTAGTCTGCTTAGTCCAATTCAGGAAAAGAAAAAACAAAAAAGAAAATTATCAATTTAAATAATCTCTGAAATTTAATATTTGAAAGTCTTTTTCAAAAACCTGCTTTGTTATTTAAACCTCTGCAAATATAACTTAAAATCTAGTGATGTATGAGTTCATTAGTTCATAAACAAAACCCAACTTACCATCCTCTTGTGAGGAAGGATATGGATAAATGTGGTGGGAAGCTTTAGACTTTTCATCAGTAAATGTCCCCTGGAAAGCAAGTGAACAAATAATGTAAAAATAAAGCACGCGGCAAACAATATCAGATATCAGATGCAAATTGTCAAAGAACTATGAAATCATTATTTTAGTTATATTTTTAAGAGTATTATTTTAATAGCTTGCTACTTTTAGTCAAGGAAAGGAACAGTGACTAGTAAGAACAAAATTAATGTCTAGACACAGTTCATAGTGTTGTATAGAAAACCAATGTAAGTACCTGTTAGTTAATTTTCTATGTATCTCTTTCTAGGTAATCTTATCAATAATATGGGTACCTATAAGTAATTCTAAAAGGTACTCCAAAGTCATCACAAATTATCCTTACTATTTGAAGTGAATCAATGCAGTAATATGGGCATGAGCGATAATCTGGGGCAACATTCATACTGGACTGACATTTGACTCGGCTCTAGAATATATTTAAAGCTATTGTTGCTATAAGGATGTATTAGAATAGTGGATGATATAAATGGAATCATCAAATTCTAGCTAGGTTCCAGCTGTTTCCAACCAGAGGAAAATTCTAAATTTTAGGGCTATATAAAGAAGAATTACACATCAAGTAAAGCAAGGAATTCTCTCAATCACTAGAAGAAGCGTTTGAGCTCACTTTGCTCTCTGGAACCCAGAGAGGCCTGAGTTTGAAGCTCAGTTCTACCATTTACTAACTGCATAATATGGAACAAGTACCCAGGTTTTTATGCTTCGGTTGTCTGTGAAATGGAATGGATAACATGTATTTCATAAGAATGTTGTTAGGACTAATAGATGCAATGAGCTAAGAACAGCAACAGACACATTTTATTTTATTTTATTTTTTTTTTTTTATTTATAGAGGCATGTTTTATTTATTTATTTGTTTGTTTGTTTGTTTTGTTTATACATGCACTGGGTACAGTCAGAAGCACGGGAGGGTGAGAGAATTCACCAGAGCCAGAGCAGGGAGCAGAGCAGGCAGAAGGACCGAAGTACACTGCTGAGGGGAGCAGCGGGCGGCAGGAGAGGTCTGCGCACCATGTGGGACCCTCCTCCGGTGGCAGGGGAGCAGCCGGGGATCGAACCGGCGCCGCAGAGGCCGCGGGCAGCTTCGCAACCCAGCGCTCAACCGCTGCACCACCGGGGAGGCCCAACAGACACATTTTAAGTGCTCATTTTAAATGCCTGAGCAAGGCTGGTTATAGTATTCAATAAACAGCACTATTATTAGTTTATATGGTCTCTTCTCAGTTCTATAAAACCAGGAAGGCCTTTATATACCTCTGGAAGTTATCCTTAGAAAACAATCAATGAGTGAGTCCTATTTCCTATGAAATATGGCAGCTAATTTTCCAGAACATACTGGAGGGAAATAAATAAATTTTCTTTCTGCATGACTTGGTAGCAGTAAGAGTAAGTAATATCAGTTTGAAGGGAATAACCAGCAGGTTAATTTGCTCCATTTCTGCCTTATGAGAGTCCACCCGTAACTAAGCTTGAAAGAGAAAAGAAAGTTAAGTGATTTGTTCAAAGCAATACTGTTTGTAAGCAGAGGAATTAGATTCCAGACAATACAATTATAACATCTTTCTCTTTGGCAGGGATGGCTTTCATAAGAAAAAGAACATATACTAAATCTCTCATTGTAATAATCAGCATTAGAAACTTTTAGCTTTAAATGCTAAACATAATTCAACTAGCATTCTCTCCTGCAGCAGAAAAATATTTCATGTAGCTTCTTAAGTAACCCTAAGGATTGATAAAATTTTTTCACTCAAATAAACTTAAGTCAGAAAATTATCTTCTACCTGGATCTCCTCGGCTACTTCCCCATGACATGGGTTTGCTTGCAGTTTAGCCACATAAGGATACAAGACAACATATGGTAAATATCCAAGATCTTAGCCTAAGGTCTCTTTGCAGTTCTATAAAACCACTGCTGAGGGGAGAAGTGGGCGAGACAGGAGAGGTCTGCTTCACCATGTGAGGTTAAAGGACAGAAATGAGGATGTCAACTGTACCTCAATAATGCTACTGGAAAATGATACTTTAGGTTAAGAACTGGGAATGAAAAGGAAAACACTGTAAGAATGCAAGAGAGAAAACTTTTATTTATTTAGTGTAGATATATATATAAATCTAAAGAAACTATGAATAAAATTTGTAAAACGCTTACTACAGAATGGGTCTATTACCTGATGTCTTTTGATGATGTCTTTCAATTTGTTGGCCAACTTCAGATCAATGTCTGGAATGAGGTAGATATTAGGTCTGGTCAGACAATTGCTCTGAGGAAGAAAGAACAGATTTTTGGAATTCTCTTGGTTTTGAAATAATGTCATTTTATGTATTACCCTAATAGCAAAAGTTAGCACTCAAAGTCATATTGCCTAAAATAAGTTCTCTTTGGTACAGAATAGAACTCTTTCTCTTTTTTTTTAAGATTTATTTATTTATTTATTTATTTTTTTATAGAGGCCTGCTTTATTTATTTGTTTGCTGGTTTGTTTGTTTGTTTTGTTTATACATGCACTGGGTACAGTCAGAAGCGCGGGAGGGCGAGAGAATTCACCAGAGCCAGAGCGGGGAGCAGAGCAGGCAGAAGGACCGAAGCACACTGCTGAGGGGAGCAGCGGGCGGCAGGAGAGGTCTGCGCGCCATGTGGGACCCTCCTCTGGTGGCCGGGGAGCAGCCGGGGATCGAACCGGCGCCGCAGAGGCCGCGCGCAGCTTCGCAACCCAGAGCTCAACCGCTGCGCCACCGGGGAGGCTCTAAGATTTATTTTTATTTATCTATGTGTACAAGAACTGGTGTGTAGGCCAGAAGTACGGGGGGAGGGGCAGTGAGAGGATTCACCAGAGACACAGATAGAACATGCAGATTCACTGAAATACACTGCTGAGGGGAGCAGTGGGCAAGACAGGAGGGGTCTGCTGCACCATGTGGGTTAGCTCCCTGGCCGTGGATTGAACCCACGCCACAGTGTCTGACAATAGCTTGACAGTGCTGAGACTTAACCCTTTGCACCACCAGGGAGGCCCCCAGAATATAAGTCTTATTGCAATATAAAAACTAGGTGTTCACACCACTATCAACAATGGATAGATCAACGAGACAAAAAACAAGTAAGAACACTAAAGTTCTAAATAAGGATCTAGACCTCATGGGCTTAACAGACATCTACAGAACACTAAACCCAAAAAAATGTGAGTACACATTTTTCTCAAGTGCACACGGATCATTCTCCAGGATCAATCACACACTGGGACAGAAGACAAACATGGACAGATACACCAAGACTGAAATCTTACCAACCATCTTCTCTGACCATGAAGGCATCAAACTAGAAATAAAAAGAAGGCAAGGAACCCTCCTGCCTCATAGAGATTGAAACCCACACTACTGGAAGACCACTGTACTAACGAGGAGATCAAAGAAGAAATTAAAAAATACTTTGAGCTGAATGACAAGGATGACACCAATTTCCTAAATGTATGGGAAGCAGCAAAAGCAGTAATAAGAGGAAAATATATAGTAATACCAAGCTCACATCAAGAAATAAGAAAGAACTCAAAGAAACAACCTAATCTTACATCTCAAAGAACTAGAAAAAGAACAAAAAAACCCTAAAACCAGTAGAAGAAAGGAAACAATAAAAATCAAAGCAGAAATAAATGAAATCGAAACTAAAAAAAGAAAAAATCCAAAAGATCAATAAAACCAAAAGTTGGTTCTTCAAAAAAATAAACAAACAAACCCTTAGCAAGGCTCACAATGGAAAAACAGGAGAAAGCACAAATAAATAGGATCACAAATGAAAGAGGAGAAATCACAAGACACAGCAGAAATTAAAAGAATCAGAAACTACTATGAACAGTTTTATGCAAACAAAAACCAACTCAAAATGGATTAATGAACTAGACGTAAGACTTGAAACCATAAAATACATAGAAGAAAATACAGGCGAAACACTACATGATATACACCTCAGTAACATCTTTAAAGACTCATCACCCAAAGCAGTAATAGTGAAGGCAAAGATAAACAGCTGGGACTACATCAATTAAAGAGCTTTTGTACAGCAAAAGAGACAGTAACCAAAACAAATAGACACCCCACTGACTGGGAGAAAAATTTTGCACACAACACTAATGATAAAGGACTGGTCACAAAAATCTACAAAGAGCTGATGAGACTCACAAAAACAAAGTAAATAATCCAGTCAAAAATGGGCAGAAGAGCTAAAAAGAAATTTCTCCAAAGAGGAAATGCAAATGGCCAACAGGCATATGAAAAAATGCTCAACATCACTTGTAATTAGGGAAATGCAAATCAAAACTACAATGAGATACCATCTTACACCAGTGAGACCGGCACATATTAAACTAACTAGCAACAGCAAACGTTGGCAAGGATGTAGAGAAAAAGGAACTCTCCTGCACTGCTGGTGGGAATGCAAACTGGTCCAACAACTATGTAAAGCTGTGTGGAGATTCCTCAACCTGCTAAAAATGGAGCTGCCATATGATCCAGCAATTCCACTTCTGGGTATTTACTCAGAGGACACAGAAACATTAATTCCAAAGGGCACCTGCACTCCTATGTTTATAGCAGCACTATTTACAGTAGCTTTAAGATATGGAAACAACCCAAATGCCCAAAAATAGATGACTGGATCAAGAAGATGTGGTACATATACACAATGGAATATTACTCAGCAATCAAAATAGATAAACTCATGGAATTTGCAGCAACATGGATGGAGCTGGAAGGAATCATGCTCAGCGAAATAAGCCAGAAAGAAAAAGAAAAATATCAGACGGTCTCACTCATAGCAGGAATTTAGAAAACATAAATAAGGGACCAGGAAAAAACCTAATTATAATAAAGTAAAAATCAAAATCAACAAGCAACTATAAACCAGAGACACATGGGGGGTGGAGGGGAAGAGGAGGGAGTGGGATCAAAACAAGGGGGATGGGAATTGTATGGGGACTATAACCAAGATGAAAATGCATACATTGTGAAAAATGATGTAAAAATTGTATAAAATTGAATAAATAAATAAAACTAGGCGTTCAGCAGGCTATCCCCAGTGTCCTCGGCAGTACAGTATATTTAGACATAAAATGCTCAGAATCATAACCTAATGAAGTATCATCTTTTTCATTAAAATACTCTATTGACATATTAATCTTCCTAGTCAATTTTACCTGAACTTGCCCTTTTTTAAACTTTTATTTAAGTCTGATGTAGTGCTTTTTTTATTGAGGTAGGAAGGGAAGGGGTGTGTGCCCATTTTGAAGCTTCATGTGAATTAAAAAAAAAAGGCTGGATTAAAGCTTTTCCCCGTGTCTAAGCATACAAATAACCAGTGATTACAAGACGGATGTGAACTTCCCAAAACACCACCAAAAATCAACCAACAACCAAAAACAAAATAAAAACCAGTCATTTCTCTAGTTAACAATCCATAAAGCAAGTTTCAGGCATTAAGTTAACAATAATGCCTAGTTAAATTTTTGCCAAATGCCTCTCCACAGGAAGATTATCTCAATAATCATCAAGAATTATCTATCAATAAAAAATACTATGAAAGAAAATTAACTGCTCTCTCCTCCAGATTACAATCTAGTTTGAGAAACTTCTATACATACGCACAACCAAGAAATAAATCCAAAGAAAATGACTGTAAACAAGTGACTAACAGGATGAGGTAGCATTTATTTTAAATATGAAGGGGATTCAAATTATAGATTAGATAAAATATAAAATTAATAAAGACATCATGGATTATTTCACCAGAAGTTTAAAAGCAATTTTCTTTAAATTACAAGTTTTAGCCATACTTTACAGCTCTAATCTACCAAAATCCATAAAAATAATAAAACAATAGATTTCAGAAGATTGTCCTTATTTTGCCCTTTTTGAAACTTTAGCAGTCTATTAAAGAAAACATTAATAATCAGACTTTCTGAGTTACCTGCACTAATGTTTTTTCAATGTTCATAAACATCTCAACATTGCGATCCATTCGGGATGGATTCTGTAGATCAAACCTCCTCCTAAAAGAGAAGAAAATCATTCATAACCCACCTTAAAACAATCGAGAACTTGATTTTAGCATTTAGTGTAAGAAGTTCCAAAGATTTGGAAATTGAAATACTCTATAAAATGTATGACAGTATTCTTTCAATAGTGTTAGACAGTACAGCTGTCAAATAAAGCATTAAATTTCATGAAATTTAGCTTCTTTACAGTAAATATACCAATTTCTGAAATAGCCTGTTCTCCTTAAATTAAAGATTTTTTCACATCTTATAGAAAAGTAGTGTCACAGTCTAACAGCAGTACACTAAGTAAGGCCTGTCTACTTTATATATGCTTAAAAGTTACTTGTTTAAATGCAACAATTTTCTCTTTGTGTACTCTTGGACAAAAGGAAGTATATTGGGCATTTAATTTTAATACAATCATAAGATGTGTTTATCTTATGATTTACTTAAACAGATTAGATTTTGTCAAATAATATTTCTAACCAGCCACAAAATGATCAAAAGCAGAGGTTATTCCTTAACCTGAGGTTGTGTGGTACCTGTGAGTAATCCGAATCCAAAAGTACTACCAAAAGGTAACACAGCAATGATGTCCATAATAGAGTCTCAGTCTCAAGCCCCAGTCTTTCTTCCAAGAAAAGTCCCAGGGACAGGGCAAAGGCACAGAACTATGGAGATGCCTACAACTATGAAAAATGAGAGCTGTGCTCAATACTTTAATGGACAAATCTGACAAACTGATACATCATCCCTTTCCCTGGGATTACACACTGCGGGAAGACCCAGGCAAATTCTACAACTATTGCCTTAATGGCTAGTATGTATTAGTATAACAAATAAGGTACTAGGAATAGTAAAGGAAACAAGTATTCTAAGCTGCCAAGGTGCTTTACTGTAGGAGCTATATAAAAGTACACAAAGCATTTAATGATTGGACAGAGAAGAGAACAATCTTGAGGAAAGCATGTGACTGCGAAAGAAAACAGATGGCATCTACCTGCCATAACTGTCAACTCTTATATCACACTTGCCAAACAACAGCAGTTCTAGACAGGTCTAGGAACTGGTCAAATTTGGCACTACAATCAAACTCTTTGTACTTATTTTACTATGCTAACCCACACCTGCCCATGGTTAACTGTACTTACTGAAGTCATGCCCCCAGTGAAATCCTAATTTTGTGCCAGTATACACAAACACTAAGAATCTGACATTTTCAACACCCTAAAGTAGAAGGAAAAGCAGCAATAAATAATCTGAATCCACAGCCTTCTACAGCATACAGAGATAAAAGAAAGTATCCAGGAAGAGGCAGAGTGTGTGAAGGAAAATTACTATTTTTTTAAGAGACTTAATATATAAATTATAAATAATATCAACCTAGTATAATGTATAAATGTTGTTTGGATATTAAGCGAAACAAAACATAAAAACCACACATGACGTAATCAGAGAAACTTGAACCCTGAGTGGATATTTAATATACAAAAAATTATTGATAATTTCCTTAGTGGTGATTATGGTACTGTCAATATACTTTTCAAAGTCTGTTTCAGAAATAAATACACAGTGAAATATAAAGCTAATGAATGATGAATGATCCTAAGCGGCAGTTCATTCTATTCTCTCTGCTTTTATATAATAACCTAAAAATGGTTTGCTCAACAATGGCTTAATAACATGACAGAGTAAAAGCTTCCCTGAATCAGCAATACGTTACATGTAAGCAAAAGAAGTATTAAAAATACATGGATATTAAGAATACAAACGAAGAAATGAGGTAAATGTACTATAACCTTTTATTTATTGAAATACTTGGTCTGACTTATTTTGAAATTACCAAAAGTAATTGAAAAACTTTGATTTTCAAATATGGAAAGATACTCAAAGACTACCCATAAAGAAATGCAAATTAAAACAAACTATAAAACCTTTTGAATCTGGGCCTCCCTGGTAGTGCCAGGGGTTAAGACGTAACCTATGAAGCTAACCGCAGCCTCTGCAGCACAAGTTCGATCCCCCCGGTCAGCCAGGAAGCAACCCACATGGTGTAGCAGACCTCTCCTGACATGCCTGCTGCTCCCCTCAGCAGTGTACTTTGGTCAATCTGCCTGTTCTGTTCCCCACTGTCTCTGGTGAATCTTCTCACCCCCCGCATCTTTAAAAAAATATATTAATGAGAAAATAAATTTGTACAAATTTTGTTGGAAGATTATTTGACAAGTCTTTTTTTGTTTTGTTTTGTTTTTGTGGGACCCTCGCCGGCAGCCAGGGAACAAACTGGCGCTGCAGAGGCTGTGGGCAGCCTTGCAGCCCAGCGCTCAACCACTGCGCCACCAGGGGAGGCCGAAGTCTTTGTATTTTATTTGTATTATGTTCTGATGATTTCAACTAAAGTGTCTTAATTCCCTATGATCTTTTCTGAAAATTCAGAGTGAAGTTAACTGAGCAAGCCTCATAGGATGGTTCTAGAAAAGGAAAGAAGAGATAGTCTTACCCTATACTACCAAAGTCCTAGAGAGAAAGACAACAAATAAACACATTTTCATTCTTGTTGACTTTTAAAACCTTTGGTCTTTTCTACTGTAAATGAGCTCATTTACCAATAAATCTTCTGCTTGGAATTCCTCTGGCAATTTGCTGGCCAGTTCCTGACAGCAGTCTTTCAATCTAAGGCAATACTTATACTCTGTCAAAAAGACCTCCATCAGACATAATACTCCAAATTTGCCACCTCTTTTTTTTTTTTTTTAAAGATAATGAGTTTTTTTTTTAAATTTATTTATTTATACAAGCACTGGGATACAGTCAGAAGCGCGGGAGGGTGAGAGAATCCACCAGAGAGCAGTGGGCGGCAAGAGAGGTCTGCAGGCCATGTGGGACCCTTGCCTGGCAGCCGGGGATTGAACCGGCGCTGCAGAGGCTGACATTTGTTGCATACAAACGCAGTCCTTTTTGCTAATAGTGTACATTTGTAAATCAGAGTTGTAATAATCTTTTTTTTTAAAGATTTATTTATTTATTTATACAAGCACTGGGTGCAGTCAGAAGCGTGGGAGGGTGAGAGAATTCACCAGAGCCAGAGTGGGGAACAGAACAGGCAGAATGACGAAGAAACACACTGCTGAGGGGAGCAGCGGTCCAGTCATAAATATTCCAGTAAATACCAGGTGTTTCCACTCTACTTCATATACATGGTAGTCCAGCTTGCTATCAATGGAAGCTAAAAGAGAGCAGAAAGTAAATAAAACATACAGAACCAAAAAGACAAGAGGAGAAGAATTTGACCATAGAGACGAAACTGGTGAAATGTGAAGTTATGACTATGAGGTTCAAATGGAGACCACAAACAAGGTTCAGAGGAGTATGCTGGGATGGAGCAAATCAGAGGCACTCTCAAGTAACAGGTCACCATTCATATGTCCAAATGTGTGGGTGGTTACTAAAATATTCACTGTCAGAGTATAAGTGATCAATTCCTTACAAGTGTGTAACAAGTAAGATGAGGAAAGGTGGACTGCAATTGGATGTATCATATCTGAAAGAGGAGGAGTCTGAGTACAATCTGAGTAAGAAGATATAAATAAAATTTTACTCCTCACTCAGTTTAGCCTCTATCCCTATTCTTTATTTCTTTTTTTTTTAGGTCCATTTTTATTTATTTATTTATTTATTTATTTATTTATTTATAAAGGTTTATTTTACTTATTTATACAAGCACTGGGTACAGTCGGAAGTGTGGGAGGGTGAGAGAATTCACCAGAGCCAGAGCGGGGAACAGAACAGGCAGGCGGACAAAATACAGTGCTGAGGGGAGCAGTGGGCGCAGCAAGAGAGGTGTGCATGCCATGTGGGACCCTTGCCAGTGGCCAGGGATCGAATCGGTGCTGCAGAGGCTGCGGGCAGCTTTGCAGCCCAACACTCAACCACTGTGCCACCAGGGGAGGCCTGGTTCATTTTTAATTAATTTTTTTAAAGATTTATTTATTTATACATACAAGAACTAGGTACAGGCCAGAGGTGAGGGGGTGAGAGGACTCACCAGAGAAAGAGCGGGGAGCAGATCAGGCAGACGAATGGAAATACACTGCTGAGGGGAGCAGCAGGTGAGACAGGAGAGGTCTGCTGCGCCATGTGGGTAGCATCCTGGCCAGCCAGGGATTAAACTCATGCTGTAGAGGCTGCAATAGCTTCTCAGTGCTGTGCTTAACCCCTTGTGCCACTAGGAGGCCCCATGTTTAATTTAAAGAGACTGTTAGGGCCTCCCTGGTGGTATTGGGGGGAGTCATGTCTCAGCACTATGAAATTATCCGCAGCACTGCAGCACAAGTTCAATACCCAGCCAGGGAGCTAACCCACATGACACAGGAGACCTCTCCTGTCTCACCCACTGCTCCCCTCAGCAGTGTATTTTAGCCAGTCCGCCTGTTCTGCTCCTCACTCTGCCTGTGGTGAATCTTCTTACTCCCTCCCCCCACCTCTGGCCTATACCCCAGTTCTTGTATGTGTAAATAAATTTAAAAAAAAAAAAAAAAAAAAAAGCTTTTTTAGCTTTTCATTCCTCTAAATTCTTTTAGACAAAAATATTTCACTGTGCTGGGATGTACAAAGTAACTTCTATAACATGTGACCTAGAAAAAGTCACTCCACTTGAAGACTATGTCCTCATAAGTCTAGGTCAGGATGTAGGATACAAACTGAACAAGAAAACAAAGGAAAGAATCTCTAGATTGGGTATCCCTGGTGGTGCAGCGGATTGAGCGCAGTGCTGTGAACCTGTCCGCAGCCTCTGCAGTGCGGGTTCAATTCCCCTCCAGCCAGGGAGATTCCCACATGGCGCGGCAGACCTCTCCTGTCTCGCCCGCTGCTCCCCTCAGCAGTGTATTTCCATTCGTCTGCCTGATCTGCTCCCCGCTCTTTCTCTGGTGAGTCCTCTCACCAGAGGTACGCCTCTGGCCTGTACCCCAGTTCTTGTATAAAAATAAATAAATCTTAAAAAAAAAAAAAGAGAGAGAGAGAGAGCTCCACAAGCCACTCCTTCTCCACCTCCTTTAAAAAAAAAAAACAAAACAATTCCCTAGATTGGGGCATATAGTGGTAAGAGATGTAATATCAGAACTGGAAACAGATCTGAAAAACAGAAAGCTACCTCTGATAACAAACCCTCATGCTGATTTAATCAATTCACAAATATCTGTTTTTACCCACCCATATGTAAATATGTGTATTTGTGAGAATTATATTTACTATATTTAGGATAAATAAACCATTTACTTATATATTGGTGTAATCAGTGAAATACGCAAATTATCTGAGTATTTTCCTGGAAAAATAAGGCTATAAACTGCACAAGGACAATACAACTAAAACCATCAAACAACGTAAAGTCAATCTACCCCAGCACCCTACCCATTAAGTCTCACCCAAAGAAACTGATTTCCCTACTACCCATGAACTCAAAACATCATTAAACATTCACTAGTCTTAGCAGCTAAACTTCCCACACTGAAATGGAAATCCCACAGTTCAAGAAAGAAAAGGAAGAAATCACACCTCGAAAAGGAAGTGTGAAGAGAGAAGACAAACTGTAGGAACAGCAGCAAGGAATACTCAACCTAACTCCACGTAAGCAATAACTTGTACTTCCCTGAGTCAGCTTCCTTTTATTTATGTCCAAAAGGAGGGCAAACTGGATGACGCTCATTCTGAAGGCCTGGCTCATTAGAACACGTAAAACTGCTACCTTTTAGCACATTCTAAGTGCCTAACACACAAATAATTTGCAATGAGCCTGTCTGCTAATCTGAGAGCAATGCACACTCATCTATTATCACTATGTAACCACATATGAAAAATAAACTGCTTAGTAAGTGCAGTCTCTGGTATTTTTCCTGATGCAGGCACAAAGTAATTCAGAGGTCGAGATAAAAAATGTACTTTGTAATTAATCATAATGTGCTTACAGAAATCTCTTAGATATAAAGAAAAAGACTTAACATGAAATAACTTAAATATCATATCAATACATGCAAATAAATACAAAAACTTACCATCCCTGTTCATTTTTATACTTGTAAGCAGCCCCAAGAATGTGACACAAGGTACCTCCAGCTTTGAAATCCATGAAACATTTAGCCTAAAAACAACACAAGTAACACGTAAGACAAAATTTCTGACAAAATTGCTCATCTGAATCCTTTAAGTTTTAAACACTCAAAAATATAAACAATTGCTCCTTAAACACCTTATGGAACAAACTGAGGTATGAAGAATTTTTTTCTAAAACAGGATTAAAAAATACTTCCTTTGGGGCCTCTCCAGTGGCACAGCAGTTGAGCGCTGGGTTGCAAGGCTGCCCGCAGCCTCTGCAGCGCCGGTTCAATCCCCAGCTGCTCCCCAGCCACCGGAGGAGGGTCCCACATGGCGCGCGCGGGCCTCTCCTGCCGCCCGCTGCTCCCCTCAGCAGTGTACTTCAGTCCTTCTGCCTGCTCTGCTCCTCCCGCTCTCTGGCTCTGGTGAATTCTCTCACCCGCCGCGCTCCTGACTGTAACCAGTGCTTGTATAAATAAATAAATAAATCTTTAAAAAAAAAAAAACTTCCTTTGAATTTTATCTGGTCAAGACTTACTAAACAAAATGTTTTCATAGGAAACAGCAATATATTTTGTATTTTTATAATTTTATATTTTATAATTGATAACACAGAATATCCAACAACATGGTTTTCCTGTAGAAAAAGAAGTATTAGTACTATTCCTATCTGATTGTTTTCTCCAATTTAGATTTCTGCCTAGAAGTTATAGAAAAATTATTCCTAAACTTATTAAAATTTTTAGTGACCACTAAAACACTGTGAAGTTGTGTTTAACTATATATATTCTGTAACTAAAATGTGTACAATTTAAAAGATTTGAACCATCACCCCTCAACACCTCTGGCCTGTACCCCAGTACTTGTATGCATAAATAAATAAATCATTAAAAAAAAAAAGATTTGACAGCCTCCCCTGTGGCCCAGAGGGTTAAGTGCAACACTGGGAAGCTGTCGGCGTCCTCTGCAGCTCGGGTTCGATTCCTGGCCGGCCAGGGAGATTCCCACATGGCGTGGCAGACCTCTCTTGTTGCGCCCACTGTTCCCCTCAGCAGTGTATTTCCATCCGCCTGCCTGATCTGCTCCCTGCTCTGTCTCTGGTGAATCCTTCTACCCTTCTGTGCCTCTGGCCTGTACCCCAGCTCTTGTATAAAAATAAATCTTAAAAAAAAAAATCCTCCATTTAAAAAAAAATTTGAACTTTATGAATTATAAAAGTATAGCTCAAATCAAATGCTTAATTAATTCCACATTATAGAAGTAAAAACTCCTTATTATGGCCTCCCTGGTGACCCAAAGGGTTAAGTACTACACTATGAAGCAATCCGCAGCCTCCGCAGCACGAGTTCAATACCCAGCCGGCCAGGGAGCAACCAACATGGAGCAGCAGACCTCTCCTGTCTCGCCCACTGCTCCCCTCAGCAGTGTATTTCACTCAGTATGCCTGTTCTGTTCCCCACTCTGTCTCTGGTGAATCTTCTCACCTCCGGCATCTCTGGCCTGTACCCCAGCTCTTATATGCATAAATAACTCTCTAAAAAAAAAAATGAATAAAAATTAAAAATACTCCTTATAAACTGAGCATCAAATATGCTAATAAGATGCATTTCTCAGCCTCCCTGGCAGTGCAAGGGGTTAAGATGCAACCTACAAAGCTCTCTACAGTAGCTGCAGTGGAGTTCAACCCCCAGCCAGGGAGCTTCCCACATGACACAGCAGACCTCTTCTGACTTGCCCGCTGCTCCCCTCAGCAGTGTACTTCAGTCAATCTGCCTGTCCTGTTCCCCATACTGTCTATGGTGAATCCTCTCACTCCCCCTGTCCCCCACACCTATGGCCTATACCATATACATAAAAAAATCTTAAAAAAAAAAAACTATGAAAAGGTGCAACTGAAAATA